>NC_134424.1:25580000-26780000 GCF_030867145.1 Opisthocomus hoazin | reverse complement strand
TGCCGCAGTCTCCTTTCACAGACCCCAAGAGCTACGTTTGAAGTTTGAGGTGGCAAGACAAGCAAGCAGCCCCATTCTCTGTGCCTCTTTGCGGCAACTGTCATGGGCAGATGAGGCTGAGCAACAGCTTTCCAGGCTAGCCCTTTCTGGCTGCCAGCTATCTGCAGACGTTCGCACTATCGGAGCAGGGCTCTGATAGGAGCCTGACAGGGACACCACCATTCCCAGCATGCGTTTGAGGTTTCAAGTGGCAAGATAAGCAAGCAGCCCCAGTCTCTGTGCCTCTGTGCGAGCAGTGCCATGGGCAGATGAGGCTGAGCAACAGCTTTCCACACTAGCACCTTCTGGCTGCCAGCTATCTGCAGACGTTCGCATTTCAAGAGCAGGGCTGCGAAAGGAGCCTAGCAGGTACACCATCTTTCCCAGGCTACGTTTGAAGTTTGAGGTGGCAAGACAAGCAAGGAGCCCTATTCTCTGTGCCTCTATGCGAGCAGTGCCGTGGGCAGATGAGGCTGAGCAACAGCTTTCCAGGCTAGCCCCTTCTGCCTGCCAGCTATCTGCAGACGTTCGCATTTTCGGAGCAGGGCTGACGCAGGCTCCTGGCACAGACCACAAGAGCTACGTTTGAAGTTTGAGGTGGCAAGACAAGCAAGCAGACCCAGTCTCTGTGCCTCTGTGCGAGCACTGCCATGGGCAGATGAGGCTGAGCAACAGCTTTCCAGGCTAGCACCTTCTGGCTGCCAGCTATCTGCAGACGTTCGCACTTTCGGAGCAGGGCTGTGATAGCAGCCTGGCAGGGACACCACCATTCCCAGAATGCGTTTGAAGTTTCAAGTGGCAAGTTAAGGAAGCAGCCCCATTCTCTGTGCCTCTATGCGAACAGTGCCATGGGCAGATGAGGCTGAGCAACAGCTTTCCAGGCTAGCCCCTTCTGCCTGCCAGCTATCTGCAGACGTTGGCATTTTCGGGGCAGGGCTGCCGGAGGCTCCCGGCACAGACCCCATAAGTTTCGTATGAAGTTTGAGGTAGAGAGACAAGCATGCACCCCAGTCTCTGTGCCTCTGTGCGAGCAGTGCCGTGGGCAGATGAGGCTGAGCAACAGCTTTCCAGGATAGCCCCTTCTGGCTACCAGCTATCTGCAGACGTTCGCACTTTCGGAGCAGGGCAGTCATAGGAGCCTGGCAGGGACACCACCATTCCCAGCATGCATTTGAAGTTTCAAGTGGCAAGATAAGCAAGCAGCCCCAGTCTCTGTGCCTCTATGCGAACAGTGCCATTGGCAGATGAGGCTGAGCAACAGCTTTCCAGGCTAGCCCCTTCTTCCTGCCAGCTATCTGCCGACGTTCGCATTTTCGGGGCAGGGCTGCGAAAGGAGCCTGGCTGGGACACGAACTTTCCCAGGCTACGTTTGAAGTTTGAGGTGGCAAGACAAGCAAGGAGCCTCATTCTCTGTGACTCTGTGCGAGCAGTGCCGTGGGCAGAGGAGGCTGAGCAACAGCTTTCCAGGCTAGCCCCTTCTGCCTGGCAGGTATCTGCAGACGTTCGCACTTTCGGAGCAGGGCTGCGAAAGGAGCCTGGCTGGGACACCAACTTTCCCAGGCTACGTTTGAAGTTGAGGTGGCAAGACAAGCAAGGAGTCCCATTCTCTGTGCCTCTGTGCGAGCAGTGCCGTGGGCAGATGAGGCTGAGCAACAGCTTTCCAGGCTAGCCCCTTCTGCCTGCCAGCTATCTGCAGACGTTCGCATTTTCGGAGCAGGGCTGACGCAGGCTCCTGGCACAGACCACAAGAGCTACGTTTGAAGTTTGAGGTGGCAAGACAAGCAAGCAGACCCAGTCTCTGTGCCTCTGTGCGAGCACTGCCATGGGCAGATGAGGCTGAGCAACAGCTTTCCAGGCTAGCACCTTCTGGCTGCCAGCTATCTGCAGACGTTCGCACTTTCGGAGCAGGGCTGTGATAGCAGCCTGGCAGGGACACCACCATTCCCAGAATGCGTTTGAAGTTTCAAGTGGCAAGTTAAGGAAGCAGCCCCATTCTCTGTGCCTCTATGCGAACAGTGCCATGGGCAGATGAGGCTGAGCAACAGCTTTCCAGGCTAGCCCCTTCTGCCTGCCAGCTATCTGCAGACGTTGGCATTTTCGGGGCAGGGCTGCCGGAGGCTCCCGGCACAGACCCCATAAGTTTCGTATGAAGTTTGAGGTAGAGAGACAAGCATGCACCCCAGTCTCTGTGCCTCTGTGCGAGCAGTGCCGTGGGCAGATGAGGCTGAGCAACAGCTTTCCAGGATAGCCCCTTCTGGCTACCAGCTATCTGCAGACGTTCGCACTTTCGGAGCAGGGCAGTCATAGGAGCCTGGCAGGGACACCACCATTCCCAGCATGCATTTGAAGTTTCAAGTGGCAAGATAAGCAAGCAGCCCCATTCTCTGTGCCTCTATGCGAACAGTGCCATTGGCAGATGAGGCTGAGCAACAGCTTTCCAGGCTAGCCCCTTCTTCCTGCCAGCTATCTGCCGACGTTCGCATTTTAGGGGCAGGGCTGCGAAAGGAGCCTGGCTGGGACACGAACTTTCCCAGGCTACGTTTGAAATTTGAGGTGGCAAGACAAGCAAGGAGCCCCAGTCTCTGTGCCTCTGTGCGAGCAGTGTCGTGGGCAGATGAGCCTGAGCAACAGCTTTCCAGGCTAGCACCTTCTGGCTGCCAGCTATCTGCAGACGTTCGCACTTTCGGAGCAGGGCTGTGATAGAAGCCTGACAGGGAAACCACCATTCCCAGCATGCGTTTGAGGTTTCAAGTGGCAAGATAAGCAAGCAGCCCCAGTCTCTGTGCCTCTGTGCGAGCAGTGCCATGGGCAGATGAGGCTGAGCAACAGCTTTCCACACTAGCACCTTCTGGCTGCCAGCTATCTGCAGACGTTCGCATTTCAAGAGCAGGGCTGCGAAAGGAGCCTAGCAGGTACACCATCTTTCCCAGGCTACGTTTGAAGTTTGAGGTGGCAAGACAAGCAAGGAGCCCCATTCTCTGTGCCTCTCTGCGAGCAGTGCCGTGGGCAGATGAGGCTGAGCAACAGCTTTCCAGGCTAGCCCCTTCTGCCTGCCAGCTATCTGCAGACGTTCGCATTTTCGGAGCAGGGCTGACGCAGGCTCCTGGCACAGACCCCAAGAGCTACGTTTGAAGTTTGAGGTGGCAAGACAAGCAAGCAGCCCCATTCTCTGTGCCTCTTTGCGGCAACTGTCATGGGCAGATGAGGCTGAGCAACAGCTTTCCAGGATAGCCCTTTCTGGCTGCCAGCTATCTGCAGACGTTCGCACTATCGGAGCAGGGCTCTGATAGGAGCCTGGCTGGGAAACCACCATTCCCAGCATGCGTTTGAAGTTTCAAGTGGCAAGATAAGCAAGCAGCCCCAGTCTCTGTGCCTCTATGCGAACAGTGCCATTGGCAGATGAGGCTGAGCAACAGCTTTCCAGGCTAGCCCCTTCTGCCTGCCAGCTATCTGCAGACGTTCGCATTTTCGGGGCAGGGCTGCGAAAGGAGCCTGGCTGGGACACGAACTTTCCCAGGCTACGTTTGATGATTGAGGTGGCAAGACAAGCAAGGAGCCCCAGTCTCTGTGCCTCTGTGCGAGCAGTGTCGTGGGCAGATGAGCCTGAGCAACAGCTTTCCAGGCTAGCACCTTCTGGCTGCCAGCTATCTGCAGACGTTCGCACTTTCGGAGCAGGGCTGTGATAGAAGCCTGACAGGGACACCACCATTCCCAGGCTACGTTTGAAGTTTGAGGTGGCAAGACAAGCAAGGAGCCTCATTCTCTGTGACTCTGTGCGAGCAGTGCCGTGGGCAGAGGAGGCTGAGCAACAGCTTTCCAGGCTAGCCCCTTCTGCCTGCCAGCTATCTGCAGACGTTCGCATTTTCAGAGCAGGGCTGCCGCAGGCTCCTGGCACAGACCCCAAGAGCTACGTTTGAAGTTTGAGGTGGCAAGACAAGCAAGCAGCCCCATTCTCTGTGCCTCTTTGCGGCAACTGTCATGGGCAGATGAGGCTGAGCAACAGCTTTCCAGGCTAGCCTCTTCTGCCTGGCAGCTATCTGCAGACGTTCGCACTATCGGAGCATGGCTCTGATAGGAGCCTGGCTGGGAAACCACCATTCCCAGCGTGCGTTTGAAGTTTCAAGTGGCAAGATAAGCAAGCAGCCCCAGTCTCTGTGCCTCTATGCGAACAGTGCCATTGGCAGATGAGGCTGAGCAACAGCTTTCCAGGCTAGCCCCTTCTGCCTGCCAGCTATCTGCCGACGTTCGCATTTTCGGGGCAGGGCTGCGAAAGGAGCCTGGCTGGGACACGAACTTTCCCAGGCTACGTTTGAAGTTTGAGGTGGCAAGACAAGCAAGGAGCCCCAGTCTCTGTGCCTCTGTGCGAGCAGTGTCGTGGGCAGATGAGCCTGAGCAACAGCTTTCCAGGCTAGCACCTTCTGGCTGCCAGCTATCTGCAGACGTTCGCACTTTCGGAGCAGGGCTGTGATAGAAGCCTGACAGGGACACCACCATTCCCAGCATGCGTTTGAGGTTTCAAGTGGCAAGATAAGCAAGCAGCCCCAGTCTCTGTGCCTCTGTGCGAGCAGTGCCATGGGCAGATGAGGCTGAGCAACAGCTTTCCACACTAGCACCTTCTGGCTGCCAGCTATCTGCAGACGTTCGCATTTCAAGAGCAGGGCTGCGAAAGGAGCCTAGCAGGTACACCATCTTTCCCAGGATACGTTTGAAGTTTGAGGTGGCAAGACAAGCAAGGAGCCCCATTCTCTGTGCCTCTCTGCGAGCAGTGCCGTGGGCAGATGAGGCTGAGCAACAGCTTTCCAGGCTAGCCCCTTCTGCCTGCCAGCTATCTGCAGACGTTCGCATTTTCGGAGCAGGGCTGACGCAGGCTCCTGGCACAGACCACAAGAGCTACGTTTGAAGTTTGAGGTGGCAAGACAAGCAAGCAGCCCCAGTCTCTGTGCCTCTGTGTGAGCACTGCCATGGGCAGATGAGGCTGAGCAACAGCTTTCCAGGCTAGCACCTTCTGGCTGCCAGCTATCTGCAGACGTTCGCACTTTCGGAGCAGGGCTGTGATAGGAGCCTGGCAGGGACACCACCATTCCCAGAATGCGTTTGAAGTTTCAAGTGGCAAGTTAAGGAAGCAGCCCCATTCTCTGTGCCTCTATGCGAACAGTGCCATGGGCAGATGAGGCTGAGCAACAGCTTTCCAGGCTAGCCCCTTCTGCCTGCCAGCTATCTGCAGACGTTCGCATTTTCGGAGCAGGGCTGCCGGAGGCTCCCGGCACAGACCCCATAAGTTTCGTATGAAGTTTGAGGTAGAGAGACAAGCATGCACCCCAGTCTCTGTGCCTCTGTGCGAGCAGTGCCGTGGGCAGATGAGGCTGAGCAACAGCTTTCCAGGCTAGCCCCTTCTGGCTGCCAGCTATCTGCTGACGTTCGCATTTTCAAGAGCAGGGCTGCGAAAGGAGCCTAGCAGGTACACCATCTTTCCCAGGCTACGTTTGAAGTTTGAGGTGGCAAGACAAGCAAGGAGCCTCATTCTCTGTGACTCTGTGCGAGCAGTGCCGTGGGCAGAGGAGGCTGAGCAACAGCTTTCCAGGCTAGCCCCTTCTGCCTGCCAGCTATCTGCAGACGTTCGCACTTTCGGAGCAGGGCTGTGATAGCAGCCTGCCAGGGACACCACGATTCCCAGCATGCGTTTGAAGTTTGAGGTGGCAAGACAAGTAAGCAGCCCCAGTCTCTGTGCCTCTGTGCGAGCAGTGCCGTGGGCAGATAAGGCTGAGCAAGAGCTTTCCAGGCTAGCCCCTTCTGCCTGGCAGCTATCTGCAGACGTTCGTATTTTCAGAGCAGGGCTGCCGCAAGCTCCTGGCACAGACACCAAGAGCTACGTTTGAAATTTGAGGTGGCAAGACAAGCAAGCAGCCCCATTCTCTGTGCCTCTGTGCGAGCAGTGCCGTGGGCAGATGAGGCTGAGCAACAGCATTCCAGGCTAGCCCCTTCTGCCTGGCAGCTATCTGCAGACGTTCGTATTTTCAGAGCAGGGCTGCCGCAGTCTCCTTTCACAGACACCAAGTGCTACGTTTGAAGTTTGAGGTGGCAAGACAAGCAAGCAGCCCCATTCTCTGTGCCTCTCTGCGAGCACTGCCATGGGCAGATGAGGCTGAGCAAGAGTTTTCCCGGCTAGCCCCTTCTGGCTGCCAGCTATCTGCAGACGTTCGCATTTTCGGGGCAGGGCTGCGAAAGGAGCCTGGCTGGGACACGAACTTTCCCAGGCTACGTTTGAAGTTTGAGGTGGCAAGACAAGCAAGGAGCCCCAGTCTCTGTGGTTCTGTGCGAGCAGTGTCGTGGGCAGATGAGCCTGAGCAACAGCTTTCCAGGCTAGCACCTTCTGGCTGCCATCTATCTGCAGACGTTCGCACTTTCGGAGCAGGGCTGTGATAGAAGCCTGGCAGGGACACCACCATTCCCAGCATGCGTTTGAGGTTTCAAGTGGCAAGATAAGCAAGCAGCCCCAGTCTCTGTGCCTCTGTGCGAGCAGTGCCATGGGCAGATGAGGCTGAGCAACAGCTTTCCACACTAGCACCTTCTGGCTGCCAGCTATCTGCAGACGTTCGCATTTCAAGAGCAGGGCTGCGAAAGGAGCCTAGCAGGTACACCATCTTTCCCAGGCTACGTTTGAAGTTTGAGGTGGCAAGACAAGCAAGGAGCCCCAGTCTCTGTGCCTCTGTGCGAGCAGTGTCGTGTTCAGATGAGCCTGAGCAACAGCTTTCCAGGCTAGCCCCTTCTGCCTGCCAGCTATCTGCAGACGTTCGCATTTTCGGAGCAGGTCTGCCGCAGGCTCCTGGCACAGACACCAAGAGCTACGTTTGAAATTTGAGGTGGCAAGACAAGCATGCAGCCCCATTCTCTGTGCCTCTCTGCGAGCACTGCCATGGGCAGATGAGGCTGAGCAACAGCTTTCCAGGCTAGCCCCTTCTGCCTGCCAGCTATCTGCACAAGTTCGCATTTTCGGGGCAGGGCTGCGAAAGGAGCCTGGCTGGACACGAACTTTCCCAGGCTACGTTTGAAGTTTGAGGTGGCAAGACAAGCAAGCAGCCCCATTCTCTGTGCCTCTGTGCGAGCAGTGTCGTGGGCAGATGAGGCTGAGCAACAGCTTTCCAGGCTAGCCCCTTCTGGCTGCCAGCTATCTGCAGACGTTCGCATTTCAAGAGCAGGGCTGCGAAAGGAGCCTAGCAGGTACACCATCTTTCCCAGGCTACGTTTGAAGTTTGAGGTGGCAAGACAAGCAAGGAGCCCCATTCTCTGTGCCTCTCTGCGAGCAGTGCCGTGGGCAGATGAGGCTGAGCAACAGCTTTCCAGGCTAGCCCCTTCTGGCTGCCAGCTATCTGCAGACGTTCGCATTTTCGGAGCAGGGCTGACGCAGGCTCCAGGCACAGACCACAAGAGCTACGTTTGAAGTTTGAGGTGGCAAGACAAGCAAGCAGACCCAGTCTCTGTGCCTCTGTGCGAGCACTGCCATGGGCAGATGAGGCTGAGCAACAGCTTTCCAGGCTAGCACCTTCTGGCTGCCAGCTATCTGCAGACGTTCGCACTTTCGGAGCAGGGCTGTGATAGGAGCCTGGCAGGGACACCACCATTCCCAGAATGCGTTTGAAGTTTCAAGTGGCAAGTTAAGGAAGCAGCCCCATTCTCTGTGCCTCTATGCGAACAGTGCCATGGGCAGATGAGGCTGAGCAACAGCTTTCCAGGCTAGCCCCTTCTGGCTGCCAGCTATCTGCAGACGTTCGCATTTCAAGAGCAGGGCTGCGAAAGGAGCCTAGCAGGTACACCATCTTTCCCAGGCTACGTTTGAAGTTTGAGGTGGCAAGACAAGCAAGGAGCCCCATTCTCTGTGCCTCTGTGCGAGCAGTGCCGTGGGCAGATGAGGCTGAGCAACAGCTTTCCAGGCTAGCCCCTTCTGCCTGCCAGCTATCTGCAGACGTTCGCATTTTCGGGGCAGGGCTGCGAAAGGAGCCTGGCTGGACACGAACTTTCCCAGGCTACGTTTGAAGTTTGAGGTGGCAAGACAAGCAAGCAGCCCCATTCTCTGTGCCTCTGTGCGAGCAGTGTCGTGGGCAGATGAGGCTGAGCAACAGCTTTCCAGGCTAGCCCCTTCTGGCTGCCAGCTATCTGCAGACGTTCGCATTTCAAGAGAAGGGCTGCGAAAGGAGCCTAGCAGGTACACCATCTTTCCCAGGCTACGTTTGAAGTTTGAGGTGGCAAGACAAGCAATGAGCCCCATTCTCTGTGCCTCTCTGCGAGCAGTGCCGTGGGCAGATGAGGCTGAGCAACAGCTTTCCAGGCTAGCCCCTTCTGCCTGCCAGCTATCTGCAGACGTTCGCATTTTCGGAGCAGGGCTGACGCAGGCTCCTGGCACAGACCACAAGAACTACGTTTGAAGTTTGAGGTGGCAAGACAAGCAAGCAGACCCAGTCTCTGTGCCTCTGTGCGAGCACTGCCATGGGCAGATGAGGCTGAGCAACAGCTTTCCAGGCTAGCACCTTCTGGCTGCCAGCTATCTGCAGACGTTCGCACTTTCGGAGCAGGGCTGTGATAGGAGCCTGGCAGGGACACCACCATTCCCAGAATGCGTTTGAAGTTTCAAGTGGCAAGTTAAGGAAGCAGCCCCATTCTCTGTGCCTCTGTGCGAGCAGTGCCATGGGCAGATGAGGCTGAGCAACAGCTTTCCAGGCTAGCCCCTTCTGCCTGCCAGCTATCTGCAGACGTTGGCATTTTCGGAGCAGGGCTGCCGGAGGCTCCCGGCACAGACCCCATAAGTTTCGTATGAAGTTTGAGGTAGAGAGACAAGCATGCACCCCAGTCTCTGTGCCTCTGTGCGAGCAGTGCCGTGGGCAGATGAGGCTGAGCAACAGCTTTCCAGGATAGCCCCTTCTGGCTACCAGCTATCTGCAGACGTTCGCACATTCGGAGCAGGGCAGTCATAGGAGCCTGGCAGGGACACCACCATTCCCAGCATGCATTTGAAGTTTCAAGTGGCAAGATAAGCAAGCAGCCCCATTCTCTGTGCCTCTATGCGAGCAGTGCCATGGGCAGATGAGGCTGAGCAACAGCTTTCCAGGCTAGCCCCTTCTGGCTGCCAGCTATTTGCAGACGTTCGCATTTCAAGACCAGGGCTGCGAAAGGAGCCTAGCAGGTACACCATCTTTCCCAGGCTACGTTTGAAGTTTGAGGTGGCAAGACAAGCAAGGAGCCCCATTCTCTGTGCCTCTCTGCGAGCAGTGCCGTGGGCAGATGAGGCTGAGCAACAGCTTTCCAGGCTAGCCCCTTCTGCCTGCCAGCTATATGCAGACGTTCGCACTTTCGGAGCAGGGCTGTGATAGCAGCCTGGCAGGGACACCACGTTTCCCAGCATGCGTTTGAAGTTTCAAGTGGCAAGATAAGCAAGCAGCCCCATTCTCTGTGCCTCTATGCGAGCAGTGCCATGGGCAGATGAGGCTGAGCAACAGCTTTCCAGGCTAACCCCTTCTGGCTGCCAGCTATCTGCCGACGTTCGCATTTCAAGAGCAGGGCTGCGAAAGGAGCCTAGCAGGTACACCATCTTTCCCAGGCTATGTTTGAAGTTTGAGGTGGCAAGACAAGCAAGCAGCCCCAGTCTCTGTGCCTCTGTGCGAGCAGTGCCGTGGGCAGATGAGGCTGAGCAACAGCTTTCCAGGCTAGCCTCTTCTGCCTGCCAGCTATCTGCAGACGTGCGCATTTTCGGAGCAGGGCTGACTCAGGCTCCTGGCACAGACCACAAGAGCTACGTTTGAAGTTTGAGGTGGCAAGACAAGCAAGCAGCCCCAGTCTCTGTGCCTCTGTGCGAGCACTGCCATGGGCAGATGAGGCTGAGCAACAGCTTTCCAGGCTAGCACCTTCTGGCTGCCAGCTATCTGCAGACGTTCGCACTTTCGGAGCAGGGCTGTGATAGGAGCCTGGCAGGGACACCACCATTCCCAGCATGCGTTTGAGGTTTCAAGTGGCAAGATAGGCAAGCAGCCCCATTCTCTGTGCATCTATGCGAGCAGTGCCATGGGCAGATGAGGCTGAGCAACAGCTTTCCAGGCTAGCCCCTTCTGCCTGCCAGCTATCTGCCGACGTTCGCATTTCAAGAGCAGGGCTGCGAAAGGAGCCTAGCAGGTACACCATCTTTCCCAGGCTACGTTTGAAGTTTGAGGTGGCAAGACAAGCAAGCAGCCCCAGTCTCTGTGCCTCTGTGCGAGCAGTGCCGTGGGCAGATGAGGCTGAGCAACAGCATTCCAGGCTAGCCCCTTCTGCCTGGCAGCTATCTGCAGACGTTCGTATTTTCAGAGCAGGGCTGCCGCAGTGTCCTTTCACAGACACCAAGTGCTACGTTTGAAATTTGAGGTGGCAAGACAAGCAAGCAGCCCCAGTCTCTGTGCCTCTGTGCGAGCAGTGCCGTGGGCAGATGAGGCTGAGCAACAGCATTCCAGGCTAGCCCCTTCTGCCTGGCAGCTATCTGCAGACGTTCGTATTTTCAGAGCAGGGCTGCCGCAGTGTCCTTTCACAGACACCAAGAGCTACGTTTGAAATTTGAGGTGGCAAGTCAAGCAAGCAGCCCCATTCTCTGTGCCTCTGTGCGAGCAGTGTCGTGGGCAGATGAGGCTGAGCAACAGCTTTCCAGGCTAGCCCCTTCTGGCTGCCAGCTATCTGCAGACGTTCGCATTTCAAGAGAAGGGCTGAAGAAGGCTCCTGGCACAGACCACAAGAGCTACGTTTGAAGTTTGAGGTGGCAAGACAAGCAAGCAGCCCCATTCTCTGTGCCTCTATGCGAACAGTGCCATGGGCAGATGAGGCTGAGCAACAGCTTTCCAGGCTAGCCCCTTCTGCCTGCCAGCTATATGCAGACGTTCGCACTTTCGGAGCAGGGCTGTGATAGCAGCCTGGCAGGGACACCACGTTTCCCAGCATGCGTTTGAAGTTTCAAGTGGCAAGATAAGCAAGCAGCCCCATTCTCTGTGCCTCTATGCGAGCAGTGCCATGGGCAGATGAGGCTGAGCAACAGCTTTCCAGGCTAGCCCCTTCTGGCTGCCAGCTATCTGCCGACGTTCGCATTTCAAGAGCAGGGCTGCGAAAGGAGCCTAGCAGGTACACCATCTTTCCCAGGCTATGTTTGAAGTTTGAGGTGGCAAGACAAGCAAGCAGCCCCAGTCTCTGTGCCTCTGTGCGAGCAGTGCCGTGGGCAGATAAGGCTGAGCAACAGCTTTCCAGGCTAGCCCCTTCTGCCTGGCAGCTATCTGCAGACGTTCGTATTTTCAGAGCAGGGCTGCCGCAAGCTCCTGGCACAGACACCAAGAGCTACGTTTGAAATTTGAGGTGGCAAGACAAGCAAGCAGCCCCATTCTCTGTGCCTCTCTTCGAGCACTGCCATGGGCAGATGAGGCTGAGCAACAGCTTTCCACACTAGCACCTTCTGGCTGCCAGCTATCTGCAGACGTTCGCATTTTCGGGGCAGGGCTGCGAAAGAAGCCTGGCTGGACACGAACTTTCCCAGGCTACGTTTGAAGTTTGAGGTGGCAAGACAAGCAAGCAGCCCCATTCTCTGTGCCTCTGTGCGAGCAGTGTCGTGGGCAGATGAGGCTGAGCAACAGCTTTCCAGGCTAGCCTCTTCTGCCTGCCAGCTATCTGCAGACGTGCGCATTTTCGGAGCAGGGCTGACTCAGGCTCCTGGCAGAGACCACAAGAGCTACGTTTGAAGTTTGAGGTGGCAAGACAAGCAAGCAGCCCCAGTCTCTGTGCCTCTGTGCGAGCACTGCCATGGGCAGATGAGGCTGAGCAACAGCTTTCCAGGCTAGCACCTTCTGGCTGCCAGCTATCTGCCGACGTTCGCATTTCAAGAGCAGGGCTGCGAAAGGAGCCTAGCAGGTACACCATCTTTCCCAGGCTACGTTTGAAGTTTGAGGTGGCAAGACAAGCAAGCAGCCCCAGTCTCTGTGCCTCTGTGCGAGCAGTGCCGTGGGCAGATGAGGCTGAGCAACAGCATTCCAGGCTAGCCCCTTCTGCCTGGCAGCTATCTGCAGACGTTCGTATTTTCAGAGCAGGGCTGCCGCAGTGTCCTTTCACAGACACCAAGTGCTACGTTTGAAATTTGAGGTGGCAAGACAAGCAAGCAGCCCCATTCTCTGTGCCTCTCTGCGAGCACTGCCATGGGCAGATGAGGCTGAGCAACAGCTTTCCAGGCTAGCCCCTTCTGGCTGCCAGCTATCTGCAGACGTTCGCATTTTCGGGGCAGGGCTGCGAAAGGAGCCTGGCTGGGACACGAACTTTCCCAGGCTACGTTTGAAGTTTGAGGTGGCAAGACAAGCAAGGAGCCCCAGTCTCTGTGCCTCTGTGCGAGCAGTGTCGTGGGCAGATGAGCCTGAGCAACAGCTTTCCAGGCTAGCACCTTCTGGCTGCCAGCTATCTGCAGACGTTCGCACTTTCGGAGCAGGGCTGTGATAGAAGCCTGGCAGGGACACCACCATTCCCAGCATGCGTTTGAGGTTTCAAGTGGCAAGATAAGCAAGCAGCCCCAGTCTCTGTGCCTCTGTGCGAGCAGTGCCATGGGCAGATGAGGCTGAGCAACAGCTTTCCACACTAGCCCCTTCTGCCTGCCAGCTATCTGCAGACGTTGGCATTTTCGGAGCAGGGCTGCCGGAGGCTCCCGGCACAGACCCCATAAGTTTCGTATGAAGTTTGTGGTAGAGAGACAAGCATGCACCCCAGTCTCTGTGCCTCTGTGCGAGCAGTGCCGTGGGCAGATGAGGCTGAGCAACAGCTTTCCAGGCTAGCCTCTTCTGCCTGCCAGCTATCTGCAGACGTGCGCATTTTCGGAGCAGGGCTGACTCAGGCTCCTGGCAGAGACCACAAGATCTACGTTTGAAGTTTGAGGTGGCAAGACAAGCAAGCAGACCCAGTCTCTGTGCCTCTGTGCGAGCACTGCCATGGGCAGATGAGGCTGAGCAACAGCTTTCCAGGCTAGCACCTTCTGGCTGCCAGCTATCTGCAGACGTTCGCACTTTCGGAGCAGGGCTGTGATAGGAGCCTGGCAGGGACACCACCATTCCCAGCATGCGTTTGAGGTTTCAAGTGGCAAGATAGGCAAGCAGCCCCATTCTCTGTGCCTCTATGCGAGCAGTGCCATGGGCAGATGAGGCTGAGCAACAGCTTTCCAGGCTAGCCCCTTCTGCCTGCCAGCTATCTGCCGACGTTTGCATTTCAAGAGCAGGGCTGCGAAAGGAGCCTAGCAGGTACACCATCTTTCCCAGGCTACGTTTGAAGTTTGAGGTGGCAAGACAAGCAAGCAGCCCCAGTCTCTGTGCCTCTGTGCGAGCAGTGTTGTGGGCAGATGAGGCTGAGCAACAGCTTTCCAGGCTAGCCCCTTCTGGCTGCCAGCTATCTGCAGACGTTCGCATTTCAAGAGAAGGGCTGACGCAGGCTCCTGGCACAGACCACAAGAGCTACGTTTGAAGTTTGAGGTGGCAAGACAAGCAAGCAGACCCAGTCTCTGTGCCTCTGTGCGAGCACTGCCATGGGCAGATGAGGCTGAGCAACAGCTTTCCAGGCTAGCCCCTTCTGGCTGCCAGCTATCTGCAGACGTTCGCACTTTCGGAGCAGGGCTGTGATAGCAGCCTGGCAGGGACACCACGTTTCCCAGCATGCGTTTGAAGTTTCAAGTGGCAAGATAAGCAAGCAGCCCCATTCTCTGTGCCTCTATGCGAGCAGTGCCATGGGCAGATGAGGCTGAGCAACAGCTTTCCAGGCTAGCCCCTTCTGGCTGCCAGCTATCTGCCGACGTTCGCATTTCAAGAGCAGGGCTGCGAAAGGAGCCTAGCAGGTACACCATCTTTCCCAGGCTATGTTTGAAGTTTGAGGTGGCAAGACAAGCAAGCAGCCCCAGTCTCTGTGCCTCTGTGCGAGCAGTGCCGTGGGCAGATAAGGCTGAGCAACAGCTTTCCAGGCTAGCCCCTTCTGCCTGGCAGCTATCTGCAGACGTTCGTATTTTCAGAGCAGGGCTGCCGCAAGCTCCTGGCACAGACACCAAGAGCTACGTTTGAAATTTGAGGTGGCAAGACAAGCAAGCAGCCCCATTCTCTGTGCCTCTCTTCGAGCACTGCCATGGGCAGATGAGGCTGAGCAACAGCTTTCCACACTAGCACCTTCTGGCTGCCAGCTATCTGCAGACGTTCGCATTTTCGGGGCAGGGCTGCGAAAGAAGCCTGGCTGGACACGAACTTTCCCAGGCTACGTTTGAAGTTTGAGGTGGCAAGACAAGCAAGCAGCCCCATTCTCTGTGCCTCTGTGCGAGCACTGCCATGAGCAGATGAGGCTGAGCAACAGCTTTCCAGGCTAGCCTCTTCTGCCTGCCAGCTATCTGCAGACGTGCGCATTTTCGGAGCAGGGCTGACTCAGGCTCCTGGCAGAGACCTCAAGAGCTACGTTTGAAGTTTGAGGTGGCAAGACAAGCAAGCAGCCCCAGTCTCTGTGCCTCTGTGCGAGCACTGCCATGGGCAGATGAGGCTGAGCAACAGCTTTCCAGGCTAGCACCTTCTGGCTGCCAGCTATCTGCAGACGTTCGCACTTTCGGAGCAGGGCTGTGATAGGAGCCTGGCAGGGACACCATCATTCCCAGCATGCGTTTGAGGTTTCAAGTGGCAAGATAAGCAAGCAGCCCCAGTCTCTGTGCCTCTATGCGAGCAGTGCCATGGGCAGATGAGGCTGAGTAACAGCTTTCCACACTAGCACCTTCTGGCTGCCAGCTATCTGCAGACGTTCGCATTTCAAGAGCAGGGCTGCGAAAGGAGCCTAGCAGGTACACCATCTTTCCCAGGCTACGTTTGAAGTTTGAGGTGGCTAGACAAGCAAGCAGACCCAGTCTCTGTGCCTCTGTGCGAGCACTACCATGGGCAGATGAGGCTGAGCAACAGCTTTCCAGGCTAGCCCCTTCTGCCTGCCAGCTATCTGCAGACGTTGGCATTTTCGGAGCAGGGCTGCCGGAGGCTCCCGGCACAGACCCCATAAGTTTCGTATGAAGTTTGTGGTAGAGAGACAAGCATGCACCCCAGTCTCTGTGCCTCTGTGCGAGCAGTGCCGTGGACAGATGAGGCTGAGCAACAGCTTTCCAGGCTAGCCTCTTCTGCCTGCCAGCTATCTGCAGACGTTCGCATTTCAAGAGCAGGGCTGCGAAAGGAGCCTAGCAGGTACACCATCTTTCCCAGGCTATGTTTGAAGTTTGAGGTGGCAAGACAAGCAAGCAGCCCCAGTCTCTGTGCCTCTGTGCGAGCAGTGCCGTTTGCAGATAAGGCTGAGCAACAGCTTTCCAGGCTAGCCCCTTCTGCCTGGCAGCTATCTGCAGACGTTCGTATTTTCAGAGCAGGGCTGCCGCAAGCTCCTGGCACAGACACCAAGAGCTACGTTTGAAATTTGAGGTGGCAAGACAAGCAAGCAGCCCCATTCTCTGTGCCTCTCTTCGAGCACTGCCATGGGCAGATGAGGCTGAGCAACAGCTTTCCACACTAGCACCTTCTGGCTGCCAGCTATCTGCAGACGTTCGCATTTTCGGGGCAGGGCTGCGAAAGAAGCCTGGCTGGACACGAACTTTCCCAGGCTACGTTTGAAGTTTGAGGTGGCAAGACAAGCAAGCAGCCCCATTCTCTGTGCCTCTGTGCGAGCAGTGTCGTGGGCAGATGAGGCTGAGCAACAGCTTTCCAGGCTAGCCTCTTCTGCCTGCCAGCTATCTGCAGACGTGCGCATTTTCGGAGCAGGGCTGACTCAGGCTCCTGGCAGAGACCACAAGAGCTACGTTTGAAGTTTGAGGTGGCAAGACAAGCAAGCAGCCCCAGTCTCTGTGCCTCTGTGCGAGCACTGCCATGGGCAGATGAGGCTGAGCAACAGCTTTCCAGGCTAGCACCTTCTGGCTGCCAGCTATCTGCAGACGTTCGCACTTTCGGAGCAGGGCTGTGATAGGAGCCTGGCAGGGACACCACCATTCCCAGCATGCGTTTGAGGTTTCAAGTGGCAAGATAGGCAAGCAGCCCCATTCTCTGTGCATCTATGCGAGCAGTGCCATGGGCAGATGAGGCTGAGCAACAGCTTTCCAGGCTAGCCCCTTCTGCCTGCCAGCTATCTGCCGACGTTCGCATTTCAAGAGCAGGGCTGCGAAAGGAGCCTAGCAGGTACACCATCTTTCCCAGGCTACGTTTGAAGTTTGAGGTGGCAAGACAAGCAAGCAGCCCCATTCTCTGTGCCTCTGTGCGAGCAGTGCCGTGGGCAGATGAGGCTGAGCAACAGCTTTCCAGGCTAGCCCCTTCTGGCTGCCAGCTATCTGCAGACGTTCGCATTTCAAGAGCAGGGCTGCGAAAGGAGCCTAGCAGGTACACCATCTTTCCCAGGCTACGTTTGAAGTTTGAGGTGGCAAGACAAGCAATGAGCCCCATTCTCTGTGCCTCTCTGCGAGCAGTGCCGTGGGCAGATGAGGCTGAGCAACAGCTTTCCAGGCTAGCCCCTTCTGCCTGCCAGCTATCTGCAGACGTTCGCATTTTCGGAGCAGGGCTGACGCAGGCTCCTGGCACAGACCACAAGAGCTACGTTTGAAGTTTGAGGTGGCAAGTCAAGCAAGCAGCCCCAGTCTCTGTGCCTCTGTGCGAGCACTGCCATGGGCAGATGAGGCTGAGCAACAGCTTTCCAGGCTAGCACCTTCTGGCTGCCAGCTATCTGCAGACGTTCGCACTTTCGGAGCAGGGCTGTGATAGGAGCCTGGCAGGGACACCACCATTCCCAGAATGCGTTTGAAGTTTCAAGTGGCAAGTTAAGGAAGCAGCCCCATTCTCTGTGCCTCTATGCGAACAGTGCCATGGGCAGATGAGGCTGAGCAACAGCTTTCCAGGCTAGCCCCTTCTGCCTGCCAGCTATCTGCAGACGTTGGCATTTTCGGAGCAGGGCTGTCGCAGGCTCCCGGCACAGACCCCATAAGTTTCGTATGAAGTTTGAGGTAGAGAGACAAGCATGCACCCCAGTCTCTGTGCCTCTGTGCGAGCAGTGCCGTGGGCAGATGAGGCTGAGCAACAGCTTTCCAGGATAGCCCCTTCTGGCTACCAGCTATCTGCAGACGTTCGCACTTTCGGAGCAGGGCAGTCATAGGAGCCTGGCAGGGACACCACCATTCCCAGCATGCATTTGAAGTTTCAAGTGGCAAGATAAGCAATGAGCCCCATTCTCTGTGCCTCTGTGCGAGCAGTGCCATGGTCAGAAGAGGCTGAGCAACAGCTTTCCAGGCTAGCCCCTTCTGCCTGCCAGCTATCTGCAGACGTTGGCATTTTCGGAGCAGGGCTGCCGGAGGCTCCCGGCACAGACCCCATAAGTTTCGTATGAAGTTTGAGGTAGAGAGACAAGCATGCACCCCATTCTCTGTGCCTCTATGCGAGCAGTGCCATGGGCAGATGAGGCTGAGCAACAGCTTTCCAGGCTAGCCCCTTCTGCCTGGCAGCTATCTGCAGACGTTCGTATTTTCAGAGCAGGGCTGCCGCAAGCTCCTGGCACAGACACCAAGAGCTACGTTTGAAATTTGAGGTGGCAAGACAAGCAAGCAGCCCCATTCTCTGTGCCTCTCTTCGAGCACTGCCATGGGCAGATGAGGCTGAGCAACAGCTTTCCACACT
This sequence comes from Opisthocomus hoazin, assembly GCF_030867145.1. NCBI lineage: Eukaryota > Metazoa > Chordata > Aves > Opisthocomiformes > Opisthocomidae > Opisthocomus > Opisthocomus hoazin. The sequence continues at coordinate 26,762,286 of NC_134424.1, read as the reverse complement.
AGCACCTTCTGGCTGCCAGCTATCTGCAGACGTTCGCATTTTCGGGGCAGGGCTGCGAAAGAAGCCTGTCTGGACACGAACTTTCCCAGGCTACGTTTGAAGTTTGAGGTGGCAAGACAAGCAAGGAGCCCCATTCTCTGTGCCTCTGTGCGAGCAGTGTCGTGGGCAGATGAGGCTGAGCAACAGCTTTCCAGGCTAGCCTCTTCTGCCTGCCAGCTATCTGCAGACGTGCGCATTTTCGGAGCAGGGCTGACTCAGGCTCCTGGCAGAGACCACAAGAGCTACGTTTGAAGTTTGAGGTGGCAAGACAAGCAAGCAGCCCCAGTCTCTGTGCCTCTGTGCGAGCACTGCCATGGGCAGATGAGGCTGAGCAACAGCTTTCCAGGCTAGCACCTTCTGGCTGCCAGCTATCTGCAGACGTTCGCACTTTCGGAGCAGGGCTGTGATAGGAGCCTGGCAGGGACACCACCATTCCCAGCATGCGTTTGAGGTTTCAAGTGGCAAGATAGGCAAGCAGCCCCATTCTCTGTGCATCTATGCGAGCAGTGCCATGGGCAGATGAGGCTGAGCAACAGCTTTCCAGGCTAGCCCCTTCTGCCTGCCAGCTATCTGCCGACGTTCGCATTTCAAGAGCAGGGCTGCGAAAGGAGCCTAGCAGGTACACCATCTTTCCCAGGCTACGTTTGAAGTTTGAGGTGGCAAGACAAGCAAGCAGCCCCAGTCTCTGTGCCTCTGTGCGAGCAGTGCCGTGGGCAGATGAGGCTGAGCAACAGCATTCCTGGCTAGCCCCTTCTGCCTGGCAGCTATCTGCAGACGTTCGTATTTTCAGAGCAGGGCTGCCGCAGTGTCCTTTCACAGACACCAAGTGCTACGTTTGAAATTTGAGGTGGCAAGACAAGCAAGCAGCCCCATTCTCTGTGCCTCTGTGCGAGCAGTGTCGTGGGCAGATGAGGCTGAGCAACAGCTTTCCAGGCTAGCCCCTTCTGGCTGCCAGCTATCTGCAGACGTTCGCATTTCAAGAGCAGGGCTGCGAAAGGAGCCTAGCAGGTACACCATCTTTCCCAGGCTACGTTTGAAGTTTGAGGTGGCAAGACAAGCAATGAGCCCCATTCTCTGTGCCTCTCTGCGAGCAGTGCCGTGGGCAGATGAGGCTGAGCAACAGCTTTCCAGGCTAGCCCCTTCTGGCTGCCAGCTATCTGCAGACGTTCGCATTTTCGGAGCAGGGCTGACGCAGGCTCCTGGCACAGACCACAAGAGCTACGTTTGAAGTTTGAGGTGGCAAGACAAGCAAGCAGACCCAGTCTCTGTGCCTCTGTGCGAGCACTGCCATGGGCAGATGAGGCTGAGCAACAGCTTTCCAGGCTAGCACCTTCTGGCTGCCAGCTATCTGCAGACGTTCTCACTTTCGGAGCAGGGCTGTGATAGCAGCCTGGCAGGGACACCACCATTCCCAGAATGCGTTTGAAGTTTCAAGTGGCAAGTTAAGGAAGCAGCCCCATTCTCTGTGCCTCTATGCGAACAGTGCCATGGGCAGATGAGGCTGAGCAACAGCTTTCCAGGCTAGCCCCTTCTGCCTGCCAGCTATCTGCAGACGTTGGCATTTTCGGAGCAGGGCTGCCGGAGGCTCCCGGCACAGACCCCATAAGTTTCGTATGAAGTTTGAGGTAGAGAGACAAGCATGCACCCCAGTCTCTGTGCCTCTGTGCGAGCAGTGCCGTGGGCAGATGAGGCTGAGCAACAGCTTTCCAGGATAGCCCCTTCTGGCTACCAGCTATCTGCAGACGTTCGCACTTTCGGAGCAGGGCAGTCATAGGAGCCTGGCAGGGACACCACCATTCCCAGCATGCATTTGAAGTTTCAAGTGGCAAGATAAGCAATGAGCCCCATTCTCTGTGCCTCTGTGCGAGCAGTGCCATGGTCAGAAGAGGCTGAGCAACAGCTTTCCAGGCTAGCCCCTTCTGCCTGCCAGCTATCTGCAGACTTTGGCATTTTCGGAGCAGGGCTGCCGGAGGCTCCCGGCACAGACCCCATAAGTTTCGTATGAAGTTTGAGGTAGAGAGACAAGCATGCACCCCATTCTCTGTGCCTCTATGCGAGCAGTGCCATGGGCAGATGAGGCTGAGCAACAGCTTTCCAGGCTAGCCCCTTCTGGCTGCCAGCTATCTGCCGACGTTCGCATTTCAAGAGCAGGGCTGCGAAAGGAGCCTAGCAGGTACACCATCTTTCCCAGGCTACGTTTGAAGTTTGAGGTGGCAAGACAAGCAAGGAGCCCCATTCTCTGTGCCTCTCTGCGAGCAGTGCCGTGGGCAGATGAGGCTGAGCAACAGCTTTCCAGGATAGCCCCTTCTGCCTGCCAGCTATCTGCAGACGTTCGCACTTTCGGAGCAGGGCTGTGATAGAAGCCTGGCAGGGACACCACCATTCCCAGCATGCGTTTGAGGTTTCAAGTGGCAAGATAAGCAAGCAGCCCCAGTCTCTGTGCCTCTGTGCGAGCAGTGCCATGGGCAGATGAGGCTGAGCAACAGCTTTCCAGGCTAGCCCCTTCTGCCTGCCAGCTATCTGCAGACGTTCGCATTTTCGGAGCAGGGCTGCCGCAGGCTCCTGGCACGGACCCCATAAACCTACGTTTGAAGTTTGAGGTGGCAAGACAAGCAAGCAGCCCCAGTCTCTGTGCCTCTGTGCGAGCAGTGCCGTGGGCAGATGAGGCTGAGCAAGAGCTTTCCAGGCTAGCCCCTTCTGGCTGCCAGCTATCTGCAGACGTTCGCATTTTCGGGGCAGGGCTGCGAAAGGAGCCTGGCTGGGACACGAACTTTCCCAGGCTACGTTTGAAGTTTGAGGTGGCAAGACAAGCAAGGAGCCCCAGTCTCTGTGCCTCTGTGCGAGCAGTGTCGTGGGCAGATGAGCCTGAGCAACAGCTTTCCAGGCTAGCACCTTCTGGCTGCCAGCTATCTGCAGACGTTCACACTTTCGGAGCAGGGCTGTGATAGAAGCCTGGCAGGGACACCACCATTCCCAGCATGCGTTTGAGGTTTCAAGTGGCAAGATAAGCAAGCAGCCCCAGTCTCTGTGCCTCTGTGCGAGCAGTGCCATGGGCAGATGAGGCTGAGCAACAGCTTTCCACACTAGCACCTTCTGGCTGCCAGCTATCTGCAGACGTTCGCATTTCAAGAGCAGGGCTGCGAAAGGAGCCTAGCAGGTACACCATCTTTCCCAGGCTACGTTTGAAGTTTGAGGTGGCTAGACAAGCAAGCAGACCCAGTCTCTGTGCCTCTGTGCGAGCACTGCCATGGGCAGATGAGGCTGAGCAACAGCTTTCCAGGCTAGCCCCTTCTGCCTGCCAGCTATCTGCAGACGTTGGCATTTTCGGAGCAGGGCTGCCGGAGGCTCCCGGCACAGACCCCATAAGTTTCGTATGAAGTTTGTGGTAGAGAGACAAGCATGCACCCCAGTCTCTGTGCCTCTGTGCGAGCAGTGCCGTGGGCAGATGAGGCTGAGCAACAGCTTTCCAGGCTAGCCTCTTCTGCCTGCCAGCTATCTGCAGACGTTGGCATTTTCAGAGCAGGGCTGCCGCAGTGTCCTTTCACAGACACCAAGTGCTACGTTTGAAATTTGAGGTGGCAAGACAAGCAAGCAGCCCCATTCTCTGTGCCTCTCTGCGAGCACTGCCATGGGCAGATGAGGCTGAGCAACAGCTTTCCAGGCTAGCCCCTTCTGGCTGCCAGCTATCTGCAGACGTTCGCATTTTCGGGGCAGGGCTGCGAAAGTAGCCTGGCTGGGACACGAACTTTCCCAGGCTACGTTTGAAGTTTGAGGTGGCAAGACAAGCAAGGAGCCCCAGTCTCTGTGCCTCTGTGCGAGCAGTGTCGTGGGCAGATGAGCCTGAGCAACAGCTTTCCAGGCTAGCACCTTCTGGCTGCCAGCTATCTGCAGACGTTCGCACTTTCGGAGCAGGGCTGTGATAGAAGCCTGGCAGGGACACCACCATTCCCAGCATGCGTTTGAGGTTTCAAGTGGCAAGATAAGCAAGCAGCCCCAGTCTCTGTGCCTCTGTGTGAGCAGTGCCATGGGCAGATGAGGCTGAGCAACAGCTGTCCACACTAGCACCTTCTGGCTGCCAGCTATCTGCAGACGTTCGCATTTCAAGAGCAGGGCTGCGAAAGGAGCCTAGCAGGTACACCATCTTTCCCAGGCTACGTTTGAAGTTTGAGGTGGCAAGACAGGCAAGGAGCCCCAGTCTCTGTGCCTCTGTGCGAGCAGTGTCGTTGGCAGATGAGCCTGAGCAACAGCTTTCCAGGCTAGCCCCTTCTGCCTGCCAGCTATCTGCAGACGTTCGCATTTTCGGAGCAGGTCTGCCGCAGGCTCCTGGCACAGACACCAAGAGCTACGTTTGAAATTTGAGGTGGCAAGACAAGCATGCAGCCCCATTCTCTGTGCCTCTGTGCGAGCACTGCCATGGGCAGATGAGGCTGAGCAACAGCTTTCCAGGCTAGCCCCTTCTGCCTGCCAGCTATCTGCAGACGTTCGCATTTTCGGGGCAGGGCTGCGAAAGGAGCCTGGCTGGACACGAACTTTCCCAGGCTACGTTTGAAGTTTGAGGTGGCAAGACAAGCAAGCAGTCCCAGTCTCTGTGCCTCTGTGCGAGCAGTGCCGTGGGCAGATGAGGCTGAGCAACAGCTTTCCAGGCTAGCCCCTTCTGGCTGCCAGCTATCTGCAGACGTTCGCATTTTCGGGGCAGGGCTGCGAAAGGAGCCTGGCTGGGACACGAACTTTCCCAGGCTACGTTTGAAGTTTGAGGTGGCAAGACAAGCAAGGAGCCCCAGTCTCTGTGCCTCTGTGCGAGCAGTGTCGTGGGCAGATGAGCCTGAGCAACAGCTTTCCAGGCTAGCACCTTCTGGCTGCCAGCTATCTGCAGACGTTCGCACTTTCGGAGCAGGGCTGTGATAGAAGCCTGGCAGGGACACCACCATTCCCAGCATGCGTTTGAGGTTTCAAGTGGCAAGATAAGCAAGCAGCCCCAGTCTCTGTGCCTCTGTGCGAGCAGTGCCATGGGCAGATGAGGCTGAGCAACAGCTTTCCACACTAGCACCTTCTGGCTGCCAGCTATTTGCAGACGTTCGCATTTCAAGAGCAGGGCTGCGAAAGGAGCCTAGCAGGTACACCATCTTTCCCAGGCTACGTTTGAAGTTTGAGGTGGCTAGACAAGCAAGCAGACCCAGTCTCTGTGCCTCTGTGCGAGCACTGCCATGGGCAGATGAGGCTGAGCAACAGCTTTCCAGGCTAGCCCCTTCTGCCTGCCAGCTATCTGCAGACGTTGGCATTTTCGGAGCAGGGCTGCCGGAGGCTCCCGGCACAGACCCCATAAGTTTCGTATGAAGTTTGTGGTAGAGAGACAAGCATGCACCCCAGTCTCTGTGCCTCTGTGCGAGCAGTGCCGTGGGCAGATGAGGCTGAGCAACAGCTTTCCAGGCTAGCCTCTTCTGCCTGCCAGCTATCTGCAGACGTTGGCATTTTCAGAGCAGGGCTGCCGCAGTGTCCTTTCACAGACACCAAGTGCTACGTTTGAAATTTGAGGTGGCAAGACAAGCAAGCAGCCCCATTCTCTGTGCCTCTCTGCGAGCACTGCCATGGGCAGATGAGGCTGAGCAACAGCTTTCCAGGCTAGCCCCTTCTGGCTGCCAGCTATCTGCAGACGTTCGCATTTTCGGGGCAGGGCTGCGAAAGTAGCCTGGCTGGGACACGAACTTTCCCAGGCTACGTTTGAAGTTTGAGGTGGCAAGACAAGCAAGGAGCCCCAGTCTCTGTGCCTCTGTGCGAGCAGTGTCGTGGGCAGATGAGCCTGAGCAACAGCTTTCCAGGCTAGCACCTTCTGGCTGCCAGCTATCTGCAGACGTTCTCACTTTCGGAGCAGGGCTGTGATAGAAGCCTGGCAGGGACACCACCATTCCCAGCATGCGTTTGAGGTTTCAAGTGGCAAGATAAGCAAGCAGCCCCAGTCTCTGTGCCTCTGTGTGAGCAGTGCCATGGGCAGATGAGGCTGAGCAACAGCTGTCCACACTAGCACCTTCTGGCTGCCAGCTATCTGCAGACGTTCGCATTTCAAGAGCAGGGCTGCGAAAGGAGCCTAGCAGGTACACCATCTTTCCCAGGCTACGTTTGAAGTTTGAGGTGGCAAGACAGGCAAGGAGCCCCAGTCTCTGTGCCTCTGTGCGAGCAGTGTCGTTGGCAGATGAGCCTGAGCAACAGCTTTCCAGGCTAGCCCCTTCTGCCTGCCAGCTATCTGCAGACGTTCGCATTTTCGGAGCAGGTCTGCCGCAGGCTCCTGGCACAGACACCAAGAGCTACGTTTGAAATTTGAGGTGGCAAGACAAGCATGCAGCCCCATTCTCTGTGCCTCTGTGCGAGCACTGCCATGGGCAGATGAGGCTGAGCAACAGCTTTCCAGGCTAGCCCCTTCTGCCTGCCAGCTATCTGCAGACGTTCGCATTTTCGGGGCAGGGCTGCGAAAGGAGCCTGGCTGGACACGAACTTTCCCAGGCTACGTTTGAAGTTTGAGGTGGCAAGACAAGCAAGCAGTCCCAGTCTCTGTGCCTCTGTGCGAGCAGTGCCGTGGGCAGATGAGGCTGAGCAACAGCTTTCCAGGCTAGCCCCTTCTGGCTGCCAGCTATCTGCAGACGTTCGCATTTTCGGGGCAGGGCTGCGAAAGGAGCCTGGCTGGGACACGAACTTTCCCAGGCTACGTTTGAAGTTTGAGGTGGCAAGACAAGCAAGGAGCCCCAGTCTCTGTGCCTCTGTGCGAGCAGTGTCGTGGGCAGATGAGCCTGAGCAACAGCTTTCCAGGCTAGCACCTTCTGGCTGCCAGCTATCTGCAGACGTTCGCACTTTCGGAGCAGGGCTGTGATAGAAGCCTGGCAGGGACACCACCATTCCCAGCATGCGTTTGAGGTTTCAAGTGGCAAGATAAGCAAGCAGCCCCAGTCTCTGTGCCTCTGTGCGAGCAGTGCCATGGGCAGATGAGGCTGAGCAACAGCTTTCCACACTAGCACCTTCTGGCTGCCAGCTATTTGCAGACGTTCGCATTTCAAGAGCAGGGCTGCGAAAGGAGCCTAGCAGGTACACCATCTTTCCCAGGCTACGTTTGAAGTTTGAGGTGGCTAGACAAGCAAGCAGACCCAGTCTCTGTGCCTCTGTGCGAGCACTGCCATGGGCAGATGAGGCTGAGCAACAGCTTTCCAGGCTAGCCCCTTCTGCCTGCCAGCTATCTGCAGACGTTGGCATTTTCGGAGCAGGGCTGCCGGAGGCTCCCGGCACAGACCCCATAAGTTTCGTATGAAGTTTGTGGTAGAGAGACAAGCATGCACCCCAGTCTCTGTGCCTCTGTGCGAGCAGTGCCGTGGGCAGATGAGGCTGAGCAACAGCTTTCCAGGCTAGCCCCTTCTGCCTGCCAGCTATCTGCCGACGTTCGCATTTCAAGAGCAGGACTGCGAAAGGAGCCTAGCAGGTACACCATCTTTCCCAGGCTACGTTTGAAGTTTGAGGTGGCAAGACAAGCAAGCAGCCCCAGTCTCTGTGCCTCTGTGCGAGCAGTGCCATGGGCAGATGAGGCTGAGCAACAGCATTCCAGGCTAGCCCCTTCTGCCTGGCAGCTATCTGCAGACGTTCGTATTTTCAGAGCAGGGCTGCCGCAGTCTCCTTTCACAGACACCAAGTGCTACGTTTGAAATTTGAGGTGGCAAGACAAGCAAGCAGCCCCATTCTCTGTGCCTCTCTGCGAGCACTGCCATGGGCAGATGAGGCTGAGCAACAGCTTTCCAGGCTAGCCCCTTCTGGCTGCCAGCTATCTGCAGACGTTCGCATTTTCGGGGCAGGGCTGCGAAAGGAGCCTGGCTGGGACACGAACTTTCCCAGGCTACGTTTGAAGTTTGAGGTGGCAAGACAAGCAAGGAGCCCCAGTCTCTGTGCCTCTGTGCGAGCAGTGTCGTGGGCAGATGAGCCTGAGCAACAGCTTTCCAGGCTAGCACCTTCTGGCTGCCAGCTATCTGCAGACGTTCGCACTTTCGGAGCAGGGCTGTGATAGAAGCCTGGCAGGGACACCACCATTCCCAGCATGCGTTTGAGGTTTCAAGTGGCAAGATAAGCAAGCAGCCCCAGTCTCTGTGCCTCTGTGCGAGCAGTGCCATGGGCAGATGAGGCTGAGCAACAGCTTTCCACACTAGCACCTTCTGGCTGCCAGCTATCTGCAGACGTTCGCATTTCAAGAGCAGGGCTGCGAAAGGAGCCTAGCAGGTACACCATCTTTCCCAGGCTACGTTTGAAGTTTGAGGTGGCAAGACAGGCAAGGAGCCCCAGTCTCTGTGCCTCTGTGCGAGCAGTGTCGTTGGCAGATGAGCCTGAGCAACAGCTTTCCAGGCTAGCCCCTTCTGCCTGCCAGCTATCTGCAGACGTTCGCATTTTCGGAGCAGGTCTGCCGCAGGCTCCTGGCACAGACACCAAGAGCTACGTTTGAAATTTGAGGTGGCAAGACAAGCATGCAGCCCCATTCTCTGTGCCTCTGTGCGAGCACTGCCATGGGCAGATGAGGCTGAGCAACAGCTTTCCAGGCTAGCCCCTTCTGCCTGCCAGCTATCTGCAGACGTTCGCATTTTCGGGGCAGGGCTGCGAAAGGAGCCTGGCTGGACACGAACTTTCCCAGGCTACGTTTGAAGTTTGAGGTGGCAAGACAAGCAAGCAGCCCCATTCTCTGTGCCTCTGTGCGAGCAGTGTCGTGGGCAGATGAGGCTGAGCAACAGCTTTCCAGGCTAGCCCCTTCTGGCTGCCAGCTATCTGCAGACGTTCGCATTTCAAGAGCAGGGCTGCGAAAGGAGCCTAGCAGGTACACCATCTTTCCCAGGCTACGTTTGAAGTTTGAGGTGGCAAGACAAGCAAGGAGCCCCATTCTCTGTGCCTCTCTGCGAGCAGTGCCGTGGGCAGATGAGGCTGAGCAACAGCTTTCCAGGCTAGCCCCTTCTGCCTGCCAGCTATCTGCAGACGTTCGCATTTTCGGAGCAGGGCTGACGCAAGCTCCTGGCACAGACCACAAGAGCTACGTTTGAAGTTTGAGGTGGCTAGACAAGCAAGCAGACCCAGTCTCTGTGCCTCTGTGCGAGCAGTGCCATGGGCAGATGAGGCTGAGCAAAAGCTTTCCAGGCTAGCCCCTTCTGCCTGCCAGCTATCTGCAGACGTTGGCATTTTCGGAGCAGGGCTGCCGGAGGCTCCCGGCACAGACCCCATAAGTTTCGTATGAAGTTTGTGGTAGAGAGACAAGCATGCACCCCAGTCTCTGTGCCTCTGTGCGAGCAGTGCCGTGGGCAGATGAGGCTGAGCAACAGCTTTCCAGGATAGCCCCTTCTGGCTACCAGCTATCTGCAGACGTTCGCACTTTCGGAGCAGGGCAGTCATAGGAGCCTGGCAGGGACACCACCATTCCCAGCATGCATTTGAAGTTTCAAGTGGCAAGATAAGCAAGCAGCCCCATTCTCTGTGCCTCTATGCGAGCAGTGCCATGGGCAGATGAGGCTGAGCAACAGCTTTCCAGGCTAGCCCCTTCTGCCTGCCAGCTATCTGCAGACGTTGGCATTTTCGGAGCAGGGCTGCCGGAGGCTCCCGGCACAGACCCCATAAGTTTCGTATGAAGTTTGTGGTAGAGAGACAAGCATGCACCCCAGTCTCTGTGCCTCTGTGCGAGAAGTGCCGTGGGCAGATGAGGCTGAGCAACAGCTTTCCAGGCTAGCCCCTTCTGCCTGCCAGCTATCTGCCGACGTTCGCATTTCAAGAGCAGGACTGCGAAAGGAGCCTAGCAGGTACACCATCTTTCCCAGGCTACGTTTGAAGTTTGAGGTGGCAAGACAAGCAAGCAGCCCCAGTCTCTGTGCCTCTGTGCGAGCAGTGCCATGGGCAGATGAGGCTGAGCAACAGCATTCCAGGCTAGCCCCTTCTGCCTGGCAGCTATCTGCAGACGTTCGTATTTTCAGAGCAGGGCTGCCGCAGTCTCCTTTCACAGACACCAAGTGCTACGTTTGAAATTTGAGGTGGCAAGACAAGCAAGCAGCCCCATTCTCTGTGCCTCTCTGCGAGCACTGCCATGGGCAGATGAGGCTGAGCAACAGCTTTCCAGGCTAGCCCCTTCTGGCTGCCAGCTATCTGCAGACGTTCGCATTTTCGGGGCAGGGCTGCGAAAGGAGCCTGGCTGGGACACGAACTTTCCCAGGCTACGTTTGAAGTTTGAGGTGGCAAGACAAGCAAGGAGCCCCAGTCTCTGTGCCTCTGTGCGAGCAGTGTCGTGGGCAGATGAGCCTGAGCAACAGCTTTCCAGGCTAGCACCTTCTGGCTGCCAGCTATCTGCAGACGTTCGCACTTTCGGAGCAGGGCTGTGATAGAAGCCTGGCAGGGACACCACCATTCCCAGCATGCGTTTGAGGTTTCAAGTGGCAAGATAAGCAAGCAGCCCCAGTCTCTGTGCCTCTGTGCGAGCAGTGCCATGGGCAGATGAGGCTGAGCAACAGCTTTCCACACTAGCACCTTCTGGCTGCCAGCTATTTGCAGACGTTCGCATTTCAAGAGCAGGGCTGCGAAAGGAGCCTAGCAGGTACACCATCTTTCCCAGGCTACGTTTGAAGTTTGAGGTGGCTAGACAAGCAAGCAGACCCAGTCTCTGTGCCTCTGTGCGAGCACTGCCATGGGCAGATGAGGCTGAGCAACAGCTTTCCAGGCTAGCCCCTTCTGCCTGCCAGCTATCTGCAGACGTTGGCATTTTCGGAGCAGGGCTGCCGGAGGCTCCCGGCACAGACCCCATAAGTTTCGTATGAAGTTTGTGGTAGAGAGACAAGCATGCACCCCAGTCTCTGTGCCTCTGTGCGAGCAGTGCCGTGGGCAGATGAGGCTGAGCAACAGCTTTCCAGGCTAGCCCCTTCTGCCTGCCAGCTATCTGCCGACGTTCGCATTTCAAGAGCAGGACTGCGAAAGGAGCCTAGCAGGTACACCATCTTTCCCAGGCTACGTTTGAAGTTTGAGGTGGCAAGACAAGCAAGCAGCCCCAGTCTCTGTGCCTCTGTGCGAGCAGTGCCATGGGCAGATGAGGCTGAGCAACAGCATTCCAGGCTAGCCCCTTCTGCCTGGCAGCTATCTGCAGACGTTCGTATTTTCAGAGCAGGGCTGCCGCAGTCTCCTTTCACAGACACCAAGTGCTACGTTTGAAATTTGAGGTGGCAAGACAAGCAAGCAGCCCCATTCTCTGTGCCTCTCTGCGAGCACTGCCATGGGCAGATGAGGCTGAGCAACAGCTTTCCAGGCTAGCCCCTTCTGGCTGCCAGCTATCTGCAGACGTTCGCATTTTCGGGGCAGGGCTGCGAAAGGAGCCTGGCTGGGACACGAACTTTCCCAGGCTACGTTTGAAGTTTGAGGTGGCAAGACAAGCAAGGAGCCCCAGTCTCTGTGCCTCTGTGCGAGCAGTGTCGTGGGCAGATGAGCCTGAGCAACAGCTTTCCAGGCTAGCACCTTCTGGCTGCCAGCTATCTGCAGACGTTCGCACTTTCGGAGCAGGGCTGTGATAGAAGCCTGGCAGGGACACCACCATTCCCAGCATGCGTTTGAGGTTTCAAGTGGCAAGATAAGCAAGCAGCCCCAGTCTCTGTGCCTCTGTGCGAGCAGTGCCATGGGCAGATGAGGCTGAGCAACAGCTTTCCACACTAGCACCTTCTGGCTGCCAGCTATCTGCAGACGTTCGCATTTCAAGAGCAGGGCTGCGAAAGGAGCCTAGCAGGTACACCATCTTTCCCAGGCTACGTTTGAAGTTTGAGGTGGCAAGACAGGCAAGGAGCCCCAGTCTCTGTGCCTCTGTGCGAGCAGTGTCGTTGGCAGATGAGCCTGAGCAACAGCTTTCCAGGCTAGCCCCTTCTGCCTGCCAGCTATCTGCAGACGTTCGCATTTTCGGAGCAGGTCTGCCGCAGGCTCCTGGCACAGACACCAAGAGCTACGTTTGAAATTTGAGGTGGCAAGACAAGCATGCAGCCCCATTCTCTGTGCCTCTGTGCGAGCACTGCCATGGGCAGATGAGGCTGAGCAACAGCTTTCCAGGCTAGCCCCTTCTGCCTGCCAGCTATCTGCAGACGTTCGCATTTTCGGGGCAGGGCTGCGAAAGGAGCCTGGCTGGACACGAACTTTCCCAGGCTACGTTTGAAGTTTGAGGTGGCAAGACAAGCAAGCAGCCCCATTCTCTGTGCCTCTGTGCGAGCAGTGTCGTGGGCAGATGAGGCTGAGCAACAGCTTTCCAGGCTAGCCCCTTCTGGCTGCCAGCTATCTGCAGACGTTCGCATTTCAAGAGCAGGGCTGCGAAAGGAGCCTAGCAGGTACACCATCTTTCCCAGGCTACGTTTGAAGTTTGAGGTGGCAAGACAAGCAAGGAGCCCCATTCTCTGTGCCTCTCTGCGAGCAGTGCCGTGGGCAGATGAGGCTGAGCAACAGCTTTCCAGGCTAGCCCCTTCTGCCTGCCAGCTATCTGCAGACGTTCGCATTTTCGGAGCAGGGCTGACGCAAGCTCCTGGCACAGACCACAAGAGCTACGTTTGAAGTTTGAGGTGGCTAGACAAGCAAGCAGACCCAGTCTCTGTGCCTCTGTGCGAGCAGTGCCATGGGCAGATGAGGCTGAGCAAAAGCTTTCCAGGCTAGCCCCTTCTGCCTGCCAGCTATCTGCAGACGTTGGCATTTTCGGAGCAGGGCTGCCGGAGGCTCCCGGCACAGACCCCATAAGTTTCGTATGAAGTTTGTGGTAGAGAGACAAGCATGCACCCCAGTCTCTGTGCCTCTGTGCGAGCAGTGCCGTGGGCAGATGAGGCTGAGCAACAGCTTTCCAGGATAGCCCCTTCTGGCTACCAGCTATCTGCAGACGTTCGCACTTTCGGAGCAGGGCAGTCATAGGAGCCTGGCAGGGACACCACCATTCCCAGCATGCATTTGAAGTTTCAAGTGGCAAGATAAGCAAGCAGCCCCATTCTCTGTGCCTCTATGCGAGCAGTGCCATGGGCAGATGAGGCTGAGCAACAGCTTTCCAGGCTAGCCCCTTCTGCCTGCCAGCTATCTGCAGACGTTGGCATTTTCGGAGCAGGGCTGCCGGAGGCTCCCGGCACAGACCCCATAAGTTTCGTATGAAGTTTGTGGTAGAGAGACAAGCATGCACCCCAGTCTCTGTGCCTCTGTGCGAGCAGTGCCGTGGGCAGATGAGGCTGAGCAACAGCTTTCCAGGCTAGCCCCTTCTGCCTGCCAGCTATCTGCCGACGTTCGCATTTCAAGAGCAGGACTGCGAAAGGAGCCTAGCAGGTACACCATCTTTCCCAGGCTACGTTTGAAGTTTGAGGTGGCAAGACAAGCAAGCAGCCCCAGTCTCTGTGCCTCTGTGCGAGCAGTGCCATGGGCAGATGAGGCTGAGCAACAGCATTCCAGGCTAGCCCCTTCTGCCTGGCAGCTATCTGCAGACGTTCGTATTTTCAGAGCAGGGCTGCCGCAGTCTCCTTTCACAGACACCAAGTGCTACGTTTGAAATTTGAGGTGGCAAGACAAGCAAGCAGCCCCATTCTCTGTGCCTCTCTGCGAGCACTGCCATGGGCAGATGAGGCTGAGCAACAGCTTTCCAGGCTAGCCCCTTCTGGCTGCCAGCTATCTGCAGACGTTCGCATTTTCGGGGCAGGGCTGCGAAAGGAGCCTGGCTGGGACACGAACTTTCCCAGGCTACGTTTGAAGTTTGAGGTGGCAAGACAAGCAAGGAGCCCCAGTCTCTGTGCCTCTGTGCGAGCAGTGTCGTGGGCAGATGAGCCTGAGCAACAGCTTTCCAGGCTAGCACCTTCTGGCTGCCAGCTATCTGCAGACGTTCGCACTTTCGGAGCAGGGCTGTGATAGAAGCCTGGCAGGGACACCACCATTCCCAGCATGCGTTTGAGGTTTCAAGTGGCAAGATAAGCAAGCAGCCCCAGTCTCTGTGCCTCTGTGTGAGCAGTGCCATGGGCAGATGAGGCTGAGCAACAGCTTTCCACACTAGCACCTTCTGGCTGCCAGCTATCTGCAGACGTTCGCATTTCAAGAGCAGGGCTGCGAAAGGAGCCTAGCAGGTACACCATCTTTCCCAGGCTACGTTTGAAGTTTGAGGTGGCAAGACAAGCAAGCAGCCCCATTCTCTGTGCCTCTGTGCGAGCAGTGCCGTGGGCAGATGAGGCTGAGCAACAGCTTTCCAGGCTAGCCCCTTCTGGCTGCCAGCTATCTGCAGACGTTCGCATTTCAAGAGCAGGGCTGCGAAAGGAGCCTAGCAGGTACACCATCTTTCCCAGGCTACGTTTGAAGTTTGAGGTGGCAAGACAAGCAATGAGCCCCATTCTCTGTGCCTCTCTGCGAGCAGTGCCGTGGGCAGATGAGGCTGAGCAACAGCTTTCCAGGCTAGCCCCTTCTGCCTGCCAGCTATCTGCAGACGTTCGCATTTTCGGAGCAGGGCTGACGCAGGCTCCTGGCACAGACCACAAGAGCTACGTTTGAAGTTTGAGGTGGCAAGTCAAGCAAGCAGCCCCAGTCTCTGTGCCTCTGTGCGAGCACTGCCATGGGCAGATGAGGCTGAGCAACAGCTTTCCAGGCTAGCACCTTCTGGCTGCCAGCTATCTGCAGACGTTCGCACTTTCGGAGCAGGGCTGTGATAGGAGCCTGGCAGGGACACCACCATTCCCAGAATGCGTTTGAAGTTTCAAGTGGCAAGTTAAGGAAGCAGCCCCATTCTCTGTGCCTCTATGCGAACAGTGCCATGGGCAGATGAGGCTGAGCAACAGCTTTCCAGGCTAGCCCCTTCTGCCTGCCAGCTATCTGCAGACGTTGGCATTTTCGGAGCAGGGCTGTCGCAGGCTCCCGGCACAGACCCCATAAGTTTCGTATGAAGTTTGAGGTAGAGAGACAAGCATGCACCCCAGTCTCTGTGCCTCTGTGCGAGCAGTGCCGTGGGCAGATGAGGCTGAGCAACAGCTTTCCAGGATAGCCCCTTCTGGCTACCAGCTATCTGCAGACGTTCGCACTTTCGGAGCAGGGCAGTCATAGGAGCCTGGCAGGGACACCACCATTCCCAGCATGCATTTGAAGTTTCAAGTGGCAAGATAAGCAATGAGCCCCATTCTCTGTGCCTCTGTGCGAGCAGTGCCATGGTCAGAAGAGGCTGAGCAACAGCTTTCCAGGCTAGCCCCTTCTGCCTGCCAGCTATCTGCAGACGTTGGCATTTTCGGAGCAGGGCTGCCGGAGGCTCCCGGCACAGACCCCATAAGTTTCGTATGAAGTTTGAGGTAGAGAGACAAGCATGCACCCCATTCTCTGTGCCTCTATGCGAGCAGTGCCATGGGCAGATGAGGCTGAGCAACAGCTTTCCAGGCTAGCCCCTTCTGCCTGGCAGCTATCTGCAGACGTTCGTATTTTCAGAGCAGGGCTGCCGCAAGCTCCTGGCACAGACACCAAGAGCTACGTTTGAAATTTGAGGTGGCAAGACAAGCAAGCAGCCCCATTCTCTGTGCCTCTCTTCGAGCACTGCCATGGGCAGATGAGGCTGAGCAACAGCTTTCCACACTAGCACCTTCTGGCTGCCAGCTATCTGCAGACGTTCGCATTTTCGGGGCAGGGCTGCGAAAGAAGCCTGTCTGGACACGAACTTTCCCAGGCTACGTTTGAAGTTTGAGGTGGCAAGACAAGCAAGGAGCCCCATTCTCTGTGCCTCTGTGCGAGCAGTGTCGTGGGCAGATGAGGCTGAGCAACAGCTTTCCAGGCTAGCCTCTTCTGCCTGCCAGCTATCTGCAGACGTGCGCATTTTCGGAGCAGGGCTGACTCAGGCTCCTGGCAGAGACCACAAGAGCTACGTTTGAAGTTTGAGGTGGCAAGACAAGCAAGCAGCCCCAGTCTCTGTGCCTCTGTGCGAGCACTGCCATGGGCAGATGAGGCTGAGCAACAGCTTTCCAGGCTAGCACCTTCTGGCTGCCAGCTATCTGCAGACGTTCGCACTTTCGGAGCAGGGCTGTGATAGGAGCCTGGCAGGGACACCACCATTCCCAGCATGCGTTTGAGGTTTCAAGTGGCAAGATAGGCAAGCAGCCCCATTCTCTGTGCATCTATGCGAGCAGTGCCATGGGCAGATGAGGCTGAGCAACAGCTTTCCAGGCTAGCCCCTTCTGCCTGCCAGCTATCTGCCGACGTTCGCATTTCAAGAGCAGGGCTGCGAAAGGAGCCTAGCAGGTACACCATCTTTCCCAGGCTACGTTTGAAGTTTGAGGTGGCAAGACAAGCAAGCAGCCCCAGTCTCTGTGCCTCTGTGCGAGCAGTGCCGTGGGCAGATGAGGCTGAGCAACAGCATTCCTGGCTAGCCCCTTCTGCCTGGCAGCTATCTGCAGACGTTCGTATTTTCAGAGCAGGGCTGCCGCAGTGTCCTTTCACAGACACCAAGTGCTACGTTTGAAATTTGAGGTGGCAAGACAAGCAAGCAGCCCCATTCTCTGTGCCTCTGTGCGAGCAGTGTCGTGGGCAGATGAGGCTGAGCAACAGCTTTCCAGGCTAGCCCCTTCTGGCTGCCAGCTATCTGCAGACGTTCGCATTTCAAGAGCAGGGCTGCGAAAGGAGCCTAGCAGGTACACCATCTTTCCCAGGCTACGTTTGAAGTTTGAGGTGGCAAGACAAGCAATGAGCCCCATTCTCTGTGCCTCTCTGCGAGCAGTGCCGTGGGCAGATGAGGCTGAGCAACAGCTTTCCAGGCTAGCCCCTTCTGGCTGCCAGCTATCTGCAGACGTTCGCATTTTCGGAGCAGGGCTGACGCAGGCTCCTGGCACAGACCACAAGAGCTACGTTTGAAGTTTGAGGTGGCAAGACAAGCAAGCAGACCCAGTCTCTGTGCCTCTGTGCGAGCACTGCCATGGGCAGATGAGGCTGAGCAACAGCTTTCCAGGCTAGCACCTTCTGGCTGCCAGCTATCTGCAGACGTTCGCACTTTCGGAGCAGGGCTGTGATAGCAGCCTGGCAGGGACACCACCATTCCCAGAATGCGTTTGAAGTTTCAAGTGGCAAGTTAAGGAAGCAGCCCCATTCTCTGTGCCTCTATGCGAACAGTGCCATGGGCAGATGAGGCTGAGCAACAGCTTTCCAGGCTAGCCCCTTCTGCCTGCCAGCTATCTGCAGACGTTGGCATTTTCGGAGCAGGGCTGCCGGAGGCTCCCGGCACAGACCCCATAAGTTTCGTATGAAGTTTGAGGTAGAGAGACAAGCATGCACCCCAGTCTCTGTGCCTCTGTGCGAGCAGTGCCGTGGGCAGATGAGGCTGAGCAACAGCTTTCCAGGATAGCCCCTTCTGGCTACCAGCTATCTGCAGACGTTCGCACTTTCGGAGCAGGGCAGTCATAGGAGCCTGGCAGGGACACCACCATTCCCAGCATGCATTTGAAGTTTCAAGTGGCAAGATAAGCAATGAGCCCCATTCTCTGTGCCTCTGTGCGAGCAGTGCCATGGTCAGAAGAGGCTGAGCAACAGCTTTCCAGGCTAGCCCCTTCTGCCTGCCAGCTATCTGCAGACTTTGGCATTTTCGGAGCAGGGCTGCCGGAGGCTCCCGGCACAGACCCCATAAGTTTCGTATGAAGTTTGAGGTAGAGAGACAAGCATGCACCCCATTCTCTGTGCCTCTATGCGAGCAGTGCCATGGGCAGATGAGGCTGAGCAACAGCTTTCCAGGCTAGCCCCTTCTGGCTGCCAGCTATCTGCCGACGTTCGCATTTCAAGAGCAGGGCTGCGAAAGGAGCCTAGCAGGTACACCATCTTTCCCAGGCTACGTTTGAAGTTTGAGGTGGCAAGACAAGCAAGGAGCCCCATTCTCTGTGCCTCTCTGCGAGCAGTGCCGTGGGCAGATGAGGCTGAGCAACAGCTTTCCAGGATAGCCCCTTCTGCCTGCCAGCTATCTGCAGACGTTCGCACTTTCGGAGCAGGGCTGTGATAGAAGCCTGGCAGGGACACCACCATTCCCAGCATGCGTTTGAGGTTTCAAGTGGCAAGATAAGCAAGCAGCCCCAGTCTCTGTGCCTCTGTGCGAGCAGTGCCATGGGCAGATGAGGCTGAGCAACAGCTTTCCAGGCTAGCCCCTTCTGCCTGCCAGCTATCTGCAGACGTTCGCATTTTCGGAGCAGGGCTGCCGCAGGCTCCTGGCACGGACCCCATAAACCTACGTTTGAAGTTTGAGGTGGCAAGACAAGCAAGCAGCCCCAGTCTCTGTGCCTCTGTGCGAGCAGTGCCGTGGGCAGATGAGGCTGAGCAAGAGCTTTCCAGGCTAGCCCCTTCTGGCTGCCAGCTATCTGCAGACGTTCGCATTTTCGGGGCAGGGCTGCGAAAGGAGCCTGGCTGGGACACGAACTTTCCCAGGCTACGTTTGAAGTTTGAGGTGGCAAGACAAGCAAGGAGCCCCAGTCTCTGTGCCTCTGTGCGAGCAGTGTCGTGGGCAGATGAGCCTGAGCAACAGCTTTCCAGGCTAGCACCTTCTGGCTGCCAGCTATCTGCAGACGTTCGCACTTTCGGAGCAGGGCTGTGATAGAAGCCTGGCAGGGACACCACCATTCCCAGCATGCGTTTGAGGTTTCAAGTGGCAAGATAAGCAAGCAGCCCCAGTCTCTGTGCCTCTGTGCGAGCAGTGCCATGGGCAGATGAGGCTGAGCAACAGCTTTCCACACTAGCACCTTCTGGCTGCCAGCTATTTGCAGACGTTCGCATTTCAAGAGCAGGGCTGCGAAAGGAGCCTAGCAGGTACACCATCTTTCCCAGGCTACGTTTGAAGTTTGAGGTGGCTAGACAAGCAAGCAGACCCAGTCTCTGTGCCTCTGTGCGAGCACTGCCATGGGCAGATGAGGCTGAGCAACAGCTTTCCAGGCTAGCCCCTTCTGCCTGCCAGCTATCTGCAGACGTTGGCATTTTCGGAGCAGGGCTGCCGGAGGCTCCCGGCACAGACCCCATAAGTTTCGTATGAAGTTTGTGGTAGAGAGACAAGCATGCACCCCAGTCTCTGTGCCTCTGTGCGAGCAGTGCCGTGGGCAGATGAGGCTGAGCAACAGCTTTCCAGGCTAGCCTCTTCTGCCTGCCAGCTATCTGCAGACGTTGGCATTTTCAGAGCAGGGCTGCCGCAGTGTCCTTTCACAGACACCAAGTGCTACGTTTGAAATTTGAGGTGGCAAGACAAGCAAGCAGCCCCATTCTCTGTGCCTCTCTGCGAGCACTGCCATGGGCAGATGAGGCTGAGCAACAGCTTTCCAGGCTAGCCCCTTCTGGCTGCCAGCTATCTGCAGACGTTCGCATTTTCGGGGCAGGGCTGCGAAAGTAGCCTGGCTGGGACACGAACTTTCCCAGGCTACGTTTGAAGTTTGAGGTGGCAAGACAAGCAAGGAGCCCCAGTCTCTGTGCCTCTGTGCGAGCAGTGTCGTGGGCAGATGAGCCTGAGCAACAGCTTTCCAGGCTAGCACCTTCTGGCTGCCAGCTATCTGCAGACGTTCGCACTTTCGGAGCAGGGCTGTGATAGAAGCCTGGCAGGGACACCACCATTCCCAGCATGCGTTTGAGGTTTCAAGTGGCAAGATAAGCAAGCAGCCCCAGTCTCTGTGCCTCTGTGTGAGCAGTGCCATGGGCAGATGAGGCTGAGCAACAGCTGTCCACACTAGCACCTTCTGGCTGCCAGCTATCTGCAGACGTTCGCATTTCAAGAGCAGGGCTGCGAAAGGAGCCTAGCAGGTACACCATCTTTCCCAGGCTACGTTTGAAGTTTGAGGTGGCAAGACAGGCAAGGAGCCCCAGTCTCTGTGCCTCTGTGCGAGCAGTGTCGTTGGCAGATGAGCCTGAGCAACAGCTTTCCAGGCTAGCCCCTTCTGCCTGCCAGCTATCTGCAGACGTTCGCATTTTCGGAGCAGGGCTGCCGGAGGCTCCCGGCACAGACCCCATAAGTTTCGTATGAAGTTTGTGGTAGAGAGACAAGCATGCACCCCAGTCTCTGTGCCTCTGTGCGAGCAGTGCCGTGGGCAGATGAGGCTGAGCAACAGCTTTCCAGGCTAGCCTCTTCTGCCTGCCAGCTATCTGCAGACGTTGGCATTTTCAGAGCAGGGCTGCCGCAGTGTCCTTTCACAGACACCAAGTGCTACGTTTGAAATTTGAGGTGGCAAGACAAGCAAGCAGCCCCATTCTCTGTGCCTCTCTGCGAGCACTGCCATGGGCAGATGAGGCTGAGCAACAGCTTTCCAGGCTAGCACCTTCTGGCTGCCAGCTATCTGCAGACGTTCGCACTTTCGGAGCAGGGCTGTGATAGAAGCCTGGCAGGGACACCACCATTCCCAGCATGCGTTTGAGGTTTCAAGTGGCAAGATAAGCAAGCAGCCCCAGTCTCTGTGCCTCTGTGCGAGCAGTGCCATGGGCAGATGAGGCTGAGCAACAGCTTTCCACACTAGCACCTTCTGGCTGCCAGCTATCTGCAGACGTTCGCATTTTCGGGGCAGGGCTGCGAAAGGAGCCTGGCTGGGACACGAACTTTCCCAGGCTACGTTTGAAGTTTGAGGTGGCAAGACAAGCAAGGAGCCCCAGTCTCTGTGCCTCTGTGCGAGCAGTGTCGTGGGCAGATGAGCCTGAGCAACAGCTTTCCAGGCTAGCACCTTCTGGCTGCCAGCTATCTGCAGACGTTCGCACTTTCGGAGCAGGGCTGTGATAGAAGCCTGGCAGGGACACCACCATTCCCAGCATGCGTTTGAGGTTTCAAGTGGCAAGATAAGCAAGCAGCCCCAGTCTCTGTGCCTCTGTGCGAGCAGTGCCATGGGCAGATGAGGCTGAGCAACAGCTGTCCACACTAGCACCTTCTGGCTGCCAGCTATCTGCAGACGTTCGCATTTCAAGAGCAGGGCTGCGAAAGGAGCCTAGCAGGTACACCATCTTTCCCAGGCTACGTTTGAAGTTTGAGGTGGCAAGACAGGCAAGGAGCCCCAGTCTCTGTGCCTCTGTGCGAGCAGTGTCGTTGGCAGATGAGCCTGAGCAACAGCTTTCCAGGCTAGCCCCTTCTGCCTGCCAGCTATCTGCAGACGTTCGCATTTTCGGAGCAGGTCTGCCGCAGGCTCCTGGCACAGACACCAAGAGCTACGTTTGAAATTTGAGGTGGCAAGACAAGCATGCAGCCCCATTCTCTGTGCCTCTGTGCGAGCACTGCCATGGGCAGATGAGGCTGAGCAACAGCTTTCCAGGCTAGCCCCTTCTGCCTGCCAGCTATCTGCAGACGTTCGCATTTTCGGGGCAGGGCTGCGAAAGGAGCCTGGCTGGACACGAACTTTCCCAGGCTACGTTTGAAGTTTGAGGTGGCAAGACAAGCAAGCAGTCCCAGTCTCTGTGCCTCTGTGCGAGCAGTGCCGTGGGCAGATGAGGCTGAGCAACAGCTTTCCAGGCTAGCCCCTTCTGGCTGCCAGCTATCTGCAGACGTTCGCATTTTCGGGGCAGGGCTGCGAAAGGAGCCTGGCTGGGACACGAACTTTCCCAGGCTACGTTTGAAGTTTGAGGTGGCAAGACAAGCAAGGAGCCCCAGTCTCTGTGCCTCTGTGCGAGCAGTGTCGTGGGCAGATGAGCCTGAGCAACAGCTTTCCAGGCTAGCACCTTCTGGCTGCCAGCTATCTGCAGACGTTCGCACTTTCGGAGCAGGGCTGTGATAGAAGCCTGGCAGGGACACCACCATTCCCAGCATGCGTTTGAGGTTTCAAGTGGCAAGATAAGCAAGCAGCCCCAGTCTCTGTGCCTCTGTGCGAGCAGTGCCATGGGCAGATGAGGCTGAGCAACAGCTTTCCACACTAGCACCTTCTGGCTGCCAGCTATTTGCAGACGTTCGCATTTCAAGAGCAGGGCTGCGAAAGGAGCCTAGCAGGTACACCATCTTTCCCAGGCTACGTTTGAAGTTTGAGGTGGCTAGACAAGCAAGCAGACCCAGTCTCTGTGCCTCTGTGCGAGCACTGCCATGGGCAGATGAGGCTGAGCAACAGCTTTCCAGGCTAGCCCCTTCTGCCTGCCAGCTATCTGCAGACGTTGGCATTTTCGGAGCAGGGCTGCCGGAGGCTCCCGGCACAGACCCCATAAGTTTCGTATGAAGTTTGTGGTAGAGAGACAAGCATGCACCCCAGTCTCTGTGCCTCTGTGCGAGCAGTGCCGTGGGCAGATGAGGCTGAGCAACAGCTTTCCAGGCTAGCCTCTTCTGCCTGCCAGCTATCTGCAGACGTTGGCATTTTCAGAGCAGGGCTGCCGCAGTGTCCTTTCACAGACACCAAGTGCTACGTTTGAAATTTGAGGTGGCAAGACAAGCAAGCAGCCCCATTCTCTGTGCCTCTCTGCGAGCACTGCCATGGGCAGATGAGGCTGAGCAACAGCTTTCCAGGCTAGCCCCTTCTGGCTGCCAGCTATCTGCAGACGTTCGCATTTTCGGGGCAGGGCTGCGAAAGTAGCCTGGCTGGGACACGAACTTTCCCAGGCTACGTTTGAAGTTTGAGGTGGCAAGACAAGCAAGGAGCCCCAGTCTCTGTGCCTCTGTGCGAGCAGTGTCGTGGGCAGATGAGCCTGAGCAACAGCTTTCCAGGCTAGCACCTTCTGGCTGCCAGCTATCTGCAGACGTTCGCACTTTCGGAGCAGGGCTGTGATAGAAGCCTGGCAGGGACACCACCATTCCCAGCATGCGTTTGAGGTTTCAAGTGGCAAGATAAGCAAGCAGCCCCAGTCTCTGTGCCTCTGTGTGAGCAGTGCCATGGGCAGATGAGGCTGAGCAACAGCTGTCCACACTAGCACCTTCTGGCTGCCAGCTATCTGCAGACGTTCGCATTTCAAGAGCAGGGCTGCGAAAGGAGCCTAGCAGGTACACCATCTTTCCCAGGCTACGTTTGAAGTTTGAGGTGGCAAGACAGGCAAGGAGCCCCAGTCTCTGTGCCTCTGTGCGAGCAGTGTCGTTGGCAGATGAGCCTGAGCAACAGCTTTCCAGGCTAGCCCCTTCTGCCTGCCAGCTATCTGCAGACGTTCGCATTTTCGGAGCAGGTCTGCCGCAGGCTCCTGGCACAGACACCAAGAGCTACGTTTGAAATTTGAGGTGGCAAGACAAGCATGCAGCCCCATTCTCTGTGCCTCTGTGCGAGCACTGCCATGGGCAGATGAGGCTGAGCAACAGCTTTCCAGGCTAGCCCCTTCTGCCTGCCAGCTATCTGCAGACGTTCGCATTTTCGGGGCAGGGCTGCGAAAGGAGCCTGGCTGGACACGAACTTTCCCAGGCTACGTTTGAAGTTTGAGGTGGCAAGACAAGCAAGCAGTCCCAGTCTCTGTGCCTCTGTGCGAGCAGTGCCGTGGGCAGATGAGGCTGAGCAACAGCTTTCCAGGCTAGCCCCTTCTGGCTGCCAGCTATCTGCAGACGTTCGCATTTTCGGGGCAGGGCTGCGAAAGGAGCCTGGCTGGGACACGAACTTTCCCAGGCTACGTTTGAAGTTTGAGGTGGCAAGACAAGCAAGGAGCCCCAGTCTCTGTGCCTCTGTGCGAGCAGTGTCGTGGGCAGATGAGCCTGAGCAACAGCTTTCCAGGCTAGCACCTTCTGGCTGCCAGCTATCTGCAGACGTTCGCACTTTCGGAGCAGGGCTGTGATAGAAGCCTGGCAGGGACACCACCATTCCCAGCATGCGTTTGAGGTTTCAAGTGGCAAGATAAGCAAGCAGCCCCAGTCTCTGTGCCTCTGTGCGAGCAGTGCCATGGGCAGATGAGGCTGAGCAACAGCTTTCCACACTAGCACCTTCTGGCTGCCAGCTATTTGCAGACGTTCGCATTTCAAGAGCAGGGCTGCGAAAGGAGCCTAGCAGGTACACCATCTTTCCCAGGCTACGTTTGAAGTTTGAGGTGGCTAGACAAGCAAGCAGACCCAGTCTCTGTGCCTCTGTGCGAGCACTGCCATGGGCAGATGAGGCTGAGCAACAGCTTTCCAGGCTAGCCCCTTCTGCCTGCCAGCTATCTGCAGACGTTGGCATTTTCGGAGCAGGGCTGCCGGAGGCTCCCGGCACAGACCCCATAAGTTTCGTATGAAGTTTGTGGTAGAGAGACAAGCATGCACCCCAGTCTCTGTGCCTCTGTGCGAGCAGTGCCGTGGGCAGATGAGGCTGAGCAACAGCTTTCCAGGCTAGCCTCTTCTGCCTGCCAGCTATCTGCAGACGTTGGCATTTTCAGAGCAGGGCTGCCGCAGTGTCCTTTCACAGACACCAAGTGCTACGTTTGAAATTTGAGGTGGCAAGACAAGCAAGCAGCCCCATTCTCTGTGCCTCTCTGCGAGCACTGCCATGGGCAGATGAGGCTGAGCAACAGCTTTCCAGGCTAGCCCCTTCTGGCTGCCAGCTATCTGCAGACGTTCGCATTTTCGGGGCAGGGCTGCGAAAGTAGCCTGGCTGGGACACGAACTTTCCCAGGCTACGTTTGAAGTTTGAGGTGGCAAGACAAGCAAGGAGCCCCAGTCTCTGTGCCTCTGTGCGAGCAGTGTCGTGGGCAGATGAGCCTGAGCAACAGCTTTCCAGGCTAGCACCTTCTGGCTGCCAGCTATCTGCAGACGTTCGCACTTTCGGAGCAGGGCTGTGATAGAAGCCTGGCAGGGACACCACCATTCCCAGCATGCGTTTGAGGTTTCAAGTGGCAAGATAAGCAAGCAGCCCCAGTCTCTGTGCCTCTGTGTGAGCAGTGCCATGGGCAGATGAGGCTGAGCAACAGCTGTCCACACTAGCACCTTCTGGCTGCCAGCTATCTGCAGACGTTCGCATTTCAAGAGCAGGGCTGCGAAAGGAGCCTAGCAGGTACACCATCTTTCCCAGGCTACGTTTGAAGTTTGAGGTGGCAAGACAGGCAAGGAGCCCCAGTCTCTGTGCCTCTGTGCGAGCAGTGTCGTTGGCAGATGAGCCTGAGCAACAGCTTTCCAGGCTAGCCCCTTCTGCCTGCCAGCTATCTGCAGACGTTCGCATTTTCGGAGCAGGGCTGCCGGAGGCTCCCGGCACAGACCCCATAAGTTTCGTATGAAGTTTGTGGTAGAGAGACAAGCATGCACCCCAGTCTCTGTGCCTCTGTGCGAGCAGTGCCGTGGGCAGATGAGGCTGAGCAACAGCTTTCCAGGCTAGCCTCTTCTGCCTGCCAGCTATCTGCAGACGTTGGCATTTTCAGAGCAGGGCTGCCGCAGTGTCCTTTCACAGACACCAAGTGCTACGTTTGAAATTTGAGGTGGCAAGACAAGCAAGCAGCCCCATTCTCTGTGCCTCTCTGCGAGCACTGCCATGGGCAGATGAGGCTGAGCAACAGCTTTCCAGGCTAGCCCCTTCTGGCTGCCAGCTATCTGCAGACGTTCGCATTTTCGGGGCAGGGCTGCGAAAGGAGCCTGGCTGGGACACGAACTTTCCCAGGCTACGTTTGAAGTTTGAGGTGGCAAGACAAGCAAGGAGCCCCAGTCTCTGTGCCTCTGTGCGAGCAGTGTCGTGGGCAGATGAGCCTGAGCAACAGCTTTCCAGGCTAGCACCTTCTGGCTGCCAGCTATCTGCAGACGTTCGCACTTTCGGAGCAGGGCTGTGATAGAAGCCTGGCAGGGACACCACCATTCCCAGCATGCGTTTGAGGTTTCAAGTGGCAAGATAAGCAAGCAGCCCCAGTCTCTGTGCCTCTGTGTGAGCAGTGCCATGGGCAGATGAGGCTGAGCAACAGCTGTCCACACTAGCACCTTCTGGCTGCCAGCTATCTGCAGACGTTCGCATTTCAAGAGCAGGGCTGCGAAAGGAGCCTAGCAGGTACACCATCTTTCCCAGGCTACGTTTGAAGTTTGAGGTGGCAAGACAGGCAAGGAGCCCCAGTCTCTGTGCCTCTGTGCGAGCAGTGTCGTTGGCAGATGAGCCTGAGCAACAGCTTTCCAGGCTAGCCCCTTCTGCCTGCCAGCTATCTGCAGACGTTCGCATTTTCGGAGCAGGTCTGCCGCAGGCTCCTGGCACAGACACCAAGAGCTACGTTTGAAATTTGAGGTGGCAAGACAAGCATGCAGCCCCATTCTCTGTGCCTCTGTGCGAGCACTGCCATGGGCAGATGAGGCTGAGCAACAGCTTTCCAGGCTAGCCCCTTCTGCCTGCCAGCTATCTGCAGACGTTCGCATTTTCGGGGCAGGGCTGCGAAAGGAGCCTGGCTGGACACGAACTTTCCCAGGCTACGTTTGAAGTTTGAGGTGGCAAGACAAGCAAGCAGTCCCAGTCTCTGTGCCTCTGTGCGAGCAGTGCCGTGGGCAGATGAGGCTGAGCAACAGCTTTCCAGGCTAGCCCCTTCTGGCTGCCAGCTATCTGCAGACGTTCGCATTTTCGGGGCAGGGCTGCGAAAGGAGCCTGGCTGGGACACGAACTTTCCCAGGCTACGTTTGAAGTTTGAGGTGGCAAGACAAGCAAGGAGCCCCAGTCTCTGTGCCTCTGTGCGAGCAGTGTCGTGGGCAGATGAGCCTGAGCAACAGCTTTCCAGGCTAGCACCTTCTGGCTGCCAGCTATCTGCAGACGTTCGCACTTTCGGAGCAGGGCTGTGATAGAAGCCTGGCAGGGACACCACCATTCCCAGCATGCGTTTGAGGTTTCAAGTGGCAAGATAAGCAAGCAGCCCCAGTCTCTGTGCCTCTGTGCGAGCAGTGCCATGGGCAGATGAGGCTGAGCAACAGCTTTCCACACTAGCACCTTCTGGCTGCCAGCTATTTGCAGACGTTCGCATTTCAAGAGCAGGGCTGCGAAAGGAGCCTAGCAGGTACACCATCTTTCCCAGGCTACGTTTGAAGTTTGAGGTGGCTAGACAAGCAAGCAGACCCAGTCTCTGTGCCTCTGTGCGAGCACTGCCATGGGCAGATGAGGCTGAGCAACAGCTTTCCAGGCTAGCCCCTTCTGCCTGCCAGCTATCTGCAGACGTTGGCATTTTCGGAGCAGGGCTGCCGGAGGCTCCCGGCACAGACCCCATAAGTTTCGTATGAAGTTTGTGGTAGAGAGACAAGCATGCACCCCAGTCTCTGTGCCTCTGTGCGAGCAGTGCCGTGGGCAGATGAGGCTGAGCAACAGCTTTCCAGGCTAGCCTCTTCTGCCTGCCAGCTATCTGCAGACGTTGGCATTTTCAGAGCAGGGCTGCCGCAGTGTCCTTTCACAGACACCAAGTGCTACGTTTGAAATTTGAGGTGGCAAGACAAGCAAGCAGCCCCATTCTCTGTGCCTCTCTGCGAGCACTGCCATGGGCAGATGAGGCTGAGCAACAGCTTTCCAGGCTAGCCCCTTCTGGCTGCCAGCTATCTGCAGACGTTCGCATTTTCGGGGCAGGGCTGCGAAAGTAGCCTGGCTGGGACACGAACTTTCCCAGGCTACGTTTGAAGTTTGAGGTGGCAAGACAAGCAAGGAGCCCCAGTCTCTGTGCCTCTGTGCGAGCAGTGTCGTGGGCAGATGAGCCTGAGCAACAGCTTTCCAGGCTAGCACCTTCTGGCTGCCAGCTATCTGCAGACGTTCGCACTTTCGGAGCAGGGCTGTGATAGAAGCCTGGCAGGGACACCACCATTCCCAGCATGCGTTTGAGGTTTCAAGTGGCAAGATAAGCAAGCAGCCCCAGTCTCTGTGCCTCTGTGTGAGCAGTGCCATGGGCAGATGAGGCTGAGCAACAGCTGTCCACACTAGCACCTTCTGGCTGCCAGCTATCTGCAGACGTTCGCATTTCAAGAGCAGGGCTGCGAAAGGAGCCTAGCAGGTACACCATCTTTCCCAGGCTACGTTTGAAGTTTGAGGTGGCAAGACAGGCAAGGAGCCCCAGTCTCTGTGCCTCTGTGCGAGCAGTGTCGTTGGCAGATGAGGCTGAGCAACAGCTTTCCAGGCTAGCCCCTTCTGCCTGCCAGCTATCTGCAGACGTTCGCATTTTCGGAGCAGGTCTGCCGCAGGCTCCTGGCACAGACACCAAGAGCTACGTTTGAAATTTGAGGTGGCAAGACAAGCATGCAGCCCCATTCTCTGTGCCTCTGTGCGAGCACTGCCATGGGCAGATGAGGCTGAGCAACAGCTTTCCAGGCTAGCCCCTTCTGCCTGCCAGCTATCTGCAGACGTTCGCATTTTCGGGGCAGGGCTGCGAAAGGAGCCTGGCTGGACACGAACTTTCCCAGGCTACGTTTGAAGTTTGAGGTGGCAAGACAAGCAAGCAGTCCCAGTCTCTGTGCCTCTGTGCGAGCAGTGCCGTGGGCAGATGAGGCTGAGCAACAGCTTTCCAGGCTAGCCCCTTCTGGCTGCCAGCTATCTGCAGACGTTCGCATTTTCGGGGCAGGGCTGCGAAAGGAGCCTGGCTGGGACACGAACTTTCCCAGGCTACGTTTGAAGTTTGAGGTGGCAAGACAAGCAAGGAGCCCCAGTCTCTGTGCCTCTGTGCGAGCAGTGTCGTGGGCAGATGAGCCTGAGCAACAGCTTTCCAGGCTAGCACCTTCTGGCTGCCAGCTATCTGCAGACGTTCGCACTTTCGGAGCAGGGCTGTGATAGAAGCCTGGCAGGGACACCACCATTCCCAGCATGCGTTTGAGGTTTCAAGTGGCAAGATAAGCAAGCAGCCCCAGTCTCTGTGCCTCTGTGCGAGCAGTGCCATGGGCAGATGAGGCTGAGCAACAGCTTTCCACACTAGCACCTTCTGGCTGCCAGCTATTTGCAGACGTTCGCATTTCAAGAGCAGGGCTGCGAAAGGAGCCTAGCAGGTACACCATCTTTCCCAGGCTACGTTTGAAGTTTGAGGTGGCTAGACAAGCAAGCAGACCCAGTCTCTGTGCCTCTGTGCGAGCACTGCCATGGGCAGATGAGGCTGAGCAACAGCTTTCCAGGCTAGCCCCTTCTGCCTGCCAGCTATCTGCAGACGTTGGCATTTTCGGAGCAGGGCTGCCGGAGGCTCCCGGCACAGACCCCATAAGTTTCGTATGAAGTTTGTGGTAGAGAGACAAGCATGCACCCCAGTCTCTGTGCCTCTGTGCGAGCAGTGCCGTGGGCAGATGAGGCTGAGCAACAGCTTTCCAGGCTAGCCCCTTCTGCCTGCCAGCTATCTGCCGACGTTCGCATTTCAAGAGCAGGACTGCGAAAGGAGCCTAGCAGGTACACCATCTTTCCCAGGCTACGTTTGAAGTTTGAGGTGGCAAGACAAGCAAGCAGCCCCAGTCTCTGTGCCTCTGTGCGAGCAGTGCCATGGGCAGATGAGGCTGAGCAACAGCATTCCAGGCTAGCCCCTTCTGCCTGGCAGCTATCTGCAGACGTTCGTATTTTCAGAGCAGGGCTGCCGCAGTCTCCTTTCACAGACACCAAGCGCTACGTTTCAAATTTGAGGTGGCAAGACAAGCAAGCAGCCCCATTCTCTGTGCCTCTCTGCGAGCACTGCCATGGGCAGATGAGGCTGAGCAACAGCTTTCCAGGCTAGCCCCTTCTGGCTGCCAGCTATCTGCAGACGTTCGCATTTTCGGGGCAGGGCTGCGAAAGGAGCCTGGCTGGGACACGAACTTTCCCAGGCTACGTTTGAAGTTTGAGGTGGCAAGACAAGCAAGGAGCCCCAGTCTCTGTGCCTCTGTGCGAGCAGTGTCGTGGGCAGATGAGCCTGAGCAACAGCTTTCCAGGCTAGCACCTTCTGGCTGCCAGCTATCTGCAGACGTTCGCACTTTCGGAGCAGGGCTGTGATAGAAGCCTGGCAGGGACACCACCATTCCCAGCATGCGTTTGAGGTTTCAAGTGGCAAGATAAGCAAGCAGCCCCAGTCTCTGTGCCTCTGTGCGAGCAGTGCCATGGGCAGATGAGGCTGAGCAACAGCTTTCCACACTAGCACCTTCTGGCTGCCAGCTATCTGCAGACGTTCGCATTTCAAGAGCAGGGCTGCGAAAGGAGCCTAGCAGGTACACCATCTTTCCCAGGCTACGTTTGAAGTTTGAGGTGGCAAGACAGGCAAGGAGCCCCAGTCTCTGTGCCTCTGTGCGAGCAGTGTCGTTGGCAGATGAGCCTGAGCAACAGCTTTCCAGGCTAGCCCCTTCTGCCTGCCAGCTATCTGCAGACGTTCGCATTTTCGGAGCAGGTCTGCCGCAGGCTCCTGGCACAGACACCAAGAGCTACGTTTGAAATTTGAGGTGGCAAGACAAGCATGCAGCCCCATTCTCTGTGCCTCTGTGCGAGCACTGCCATGGGCAGATGAGGCTGAGCAACAGCTTTCCAGGCTAGCCCCTTCTGCCTGCCAGCTATCTGCAGACGTTCGCATTTTCGGGGCAGGGCTGCGAAAGGAGCCTGGCTGGACACGAACTTTCCCAGGCTACGTTTGAAGTTTGAGGTGGCAAGACAAGCAAGCAGCCCCATTCTCTGTGCCTCTGTGCGAGCAGTGTCGTGGGCAGATGAGGCTGAGCAACAGCTTTCCAGGCTAGCCCCTTCTGGCTGCCAGCTATCTGCAGACGTTCGCATTTCAAGAGCAGGGCTGCGAAAGGAGCCTAGCAGGTACACCATCTTTCCCAGGCTACGTTTGAAGTTTGAGGTGGCAAGACAAGCAAGGAGCCCCATTCTCTGTGCCTCTCTGCGAGCAGTGCCGTGGGCAGATGAGGCTGAGCAACAGCTTTCCAGGCTAGCCCCTTCTGCCTGCCAGCTATCTGCAGACGTTCGCATTTTCGGAGCAGGGCTGACGCAAGCTCCTGGCACAGACCACAAGAGCTACGTTTGAAGTTTGAGGTGGCTAGACAAGCAAGCAGACCCAGTCTCTGTGCCTCTGTGCGAGCAGTGCCATGGGCAGATGAGGCTGAGCAAAAGCTTTCCAGGCTAGCCCCTTCTGCCTGCCAGCTATCTGCAGACGTTGGCATTTTCGGAGCAGGGCTGCCGGAGGCTCCCGGCACAGACCCCATAAGTTTCGTATGAAGTTTGTGGTAGAGAGACAAGCATGCACCCCAGTCTCTGTGCCTCTGTGCGAGCAGTGCCGTGGGCAGATGAGGCTGAGCAACAGCTTTCCAGGATAGCCCCTTCTGGCTACCAGCTATCTGCAGACGTTCGCACTTTCGGAGCAGGGCAGTCATAGGAGCCTGGCAGGGACACCACCATTCCCAGCATGCATTTGAAGTTTCAAGTGGCAAGATAAGCAAGCAGCCCCATTCTCTGTGCCTCTATGCGAGCAGTGCCATGGGCAGATGAGGCTGAGCAACAGCTTTCCAGGCTAGCCCCTTCTGCCTGCCAGCTATCTGCAGACGTTGGCATTTTCGGAGCAGGGCTGCCGGAGGCTCCCGGCACAGACCCCATAAGTTTCGTATGAAGTTTGTGGTAGAGAGACAAGCATGCACCCCAGTCTCTGTGCCTCTGTGCGAGCAGTGCCGTGGGCAGATGAGGCTGAGCAACAGCTTTCCAGGCTAGCCCCTTCTGCCTGCCAGCTATCTGCCGACGTTCGCATTTCAAGAGCAGGACTGCGAAAGGAGCCTAGCAGGTACACCATCTTTCCCAGGCTACGTTTGAAGTTTGAGGTGGCAAGACAAGCAAGCAGCCCCAGTCTCTGTGCCTCTGTGCGAGCAGTGCCATGGGCAGATGAGGCTGAGCAACAGCATTCCAGGCTAGCCCCTTCTGCCTGGCAGCTATCTGCAGACGTTCGTATTTTCAGAGCAGGGCTGCCGCAGTCTCCTTTCACAGACACCAAGTGCTACGTTTGAAATTTGAGGTGGCAAGACAAGCAAGCAGCCCCATTCTCTGTGCCTCTCTGCGAGCACTGCCATGGGCAGATGAGGCTGAGCAACAGCTTTCCAGGCTAGCCCCTTCTGGCTGCCAGCTATCTGCAGACGTTCGCATTTTCGGGGCAGGGCTGCGAAAGGAGCCTGGCTGGGACACGAACTTTCCCAGGCTACGTTTGAAGTTTGAGGTGGCAAGACAAGCAAGGAGCCCCAGTCTCTGTGCCTCTGTGCGAGCAGTGTCGTGGGCAGATTAGCCTGAGCAACAGCTTTCCAGGCTAGCACCTTCTGGCTGCCAGCTATCTGCAGACGTTCGCACTTTCGGAGCAGGGCTGTGATAGAAGCCTGGCAGGGACACCACCATTCCCAGCATGCGTTTGAGGTTTCAAGTGGCAAGATAAGCAAGCAGCCCCAGTCTCTGTGCCTCTGTGCGAGCAGTGCCATGGGCAGATGAGGCTGAGCAACAGCTTTCCACACTAGCACCTTCTGGCTGCCAGCTATTTGCAGACGTTCGCATTTCAAGAGCAGGGCTGCGAAAGGAGCCTAGCAGGTACACCATCTTTCCCAGGCTACGTTTGAAGTTTGAGGTGGCTAGACAAGCAAGCAGACCCAGTCTCTGTGCCTCTGTGCGAGCACTGCCATGGGCAGATGAGGCTGAGCAACAGCTTTCCAGGCTAGCCCCTTCTGCCTGCCAGCTATCTGCAGACGTTGGCATTTTCGGAGCAGGGCTGCCGGAGGCTCCCGGCACAGACCCCATAAGTTTCGTATGAAGTTTGTGGTAGAGAGACAAGCATGCACCCCAGTCTCTGTGCCTCTGTGCGAGCAGTGCCGTGGGCAGATGAGGCTGAGCAACAGCTTTCCAGGCTAGCCCCTTCTGCCTGCCAGCTATCTGCCGACGTTCGCATTTCAAGAGCAGGACTGCGAAAGGAGCCTAGCAGGTACACCATCTTTCCCAGGCTACGTTTGAAGTTTGAGGTGGCAAGACAAGCAAGCAGCCCCAGTCTCTGTGCCTCTGTGCGAGCAGTGCCATGGGCAGATGAGGCTGAGCAACAGCATTCCAGGCTAGCCCCTTCTGCCTGGCAGCTATCTGCAGACGTTCGTATTTTCAGAGCAGGGCTGCCGCAGTCTCCTTTCACAGACACCAAGTGCTACGTTTGAAATTTGAGGTGGCAAGACAAGCAAGCAGCCCCATTCTCTGTGCCTCTCTGCGAGCACTGCCATGGGCAGATGAGGCTGAGCAACAGCTTTCCAGGCTAGCCCCTTCTGGCTGCCAGCTATCTGCAGACGTTCGCATTTTCGGGGCAGGGCTGCGAAAGGAGCCTGGCTGGGACACGAACTTTCCCAGGCTACGTTTGAAGTTTGAGGTGGCAAGACAAGCAAGGAGCCCCAGTCTCTGTGCCTCTGTGCGAGCAGTGTCGTGGGCAGATGAGCCTGAGCAACAGCTTTCCAGGCTAGCACCTTCTGGCTGCCAGCTATCTGCAGACGTTCGCACTTTCGGAGCAGGGCTGTGATAGAAGCCTGGCAGGGACACCACCATTCCCAGCATGCGTTTGAGGTTTCAAGTGGCAAGATAAGCAAGCAGCCCCAGTCTCTGTGCCTCTGTGCGAGCAGTGCCATGGGCAGATGAGGCTGAGCAACAGCTTTCCACACTAGCACCTTCTGGCTGCCAGCTATCTGCAGACGTTCGCATTTCAAGAGCAGGGCTGCGAAAGGAGCCTAGCAGGTACACCATCTTTCCCAGGCTACGTTTGAAGTTTGAGGTGGCAAGACAGGCAAGGAGCCCCAGTCTCTGTGCCTCTGTGCGAGCAGTGTCGTTGGCAGATGAGCCTGAGCAACAGCTTTCCAGGCTAGCCCCTTCTGCCTGCCAGCTATCTGCAGACGTTCGCATTTTCGGAGCAGGTCTGCCGCAGGCTCCTGGCACAGACACCAAGAGCTACGTTTGAAATTTGAGGTGGCAAGACAAGCATGCAGCCCCATTCTCTGTGCCTCTGTGCGAGCACTGCCATGGGCAGATGAGGCTGAGCAACAGCTTTCCAGGCTAGCCCCTTCTGCCTGCCAGCTATCTGCAGACGTTCGCATTTTCGGGGCAGGGCTGCGAAAGGAGCCTGGCTGGACACGAACTTTCCCAGGCTACGTTTGAAGTTTGAGGTGGCAAGACAAGCAAGCAGCCCCATTCTCTGTGCCTCTGTGCGAGCAGTGTCGTGGGCAGATGAGGCTGAGCAACAGCTTTCCAGGCTAGCCCCTTCTGGCTGCCAGCTATCTGCAGACGTTCGCATTTCAAGAGCAGGGCTGCGAAAGGAGCC
Source organism: Opisthocomus hoazin (assembly GCF_030867145.1). Classification (NCBI taxonomy): domain Eukaryota; kingdom Metazoa; phylum Chordata; class Aves; order Opisthocomiformes; family Opisthocomidae; genus Opisthocomus; species Opisthocomus hoazin. Next base: position 26,728,236 of record NC_134424.1, on the reverse strand, counting down.
TAGCAGGTACACCATCTTTCCCAGGCTACGTTTGAAGTTTGAGGTGGCAAGACAAGCAAGGAGCCCCATTCTCTGTGCCTCTCTGCGAGCAGTGCCGTGGGCAGATGAGGCTGAGCAACAGCTTTCCAGGCTAGCCCCTTCTGCCTGCCAGCTATCTGCAGACGTTCGCATTTTCGGAGCAGGGCTGACGCAAGCTCCTGGCACAGACCACAAGAGCTACGTTTGAAGTTTGAGGTGGCTAGACAAGCAAGCAGACCCAGTCTCTGTGCCTCTGTGCGAGCAGTGCCATGGGCAGATGAGGCTGAGCAAAAGCTTTCCAGGCTAGCCCCTTCTGCCTGCCAGCTATCTGCAGACGTTGGCATTTTCGGAGCAGGGCTGCCGGAGGCTCCCGGCACAGACCCCATAAGTTTCGTATGAAGTTTGTGGTAGAGAGACAAGCATGCACCCCAGTCTCTGTGCCTCTGTGCGAGCAGTGCCGTGGGCAGATGAGGCTGAGCAACAGCTTTCCAGGATAGCCCCTTCTGGCTACCAGCTATCTGCAGACGTTCGCACTTTCGGAGCAGGGCAGTCATAGGAGCCTGGCAGGGACACCACCATTCCCAGCATGCATTTGAAGTTTCAAGTGGCAAGATAAGCAAGCAGCCCCATTCTCTGTGCCTCTATGCGAGCAGTGCCATGGGCAGATGAGGCTGAGCAACAGCTTTCCAGGCTAGCCCCTTCTGCCTGCCAGCTATCTGCAGACGTTGGCATTTTCGGAGCAGGGCTGCCGGAGGCTCCCGGCACAGACCCCATAAGTTTCGTATGAAGTTTGTGGTAGAGAGACAAGCATGCACCCCAGTCTCTGTGCCTCTGTGCGAGCAGTGCCGTGGGCAGATGAGGCTGAGCAACAGCTTTCCAGGCTAGCCCCTTCTGCCTGCCAGCTATCTGCCGACGTTCGCATTTCAAGAGCAGGACTGCGAAAGGAGCCTAGCAGGTACACCATCTTTCCCAGGCTACGTTTGAAGTTTGAGGTGGCAAGACAAGCAAGCAGCCCCAGTCTCTGTGCCTCTGTGCGAGCAGTGCCATGGGCAGATGAGGCTGAGCAACAGCATTCCAGGCTAGCCCCTTCTGCCTGGCAGCTATCTGCAGACGTTCGTATTTTCAGAGCAGGGCTGCCGCAGTCTCCTTTCACAGACACCAAGTGCTACGTTTGAAATTTGAGGTGGCAAGACAAGCAAGCAGCCCCATTCTCTGTGCCTCTCTGCGAGCACTGCCATGGGCAGATGAGGCTGAGCAACAGCTTTCCAGGCTAGCCCCTTCTGGCTGCCAGCTATCTGCAGACGTTCGCATTTTCGGGGCAGGGCTGCGAAAGGAGCCTGGCTGGGACACGAACTTTCCCAGGCTACGTTTGAAGTTTGAGGTGGCAAGACAAGCAAGGAGCCCCAGTCTCTGTGCCTCTGTGCGAGCAGTGTCGTGGGCAGATGAGCCTGAGCAACAGCTTTCCAGGCTAGCACCTTCTGGCTGCCAGCTATCTGCAGACGTTCGCACTTTCGGAGCAGGGCTGTGATAGAAGCCTGGCAGGGACACCACCATTCCCAGCATGCGTTTGAGGTTTCAAGTGGCAAGATAAGCAAGCAGCCCCAGTCTCTGTGCCTCTGTGTGAGCAGTGCCATGGGCAGATGAGGCTGAGCAACAGCTTTCCACACTAGCACCTTCTGGCTGCCAGCTATCTGCAGACGTTCGCATTTCAAGAGCAGGGCTGCGAAAGGAGCCTAGCAGGTACACCATCTTTCCCAGGCTACGTTTGAAGTTTGAGGTGGCAAGACAGGCAAGGAGCCCCAGTCTCTGTGCCTCTGTGCGAGCAGTGTCGTTGGCAGATGAGCCTGAGCAACAGCTTTCCAGGCTAGCCCCTTCTGCCTGCCAGCTATCTGCAGACGTTCGCATTTTCGGAGCAGGTCTGCCGCAGGCTCCTGGCACAGACACCAAGAGCTACGTTTGAAATTTGAGGTGGCAAGACAAGCATGCAGCCCCATTCTCTGTGCCTCTGTGCAAGCACTGCCATGGGCAGATGAGGCTGAGCAACAGCTTTCCAGGCTAGCCCCTTCTGCCTGCCAGCTATCTGCAGACGTTCGCATTTTCGGGGCAGGGCTGCGAAAGGAGCCTGGCTGGACACGAACTTTCCCAGGCTACGTTTGAAGTTTGAGGTGGCAAGACAAGCAAGCAGCCCCATTCTCTGTGCCTCTGTGCGAGCAGTGTCGTGGGCAGATGAGGCTGAGCAACAGCTTTCCAGGCTAGCCCCTTCTGGCTGCCAGCTATCTGCAGACGTTCGCATTTCAAGAGCAGGGCTGCGAAAGGAGCCTAGCAGGTACACCATCTTTCCCAGGCTACGTTTGAAGTTTGAGGTGGCAAGACAAGCAAGGAGCCCCATTCTCTGTGCCTCTCTGCGAGCAGTGCCGTGGGCAGATGAGGCTGAGCAACAGCTTTCCAGGCTAGCCCCTTCTGCCTGCCAGCTATCTGCAGACGTTCGCATTTTCGGAGCAGGGCTGACGCAAGCTCCTGGCACAGACCACAAGAGCTACGTTTGAAGTTTGAGGTGGCTAGACAAGCAAGCAGACCCAGTCTCTGTGCCTCTGTGCGAGCAGTGCCATGGGCAGATGAGGCTGAGCAAAAGCTTTCCAGGCTAGCCCCTTCTGCCTGCCAGCTATCTGCAGACGTTGGCATTTTCGGAGCAGGGCTGCCGGAGGCTCCCGGCACAGACCCCATAAGTTTCGTATGAAGTTTGTGGTAGAGAGACAAGCATGCACCCCAGTCTCTGTGCCTCTGTGCGAGCAGTGCCGTGGGCAGATGAGGCTGAGCAACAGCTTTCCAGGATAGCCCCTTCTGGCTACCAGCTATCTGCAGACGTTCGCACTTTCGGAGCAGGGCAGTCATAGGAGCCTGGCAGGGACACCACCATTCCCAGCATGCATTTGAAGTTTCAAGTGGCAAGATAAGCAAGCAGCCCCATTCTCTGTGCCTCTATGCGAGCAGTGCCATGGGCAGATGAGGCTGAGCAACAGCTTTCCAGGCTAGCCCCTTCTGGCTGCCAGCTATCTGCTGACGTTCGCATTTTCAAGAGCAGGGCTGCGAAAGGAGCCTAGCAGGTACACCATCTTTCCCAGGCTACGTTTGAAGTTTGAGGTGGCAAGACAAGCAAGGAGCCTCATTCTCTGTGACTCTGTGCGAGCAGTGCCGTGGGCAGAGGAGGCTGAGCAACAGCTTTCCAGGCTAGCCCCTTCTGCCTGCCAGCTATCTGCAGACGTTCGCATTTTCAGAGCAGGGCTGCCGCAGGCTCCTGGCACAGACCCCAAGAGCTACGTTTGAAGTTTGAGGTGGCAAGACAAGCAAGCAGCCCCATTCTCTGTGCCTCTTTGCGGCAACTGTCATGGGCAGATGAGGCTGAGCAACAGCTTTCCAGGCTAGCCCCTTCTGCCTGCCAGCTATATGCAGACGTTCGCACTTTCGGAGCAGGGCTGTGATAGCAGCCTGGCAGACACACCACGTTTCCCAGCATGCGTTTGAAGTTTCAAGTGGCAAGATAAGCAAGCAGCCCCATTCTCTGTGCCTCTATGCGAGCAGTGCCATGGGCAGATGAGGCTGAGCAACAGCTTTCCAGGCTAGCCCCTTCTGGCTGCCAGCTATCTGCAGACGTTCGCATTTTCGGAGCAGGTATGCCGCAGGCTCCTGGCACAGACACCAAGAGCTACGTTTGAAATTTGAGGTGGCAAGACGAGCATGCAGCCCCATTCTCTGTGCCTCTCTGCGAGCACTGCCATGGGCACATGAGGCTGAGCAACAGCTTTCCAGGCTAGCCCCTTCTGCCTGCCAGCTATCTGCAGACGTTCGCATTTTCGGGGCAGGGCTGCGAAAGGAGCCTGGCTGGACACGAACTTTCCCAGGCTACGTTTGAAGTTTGAGGTGGCAAGACAAGCAAGGAGCCCCATTCTCTGTGCCTCTCTGCGAGCAGTGTCGTGGGCAGATGAGGCTGAGCAACAGCTTTCCAGGCTAGCCCCTTCTGCCTGCCAGCTATCTGCAGACGTTCGCATTTTCGGAGCAGGGCTGACGCAGGCTCCAGGCACAGACCACAAGACCTACGTTTGAAGTTTGAGGTGGCTAGACAAGCAAGCAGACCCAGTCTCTGTGCCTCTGTGCGAGCACTGCCATGGGCAGATGAGGCTGAGCAACAGCTTTCCAGGCTAGCACCTTCTGGCTGCCAGCTATCTGCAGACGTTCGCACTTTCGGAGCAGGGCTGTGATAGGAGCCTGGCAGGGACACCACCATTCCCAGAATGCGTTTGAAGTTTCAAGTGGCAAGTTAAGAAAGCAGCCCCATTCTCTGTGCCTCTATGCGAACAGTGCCATGGGCAGATGAGGCTGAGCAACAGCTTTCCAGGCTAGCCCCTTCTGCCTGCCAGCTATCTGCAGACGTTCGCATTTCAAGAGCAGGGCTGCGAAAGGAGCCTAGCAGGTACACCATCTTTCCCAGGCTACGTTTGAAGTTTGAGGTGGCAAGACAAGCAAGGAGCCACATTCTCTGTGCCTCTGTGCGAGCAGTGCCGTGGGCAGATGAGGCTGAGCAACAGCTTTCCAGGCTAGCCCCTTCTGCCTGCCAGCTATCTGCAGACGTTCGCATTTTCGGGGCAGGGCTGCGAAAGGAGCCTGGCTGGGACACCATTTTTCCCAGGCTACGTTTGAAGTTTGAGGTGGCAAGACAAGCAAGCAGCCCCATTCTCTGTGCCTCTGTGCGAGCAGTGTCATGGGCAGATGAGGCTGAGCAACAGCTTTCCAGGCTAGCCCCTTCTGGCTGCCAGCTATCTGCAGACGTTCGCATTTCAAGAGAAGGGCTGCGAAAGGAGCCTAGCAGGTACACCATCTTTCGCAGGCTACGTTTGAAGTTTGAGGTGGCAAGACAAGCAAGGAGCCCCATTCTCTGTGCCTCTGTGCGAGCAGTGCCGTGGGCAGATGAGGCTGAGCAACAGCTTTCCAGGCTAGCCCCTTCTGCCTGCCAGCTATCTGCAGACGTTCGCATTTTCGGAGCAGGGCTGACGCAGGCTCCTGGCACAGACCACAAGAGCTACGTTTGAAGTTTGAGGTGGCAAGACAAGCAAGCAGCCCCAGTCTCTGTGCCTCTGTGCGAGCAGTGCCGTGGGCAGATGAGGCTGAGCAAAAGCTTTCCAGGCTAGCACCTTCTGGCTGCCAGCTATCTGCAGACGTTCGCACTTTCGGAGCAGGGCTGTGATAGGAGCCTGGCAGGGACACCACCATTCCCAGAATGCGTTTGAAGTTTCAAGTGGCAAGTTAAGGAAGCAGCCCCATTCTCTGTGCCTCTATGCGAACAGTGCCATGGGCAGATGAGGCTGAGCAACAGCTTTCCAGGCTAGCCCCTTCTGCCTGCCAGCTATCTGCAGACGTTGGCATTTTCGGAGCAGGGCTGCCGGAGGCTCCCGGCACAGACCCCATAAGTTTCGTATGAAGTTTGAGGTAGAGAGACAAGCATGCACCCCAGTCTCTGTGCCTCTGTGCGAGCAGTGCCGTGGGCAGATGAGGCTGAGCAACAGCTTTCCAGGATAGCCCCTTCTGGCTACCAGCTATCTGCAGACGGTCGCACTTTCGGAGCAGGGCAGTCATAGGAGCCTGGCAGGGACACCACCATTCCCAGCATGCATTTGAAGTTTCAAGTGGCAAGATAAGCAAGCAGCCCCATTCTCTGTGCCTCTATGCGAGCAGTGCCATGGGCAGATGAGGCTGAGCAACAGCTTTCCAGGCTAGCCCCTTCTGGCTGCCAGCTATCTGCTGACGTTCGCATTTTCAAGAGCAGGGCTGCGAAAGGAGCCTAGCAGGTACACCATCTTTCCCAGGCTACGTTTGAAGTTTGAGGTGGCAAGACAAGCAAGGAGCCTCATTCTCTGTGACTCTGTGCGAGCAGTGCCGTGGGCAGATGAGGCTGAGCAACAGCTTTCCAGGCTAGCCCCTTCTGCCTGGCAGCTATCTGCAGACGTTCGCATTTTCAGAGCAGGGCTGCCGCAGGCTCCTGGCACAGACCCCAAGAGCTACCTTTGAAGTTTGAGCTGGCAAGACAAGCAAGCAGCCCCATTCTCTGTGCCTCTTTGCGGCAACTGTCATGGGCAGATGAGACTGAGCAACAGCTTTCCAGGCTAGCCCTTTCTGGCTGCCAGCTATCTGCAGACGTTCGCACTATCGGAGCAGGGCTCTGATAGGAGCCTGGCTGGGAAACCACCATTCCCAGCATGCGTTTGAAGTTTCAAGTGGCAAGATAAGCAAGCAGCCCCATTCTCTGTGCCTCTATGCGAACAGTGCCATTGGCAGATGAGGCTGAGCAACAGCTTTCCAGGCTAGCCCCTTCTGCCTGCCAGCTATCTGCCGACGTTCGCATTTCAAGACCAGGGCTGCGAAAGGAGCCTATCAGGTACACCATCTTTCCCAGGCTACGTTGGAAGTTTCAAGTGGCAAGATAAGCAAGTATCCCCATTCTCTGTGCCTCTGTGCGAGCAGTGCCATGGGCAGATGAGGCTGAGCAACAGCTTTCCAGGCTAGCCCCTTCTGCCTGCCAGCTATCTGCAGACGTTGGCATTTTCGGAGCAGGGCTGCCGGAGGCTCCCGGCACAGACCCCATAAGTTTCGTATGAAGTTTGAGGTAGAGAGACAAGCATGCACCCCAGTCTCTGTGCCTCTGTGCGAGCAGTGCCGTGGGCAGATGAGGCTGAGCAACAGCTTTCCAGGATAGCCCCTTCTGGCTACCAGCTATCTGCAGACGTTCGCACTTTCGGAGCAGGGCAGTCATAGGAGCCTGGCAGGGACACCACCGTTCCCAGCATGCATTTGAAGTTTCAAGTGGCAAGATAAGCAAGCAGCCCCATTCTCTGTGCCTCTATGCGAGCAGTGCCATGGGCAGATGAGGCTGAGCAACAGCTTTCCAGGCTAGCCCCTTCTGGCTGCCAGCTATCTGCAGACGTTCGCACTTTCGGAGCAGGGCTGCGAAAGGAGCCTGGCTGGGACACCAACTTTCCCAGGCTACGTTTGAAGTTGAGGTGGCAAGACAAGCAAGGAGTCTCATTCTCTGTGCCTCTGTGCGAGCAGTGCCGTGGGCAGATGAGGCTGAGCAACAGCTTTCCAGGCTAGCCCCTTCTGCCTGCCAGCTATATGCAGACGTTCGCACTTTCGGAGCAGGGCTGTGATAGCAGCCTGGCAGGGACACCAAGTTTCCCAGCATGCGTTTGAAGTTTCAAGTGGCAAGATAAGCAAGCAGCCCCATTCTCTGTGCCTCTATGCGAGCAGTGCCATGGGCAGATGAGGCTGAGCAACAGCTTTCCAGGCTAGCCCCTTCTGCCTGCCAGCTATCTGCCGACGTTCGCATTTCAAGAGCAGGGCTGCGAAAGGAGCCTAGCAGGTACACCATCTTTCCCAGGCTATGTTTGAAGTTTGAGGTGGCAAGACAAGCAAGCAGCCCCAGTCTCTGTGCCTCTCTGCGAGCAGTGCCGTGGGCAGATGAGGCTGAGCAACAGCTTTCCAGGCTAGCCCCTTCTGCCTGCCAGCTATCTGCAGACGTTCGTATTTTCAGAGCAGGGCTGCCGCAAGCTCCTGGCACAGACACCAAGAGCTACGTTTGAAATTTGAGGTGGCAAGACAAGCAAGCAGCCCCATTCTCTGTGCCTCTCTGCGAGCACTGCCATGGGCAGATGAGGCTGTGCAAAAGGTTTCCAGGCTAGCACCTTCTGGCTGCCAGCTATCTGCAGACGTTCGCATTTTCGGGGCAGGGCTGCGAAAGAAGCCTGGCTGGACACGAACTTTCCCAGGCTACGTTTGAAGTTTGAGGTGGCAAGACAAGCAAGCAGCCCCATTCTCTGTGCCTCTGTGCGAGCAGTGTCGTGGGCAGATGAGGCTGAGCAACAGCTTTCCAGGCTAGCCTCTTCTGCCTGCCAGCCAGCTGCAGACGTTCGCATTTTCGGAGCAGGGCTGACTCAGTCTCCTGGCAGAGACCACAAGAGCTACGTTTGAAGTTTGAGGTGGCAAGACAAGCAAGCAGCCCCAGTCTCTGTGCCTCTGTGCGAGCACTGCCATGGGCAGATGAGGCTGAGCAACAGCTTTCCAGGCTAGCACCTTCTGGCTGCCAGCTATCTGCAGACGTTCGCACTTTCGGAGCAGGGCTGTGATAGGAGCCTGGCAGGGACACCACCATTCCCAGCATGCGTTTGAGGTTTCAAGTGGCAAGATAGGCAAGCAGCCCCATTCTCTGTGCCTCTATGCGAGCAGTGCCATGGGCAGATGAGGCTGAGCAACAGCTTTCCAGGCTAGCCCCTTCTGGCTGCCAGCTATCTGCCGACGTTCGCATTTCAAGAGCAGGGCTGCGAAAGGAGCCTAGCAGGTACACCATCTTTCCCAGGCTACGTTTGAAGTTTGAGGTGGCAAGACAAGCAAGCAGCCCCAGTCTCTGTGCCTCTGTGCGAGCAGTGCCGTGGGCAGATGAGGGAGGTGGCAAGACAAGCAAGCAGCCCCAGTCTCTGTGCCTCTGTGCGAGCACTGCCATGGGCAGATGAGGCTGAGCAACAGCTTTCCAGGCTAGCACCTTCTGGCTGCCAGCTATCTGCAGACGTTCGCACTTTCGGAGCAGGGCTGTGATAGGAGCCTGGCAGGGACACCACCATTCCCAGCATGCGTTTGAGGTTTCAAGTGGCAAGATAGGCAAGCAGCCCCATTCTCTGTGCCTCTATGCGAGCAGTGCCATGGGCAGATGAGGCTGAGCAACAGCTTTCCAGGCTAGCCCCTTCTGGCTGCCAGCTATCTGCCGACGTTCGCATTTCAAGAGCAGGGCTGCGAAAGGAGCCTAGCAGGTACACCATCTTTCCCAGGCTACGTTTGAAGTTTGAGGTGGCAAGACAAGCAAGCAGCCCCAGTCTCTGTGCCTCTGTGCGAGCAGTGCCGTGGGCAGATGAGGTTGAGCAACAGCATTCCAGGCTAGCCCCTTCTGCCTGCCAGCTATCTGCAGACGTTCGTATTTTCAGAGCAGGGCTGCCGCAAGCTCCTGGCACAGACACCAAGAGCTACGTTTGAAATTTGAGGTGGCAAGACAAGCAAGCAGCCCCATTCTCTGTGCCTCTCTGCGAGCACTGCCATGGGCAGATGAGGCTGTGCAAAAGGTTTCCAGGCTAGCACCTTCTGGCTGCCAGCTATCTGCAGACGTTCGCATTTTCGGGGCAGGGCTGCGAAAGAAGCCTGGCTGGACACGAACTTTCCCAGGCTACGTTTGAAGTTTGAGGTGGCAAGACAAGCAAGCAGCCCCATTCTCTGTGCCTCTGTGCGAGCAGTGTCGTGGGCAGATGAGGCTGAGCAACAGCTTTCCAGGCTAGCCTCTTCTGCCTGCCAGCTATCTGCAGACGTTCGCATTTTCGGAGCAGGGCTGACTCAGTCTCCTGGCAGAGACCACAAGAGCTACGTTTGAAGTTTGAGGTGGCAAGACAAGCAAGCAGCCCCAGTCTCTGTGCCTCTGTGCGAGCACTGCCATGGGCAGATGAGGCTGAGCAACAGCTTTCCAGGCTAGCACCTTCTGGCTGCCAGCTATCTGCAGACGTTCGCACTTTCGGAGCAGGGCTGTGATAGGAGCCTGGCAGGGACACCACCATTCCCAGCATGCGTTTCAGGTTTCAAGTGGCAAGATAGGCAAGCAGCCCCATTCTCTGTGCCTCTATGCGAGCAGTGCCATGGGCAGATGAGGCTGAGCAACAGCTTTCCAGGCTAGCCCCTTCTGGCTGCCAGCTATCTGCCGACGTTCGCATTTCAAGAGCAGGGCTGCGAAAGGAGCCTAGCAGGTACACCATCTTTCCCAGGCTACGTTTGAAGTTTGAGGTGGCAAGACAAGCAAGCAGCCCCAGTCTCTGTGCCTCTGTGCGAGCAGTGCCGTGGGCAGATGAGGGAGGTGGCAAGACAAGCAAGCAGCCCCAGTCTCTGTGCCTCTGTGCGAGCACTGCCATGGGCAGATGAGGCTGAGCAACAGCTTTCCAGGCTAGCACCTTCTGGCTGCCAGCTATCTGCAGACGTTCGCACTTTCGGAGCAGGGCTGTGATAGGAGCCTGGCAGGGACACCACCATTCCCAGCATGCGTTTGAGGTTTCAAGTGGCAAGATAGGCAAGCAGCCCCATTCTCTGTGCCTCTATGCGAACAGTGCCATGGGCAGATGAGGCTGAGCAACAGCTTTCCAGGCTAGCCCCTTCTGGCTGCCAGCTATCTGCCGACGTTCGCATTTCAAGAGCAGGGCTGCGAAAGGAGCCTAGCAGGTACACCATCTTTCCCAGGCTACGTTTGAAGTTTGAGGTGGCAAGACAAGCAAGCAGCCCCAGTCTCTGTGCCTCTGTGCGAGCAGTGCCGTGGGCAGATGAGGCTGAGCAACAGCATTCCAGGCTAGCCCCTTCTGCCTGGCAGCTATCTGCAGACGTTCGTATTTTCAGAGCAGGGCTGCCGCAGTGTCCTTTCACAGACACCAAGTGCTACGTTTGAAATTTGAGGTGGCAAGACAAGCAAGCAGCCCCATTCTCTGTGCCTCTCTGCGAGCACTGCCATGGGCAGATGAGGCTGAGCAAGAGCTTTCCAGGCTAGCCCCTTCTGGCTGCCAGCTATCTGCAGACGTTCGCATTTTCGGGGCAGGGCTGCGAAAGGAGCCTGGCTGGGACACGAACTTTCCCAGGCTACGTTTGAAGTTTGAGGTGGCAAGACAAGCAAGCAGCCCCATTCTCTGTGCCTCTGTGCGAGCAGTGTCGTGGGCAGATGAGCCTGAGCAACAGCTTTCCAGGCTAGCACCTTCTGGCTGCCAGCTATCTGCAGACGTTCGCACTTTCGGAGCAGGGCTGTGATAGAAGCCTGGCAGGGACACCACCATTCCCAGCATGCGTTTGAGGTTTCAAGTGGCAAGATAAGCAAGCAGCCCCAGTCTCTGTGCCTCTGTGCGAGCAGTGCCATGGGCAGATGAGGCTGAGCAACAGCTTTCCACACTAGCACCTTCTGGCTGCCAGCTATCTGCAGATGTTCGCATTTCAAGAGCAGGGCTGCGAAAGGAGCCTAGCAGGTACACCATCTTTCCCAGGCTACGTTTGAAGTTTGAGGTGGCAAGACAAGCAAGGAGCCCCAGTCTCTGTGCCTCTGTGCGAGCAGTGTCGTGGGCAGATGAGCCTGAGCAACAGCTTTCTAGGCTAGCCCCTTCTGCCTGCCAGCTATCTGCAGACGTTCGCATTTTCGGAGCAGGTCTGCCGCAGGCTCCTGGCACAGACACCAAGAGCTACGTTTGAAATTTGAGGTGGCAAGACAAGCATGCAGCCCCATTCTCTGTGCCTCTCTGCGAGCACTGCCATGGGCAGATGAGGCTGAGCAACAGCTTTCCAGGCTAGCCCCTTCTGCCTGCCAGCTATCTGCAGACGTTCGCATTTTCGGAGCAGGGCTGACGCAGGCTCCTGGCACAGACCACAAGAGCTACGTTTGAAGTTTGAAGTGGCAATATAAGAAAGCAGCCCCATTCTCTGTGCCTCTGTGCGAGCACTGCCATGGGCAGATGAGGCTGTGCAACAGGATTCCAGGCTAGCACCTTCTGGCTGCCAGCTATCTGCAGACGATCGCATTTTCGGGGCAGCCCTGCGAAAGAAGCCTGGCTGGACACGAACTTTCCCAGGCTACGTTTGAAGTTTGAGATGGCAAGACAAGCAAGCAGCCCCATTCTCTGTGCCACTGTGCGAGCAGTGTCGTGGGCAGATGAGGCTGAGCAACAGCTTTCCAGGCTAGCCTCTTCTGCCTGCCAGCTATCTGCAGACGTGCGAATTTTCGGAGCAGGGCTGACTCAGGCTCCTGGCAGAGACCACAAGAGCTACGTTTGAAGTTTGAGGTGGCAAGACAAGCAAGCAGCCCCAGTCTCTGTGCCTCTGTGCGAGCACTGCCATGGGCAGATGAGGCTGAGCAACAGCTTTCCAGGCTAGCACCTTCTGGCTGCCAGCTATCTGCAGACGTTCGCACTTTCGGAGCAGGGCTGTGATAGGAGCCTGGCAGGGACACCACCATTCCCAGCATGCGTTTGAGGTTTCAAGTGGCAAGATAGGCAAGCAGCCCCATTCTCTGTGCCTCTATGCGAGCAGTGCCATGGGCAGATGAGGCTGAGCAACAGCTTTCCAGGCTAGCCCCTTCTGCCTGGCAGCTATCTGCAGACGTTCGTATTTTCAGAGCAGGGCTGCCGCAGTGTCCTTTCACAGACACCAAGTGCTACGTTTGAAATTTGAGGTGGCAAGACAAGCAAGCAGCCCCATTCTCTGTGCCTCTCTGCGAGCACTGCCATGGGCAGATGAGGCTGAGCAAGAGCTTTCCAGGCTAGCCCCTTCTGGCTGCCAGCTATCTGCAGACGTTCACATTTTCGGGGCAGGGCTGCGAAAGGAGCCTGGCTGGGACACGAACTTTCCCAGGCTACGTTTGAAGTTTGAGGTGGCAAGACAAGCAAGCAGCCCCATTCTCTGTGCCTCTGTGCGAGCAGTGTCGTGGGCAGATGAGCCTGAGCAACAGCTTTCCAGGCTAGCACCTTCTGGCTGCCAGCTATCTGCAGACGTTCGCACTTTCGGAGCAGGGCTGTGATAGAAGCCTGGCAGGGACACCACCATTCCCAGCATGCGTTTGAGGTTTCAAGTGGCAAGATAAGCAAGCAGCCCCAGTCTCTGTGCCTCTGTGCGAGCAGTGCCATGGGCAGATGAGGCTGAGCAACAGCTTTCCAGGCTAGCCCCTTCTGGCTGCCAGCTATCTGCAGACGTTCGCATTTCAAGAGCAGGGCTGCGAAAGGAGCCTAGCAGGTACACCATCTTTCCCAGGCTACGTTTGAAGTTTGAGGTGGCAAGACAAGCAAGGAGCCCCATTCTCTGTGCCTCTGTGCGAGCAGTGTCGTGGGCAGATGAGGCTGAGCAACAGCTTTCCAGGCTAGCCCCTTCTGCCTGCCAGCTATCTGCAGACGTGCGCATTTTCGGAGCAGGGCTGACTCAGGCTCCTGGCACAGACCACAAGAGCTACGTTTGAAGTTTGAAGTGGCAAGATAAGCAAGCAGCCCCAGTCTCTGTGCCTCTGTGCGAGCACTGCCATGGGCAGATGAGGCTGAGCAACAGCTTTCCAGGCTAGCACCTTCTGGCTGCCAGCTATCTGCAGACGTTCGCACTTTCGGAGCAGGGCTGTGATAGGAGCCTGGCTGGGACACCACCATTCCCAGCATGCGTTTGAGGTTTCAAGTGGCAAGATAGGCAAGCAGCCCCATTCTCTGTGCCTCTATGCGAGCAGTGCCATGGGCAGATGAGGCTGAGCAACAGCTTTCCAGGCTAGCCCCTTCTGCCTGCCAGCTATCTGCCGACGTTCGCATTTCAAGAGCAGGGCTGCGAAAGGAGCCTAGGAGGTACACCATCTTTCCCAGGCTACGTTTGAAGTTTGAGGTGGCAAGACAAGCAAGCAGCCCCATTCTCTGTGCCTCTGTGCGAGCAGTGCCGTGGGCAGATGAGGCTGAGCAACAGCATTCCAGGCTAGCCCCTTCTGCCTGGCAGCTATCTGCAGACGTTCGTATTTTCGGAGCAGGGCTGACGCAGGCTCCTGGCACAGACCACAAGAGCTACGTTTGAAGTTTGAAGTGGCAAGATAAGCAAGCAGCCCCATTCTCTGTGCCTCTGTGCGAGCACTGCCATGGGCAGATGAGGCTGAGCAACAGCTTTCCACACTAGCACCTTCTGGCTGCCAGCTATCTGCAGACGTTCACACTTTCGGAGCAGGGCTGTGATAGGACCCTGGCAGGGACACCACCATTCCCAGCATGCGTTTGAGGTTTCAAGTGGCAAGATAGGCAAGCAGCCCCATTCTCTGTGCCTCTATGCGAGCAGTGCCATGGGCAGATGAGGCTGAGCAACAGCTTTCCAGGCTAGCCCCTTCTGCCTGCCAGCTATCTGCCGACGTTCGCATTTCAAGAGCAGGGCTGCGAAAGGAGCCTAGCAGGTACACCATCTTTCCCAGGCTACGTTTGAAGTTTGAGGTGGCAAGACAAGCAGGCAGCCCCAGTCTCTGTGCCTCTGTGCGAGCAGTGCCGTGGGCAGATGAGGCTGAGCAACAGCATTCCAGGCTAGCCCCTTCTGCCTGGCAGCTATCTGCAGACGTTCGTATTTTCAGAGCAGCGCTGCCGCAGTGTCCTTTCACAGACACCAAGTGCTACGTTTGAAATTTGAGGTGGCAAGACAAGCAAGCAGCCCCATTCTCTGTGCCTCTCTGCAAGCACTGCCATGGGCAGATGAGGCTGAGCAAGAGCTTTCCAGGCTAGCCCCATCTGGCTGCCAGCTAACTGCAGACGTTCGCATTTTCGGGGCAGGGCTGCGAAAGGAGCCTGGCTGGGACACGAAATTTCCCAGGCTACGTTTGAAGTTTGAGGTAGCAAGACAAGCAAGGAGCCCCAGTCTCTGTGCCTCTTTGCGAGCAGTGTCGTGGGCAGATGAGCCTGAGCAACAGCTTTCCAGGCTAGCAGCTTCTGGCTGCCAGCTATCTGCAGACGTTCGCACTTTCGGAGCAGGGCTGTGATAGAAGCCTGGCAGGGACACCAACATTCCCAGCATGCGTTTGAGGTTTCAAGTGGCAAGATAAGCAAGCAGCCCCAGTCTCTGTGCCTCTGTGCGAGCAGTGCCATGGGCAGATGAGGCTGAGCAACAGCTTTCCACACTAGCACCTTCTGGCTGCCAGCTATCTGCAGACGTTCGCACTTTCAGAGCAGGGCTGCGAAAGGAGCCTGGCTGGGACACCAACTTTCCCAGGCTACGTTTGAAGTATGAGGTGGCAAGACAAGCAAGTAGACCCATTCCCTGTGCCTCTGTGCGAGCACTGCCATGGGCAGATGAGGCTGAGCAACAGCTTTCCACGCTAGCACCTTCTGGCTGCCAGCTATCTGCAGAAGTTCTCATTTCAAGAGCAGGGCTTCGAAAGAAGCCTAGCAGGTACACCATCTTTCCCAGGCTACGTTTGAAGTTTGAGGTGGCAAGACAAGCAAGGAGCCCCAGTCTCTGTGCCTCTTTGCGAGCAGTGTCGTGGGCAGATGAGCCTGAGCAACAGCTTTCCAGGCTAGCAGCTTCTGGCTGCCAGCTATCTGCAGACGTTCGCACTTTCGGAGCAGGGCTGTGATAGAAGCCTGGCAGGGACACCAACATTCCCAGCATGCGTTTGAGGTTTCAAGTGGCAAGATAAGCAAGCAGCCCCAGTCTCTGTGCCTCTGTGCGAGCAGTGCCATGGGCAGATGAGGCTGAGCAACAGCTTTCCACACTAGCACCTTCTGGCTGCCAGCTATCTGCAGACGTTCGCACTTTCAGAGCAGGGCTGCGAAAGGAGCCTGGCTGGGACACCAACTTTCCCAGGCTACGTTTGAAGTATGAGGTGGCAAGACAAGCAAGTAGACCCATTCCCTGTGCCTCTGTGCGAGCACTGCCATGGGCAGATGAGGCTGAGCAACAGCTTTCCACGCTAGCACCTTCTGGCTGCCAGCTATCTGCAGAAGTTCTCATTTCAAGAGCAGGTCTTCGAAAGAAGCCTAGCAGGTACACCATCTTTCCCAGGCTACGTTTGAAGTTTGAGGTGGCAAGACAAGCAAGGAGACCCATACTCTGTGCCTCTGTGCGAGCAGTGCCATGGGCAGATGAGGCTGAGCAACAGCTTTCCAGGATAGCCCCTTCTGGCTGCCAGCTATCTGCAGACGTTCGCACTTTCGGAGCAGGGCTGTGATAGGAGCCTGGCAGAGACACCACCATTCCCAGAATGCGTTTGAAGTTTCAAGTGGCAAGTTAAGGAAGCAGCCCCATTCTCTGTGCCTCTATGCGAACAGTGCCATGGGCAGATGAGGCTGAGCAACAGCTTTCCACACTAGCACCTTCTGGCTGCCAGCTATCTGCAGACGTTCGCATTTCAAGAGCAGGGCTGCGAAAGGAGCCTAGCAGGTACACCATCTTTCCCAGGCTACGTTTGAAGTTTGAGGTGGCAAGACAAGCAAGCAGCCCCAGTCTCTGTGCCTCTGTGCGAGCAGTGTCGTGGGCAGATGAGCCTGAGCAACAGCTTTCCAGGCTAGCCCCTTCTGCCTGCCAGCTATCTGCAGACGTTCGCATTTTCGGAGCAGGTCTGCCGCAGGCTCCTGGCACAGACACCAAGAGCTACGTTTGAAATTTGAGGTGGCAAGACAAGCAAGCAGCCCCATTCTCTGTGCCTCTCTGCGAGCACTGCCATGGGCAGATGAGGCTGAGCAACAGCTTTCCAGGCTAGCCCCTTCTGCCTGCCAGCTATCTGCAGACGTTCGCATTTTCGGGGCAGGGCTGCGAAAGGAGCCTGGCTGGGACACGAACTTTCCCAGGCTACGTTTGAAGTTTGAGGTGGCAAGACAAGCAAGCAGCCCCATTCTCTGTGCCTCTGTGCGAGCAGTGTCATGGGCAGATGAGGCTGAGCAACAGCTTTCCAGGCTAGCCCCTTCTGGCTGCCAGCTATCTGCAGACGTTCGCATTTCAAGAGCAGGGCTGCGAAAGGAGCCTAGCAGGTACACCATCTTTCAAGGCTACGTTTGAAGTTTGAGGTGGCAAGACAAGCAAGGAGCCCCATTCTCTGTGCCTCTCTGCGAGCAGTGCCGTGGGCAGATGAGGCTGAGCAACAGCTTTCCAGGCTAGCTCCTTCTGCCTGCCAGCTATCTGCAGACGTTCGCATTTTCGGAGCAGGGCTGACGCAGGCTCCTGGCACAGACCACAAGAGCTACGTTTGAAGTTTGAGGTGGCTAGACAAGCAAGCAGACCCAGTCTCTGTGCCTCTGTGCGAGCACTGCCATGGGCAGATGAGGCTGAGCAACAGCTTTCCAGGCTAGCCCCTTCTGCCTGCCAGCTATCTGCAGACGTTCGCATTTTCGGGGCAGGGCTGCGAAAGGAGCCTGGCTGGACACGAACTTTCCCAGGCTACGTTTGAAGTTTGAGGTGGCAAGACAAGCAAGCAGCCCCATTCTCTGTGCCTCTGTGCAGGCAGTGTCGTGGGCACATGAGGCTGAGGAACAGCTTTCCAGGCTAGCCCCTTCTGGCTGCCAGCTATCTGCAGACGTTCGCATTTCAAGAGCAGGGCTGCGAAAGGAGCCTAGCAGGTACACCATCTTTCCCAGGCTACGTTTGAAGTTTGAGGTGGCAAGACAAGCAAGGAGCCCCATTCTCTGTGCCTCTCTGCGAGCAGTGCCGTGGGCAGATGAGGCTGAGCAACAGCTTTCCAGGCTAGCCCCTTCTGGCTGCCAGCTACCTGCAGACGTTCGCATTTTCGGAGCAGGGCTGACGCAGGCTCCTGGCACAGACCCCAAGAGATACGTTTGAAGTTTGAGGTGGCTAGACAAGCAAGCAGACCCAGTCTCTGTGCCTCTATGCGAACAGTGCCATGGGCAGATGAGGCTGAGCAACAGCTTTCCAGGCTAGCCCCTTCTGGCTGCCAGCTATCTGCCGACGTTCGCATTTCAAGAGCAGGGCTGCGAAAGGAGCCTAGCAGGTACACCATCTTTCCCAGGCTACGTTTGAAGTTTGAGGTGGCAAGACAAGCAAGCAGCCCCAGTCTCTGTGCCTCTGTGCGAGCAGTGCCGTGGGCAGATGAGGCTGAGCAACAGCATTCCAGGCTATCCCCTTCTGCCTGGTAGCTATCTGCAGACGTTCGTATTTTCAGAGCAGGGCTGCCGCAGTCTCCTTTCACAGACACCAAGTGCTACGTTTGAAGTTTGAGGTGGCAAGACAAGCAAGCAGCCCCATTCTCTGTGCCTCTCTGCAAGCACTGCCATGGGCAGATGAGGATGAGCAAGAGCTTTCCAGGCTAGCCCCTTCTGGCTGCCAGCTATCTGCAGACGTTCGCATTTTCGGGGCAGGGCTGCGAAAGGAGCCTGGCTGGGACACGAACTTTCCCAGGCTACGTTTGAAGTTTGAGGTGGCAAGACAAGCAAGGAGCCCCAGTCTCTGTGCCTCTGTGCGAGCAGTGTCGTGGGCAGATGAGCCTGAGCAACAGCTTTCCAGGCTAGCACCTTCTGGCTGCCAGCTATCTGCAGACGTTCGCACTTTCGGGGCAGGGCTGTGATAGGAGCCTGGCAGGGACACCACCATTCCCAGAATGCGTTTGAAGTTTCAAGTGGCAAGTTAAGGAAGCAGCCCCATTCTCTGTGCCTCTATGCGAACAGTGCCATGGGCAGATGAGGCTGAGCAACAGCTTTCCACACTAGCACCTTCTGGCTGCCAGCTATCTGCAGACTTTCGCATTTCAAGAGCAGGGCTGCGAAAGGAGCCTAGCAGGTACACCATCTTTCCCAGGCTACGTTTGAAGTTTGAGGTGGCAAGACAAGCAAGGAGCCCCAGTCTCTGTGCCTCTGTGCGAGCAGTGTCGTGGGCAGATGAGCCTGAGCAACAGCTTTCCAGGCTAGCCCCTTCTGCCTGCCAGCTATCTGCAGACGTTGGCATTTTCGGAGCAGGGCTGCCGGAGGCTCCCGGCACAGACCCCATAAGTTTCGTATGAAGTTTGAGGTGGCTAGACAAGCAAGCAGACCCAGTCTCTGTGCCTCTGTGCGAGCAGTGCCGTGGGCAGATGAGGCTGAGCAACAGCTTTCCAGGATAGCCTCTTCTGCCTGCCAGCTATCTGCAGACGTGCGCATTTTCGGAGCAGGGCTGACGCAGGCTCCTGGCACAGACCACAAGAGCTACGTTTGAAGTTTGAAGTGGCAATATAAGAAAGCAGCCCCATTCTCTGTGCCTCTGTGCGAGCACTGCCATGGGCAGATGAGGCTGTGCAACAGGATTCCAGGCTAGCACCTTCTGGCTGCCAGCTATCTGCAGACGATCGCATTTTCGGGGCAGCCCTGCGAAAGAAGCCTGGCTGGACACGAACTTTCCCAGGCTACGTTTGAAGTTTGAGATGGCAAGACAAGCAAGCAGCCCCATTCTCTGTGCCACTGTGCGAGCAGTGTCGTGGGCAGATGAGGCTGAGCAACAGCTTTCCAGGCTAGCCTCTTCTGCCTGCCAGCTATCTGCAGACGTGCGAATTTTCGGAGCAGGGCTGACTCAGGCTCCTGGCAGAGACCACAAGAGCTACGTTTGAAGTTTGAGGTGGCAAGACAAGCAAGCAGACCCAGTCTCTGTGCCTCTGTGCGAGCACTGCCATGGGCAGATGAGGCTGAGCAACAGCTTTCCAGGCTAGCACCTTCTGGCTGCCAGCTATCTGCAGACGTTCGCACTTTCGGAGCAGGGCTGTGATAGGAGCCTGGCAGGGACACCACCATTCCCAGCATGCGTTTGAGGTTTCAAGTGGCAAGATAGGCAAGCAGCCCCATTCTCTGTGCCTCTATGCGAGCAGTGCCATGGGCAGATGAGGCTGAGCAACAGCTTTCCAGGCTAGCCCCTTCTGCCTGGCAGCTATCTGCAGACGTTCGTATTTTCAGAGCAGGGCTGCCGCAGTGTCCTTTCACAGACACCAAGTGCTACGTTTGAAATTTGAGGTGGCAAGACAAGCAAGCAGCCCCATTCTCTGTGCCTCTCTGCGAGCACTGCCATGGGCAGATGAGGCTGAGCAAGAGCTTTCCAGGCTAGCCCCTTCTGGCTGCCAGCTATCTGCAGACGTTCACATTTTCGGGGCAGGGCTGCGAAAGGAGCCTGGCTGGGACACGAACTTTCCCAGGCTACGTTTGAAGTTTGAGGTGGCAAGACAAGCAAGCAGCCCCATTCTCTGTGCCTCTGTGCGAGCAGTGTCGTGGGCAGATGAGCCTGAGCAACAGCTTTCCAGGCTAGCACCTTCTGGCTGCCAGCTATCTGCAGACGTTCGCACTTTCGGAGCAGGGCTGTGATAGAAGCCTGGCAGGGACACCACCATTCCCAGCATGCGTTTGAGGTTTCAAGTGGCAAGATAAGCAAGCAGCCCCAGTCTCTGTGCCTCTGTGCGAGCAGTGCCATGGGCAGATGAGGCTGAGCAACAGCTTTCCAGGCTAGCCCCTTCTGGCTGCCAGCTATCTGCAGACGTTCGCATTTCAAGAGCAGGGCTGCGAAAGGAGCCTAGCAGGTACACCATCTTTCCCAGGCTACGTTTGAAGTTTGAGGTGGCAAGACAAGCAAGGAGCCCCATTCTCTGTGCCTCTGTGCGAGCAGTGCCGTGGGCAGATGAGGCTGAGCAACAGCTTTCCAGGCTAGCCCCTTCTGCCTGCCAGCTATCTGCAGACGTGCGCATTTTCGGAGCAGGGCTGACTCAGGCTCCTGGCACAGACCACAAGAGCTACGTTTGAAGTTTGAAGTGGCAAGATAAGCAAGCAGCCCCAGTCTCTGTGCCTCTGTGCGAGCACTGCCATGGGCAGATGAGGCTGAGCAACAGCTTTCCAGGCTAGCACCTTCTGGCTGCCAGCTATCTGCAGACGTTCGCACTTTCGGAGCAGGGCTGTGATAGGAGCCTGGCAGGGACACCACCATTCCCACCATGCGTTTGAGGTTTCAAGTGGCAAGATAGGCAAGCAGCCCCATTCTCTGTGCCTCTATGCGAGCAGTGCCATGGGCAGATGAGGCTGAGCAACAGCTTTCCAGGCTAGCCCCTTCTGCCTGCCAGCTATCTGCCGACGTTCGCATTTCAAGAGCAGGGCTGCGAAAGGAGCCTAGCAGGTACACCATCTTTCCCAGGCTACGTTTGAAGTTTGAGGTGGCAAGACAAGCAAGCAGCCCCAGTCTCTGTGCCTCTGTGCGAGCAGTGCCGTGGGCAGATGAGGCTGAGCAACAGCTTTCCAGGCTAGCACCTTCTGGCTGCCAGCTATCTGCAGACGTTCGCACTTTAGGAGCAGGGCTGTGATAGAAGCCTGGCAGGGACACCACCATTCCCGGCATGCGTTTGAGGTTTCAAGTGGCAAGATAAGCAAGCAGCCCCAGTCTCTGTGCCTCTGTGCGAGCAGTGCCATGGGCAGATGAGGCTGAGCAACAGCTTTCCACACTAGCACCTTCTGGCTGCCAGCTATCTGCAGACGTTCGCATTTCAAGAGCAGGGCTGCGAAAGGAGCCTAGCAGGTACACCATCTTTCCCAGGCTACGTTTGAAGTTTGAGGTGGCAAGACAAGCAAGGAGCCCCAGTCTCTGTGCCTCTGTGCGAGCAGTGTCGTGGGCAGATGAGCCTGAGCAACAGCTTTCCAGGCTAGCCCCTTCTGCCTGCCAGCTATCTGCAGACGTTCGCATTTTCGGAGCAGGTCTGCCGCAGGCTCCTGGCACAGACACCAAGAGCTACGTTTGAAATTTGAGGTGGCAAGACAAGCATGCAGCCCCATTCTCTGTGCCTCTCTGCGAGCACTGCCATGGGCAGATGAGGCTGAGCAAGAGCTTTCCAGGCTAGCCCCTTCTGGCTGCCAGCTATCTGCAGACGTTCGCATTTTCGGGGCAGGGCTGCGAAAGGAGCCTGGCTGGACACGAACTTTCCCAGGCTACGTTTGAAGTTTGAGGTGGCAAGACAAGCAAGCAGCCCCATTCTCTGTGCCTCTGTGCGAGCAGTGTCGTGGGCAGATGAGGCTGAGCAACAGCTTTCCAGGCTAGCCCCTTCTGGCTGCCAGCTATCTGCAGACGTTCGCATTTCAAGGGCAGGGCTGCGAAAGGAGCCTAGCAGGTACACCATCTTTCCCAGGCTACGTTTGAAGTTTGAGGTGCAAGACAAGCAAGGAGCCCCATTCTCTGTGCCTCTGTGCGAGCAGTGCCGTGGGCAGATGAGGCTGAGCAACAGCTTTCCAGGCTAGCCCCTTCTGCCTGCCAGCTATCTGCAGACGTTCGCATTTTCGGAGCAGGGCTGACGCAGGCTCCTGGCACAGACCACAAGAGCTACGTTTGAAGTTTGAAGTGGCAAGATAAGCAAGCAGCCCCATTCTCTGTGCCTCTGTGCGAGCACTGCCATGGGCAGATGAGGCTGAGCAACAGCTTTCCACACTAGCACCTTCTGGCTGCCAGCTATCTGCAGACGTTCACACTTTCGGAGCAGGGCTGTGATAGGACCCTGGCAGGGACACCACCATTCCCAGCATGCGTTTGAGGTTTCAAGTGGCAAGATAGGCAAGCAGCCCCATTCTCTGTGCCTCTATGCGAGCAGTGCCATGGGCAGATGAGGCTGAGCAACAGCTTTCCAGGCTAGCCCCTTCTGCCTGCCAGCTATCTGCCGACGTTCGCATTTCAAGAGCAGGGCTGCGAAAGGAGCCTAGCAGGTACACCATCTTTCCCAGGCTACGTTTGAAGTTTGAGGTGGCAAGACAAGCAGGCAGCCCCAGTCTCTGTGCCTCTGTGCGAGCAGTGCCGTGGGCAGATGAGGCTGAGCAACAGCATTCCAGGCTAGCCCCTTCTGCCTGGCAGCTATCTGCAGACGTTCGTATTTTCAGAGCAGCGCTGCCGCAGTGTCCTTTCACAGACACCAAGTGCTACGTTTGAAATTTGAGGTGGCAAGACAAGCAAGCAGCCCCATTCTCTGTGCCTCTCTGCAAGCACTGCCATGGGCAGATGAGGCTGAGCAAGAGCTTTCCAGGCTAGCCCCTTCTGGCTGCCAGCTATCTGCAGACGTTCGCATTTTCGGGGCAGGGCTGCGAAAGGAGCCTGGCTGGGACACGAAATTTCCCAGGCTACGTTTGAAGTTTGAGGTGGCAAGACAAGCAAGGAGCCCCAGTCTCTGTGCCTCTTTGCGAGCAGTGTCGTGGGCAGATGAGCCTGAGCAACAGCTTTCCAGGCTAGCAGCTTCTGGCTGCCAGCTATCTGCAGACGTTCGCACTTTCGGAGCAGGGCTGTGATAGAAGCCTGGCAGGGACACCAACATTCCCAGCATGCGTTTGAGGTTTCAAGTGGCAAGATAAGCAAGCAGCCCCAGTCTCTGTGCCTCTGTGCGAGCAGTGCCATGGGCAGATGAGGCTGAGCAACAGCTTTCCACACTAGCACCTTCTGGCTGCCAGCTATCTGCAGACGTTCGCACTTTCAGAGCAGGGCTGCGAAAGCAGCCTGGCTGGGACACCAACTTTCCCAGGCTACGTTTGAAGTATGAGGTGGCAAGACAAGCAAGTAGACCCATTCCCTGTGCCTCTGTGCGAGCACTGCCATGGGCAGATGAGGCTGAGCAACAGCTTTCCACGCTAGCACCTTCTGGCTGCCAGCTATCTGCAGAAGTTCTCATTTCAAGAGCAGGGCTTCGAAAGAAGCCTAGCAGGTACACCATCTTTCCCAGGCTACGTTTGAAGTTTGAGGTGGCAAGACAAGCAAGGAGACCCATACTCTGTGCCTCTGTGCGAGCAGTGCCATGGGCAGATGAGGCTGAGCAACAGCTTTCCAGGATAGCCCCTTCTGGCTGCCAGCTATCTGCAGACGTTCGCACTTTCGGAGCAGGGCTGTGATAGGAGCCTGGCAGAGACACCACCATTCCCAGAATGCGTTTGAAGTTTCAAGTGGCAAGTTAAGGAAGCAGCCCCATTCTCTGTGCCTCTATGCGAACAGTGCCATGGGCAGATGAGGCTGAGCAACAGCTTTCCACACTAGCACCTTCTGGCTGCCAGCTATCTGCAGACGTTCGCATTTCAAGAGCAGGGCTGCGAAAGGAGCCTAGCAGGTACACCATCTTTCCCAGGCTACGTTTGAAGTTTGAGGTGGCAAGACAAGCAAGCAGCCCCAGTCTCTGTGCCTCTGTGCGAGCAGTGTCGTGGGCAGATGAGCCTGAGCAACAGCTTTCCAGGCTAGCCCCTTCTGCCTGCCAGCTATCTGCAGACGTTCGCATTTTCGGAGCAGGTCTGCCGCAGGCTCCTGGCACAGACACCAAGAGCTACGTTTGAAATTTGAGGTGGCAAGACAAGCAAGCAGCCCCATTCTCTGTGCCTCTCTGCGAGCACTGCCATGGGCAGATGAGGCTGAGCAACAGCTTTCCAGGCTAGCCCCTTCTGCCTGCCAGCTATCTGCAGACGTTCGCATTTTCGGGGCAGGGCTGCGAAAGGAGCCTGGCTGGGCCACGAACTTTCCCAGGCTACGTTTGAAGTTTGAGGTGGCAAGACAAGCAAGCAGCCCCATTCTCTGTGCCTCTGTGCGAGCAGTGTCATGGGCAGATGAGGCTGAGCAACAGCTTTCCAGGCTAGCCCCTTCTGGCTGCCAGCTATCTGCAGACGTTCGCATTTCAAGAGCAGGGCTGCGAAAGGAGCCTAGCAGGTACACCATCTTTCAAGGCTACGTTTGAAGTTTGAGGTGGCAAGACAAGCAAGGAGCCCCATTCTCTGTGCCTCTCTGCGAGCAGTGCCGTGGGCAGATGAGGCTGAGCAACAGCTTTCCAGGCTAGCTCCTTCTGCCTGCCAGCTATCTGCAGACGTTCGCATTTTCGGAGCAGGGCTGACGCAGGCTCCTGGCACAGACCACAAGAGCTACGTTTGAAGTTTGAGGTGGCAAGACAAGCAAGCAGACCCAGTCTCTGTGCCTCTGTGCGAGCACTGCCATGGGCAGATGAGGCTGAGCAACAGCTTTCCAGGCTAGCACCTTCTGGCTGCCAGCTATCTGCAGACGTTCGCATTTTCGGGGCAGGGCTGCGAAAGGAGCCTGGCTGGACACGAACTTTCCCAGGCTACGTTTGAAGTTTGAGGTGGCAAGACAAGCAAGCAGCCCCATTCTCTGTGCCTCTGTGCGAGCAGTGTCGTGGGCAGATGAGGCTGAGGAACAGCTTTCCAGGCTAGCCCCTTCTGGCTGCCAGCTATCTGCAGACGTTCGCATTTCAAGAGCAGGGCTGCGAAAGGAGCCTAGCAGGTACACCATCTTTCCCAGGCTACGTTTGAAGTTTGAGGTGGCAAGACAAGCAAGGAGCCCCATTCTCTGTGCCTCTCTGCGAGCAGTGCCGTGGGCAGATGAGGCTGAGCAACAGCTTTCCAGGCTAGCCCCTTCTGGCTGCCAGCTACCTGCAGACGTTCGCATTTTCGGAGCAGGGCTGACGCAGGCTCCTGGCACAGACCCCAAGAGCTACGTTTGAAGTTTGAGGTGGCTAGACAAGCAAGCAGACCCAGTCTCTGTGCCTCTATGCGAACAGTGCCATGGGCAGATGAGGCTGAGCAACAGCTTTCCAGGCTAGCCCCTTCTGGCTGCCAGCTATCTGCCGACGTTCGCATTTCAAGAGCAGGGCTGCGAAAGGAGCCTAGCAGGTACACCATCTTTCCCAGGCTACGTTTGAAGTTTGAGGTGGCAAGACAAGCAAGCAGCCCCAGTCTCTGTGCCTCTGTGCGAGCAGTGCCGTGGGCAGATGAGGCTGAGCAACAGCATTCCAGGCTATCCCCTTCTGCCTGGTAGCTATCTGCAGACGTTCGTATTTTCAGAGCAGGGCTGCCGCAGTCTCCTTTCACAGACACCAAGTGCTACGTTTGAAGTTTGAGGTGGCAAGACAAGCAAGCAGCCCCATTCTCTGTGCCTCTCTGCAAGCACTGCCATGGGCAGATGAGGATGAGCAAGAGCTTTCCAGGCTAGCCCCTTCTGGCTGCCAGCTATCTGCAGACGTTCGCATTTTCGGGGCAGGGCTGCGAAAGGAGCCTGGCTGGGACACGAACTTTCCCAGGCTACGTTTGAAGTTTGAGGTGGCAAGACAAGCAAGGAGCCCCAGTCTCTGTGCCTCTGTGCGAGCAGTGTCGTGGGCAGATGAGCCTGAGCAACAGCTTTCCAGGCTAGCACCTTCTGGCTGCCAGCTATCTGCAGACGTTCGCACTTTCGGGGCAGGGCTGTGATAGGAGCCTGGCAGGGACACCACCATTCCCAGAATGCGTTTGAAGTTTCAAGTGGCAAGTTAAGGAAGCAGCCCCATTCTCTGTGCCTCTATGCGAACAGTGCCATGGGCAGATGAGGCTGAGCAACAGCTTTCCACACTAGCACCTTCTGGCTGCCAGCTATCTGCAGACTTTCGCATTTCAAGAGCAGGGCTGCGAAAGGAGCCTAGCAGGTACACCATCTTTCCCAGGCTACGTTTGAAGTTTGAGGTGGCAAGACAAGCAAGGAGCCCCAGTCTCTGTGCCTCTGTGCGAGCAGTGTCGTGGGCAGATGAGCCTGAGCAACAGCTTTCCAGGCTAGCCCCTTCTGCCTGCCAGCTATCTGCAGACGTTGGCATTTTCGGAGCAGGGCTGCCGGAGGCTCCCGGCACAGACCCCATAAGTTTCGTATGAAGTTTGAGGTGGCTAGACAAGCAAGCAGACCCAGTCTCTGTGCCTCTGTGCGAGCAGTGCCGTGGGCAGATGAGGCTGAGCAACAGCTTTCCAGGATAGCCTCTTCTGCCTGCCAGCTATCTGCAGACGTGCGCATTTTCGGAGCAGGGCTGACTCAGGCTCCTGGCAGGGACACCACCATTCCCAGCATGCATTTGAAGTTTCAAGTGGCAAGATAAGCAAGCAGCCCCATTCTCTGTGCCTCTGTGCGGCAACTGTCATGGGCAGATGAGGCTGAGCAACAGCTTTCCAGGCTAGCCCTTTCTGGCTGCCAGCTATCTGCAGACGTTCGCACTATCGGAGCAGGGCTCTGATAGGAGCCTGGCTGGGAAACCACCATTCCCAGCATGTGTTTGAAGTTTCAAGTGGCAAGATAAGCAAGCAGCCCCATTCTCTGTGCCTCTCTGCGAGCAGTGCCATGGGCAGATGAGGCTGTGCAACAGGTTTCCAGGCTAGCACCTTCTGGCTGCCAGCTATCTGCAGACGTTCGCATTTTCGGGGCAGGGCTGCGAAAGAAGCCTGGCTGGACACGAACTTTCCCAGGCTACGTTTGAAGTTTGAGGTGGCAAGACAAGCAAGCAGCCCCATTCTCTGTGCCTCTGTGCGAGCAGTGTCGTGGGCAGATGAGGCTGAGCAATAGCTTTCCAGGCTAGCCCCTTCTGCCTGCCAGCTATCTGCAGACGTGCGCATTTTCGGAGCAGGGCTGACTCAGGCTCCTGGCACAGACCACAAGAGCTACGTTTGAAGTTTGAGGTGGCAAGACAAGCAAGCAGCCCCAGTCTCTGTGCCTCTGTGCGAGCACTGCCATGGGCAGATTGGGCTGAGCAACAGCTTTCCAGGCTAGCACCTTCTGGCTGCCAGCTATCTGCAGACGTTCGCACTTTCGGAGCAGGGCTGTGATAGGAGCCTGGCAGGGACACCATCTTTCCCAGGCTACGTTTGAAGTTTGAGGTGGCAAGACAAGCAAGCAGCCCCAGTCTCTGTGCCTCTGTGCGAGTAGTGCCGTGGGCAGATGAGGCTGAGCAACAGCTTTCCAGGCTAGCCCCTTCTGCCTGCCAGCTATCTGCCGACGTTCGCATTTCAAGAGCAGGGCTGCGAAAGGAGCCTAGCAGGTACACCATCTTTCCCAGGCTACGTTTGAAGTTTGAGGTGGCAAGACAAGCAAGCAGCCCCAGTCTCTGTGCCTCTGTGCGAGCAGTGCCGTGGGCAGATGAGGCTGAGCAACAGCATTCCAGGCTATCCCCTTCTGCCTGGTAGCTATCTGCAGACGTTCGTATTTTGAGAGCAGGGCTGCCGCAGTCTCCTTTCACAGACACCAAGTGCTACGTTTGAAATTTGAGGTTTCAAGACAAGCAAGCAGCCCCATTCTCTGTGCCTCTCTGCAAGCACTGCCATGGGCAGATGAGGCTGAGCAAGAGCTTTCCAGGCTAGCCCCTTCTGGCTGCCAGCTATCTGCAGACGTTCGCATTTTCGGGGCAGGGCTGCGAAAGGAGCCTGGCTGGGACACGAACTTTCCCAGGCTACGTTTGAAGTTTGAGGTGGCAAGACAAGCAAGGAGCCCCAGTCTCTGTGCCTCTGTGCGAGCAGTGTCGTGGGCAGATGAGCCTGAGCAACAGCTTTCCAGGCTAGCACCTTCTGGCTGCCAGCTATCTGCAGACGTTCGCACTTTTGGAGCAGGGCTGTGATAGAAGCCTGGCAGGGACACCACCATTCCCAGCATGCGTTTGAGGTTTCAAGTGGCAAGATTAGCAAGCAGCCCCAGTCTCTGTGCCTCTGTGCGAGCAGTGCCATGGGCAGATGAGGCTGAGCAACAGCTTTCCACACTAGCACCTTCTGGCTGCCAGCTATCTGCAGACGTTCGCACTTTCAGAGCAGGGTTGCGAAAGGAGCCTGGCTGGGACACCAACTTTCCCAGGCTACGTTTGAAGTATGAGGTGGCAAGACAAGCAAGTAGACCCATTCCCTGTGCCTCTGTGCGAGCACTGCCATGGGCAGATGAGGCTGAGCAACAGCTTTCCACGCTAGCACCTTCTGGCTGCCAGCTATCTGCAGAAGTTCTCTTTTCAAGAGCAGGGCTTCGAAAGAAGCCTAGCAGGTACACCATCTTTCCCAGGATACGTTTGAAGTTTGAGGTGGCAAGACAAGCAAGGAGACCCATTCTCTGTGCCTCTGTGCGAGCAGTGCCATGGGCAGATGAGGCTGAGCAACAGCTTTCCAGGATAGCCCCTTCTGGCTGCCAGCTATCTGCAGACGTTCGCACTTTCGGGGCAGGGCTGTGATAGGAGCCTGGCAGGGACACCACCATTCCCAGAATGCGTTTGAAGTTTCAAGTGGCAAGTTAAGGAAGCAGCCCCATTCTCTGTGCCTCTATGCGAACAGTGCCATGGGCAGATGAGGCTGAGCAACAGCTTTCCACACTAGCACCTTCTGGCTGCCAGCTATCTGCAGACTTTCGCATTTCAAGAGCAGTGCTGCGAAAGGAGCCTAGCAGGTACACCATCTTTCCCAGGCTACGTTTGAAGTTTGAGGTGGCAAGACAAGCAAGGAGCCCCATTCTCTGTGCCTCTGTGCGAGCAGTGTCGTGGGCAGATGAGCCTGAGCAACAGCTTTCCAGGCTAGCCCCTTCTGCCTGCCAGCTATCTGCAGACGTGCGCATTTTCGGAGCAGGGCTGACTCAGGCTCCTGGCACAGACCACAAGAGCTACGTTTGAAGTTTGAGGTGGCAAGACAAGCAAGCAGCCCCAGTCTCTGTGCCTCTGTGCGAGCACTGCCATGGACAGATTGGGCTGAGCAACAGCTTTCCAGGCTAGCACCTTCTGGCTGCCAGCTATCTGCAGACGTTCGCACTTTCGGAGCAGGGCTGTGAAAGGAGCCTGGCAGGGACACCATCTTTCCCAGGCTACGTTTGAAGTTTGAGGTGGCAAGACAAGCAAGCAGCCCCATTATCTGTGCCTCTGTGCGAGTAGTGCCGTGGGCAGATGAGGCTGAGCAACAGCTTTCCACGCTAGCCCCTTCTGGCTGCCAGCTATCTGCAGACGTTCGCATTTCAAGAGCAGGGCTGCGAAAGGAGCCTAGCAGGTACACCATCTTTCCCAGGCTACGTTTGAAGTTTGAGGTGGCAAGACAAGCAAGCAGCCCCAGTCTCTGTGCCTCTCTGCGAGCACTGCCATGGGCAGATGAGGCTGAGCAACAGCTTTCCAGGCTAGCCCCTTCTGGCTGCCAGCTATCTGCAGACGTTCGCATTTTCGGGGCAGGGCTGCGAAAGGAGCCTGGCTGGGACACGAACTTTCCCAGGCTACGTTTGAAGTTTGAGGTGGCAAGACAAGCAAGGAGCCCCAGTCTCTGTGGCTCTGTGCGAGCAGTGTCGTGGGCAGATGAGCCTGAGCAACAGCTTTCCAGGCTAGCACCTTCTGGCTGCCAGCTATCTGCAGACGTTCGCACTTTCGGAGCAGGGCTGTGATAGAAGCCTGGCAGGGACACCACCATTCCCAGCATGCGTTTGAGGTTTCAAGTGGCAAGATAAGCAAGCAGCCCCACTCTCTGTGCCTCTGTGCGAGCAGTGCCATGGGCAGATGAGGCTGAGCAACAGCTTTCCACGCTAGCACCTTCTGGCTGCCAGCTATCTGCAGACGTTCGCATTTCAAGAGCAGGGCTGCGAAAGGAGCCTAGCAGGTACACCATCTTTCCCAGGCTACGTTTGAAGTTTGAGGTGGCAAGACAAGCAAGGAGCCCCATTCTCTGTGCCTCTGTGCGAGCAGTGCCATTGGCAGATGAGGCTGAGCAACAGCTTTCCAGGCTAGCCCCTTCTGCCTGCCAGCTATCTGCAGACGTTCGCATTTTCGGGGCAGGGCTGCGAAAGGAGCCTGGCTGGACACGAACTTTCCCAGGCTACGTTTGAAGTTTGAGGTGGCAAGACAAGCAAGCAGCCCCATTCTCTGTGCCTCTGTGCGAGCAGTGTCGTGGGCAGATGAGGCTGAGCAACAGCTTTCCAGGCTAGCCCCTTCTGGCTGCCAGCTATCTGCAGACGTTCGCATTTCAAGAGCAGGGCTGCGAAAGGAGCCTAGCAGGTACACCATCTTTCCCAGGCTACGTTTGAAGTTTGAGGTGGCAAGACAAGCAAGGAGCCCCATTCTCTGTGCCTCTCTGCGAGCAGTGCCGTGGGCAGATGAGGCTGAGCAACAGCTTTCCAGGCTAGCCCCTTCTGCCTGCCAGCTATCTGCAGACGTTCGCATTTTCGGAGCAGGGCTGACGCAGGCTCCTGGCACAGACCACAAGAGCTACGTTTGAAGTTTGAGGTGGCTAGACAAGCAAGCAGACCCAGTCTCTGTGCCTCTGTGCGAGCACTGCCATGGGCAGATGAGGCTGAGCAACAGCTTTCCAGGCTAGCCCCTTCTGCCTGGCAGCTATCTGCAGACGTTCGCATTTTCGGGGCAGGGCTGCGAAAGGAGCCTGGCTGGACACGAACTTTCCCAGGCTACGTTTGAAGTTTGAGGTGGCAAGACAAGCAAGCAGCCCCATTCTCTGTGCCTCTGTGCGAGCAGTGTCGTGGGCAGATGAGGCTGAGCAACAGCTTTCCAGGCTAGCCCCTTCTGGCTGCCAGCTATCTGCAGACGTTCGCATTTCAAGAGCAGGGCTGCGAAAGGAGCCTAGCAGGTACACCATCTTTCCCAGGCTACGTTTGAAGTTTGAGGTGGCAAGACAAGCAAGGAGCCCCATTCTCTGTGCCTCTGTGCGAGCAGTGCCGTGGGCAGATGAGGCTGAGCAACAGCTTTCCAGGCTAGCCCCTTCTGCCTGCCAGCTATCTGCAGACGTTCGCATTTTCGGAGCAGGGCTGACGCAGTCTCCTGGCACAGACCACAAGAGCTACGTTTGAAGTTTGAGGTGGCTAGACAAGCAAGAAGACCCAGTCTCTGTGCCTCTGTGCGAGCACTGCCATGGGCAGATGAGGCTGAGCAACAGCTTTCCCGGCTAGCACCTTCTGGCTGCCAGCTATCTGCAGACGTTCGCACTATCGGAGCAGGGCTGTGATAGCAGCCTGGCAGGGACACCACCATTCCCAGCATGCGTTTGAAGTTTCAAGTGGCAAGATAAGCAAGCAGCCCCATTCTCTGTGCCTCTATGCGAACAGTGCCATTGGCAGATGAGGCTGAGCAACAGCTTTCCAGGCTAGCCCCTTCTGGCTGCCAGCTATCTGCCGACGTTCGCATTTCAAGACCAGGGCTGCGAAAGGAGCCTATCAGGTACACCATCTTTTCCAGGCTACGTTTGAAGTTTGAGGTGGCAAGACAAGCAAGGAGCCCCATTCTATGTGCCTCTGTGCGAGCAGTGTCGTGGGCAGATGAGCCTGAGCAACAGCTTTCCAGGCTAGCACCTTCTGCCTGCCAGCTATGTGCAGACGTTCGCACTTTCGGAGCAGGGCTGTGATAGGAGCCTGGCAGGGACACCACCATTCCCAGCATGCGTTTGAGGTTTCAAGTGGCAAGATAAGCAAGCAGCCCCAGTATCTGTGCCTCTGTGCGAGCAGTGCCATGGGCAGATGAGGCTGAGCAACAGCTTTCCACACTAGCACCTTCTGGCTGCCAGCTATCTGCAGACGTTCGCACTTTCGGAGCAGGGCTGCGAAAGGAGCCTGGCTGGGACACCAACTTTCCCAGGCTACGTTTGAAGTATGAGGTGGCAAGACAAGCAAGTAGCCCCATTCCCTGTGCCTCTGTGCGAGCACTGCCATGGGCAGATGAGGCTGAGCAACAGCTTTCCAGGCTAGCCCCTTCTGCCTGCCAGCTATCTGCAGACGTTCGCATTTTCGGAGCAGGTCTGCCGCAGGCTCCTGGCACAGACACCAAGAGCTACGTTTGAAATTTGAGGTGGCAAGACAAGCAAGCAGCCCCATTCTCTGTGCCTCTCTGCAAGCACTGCCATGGGCAGATGAGGATGAGCAAGAGCTTTCCAGGCTAGCCCCTTCTGGCTGCCAGCTATCTGCAGACGTTCGCATTTTCGGGGCAGGGCTGCGAAAGGAGCCTGGCTGGGACACGAACTTTCCCAGGCTACGTTTGAAGTTTGAGGTGGCAAGACAAGCAAGGAGCCCCAGTCTCTGTGCCTCTGTGCGAGCAGTGTCGTGGGCAGATGAGCCTGAGCAACAGCTTTCCAGGCTAGCACCTTCTGGCTGCCAGCTATCTGCAGACGTTCGCACTTTCGGGGCAGGGCTGTGATAGGAGCCTGGCAGGGACACCACCATTCCCAGAATGCGTTTGAAGTTTCAAGTGGCAAGTTAAGGAAGCAGCCCCATTCTCTGTGCCTCTATGCGAACAGTGCCATGGGCAGATGAGGCTGAGCAACAGCTTTCCACACTAGCACCTTCTGGCTGCCAGCTATCTGCAGACTTTCGCATTTCAAGAGCAGGGCTGCGAAAGGAGCCTAGCAGGTACACCATCTTTCCCAGGCTACGTTTGAAGTTTGAGGTGGCAAGACAAGCAAGGAGCCCCAGTCTCTGTGCCTCTGTGCGAGCAGTGTCGTGGGCAGATGAGCCTGAGCAACAGCTTTCCAGGCTAGCCCCTTCTGCCTGCCAGCTATCTGCAGACGTTGGCATTTTCGGAGCAGGGCTGCCGGAGGCTCCCGGCACAGACCCCATAAGTTTCGTATGAAGTTTGAGGTGGCTAGACAAGCAAGCAGACCCAGTCTCTGTGCCTCTGTGCGAGCAGTGCCGTGGGCAGATGAGGCTGAGCAACAGCTTTCCAGGATAGCCTCTTCTGCCTGCCAGCTATCTGCAGACGTGCGCATTTTCGGAGCAGGGCTGACGCAGGCTCCTGGCACAGACCACAAGAGCTACGTTTGAAGTTTGAAGTGGCAATATAAGAAAGCAGCCCCATTCTCTGTGCCTCTGTGCGAGCACTGCCATGGGCAGATGAGGCTGTGCAACAGGATTCCAGGCTAGCACCTTCTGGCTGCCAGCTATCTGCAGACGATCGCATTTTCGGGGCAGCCCTGCGAAAGAAGCCTGGCTGGACACGAACTTTCCCAGGCTACGTTTGAAGTTTGAGATGGCAAGACAAGCAAGCAGCCCCATTCTCTGTGCCACTGTGCGAGCAGTGTCGTGGGCAGATGAGGCTGAGCAACAGCTTTCCAGGCTAGCCTCTTCTGCCTGCCAGCTATCTGCAGACGTGCGAATTTTCGGAGCAGGGCTGACTCAGGCTCCTGGCAGAGACCACAAGAGCTACGTTTGAAGTTTGAGGTGGCAAGACAAGCAAGCAGACCCAGTCTCTGTGCCTCTGTGCGAGCACTGCCATGGGCAGATGAGGCTGAGCAACAGCTTTCCAGGCTAGCACCTTCTGGCTGCCAGCTATCTGCAGACGTTCGCACTTTCGGAGCAGGGCTGTGATAGGAGCCTGGCAGGGACACCACCATTCCCAGCATGCGTTTGAGGTTTCAAGTGGCAAGATAGGCAAGCAGCCCCATTCTCTGTGCCTCTATGCGAGCAGTGCCATGGGCAGATGAGGCTGAGCAACAGCTTTCCAGGCTAGCCCCTTCTGCCTGGCAGCTATCTGCAGACGTTCGTATTTTCAGAGCAGGGCTGCCGCAGTGTCCTTTCACAGACACCAAGTGCTACGTTTGAAATTTGAGGTGGCAAGACAAGCAAGCAGCCCCATTCTCTGTGCCTCTCTGCGAGCACTGCCATGGGCAGATGAGGCTGAGCAAGAGCTTTCCAGGCTAGCCCCTTCTGGCTGCCAGCTATCTGCAGACGTTCACATTTTCGGGGCAGGGCTGCGAAAGGAGCCTGGCTGGGACACGAACTTTCCCAGGCTACGTTTGAAGTTTGAGGTGGCAAGACAAGCAAGCAGCCCCATTCTCTGTGCCTCTGTGCGAGCAGTGTCGTGGGCAGATGAGCCTGAGCAACAGCTTTCCAGGCTAGCACCTTCTGGCTGCCAGCTATCTGCAGACGTTCGCACTTTCGGAGCAGGGCTGTGATAGAAGCCTGGCAGGGACACCACCATTCCCAGCATGCGTTTGAGGTTTCAAGTGGCAAGATAAGCAAGCAGCCCCAGTCTCTGTGCCTCTGTGCGAGCAGTGCCATGGGCAGATGAGGCTGAGCAACAGCTTTCCAGGCTAGCCCCTTCTGGCTGCCAGCTATCTGCAGACGTTCGCATTTCAAGAGCAGGGCTGCGAAAGGAGCCTAGCAGGTACACCATCTTTCCCAGGCTACGTTTGAAGTTTGAGGTGGCAAGACAAGCAAGGAGCCCCATTCTCTGTGCCTCTGTGCGAGCAGTGCCGTGGGCAGATGAGGCTGAGCAACAGCTTTCCAGGCTAGCCCCTTCTGCCTGCCAGCTATCTGCAGACGTGCGCATTTTCGGAGCAGGGCTGACTCAGGCTCCTGGCACAGACCACAAGAGCTACGTTTGAAGTTTGAAGTGGCAAGATAAGCAAGCAGCCCCAGTCTCTGTGCCTCTGTGCGAGCACTGCCATGGGCAGATGAGGCTGAGCAACAGCTTTCCAGGCTAGCACCTTCTGGCTGCCAGCTATCTGCAGACGTTCGCACTTTCGGAGCAGGGCTGTGATAGGAGCCTGGCAGGGACACCACCATTCCCACCATGCGTTTGAGGTTTCAAGTGGCAAGATAGGCAAGCAGCCCCATTCTCTGTGCCTCTATGCGAGCAGTGCCATGGGCAGATGAGGCTGAGCAACAGCTTTCCAGGCTAGCCCCTTCTGCCTGCCAGCTATCTGCCGACGTTCGCATTTCAAGAGCAGGGCTGCGAAAGGAGCCTAGCAGGTACACCATCTTTCCCAGGCTACGTTTGAAGTTTGAGGTGGCAAGACAAGCAAGCAGCCCCAGTCTCTGTGCCTCTGTGCGAGCAGTGCCGTGGGCAGATGAGGCTGAGCAACAGCTTTCCAGGCTAGCACCTTCTGGCTGCCAGCTATCTGCAGACGTTCGCACTTTAGGAGCAGGGCTGTGATAGAAGCCTGGCAGGGACACCACCATTCCCGGCATGCGTTTGAGGTTTCAAGTGGCAAGATAAGCAAGCAGCCCCAGTCTCTGTGCCTCTGTGCGAGCAGTGCCATGGGCAGATGAGGCTGAGCAACAGCTTTCCACACTAGCACCTTCTGGCTGCCAGCTATCTGCAGACGTTCGCATTTCAAGAGCAGGGCTGCGAAAGGAGCCTAGCAGGTACACCATCTTTCCCAGGCTACGTTTGAAGTTTGAGGTGGCAAGACAAGCAAGGAGCCCCAGTCTCTGTGCCTCTGTGCGAGCAGTGTCGTGGGCAGATGAGCCTGAGCAACAGCTTTCCAGGCTAGCCCCTTCTGCCTGCCAGCTATCTGCAGACGTTCGCATTTTCGGAGCAGGTCTGCCGCAGGCTCCTGGCACAGACACCAAGAGCTACGTTTGAAATTTGAGGTGGCAAGACAAGCATGCAGCCCCATTCTCTGTGCCTCTCTGCGAGCACTGCCATGGGCAGATGAGGCTGAGCAAGAGCTTTCCAGGCTAGCCCCTTCTGGCTGCCAGCTATCTGCAGACGTTCGCATTTTCGGGGCAGGGCTGCGAAAGGAGCCTGGCTGGACACGAACTTTCCCAGGCTACGTTTGAAGTTTGAGGTGGCAAGACAAGCAAGCAGCCCCATTCTCTGTGCCTCTGTGCGAGCAGTGTCGTGGGCAGATGAGGCTGAGCAACAGCTTTCCAGGCTAGCCCCTTCTGGCTGCCAGCTATCTGCAGACGTTCGCATTTCAAGGGCAGGGCTGCGAAAGGAGCCTAGCAGGTACACCATCTTTCCCAGGCTACGTTTGAAGTTTGAGGTGCAAGACAAGCAAGGAGCCCCATTCTCTGTGCCTCTGTGCGAGCAGTGCCGTGGGCAGATGAGGCTGAGCAACAGCTTTCCAGGCTAGCCCCTTCTGCCTGCCAGCTATCTGCAGACGTTCGCATTTTCGGAGCAGGGCTGACGCAGGCTCCTGGCACAGACCACAAGAGCTACGTTTGAAGTTTGAAGTGGCAAGATAAGCAAGCAGCCCCATTCTCTGTGCCTCTGTGCGAGCACTGCCATGGGCAGATGAGGCTGAGCAACAGCTTTCCACACTAGCACCTTCTGGCTGCCAGCTATCTGCAGACGTTCACACTTTCGGAGCAGGGCTGTGATAGGACCCTGGCAGGGACACCACCATTCCCAGCATGCGTTTGAGGTTTCAAGTGGCAAGATAGGCAAGCAGCCCCATTCTCTGTGCCTCTATGCGAGCAGTGCCATGGGCAGATGAGGCTGAGCAACAGCTTTCCAGGCTAGCCCCTTCTGCCTGCCAGCTATCTGCCGACGTTCGCATTTCAAGAGCAGGGCTGCGAAAGGAGCCTAGCAGGTACACCATCTTTCCCAGGCTACGTTTGAAGTTTGAGGTGGCAAGACAAGCAGGCAGCCCCAGTCTCTGTGCCTCTGTGCGAGCAGTGCCGTGGGCAGATGAGGCTGAGCAACAGCATTCCAGGCTAGCCCCTTCTGCCTGGCAGCTATCTGCAGACGTTCGTATTTTCAGAGCAGCGCTGCCGCAGTGTCCTTTCACAGACACCAAGTGCTACGTTTGAAATTTGAGGTGGCAAGACAAGCAAGCAGCCCCATTCTCTGTGCCTCTCTGCAAGCACTGCCATGGGCAGATGAGGCTGAGCAAGAGCTTTCCAGGCTAGCCCCTTCTGGCTGCCAGCTATCTGCAGACGTTCGCATTTTCGGGGCAGGGCTGCGAAAGGAGCCTGGCTGGGACACGAAATTTCCCAGGCTACGTTTGAAGTTTGAGGTGGCAAGACAAGCAAGGAGCCCCAGTCTCTGTGCCTCTTTGCGAGCAGTGTCGTGGGCAGATGAGCCTGAGCAACAGCTTTCCAGGCTAGCAGCTTCTGGCTGCCAGCTATCTGCAGACGTTCGCACTTTCGGAGCAGGGCTGTGATAGAAGCCTGGCAGGGACACCAACATTCCCAGCATGCGTTTGAGGTTTCAAGTGGCAAGATAAGCAAGCAGCCCCAGTCTCTGTGCCTCTGTGCGAGCAGTGCCATGGGCAGATGAGGCTGAGCAACAGCTTTCCACACTAGCACCTTCTGGCTGCCAGCTATCTGCAGACGTTCGCACTTTCAGAGCAGGGCTGCGAAAGCAGCCTGGCTGGGACACCAACTTTCCCAGGCTACGTTTGAAGTATGAGGTGGCAAGACAAGCAAGTAGACCCATTCCCTGTGCCTCTGTGCGAGCACTGCCATGGGCAGATGAGGCTGAGCAACAGCTTTCCACGCTAGCACCTTCTGGCTGCCAGCTATCTGCAGAAGTTCTCATTTCAAGAGCAGGGCTTCGAAAGAAGCCTAGCAGGTACACCATCTTTCCCAGGCTACGTTTGAAGTTTGAGGTGGCAAGACAAGCAAGGAGACCCATACTCTGTGCCTCTGTGCGAGCAGTGCCATGGGCAGATGAGGCTGAGCAACAGCTTTCCAGGATAGCCCCTTCTGGCTGCCAGCTATCTGCAGACGTTCGCACTTTCGGAGCAGGGCTGTGATAGGAGCCTGGCAGAGACACCACCATTCCCAGAATGCGTTTGAAGTTTCAAGTGGCAAGTTAAGGAAGCAGCCCCATTCTCTGTGCCTCTATGCGAACAGTGCCATGGGCAGATGAGGCTGAGCAACAGCTTTCCACACTAGCACCTTCTGGCTGCCAGCTATCTGCAGACGTTCGCATTTCAAGAGCAGGGCTGCGAAAGGAGCCTAGCAGGTACACCATCTTTCCCAGGCTACGTTTGAAGTTTGAGGTGGCAAGACAAGCAAGCAGCCCCAGTCTCTGTGCCTCTGTGCGAGCAGTGTCGTGGGCAGATGAGCCTGAGCAACAGCTTTCCAGGCTAGCCCCTTCTGCCTGCCAGCTATCTGCAGACGTTCGCATTTTCGGAGCAGGTCTGCCGCAGGCTCCTGGCACAGACACCAAGAGCTACGTTTGAAATTTGAGGTGGCAAGACAAGCAAGCAGCCCCATTCTCTGTGCCTCTCTGCGAGCACTGCCATGGGCAGATGAGGCTGAGCAACAGCTTTCCAGGCTAGCCCCTTCTGCCTGCCAGCTATCTGCAGACGTTCGCATTTTCGGGGCAGGGCTGCGAAAGGAGCCTGGCTGGGCCACGAACTTTCCCAGGCTACGTTTGAAGTTTGAGGTGGCAAGACAAGCAAGCAGCCCCATTCTCTGTGCCTCTGTGCGAGCAGTGTCATGGGCAGATGAGGCTGAGCAACAGCTTTCCAGGCTAGCCCCTTCTGGCTGCCAGCTATCTGCAGACGTTCGCATTTCAAGAGCAGGGCTGCGAAAGGAGCCTAGCAGGTACACCATCTTTCAAGGCTACGTTTGAAGTTTGAGGTGGCAAGACAAGCAAGGAGCCCCATTCTCTGTGCCTCTCTGCGAGCAGTGCCGTGGGCAGATGAGGCTGAGCAACAGCTTTCCAGGCTAGCTCCTTCTGCCTGCCAGCTATCTGCAGACGTTCGCATTTTCGGAGCAGGGCTGACGCAGGCTCCTGGCACAGACCACAAGAGCTACGTTTGAAGTTTGAGGTGGCAAGACAAGCAAGCAGACCCAGTCTCTGTGCCTCTGTGCGAGCACTGCCATGGGCAGATGAGGCTGAGCAACAGCTTTCCAGGCTAGCACCTTCTGGCTGCCAGCTATCTGCAGACGTTCGCATTTTCGGGGCAGGGCTGCGAAAGGAGCCTGGCTGGACACGAACTTTCCCAGGCTACGTTTGAAGTTTGAGGTGGCAAGACAAGCAAGCAGCCCCATTCTCTGTGCCTCTGTGCGAGCAGTGTCGTGGGCAGATGAGGCTGAGGAACAGCTTTCCAGGCTAGCCCCTTCTGGCTGCCAGCTATCTGCAGACGTTCGCATTTCAAGAGCAGGGCTGCGAAAGGAGCCTAGCAGGTACACCATCTTTCCCAGGCTACGTTTGAAGTTTGAGGTGGCAAGACAAGCAAGGAGCCCCATTCTCTGTGCCTCTCTGCGAGCAGTGCCGTGGGCAGATGAGGCTGAGCAACAGCTTTCCAGGCTAGCCCCTTCTGGCTGCCAGCTACCTGCAGACGTTCGCATTTTCGGAGCAGGGCTGACGCAGGCTCCTGGCACAGACCCCAAGAGCTACGTTTGAAGTTTGAGGTGGCTAGACAAGCAAGCAGACCCAGTCTCTGTGCCTCTATGCGAACAGTGCCATGGGCAGATGAGGCTGAGCAACAGCTTTCCAGGCTAGCCCCTTCTGGCTGCCAGCTATCTGCCGACGTTCGCATTTCAAGAGCAGGGCTGCGAAAGGAGCCTAGCAGGTACACCATCTTTCCCAGGCTACGTTTGAAGTTTGAGGTGGCAAGACAAGCAAGCAGCCCCAGTCTCTGTGCCTCTGTGCGAGCAGTGCCGTGGGCAGATGAGGCTGAGCAACAGCATTCCAGGCTATCCCCTTCTGCCTGGTAGCTATCTGCAGACGTTCGTATTTTCAGAGCAGGGCTGCCGCAGTCTCCTTTCACAGACACCAAGTGCTACGTTTGAAGTTTGAGGTGGCAAGACAAGCAAGCAGCCCCATTCTCTGTGCCTCTCTGCAAGCACTGCCATGGGCAGATGAGGATGAGCAAGAGCTTTCCAGGCTAGCCCCTTCTGGCTGCCAGCTATCTGCAGACGTTCGCATTTTCGGGGCAGGGCTGCGAAAGGAGCCTGGCTGGGACACGAACTTTCCCAGGCTACGTTTGAAGTTTGAGGTGGCAAGACAAGCAAGGAGCCCCAGTCTCTGTGCCTCTGTGCGAGCAGTGTCGTGGGCAGATGAGCCTGAGCAACAGCTTTCCAGGCTAGCACCTTCTGGCTGCCAGCTATCTGCAGACGTTCGCACTTTCGGGGCAGGGCTGTGATAGGAGCCTGGCAGGGACACCACCATTCCCAGAATGCGTTTGAAGTTTCAAGTGGCAAGTTAAGGAAGCAGCCCCATTCTCTGTGCCTCTATGCGAACAGTGCCATGGGCAGA
Organism: Opisthocomus hoazin; assembly: GCF_030867145.1. Lineage (NCBI taxonomy): Eukaryota > Metazoa > Chordata > Aves > Opisthocomiformes > Opisthocomidae > Opisthocomus > Opisthocomus hoazin. The sequence goes on along the minus strand of NC_134424.1, from coordinate 26,688,050 downwards.
TGAGGCTGAGCAACAGCTTTCCACACTAGCACCTTCTGGCTGCCAGCTATCTGCAGACTTTCGCATTTCAAGAGCAGGGCTGCGAAAGGAGCCTAGCAGGTACACCATCTTTCCCAGGCTACGTTTGAAGTTTGAGGTGGCAAGACAAGCAAGGAGCCCCAGTCTCTGTGCCTCTGTGCGAGCAGTGTCGTGGGCAGATGAGCCTGAGCAACAGCTTTCCAGGCTAGCCCCTTCTGCCTGCCAGCTATCTGCAGACGTTGGCATTTTCGGAGCAGGGCTGCCGGAGGCTCCCGGCACAGACCCCATAAGTTTCGTATGAAGTTTGAGGTGGCTAGACAAGCAAGCAGACCCAGTCTCTGTGCCTCTGTGCGAGCAGTGCCGTGGGCAGATGAGGCTGAGCAACAGCTTTCCAGGATAGCCTCTTCTGCCTGCCAGCTATCTGCAGACGTGCGCATTTTCGGAGCAGGGCTGACTCAGGCTCCTGGCAGGGACACCACCATTCCCAGCATGCATTTGAAGTTTCAAGTGGCAAGATAAGCAAGCAGCCCCATTCTCTGTGCCTCTGTGCGGCAACTGTCATGGGCAGATGAGGCTGAGCAACAGCTTTCCAGGCTAGCCCTTTCTGGCTGCCAGCTATCTGCAGACGTTCGCACTATCGGAGCAGGGCTCTGATAGGAGCCTGGCTGGGAAACCACCATTCCCAGCATGTGTTTGAAGTTTCAAGTGGCAAGATAAGCAAGCAGCCCCATTCTCTGTGCCTCTCTGCGAGCAGTGCCATGGGCAGATGAGGCTGTGCAACAGGTTTCCAGGCTAGCACCTTCTGGCTGCCAGCTATCTGCAGACGTTCGCATTTTCGGGGCAGGGCTGCGAAAGAAGCCTGGCTGGACACGAACTTTCCCAGGCTACGTTTGAAGTTTGAGGTGGCAAGACAAGCAAGCAGCCCCATTCTCTGTGCCTCTGTGCGAGCAGTGTCGTGGGCAGATGAGGCTGAGCAATAGCTTTCCAGGCTAGCCCCTTCTGCCTGCCAGCTATCTGCAGACGTGCGCATTTTCGGAGCAGGGCTGACTCAGGCTCCTGGCACAGACCACAAGAGCTACGTTTGAAGTTTGAGGTGGCAAGACAAGCAAGCAGCCCCAGTCTCTGTGCCTCTGTGCGAGCACTGCCATGGGCAGATTGGGCTGAGCAACAGCTTTCCAGGCTAGCACCTTCTGGCTGCCAGCTATCTGCAGACGTTCGCACTTTCGGAGCAGGGCTGTGATAGGAGCCTGGCAGGGACACCATCTTTCCCAGGCTACGTTTGAAGTTTGAGGTGGCAAGACAAGCAAGCAGCCCCAGTCTCTGTGCCTCTGTGCGAGTAGTGCCGTGGGCAGATGAGGCTGAGCAACAGCTTTCCAGGCTAGCCCCTTCTGCCTGCCAGCTATCTGCCGACGTTCGCATTTCAAGAGCAGGGCTGCGAAAGGAGCCTAGCAGGTACACCATCTTTCCCAGGCTACGTTTGAAGTTTGAGGTGGCAAGACAAGCAAGCAGCCCCAGTCTCTGTGCCTCTGTGCGAGCAGTGCCGTGGGCAGATGAGGCTGAGCAACAGCATTCCAGGCTATCCCCTTCTGCCTGGTAGCTATCTGCAGACGTTCGTATTTTGAGAGCAGGGCTGCCGCAGTCTCCTTTCACAGACACCAAGTGCTACGTTTGAAATTTGAGGTTTCAAGACAAGCAAGCAGCCCCATTCTCTGTGCCTCTCTGCAAGCACTGCCATGGGCAGATGAGGCTGAGCAAGAGCTTTCCAGGCTAGCCCCTTCTGGCTGCCAGCTATCTGCAGACGTTCGCATTTTCGGGGCAGGGCTGCGAAAGGAGCCTGGCTGGGACACGAACTTTCCCAGGCTACGTTTGAAGTTTGAGGTGGCAAGACAAGCAAGGAGCCCCAGTCTCTGTGCCTCTGTGCGAGCAGTGTCGTGGGCAGATGAGCCTGAGCAACAGCTTTCCAGGCTAGCACCTTCTGGCTGCCAGCTATCTGCAGACGTTCGCACTTTTGGAGCAGGGCTGTGATAGAAGCCTGGCAGGGACACCACCATTCCCAGCATGCGTTTGAGGTTTCAAGTGGCAAGATTAGCAAGCAGCCCCAGTCTCTGTGCCTCTGTGCGAGCAGTGCCATGGGCAGATGAGGCTGAGCAACAGCTTTCCACACTAGCACCTTCTGGCTGCCAGCTATCTGCAGACGTTCGCACTTTCAGAGCAGGGTTGCGAAAGGAGCCTGGCTGGGACACCAACTTTCCCAGGCTACGTTTGAAGTATGAGGTGGCAAGACAAGCAAGTAGACCCATTCCCTGTGCCTCTGTGCGAGCACTGCCATGGGCAGATGAGGCTGAGCAACAGCTTTCCACGCTAGCACCTTCTGGCTGCCAGCTATCTGCAGAAGTTCTCTTTTCAAGAGCAGGGCTTCGAAAGAAGCCTAGCAGGTACACCATCTTTCCCAGGATACGTTTGAAGTTTGAGGTGGCAAGACAAGCAAGGAGACCCATTCTCTGTGCCTCTGTGCGAGCAGTGCCATGGGCAGATGAGGCTGAGCAACAGCTTTCCAGGATAGCCCCTTCTGGCTGCCAGCTATCTGCAGACGTTCGCACTTTCGGGGCAGGGCTGTGATAGGAGCCTGGCAGGGACACCACCATTCCCAGAATGCGTTTGAAGTTTCAAGTGGCAAGTTAAGGAAGCAGCCCCATTCTCTGTGCCTCTATGCGAACAGTGCCATGGGCAGATGAGGCTGAGCAACAGCTTTCCACACTAGCACCTTCTGGCTGCCAGCTATCTGCAGACTTTCGCATTTCAAGAGCAGTGCTGCGAAAGGAGCCTAGCAGGTACACCATCTTTCCCAGGCTACGTTTGAAGTTTGAGGTGGCAAGACAAGCAAGGAGCCCCATTCTCTGTGCCTCTGTGCGAGCAGTGTCGTGGGCAGATGAGCCTGAGCAACAGCTTTCCAGGCTAGCCCCTTCTGCCTGCCAGCTATCTGCAGACGTGCGCATTTTCGGAGCAGGGCTGACTCAGGCTCCTGGCACAGACCACAAGAGCTACGTTTGAAGTTTGAGGTGGCAAGACAAGCAAGCAGCCCCAGTCTCTGTGCCTCTGTGCGAGCACTGCCATGGACAGATTGGGCTGAGCAACAGCTTTCCAGGCTAGCACCTTCTGGCTGCCAGCTATCTGCAGACGTTCGCACTTTCGGAGCAGGGCTGTGAAAGGAGCCTGGCAGGGACACCATCTTTCCCAGGCTACGTTTGAAGTTTGAGGTGGCAAGACAAGCAAGCAGCCCCATTATCTGTGCCTCTGTGCGAGTAGTGCCGTGGGCAGATGAGGCTGAGCAACAGCTTTCCACGCTAGCCCCTTCTGGCTGCCAGCTATCTGCAGACGTTCGCATTTCAAGAGCAGGGCTGCGAAAGGAGCCTAGCAGGTACACCATCTTTCCCAGGCTACGTTTGAAGTTTGAGGTGGCAAGACAAGCAAGCAGCCCCAGTCTCTGTGCCTCTCTGCGAGCACTGCCATGGGCAGATGAGGCTGAGCAACAGCTTTCCAGGCTAGCCCCTTCTGGCTGCCAGCTATCTGCAGACGTTCGCATTTTCGGGGCAGGGCTGCGAAAGGAGCCTGGCTGGGACACGAACTTTCCCAGGCTACGTTTGAAGTTTGAGGTGGCAAGACAAGCAAGGAGCCCCAGTCTCTGTGGCTCTGTGCGAGCAGTGTCGTGGGCAGATGAGCCTGAGCAACAGCTTTCCAGGCTAGCACCTTCTGGCTGCCAGCTATCTGCAGACGTTCGCACTTTCGGAGCAGGGCTGTGATAGAAGCCTGGCAGGGACACCACCATTCCCAGCATGCGTTTGAGGTTTCAAGTGGCAAGATAAGCAAGCAGCCCCACTCTCTGTGCCTCTGTGCGAGCAGTGCCATGGGCAGATGAGGCTGAGCAACAGCTTTCCACGCTAGCACCTTCTGGCTGCCAGCTATCTGCAGACGTTCGCATTTCAAGAGCAGGGCTGCGAAAGGAGCCTAGCAGGTACACCATCTTTCCCAGGCTACGTTTGAAGTTTGAGGTGGCAAGACAAGCAAGGAGCCCCATTCTCTGTGCCTCTGTGCGAGCAGTGCCATTGGCAGATGAGGCTGAGCAACAGCTTTCCAGGCTAGCCCCTTCTGCCTGCCAGCTATCTGCAGACGTTCGCATTTTCGGGGCAGGGCTGCGAAAGGAGCCTGGCTGGACACGAACTTTCCCAGGCTACGTTTGAAGTTTGAGGTGGCAAGACAAGCAAGCAGCCCCATTCTCTGTGCCTCTGTGCGAGCAGTGTCGTGGGCAGATGAGGCTGAGCAACAGCTTTCCAGGCTAGCCCCTTCTGGCTGCCAGCTATCTGCAGACGTTCGCATTTCAAGAGCAGGGCTGCGAAAGGAGCCTAGCAGGTACACCATCTTTCCCAGGCTACGTTTGAAGTTTGAGGTGGCAAGACAAGCAAGGAGCCCCATTCTCTGTGCCTCTCTGCGAGCAGTGCCGTGGGCAGATGAGGCTGAGCAACAGCTTTCCAGGCTAGCCCCTTCTGCCTGCCAGCTATCTGCAGACGTTCGCATTTTCGGAGCAGGGCTGACGCAGGCTCCTGGCACAGACCACAAGAGCTACGTTTGAAGTTTGAGGTGGCTAGACAAGCAAGCAGACCCAGTCTCTGTGCCTCTGTGCGAGCACTGCCATGGGCAGATGAGGCTGAGCAACAGCTTTCCAGGCTAGCCCCTTCTGCCTGGCAGCTATCTGCAGACGTTCGCATTTTCGGGGCAGGGCTGCGAAAGGAGCCTGGCTGGACACGAACTTTCCCAGGCTACGTTTGAAGTTTGAGGTGGCAAGACAAGCAAGCAGCCCCATTCTCTGTGCCTCTGTGCGAGCAGTGTCGTGGGCAGATGAGGCTGAGCAACAGCTTTCCAGGCTAGCCCCTTCTGGCTGCCAGCTATCTGCAGACGTTCGCATTTCAAGAGCAGGGCTGCGAAAGGAGCCTAGCAGGTACACCATCTTTCCCAGGCTACGTTTGAAGTTTGAGGTGGCAAGACAAGCAAGGAGCCCCATTCTCTGTGCCTCTGTGCGAGCAGTGCCGTGGGCAGATGAGGCTGAGCAACAGCTTTCCAGGCTAGCCCCTTCTGCCTGCCAGCTATCTGCAGACGTTCGCATTTTCGGAGCAGGGCTGACGCAGTCTCCTGGCACAGACCACAAGAGCTACGTTTGAAGTTTGAGGTGGCTAGACAAGCAAGAAGACCCAGTCTCTGTGCCTCTGTGCGAGCACTGCCATGGGCAGATGAGGCTGAGCAACAGCTTTCCCGGCTAGCACCTTCTGGCTGCCAGCTATCTGCAGACGTTCGCACTATCGGAGCAGGGCTGTGATAGCAGCCTGGCAGGGACACCACCATTCCCAGCATGCGTTTGAAGTTTCAAGTGGCAAGATAAGCAAGCAGCCCCATTCTCTGTGCCTCTATGCGAACAGTGCCATTGGCAGATGAGGCTGAGCAACAGCTTTCCAGGCTAGCCCCTTCTGGCTGCCAGCTATCTGCCGACGTTCGCATTTCAAGACCAGGGCTGCGAAAGGAGCCTATCAGGTACACCATCTTTTCCAGGCTACGTTTGAAGTTTGAGGTGGCAAGACAAGCAAGGAGCCCCATTCTATGTGCCTCTGTGCGAGCAGTGTCGTGGGCAGATGAGCCTGAGCAACAGCTTTCCAGGCTAGCACCTTCTGCCTGCCAGCTATGTGCAGACGTTCGCACTTTCGGAGCAGGGCTGTGATAGGAGCCTGGCAGGGACACCACCATTCCCAGCATGCGTTTGAGGTTTCAAGTGGCAAGATAAGCAAGCAGCCCCAGTATCTGTGCCTCTGTGCGAGCAGTGCCATGGGCAGATGAGGCTGAGCAACAGCTTTCCACACTAGCACCTTCTGGCTGCCAGCTATCTGCAGACGTTCGCACTTTCGGAGCAGGGCTGCGAAAGGAGCCTGGCTGGGACACCAACTTTCCCAGGCTACGTTTGAAGTATGAGGTGGCAAGACAAGCAAGTAGCCCCATTCCCTGTGCCTCTGTGCGAGCACTGCCATGGGCAGATGAGGCTGAGCAACAGCTTTCCAGGCTAGCCCCTTCTGCCTGCCAGCTATCTGCAGACGTTCGCATTTTCGGAGCAGGTCTGCCGCAGGCTCCTGGCACAGACACCAAGAGCTACGTTTGAAATTTGAGGTGGCAAGACAAGCAAGCAGCCCCATTCTCTGTGCCTCTCTGCGAGCACTGCCATGGGCAGATGAGGCTGAGCAACAGCTTTCCAGGCTAGCCCCTTCTGCCTGCCAGCTATCTGCAGACGTTCTCATTTCAAGAGCAGGGCTGCGAAAGGAGCCTAGCAGGTACACCATCTTTCCCAGGCTACGTTTGAAGTTTGAGGTGGCAAGACAAGCAAGGAGCCCCATTCTCAGTGCCTCTCTGCGAGCAGTGCCATGGGCAGATGAGGCTGAGCAACAGCTTTCCAGGCTAGCCCCTTCTGGCTGCCAGCTATCTGCAGACGTTCGTATTTTCAGAGCAGGGCTGCCGCAGGCTCCTTTCACAGACACCAAGTGCTACGTTTGAAATTTGAGGTGGCAAGACAAGCAAGCAGCCCCAGTCTCTGTACCTCTCTGCGAGCACTGCCATGGGCAGATGAGGCTGAGCAACAGCTTTCCAGGCTAGCACCTTCTGGCTGCCAGCTATCTGCAGACGTTCGCATTTTCGGGGCAGGGCTGACTCAGGCTCCTGGCAGAGACCACAAGAGCTACGTTTGAAGTTTGAGGTGGCAAGACAAGCAAGCAGCCCCAGTCTCTGTACCTCTCTGCGAGCACTGCCATGGGCAGATGAGGCTGAGCAACAGCTTTCCAGGCTAGCACCTTCTGGCTGCCAGCTATCTGCAGACGTTCGCACTTTCGGAGCAGGGCTGTGATAGAAGCCTGGCAGGGACACCACCATTCCCAGCATGCGTTTGAGGTTTCAAGTGGCAAGATAAGCAAGCAGCCTCAGTCTCTGTGCCTCTGTGCGAGCAGTGCCATGGGCAGATGAGGCTGAGCAACAGCTTTCCACACTAGCACCTTCTGGCTGCCAGCTATCTGCAGACGTTCGCATTTCAAGAGCAGGGCTGCGAAAGGAGCCTAGCAGGTACACCATCTTTCCCAGGCTACGTTTGAAGTTTGAGGTGGCAAGACAAGCAAGGAGCCCCAGTCTCTGTGCCTCTGTGCGAGCAGTGTCGTGGGCAGATGAGCCTGAGCAACAGCTTTCCAGGCTAGCCCCTTCTGCCTGCCAGCTATCTGCAGACGTTCGCATTTTCGGAGCAGGTCTGCCGCAGGCTCCTGGCACAGACACCAAGAGCTACGTTTGAAATTTGAGGTGGCAAGACAAGCAAGCAGCCCCATTCTCTGTGCCTCTCTGCGAGCACTGCCATGGGCAGATGAGGCTGAGCAACAGCTTTCCAGGCTAGCCCCTTCTGCCTGCCAGCTATCTGCAGACGTTCGCATTTTCGGGGCAGGGCTGCGAAACGAGCCTGGCTGGACACGAACTTTCCCAGGCTACGTTTGAAGTTTGAGGTGGCAAGACAAGCAAGCAGCCCCATTCTCTGTGCCTCTGTGCGAGCAGTGTCGTGGGCAGATGAGGCTGAGCAACAGCTTTCCAGGCTAGCCCCTTCTGGCTGCCAGCTATCTGCAGACGTTCGCATTTCAAGAGCAGGGCTGCGAAAGGAGCCTAGCAGGTACACCATCTTTCCCAGGCTACGTTTGAAGTTTGAGGTGGCAAGACAAGCAAGGAGCCCCATTCTCTGTGCCTCTCTGCGAGCAGTGCCGTGGGCAGATGAGGCTGAGCAACAGCTTTCCAGGCTAGCCCCTTCTGCCTGGCAGCTATCTGCAGACGTTCGTATTTTCAGAGCAGGGCTGCCGCAGGCTCCTGGCACAGACACCAAGTGCTACGTTTGAAATTTGAGGTGGCAAGACAAGCAAGCAGCCCCATTCTCTGTGCCTCTCTGCGAGCACTGCCATGGGCAGATGAGGCTGAGCAACAGCTTTCCAGGCTAGCCCCTTCTGCCTGCCAGCTATCTGCAGACGTTCGCATTTTCGGGGCAGGGCTGCGAAAGGAGCCTGGCAGGGACACCACCATTCCCAGAATGCGTTTGAAGTTTCAAGTGGCAAGTTAAGGAAGCAGCCCCATTCTCTGTGCCTCTATGCGAACAGTGCCATGGGCAGATGAGGCTGAGCAACAGCTTTCCAGGCTAGCCCCTTCTGGCTGCCAGCTATCTGCAGACGTTCGCATTTCAAGAGCAGGGCTGCGAAAGGAGCCTAGCAGGTACACCATCTTTCCCAGGCTACGTTTGAAGTTTGAGGTGGCAAGACAAGCAAGGAGCCCCATTCTCTGTGCCTCTGTGCGAGCAGTGCCGTGGGCAGATGAGGCTGAGCAACAGCTTTCCAGGCTAGCCCCTTCTGCCTGCCAGCTATCTGCAGACGTTCGCATTTTCGGAGCAGGGCTGACGCAGGCTCCTGGCACAGACCACAAGAGCTACGTTTGAAGTTTGAAGTGGCAAGATAAGCAAGCAGCCCCAGTATCTGTGCCTCTGTGCGAGCACTGCCATGGGCAGATGAGGCTGAGCAACAGCTTTCCAGGCTAGCACCTTCTGGCTGCCAGCTATCAGCAGACGTTCGCACTTTCGGAGCAGGGCTGCGAAAGGAGCCTGGCTGGGACACCAACTTTCCCAGGCTACGTTTGAAGTATGGGGTGGCAAGACAAGCAAGTAGCCCCATTCCCTGTGCCTCTGTGCGAGCAGTGCCATGGGCAGATGAGGCTGAGCAACAGCTTTCCAGGATAGCCCTTTCTGGCTGCCAGCTATCTGCAGACGTTAGCACTTTCGGAGCAGGGCTGTGATAGGAGACTGGCTGGGACACCACCATTCCCAGCATGCGTTTGAAGTTTCAAGTGGCAAGATAAGCAAGCAGCCCCATTCTCTGTGCCTCTATGCGAACAGTGCCATTGGCAGATGAGGCTGAGCAACAGCTTTCCAGGCTAGCCCCTTCTGGCTGCCAGCTATCTGCCGACGTTCGCATTTCAAGACCAGGGCTGCGAAAGGAGCCTATCAGGTACACCATCTTTTCCAGGCTACGTTTGAAGTTTGAGGTGGCAAGACAAGCAAGGAGCCCCATTCTATGTGCCTCTGTGCGAGCAGTGTCGTGGGCAGATGAGCCTGAGCAACAGCTTTCCAGGCTAGCCCCTTCTGCCTGCCAGCTATCTGCAGACGTTCGCATTTCAAGAGCAGGGCTGCGAAAGGAGCCTGGCAGGTACACCATCTTTCCCAGGCTACGTTTGAAGTTTGAGGTGGCAAGACAAGCAAGGAGCCCCATTCTCTGTGCCTCTCTGCGAGCAGTGCCGTGGGCAGATGAGGCTGAGCAACAGCTTTCCAGGCTAGCCCCTTCTGCCTGCCAGCTATCTGCAGACGTTCGCATTTTCGGAGCAGGGCTGACGCAGGCTCCTGGCACAGACCACAAGAGCTACGTTTGAAGTTTGAGGTGGCTAGACAAGCAAGCAGACCCAGTCTCTGTGCCTCTGTGCGAGCACTGCCATGGGCAGATGAGGCTGAGCAACAGCTTTCCAGGCTAGCCCCTTCTGCCTGGCAGCTATCTGCAGACGTTCGCATTTTCGGGGCAGGGCTGCGAAAGGAGCCTGGCTGGACACGAACTTTCCCAGGCTACGTTTGAAGTTTGAGGTGGCAAGACAAGCAAGCAGCCCCATTCTCTGTGCCTCTGTGCGAGCAGTGTCGTGGGCAGATGAGGCTGAGCAACAGCTTTCCAGGCTAGCCCCTTCTGGCTGCCAGCTATCTGCAGACGTTCGCATTTCAAGAGCAGGGCTGCGAAAGGAGCCTAGCAGGTACACCATCTTTCCCAGGCTACGTTTGAAGTTTGAGGTGGCAAGACAAGCAAGCAGCCCCATTCTCTGTGCCTCTGTGCGAGCAGTGCCGTGGGCAGATGAGGCTGAGCAACAGCTTTCCAGGCTAGCCCCTTCTGGCTGCCAGCTATCTGCAGACGTTCGCACTATCGGAACAGGGCTGTGATAGCAGCCTGGCTGGGACACCACCATTCCCAGCATGCGTTTGAAGTTTCAAGTGGCAAGATAAGCAAGCAGCCCCATTCTCTGTGCCTCTATGCGAACAGTGCCATTGGCAGATGAGGCTGAGCAACAGCTTTCCAGGCTAGCCCCTTCTGGCTGCCAGCTATCTGCCGACGTTCGCGTTTCAAGACCAGGGCTGCGAAAGGAGCCTATCAGGTACACCATCTTTTCCAGGTTACGTTTGAAGTTTGAGGTGGCAAGACAAGCAAGGAGCCCCATTCTATGTGCCTCTGTGCGAGCAGTGTCGTGGGCAGATGAGCCTGAGCAACAGCTTTCCAGGCTAGCACCTTCTGGCTGCCAGCTATGTGCAGACGTTCGCACTTTCGGAGCAGGGCTGTGATAGGAGCCTGGCAGGGACACCACCATTCCCAGCATGCGTTTGAGGTTTCAAGTGGCAAGATAAGCAAGCAGCCCCAGTATCTGTGCCTCTGTGCGAGCAGTGCCATGGGCAGATGAGGCTGAGCAACAGCTTTCCACACTAGCACCTTCTGGCTGCCAGCTATCTGCAGACGTTCGCACTTTCGGAGCAGGGCTGCGAAAGGAGCCTGGCTGGGACACCAACTTTCCCAGGCTACGTTTGAAGTATGAGGTGGCAAGACAAGCAAGTAGCCCCATTCCCTGTGCCTCTGTGCGAGCACTGCCATGGGCAGATGAGGCTGAGCAACAGCTTTCCAGGCTAGCCCCTTCTGCCTGCCAGCTATCTGCAGACGTTCGCATTTTCGGAGCAGGTCTGCCGCAGGCTCCTGGCACAGACACCAAGAGCTACGTTTGAAGTTTGAGGTGGCAAGACAAGCAAGGAGCCCCATTCTCAGTGCCTCTCTGCGAGCAGTGCCATGGGCAGATGAGGCTGAGCAACAGCTTTCCAGGCTAGCCCCTTCTGGCTGCCAGCTATCTGCAGACGTTAGTATTTTCAGAGCAGGGCTGCCGCAGGCTCCTTTCACAGACACCAAGTGCTACGTTTGAAATTTGAGGTGGCAAGACAAGCAAGCAGCCCCAGTCTCTGTACCTCTCTGCGAGCACTGCCATGGGCAGATGAGGCTGAGCAACAGCTTTCCAGGCTAGCACCTTCTGGCTGCCAGCTATCTGCAGACGTTCGCATTTTCGGGGCAGGGCTGACTCAGGCTCCTGGCAGAGACCACAAGAGCTACGTTTGAAGTTTGAGGTGGCAAGACAAGCAAGCAGCCCCAGTCTCTGTACCTCTCTGCGAGCACTGCCATGGGCAGATGAGGCTGAGAAACAGCTTTCCAGGCTAGCACCTTCTGGCTGCCAGCTATCTGCAGACGTTCGCACTTTCGGAGCAGGGCTGTGATAGAAGCCTGGCAGGGACACCACCATTCCCAGCATGCGTTTGAGGTTTCAAGTGGCAAGATAAGCAAGCAGCCCCAGTCTCTGTGCCTCTGTGCGAGCAGTGCCATGGGCAGATTAGGCTGAGCAACAGCTTTCCACACTAGCACCTTCTGGCTGCCAGCTATCTGCAGACGTTCGCATTTCAAGAGCAGGGCTGCGAAAGGAGCCTAGCAGGTACACCATCTTTCCCAGGCTACGTTTGAAGTTTGAGGTGGCAAGACAAGCAAGGAGCCCCAGTCTCTGTGCCTCTGTGCGAGCAGTGTCGTGGGCAGATGAGCCTGAGCAACAGCTTTCCAGGCTAGCCCCTTCTGCCTGCCAGCTATCTGCAGACGTTCGCATTTTCGGAGCAGGTCTGCCGCAGGCTCCTGGCACAGACACCAAGAGCTACGTTTGAAATTTGAGGTGGCAAGACAAGCAAGCAGCCCCATTCTCTGTGCCTCTCTGCGAGCACTGCCATGGGCAGATGAGGCTGAGCAACAGCTTTCCAGGCTAGCCCCTTCTGCCTGCCAGCTATCTGCAGACGTTCGCATTTTCGGGGCAGGGCTGCGAAAGGAGCCTGGCTGGGACACGAACTTTCCCAGGCTACGTTTGAAGTTTGAGGTGGCAAGACAAGCAAGCAGCCCCATTCTCTGTGCCTCTGTGCGAGCAGTGTCGTGGGCAGATGAGGCTGAGCAACAGCTTTCCAGGCTAGCCCCTTCTGGCTGCCAGCTATCTGCAGACGTTCGCATTTCAAGAGCAGGGCTGCGAAAGGAGCCTAGCAGGTACACCATCTTTCCCAGGCTACGTTTGAAGTTTGAGGTGGCAAGACAAGCAAGGAGCCCCATTCTCTGTGCCTCTCTGCGAGCAGTGCCGTGGGCAGATGAGGCTGAGCAACAGCTTTCCAGGCTAGCCCCTTCTGCCTGGCAGCTATCTGCAGACGTTCGTATTTTCAGAGCAGGGCTGCCGCAGGCTCCTGGCACAGACACCAAGTGCTACGTTTGAAATTTGAGGTGGCAAGACAAGCAAGCAGCCCCATTCTCTGTGCCTCTCTGCGAGCACTGCCATGGGCAGATGAGGCTGAGCAACAGCTTTCCAGGCTAGCCCCTTCTGGCTGCCAGCTATCTGCAGACGTTCGCATTTTCGGGGCAGGGCTGCGAAAGGAGCCTGGCTGGGACACGAACTTTCCCAGGCTACGTTTGAAGTTTGAGGTGGCAAGACAAGCAAGCAGCCCCAGTCTCTGTGGCTCTGTGCGAGCAGTGTCGTGGGCAGATGAGCCTGAGCAACAGCTTTCCAGGCTAGCACCTTCTGGCTGCCAGCTATCTGCAGACGTTCGCACTTTCGGAGCAGGGCTGTGATAGAAGCCTGGCAGGGACACCACCATTCCCAGCATGCGTTTGAGGTTTCAAGTGGCAAGATAAGCAAGCAGCCCCAGTATCTGTGCCTCTGTGCGAGCAGTGCCATGGGCAGATGAGGCTGAGCAACAGCTTTCCAGGCTAGCCCCTTCTGCCTGCCAGCTATCTGCAGACGTTCGCATTTCAAGAGCAGGGCTGCGAAAGGAGCCTAGCAGGTACACCATCTTTCCCAGGCTACGTTTGAAGTTTGAGGTGGCAAGACAAGCAAGGAGCCCCATTCTCTGTGCCTCTCTGCGAGCAGTGCCGTGGGCAGATGAGGCTGAGCAACAGCTTTCCAGGCTAGCCCCTTCTGCCTGCCAGCTATCTGCAGACGTTCGCATTTTCGGAGCAGGGCTGACGCAGGCTCCTGGCACAGACCACAAGAGCTACGTTTGAAGTTTGAGGTGGCTAGACAAGCAAGCAGACCCAGTCTCTGTGCCTCTGTGCGAGCACTGCCATGGGCAGATGAGGCTGAGCAACAGCTTTCCAGGCTAGCCCCTTCTGCCTGGCAGCTATCTGCAGACGTTCGCATTTTCGGGGCAGGGCTGCGAAAGGAGCCTGGCTGGACACGAACTTTCCCAGGCTACGTTTGAAGTTTGAGGTGGCAAGACAAGCAAGCAGCCCCATTCTCTGTGCCTCTGTGCGAGCAGTGTCGTGGGCAGATGAGGCTGAGCAACAGCTTTCCAGGCTAGCCCCTTCTGGCTGCCAGCTATCTGCAGACGTTCGCATTTCAAGAGCAGGGCTGCGAAAGGAGCCTAGCAGGTACACCATCTTTCCCAGGCTACGTTTGAAGTTTGAGGTGGCAAGACAAGCAAGGAGCCCCATTCTCTGTGCCTCTGTGCGAGCAGTGCCGTGGGCAGATGAGGCTGAGCAACAGCTTTCCAGGCTAGCCCCTTCTGCCTGCCAGCTATCTGCAGACGTTCGCATTTTCGGAGCAGGGCTGACGCAGTCTCCTGGCACAGACCACAAGAGCTACGTTTGAAGTTTGAGGTGGCTAGACAAGCAAGAAGACCCAGTCTCTGTGCCTCTGTGCGAGCACTGCCATGGGCAGATGAGGCTGAGCAACAGCTTTCCCGGCTAGCACCTTCTGGCTGCCAGCTATCTGCAGACGTTCGCACTATCGGAGCAGGGCTGTGATAGCAGCCTGGCTGGGACACCACCATTCCCAGCATGCGTTTGAAGTTTCAAGTGGCAAGATAAGCAAGCAGCCCCATTCTCTGTGCCTCTATGCGAACAGTGCCATTGGCAGATGAGGCTGAGCAACAGCTTTCCAGGCTAGCCCCTTCTGGCTGCCAGCTATCTGCCGACGTTCGCATTTCAAGACCAGGGCTGCGAAAGGAGCCTATCAGGTACACCATCTTTTCCAGGCTACGTTTGAAGTTTGAGGTGGCAAGACAAGCAAGGAGCCCCATTCTATGTGCCTCTGTGCGAGCAGTGTCGTGGGCAGATGAGCCTGAGCAACAGCTTTCCAGGCTAGCACCTTCTGGCTGCCAGCTATGTGCAGACGTTCGCACTTTCGGAGCAGGGCTGTGATAGGAGCCTGGCAGGGACACCACCATTCCCAGCATGCGTTTGAGGTTTCAAGTGGCAAGATAAGCAAGCAGCCCCAGTATCTGTGCCTCTGTGCGAGCAGTGCCATGGGCAGATGAGGCTGAGCAACAGCTTTCCACACTAGCACCTTCTGGCTGCCAGCTATCTGCAGACGTTCGCACTTTCGGAGCAGGGCTGCGAAAGGAGCCTGGCTGGGACACCAACTTTCCCAGGCTACGTTTGAAGTATGAGGTGGCAAGACAAGCAAGTAGCCCCATTCCCTGTGCCTCTGTGCGAGCACTGCCATGGGCAGATGAGGCTGAGCAACAGCTTTCCAGGCTAGCCCCTTCTGCCTGCCAGCTATCTGCAGACGTTCGCATTTTCGGAGCAGGTCTGCCGCAGGCTCCTGGCACAGACACCAAGAGCTACGTTTGAAGTTTGAGGTGGCAAGACAAGCAAGGAGCCCCATTCTCAGTGCCTCTCTGCGAGCAGTGCCATGGGCAGATGAGGCTGAGCAACAGCTTTCCAGGCTAGCCCCTTCTGGCTGCCAGCTATCTGCAGACGTTCGTATTTTCAGAGCAGGGCTGCCGCAGGCTCCTTTCACAGACACCAAGTGCTACGTTTGAAATTTGAGGTGGCAAGACAAGCAAGCAGCCCCAGTCTCTGTACCTCTCTGCGAGCACTGCCATGGGCAGATGAGGCTGAGCAACAGCTTTCCAGGCTAGCACCTTCTGGCTGCCAGCTATCTGCAGACGTTCGCATTTTCGGGGCAGGGCTGACTCAGGCTCCTGGCAGAGACCACAAGAGCTACGTTTGAAGTTTGAGGTGGCAAGACAAGCAAGCAGCCCCAGTCTCTGTACCTCTCTGCGAGCACTGCCATGGGCAGATGAGGCTGAGAAACAGCTTTCCAGGCTAGCACCTTCTGGCTGCCAGCTATCTGCAGACGTTCGCACTTTCGGAGCAGGGCTGTGATAGAAGCCTGGCAGGGACACCACCATTCCCAGCATGCGTTTGAGGTTTCAAGTGGCAAGATAAGCAAGCAGCCCCAGTCTCTGTGCCTCTGTGCGAGCAGTGCCATGGGCAGATTAGGCTGAGCAACAGCTTTCCACACTAGCACCTTCTGGCTGCCAGCTATCTGCAGACGTTCGCATTTCAAGAGCAGGGCTGCGAAAGGAGCCTAGCAGGTACACCATCTTTCCCAGGCTACGTTTGAAGTTTGAGGTGGCAAGACAAGCAAGGAGCCCCATTCTCTGTGCCTCTCTGCGAGCAGTGCCGTGGGCAGATGAGGCTGAGCAACAGCTTTCCAGGCTAGCCCCTTCTGCCTGGCAGCTATCTGCAGACGTTCGTATTTTCAGAGCAGGGCTGCCGCAGGCTCCTGGCACAGACACCAAGTGCTACGTTTGAAATTTGAGGTGGCAAGACAAGCAAGCAGCCCCATTCTCTGTGCCTCTCTGCGAGCACTGCCATGGGCAGATGAGGCTGAGCAACAGCTTTCCAGGCTAGCCCCTTCTGGCTGCCAGCTATCTGCAGACGTTCGCATTTTCGGGGCAGGGCTGCGAAAGGAGCCTGGCTGGGACACGAACTTTCCCAGGCTACGTTTGAAGTTTGAGGTGGCAAGACAAGCAAGCAGCCCCAGTCTCTGTGGCTCTGTGCGAGCAGTGTCGTGGGCAGATGAGCCTGAGCAACAGCTTTCCAGGCTAGCACCTTCTGGCTGCCAGCTATCTGCAGACGTTCGCACTTTCGGAGCAGGGCTGTGATAGAAGCCTGGCAGGGACACCACCATTCCCAGCATGCGTTTGAGGTTTCAAGTGGCAAGATAAGCAAGCAGCCCCAGTATCTGTGCCTCTGTGCGAGCAGTGCCATGGGCAGATGAGGCTGAGCAACAGCTTTCCAGGCTAGCCCCTTCTGCCTGCCAGCTATCTGCAGACGTTCGCATTTCAAGAGCAGGGCTGCGAAAGGAGCCTAGCAGGTACACCATCTTTCCCAGGCTACGTTTGAAGTTTGAGGTGGCAAGACAAGCAAGGAGCCCCATTCTCTGTGCCTCTCTGCGAGCAGTGCCGTGGGCAGATGAGGCTGAGCAACAGCTTTCCAGGCTAGCCCCTTCTGCCTGCCAGCTATCTGCAGACGTTCGCATTTTCGGAGCAGGGCTGACGCAGGCTCCTGGCACAGACCACAAGAGCTACGTTTGAAGTTTGAGGTGGCTAGACAAGCAAGCAGACCCAGTCTCTGTGCCTCTGTGCGAGCACTGCCATGGGCAGATGAGGCTGAGCAACAGCTTTCCAGGCTAGCCCCTTCTGCCTGGCAGCTATCTGCAGACGTTCGCATTTTCGGGGCAGGGCTGCGAAAGGAGCCTGGCTGGACACGAACTTTCCCAGGCTACGTTTGAAGTTTGAGGTGGCAAGACAAGCAAGCAGCCCCATTCTCTGTGCCTCTGTGCGAGCAGTGTCGTGGGCAGATGAGGCTGAGCAACAGCTTTCCAGGCTAGCCCCTTCTGGCTGCCAGCTATCTGCAGACGTTCGCATTTCAAGAGCAGGGCTGCGAAAGGAGCCTAGCAGGTACACCATCTTTCCCAGGCTACGTTTGAAGTTTGAGGTGGCAAGACAAGCAAGGAGCCCCATTCTCTGTGCCTCTGTGCGAGCAGTGCCGTGGGCAGATGAGGCTGAGCAACAGCTTTCCAGGCTAGCCCCTTCTGCCTGCCAGCTATCTGCAGACGTTCGCATTTTCGGAGCAGGGCTGACGCAGTCTCCTGGCACAGACCACAAGAGCTACGTTTGAAGTTTGAGGTGGCTAGACAAGCAAGAAGACCCAGTCTCTGTGCCTCTGTGCGAGCACTGCCATGGGCAGATGAGGCTGAGCAACAGCTTTCCCGGCTAGCACCTTCTGGCTGCCAGCTATCTGCAGACGTTCGCACTATCGGAGCAGGGCTGTGATAGCAGCCTGGCTGGGACACCACCATTCCCAGCATGCGTTTGAAGTTTCAAGTGGCAAGATAAGCAAGCAGCCCCATTCTCTGTGCCTCTATGCGAACAGTGCCATTGGCAGATGAGGCTGAGCAACAGCTTTCCAGGCTAGCCCCTTCTGGCTGCCAGCTATCTGCCGACGTTCGCATTTCAAGACCAGGGCTGCGAAAGGAGCCTATCAGGTACACCATCTTTTCCAGGCTACGTTTGAAGTTTGAGGTGGCAAGACAAGCAAGGAGCCCCATTCTATGTGCCTCTGTGCGAGCAGTGTCGTGGGCAGATGAGCCTGAGCAACAGCTTTCCAGGCTAGCACCTTCTGGCTGCCAGCTATGTGCAGACGTTCGCACTTTCGGAGCAGGGCTGTGATAGGAGCCTGGCAGGGACACCACCATTCCCAGCATGCGTTTGAGGTTTCAAGTGGCAAGATAAGCAAGCAGCCCCAGTATCTGTGCCTCTGTGCGAGCAGTGCCATGGGCAGATGAGGCTGAGCAACAGCTTTCCACACTAGCACCTTCTGGCTGCCAGCTATCTGCAGACGTTCGCACTTTCGGAGCAGGGCTGCGAAAGGAGCCTGGCTGGGACACCAACTTTCCCAGGCTACGTTTGAAGTATGAGGTGGCAAGACAAGCAAGTAGCCCCATTCCCTGTGCCTCTGTGCGAGCACTGCCATGGGCAGATGAGGCTGAGCAACAGCTTTCCAGGCTAGCCCCTTCTGCCTGCCAGCTATCTGCAGACGTTCGCATTTTCGGAGCAGGTCTGCCGCAGGCTCCTGGCACAGACACCAAGAGCTACGTTTGAAGTTTGAGGTGGCAAGACAAGCAAGGAGCCCCATTCTCAGTGCCTCTCTGCGAGCAGTGCCATGGGCAGATGAGGCTGAGCAACAGCTTTCCAGGCTAGCCCCTTCTGGCTGCCAGCTATCTGCAGACGTTCGTATTTTCAGAGCAGGGCTGCCGCAGGCTCCTTTCACAGACACCAAGTGCTACGTTTGAAATTTGAGGTGGCAAGACAAGCAAGCAGCCCCAGTCTCTGTACCTCTCTGCGAGCACTGCCATGGGCAGATGAGGCTGAGCAACAGCTTTCCAGGCTAGCACCTTCTGGCTGCCAGCTATCTGCAGACGTTCGCATTTTCGGGGCAGGGCTGACTCAGGCTCCTGGCAGAGACCACAAGAGCTACGTTTGAAGTTTGAGGTGGCAAGACAAGCAAGCAGCCCCAGTCTCTGTACCTCTCTGCGAGCACTGCCATGGGCAGATGAGGCTGAGAAACAGCTTTCCAGGCTAGCACCTTCTGGCTGCCAGCTATCTGCAGACGTTCGCACTTTCGGAGCAGGGCTGTGATAGAAGCCTGGCAGGGACACCACCATTCCCAGCATGCGTTTGAGGTTTCAAGTGGCAAGATAAGCAAGCAGCCCCAGTCTCTGTGCCTCTGTGCGAGCAGTGCCATGGGCAGATTAGGCTGAGCAACAGCTTTCCACACTAGCACCTTCTGGCTGCCAGCTATCTGCAGACGTTCGCATTTCAAGAGCAGGGCTGCGAAAGGAGCCTAGCAGGTACACCATCTTTCCCAGGCTACGTTTGAAGTTTGAGGTGGCAAGACAAGCAAGGAGCCCCAGTCTCTGTGCCTCTGTGCGAGCAGTGTCGTGGGCAGATGAGCCTGAGCAACAGCTTTCCAGGCTAGCCCCTTCTGCCTGCCAGCTATCTGCAGACGTTCGCATTTTCGGAGCAGGTCTGCCGCAGGCTCCTGGCACAGACACCAAGAGCTACGTTTGAAATTTGAGGTGGCAAGACAAGCAAGCAGCCCCATTCTCTGTGCCTCTCTGCGAGCACTGCCATGGGCAGATGAGGCTGAGCAACAGCTTTCCAGGCTAGCCCCTTCTGCCTGCCAGCTATCTGCAGACGTTCGCATTTTCGGGGCAGGGCTGCGAAAGGAGCCTGGCTGGGACACGAACTTTCCCAGGCTACGTTTGAAGTTTGAGGTGGCAAGACAAGCAAGCAGCCCCATTCTCTGTGCCTCTGTGCGAGCAGTGTCGTGGGCAGATGAGGCTGAGCAACAGCTTTCCAGGCTAGCCCCTTCTGGCTGCCAGCTATCTGCAGACGTTCGCATTTCAAGAGCAGGGCTGCGAAAGGAGCCTAGCAGGTACACCATCTTTCCCAGGCTACGTTTGAAGTATGAGGTGGCAAGACAAGCAAGGAGCCCCATTCTCTGTGCCTCTCTGCGAGCAGTGCCGTGGGCAGATGAGGCTGAGCAACAGCTTTCCAGGCTAGCCCCTTCTGCCTGGCAGCTATCTGCAGACGTTCGTATTTTCAGAGCAGGGCTGCCGCAGGCTCCTGGCACAGACACCAAGTGCTACGTTTGAAATTTGAGGTGGCAAGACAAGCAAGCAGCCCCATTCTCTGTGCCTCTCTGCGAGCACTGCCATGGGCAGATGAGGCTGAGCAACAGCTTTCCAGGCTAGCCCCTTCTGGCTGCCAGCTATCTGCAGACGTTCGCATTTTCGGGGCAGGGCTGCGAAAGGAGCCTGGCTGGGACACGAACTTTCCCAGGCTACGTTTGAAGTTTGAGGTGGCAAGACAAGCAAGGAGCCCCAGTCTCTGTGGCTCTGTGCGAGCAGTGTCGTGGGCAGATGAGCCTGAGCAACAGCTTTCCAGGCTAGCACCTTCTGGCTGCCAGCTATCTGCAGACGTTCGCACTTTCGGAGCAGGGCTGTGATAGAAGCCTGGCAGGGACACCACCATTCCCAGCATGCGTTTGAGGTTTCAAGTGGCAAGATAAGCAAGCAGCCCCACTCTCTGTGCCTCTGTGCGAGCAGTGCCATGGGCAGATGAGGCTGAGCAACAGCTTTCCACGCTAGCACCTTCTGGCTGCCAGCTATCTGCAGACGTTCGCATTTCAAGAGCAGGGCTGCGAAAGGAGCCTAGCAGGTACACCATCTTTCCCAGGCTACGTTTGAAGTTTGAGGTGGCAAGACAAGCAAGGAGCCCCATTCTCTGTGCCTCTGTGCGAGCAGTGCCATTGGCAGATGAGGCTGAGCAACAGCTTTCCAGGCTAGCCCCTTCTGCCTGCCAGCTATCTGCAGACGTTCGCATTTTCGGGGCAGGGCTGCGAAAGGAGCCTGGCTGGACACGAACTTTCCCAGGCTACGTTTGAAGTTTGAGGTGGCAAGACAAGCAAGCAGCCCCATTCTCTGTGCCTCTGTGCGAGCAGTGTCGTGGGCAGATGAGGCTGAGCAACAGCTTTCCAGGCTAGCCCCTTCTGGCTGCCAGCTATCTGCAGACGTTCGCATTTCAAGAGCAGGGCTGCGAAAGGAGCCTAGCAGGTACACCATCTTTCCCAGGCTACGTTTGAAGTTTGAGGTGGCAAGACAAGCAAGGAGCCCCATTCTCTGTGCCTCTCTGCGAGCAGTGCCGTGGGCAGATGAGGCTGAGCAACAGCTTTCCAGGCTAGCCCCTTCTGCCTGCCAGCTATCTGCAGACGTTCGCATTTTCGGAGCAGGGCTGACGCAGGCTCCTGGCACAGACCACAAGAGCTACGTTTGAAGTTTGAGGTGGCTAGACAAGCAAGCAGACCCAGTCTCTGTGCCTCTGTGCGAGCACTGCCATGGGCAGATGAGGCTGAGCAACAGCTTTCCAGGCTAGCCCCTTCTGCCTGGCAGCTATCTGCAGACGTTCGCATTTTCGGGGCAGGGCTGCGAAAGGAGCCTGGCTGGACACGAACTTTCCCAGGCTACGTTTGAAGTTTGAGGTGGCAAGACAAGCAAGCAGCCCCATTCTCTGTGCCTCTGTGCGAGCAGTGTCGTGGGCAGATGAGGCTGAGCAACAGCTTTCCAGGCTAGCCCCTTCTGGCTGCCAGCTATCTGCAGACGTTCGCATTTCAAGAGCAGGGCTGCGAAAGGAGCCTAGCAGGTACACCATCTTTCCCAGGCTACGTTTGAAGTTTGAGGTGGCAAGACAAGCAAGGAGCCCCATTCTCTGTGCCTCTGTGCGAGCAGTGCCGTGGGCAGATGAGGCTGAGCAACAGCTTTCCAGGCTAGCCCCTTCTGCCTGCCAGCTATCTGCAGACGTTCGCATTTTCGGAGCAGGGCTGACGCAGTCTCCTGGCACAGACCACAAGAGCTACGTTTGAAGTTTGAGGTGGCTAGACAAGCAAGAAGACCCAGTCTCTGTGCCTCTGTGCGAGCACTGCCATGGGCAGATGAGGCTGAGCAACAGCTTTCCCGGCTAGCACCTTCTGGCTGCCAGCTATCTGCAGACGTTCGCACTATCGGAGCAGGGCTGTGATAGCAGCCTGGCTGGGACACCACCATTCCCAGCATGCGTTTGAAGTTTCAAGTGGCAAGATAAGCAAGCAGCCCCATTCTCTGTGCCTCTATGCGAACAGTGCCATTGGCAGATGAGGCTGAGCAACAGCTTTCCAGGCTAGCCCCTTCTGGCTGCCAGCTATCTGCCGACGTTCGCATTTCAAGACCAGGGCTGCGAAAGGAGCCTATCAGGTACACCATCTTTTCCAGGCTACGTTTGAAGTTTGAGGTGGCAAGACAAGCAAGGAGCCCCATTCTATGTGCCTCTGTGCGAGCAGTGTCGTGGGCAGATGAGCCTGAGCAACAGCTTTCCAGGCTAGCACCTTCTGGCTGCCAGCTATGTGCAGACGTTCGCACTTTCGGAGCAGGGCTGTGATAGGAGCCTGGCAGGGACACCACCATTCCCAGCATGCGTTTGAGGTTTCAAGTGGCAAGATAAGCAAGCAGCCCCAGTATCTGTGCCTCTGTGCGAGCAGTGCCATGGGCAGATGAGGCTGAGCAACAGCTTTCCACACTAGCACCTTCTGGCTGCCAGCTATCTGCAGACGTTCGCACTTTCGGAGCAGGGCTGCGAAAGGAGCCTGGCTGGGACACCAACTTTCCCAGGCTACGTTTGAAGTATGAGGTGGCAAGACAAGCAAGTAGCCCCATTCCCTGTGCCTCTGTGCGAGCACTGCCATGGGCAGATGAGGCTGAGCAACAGCTTTCCAGGCTAGCCCCTTCTGCCTGCCAGCTATCTGCAGACGTTCGCATTTTCGGAGCAGGTCTGCCGCAGGCTCCTGGCACAGACACCAAGAGCTACGTTTGAAATTTGAGGTGGCAAGACAAGCAAGCAGCCCCATTCTCTGTGCCTCTCTGCGAGCACTGCCATGGGCAGATGAGGCTGAGCAACAGCTTTCCAGGCTAGCCCCTTCTGCCTGCCAGCTATCTGCAGACGTTCTCATTTCAAGAGCAGGGCTGCGAAAGGAGCCTAGCAGGTACACCATCTTTCCCAGGCTACGTTTGAAGTTTGAGGTGGCAAGACAAGCAAGGAGCCCCATTCTCAGTGCCTCTCTGCGAGCAGTGCCATGGGCAGATGAGGCTGAGCAACAGCTTTCCAGGCTAGCCCCTTCTGGCTGCCAGCTATCTGCAGACGTTCGTATTTTCAGAGCAGGGCTGCCGCAGGCTCCTTTCACAGACACCAAGTGCTACGTTTGAAATTTGAGGTGGCAAGACAAGCAAGCAGCCCCAGTCTCTGTACCTCTCTGCGAGCACTGCCATGGGCAGATGAGGCTGAGCAACAGCTTTCCAGGCTAGCACCTTCTGGCTGCCAGCTATCTGCAGACGTTCGCATTTTCGGGGCAGGGCTGACTCACGCTCCTGGCAGAGACCACAAGAGCTACGTTTGAAGTTTGAGGTGGCAAGACAAGCAAGCAGCCCCAGTCTCTGTACCTCTCTGCGAGCACTGCCATGGGCAGATGAGGCTGAGCAACAGCTTTCCAGGCTAGCACCTTCTGGCTGCCAGCTATCTGCAGACGTTCGCACTTTCGGAGCAGGGCTGTGATAGAAGCCTGGCAGGGACACCACCATTCCCAGAATGCGTTTGAAGTTTCAAGTGGCAAGTTAAGGAAGCAGCCCCATTCTCTGTGCCTCTATGCGAACAGTGCCATGGGCAGATGAGGCTGAGCAACAGCTTTCCAGGCTAGCCCCTTCTGGCTGCCAGCTATCTGCAGACGTTCGCATTTCAAGAGCAGGGCTGCGAAAGGAGCCTAGCAGGTACACCATCTTTCCCAGGCTACGTTTGAAGTTTGAGGTGGCAAGACAAGCAAGGAGCCCCATTCTCTGTGCCTCTGTGCGAGCAGTGCCGTGGGCAGATGAGGCTGAGCAACAGCTTTCCAGGCTAGCCCCTTCTGCCTGCCAGCTATCTGCAGACGTTCGCATTTTCGGAGCAGGGCTGACGCAGGCTCCTGGCACAGACCACAAGAGCTACGTTTGAAGTTTGAAGTGGCAAGATAAGCAAGCAGCCCCAGTATCTGTGCCTCTGTGCGAGCACTGCCATGGGCAGATGAGGCTGAGCAACAGCTTTCCAGGCTAGCACCTTCTGGCTGCCAGCTATCTGCAGACGTTCGCACTTTCGGAGCAGGGCTGCGAAAGGAGCCTGGCTGGGACACCAACTTTCCCAGGCTACGTTTGAAGTATGGGGTGGCAAGACAAGCAAGTAGCCCCATTCCCTGTGCCTCTGTGCGAGCAGTGCCATGGGCAGATGAGGCTGAGCAACAGCTTTCCAGGATAGCCCTTTCTGGCTGCCAGCTATCTGCAGACGTTCGCACTTTCGGAGCAGGGCTGTGATAGGAGACTGGCTGGGACACCACCATTCCCAGCATGCGTTTGAAGTTTCAAGTGGCAAGATAAGCAAGCAGCCCCATTCTCTGTGCCTCTATGCGAACAGTGCCATTGGCAGATGAGGCTGAGCAACAGCTTTCCAGGCTAGCCCCTTCTGGCTGCCAGCTATCTGCCGACGTTCGCATTTCAAGACCAGGGCTGCGAAAGGAGCCTATCAGGTACACCATCTTTTCCAGGCTACGTTTGAAGTTTGAGGTGGCAAGACAAGCAAGGAGCCCCATTCTATGTGCCTCTGTGCGAGCAGTGTCGTGGGCAGATGAGCCTGAGCAACAGCTTTCCAGGCTAGCACCTTCTGGCTGCCAGCTATGTGCAGACGTTCGCACTTTCGGAGCAGGGCTGTGATAGGAGCCTGGCAGGGACACCACCATTCCCAGCATGCGTTTGAGGTTTCAAGTGGCAAGATAAGCAAGCAGCCCCAGTATCTGTGCCTCTGTGCGAGCAGTGCCATGGGCAGATGAGGCTGAGCAACAGCTTTCCAGGCTAGCCCCTTCTGCCTGCCAGCTATCTGCAGACGTTCGCATTTCAAGAGCAGGGCTGCGAAAGGAGCCTAGCAGGTACACCATCTTTCCCAGGCTACGTTTGAAGTTTGAGGTGGCAAGACAAGCAAGGAGCCCCATTCTCTGTGCCTCTCTGCGAGCAGTGCCGTGGGCAGATGAGGCTGAGCAACAGCTTTCCAGGCTAGCCCCTTCTGCCTGCCAGCTATCTGCAGACGTTCGCATTTTCGGAGCAGGGCTGACGCAGGCTCCTGGCACAGACCACAAGAGCTACGTTTGAAGTTTGAGGTGGCTAGACAAGCAAGCAGACCCAGTCTCTGTGCCTCTGTGCGAGCACTGCCATGGGCAGATGAGGCTGAGCAACAGCTTTCCAGGCTAGCCCCTTCTGCCTGGCAGCTATCTGCAGACGTTCGCATTTTCGGGGCAGGGCTGCGAAAGGAGCCTGGCTGGACACGAACTTTCCCAGGCTACGTTTGAAGTTTGAGGTGGCAAGACAAGCAAGCAGCCCCATTCTCTGTGCCTCTGTGCGAGCAGTGTCGTGGGCAGATGAGGCTGAGCAACAGGTTTCCAGGCTAGCCCCTTCTGGCTGCCAGCTATCTGCAGACGTTCGCATTTCAAGAGCAGGGCTGCGAAAGGAGCCTAGCACGTACACCATCTTTCCCAGGCTACGTTTGAAGTTTGAGGTGGCAAGACAAGCAAGGAGCCCCATTCTCTGTGCCTCTGTGCGAGCAGTGCCGTGGGCAGATGAGGCTGAGCAACAGCTTTCCAGGCTAGCCCCTTCTGCCTGCCAGCTATCTGCAGACGTTCGCATTTTCGGAGCAGGGCTGACGCAGTCTCCTGGCACAGACCACAAGAGCTACGTTTGAAGTTTGAGGTGGCTAGACAAGCAAGAAGACCCAGTCTCTGTGCCTCTGTGCGAGCACTGCCATGGGCAGATGAGGCTGAGCAACAGCTTTCCCGGCTAGCACCTTCTGGCTGCCAGCTATCTGCAGACGTTCGCACTATCGGAGCAGGGCTGTGATAGCAGCCTGGCTGGGACACCACCATTCCCAGCATGCGTTTGAAGTTTCAAGTGGCAAGATAAGCAAGCAGCCCCATTCTCTGTGCCTCTATGCGAACAGTGCCATTGGCAGATGAGGCTGAGCAACAGCTTTCCAGGCTAGCCCCTTCTGGCTGCCAGCTATCTGCCGACGTTCGCATTTCAAGACCAGGGCTGCGAAAGGAGCCTATCAGGTACACCATCTTTTCCAGGCTACGTTTGAAGTTTGAGGTGGCAAGACAAGCAAGGAGCCCCATTCTATGTGCCTCTGTGCGAGCAGTGTCGTGGGCAGATGAGCCTGAGCAACAGCTTTCCAGGCTAGCACCTTCTGGCTGCCAGCTATGTGCAGACGTTCGCACTTTCGGAGCAGGGCTGTGATAGGAGCCTGGCAGGGACACCACCATTCCCAGCATGCGTTTGAGGTTTCAAGTGGCAAGATAAGCAAGCAGCCCCAGTATCTGTGCCTCTGTGCGAGCAGTGCCATGGGCAGATGAGGCTGAGCAACAGCTTTCCACACTAGCACCTTCTGGCTGCCAGCTATCTGCAGACGTTCGCACTTTCGGAGCAGGGCTGCGAAAGGAGCCTGGCTGGGACACCAACTTTCCCAGGCTACGTTTGAAGTATGAGGTGGCAAGACAAGCAAGTAGCCCCATTCCCTGTGCCTCTGTGCGAGCACTGCCATGGGCAGATGAGGCTGAGCAACAGCTTTCCAGGCTAGCCCCTTCTGCCTGCCAGCTATCTGCAGACGTTCGCATTTTCGGAGCAGGTCTGCCGCAGGCTCCTGGCACAGACACCAAGAGCTACGTTTGAAGTTTGAGGTGGCAAGACAAGCAAGGAGCCCCATTCTCAGTGCCTCTCTGCGAGCAGTGCCATGGGCAGATGAGGCTGAGCAACAGCTTTCCAGGCTAGCCCCTTCTGGCTGCCAGCTATCTGCAGACGTTCGTATTTTCAGAGCAGGGCTGCCGCAGGCTCCTTTCACAGACACCAAGTGCTACGTTTGAAATTTGAGGTGGCAAGACAAGCAAGCAGCCCCAGTCTCTGTACCTCTCTGCGAGCACTGCCATGGGCAGATGAGGCTGAGCAACAGCTTTCCAGGCTAGCACCTTCTGGCTGCCAGCTATCTGCAGACGTTCGCATTTTCGGGGCAGGGCTGACTCAGGCTCCTGGCAGAGACCACAAGAGCTACGTTTGAAGTTTGAGGTGGCAAGACAAGCAAGCAGCCCCAGTCTCTGTACCTCTCTGCGAGCACTGCCATGGGCAGATGAGGCTGAGCAACAGCTTTCCAGGCTAGCACCTTCTGGCTGCCAGCTATCTGCAGACGTTCGCACTTTCGGAGCAGGGCTGTGATAGAAGCCTGGCAGGGACACCACCATTCCCAGCATGCGTTTGAGGTTTCAAGTGGCAAGATAAGCAAGCAGCCCCAGTCTCTGTGCCTCTGTGCGAGCAGTGCCATGGGCAGATGAGGCTGAGCAACAGCTTTCCACACTAGCACCTTCTGGCTGCCAGCTATCTGCAGACGTTCGCATTTCAAGAGCAGGGCTGCGAAAGGAGCCTAGCAGGTACACCATCTTTCCCAGGCTACGTTTGAAGTTTGAGGTGGCAAGACAAGCAAGGAGCCCCAGTCTCTGTGCCTCTGTGCGAGCAGTGTCGTGGGCAGATGAGCCTGAGCAACAGCTTTCCAGGCTAGCCCCTTCTGCCTGCCAGCTATCTGCAGACGTTCGCATTTTCGGAGCAGGTCTGCCGCAGGCTCCTGGCACAGACACCAAGAGCTACGTTTGAAATTTGAGGTGGCAAGACAAGCAAGCAGCCCCATTCTCTGTGCCTCTCTGCGAGCACTGCCATGGGCAGATGAGGCTGAGCAACAGCTTTCCAGGCTAGCCCCTTCTGCCTGCCAGCTATCTGCAGACGTTCGCATTTTCGGGGCAGGGCTGCGAAACGAGCCTGGCTGGACACGAACTTTCCCAGGCTACGTTTGAAGTTTGAGGTGGCAAGACAAGCAAGCAGCCCCATTCTCTGTGCCTCTGTGCGAGCAGTGTCGTGGGCAGATGAGGCTGAGCAACAGCTTTCCAGGCTAGCCCCTTCTGGCTGCCAGCTATCTGCAGACGTTCGCATTTCAAGAGCAGGGCTGCGAAAGGAGCCTAGCAGGTACACCATCTTTCCCAGGCTACGTTTGAAGTTTGAGGTGGCAAGACAAGCAAGGAGCCCCATTCTCTGTGCCTCTCTGCGAGCAGTGCCGTGGGCAGATGAGGCTGAGCAACAGCTTTCCAGGCTAGCCCCTTCTGCCTGGCAGCTATCTGCAGACGTTCGTATTTTCAGAGCAGGGCTGCCGCAGGCTCCTGGCACAGACACCAAGTGCTACGTTTGAAATTTGAGGTGGCAAGACAAGCAAGCAGCCCCATTCTCTGTGCCTCTCTGCGAGCACTGCCATGGGCAGATGAGGCTGAGCAACAGCTTTCCAGGCTAGCCCCTTCTGCCTGCCAGCTATCTGCAGACGTTCGCATTTTCGGGGCAGGGCTGCGAAAGGAGCCTGGCAGGGACACCACCATTCCCAGAATGCGTTTGAAGTTTCAAGTGGCAAGTTAAGGAAGCAGCCCCATTCTCTGTGCCTCTATGCGAACAGTGCCATGGGCAGATGAGGCTGAGCAACAGCTTTCCAGGCTAGCCCCTTCTGGCTGCCAGCTATCTGCAGACGTTCGCATTTCAAGAGCAGGGCTGCGAAAGGAGCCTAGCAGGTACACCATCTTTCCCAGGCTACGTTTGAAGTTTGAGGTGGCAAGACAAGCAAGGAGCCCCATTCTCTGTGCCTCTGTGCGAGCAGTGCCGTGGGCAGATGAGGCTGAGCAACAGCTTTCCAGGCTAGCCCCTTCTGCCTGCCAGCTATCTGCAGACGTTCGCATTTTCGGAGCAGGGCTGACGCAGGCTCCTGGCACAGACCACAAGAGCTACGTTTGAAGTTTGAAGTGGCAAGATAAGCAAGCAGCCCCAGTATCTGTGCCTCTGTGCGAGCACTGCCATGGGCAGATGAGGCTGAGCAACAGCTTTCCAGGCTAGCACCTTCTGGCTGCCAGCTATCAGCAGACGTTCGCACTTTCGGAGCAGGGCTGCGAAAGGAGCCTGGCTGGGACACCAACTTTCCCAGGCTACGTTTGAAGTATGGGGTGGCAAGACAAGCAAGTAGCCCCATTCCCTGTGCCTCTGTGCGAGCAGTGCCATGGGCAGATGAGGCTGAGCAACAGCTTTCCAGGATAGCCCTTTCTGGCTGCCAGCTATCTGCAGACGTTCGCACTTTCGGAGCAGGGCTGTGATAGGAGACTGGCTGGGACACCACCATTCCCAGCATGCGTTTGAAGTTTCAAGTGGCAAGATAAGCAAGCAGCCCCATTCTCTGTGCCTCTATGCGAACAGTGCCATTGGCAGATGAGGCTGAGCAACAGCTTTCCAGGCTAGCCCCTTCTGGCTGCCAGCTATCTGCCGACGTTCGCATTTCAAGACCAGGGCTGCGAAAGGAGCCTATCAGGTACACCATCTTTTCCAGGCTACGTTTGAAGTTTGAGGTGGCAAGACAAGCAAGGAGCCCCATTCTATGTGCCTCTGTGCGAGCAGTGTCGTGGGCAGATGAGCCTGAGCAACAGCTTTCCAGGCTAGCACCTTCTGGCTGCCAGCTATGTGCAGACGTTCGCACTTTCGGAGCAGGGCTGTGATAGGAGCCTGGCAGGGACACCACCATTCCCAGCATGCGTTTGAGGTTTCAAGTGGCAAGATAAGCAAGCAGCCCCAGTATCTGTGCCTCTGTGCGAGCAGTGCCATGGGCAGATGAGGCTGAGCAACAGCTTTCCACACTAGCACCTTCTGGCTGCCAGCTATCTGCAGACGTTCGCACTTTCGGAGCAGGGCTGCGAAAGGAGCCTGGCTGGGACACCAACTTTCCCAGGCTACGTTTTAAGTTTGAGGTGGCAAGACAAGCAAGTAGCCCCATTCCCTGTGCCTCTGTGCGAGCACTACCATGGGCAGATGAGGCTGAGCAACAGCTTTCCAGGCTAGCCCCTTCTGCCTGCCAGCTATCTGCAGACGTTCTCATTTCAAGAGCAGGGCTGCGAAAGGAGCCTAGCAGGTACACCATCTTTCCCAGGCTACGTTTGAAGTTTGAGGTGGCAAGACAAGCAAGGAGCCCCATTCTCTGTGCCTCTGTGCGAGCAGTGCCATGGGCAGATCAGGCTGAGCAACAGCTTTCCAGGCTAGCCCCTTCTGGCTGCCAGCTATCTGCAGACGTTCGTATTTTCAGAGCAGGGCTGCCGCAGGCTCCTTTCACAGACACCAAGTGCTACGTTTGAAATTTGAGGTGGCAAGACAAGCAAGCAGACCCAGTCTCTGTACCTCTCTGCGAGCACTGCCATGGGCAGATGAGGCTGAGCAACAGCTTTCCAGGCTAGCACCTTCTGGCTGCCAGCTATCTGCAGACCTTCGCATTTTCGGAGCAGGGCTGCGAAAGGCTCCTGGCAGAGACCACAAGAGCTACGTTTGAAGTTTGAGGTGGCAAGACAAGCAAGCAGCCCCAGTCTCTGTGCCTCTGTGCGAGCACTGCCATGGGCAGATGAGGCTGAGCAACAGCTTTCCAGGCTAGCACCTTCTGGCTGCCAGCTATCTGCAGACGTTCGCACTTTCGGAGCAGGGCTGTGATAGGACCCTGGCAGGGACACCACCATTCCCAGCATGCGTTTGAGGTTTCAAGTGGCAAGATAGG
Source organism: Opisthocomus hoazin (assembly GCF_030867145.1). Taxonomy (NCBI): domain Eukaryota; kingdom Metazoa; phylum Chordata; class Aves; order Opisthocomiformes; family Opisthocomidae; genus Opisthocomus; species Opisthocomus hoazin. The sequence goes on along the minus strand of NC_134424.1, from coordinate 26,657,749 downwards.
CAAGCAGCCCCATTCTCTGTGCCTCTATGCGAGCAGTGCCATGGGCAGATGAGGCTGAGCAACAGCTTTCCAGGCTAGCCCCTTCTGCCTGCCAGCTATCTGCAGACGTTCGCATTTTCGGAGCAGGTCTGCCGCAGGCTCCTGGCACAGACACCAAGAGCTACGTTTTAAATTTGAGGTGGCAAGACAAGCAAGCAGCCCCATTCTCTGTGCCTCTCTGCGAGCACTGCCATGGGCAGATGAGGCTGAGCAACAGCTTTCCAGGCTAGCCCCTTCTGCCTGCCAGCTATCTGCAGACGTTCGCATTTTCGGGGCAGGGCTGCGAAACGACCCTGGCTGGACACGAACTTTCCCAGGCTACGTTTGAAGTTTGAGGTGGCAAGACAAGCAAGCAGCCCCATTCTCTGTGCCTCTCTGCGAGCAGTGTCGTGGGCAGATGAGGCTGAGCAACAGCTTTCCAGGCTAGCCCCTTCTGGCTGCCAGCTATCTGCAGACGTTCGCATTTCAAGAGCAGGGCTGCGAAAGGAGCCTAGCAGGTACACCATCTTTCCCAGGCTACGTTTGAAGTTTGAGGTGGCAAGACAAGCAAGGAGCCCCATTCTCTGTGCCTCTCTGCGAGCAGTGCCGTGGGCAGATGAGGCTGAGCAACAGCTTTCCAGGCTAGCCCCTTCTGCCTGGCAGCTATCTGCAGACGTTCGTATTTTCAGAGCAGGGCTGCCGCAGGCTCCTGGCACAGACACCAAGTGCTACGTTTGAAGTTTGAAGTGGCAAGATAAGCAAGCAGCCCCAGTCTCTGTGCCTCTGTGCGAGCAGTGCCATGGGCAGATGAGGCTGAGCAACAGCTTTCCAGGATAGCCCTTTCTGGCTGCCAGCTATCTGCAGACGTTCGCACTATCGGAGCAGGGCTGTGATAGCAGCCTGGCTGGGACACCACCATTCCCAGCATGCGTTTGAAGTTTCAAGTGGCAAGATAAGCAAGCAGCCCCATTCTCTGTGCCTCTATGCGAACAGTGCCATTGGCAGATGAGGCTGAGCAACAGCTTTCCAGGCTAGCCCCTTCTGGCTGCCAGCTATCTGCCGACGTTCGCATTTCAAGACCAGGGCTGCGAAAGGAGCCTATCAGGTACACCATCTTTTCCAGGCTACGTTTGAAGTTTGAGGTGGCAAGACAAGCAAGGAGCCCCATTCTATGTGCCTCTGTGCGAGCAGTGTCGTGGGCAGATGAGCCTGAGCAACAGCTTTCCACACTAGCACCTTCTGGCTGCCAGCTATGTGCAGACGTTCGCACTTTCGGAGCAGGGCTGTGATAGGAGCCTGGCTGGGACACCAACTTTCCCAGGCTACGTTTGAGGTTTCAAGTGGCAAGATAAGCAAGCAGCCCCATTCCCTGTGCCTCTGTGCGAGCACTGCCATGGGCAGATGAGGCTGAGCAACAGCTTTCCAGGCTAGCCCCTTCTGCCTGCCAGCTATCTGCAGACGTTCTCATTTCAAGAGCAGGGCTGCGAAAGGAGCCTAGCAGGTACACCATCTTTCCCAGGCTACGTTTGAAGTTTGAGGTGGCAAGACAAGCAAGGAGCCCCATTCTCAGTGCCTCTCTGCGAGCAGTGCCATGGGCAGATGAGGCTGAGCAACAGCTTTCCAGGCTAGCCCCTTCTGGCTGCCAGCTATCTGCAGACGTTCGTATTTTCAGAGCAGGGCTGCCGCAGGCTCCTTTCACAGACACCAAGTGCTACGTTTGAAATTTGAGGTGGCAAGACAAGCAAGCAGCCCCAGTCTCTGTACCTCTCTGCGAGCACTGCCATGGGCAGATGAGGCTGAGCAACAGCTTTCCAGGCTAGCACCTTCTGGCTGCCAGCTATCTGCAGACGTTCGCATTTTCGGGGCAGGGCTGACTCAGGCTCCTGGCAGAGACCACAAGAGCTACGTTTGAAGTTTGAGGTGGCAAGACAAGCAAGCAGCCCCAGTCTCTGTACCTCTCTGCGAGCACTGCCATGGGCAGATGAGGCTGAGCAACAGCTTTCCAGGCTAGCACCTTCTGGCTGCCAGCTATCTGCAGACGTTCGCACTTTCGGAGCAGGGCTGTGATAGAAGCCTGGCAGGGACACCACCATTCCCAGCATGCGTTTGAGGTTTCAAGTGGCAAGATAAGCAAGCAGCCCCAGTCTCTGTGCCTCTGTGCGAGCAGTGCCATGGGCAGATGAGGCTGAGCAACAGCTTTCCACACTAGCACCTTCTGGCTGCCAGCTATCTGCAGACGTTCGCATTTCAAGAGCAGGGCTGCGAAAGGAGCCTAGCAGGTACACCATCTTTCCCAGGCTACGTTTGAAGTTTGAGGTGGCAAGACAAGCAAGGAGCCCCAGTCTCTGTGCCTCTGTGCGAGCAGTGTCGTGGGCAGATGAGCCTGAGCAACAGCTTTCCAGGCTAGCCCCTTCTGCCTGCCAGCTATCTGCAGACGTTCGCATTTTCGGAGCAGGTCTGCCGCAGGCTCCTGGCACAGACACCAAGAGCTACGTTTGAAATTTGAGGTGGCAAGACAAGCAAGCAGCCCCATTCTCTGTGCCTCTCTGCGAGCACTGCCATGGGCAGATGAGGCTGAGCAACAGCTTTCCAGGCTAGCCCCTTCTGCCTGCCAGCTATCTGCAGACGTTCGCATTTTCGGGGCAGGGCTGCGAAACGAGCCTGGCTGGACACGAACTTTCCCAGGCTACGTTTGAAGTTTGAGGTGGCAAGACAAGCAAGCAGCCCCATTCTCTGTGCCTCTGTGCGAGCAGTGTCGTGGGCAGATGAGGCTGAGCAACAGCTTTCCAGGCTAGCCCCTTCTGGCTGCCAGCTATCTGCAGACGTTCGCATTTCAAGAGCAGGGCTGCGAAAGGAGCCTAGCAGGTACACCATCTTTCCCAGGCTACGTTTGAAGTTTGAGGTGGCAAGACAAGCAAGGAGCCCCATTCTCTGTGCCTCTCTGCGAGCAGTGCCGTGGGCAGATGAGGCTGAGCAACAGCTTTCCAGGCTAGCCCCTTCTGCCTGGCAGCTATCTGCAGACGTTCGTATTTTCAGAGCAGGGCTGCCGCAGGCTCCTGGCACAGACACCAAGTGCTACGTTTGAAATTTGAGGTGGCAAGACAAGCAAGCAGCCCCATTCTCTGTGCCTCTCTGCGAGCACTGCCATGGGCAGATGAGGCTGAGCAACAGCTTTCCAGGCTAGCCCCTTCTGCCTGCCAGCTATCTGCAGACGTTCGCATTTTCGGGGCAGGGCTGCGAAAGGAGCCTGGCAGGGACACCACCATTCCCAGAATGCGTTTGAAGTTTCAAGTGGCAAGTTAAGGAAGCAGCCCCATTCTCTGTGCCTCTATGCGAACAGTGCCATGGGCAGATGAGGCTGAGCAACAGCTTTCCAGGCTAGCCCCTTCTGGCTGCCAGCTATCTGCAGACGTTCGCATTTCAAGAGCAGGGCTGCGAAAGGAGCCTAGCAGGTACACCATCTTTCCCAGGCTACGTTTGAAGTTTGAGGTGGCAAGACAAGCAAGGAGCCCCATTCTCTGTGCCTCTGTGCGAGCAGTGCCGTGGGCAGATGAGGCTGAGCAACAGCTTTCCAGGCTAGCCCCTTCTGCCTGCCAGCTATCTGCAGACGTTCGCATTTTCGGAGCAGGGCTGACGCAGGCTCCTGGCACAGACCACAAGAGCTACGTTTGAAGTTTGAAGTGGCAAGATAAGCAAGCAGCCCCAGTATCTGTGCCTCTGTGCGAGCACTGCCATGGGCAGATGAGGCTGAGCAACAGCTTTCCAGGCTAGCACCTTCTGGCTGCCAGCTATCAGCAGACGTTCGCACTTTCGGAGCAGGGCTGCGAAAGGAGCCTGGCTGGGACACCAACTTTCCCAGGCTACGTTTGAAGTATGGGGTGGCAAGACAAGCAAGTAGCCCCATTCCCTGTGCCTCTGTGCGAGCAGTGCCATGGGCAGATGAGGCTGAGCAACAGCTTTCCAGGATAGCCCTTTCTGGCTGCCAGCTATCTGCAGACGTTCGCACTTTCGGAGCAGGGCTGTGATAGGAGACTGGCTGGGACACCACCATTCCCAGCATGCGTTTGAAGTTTCAAGTGGCAAGATAAGCAAGCAGCCCCATTCTCTGTGCCTCTATGCGAACAGTGCCATTGGCAGATGAGGCTGAGCAACAGCTTTCCAGGCTAGCCCCTTCTGGCTGCCAGCTATCTGCCGACGTTCGCATTTCAAGACCAGGGCTGCGAAAGGAGCCTATCAGGTACACCATCTTTTCCAGGCTACGTTTGAAGTTTGAGGTGGCAAGACAAGCAAGGAGCCCCATTCTATGTGCCTCTGTGCGAGCAGTGTCGTGGGCAGATGAGCCTGAGCAACAGCTTTCCAGGCTAGCACCTTCTGGCTGCCAGCTATGTGCAGACGTTCGCACTTTCGGAGCAGGGCTGTGATAGGAGCCTGGCAGGGACACCACCATTCCCAGCATGCGTTTGAGGTTTCAAGTGGCAAGATAAGCAAGCAGCCCCAGTATCTGTGCCTCTGTGCGAGCAGTGCCATGGGCAGATGAGGCTGAGCAACAGCTTTCCACACTAGCACCTTCTGGCTGCCAGCTATCTGCAGACGTTCGCACTTTCGGAGCAGGGCTGCGAAAGGAGCCTGGCTGGGACACCAACTTTCCCAGGCTACGTTTTAAGTTTGAGGTGGCAAGACAAGCAAGTAGCCCCATTCCCTGTGCCTCTGTGCGAGCACTACCATGGGCAGATGAGGCTGAGCAACAGCTTTCCAGGCTAGCCCCTTCTGCCTGCCAGCTATCTGCAGACGTTCTCATTTCAAGAGCAGGGCTGCGAAAGGAGCCTAGCAGGTACACCATCTTTCCCAGGCTACGTTTGAAGTTTGAGGTGGCAAGACAAGCAAGGAGCCCCATTCTCTGTGCCTCTGTGCGAGCAGTGCCATGGGCAGATCAGGCTGAGCAACAGCTTTCCAGGCTAGCCCCTTCTGGCTGCCAGCTATCTGCAGACGTTCGTATTTTCAGAGCAGGGCTGCCGCAGGCTCCTTTCACAGACACCAAGTGCTACGTTTGAAATTTGAGGTGGCAAGACAAGCAAGCAGACCCAGTCTCTGTACCTCTCTGCGAGCACTGCCATGGGCAGATGAGGCTGAGCAACAGCTTTCCAGGCTAGCACCTTCTGGCTGCCAGCTATCTGCAGACCTTCGCATTTTCGGAGCAGGGCTGCGAAAGGCTCCTGGCAGAGACCACAAGAGCTACGTTTGAAGTTTGAGGTGGCAAGACAAGCAAGCAGCCCCAGTCTCTGTGCCTCTGTGCGAGCACTGCCATGGGCAGATGAGGCTGAGCAACAGCTTTCCAGGCTAGCACCTTCTGGCTGCCAGCTATCTGCAGACGTTCGCACTTTCGGAGCAGGGCTGTGATAGGACCCTGGCAGGGACACCACCATTCCCAGCATGCGTTTGAGGTTTCAAGTGGCAAGATAGGCAAGCAGCCCCATTCTCTGTGCCTCTATGCGAGCAGTGCCATGGGCAGATGAGGCTGAGCAACAGCTTTCCAGGCTAGCCCCTTCTGCCTGCCAGCTATCTGCAGACGTTCGCATTTTCGGAGCAGGTCTGCCGCAGGCTCCTGGCACAGACACCAAGAGCTACGTTTTAAATTTGAGGTGGCAAGACAAGCAAGCAGCCCCATTCTCTGTGCCTCTCTGCGAGCACTGCCATGGGCAGATGAGGCTGAGCAACAGCTTTCCAGGCTAGCCCCTTCTGCCTGCCAGCTATCTGCAGACGTTCGCATTTTCGGGGCAGGGCTGCGAAACGACCCTGGCTGGACACGAACTTTCCCAGGCTACGTTTGAAGTTTGAGGTGGCAAGACAAGCAAGCAGCCCCATTCTCTGTGCCTCTCTGCGAGCAGTGTCGTGGGCAGATGAGGCTGAGCAACAGCTTTCCAGGCTAGCCCCTTCTGGCTGCCAGCTATCTGCAGACGTTCGCATTTCAAGAGCAGGGCTGCGAAAGGAGCCTAGCAGGTACACCATCTTTCCCAGGCTACGTTTGAAGTTTGAGGTGGCAAGACAAGCAAGGAGCCCCATTCTCTGTGCCTCTCTGCGAGCAGTGCCGTGGGCAGATGAGGCTGAGCAACAGCTTTCCAGGCTAGCCCCTTCTGCCTGGCAGCTATCTGCAGACGTTCGTATTTTCAGAGCAGGGCTGCCGCAGGCTCCTGGCACAGACACCAAGTGCTACGTTTGAAGTTTGAAGTGGCAAGATAAGCAAGCAGCCCCAGTCTCTGTGCCTCTGTGCGAGCAGTGCCATGGGCAGATGAGGCTGAGCAACAGCTTTCCAGGATAGCCCTTTCTGGCTGCCAGCTATCTGCAGACGTTCGCACTATCGGAGCAGGGCTGTGATAGCAGCCTGGCTGGGACACCACCATTCCCAGCATGCGTTTGAAGTTTCAAGTGGCAAGATAAGCAAGCAGCCCCATTCTCTGTGCCTCTATGCGAACAGTGCCATTGGCAGATGAGGCTGAGCAACAGCTTTCCAGGCTAGCCCCTTCTGGCTGCCAGCTATCTGCCGACGTTCGCATTTCAAGACCAGGGCTGCGAAAGGAGCCTATCAGGTACACCATCTTTTCCAGGCTACGTTTGAAGTTTGAGGTGGCAAGACAAGCAAGGAGCCCCATTCTATGTGCCTCTGTGCGAGCAGTGTCGTGGGCAGATGAGCCTGAGCAACAGCTTTCCACACTAGCACCTTCTGGCTGCCAGCTATGTGCAGACGTTCGCACTTTCGGAGCAGGGCTGTGATAGGAGCCTGGCTGGGACACCAACTTTCCCAGGCTACGTTTGAGGTTTCAAGTGGCAAGATAAGCAAGCAGCCCCATTCCCTGTGCCTCTGTGCGAGCACTGCCATGGGCAGATGAGGCTGAGCAACAGCTTTCCAGGCTAGCCCCTTCTGCCTGCCAGCTATCTGCAGACGTTCTCATTTCAAGAGCAGGGCTGCGAAAGGAGCCTAGCAGGTACACCATCTTTCCCAGGCTACGTTTGAAGTTTGAGGTGGCAAGACAAGCAAGGAGCCCCATTCTCAGTGCCTCTCTGCGAGCAGTGCCATGGGCAGATGAGGCTGAGCAACAGCTTTCCAGGCTAGCCCCTTCTGGCTGCCAGCTATCTGCAGACGTTCGTATTTTCAGAGCAGGGCTGCCGCAGGCTCCTTTCACAGACACCAAGTGCTACGTTTGAAATTTGAGGTGGCAAGACAAGCAAGCAGCCCCAGTCTCTGTACCTCTCTGCGAGCACTGCCATGGGCAGATGAGGCTGAGCAACAGCTTTCCAGGCTAGCACCTTCTGGCTGCCAGCTATCTGCAGACGTTCGCATTTTCGGGGCAGGGCTGACTCAGGCTCCTGGCAGAGACCACAAGAGCTACGTTTGAAGTTTGAGGTGGCAAGACAAGCAAGCAGCCCCAGTCTCTGTACCTCTCTGCGAGCACTGCCATGGGCAGATGAGGCTGAGCAACAGCTTTCCAGGCTAGCACCTTCTGGCTGCCAGCTATCTGCAGACGTTCGCACTTTCGGAGCAGGGCTGTGATAGAAGCCTGGCAGGGACACCACCATTCCCAGCATGCGTTTGAGGTTTCAAGTGGCAAGATAAGCAAGCAGCCCCAGTCTCTGTGCCTCTGTGCGAGCAGTGCCATGGGCAGATGAGGCTGAGCAACAGCTTTCCACACTAGCACCTTCTGGCTGCCAGCTATCTGCAGACGTTCGCATTTCAAGAGCAGGGCTGCGAAAGGAGCCTAGCAGGTACACCATCTTTCCCAGGCTACGTTTGAAGTTTGAGGTGGCAAGACAAGCAAGGAGCCCCAGTCTCTGTGCCTCTGTGCGAGCAGTGTCGTGGGCAGATGAGCCTGAGCAACAGCTTTCCAGGCTAGCCCCTTCTGCCTGCCAGCTATCTGCAGACGTTCGCATTTTCGGAGCAGGTCTGCCGCAGGCTCCTGGCACAGACACCAAGAGCTACGTTTGAAATTTGAGGTGGCAAGACAAGCAAGCAGCCCCATTCTCTGTGCCTCTCTGCGAGCACTGCCATGGGCAGATGAGGCTGAGCAACAGCTTTCCAGGCTAGCCCCTTCTGCCTGCCAGCTATCTGCAGACGTTCGCATTTTCGGGGCAGGGCTGCGAAACGAGCCTGGCTGGACACGAACTTTCCCAGGCTACGTTTGAAGTTTGAGGTGGCAAGACAAGCAAGCAGCCCCATTCTCTGTGCCTCTGTGCGAGCAGTGTCGTGGGCAGATGAGGCTGAGCAACAGCTTTCCAGGCTAGCCCCTTCTGGCTGCCAGCTATCTGCAGACGTTCGCATTTCAAGAGCAGGGCTGCGAAAGGAGCCTAGCAGGTACACCATCTTTCCCAGGCTACGTTTGAAGTTTGAGGTGGCAAGACAAGCAAGGAGCCCCATTCTCTGTGCCTCTCTGCGAGCAGTGCCGTGGGCAGATGAGGCTGAGCAACAGCTTTCCAGGCTAGCCCCTTCTGCCTGGCAGCTATCTGCAGACGTTCGTATTTTCAGAGCAGGGCTGCCGCAGGCTCCTGGCACAGACACCAAGTGCTACGTTTGAAATTTGAGGTGGCAAGACAAGCAAGCAGCCCCATTCTCTGTGCCTCTCTGCGAGCACTGCCATGGGCAGATGAGGCTGAGCAACAGCTTTCCAGGCTAGCCCCTTCTGCCTGCCAGCTATCTGCAGACGTTCGCATTTTCGGGGCAGGGCTGCGAAAGGAGCCTGGCAGGGACACCACCATTCCCAGAATGCGTTTGAAGTTTCAAGTGGCAAGTTAAGGAAGCAGCCCCATTCTCTGTGCCTCTATGCGAACAGTGCCATGGGCAGATGAGGCTGAGCAACAGCTTTCCAGGCTAGCCCCTTCTGGCTGCCAGCTATCTGCAGACGTTCGCATTTCAAGAGCAGGGCTGCGAAAGGAGCCTAGCAGGTACACCATCTTTCCCAGGCTACGTTTGAAGTTTGAGGTGGCAAGACAAGCAAGGAGCCCCATTCTCTGTGCCTCTGTGCGAGCAGTGCCGTGGGCAGATGAGGCTGAGCAACAGCTTTCCAGGCTAGCCCCTTCTGCCTGCCAGCTATCTGCAGACGTTCGCATTTTCGGAGCAGGGCTGACGCAGGCTCCTGGCACAGACCACAAGAGCTACGTTTGAAGTTTGAAGTGGCAAGATAAGCAAGCAGCCCCAGTATCTGTGCCTCTGTGCGAGCACTGCCATGGGCAGATGAGGCTGAGCAACAGCTTTCCAGGCTAGCACCTTCTGGCTGCCAGCTATCAGCAGACGTTCGCACTTTCGGAGCAGGGCTGCGAAAGGAGCCTGGCTGGGACACCAACTTTCCCAGGCTACGTTTGAAGTATGGGGTGGCAAGACAAGCAAGTAGCCCCATTCCCTGTGCCTCTGTGCGAGCAGTGCCATGGGCAGATGAGGCTGAGCAACAGCTTTCCAGGATAGCCCTTTCTGGCTGCCAGCTATCTGCAGACGTTCGCACTTTCGGAGCAGGGCTGTGATAGGAGACTGGCTGGGACACCACCATTCCCAGCATGCGTTTGAAGTTTCAAGTGGCAAGATAAGCAAGCAGCCCCATTCTCTGTGCCTCTATGCGAACAGTGCCATTGGCAGATGAGGCTGAGCAACAGCTTTCCAGGCTAGCCCCTTCTGGCTGCCAGCTATCTGCCGACGTTCGCATTTCAAGACCAGGGCTGCGAAAGGAGCCTATCAGGTACACCATCTTTTCCAGGCTACGTTTGAAGTTTGAGGTGGCAAGACAAGCAAGGAGCCCCATTCTATGTGCCTCTGTGCGAGCAGTGTCGTGGGCAGATGAGCCTGAGCAACAGCTTTCCAGGCTAGCACCTTCTGGCTGCCAGCTATGTGCAGACGTTCGCACTTTCGGAGCAGGGCTGTGATAGGAGCCTGGCAGGGACACCACCATTCCCAGCATGCGTTTGAGGTTTCAAGTGGCAAGATAAGCAAGCAGCCCCAGTATCTGTGCCTCTGTGCGAGCAGTGCCATGGGCAGATGAGGCTGAGCAACAGCTTTCCACACTAGCACCTTCTGGCTGCCAGCTATCTGCAGACGTTCGCACTTTCGGAGCAGGGCTGCGAAAGGAGCCTGGCTGGGACACCAACTTTCCCAGGCTACGTTTGAAGTATGAGGTGGCAAGACAAGCAAGTAGCCCCATTCCCTGTGCCTCTGTGCGAGCACTGCCATGGGCAGATGAGGCTGAGCAACAGCTTTCCAGGCTAGCCCCTTCTGCCTGCCAGCTATCTGCAGAGGTTCTCATTTCAAGAGCAGGGCTGCGAAAGGAGCCTAGCAGGTACACCATCTTTCCCAGGCTACGTTTGAAGTTTGAGGTGGCAAGACAAGCAAGGAGCCCCATTCTCTGTGCCTCTGTGCGAGCAGTGCCATGGGCAGATCAGGCTGAGCAACAGCTTTCCAGGCTAGCCCCTTCTGGCTGCCAGCTATCTGCAGACGTTCGTATTTTCAGAGCAGGGCTGCCGCAGGCTCCTTTCACAGACACCAAGTGCTACGTTTGAAATTTGAGGTGGCAAGACAAGCAAGCAGCCCCAGTCTCTGTACCTCTCTGCGAGCACTGCCATGGGCAGATGAGGCTGAGCAACAGCTTTCCAGGCTAGCACCTTCTGGCTGCCAGCTATCTGCAGACGTTCGCATTTTCGGGGCAGGGCTGACTCAGGCTCCTGGCAGAGACCACAAGAGCTACGTTTGAAGTTTGAGGTGGCAAGACAAGCAAGCAGCCCCAGTCTCTGTGCCTCTGTGCGAGCACTGCCATGGGCAGATGAGGCTGAGCAACAGCTTTCCAGGCTAGCACCTTCTGGCTGCCAGCTATCTGCAGACGTTCGCACTTTCGGAGCAGGGCTGTGATAGGACCCTGGCAGGGACACCACCATTCCCAGCATGCGTTTGAGGTTACAAGTGGCAAGATAGGCAAGCAGCCCCATTCTCTGTGCCTCTGTGCGAGCAGTGCCATGGGCAGATGAGGCTGAGCAACAGCTTTCCAGGCTAGCCCCTTCTGCCTGCCAGCTATCTGCAGACGTTCGCATTTTCGGAGCAGGTCTGCCGCAGGCTCCTTGCACAGACACCAAGAGCTACGTTTGAAATTTGAGGTGGCAAGACAAGCAAGCAGCCCCATTCTCTGTGCCTCTCTGCGAGCACTGCCATGGGCAGATGAGGCTGAGCAACAGCTTTCCAGGCTAGCCCCTTCTGCCTGCCAGCTATCTGCAGACGTTCGCATTTTCGGGGCAGGGCTGCGAAACGACCCTGGCTGGACACGAACTTTCCCAGGCTACGTTTGAAGTTTGAGGTGGCAAGACAAGCAAGCAGCCCCATTCTCTGTGCCTCTGTGCGAGCAGTGTCGTGGGCAGATGAGGCTGAGCAACAGCTTTCCAGGCTAGCCCCTTCTGGCTGCCAGCTATCTGCAGACGTTCGCATTTCAAGAGCAGGGCTGCGAAAGGAGCCTAGCAGGTACACCATCTTTCCCAGGCTACGTTTGAAGTTTGAGGTGGCAAGACAAGCAAGGAGCCCCATTCTCTGTGCCTCTCTGCGAGCAGTGCCGTGGGCAGATGAGGCTGAGCAACAGCTTTCCAGGCTAGCCCCTTCTGCCTGGCAGCTATCTGCAGACGTTCGTATTTTCAGAGCAGGGCTGCCGCAGGCTCCTGGCACAGACACCAAGTGCTACGTTTGAAGTTTGAAGTGGCAAGATAAGCAAGCAGCCCCAGTCTCTGTGCCTCTGTGCGAGCAGTGCCATGGGCAGATGAGGCTGAGCAACAGCTTTCCAGGATAGCCCTTTCTGGCTGCCAGCTATCTGCAGACGTTCGCACTATCGGAGCAGGGCTGTGATAGCAGCCTGGCTGGGACACCACCATTCCCAGCATGCGTTTGAAGTTTCAAGTGGCAAGATAAGCAAGCAGCCCCATTCTCTGTGCCTCTATGCGAACAGTGCCATTGGCAGATGAGGCTGAGCAACAGCTTTCCAGGCTAGCCCCTTCTGGCTGCCAGCTATCTGCCGACGTTCGCATTTCAAGACCAGGGCTGCGAAAGGAGCCTATCAGGTACACCATCTTTTCCAGGCTACGTTTGAAGTTTGAGGTGGCAAGACAAGCAAGGAGCCCCATTCTATGTGCCTCTGTGCGAGCAGTGTCGTGGGCAGATGAGCCTGAGCAACAGCTTTCCACACTAGCACCTTCTGGCTGCCAGCTATCTGCAGACGTTCGCACTTTCGGAGCAGGGCTGTGATAGGAGCCTGGCTGGGACACCAACTTTCCCAGGCTACGTTTGAGGTTTCAAGTGGCAAGATAAGCAAGCAGCCCCATTCCCTGTGCCTCTGTGCGAGCACTGCCATGGGCAGATGAGGCTGAGCAACAGCTTTCCAGGCTAGCCCCTTCTGCCTGCCAGCTATCTGCAGACGTTCTCATTTCAAGAGCAGGGCTGCGAAAGGAGCCTAGCAGGTACACCATCTTTCCCAGGCTACGTTTGAAGTTTGAGGTGGCAAGACAAGCAAGGAGCCCCATTCTCAGTGCCTCTCTGCGAGCAGTGCCATGGGCAGATGAGGCTGAGCAACAGCTTTCCAGGCTAGCCCCTTCTGGCTGCCAGCTATCTGCAGACGTTCGTATTTTCAGAGCAGGGCTGCCGCAGGCTCCTTTCACAGACACCAAGTGCTACGTTTGAAATTTGAGGTGGCAAGACAAGCAAGCAGCCCCAGTCTCTGTACCTCTCTGCGAGCACTGCCATGGGCTGATGAGGCTGAGCAACAGCTTTCCAGGCTAGCACCTTCTGGCTGCCAGCTATCTGCAGACGTTCGCATTTTCGGGGCAGGGCTGAATCAGGCTCCTGGCAGAGACCACAAGAGCTACGTTTGAAGTTTGAGGTGGCAAGACAAGCAAGCAGCCCCAGTCTCTGTACCTCTCTGCGAGCACTGCCATGGGCAGATGAGGCTGAGCAACAGCTTTCCAGGCTAGCACCTTCTGGCTGCCAGCTATCTGCAGACGTTCGCACTTTCGGAGCAGGGCTGTGATAGAAGCCTGGCAGGGACACCACCATTCCCAGCATGCGTTTGACGTTTCAAGTGGCAAGATAAGCAAGCAGCCCCAGTCTCTGTGCCTCTGTGCGAGCAGTGCCATGGGCAGATGAGGCTGAGCAACAGCTTTCCACACTAGCACCTTCTGGCTGCCAGCTATCTGCAGACGTTCGCATTTCAAGAGCAGGGCTGCGAAAGGAGCCTAGCAGGTACACCATCTTTCCCAGGCTACGTTTGAAGTTTGAGGTGGCAAGACAAGCAAGGAGCCCCAGTCTCTGTGCCTCTGTGCGAGCAGTGTCGTGGGCAGATGAGCCTGAGCAACAGCTTTCCAGGCTAGCCCCTTCTGCCTGCCAGCTATCTGCAGACGTTCGCATTTTCGGAGCAGGTCTGCCGCAGGCTCCTGGCACAGACACCAAGAGCTACGTTTGAAATTTGAGGTGGCAAGACAAGCAAGCAGCCCCATTCTCTGTGCCTCTCTGCGAGCACTGCCATGGGCAGATGAGGCTGAGCAACAGCTTTCCAGGCTAGCCCCTTCTGCCTGCCAGCTATCTGCAGACGTTCGCATTTTCGGGGCAGGGCTGCGAAACGAGCCTGGCTGGACACGAACTTTCCCAGGCTACGTTTGAAGTTTGAGGTGGCAAGACAAGCAAGCAGCCCCATTCTCTGTGCCTCTGTGCGAGCAGTGTCGTGGGCAGATGAGGCTGAGCAACAGCTTTCCAGGCTAGCCCCTTCTGGCTGCCAGCTATCTGCAGACGTTCGCATTTCAAGAGCAGGGCTGCGAAAGGAGCCTACCAGGTACACCATCTTTCCCAGGCTACGTTTGAAGTTTGAGGTGGCAAGACAAGCAAGTAGCCCCATTCTCTGTGCCTCTCTGCGAGCAGTGCCATGGGCAGATGAGGCTGAGCAACAGCTTTCCAGGCTAGCCCCTTCTGCCTGGCAGCTATCTGCAGACGTTCGCATTTTCGGGGCAGGGCTGCGAAAGGAGCCTGGCAGGGACACCACCATTCCCAGAATGCGTTTGAAGTTTCAAGTGGCAAGTTAAGGAAGCAGCCCCATTATCTGTGCCTCTCTGCGAGCACTGCCATGGGCAGATGAGGCTGAGCAACAGCTTTCCAGGCTAGCCCCTTCTGGCTGCCAGCTATCTGCAGACGTTCGCATTTCAAGAGCAGGGCTGCGAAAGGAGCCTAGCAGGTACACCATCTTTCCCAGGCTACGTTTGAAGTTTGAGGTGGCAAGACAAGCAAGGAGCCCCATTCTCTGTGCCTCTGTGCGAGCAGTGCCGTGGGCAGATGAGGCTGAGCAACAGCTTTCCAGGCTAGCCCCTTCTGCCTGCCAGCTATCTGCAGACGTTCGCATTTTCGGAGCAGGGCTGACGCAGGCTCCTGGCACAGACCACAAGAGCTACGTTTGAAGTTTGAAGTGGCAAGATAAGCAAGCAGCCCCAGTATCTGTGCCTCTGTGCGAGCACTGCCATGGGCAGATGAGGCTGAGCAACAGCTTTCCAGGCTAGCACCTTCTGGCTGCCAGCTATCAGCAGACGTTCGCACTTTCGGAGCAGGGCTGCGAAAGGAGCCTGGCTGGGACACCAACTTTCCCAGGCTACGTTTGAAGTATGGGGTGGCAAGACAAGCAAGTAGCCCCATTCCCTGTGCCTCTGTGCGAGCAGTGCCATGGGCAGATGAGGCTGAGCAACAGCTTTCCAGGATAGCCCTTTCTGGCTGCCAGCTATCTGCAGACGTTCGCACTTTCGGAGAAGGGCTGTGATAGGAGACTGGCTGGGACACCACCATTCCCAGCATGCGTTTGAAGTTTCAAGTGGCAAGATAAGCAAGCAGCCCCATTCTCTGTGCCTCTATGCGAACAGTGCCATTGGCAGATGAGGCTGAGCAACAGCTTTCCAGGCTAGCCCCTTCTGGCTGCCAGCTATCTGCCGACGTTCGCATTTCAAGACCAGGGCTGCGAAAGGAGCCTATCAGGTACACCATCTTTTCCAGGCTACGTTTGAAGTTTGAGGTGGCAAGACAATCAAGGAGCCCCATTCTATGTGCCTCTGTGCGAGCAGTGTCGTGGGCAGATGAGCCTGAGCAACAGCTTTCCAGGCTAGCACCTTCTGGCTGCCAGCTATGTGCAGACGTTCGCACTTTCGGAGCAGGGCTGTGATAGGAGCCTGGCAGGGACACCACCATTCCCAGCATGCGTTTGAGGTTTCAAGTGGCAAGATAAGCAAGCAGCCCCAGTATCTGTGCCTCTGTGCGAGCAGTGCCATGGGCAGATGAGGCTGAGCAACAGCTTTCCACACTAGCACCTTCTGGCTGCCAGCTATCTGCAGACGTTCGCACTTTCGGAGCAGGGCTGCGAAAGGAGCCTGGCTGGGACACCAACTTTCCCAGGCTACGTTTGAAGTATGAGGTGGCAAGACAAGCAAGTAGCCCCATTCCCTGTGCCTCTGTGCGAGCACTGCCATGGGCAGATGAGGCTGAGCAACAGCTTTCCAGGCTAGCCCCTTCTGCCTGCCAGCTATCTGCAGACGTTCTCATTTCAAGAGCAGGGCTGCGAAAGGAGCCTAGCAGGTACACCATCTTTCCCAGGCTACGTTTGAAGTTTGAGGTGGCAAGACAAGCAAGGAGCCCCATTCTCTGTGCCTCTGTGCGAGCAGTGCCATGGGCAGATCAGGCTGAGCAACAGCTTTCCAGGCTAGCCCCTTCTTGCTGCCAGCTATCTGCAGACGTTCGTATTTTCAGAGCAGGGCTGCCGCAGGCTCCTTTCACAGACACCAAGTGCTACGTTTCAAATTTGAGGTGGCAAGACAAGCAAGCAGACCCAGTCTCTGTACCTCTCTGCGAGCACTGCCATGGGCAGATGAGGCTGAGCAACAGCTTTCCAGGCTAGCACCTTCTGGCTGCCAGCTATCTGCAGACGTTCGCATTTTCGGGGCAGGGCTGACTCAGGCTCCTGGCAGAGACCACAAGAGCTACGTTTGAAGTTTGAGGTGGCAAGACAAGCAAGCAGCCCCAGTCTCTGTGCCTCTGTGCGAGCACTGCCATGGGCAGATGAGGCTGAGCAACAGCTTTCCAGGCTAGCACCTTCTGGCTGCCAGCTATCTGCAGACGTTCGCACTTTCGGAGCAGGGCTGTGATAGGACCCTGGCAGGGACACCACCATTCCCAGCATGCGTTTGAGGTTTCAAGTGGCAAGATAGGCAAGCAGCCCCATTCTCTGTGCCTCTATGCGAGCAGTGCCATGGGCAGATGAGGCTGAGCAACAGCTTTCCAGGCTAGCCCCTTCTGCCTGCCAGCTATCTGCAGACGTTCGTATTTTCGGAGCAGGTCTGCCGCAGGCTCCTGGCACAGACACCAAGAGCTACGTTTGAAATTTGAGGTGGCAAGACAAGCAAGCAGCCCCAGTCTCTGTGCCTCTGTGCGAGCACTGCCATGGGCAGATGAGGCTGAGCAACAGCTTTCCAGGCTAGCCCCTTCTGGCTGCCAGCTATCTGCAGACGTTCGCATTTTCGGGGCAGGGCTGCGAAAGGAGCCTGGCTGGACACGAACTTTCCCAGGCTACGTTTGAAGTTTGAGGTGGCAAGACAAGCAAGCAGCCCCATTCTCTGTGCCTCTGTGCGAGCAGTGTCGTGGGCAGATGAGGCTGAGCAACAGCTTTCCAGGCTAGCCCCTTCTGGCTGCCAGCTATCTGCCGACGTTCGCATTTCAAGAGCAGGGCTGCGAAAGGAGCCTAGCAGGTACACCATCTTTCCCAGGCTACGTTTGAAGTTTGAGGTGGCAAGACAAGCAAGGAGCCCCATTCTCTGTGCCTCTGTGCGAGCAGTGCCGTGGGCAGATGAGGCTGAGCAACAGCTTTCCAGGCTAGCCCCTTCTGCCTGCCAGCTATCTGCAGACGTTCGTATTTTCAGAGCAGGGCTGCCGCAGTCTCCTTTCACAGACACCAAGTGCTACGTTTGAAATTTGAGGTGGCAAGACAAGCAAGCAGCCCCATTCTCTGTGCCTCTCTGCGAGCACTGCCATGGGCAGATGAGGCTGAGCAACAGCTTTCCAGGCTAGCCCCTTCTGCCTGCCAGCTATCTGCAGACGTTCGCATTTTCGGGGCAGGGCTGCGAAAGGAGCCTGGCAGGGACACCACCATTCCCAGAATGCATTTGAAGTTTCAAGTGGCAAGATAAGCAAGCAGCCCCATTCTCTGTGCCTCTTTGCGGCAACTGTCATGGGCAGATGAGGCTGAGCAACAGCTTTCCAGGCTAGCCCTTTCTGGCTGCCAGCTATCTGCAGACGTTCGCACTATCGGAGCAGGGCTCTGATAGGAGCCTGGCTGGGAAACCACCATTCCCAGCATGTGTTTGAAGTTTCAAGTGGCAAGATAAGCAAGCAGCCCCAGTCTCTGTGCCTCTCTGCGAGCAGTGCCATGGGCAGATGAGGCTGTGCAACAGGTTTCCAGGCTAGCACCTTCTGGCTGCCAGCTATCTGCAGACGTTCGCATTTTCGGGGCAGGGCTGCGAAAGAAGCCTGGCTGGACACGAACTTTCCCAGGCTACGTTTGAAGTTTGAGGTGGCAAGACAAGCAAGCAGCCCCATTCTCTGTGCCTCTGTGCGAGCAGTGTCGTGGGCAGATGAGGCTGAGCAACAGCTTTCCAGGCTAGCCCCTTCTGTCTGCCAGCTATCTGCAGACGTGCGCATTTTCGGAGCAGGGCTGACTCAGGCTCCTGGCACAGACCACAAGAGCTACGTTTGAAGTTTGAGGTGGCAAGACAAGCAAGCAGCCCCAGTCTCTGTGCCTCTGTGCGAGCACTGCCATGGGCAGATTGGGCTGAGCAACAGCTTTCCAGGCTAGCACCTTCTGGCTGCCAGCTATCTGCAGACGTTCGCACTTTCGGAGCAGGGCTGTGATAGGAGCCTGGCAGGGACACCATCTTTTCCAGGCTACGTTTGAAGTTTGAGGTGGCAAGACAAGCAAGCAGCCCCAGTCTCTGTGCCTCTGTGCGAGCAGTGCCGTGGGCAGATGAGGCTGAGCAACAGCTTTCCAGGCTAGCCCCTTCTGCCTGCCAGCTATCTGCCGACGTTCGCATTTCAAGAGCAGGGCTGCGAAAGGAGCCTAGCAGGTACACCATCTTTCCCAGGCTACGTTTGAAGTTTGAGGTGGCAAGACAAGCAAGCAGCCCCAGTCTCTGTGCCTCTCTGCGAGCACTGCCATGGGCAGATGAGGCTGAGCAACAGCTTTCCAGGCTAGCCCCTTCTGGCTGCCAGCTATCTGCAGACGTTCGCATTTTCGGGGCAGGGCTGCGAAAGGAGCCTGGCTGGGACACGAACTTTCCCAGGCTACGTTTGAAGTTTGAGGTGGCAAGACAAGCAAGGAGCCCCAGTCTCTGTGCCTCTGTGCGAGCAGTGTCGTGGGCAGATGAGGCTGAGCAACAGCTTTCCAGGCTAGCACCTTCTGGCTGCCAGCTATCTGCAGACGTTCGCACTTTCGGAGCAGGGCTGTGATAGAAGCCTGGCAGGGACACCACCATTCCCAGCATGCGTTTGAGGTTTCAAGTGGCAAGATAAGCAAGCAGCCCCAGTCTCTGTGCCTCTGTGCGAGCAGTGCCATGGGCAGATGAGGCTGAGCAACAGCTTTCCACACTAGCACCTTCTGGCTGCCAGCTATCTGCAGACGTTCGCATTTCAAGAGCAGGGCTGCGAAAGGAGCCTAGCAGGTACACCATCTTTCCCAGGCTACGTTTGAAGTTTGAGGTGGCAAGACAAGCAAGGAGCCCCATTCTCTGTGCCTCTGTGCGAGCAGTGTCGTGGGCAGATGAGCCTGAGCAACAGCTTTCCAGGCTAGCCCCTTCTGCCTGCCAGCTATCTGCAGACGTTCGCATTTTCGGAGCAGGTCTGCCGCAGGCTCCTGGCACAGACACCAAGAGCTACGTTTGAAGTTTGAGGTGGCAAGACAAGCAAGCAGCCCCATTCTCTGTGCCTCTCTGCGAGCACTGCCATGGGCAGATGAGGCTGAGCAACAGCTTTCCAGGCTAGCCCCTTCTGCCTGCCAGCTATCTGCAGACGTTCGCATTTTCGGGGCAGGGCTGCGAAAGGAGCCTGGCTGGACACGAACTTTCCCAGGCTACGTTTGAAGTTTGAGGTGGCAAGACAAGCAAGGAGCCCCATTCTCTGTGCCTCTGTGCGAGCAGTGCCGTGGGCAGATGAGGCTGAGCAACAGCTTTCCAGGCTAGCCCCTTCTGCCTGCCAGCTATCTGCAGACGTTCGCATTTCAAGAGCAGGGCTGCGAAAGGAGCCTAGCAGGTACACCATCTTTCCCAGGTTACGTTTGAAGTTTGAGGTGGCAAGACAAGCAAGGAGCCCCATTCTCTGTGCCTCTCTGCGAGCAGTGCCGTGGGCAGATGAGGCTGAGCAACAGCTTTCCAGGCTAGCCCCTTCTGCCATCCAGCTATCTGCAGACGTTCGCATTTTCGGAGCAGGGCTGACGCAGGCTCCTGGCACAGACCACAAGAGCTACGTTTGAAGTTTGAGGTGGCTAGACAAGCAAGCAGACCCAGTCTCTGTGCCTCTGTGCGAGCACTGCCATGGGCAGATGAGGCTGAGCAACAGCTTTCCAGGCTAGCCCCTTCTGCCTGGCAGCTATCTGCAGACGTTCGCATTTTCGGGGCAGGGCTGCGAAAGGAGCCTGGCTGGACACGAACTTTCCCAGGCTACGTTTGAAGTTTGAGGTGGCAAGACAAGCAAGCAGCCCCATTCTCTGTGCCTCTGTGCGAGCAGTGTCGTGGGCAGATGAGGCTGAGCAACAGCTTTCCAGGCTAGCCCCTTCTGGCTGCCAGCTATCTGCAGACGTTCGCATTTCAAGAGCAGGGCTGCGAAAGGAGCCTAGCAGGTACACCATCTTTCCCAGGCTACGTTTGAAGTTTGAGGTGGCAAGACAAGCAAGGAGCCCCATTCTCTGTGCCTCTGTGCGAGCAGTGCCGTGGGCAGATGAGGCTGAGCAACAGCTTTCCAGGCTAGCCCCTTCTGCCTGCCAGCTATCTGCAGACGTTCGCATTTTCGGAGCAGGGCTGACGCAGTCTCCTGGCACAGACCACAAGAGCTACGTTTGAAGTTTGAGGTGGCTAGACAAGCAAGCAGCCCCAGTCTCTGTGCCTCTATGCGAGCACTGCCATGGGCAGATGAGGCTGAGCAACAGCTTTCCAGGCTAGCACCTTCTGGCTGCCAGCTATCTGCAGACGTTCGCACTATCGGAGCAGGGCTGTGATAGCAGCCTGGCTGGGACACCACCATTCCCAGCATGCGTTTGAAGTTTCAAGTGGCAAGATAAGCAAGCAGCCCCATTCTCTGTGCCTCTATGCGAACAGTGCCATTGGCAGATGAGGCTGAGCAACAGCTTTCCAGGCTAGCCCCTTCTGGCTGCCAGCTATCTGCCGACGTTCGCATTTCAAGACCAGGGCTGCGAAAGGAACCTATCAGGTACACCATCTTTTCCAGGCTACGTTTGAAGTTTGAGGTGGCAAGACAAGCAAGGAGCCCCATTCTATGAGCCTCTGTGCGAGCAGTGTCGTGGGCAGATGAGCCTGAGCAACAGCTTTCCAGGCTAGCACCTTCTGGCTGCCAGCTATGTGCAGACGTTCGCACTTTCGGAGCAGGGCTGTGATAGGAGCCTTGCAGGGACACCACCATTCCCAGCATGCGTTTGAGGTTTCAAGTGGCAAGATAAGCAAGCAGCCCCAGTATCTGTGCCTCTGTGCGAGCAGTGCCATGGGCAGATGAGGCTGAGCAACAGCTTTCCACACTAGCACCTTCTGGCTGCCAGCTATCTGCAGACGTTCGCACTTTCGGAGCAGGGCTGCGAAAGGAGCCTGGCTGGGACACCAAGTTTCCCAGGCTACGTTTGAAGTATGAGGTGGCAAGACAAGCAAGTAGCCCCATTCCCTGTGCCTCTGTGCGAGCACTGCCATGGGCAGATGAGGCTGAGCAACAGCTTTCCAGGCTAGCCCCTTCTGCCTGCCAGCTATCTGCAGACGTTCTCATTTCAAGAGCAGGGCTGCGAAAGGAGCCTAGCAGGTACACCATCTTTCCCAGGCTACGTTTGAAGTTTGAGGTGGCAAGACAAGCAAGGAGCCCCATTCTCAGTGCCTCTCTGCGAGCAGTGCCATGGGCAGATGAGGCTGAGCAACAGCTTTCCAGGCTAGCCCCTTCTGGCTGCCAGCTATCTGCAGACGTTCGTATTTTCAGAGCAGGGCTGCCGCAGGCTCCTTTCACAGACACCAAGTGCTACGTTTGAAATTTGAGGTGGCAAGACAAGCAAGCAGACCCAGTCTCTGTACCTCTCTGCGAGCAGTGCCATGGGCAGATGAGGCTGAGCAACAGCTTTCCAGGCTAGCACCTTCTGGCTGCCAGCTATCTGCAGACGTTCGCATTTTCGGGGCAGGGCTGACTCAGGCTCCTGGCAGAGACCACAAGAGCTACGTTTGAAGTTTGAGGTGGCAAGACAAGCAAGCAGCCCCAGTCTCTGTACCTCTCTGCGAGCACTGCCATGGGCAGATGAGGCTGAGCAACAGCTTTCCACACTAGCACCTTCTGGCTGCCAGCTATCTGCAGACGTTCGCACTTTCGGAGCAGGGCTGTGATAGAAGCCTGGCAGGGACACCACCATTCCCAGCATGCGTTTGAGGTTTCAAGTGGCAAGATAAGCAAGCAGCCCCAGTCTCTGTGCCTCTGTGCGAGCAGTGCCATGGGCAGATGAGGCTGAGCAACAGCTTTCCACACTAGCACCTTCTGGCTGCCAGCTATCTGCAGACGTTCGCATTTCAAGAGCAGGGCTGCGAAAGGAGCCTAGCAGGTACACCATCTTTCCCAGGCTACGTTTGAAGTTTGAGGTGGCAAGACAAGCAAGGAGCCCCAGTCTCTGTGCCTCTGTGCGAGCAGTATCGTGGGCAGATGAGCCTGAGCAACAGCTTTCCAGGCTAGCCCCTTCTGCCTGCCAGCTATCTGCAGACGTTCGCATTTTCGGAGCAGGTCTGCCGCAGGCTCCTGGCACAGACACCAAGAGCTACGTTTGAAATTTGAGGTGGCAAGACAAGCAAGCAGCCCCATTCTCTGTGCCTCTCTGCGAGCACTGCCATGGGCAGATGAGGCTGAGCAACAGCTTTCCAGGCTAGCCCCTTCTGCCTGCCAGCTATCTGCAGACGTTCGCATTTTCGGGGCAGGGCTGCGAAACGAGCCTGGCTGGACACGAACTTTCCCAGGCTACGTTTGAAGTTTGAGGTGGCAAGACAAGCAAGCAGCCCCATTCTCTGTGCCTCTGTGCGAGCAGTGTCGTGGGCAGATGAGGCTGAGCAACAGCTTTCCAGGCTAGCCCCTTCTGGCTGCCAGCTATCTGCAGACGTTCGCATTTCAAGAGCAGGGCTGCGAAAGGAGCCTAGCAGGTACACCATCTTTCCCAGGCTACGTTTGAAGTTTGAGGTGGCAAGACAAGCAAGGAGCCCCATTCTCTGTGCCTCTCTGCGAGCACTGCCATGGGCAGATGAGGCTGAGCAACAGCTTTCCAGGCTAGAACCTTCTGGCTGCCAGCTATCTGCAGACGTTCGCATTTTCGGGGCAGGGCTGACTCAGGCTCCTGGCAGAGACCACAAGAGCTACGTTTGAAGTTTGAGGTGGCAAGACAAGCAAGCAGCCCCAGTCTCTGTGCCTCTGTGCGAGCACTGCCATGGGCAGATGAGGCTGAGCAACAGCTTTCCAGGCTAGCACCTTCTGGCTGCCAGCTATCTGCAGACGTTCGCACTTTCGGAGCAGGGCTGTGATAGGACCCTGGCAGGGACACCACCATTCCCAGCATGCGTTTGAGGTTTCAAGTGGCAAGATAGGCAAGCAGCCCCATTCTCTGTGCCTCTATGCGAGCAGTGCCATGGGCAGATGAGGCTGAGCAACAGCTTTCCAGGCTAGCCCCTTCTGCCTGCCAGCTATCTGCAGACGTTCGTATTTTCGGAGCAGGTCTGCCGCAGGCTCCTGGCACAGACACCAAGAGCTACGTTTGAAATTTGAGGTGGCAAGACAAGCAAGCAGCCCCAGTCTCTGTGCCTCTGTGCGAGCACTGCCATGGGCAGATGAGGCTGAGCAACAGCTTTCCAGGCTAGCACCTTCTGCCTGCCAGCTATCTGCAGACGTTCGCATTTCAAGAGCAGGGCTGCGAAAGGAGCCTAGCAGGTACACCATCTTTCCCAGGCTACGTTTGAAGTTTGAGGTGGCAAGACAAGCAAGGAGCCCCATTCTCTGTGCCTCTGTGCGAGCAGTGCCGTGGGCAGATGAGGCTGAGCAACAGCTTTCCAGGCTAGCCCCTTCTGCCTGCCAGCTATCTGCAGACGTTCGTATTTTCAGAGCAGGGCTGCCGCAGTCTCCTTTCACAGACACCAAGTGCTACGTTTGAAATTTGAGGTGGCAAGACAAGCAAGCAGCCCCATTCTCTGTGCCTCTCTGCGAGCACTGCCATGGGCAGATGAGGCTGAGCAACAGCTTTCCAGGCTAGCCCCTTCTGCCTGCCAGCTATCTGCAGACGTTCGCATTTTCGGGGCAGGGCTGCGAAAGGAGCCTGGCAGGGACACCACCATTCCCAGAATGCATTTGAAGTTTCAAGTGGCAAGATAAGCAAGCAGCCCCATTCTCTGTGCCTCTTTGCGGCAACTGTCATGGGCAGATGAGGCTGAGCAACAGCTTTCCAGGCTAGCCCTTTCTGGCTGCCAGCTATCTGCAGACGTTCGCACTATCGGAGCAGGGCTCTGATAGGAGCCTGGCTGGGAAACCACCATTCCCAGCATGTGTTTGAAGTTTCAAGTGGCAAGATAAGCAAGCAGCCCCAGTCTCTGTGCCTCTCTGCGAGCAGTGCCATGGGCAGATGAGGCTGTGCAACAGGTTTCCAGGCTAGCACCTTCTGGCTGCCAGCTATCTGCAGACGTTCGCATTTTCGGGGCAGGGCTGCGAAAGAAGCCTGGCTGGACACGAACTTTCCCAGGCTACGTTTGAAGTTTGAGGTGGCAAGACAAGCAAGCAGCCCCATTCTCTGTGCCTCTGTGCGAGCAGTGTCGTGGGCAGATGAGGCTGAGCAACAGCTTTCCAGGCTAGCCCCTTCTGTCTGCCAGCTATCTGCAGACGTGCGCATTTTCGGAGCAGGGCTGACTCAGGCTCCTGGCACAGACCACAAGAGCTACGTTTGAAGTTTGAGGTGGCAAGACAAGCAAGCAGCCCCAGTCTCTGTGCCTCTGTGCGAGCACTGCCATGGGCAGATTGGGCTGAGCAACAGCTTTACAGGCTAGCACCTTCTGGCTGCCAGCTATCTGCAGACGTTCGCACTTTCGGAGCAGGGCTGTGATAGGAGCCTGGCAGGGACACCATCTTTCCCAGGCTACGTTTGAAGTTTGAGGTGGCAAGACAAGCAAGCAGCCCCAGTCTCTGTGCCTCTGTGCGAGCAGTGCCGTGGGCAGATGAGGCTGAGCAACAGCTTTCCAGGCTAGCCCCTTCTGCCTGCCAGCTATCTGCCGACGTTCGCATTTCAAGAGCAGGGCTGCGAAAGGAGCCTAGCAGGTACACCATCTTTCCCAGGCTACGTTTGAAGTTTGAGGTGGCAAGACAAGCAAGCAGCCCCAGTCTCTGTGCCTCTCTGCGAGCACTGCCATGGGCAGATGAGGCTGAGCAACAGCTTTCCAGGCTAGCCCCTTCTGGCTGCCAGCTATCTGCAGACGTTCGCATTTTCGGGGCAGGGCTGCGAAAGGAGCCTGGCTGGGACACGAACTTTCCCAGGCTACGTTTGAAGTTTGAGGTGGCAAGACAAGCAAGGAGCCCCAGTCTCTGTGGCTCTGTGCGAGCAGTGTCGTGGGCAGATGAGCCTGAGCAACAGCTTTCCAGGCTAGCACCTTCTGGCTGCCAGCTATCTGCAGACGTTCGCACTTTCGGAGCAGGGCTGTGATAGAAGCCTGGCAGGGACACCACCATTCCCAGCATGCGTTTGAGGTTTCAAGTGGCAAGATAAGCAAGCAGCCCCAGTCTCTGTGCCTCTGTGCGAGCAGTGCCATGGGCAGATGAGGCTGAGCAACAGCTTTCCACACTAGCACCTTCTGGCTGCCAGCTATCTGCAGACGTTCGCATTTCAAGAGCAGGGCTGCGAAAGGAGCCTAGCAGGTACACCATCTTTCCCAGGCTACGTTTGAAGTTTGAGGTGGCAAGACAAGCAAGGAGCCCCATTCTCTGTGCCTCTGTGCGAGCAGTGTCGTGGGCAGATGAGCCTGAGCAACAGCTTTCCAGGCTAGCCCCTTCTGCCTGCCAGCTATCTGCAGACGTTCGCATTTTCGGAGCAGGTCTGCCGCAGGCTCCTGGCACAGACACCAAGAGCTACGTTTGAAGTTTGAGGTGGCAAGACAAGCAAGCAGCCCCATTCTCTGTGCCTCTCTGCGAGCACTGCCATGGGCAGATGAGGCTGAGCAACAGCTTTCCAGGCTAGCCCCTTCTGCCTGCCAGCTATCTGCAGACGTTCGCATTTCAAGAGCAGGGCTGCGAAAGGAGCCTAGCAGGTACACCATCTTTCCCAGGCTACGTTTGAAGTTTGAGGTGGCAAGACAAGCAAGGAGCCCCATTCTCTGTGCCTCTCTGCGAGCAGTGCCGTGGGCAGATGAGGCTGAGCAACAGCTTTCCAGGCTAGCCCCTTCTGCCATCCAGCTATCTGCAGACGTTCGCATTTTCGGAGCAGGGCTGACGCAGGCTCCTGGCACAGACCACAAGAGCTACGTTTGAAGTTTGAGGTGGCTAGACAAGCAAGCAGACCCAGTCTCTGTGCCTCTGTGCGAGCACTGCCATGGGCAGATGAGGCTGAGCAACAGCTTTCCAGGCTAGCCCCTTCTGCCTGGCAGCTATCTGCAGACGTTCGCATTTTCGGGGCAGGGCTGCGAAAGGAGCCTGGCTGGACACGAACTTTCCCAGGCTACGTTTGAAGTTTGAGGTGGCAAGACAAGCAAGCAGCCCCATTCTCTGTGCCTCTGTGCGAGCAGAGTCGTGGGCAGATGAGGCTGAGCAACAGCTTTCCAGGCTAGCCCCTTCTGGCTGCCAGCTATCTGCAGACGTTCGCATTTCAAGAGCAGGGCTGCGAAAGGAGCCTAGCAGGTACACCATCTTTCCCAGGCTACGTTTGAAGTTTGAGGTGGCAAGACAAGCAAGGAGCCCCATTCTCTGTGCCTCTGTGCGAGCAGTGCCGTGGGCAGATGAGGCTGAGCAACAGCTTTCCAGGCTAGCCCCTTCTGCCTGCCAGCTATCTGCAGACGTTCGCATTTTCGGAGCAGGGCTGACGCAGGCTCCTGGCACAGACCACAAGAGCTACGTTTGAAGTTTGAGGTGGCTAGACAAGCAAGCAGACCCAGTCTCTGTGCCTCTATGCGAGCACTGCCATGGGCAGATGAGGCTGAGCAACAGCTTTCCAGGCTAGCACCTTCTGGCTGCCAGCTATCTGCAGACGTTCGCACTTTTGGAGCAGGGCTGTGATAGGAGCCTGGCAGGGACACCACCATTCCCAGAATGCGTTTGAAGTTTCAAGTGGCAAGTTAAGGAAGCAGCCCCATTCTCTGTGCCTCTATGCGAACAGTGCCATGGGCAGATGAGGCTGAGCAACAGCTTTCCAGGCTAGCCCCTTCTGGCTGCCAGCTATCTGCAGACATTCGCATTTCAAGAGCAGGGCTGCGAAACGAGCCTAGCAGGTACATCATCTTTCCCAGGCTACGTTTGAAGTATGAGGTGGCAAGACAAGCAAGGAGCCCCATTCTCTGTGCCTCTGTGCGAGCAGTGCCGTGGGCAGATGAGGCTGAGCAACAGCTTTCCAGGCTAGCCCCTTCTGGCTGCCAGCTATCTGCAGACGTTCGCATTTTCGGAGCAGGGCTGACGCAGGCTCCTGGCACAGACCACAAGAGCTACGTTTGAAGTTTGAAGTGGCAAGACAAGCAAGCAGCCCCAGTCTCTGTGCCTCTGTGCGAGCAGTGCCATGGGCAGATGAGGCTGAGCAACAGCTTTCCAGGATAGCCCTTTCTGGCTGCCAGCTATCTGCAGACGTTCGCACTATCGGAGCAGGGCTGTGATAGCAGCCTGGCTGGGACACCACCATTCCCAGCATGCGTTTGAAGTTTCAAGTGGCAAGATAAGCAAGCAGCCCCATTCTCTGTGCCTCTATGCGAACAGTGCCATTGGCAGATGAGGCTGAGCAACAGCTTTCCAGGCTAGCCCCTTCTGGCTGCCAGCTATCTGCCGACGTTCGCATTTCAAGACCAGGGCTGCGAAAGGAGCCTATCAGGTACACCATCTTTTCCAGGCTACGTTTGAAGTTTGAGGTGGCAAGACAAGCAAGGAGCCCCATTCTATGAGCCTCTGTGCGAGCAGTGTCGTGGGCAGATGAGCCTGAGCAACAGCTTTCCAGGCTAGCACCTTCTGACTGCCAGCTATGTGCAGACGTTCGCACTTTCGGAGCAGGGCTGTGATAGGAGCCTGGCAGGGACACCACCATTCCCAGCATGCGTTTGAGGTTTCAAGTGGCAAGATAAGCAAGCAGCCCCAGTATCTGTGCCTCTGTGCGAGCAGTGCCATGGGCAGATGAGGCTGAGCAACAGCTTTCCACACTAGCACCTTCTGGCTGCCAGCTATCTGCAGACGTTCGCACTTTCGGAGCAGGGCTGCGAAAGGAGCCTGGCTGGGACACCAACTTTCCCAGGCTACGTTTGAAGTATGAGGTGGCAAGACAAGCAAGTAGCCCCATTCCCTGTGCCTCTGTGCGAGCACTGCCATGGGCAGATGAGGCTGAGCAACAGCTTTCCAGGCTAGCACCTTCTGGCTGCCAGCTATCTGCAGACGTTCGCATTTTCGGGGCAGGGCTGACTCAGGCTCCTGGCAGAGACCACAAGAGCTACGTTTGAAGTTTGAGGTGGCAAGACAAGCAAGCAGCCCCAGTCTCTGTACCTCTCTGCGAGCACTGCCATGGGCAGATGAGGCTGAGCAACAGCTTTCCACACTAGCACCTTCTGGCTGCCAGCTATCTGCAGACGTTCGCACTTTCGGAGCAGGGCTGTGATAGAAGCCTGGCAGGGACACCACCATTCCCAGCATGCGTTTGAGGTTTCAAGTGGCAAGATAAGCAAGCAGCCCCAGTCTCTGTGCCTCTGTGCGAGCAGTGCCATGGGCAGATGAGGCTGAGCAACAGCTTTCCACACTAGCACCTTCTGGCTGCCAGCTATCTGCAGACGTTCGCATTTCAAGAGCAGGGCTGCGAAAGGAGCCTAGCAGGTACACCATCTTTCCCAGGCTACGTTTGAAGTTTGAGGTGGCAAGACAAGCAAGGAGCCCCAGTCTCTGTGCCTCTGTGCGAGCAGTATCGTGGGCAGATGAGCCTGAGCAACAGCTTTCCAGGCTAGCCCCTTCTGCCTGCCAGCTATCTGCAGACGTTCGCATTTTCGGAGCAGGTCTGCCGCAGGCTCCTGGCACAGACACCAAGAGCTACGTTTGAAATTTGAGGTGGCAAGACAAGCAAGCAGCCCCATTCTCTGTGCCTCTCTGCGAGCACTGCCATGGGCAGATGAGGCTGAGCAACAGCTTTCCAGGCTAGCCCCTTCTGCCTGCCAGCTATCTGCAGACGTTCGCATTTTCGGGGCAGGGCTGCGAAACGAGCCTGGCTGGACACGAACTTTCCCAGGCTACGTTTGAAGTTTGAGGTGGCAAGACAAGCAAGCAGCCCCATTCTCTGTGCCTCTGTGCGAGCAGTGTCGTGGGCAGATGAGGCTGAGCAACAGCTTTCCAGGCTAGCCCCTTCTGGCTGCCAGCTATCTGCAGACGTTCGCATTTCAAGAGCAGGGCTGCGAAAGGAGCCTAGCAGGTACACCATCTTTCCCAGGCTACGTTTGAAGTTTGAGGTGGCAAGACAAGCAAGGAGCCCCATTCTCTGTGCCTCTCTGCGAGCAGTGCCGTGGGCAGATGAGGCTGAGCAACAGCTTTCCAGGCTAGCCCCTTCTGCCTGGCAGCTATCTGCAGACGTTCGTATTTTCAGAGCAGGGCTGCCGCAGTCTCCTTTCACAGACACCAAGTGCTACGTTTGAAATTTGAGGTGGCAAGACAAGCAAGCAGCCCCAGTCTCTGTGCCTCTGTGCGAGCACTGCCATGGGCAGATGAGGCTGAGCAACAGCTTTCCAGGCTAGCCCCTTCTGCCTGCCAGCTATCTGCAGACGTTCGCATTTTCGGGGCAGGGCTGCGAAAGGAGCCTGGCAGGGACACCACCATTCCCAGAATGCGTTTGAAGTTTCAAGTGGCAAGTTAAGGAAGCAGCCCCATTCTCTGTGCCTCTATGCGAACAGTGCCATGGGCAGATGAGGCTGAGCAACAGCTTTCCAGGCTAGCCCCTTCTGGCTGCCAGCTATCTGCAGACGTTCGCATTTCAAGAGCAGGGCTGCGAAAGGAGCCTAGCAGGTACACCATCTTTCCCAGGCTACGTTTGAAGTTTGAGGTGGCAAGACAAGCAAGGAGCCCCATTCTCTGTGCCTCTGTGCGAGCAGTGCCGTGGGCAGATGAGGCTGAGCAACAGCTTTCCAGGCTAGCCCCTTCTGCCTGCCAGCTATCTGCAGACGTTCGCATTTTCGGAGCAGGGCTGACGCAGGCTCCTGGCACAGACCACAAGAGCTACGTTTGAAGTTTGAAGTGGCAAGATAAGCAAGCAGCCCCAGTATCTGTGCCTCTGTGCGAGCACTGCCATGGGCAGATGAGGCTGAGCAACAGCTTTCCAGGCTAGCACCTTCTGGCTGCCAGCTATCACCAGACGTTCGCACTTTCGGAGCAGGGCTGCGAAAGGAGCCTGGCTGGGACACCAACTTTCCCAGGCTACGTTTGAAGTATGGGGTGGCAAGACAAGCAAGTAGCCCCATTCCCTGTGCCTCTGTGCGAGCAGTGCCATGGGCAGATGAGGCTGAGCAACAGCTTTCCAGGATAGCCCCTTCTGGCTGCCAGCTATCTGCAGACGTTCGCACTTTCGGAGCAGGGCTGTGATAGGAGACTGGCTGGGACACCACCATTCCCAGCATGCGTTTGAAGTTTCAAGTGGCAAGATAAGCAAGCAGCCCCATTCTCTGTGCCTCTATGCGAACAGTGCCATTGGCAGATGAGGCTGAGCAACAGCTTTCCAGGCTAGCCCCTTCTGGCTGCCAGCTATCTGCCGACGTTCGCATTTCAAGACCAGGGCTGCGAAAGGAGCCTAGCAGGTACACCATCTTTTCCAGGCTACGTTTGAAGTTTGAGGTGGCAAGACAAGCAAGGAGCCCCATTCTCTGTGCCTCTGTGCGAGCAGTGCCGTGGGCAGATGAGGCTGAGCAACAGCTTTCCAGGCTAGCCCCTTCTGCCTGCCAGCTATCTGCAGACGTTCGCATTTTCGGAGCAGGGCTGACGCAGGCTCCTGGCACAGACCACAAGAGCTACGTTTGAAGTTTGAAGTGGCAAGATAAGCAAGCAGCCCCAGTATCTGTGCCTCTGTGCGAGCACTGCCATGGGCAGATGAGGCTGAGCAACAGCTTTCCAGGCTAGCACCTTCTGGCTGCCAGCTATCAGCAGACGTTCGCACTTTCGGAGCAGGGCTGCGAAAGGAGCCTGGCTGGGACACCAACTTTCCCAGGCTACGTTTGAAGTATGGGGTGGCAAGACAAGCAAGTAGCCCCATTCCCTGTGCCTCTGTGCGAGCAGTGCCATGGGCAGATGAGGCTGAGCAACAGCTTTCCAGGATAGCCCTTTCTGGCTGCCAGCTATCTGCAGACGTTCGCATTTTCGGAGCAGGGCTGTGATAGGAGACTGTCTGGGACACCACCATTCCTAGCATGCGTTTGAAGTTTCAAGTGGCAAGATAAGCAAGCAGCCCCATTCTCTGTGCCTCTATGCGAACAGTGCCATTGGCAGATGAGGCTGAGCAACAGCTTTCCAGGCTAGCCCCTTCTGGCTGCCAGCTATCTGCCGACGTTCGCATTTCAAGACCAGGGCTGCGAAAGGAGCCTATCAGGTACACCATCTTTTCCAGGCTACGTTTGAAGTTTGAGGTGGCAAGACAAGCAAGGAGCCCCATTCTATGTGCCTCTGTGCGAGCAGTGTCGTGGGCAGATGAGCCTGAGCAACAGCTTTCCAGGCTAGCACCTTCTGGCTGCCAGCTATGTGCAGACGTTCGCACTTTCGGAGCAGGGCTGTGATAGGAGCCTGGCAGGGACACCACCATTCCCAGCATGCGTTTGAGGTTTCAAGTGGCAAGATAAGCAAGCAGCCCCAGTCTCTGTGCCTCTGTGCGAGCAGTGCCATGGGCAGATGAGGCTGAGCAACAGCTTTCCACACTAGCACCTTCTGGCTGCCAGCTATCTGCAGACGTTCGCACTTTCGGAGCAGGGCTGCGAAAGGAGCCTGGCTGGGACACCAACTTTCCCAGGCTACGTTTGAAGTATGAGGTGGCAAGACAAGCAAGTAGCCCCATTCCCTGTGCCTCTGTGCGAGCACTGCCATGGGCAGATGAGGCTGAGCAACAGCTTTCCAGGCTAGCCCCTTCTGCCTGCCAGCTATCTGCAGACGTTCTCATTTCAAGAGCAGGGCTGCGAAAGGAGCCTAGCAGGTACACCATCTTTCCCAGGCTACGTTTGAAGTTTGAGGTGGCAAGACAAGCAAGGAGCCCCATCCTCTGTGCCTCTGTGCGAGCAGTGCCGTGGGCAGATGAGGCTGAGCAACAGCTTTCCAGGCTAGCCCCTTCTGCCTGCCAGCTATCTGCAGACGTTCGCATTTTCGGAGCAGGGCTGACGCAGGCTCCTGGCACAGACCACAAGAGCTACGTTTGAAGTTTGAAGTGGCAAGATAAGCAAGCAGCCCCAGTCTCTGTGCCTCTGTGCGAGCACTGCCATGGGCTGATGAGGCTGAGCAACAGCTTTCCAGGCTAGCACCTTCTGGCTGCCAGCTATCTGCAGACGTTCGCACTTTCGGAGCAGGGCTGCGAAAGGAGCCTGGCTGGGACACCAACTTTCCCAGGCTACGTTTGAAGTATGGGGTGGCAAGACAAGCAAGTAGCCCCATTCCCTGTGCCTCTGTGCGAGCAGTGCCATGGGCAGATGAGGCTGAGCAACAGCTTTCCAGGATAGCCCTTTCTGGCTGCCAGCTATCTGCAGACGTTCGCACTTTCGGAGCAGGGCTGTGATAGGAGACTGGCTGGGACACCACCATTCCCAGCATGCGTTTGAAGTTTCGAGTGGCAAGTTAAGGAAGCAGCCCCATTCTCTGTGCCTCTATGCGAACAGTGCCATGGGCAGATGAGGCTGAGCAACAGCTTTCCAGGCTAGCCCCTTCTGGCTGCCAGCTATCTGCCGACGTTCGCATTTCAAGAGAAGGGCTGCGAAAGGAGCCTAGCAGGTACACCATCTTTCCCAGGCTACGTTTGAAGTTTGAGGTGGCAAGACAAGCAAGCAGCCCCAGTCTCTGTGCCTCTGTGCGAGTAGTGCCGTGGGCAGATGAGGCTGAGCAACAGCATTCCAGGCTAGCCCCTTCTGCCTGGTAGCTATCTGCAGACGTTCGTATTTTCAGAGCAGGGCTGCCGCAGTCTCCTTTCACAGACACCAAGTGCTACGTTTGAAATTTGAGGTGGCAAGACAAGCAAGCAGCCCCATTCTCTGTGCCTCTCTGCAAGCACTGCCATGGGCAGATGAGGCTGAGCAAGAGCTTTCCAGGCTAGCCCCTTCTGGCTGCCAGCTATCTGCAGACGTTCGCATTTTCGGGGCAGGGCTGCGAAAGGAGCCTGGCTGGGACACGAACTTTCCCAGGCTACGTTTGAAGTTTGAGGTGGCAAGACAAGCAAGGAGCCCCAGTCTCTGTGCCTCTGTGCGAGCAGTGTCGTGGGCAGATGAGCCTGAGCAACAGCTTTCCAGGCTAGCACCTTCTGGCTGCCAGCTATCTGCAGACGTTCGCACTTTTGGAGCAGGGCTGTGATAGAAGCCTGGCAGGGACACCACCATTCCCAGCATGCGTTTGAGGTTTCAAGTGGCAAGATAAGCAAGCAGCCCCAGTCTCTGTGCCTCTGTGCGAGCAGTGCCATGGGCAGATGAGGCTGAGCAACAGCTTTCCACACTAGCACCTTCTGGCTGCCAGCTATCTGCAGACGTTCGCACTTTCGGAGCAGGGTTGCGAAAGGAGCCTGGCTGGGACACCAACTTTCCCAGGCTACGTTTGAAGTATGAGGTGACAAGACAAGCAAGTAGACCCATTCCCTGTGCCTCTGTGCGAGCACTGCCATGGGCAGATGAGGCTGAGCAACAGCTTTCCACGCTAGCACCTTCTGGCTGCCAGCTATCTGCAGAAGTTCTCATTTCAAGAGCAGGGCTTCGAAAGAAGCCTAGCAGGTACACCATCTTTCCCAGGCTACGTTTGAAGTTTGAGGTGGCAAGATAAGCAAGGAGACCCATTCTCTGTGCCTCTGTGCGAGCAGTGCCATGGGCAGATGAGGCTGAGCAACAGCTTTCCAGGATAGCCCCTTCTGGCTGCCAGCTATCTGCAGACGTTCACACTTTCGGAGCAGGGCCGTGATAGGAGCCTGGCAGAGACACCACCATTCCCAGAATGCGTTTGAAGTTTCAAGTGGCAAGTTAAGGAAGCAGCCCCATTCTCTGTGCCTGTATGCGAACAGTGCCATGGGCAGATGAGGCTGAGCAACAGCTTTCCACACTAGCACCTTCTGGCTGCCAGCTATCTGCAGACTTTCGCATTTCAAGAGCAGGGCTGCGAAAGGAGCCTAGCAGGTACACCATCTTTCCCAGGCTACGTTTGAAGTTTGAGGTGGCAAGACAAGCAAGGAGCCCCATTCTCTGTGCCTCTGTGCGAGCAGTGTCGTGGGCAGATGAGCCTGAGCAACAGCTTTCCAGGCTAGCCCCTTCTGCCTGCCAGCTATCTGCAGACGTTCGCATTTTCGGAGCAGGTCTGCCGCAGGCTCCTGGCACAGACCACAAGAGCTACGTTTGAAATTTGAGGTGGCAAGACAAGCAAGCAGCCCCATTCTCTGTGCCTCTCTGCGAGCACTGCCATGGGCAGATGAGGCTGAGCAACAGCTTTCCAGGCTAGCCCCTTCTGCCTGCCAGCTATCTGCAGACGTTCGCATTTTCGGGGCAGGGCTGCGAAAGGAGCCTGGCTGGGACACGAACTTTCCCAGGCTACGTTTGAAGTTTGAGGTGGCAAGACAAGCAAGCAGCCCCATTCTCTGTGCCTCTGTGCGAGCAGTGTCATGGGCAGATGAGGCTGAGCAACAGCTTTCCAGGCTAGCCCCTTCTGGCTGCCAGCTATCTGCAGACGTTCGCATTTCAAGAGCAGGGCTGCGAAAGGAGCCTAGCAGGTACACCATCTTTCCCAGGCTACGTTTGAAGTTTGAGGTGGCAAGACAAGCAAGGAGCCCCATTCTCTGTGCCTCTATGCGAACAGTGCCGTGGGCAGATGATGCTGAGCAACAGCTTTCCAGGCTAGCCCCTTCTGCCTGCCAGCTATCTGCAGACGTTCGCATTTTCGGAGCAGGGCTGACGCAGGCTCCTGGCACAGACCACAAGAGCTACGTTTGAAGTTTGAGGTGGCTAGACAAGCAAGCAGACCCAGTCTCTGTGCCTCTGTGCGAGCACTGCCATGGGCAGATGAGGCTGAGCAACAGCTTTCCAGGCTAGCCCCTTCTGCCTGCCAGCTATCTGCAGACGTTCGCATTTTCGGGGCAGGGCTGCGAAAGGAGCCTGGCTGGACACGAACTTTCCCAGGCTACGTTTGAAGTTTGAGGTGGCAAGACAAGCAAGCAGCCCCATTCTCTGTGCCTCTGTGCGAGCAGTGTCGTGGGCAGATGAGGCTGAGCAACAGCTTTCCAGGCTAGCCCCTTCTGGCTGCCAGCTATCTGCAGACGTTCGCATTTCAAGAGCAGGGCTGCGAAAGGAGCCTAGCAGGTACACCATCTTTCCCAGGCTACGTTTGAAGTTTGAGGTGGCAAGACAAGCAAGGAGCCCCATTCTCTGTGCCTCTCTGCGAGCACTGCCATGGGCAGATGAGGCTGAGCAACAGCTTTCCAGGCTAGCCCCTTCTGGCTGCCAGCTATCTGCAGACGTTCGCATTTTCGGAGCAGGGCTGACGCAGGCTCCTGGCACAGACCACAAGAGCTACGTTTGAAGTTTGAGGTGGCTAGACAAGCAAGCAGACCCAGTCTCTGTGCCTCTGTGCGAGCACTGCCATGGGCAGATGAGGCTGAGCAACAGCTTTCCAGGCTAGCACCTTCTGGCTGCCAGCTATCTGCAGACGTTCGCACTTTTGGAGCAGGGCTGTGATAGGAGCCTGGCAGGGACACCACCATTCCCAGAATGCGTTTGAAGTTTCAAGTGGCAAGTTAAGGAAGCAGCCCCATTCTCTGTGCCTCTATGCGAACAGTGCCATGGGCAGATGAGGCTGAGCAACAGCTTTCCAGGCTAGCCCCTTCTGGCTGCCAGCTATCTGCCGACGTTCGCATTTCAAGAGCAGGGCTGCGAAAGGAGCCTAGCAGGTACACCATCTTTCCCAGGCTACGTTTGAAGTTTGAGGTGGCAAGACAAGCAAGCAGCCCCAGTCTCTGTGCCTCTGTGCGAGTAGTGCCGTGGGCAGATGAGGCTGAGCAACAGCATTCCAGGCTAGCCCCTTCTGCCTGGTAGCTATCTGCAGACGTTCCTATTTTCAGAGCAGGGCTGCCGCAGTCTCCTTTCACAGACACCAAGTGCTACGTTTGAAATTTGAGGTGGCAAGACAAGCAAGCAGCCCCATTCTCTGTGCCTCTCTGCAAGCACTGCCATGGGCAGATGAGGCTGAGCAACAGCTTTCCAGGCTAGCCCCTTCTGGCTGCCAGCTATCTGCAGACGTTCGCATTTTCGGGGCAGGGCTGCGAAAGGAGCCTGGCTGGGACACGAACTTTCCCAGGCTACGTTTGAAGTTTGAGGTGGCAAGACAAGCAAGTAGACCCATTCCCTGTGCCTCTGTGCGAGCACTGCCATGGGCAGATGAGGCTGAGCAACAGCTTTCCACGCTAGCACCTTCTGGCTGCCAGCTATCTGCAGAAGTTCTCATTTCAAGAGCAGGGCTTCGAAAGAAGCCTAGCAGGTACACCATCTTTCCCAGGCTACGTTTGAAGTTTGAGGTGGCAAGACAAGCAAGGAGACCCATTCTCTGTGCCTCTGTGCGAGCAGTGCCATGGGCAGATGAGGCTGAGCAACAGCTTTCCAGGATAGCCCCTTCTGGCTGCCAGCTATCTGCAGACGTTCGCACTTTCGGAGCAGGGCTGCGAAAGGAGCCTGGCAGAGACACCACCATTCCCAGAATGCGTTTGAAGTTTCAAGTGGCAAGTTAAGGAAGCAGCCCCATTCTCTGTGCCTGTATGCGAACAGTGCCATGGGCAGATGAGGCTGAGCAACAGCTTTCCACACTAGCACCTTCTGGCTGCCAGCTATCTGCAGACTTTCGCATTTCAAGAGCAGGGCTGCGAAAGGAGCCTAGCAGGTACACCATCTTTCCCAGGCTACGTTTGAAGTTTGAGGTGGCAAGACAAGCAAGGAGCCCCATTATCTGTGCCTCTGTGCGAGTAGTGCCGTGGGCAGATGAGGCTGAGCAACAGCATTCCAGGCTAGCCCCTTCTGCCTGGTAGCTATCTGCAGACGTTCGTATTTTCAGAGCAGGGCTGCCGCAGGCTCCTTTCACAGACACCAAGTGCTACGTTTGAAATTTGAGGTGGCAAGACAAGCAAGCAGCCCCATTCTCTGTGCCTCTCTGCAAGCACTGCCATGGGCAGATGAGGCTGAGCAAGAGCTTTCCAGGCTAGCCCCTTCTGGCTGCCAGCTATCTGCAGACGTTCGCATTTTCGGGGCAGGGCTGCGAAAGGAGCCTGGCTGGGACACGAACTTTCCCAGGCTACGTTTGAAGTTTGAGGTGGCAAGACAAGCAAGGAGCCCCAGTCTCTGTGCCTCTGTGCGAGCAGTGTCGTGGGCAGATGAGCCTGAGCAACAGCTTTCCAGGCTAGCACCTTCTGGCTGCCAGCTATCTGCCGACGTTCGCACTTTTGGAGCAGGGCTGTGATAGAAGCCTGGCAGGGACACCACCATTCCCAGCATGCGTTTGAAGTTTCAAGTGGCAAGATAAGCAAGCAGCCCCAGTCTCTGTGCCTCTGTGCGAGCACTGCCATGGGCAGATGAGGCTGAGCAACAGCTTTCCAGGCTAGCACCTTCTGGCTGCCAGCTATCTGCAGACGTTCGCACTTTCGGAGCAGGGCTGTGATAGGACCCTGGCAGGGACACCACCATTCCCAGCATGCGTTTGAGGTTTCAAGTGGCAAGATAGGCAAGCAGCCCCATTCTCTGTGCCTCTATGCGAGCAGTGCCATGGGCAGATGAGGCTGAGCAACAGCTTTCCAGGCTAGCCCCTTCTGCCTGCCAGCTATCTGCAGACGTTCGTATTTTCGGAGCAGGTCTGCCGCAGGCTCCTGGCACAGACACCAAGAGCTACGTTTGAAATTTGAGGTGGCAAGACAAGCAAGCAGCCCCAGTCTCTGTGCCTCTGTGCGAGCACTGCCATGGGCAGATGAGGCTGAGCAACAGCTTTCCAGGCTAGCACCTTCTGCCTGCCAGCTATCTGCAGACGTTCGCATTTCAAGAGCAGGGCTGCGAAAGGAGCCTAGCAGGTACACCATCTTTCCCAGGCTACGTTTGAAGTTTGAGGTGGCAAGACAAGCAAGGAGCCCCATTCTCTGTGCCTCTGTGCGAGCAGTGCCGTGGGCAGATGAGGCTGAGCAACAGCTTTCCAGGCTAGCCCCTTCTGCCTGCCAGCTATCTGCAGACGTTCGTATTTTCAGAGCAGGGCTGCCGCAGTCTCCTTTCACAGACACCAAGTGCTACGTTTGAAATTTGAGGTGGCAAGACAAGCAAGCAGCCCCATTCTCTGTGCCTCTCTGCGAGCACTGCCATGGGCAGATGAGGCTGAGCAACAGCTTTCCAGGCTAGCCCCTTCTGCCTGCCAGCTATCTGCAGACGTTCGCATTTTCGGGGCAGGGCTGCGAAAGGAGCCTGGCAGGGACACCACCATTCCCAGAATGCATTTGAAGTTTCAAGTGGCAAGATAAGCAAGCAGTCCCATTCTCTGTGCCTCTTTGCGGCAACTGTCATGGGCAGATGAGGCTGAGCAACAGCTTTCCAGGCTAGCCCTTTCTGGCTGCCAGCTATCTGCAGACGTTCGCACTATCGGAGCAGGGCTCTGATAGGAGCCTGGCTGGGAAACCACCATTCCCAGCATGTGTTTGAAGTTTCAAGTGGCAAGATAAGCAAGCAGCCCCAGTCTCTGTGCCTCTCTGCGAGCAGTGCCATGGGCAGATGAGGCTGTGCAACAGGTTTCCAGGCTAGCACCTTCTGGCTGCCAGCTATCTGCAGACGTTCGCATTTTCGGGGCAGGGCTGCGAAAGAAGCCTGGCTGGACACGAACTTTCCCAGGCTACGTTTGAAGTTTGAGGTGGCAAGACAAGCAAGCAGCCCCATTCTCTGTGCCTCTGTGCGAGCAGTGTCGTGGGCAGATGAGGCTGAGCAACAGCTTTCCAGGCTAGCCCCTTCTGTCTGCCAGCTATCTGCAGACGTGCGCATTTTCGGAGCAGGGCTGACTCAGGCTCCTGGCACAGACCACAAGAGCTACGTTTGAAGTTTGAGGTGGCAAGACAAGCAAGCAGCCCCAGTCTCTGTGCCTCTGTGCGAGCACTGCCATGGGCAGATTGGGCTGAGCAACAGCTTTACAGGCTAGCACCTTCTGGCTGCCAGCTATCTGCAGACGTTCGCACTTTCGGAGCAGGGCTGTGATAG
This sequence comes from Opisthocomus hoazin, assembly GCF_030867145.1. Taxonomy (NCBI): domain Eukaryota; kingdom Metazoa; phylum Chordata; class Aves; order Opisthocomiformes; family Opisthocomidae; genus Opisthocomus; species Opisthocomus hoazin. Next base: position 26,618,830 of record NC_134424.1, on the reverse strand, counting down.
GAGCCTGGCAGGGACACCATCTTTCCCAGGCTACGTTTGAAGTTTGAGGTGGCAAGACAAGCAAGCAGCCCCAGTCTCTGTGCCTCTGTGCGAGCAGTGCCGTGGGCAGATGAGGCTGAGCAACAGCTTTCCAGGCTAGCCCCTTCTGCCTGCCAGCTATCTGCCGACGTTCGCATTTCAAGAGCAGGGCTGCGAAAGGAGCCTAGCAGGTACACCATCTTTCCCAGGCTACGTTTGAAGTTTGAGGTGGCAAGACAAGCAAGCAGCCCCAGTCTCTGTGCCTCTCTGCGAGCACTGCCATGGGCAGATGAGGCTGAGCAACAGCTTTCCAGGCTAGCCCCTTCTGGCTGCCAGCTATCTGCAGACGTTCGCATTTTCGGGGCAGGGCTGCGAAAGGAGCCTGGCTGGGACACGAACTTTCCCAGGCTACGTTTGAAGTTTGAGGTGGCAAGACAAGCAAGGAGCCCCAGTCTCTGTGGCTCTGTGCGAGCAGTGTCGTGGGCAGATGAGCCTGAGCAACAGCTTTCCAGGCTAGCACCTTCTGGCTGCCAGCTATCTGCAGACGTTCGCACTTTCGGAGCAGGGCTGTGATAGAAGCCTGGCAGGGACACCACCATTCCCAGCATGCGTTTGAGGTTTCAAGTGGCAAGATAAGCAAGCAGCCCCAGTCTCTGTGCCTCTGTGCGAGCAGTGCCATGGGCAGATGAGGCTGAGCAACAGCTTTCCACACTAGCACCTTCTGGCTGCCAGCTATCTGCAGACGTTCGCATTTCAAGAGCAGGGCTGCGAAAGGAGCCTAGCAGGTACACCATCTTTCCCAGGCTACGTTTGAAGTTTGAGGTGGCAAGACAAGCAAGGAGCCCCATTCTCTGTGCCTCTGTGCGAGCAGTGTCGTGGGCAGATGAGCCTGAGCAACAGCTTTCCAGGCTAGCCCCTTCTGCCTGCCAGCTATCTGCAGACGTTCGCATTTTCGGAGCAGGTCTGCCGCAGGCTCCTGGCACAGACACCAAGAGCTACGTTTGAAGTTTGAGGTGGCAAGACAAGCAAGCAGCCCCATTCTCTGTGCCTCTCTGCGAGCACTGCCATGGGCAGATGAGGCTGAGCAACAGCTTTCCAGGCTAGCCCCTTCTGCCTGCCAGCTATCTGCAGACGTTCGCATTTCAAGAGCAGGGCTGCGAAAGGAGCCTAGCAGGTACACCATCTTTCCCAGGCTACGTTTGAAGTTTGAGGTGGCAAGACAAGCAAGGAGCCCCATTCTCTGTGCCTCTCTGCGAGCAGTGCCGTGGGCAGATGAGGCTGAGCAACAGCTTTCCAGGCTAGCCCCTTCTGCCATCCAGCTATCTGCAGACGTTCGCATTTTCGGAGCAGGGCTGACGCAGGCTCCTGGCACAGACCACAAGAGCTACGTTTGAAGTTTGAGGTGGCTAGACAAGCAAGCAGACCCAGTCTCTGTGCCTCTGTGCGAGCACTGCCATGGGCAGATGAGGCTGAGCAACAGCTTTCCAGGCTAGCCCCTTCTGCCTGGCAGCTATCTGCAGACGTTCGCATTTTCGGGGCAGGGCTGCGAAAGGAGCCTGGCTGGACACGAACTTTCCCAGGCTACGTTTGAAGTTTGAGGTGGCAAGACAAGCAAGCAGCCCCATTCTCTGTGCCTCTGTGCGAGCAGAGTCGTGGGCAGATGAGGCTGAGCAACAGCTTTCCAGGCTAGCCCCTTCTGGCTGCCAGCTATCTGCAGACGTTCGCATTTCAAGAGCAGGGCTGCGAAAGGAGCCTAGCAGGTACACCATCTTTCCCAGGCTACGTTTGAAGTTTGAGGTGGCAAGACAAGCAAGGAGCCCCATTCTCTGTGCCTCTGTGCGAGCAGTGCCGTGGGCAGATGAGGCTGAGCAACAGCTTTCCAGGCTAGCCCCTTCTGCCTGCCAGCTATCTGCAGACGTTCGCATTTTCGGAGCAGGGCTGACGCAGTCTCCTGGCACAGACCACAAGAGCTACGTTTGAAGTTTGAGGTGGCTAGACAAGCAAGCAGACCCAGTCTCTGTGCCTCTATGCGAGCACTGCCATGGGCAGATGAGGCTGAGCAACAGCTTTCCAGGCTAGCACCTTCTGGCTGCCAGCTATCTGCAGACGTTCGCACTTTTGGAGCAGGGCTGTGATAGGAGCCTGGCAGGGACACCACCATTCCCAGAATGCGTTTGAAGTTTCAAGTGGCAAGTTAAGGAAGCAGCCCCATTCTCTGTGCCTCTATGCGAACAGTGCCATGGGCAGATGAGGCTGAGCAACAGCTTTCCAGGCTAGCCCCTTCTGGCTGCCAGCTATCTGCAGACATTCGCATTTCAAGAGCAGGGCTGCGAAACGAGCCTAGCAGGTACATCATCTTTCCCAGGCTACGTTTGAAGTATGAGGTGGCAAGACAAGCAAGGAGCCCCATTCTCTGTGCCTCTGTGCGAGCAGTGCCGTGGGCAGATGAGGCTGAGCAACAGCTTTCCAGGCTAGCCCCTTCTGGCTGCCAGCTATCTGCAGACGTTCGCATTTTCGGAGCAGGGCTGACGCAGGCTCCTGGCACAGACCACAAGAGCTACGTTTGAAGTTTGAAGTGGCAAGACAAGCAAGCAGCCCCAGTCTCTGTGCCTCTGTGCGAGCAGTGCCATGGGCAGATGAGGCTGAGCAACAGCTTTCCAGGATAGCCCTTTCTGGCTGCCAGCTATCTGCAGACGTTCGCACTATCGGAGCAGGGCTGTGATAGCAGCCTGGCTGGGACACCACCATTCCCAGCATGCGTTTGAAGTTTCAAGTGGCAAGATAAGCAAGCAGCCCCATTCTCTGTGCCTCTATGCGAACAGTGCCATTGGCAGATGAGGCTGAGCAACAGCTTTCCAGGCTAGCCCCTTCTGGCTGCCAGCTATCTGCCGACGTTCGCATTTCAAGACCAGGGCTGCGAAAGGAGCCTATCAGGTACACCATCTTTTCCAGGCTACGTTTGAAGTTTGAGGTGGCAAGACAAGCAAGGAGCCCCATTCTATGAGCCTCTGTGCGAGCAGTGTCGTGGGCAGATGAGCCTGAGCAACAGCTTTCCAGGCTAGCACCTTCTGACTGCCAGCTATGTGCAGACGTTCGCACTTTCGGAGCAGGGCTGTGATAGGAGCCTGGCAGGGACACCACCATTCCCAGCATGCGTTTGAGGTTTCAAGTGGCAAGATAAGCAAGCAGCCCCAGTATCTGTGCCTCTGTGCGAGCAGTGCCATGGGCAGATGAGGCTGAGCAACAGCTTTCCACACTAGCACCTTCTGGCTGCCAGCTATCTGCAGACGTTCGCACTTTCGGAGCAGGGCTGCGAAAGGAGCCTGGCTGGGACACCAACTTTCCCAGGCTACGTTTGAAGTATGAGGTGGCAAGACAAGCAAGTAGCCCCATTCCCTGTGCCTCTGTGCGAGCACTGCCATGGGCAGATGAGGCTGAGCAACAGCTTTCCAGGCTAGCACCTTCTGGCTGCCAGCTATCTGCAGACGTTCGCATTTTCGGGGCAGGGCTGACTCAGGCTCCTGGCAGAGACCACAAGAGCTACGTTTGAAGTTTGAGGTGGCAAGACAAGCAAGCAGCCCCAGTCTCTGTACCTCTCTGCGAGCACTGCCATGGGCAGATGAGGCTGAGCAACAGCTTTCCACACTAGCACCTTCTGGCTGCCAGCTATCTGCAGACGTTCGCACTTTCGGAGCAGGGCTGTGATAGAAGCCTGGCAGGGACACCACCATTCCCAGCATGCGTTTGAGGTTTCAAGTGGCAAGATAAGCAAGCAGCCCCAGTCTCTGTGCCTCTGTGCGAGCAGTGCCATGGGCAGATGAGGCTGAGCAACAGCTTTCCACACTAGCACCTTCTGGCTGTCAGCTATCTGCAGACGTTCGCATTTCAAGAGCAGGGCTGCGAAAGGAGCCTAGCAGGTACACCATCTTTCCCAGGCTACGTTTGAAGTTTGAGGTGGCAAGACAAGCAAGGAGCCCCAGTCTCTGTGCCTCTGTGCGAGCAGTATCGTGGGCAGATGAGCCTGAGCAACAGCTTTCCAGGCTAGCCCCTTCTGCCTGCCAGCTATCTGCAGACGTTCGCATTTTCGGAGCAGGTCTGCCGCAGGCTCCTGGCACAGACACCAAGAGCTACGTTTGAAATTTGAGGTGGCAAGACAAGCAAGCAGCCCCATTCTCTGTGCCTCTCTGCGAGCACTGCCATGGGCAGATGAGGCTGAGCAACAGCTTTCCAGGCTAGCCCCTTCTGCCTGCCAGCTATCTGCAGACGTTCGCATTTTCGGGGCAGGGCTGCGAAACGAGCCTGGCTGGACACGAACTTTCCCAGGCTACGTTTGAAGTTTGAGGTGGCAAGACAAGCAAGCAGCCCCATTCTCTGTGCCTCTGTGCGAGCAGTGTCGTGGGCAGATGAGGCTGAGCAACAGCTTTCCAGGCTAGCCCCTTCTGGCTGCCAGCTATCTGCAGACGTTCGCATTTCAAGAGCAGGGCTGCGAAAGGAGCCTAGCAGGTACACCATCTTTCCCAGGCTACGTTTGAAGTTTGAGGTGGCAAGACAAGCAAGGAGCCCCATTCTCTGTGCCTCTCTGCGAGCAGTGCCGTGGGCAGATGAGGCTGAGCAACAGCTTTCCAGGCTAGCCCCTTCTGCCTGGCAGCTATCTGCAGACGTTCGTATTTTCAGAGCAGGGCTGCCGCAGTCTCCTTTCACAGACACCAAGTGCTACGTTTGAAATTTGAGGTGGCAAGACAAGCAAGCAGCCCCAGTCTCTGTGCCTCTGTGCGAGCACTGCCATGGGCAGATGAGGCTGAGCAACAGCTTTCCAGGCTAGCCCCTTCTGCCTGCCAGCTATCTGCAGACGTTCGCATTTTCGGGGCAGGGCTGCGAAAGGAGCCTGGCAGGGACACCACCATTCCCAGAATGCGTTTGAAGTTTCAAGTGGCAAGTTAAGGAAGCAGCCCCATTCTCTGTGCCTCTATGCGAACAGTGCCATGGGCAGATGAGGCTGAGCAACAGCTTTCCAGGCTAGCCCCTTCTGGCTGCCAGCTATCTGCAGACGTTCGCATTTCAAGAGCAGGGCTGCGAAAGGAGCCTAGCAGGTACACCATCTTTCCCAGGCTACGTTTGAAGTTTGAGGTGGCAAGACAAGCAAGGAGCCCCATTCTCTGTGCCTCTGTGCGAGCAGTGCCGTGGGCAGATGAGGCTGAGCAACAGCTTTCCAGGCTAGCCCCTTCTGCCTGCCAGCTATCTGCAGACGTTCGCATTTTCGGAGCAGGGCTGACGCAGGCTCCTGGCACAGACCACAAGAGCTACGTTTGAAGTTTGAAGTGGCAAGATAAGCAAGCAGCCCCAGTATCTGTGCCTCTGTGCGAGCACTGCCATGGGCAGATGAGGCTGAGCAACAGCTTTCCAGGCTAGCACCTTCTGGCTGCCAGCTATCACCAGACGTTCGCACTTTCGGAGCAGGGCTGCGAAAGGAGCCTGGCTGGGACACCAACTTTCCCAGGCTACGTTTGAAGTATGGGGTGGCAAGACAAGCAAGTAGCCCCATTCCCTGTGCCTCTGTGCGAGCAGTGCCATGGGCAGATGAGGCTGAGCAACAGCTTTCCAGGATAGCCCCTTCTGGCTGCCAGCTATCTGCAGACGTTCGCACTTTCGGAGCAGGGCTGTGATAGGAGACTGGCTGGGACACCACCATTCCCAGCATGCGTTTGAAGTTTCAAGTGGCAAGATAAGCAAGCAGCCCCATTCTCTGTGCCTCTATGCGAACAGTGCCATGGGCAGATGAGGCTGAGCAACAGCTTTCCAGGCTAGCCCCTTCTGGCTGCCAGCTATCTGCCGACGTTCGCATTTCAAGACCAGGGCTGCGAAAGGAGCCTAGCAGGTACACCATCTTTTCCAGGCTACGTTTGAAGTTTGAGGTGGCAAGACAAGCAAGGAGCCCCATTCTCTGTGCCTCTGTGCGAGCAGTGCCGTGGGCAGATGAGGCTGAGCAACAGCTTTCCAGGCTAGCCCCTTCTGCCTGCCAGCTATCTGCAGACGTTCGCATTTTCGGAGCAGGGCTGACGCAGGCTCCTGGCACAGACCACAAGAGCTACGTTTGAAGTTTGAAGTGGCAAGATAAGCAAGCAGCCCCAGTATCTGTGCCTCTGTGCGAGCACTGCCATGGGCAGATGAGGCTGAGCAACAGCTTTCCAGGCTAGCACCTTCTGGCTGCCAGCTATCAGCAGACGTTCGCACTTTCGGAGCAGGGCTGCGAAAGGAGCCTGGCTGGGACACCAACTTTCCCAGGCTACGTTTGAAGTATGGGGTGGCAAGACAAGCAAGTAGCCCCATTCCCTGTGCCTCTGTGCGAGCAGTGCCATGGGCAGATGAGGCTGAGCAACAGCTTTCCAGGATAGCCCTTTCTGGCTGCCAGCTATCTGCAGACGTTCGCATTTTCGGAGCAGGGCTGTGATAGGAGACTGTCTGGGACACCACCATTCCTAGCATGCGTTTGAAGTTTCAAGTGGCAAGATAAGCAAGCAGCCCCATTCTCTGTGCCTCTATGCGAACAGTGCCATTGGCAGATGAGGCTGAGCAACAGCTTTCCAGGCTAGCCCCTTCTGGCTGCCAGCTATCTGCCGACGTTCGCATTTCAAGACCAGGGCTGCGAAAGGAGCCTATCAGGTACACCATCTTTTCCAGGCTACGTTTGAAGTTTGAGGTGGCAAGACAAGCAAGGAGCCCCATTCTATGTGCCTCTGTGCGAGCAGTGTCGTGGGCAGATGAGCCTGAGCAACAGCTTTCCAGGCTAGCACCTTCTGGCTGCCAGCTATGTGCAGACGTTCGCACTTTCGGAGCAGGGCTGTGATAGGAGCCTGGCAGGGACACCACCATTCCCAGCATGCGTTTGAGGTTTCAAGTGGCAAGATAAGCAAGCAGCCCCAGTATCTGTGCCTCTGTGCGAGCAGTGCCATGGGCAGATGAGGCTGAGCAACAGCTTTCCACACTAGCACCTTCTGGCTGCCAGCTATCTGCAGACGTTCGCACTTTCGGAGCAGGGCTGCGAAAGGAGCCTGGCTGGGACACCAACTTTCCCAGGCTACGTTTGAAGTATGAGGTGGCAAGACAAGCAAGTAGCCCCATTCCCTGTGCCTCTGTGCGAGCACTGCCATGGGCAGATGAGGCTGAGCAACAGCTTTCCAGGCTAGCCCCTTCTGCCTGCCAGCTATCTGCAGACGTTCTCATTTCAAGAGCAGGGCTGCGAAAGGAGCCTAGCAGGTACACCATCTTTCCCAGGCTACGTTTGAAGTTTGAGGTGGCAAGACAAGCAAGGAGCCCCATCCTCTGTGCCTCTGTGCGAGCAGTGCCGTGGGCAGATGAGGCTGAGCAACAGCTTTCCAGGCTAGCCCCTTCTGCCTGCCAGCTATCTGCAGACGTTCGCATTTTCGGAGCAGGGCTGACGCAGGCTCCTGGCACAGACCACAAGAGCTACGTTTGAAGTTTGAAGTGGCAAGATAAGCAAGCAGCCCCAGTCTCTGTGCCTCTGTGCGAGCACTGCCATGGGCTGATGAGGCTGAGCAACAGCTTTCCAGGCTAGCACCTTCTGGCTGCCAGCTATCTGCAGACGTTCGCACTTTCGGAGCAGGGCTGCGAAAGGAGCCTGGCTGGGACACCAACTTTCCCAGGCTACGTTTGAAGTATGGGGTGGCAAGACAAGCAAGTAGCCCCATTCCCTGTGCCTCTGTGCGAGCAGTGCCATGGGCAGATGAGGCTGAGCAACAGCTTTCCAGGATAGCCCTTTCTGGCTGCCAGCTATCTGCAGACGTTCGCACTTTCGGAGCAGGGCTGTGATAGGAGACTGGCTGGGACACCACCATTCCCAGCATGCGTTTGAAGTTTCGAGTGGCAAGTTAAGGAAGCAGCCCCATTCTCTGTGCCTCTATGCGAACAGTGCCATGGGCAGATGAGGCTGAGCAACAGCTTTCCAGGCTAGCCCCTTCTGGCTGCCAGCTATCTGCCGACGTTCGCATTTCAAGAGAAGGGCTGCGAAAGGAGCCTAGCAGGTACACCATCTTTCCCAGGCTACGTTTGAAGTTTGAGGTGGCAAGACAAGCAAGCAGCCCCAGTCTCTGTGCCTCTGTGCGAGTAGTGCCGTGGGCAGATGAGGCTGAGCAACAGCATTCCAGGCTAGCCCCTTCTGCCTGGTAGCTATCTGCAGACGTTCGTATTTTCAGAGCAGGGCTGCCGCAGTCTCCTTTCACAGACACCAAGTGCTACGTTTGAAATTTGAGGTGGCAAGACAAGCAAGCAGCCCCATTCTCTGTGCCTCTCTGCAAGCACTGCCATGGGCAGATGAGGCTGAGCAAGAGCTTTCCAGGCTAGCCCCTTCTGGCTGCCAGCTATCTGCAGACGTTCGCATTTTCGGGGCAGGGCTGCGAAAGGAGCCTGGCTGGGACACGAACTTTCCCAGGCTACGTTTGAAGTTTGAGGTGGCAAGACAAGCAAGGAGCCCCAGTCTCTGTGCCTCTGTGCGAGCAGTGTCGTGGGCAGATGAGCCTGAGCAACAGCTTTCCAGGCTAGCACCTTCTGGCTGCCAGCTATCTGCAGACGTTCGCACTTTTGGAGCAGGGCTGTGATAGAAGCCTGGCAGGGACACCACCATTCCCAGCATGCGTTTGAGGTTTCAAGTGGCAAGATAAGCAAGCAGCCCCAGTCTCTGTGCCTCTGTGCGAGCAGTGCCATGGGCAGATGAGGCTGAGCAACAGCTTTCCACACTAGCACCTTCTGGCTGCCAGCTATCTGCAGACGTTCGCACTTTCGGAGCAGGGTTGCGAAAGGAGCCTGGCTGGGACACCAACTTTCCCAGGCTACGTTTGAAGTATGAGGTGACAAGACAAGCAAGTAGACCCATTCCCTGTGCCTCTGTGCGAGCACTGCCATGGGCAGATGAGGCTGAGCAACAGCTTTCCACGCTAGCACCTTCTGGCTGCCAGCTATCTGCAGAAGTTCTCATTTCAAGAGCAGGGCTTCGAAAGAAGCCTAGCAGGTACACCATCTTTCCCAGGCTACGTTTGAAGTTTGAGGTGGCAAGATAAGCAAGGAGACCCATTCTCTGTGCCTCTGTGCGAGCAGTGCCATGGGCAGATGAGGCTGAGCAACAGCTTTCCAGGATAGCCCCTTCTGGCTGCCAGCTATCTGCAGACGTTCACACTTTCGGAGCAGGGCCGTGATAGGAGCCTGGCAGAGACACCACCATTCCCAGAATGCGTTTGAAGTTTCAAGTGGCAAGTTAAGGAAGCAGCCCCATTCTCTGTGCCTGTATGCGAACAGTGCCATGGGCAGATGAGGCTGAGCAACAGCTTTCCACACTAGCACCTTCTGGCTGCCAGCTATCTGCAGACTTTCGCATTTCAAGAGCAGGGCTGCGAAAGGAGCCTAGCAGGTACACCATCTTTCCCAGGCTACGTTTGAAGTTTGAGGTGGCAAGACAAGCAAGGAGCCCCATTCTCTGTGCCTCTGTGCGAGCAGTGTCGTGGGCAGATGAGCCTGAGCAACAGCTTTCCAGGCTAGCCCCTTCTGCCTGCCAGCTATCTGCAGACGTTCGCATTTTCGGAGCAGGTCTGCCGCAGGCTCCTGGCACAGACCACAAGAGCTACGTTTGAAATTTGAGGTGGCAAGACAAGCAAGCAGCCCCATTCTCTGTGCCTCTCTGCGAGCACTGCCATGGGCAGATGAGGCTGAGCAACAGCTTTCCAGGCTAGCCCCTTCTGCCTGCCAGCTATCTGCAGACGTTCGCATTTTCGGGGCAGGGCTGCGAAAGGAGCCTGGCTGGGACACGAACTTTCCCAGGCTACGTTTGAAGTTTGAGGTGGCAAGACAAGCAAGCAGCCCCATTCTCTGTGCCTCTGTGCGAGCAGTGTCATGGGCAGATGAGGCTGAGCAACAGCTTTCCAGGCTAGCCCCTTCTGGCTGCCAGCTATCTGCAGACGTTCGCATTTCAAGAGCAGGGCTGCGAAAGGAGCCTAGCAGGTACACCATCTTTCCCAGGCTACGTTTGAAGTTTGAGGTGGCAAGACAAGCAAGGAGCCCCATTCTCTGTGCCTCTATGCGAACAGTGCCGTGGGCAGATGATGCTGAGCAACAGCTTTCCAGGCTAGCCCCTTCTGCCTGCCAGCTATCTGCAGACGTTCGCATTTTCGGAGCAGGGCTGACGCAGGCTCCTGGCACAGACCACAAGAGCTACGTTTGAAGTTTGAGGTGGCTAGACAAGCAAGCAGACCCAGTCTCTGTGCCTCTGTGCGAGCACTGCCATGGGCAGATGAGGCTGAGCAACAGCTTTCCAGGCTAGCCCCTTCTGCCTGCCAGCTATCTGCAGACGTTCGCATTTTCGGGGCAGGGCTGCGAAAGGAGCCTGGCTGGACACGAACTTTCCCAGGCTACGTTTGAAGTTTGAGGTGGCAAGACAAGCAAGCAGCCCCATTCTCTGTGCCTCTGTGCGAGCAGTGTCGTGGGCAGATGAGGCTGAGCAACAGCTTTCCAGGCTAGCCCCTTCTGGCTGCCAGCTATCTGCAGACGTTCGCATTTCAAGAGCAGGGCTGCGAAAGGAGCCTAGCAGGTACACCATCTTTCCCAGGCTACGTTTGAAGTTTGAGGTGGCAAGACAAGCAAGGAGCCCCATTCTCTGTGCCTCTCTGCGAGCACTGCCATGGGCAGATGAGGCTGAGCAACAGCTTTCCAGGCTAGCCCCTTCTGGCTGCCAGCTATCTGCAGACGTTCGCATTTTCGGAGCAGGGCTGACGCAGGCTCCTGGCACAGACCACAAGAGCTACGTTTGAAGTTTGAGGTGGCTAGACAAGCAAGCAGACCCAGTCTCTGTGCCTCTGTGCGAGCACTGCCATGGGCAGATGAGGCTGAGCAACAGCTTTCCAGGCTAGCACCTTCTGGCTGCCAGCTATCTGCAGACGTTCGCACTTTTGGAGCAGGGCTGTGATAGGAGCCTGGCAGGGACACCACCATTCCCAGAATGCGTTTGAAGTTTCAAGTGGCAAGTTAAGGAAGCAGCCCCATTCTCTGTGCCTCTATGCGAACAGTGCCATGGGCAGATGAGGCTGAGCAACAGCTTTCCAGGCTAGCCCCTTCTGGCTGCCAGCTATCTGCCGACGTTCGCATTTCAAGAGCAGGGCTGCGAAAGGAGCCTAGCAGGTACACCATCTTTCCCAGGCTACGTTTGAAGTTTGAGGTGGCAAGACAAGCAAGCAGCCCCAGTCTCTGTGCCTCTGTGCGAGTAGTGCCGTGGGCAGATGAGGCTGAGCAACAGCATTCCAGGCTAGCCCCTTCTGCCTGGTAGCTATCTGCAGACGTTCCTATTTTCAGAGCAGGGCTGCCGCAGTCTCCTTTCACAGACACCAAGTGCTACGTTTGAAATTTGAGGTGGCAAGACAAGCAAGCAGCCCCATTCTCTGTGCCTCTCTGCAAGCACTGCCATGGGCAGATGAGGCTGAGCAACAGCTTTCCAGGCTAGCCCCTTCTGGCTGCCAGCTATCTGCAGACGTTCGCATTTTCGGGGCAGGGCTGCGAAAGGAGCCTGGCTGGGACACGAACTTTCCCAGGCTACGTTTGAAGTTTGAGGTGGCAAGACAAGCAAGTAGACCCATTCCCTGTGCCTCTGTGCGAGCACTGCCATGGGCAGATGAGGCTGAGCAACAGCTTTCCACGCTAGCACCTTCTGGCTGCCAGCTATCTGCAGAAGTTCTCATTTCAAGAGCAGGGCTTCGAAAGAAGCCTAGCAGGTACACCATCTTTCCCAGGCTACGTTTGAAGTTTGAGGTGGCAAGACAAGCAAGGAGACCCATTCTCTGTGCCTCTGTGCGAGCAGTGCCATGGGCAGATGAGGCTGAGCAACAGCTTTCCAGGATAGCCCCTTCTGGCTGCCAGCTATCTGCAGACGTTCGCACTTTCGGAGCAGGGCTGCGAAAGGAGCCTGGCAGAGACACCACCATTCCCAGAATGCGTTTGAAGTTTCAAGTGGCAAGTTAAGGAAGCAGCCCCATTCTCTGTGCCTGTATGCGAACAGTGCCATGGGCAGATGAGGCTGAGCAACAGCTTTCCACACTAGCACCTTCTGGCTGCCAGCTATCTGCAGACTTTCGCATTTCAAGAGCAGGGCTGCGAAAGGAGCCTAGCAGGTACACCATCTTTCCCAGGCTACGTTTGAAGTTTGAGGTGGCAAGACAAGCAAGGAGCCCCATTATCTGTGCCTCTGTGCGAGTAGTGCCGTGGGCAGATGAGGCTGAGCAACAGCATTCCAGGCTAGCCCCTTCTGCCTGGTAGCTATCTGCAGACGTTCGTATTTTCAGAGCAGGGCTGCCGCAGGCTCCTTTCACAGACACCAAGTGCTACGTTTGAAATTTGAGGTGGCAAGACAAGCAAGCAGCCCCATTCTCTGTGCCTCTCTGCAAGCACTGCCATGGGCAGATGAGGCTGAGCAAGAGCTTTCCAGGCTAGCCCCTTCTGGCTGCCAGCTATCTGCAGACGTTCGCATTTTCGGGGCAGGGCTGCGAAAGGAGCCTGGCTGGGACACGAACTTTCCCAGGCTACGTTTGAAGTTTGAGGTGGCAAGACAAGCAAGGAGCCCCAGTCTCTGTGCCTCTGTGCGAGCAGTGTCGTGGGCAGATGAGCCTGAGCAACAGCTTTCCAGGCTAGCACCTTCTGGCTGCCAGCTATCTGCCGACGTTCGCACTTTTGGAGCAGGGCTGTGATAGAAGCCTGGCAGGGACACCACCATTCCCAGCATGCGTTTGAAGTTTCAAGTGGCAAGATAAGCAAGCAGCCCCAGTCTCTGTGCCTCTGTGCGAGCAGTGCCATGGGCAGATGAGGCTGAGCAACAGCTTTCCACACTAGCACCTTCTGGCTGCCAGCTATCTGCAGACGTTCGCACTTTCGGAGCAGGGTTGCGAAAGGAGCCTGGCTGGGACACCAACTTTCCCAGGCTACGTTTGAAGTATGAGGTGGCAAGACAAGCAAGTAGACCCATTCCCTGTGCCTCTGTGCGAGCACTGCCATGGGCAGATGAGGCTGAGCAACAGCTTTCCACGCTAGCACCTTCTGGCTGCCAGCTATCTGCAGAAGTTCTCATTTCAAGAGCAGGGCTTCGAAAGAAGCCTAGCAGGTACACCATCTTTCCCAGGCTACGTTTGAAGTTTGAGGTGGCAAGATAAGCAAGGAGACCCATTCTCTGTGCCTCTGTGCGAGCAGTGCCATGGGCAGATGAGGCTGAGCAACAGCTTTCCAGGATAGCCCCTTCTGGCTGCCAGCTATCTGCAGACGTTCACACTTTCGGAGCAGGGCCGTGATAGGAGCCTGGCAGAGACACCACCATTCCCAGAATGCGTTTGAAGTTTCAAGTGGCAAGTTAAGGAAGCAGCCCCATTCTCTGTGCCTGTATGCGAACAGTGCCATGGGCAGATGAGGCTGAGCAACAGCTTTCCACACTAGCACCTTCTGGCTGCCAGCTATCTGCAGACTTTCGCATTTCAAGAGCAGGGCTGCGAAAGGAGCCTAGCAGGTACACCATCTTTCCCAGGCTACGTTTGAAGTTTGAGGTGGCAAGACAAGCAAGGAGCCCCATTCTCTGTGCCTCTGTGCGAGCAGTGTCGTGGGCAGATGAGCCTGAGCAACAGCTTTCCAGGCTAGCCCCTTCTGCCTGCCAGCTATCTGCAGACGTTCGCATTTTCGGAGCAGGTCTGCCGCAGGCTCCTGGCACAGACACCAAGAGCTACGTTTGAAATTTGAGGTGGCAAGACAAGCAAGCAGCCCCATTCTCTGTGCCTCTCTGCGAGCACTGCCATGGGCAGATGAGGCTGAGCAACAGCTTTCCAGGCTAGCCCCTTCTGCCTGCCAGCTATCTGCAGACGTTCGCATTTTCGGGGCAGGGCTGCGAAAGGAGCCTGGCTGGGACACGAACTTTCCCAGGCTACGTTTGAAGTTTGAGGTGGCAAGACAAGCAAGCAGCCCCATTCTCTGTGCCTCTGTGCGAGCAGTGTCATGGGCAGATGAGGCTGAGCAACAGCTTTCCAGGCTAGCCCCTTCTGGCTGCCAGCTATCTGCAGACGTTCGCATTTCAAGAGCAGGGCTGCGAAAGGAGCCTAGCAGGTACACCATCTTTCCCAGGCTACGTTTGAAGTTTGAGGTGGCAAGACAAGCAAGGAGCCCCATTCTCTGTGCCTCTCTGCGAGCAGTGCCGTGGGCAGATGATGCTGAGCAACAGCTTTCCAGGCTAGCCCCTTCTGCCTGCCAGCTATCTGCAGACGTTCGCATTTTCGGAGCAGGGCTGACGCAGGCTCCTGGCACAGACCACAAGAGCTACGTTTGAAGTTTGAGGTGGCTAGACAAGCAAGCAGACCCAGTCTCTGTGCCTCTGTGCGAGCACTGCCATGGGCAGATGAGGCTGAGCAACAGCTTTCCAGGCTAGCCCCTTCTGCCTGCCAGCTATCTGCAGACGTTCGCATTTTCGGGGCAGGGCTGCGAAAGGAGCCTGGCTGGACACGAACTTTCCCAGGCTACGTTTGAAGTTTGAGGTGGCAAGACAAGCAAGCAGCCCCATTCTCTGTGCCTCTGTGCGAGCAGTGTCGTGGGCAGATGAGGCTGAGCAACAGCTTTCCAGGCTAGCCCCTTCTGGCTGCCAGCTATCTGCAGACGTTCGCATTTCAAGAGCAGGGCTGCGAAAGGAGCCTAGCAGGTACACCATCTTTCCCAGGCTACGTTTGAAGTTTGAGGTGGCAAGACAAGCAAGGAGCCCCATTCTCTGTGCCTCTCTGCGAGCAGTGCCATGGGCAGATGAGGCTGAGCAACAGCTTTCCAGGCTAGCCCCTTCTGCCTGCCAGCTATCTGCAGACGTTCGCATTTTCGGAGCAGGGCTGACGCAGGCTCCTGGCACAGACCACAAGAGCTACGTTTGAAGTTTGAGGTGGCTAGACAAGCAAGCAGACCCAGTCTCTGTGCCTCTGTGCGAGCACTGCCATGGGCAGATGAGGCTGAGCAACAGCTTTCCAGGCTAGCACCTTCTGGCTGCCAGCTATCTGCAGACGTTCGCACTTTTGGAGCAGGGCTGTGATAGGAGCCTGGCAGGGACACCACCATTCCCAGAATGCGTTTGAAGTTTCAAGTGGCAAGTTAAGGAAGCAGCCCCATTCTCTGTGCCTCTATGCGAACAGTGCCATGGGCAGATGAGGCTGAGCAACAGCTTTCCAGGCTAGCCCCTTCTGGCTGCCAGCTATCTGCCGACGTTCGCATTTCAAGAGCAGGGCTGCGAAAGGAGCCTAGCAGGTACACCATCTTTCCCAGGCTACGTTTGAAGTTTGAGGTGGCAAGACAAGCAAGCAGCCCCAGTCTCTGTGCCTCTGTGCGAGTAGTGCCGTGGGCAGATGAGGCTGAGCAACAGCATTCTAGGCTAGCCCCTTCTGCCTGGTAGCTATCTGCAGACGTTCGTATTTTCAGAGCAGGGCTGCCGCAGTCTCCTTTCACAGACACCAAGTGCTACGTTTGAAATTTGAGGTGGCAAGACAAGCAAGCAGCCCCATTCTCTGTGCCTCTCTGCAAGCACTGCCATGGGCAGATGAGGCTGAGCAAGAGCTTTCCAGGCTAGCCCCTTCTGGCTGCCAGCTATCTGCAGACGTTCGCATTTTCGGGGCAGGGCTGCGAAAGGAGCCTGGCTGGGACACGAACTTTCCCAGGCTACGTTTGAAGTTTGAGGTGGCAAGACAAGCAAGGAGCCCCAGTCTCTGTGCCTCTGTGCGAGCAGTGTCGTGGGCAGATGAGCCTGGGCAACAGCTTTCCAGGCTAGCACCTTCTGGCTGCCAGCTATGTGCAGACGTTCGCACTTTTGGAGCAGGGCTGTGATAGAAGCCTGGCAGGGACACCACCATTCCCAGCATGCGTTTGAGGTTTCAAGTGGCAAGATAAGCAAGCAGCCCCAGTCTCTGTGCCTCTGTGCGAGCAGTGCCATGGGCAGATGAGGCTGAGCAACAGCTTTCCACACTAGCACCTTCTGGCTGCCAGCTATCTGCAGACGTTCGCACTTTCGGAGCAGGGTTGCGAAAGGAGCCTGGCTGGGACACCAACTTTCCCAGGCTACGTTTGAAGTATGAGGTGGCAAGACAAGCAAGTAGACCCATTCCCTGTGCCTCTGTGCGAGCACTGCCATGGGCAGATGAGGCTGAGCAACAGCTTTCCACGCTAGCACCTTCTGGCTGCCAGCTATCTGCAGAAGTTCTCATTTCAAGAGCAGGGCTTCGAAAGAAGCCTAGCAGGTACACCATCTTTCCCAGGCTACGTTTGAAGTTTGAGGTGGCAAGATAAGCAAGGAGACCCATTCTCTGTGCCTCTGTGCGAGCAGTGCCATGGGCAGATGAGGCTGAGCAACAGCTTTCCAGGATAGCCCCTTCTGGCTGCCAGCTATCTGCAGACGTTCACACTTTCGGAGCAGGGCCGTGATAGGAGCCTGGCAGAGACACCACCATTCCCAGAATGCGTTTGAAGTTTCAAGTGGCAAGTTAAGGAAGCAGCCCCATTCTCTGTGCCTGTATGCGAACAGTGCCATGGGCAGATGAGGCTGAGCAACAGCTTTCCACACTAGCACCTTCTGGCTGCCAGCTATCTGCAGACTTTCGCATTTCAAGAGCAGGGCTGCGAAAGGAGCCTAGCAGGTACACCATCTTTCCCAGGCTACGTTTGAAGTTTGAGGTGGCAAGACAAGCAAGGAGCCCCATTCTCTGTGCCTCTGTGCGAGCAGTGTCGTGGGCAGATGAGCCTGAGCAACAGCTTTCCAGGCTAGCCCCTTCTGCCTGCCAGCTATCTGCAGACGTTCGCATTTTCGGAGCAGGTCTGCCGCAGGCTCCTGGCACAGACACCAAGAGCTACGTTTGAAATTTGAGGTGGCAAGACAAGCAAGCAGCCCCATTCTCTGTGCCTCTCTGCGAGCACTGCCATGGGCAGATGAGGCTGAGCAACAGCTTTCCAGGCTAGCCCCTTCTGCCTGCCAGCTATCTGCAGACGTTCGCATTTTCGGGGCAGGGCTGCGAAAGGAGCCTGGCTGGGACACGAACTTTCCCAGGCTACGTTTGAAGTTTGAGGTGGCAAGACAAGCAAGCAGCCCCATTCTCTGTGCCTCTGTGCGAGCAGTGTCATGGGCAGATGAGGCTGAGCAACAGCTTTCCAGGCTAGCCCCTTCTGGCTGCCAGCTATCTGCAGACGTTCGCATTTCAAGAGCAGGGCTGCGAAAGGAGCCTAGCAGGTACACCATCTTTCCCAGGCTACGTTTGAAGTTTGAGGTGGCAAGACAAGCAAGGAGCCCCATTCTCTGTGCCTCTCTGCGAGCAGTGCCGTGGGCAGATGATGCTGAGCAACAGCTTTCCAGGCTAGCCCCTTCTGCCTGCCAGCTATCTGCAGACGTTCGCATTTTCGGAGCAGGGCTGACGCAGGCTCCTGGCACAGACCACAAGAGCTACGTTTGAAGTTTGAGGTGGCTAGACAAGCAAGCAGACCCAGTCTCTGTGCCTCTGTGCGAGCACTGCCATGGGCAGATGAGGCTGAGCAACAGCTTTCCAGGCTAGCCCCTTCTGCCTGCCAGCTATCTGCAGACGTTCGCATTTTCGGGGCAGGGCTGCGAAAGGAGCCTGGCTGGACACGAACTTTCCCAGGCTACGTTTGAAGTTTGAGGTGGCAAGACAAGCAAGCAGCCCCATTCTCTGTGCCTCTGTGCGAGCAGTGTCGTGGGCAGATGAGGCTGAGCAACAGCTTTCCAGGCTAGCCCCTTCTGGCTGCCAGCTATCTGCAGACGTTCGCATTTCAAGAGCAGGGCTGCGAAAGGAGCCTAGCAGGTACACCATCTTTCCCAGGCTACGTTTGAAGTTTGAGGTGGCAAGACAAGCAAGCAGCCCCATTCTCTGTGCCTCTCTGCGAGCAGTGCCGTGGGCAGATGAGGCTGAGCAACAGCTTTCCAGGCTAGCCCCTTCTGCCTGCCAGCTATCTGCAGACGTTCGCATTTTCGGAGCAGGGCTGACGCAGGCTCCTGGCACAGACCACAAGAGCTACGTTTGAAGTTTGAGGTGGCTAGACAAGCAAGCAGACCCAGTCTCTGTGCCTCTGTGCGAGCACTGCCATGGGCAGATGAGGCTGAGCAACAGCTTTCCAGGCTAGCACCTTCTGGCTGCCAGCTATCTGCAGACGTTCGCACTTTTGGAGCAGGGCTGTGATAGGAGCCTGGCAGGGACACCACCATTCCCAGAATGCGTTTGAAGTTTCAAGTGGCAAGTTAAGGAAGCAGCCCCATTCTCTGTGCCTCTATGCGAACAGTGCCATGGGCAGATGAGGCTGAGCAACAGCTTTCCAGGCTAGCCCCTTCTGGCTGCCAGCTATCTGCCGACGTTCGCATTTCAAGAGCAGGGCTGCGAAAGGAGCCTAGCAGGTACACCATCTTTCCCAGGCTACGTTTGAAGTTTGAGGTGGCAAGACAAGCAAGCAGCCCCAGTCTCTGTGCCTCTGTGCGAGTAGTGCCGTGGGCAGATGAGGCTGAGCAACAGCATTCCAGGCTAGCCCCTTCTGCCTGGTAGCTATCTGCAGACGTTCGTATTTTCAGAGCAGGGCTGCCGCAGTCTCCTTTCACAGACACCAAGTGCTACGTTTGAAATTTGAGGTGGCAAGACAAGCAAGCAGCCCCATTCTCTGTGCCTCTCTGCAAGCACTGCCATGGGCAGATGAGGCTGAGCAAGAGCTTTCCAGGCTAGCCCCTTCTGGCTGCCAGCTATCTGCAGACGTTCGCATTTTCGGGGCAGGGCTGCGAAAGGAGCCTGGCTGGGACACGAACTTTCCCAGGCTACGTTTGAAGTTTGAGGTGGCAAGACAAGCAAGTAGACCCATTCCCTGTGCCTCTGTGCGAGCACTGCCATGGGCAGATGAGGCTGAGCAACAGCTTTCCAGGCTAGCACCTTCTGGCTGCCAGCTATCTGCAGAAGTTCTCATTTCAAGAGCAGGGCTTCGAAAGAAGCCTAGCAGGTACACCATCTTTCCCAGGCTACGTTTGAAGTTTGAGGTGGCAAGACAAGCAAGGAGACCCATTCTCTGTGCCTCTGTGCGAGCAGTGCCATGGGCAGATGAGGCTGAGCAACAGCTTTCCAGGATAGCCCCTTCTGGCTGCCAGCTATCTGCAGACGTTCGCACTTTCGGAGCAGGGCTGCGAAAGGAGCCTGGCAGAGACACCACCATTCCCAGAATGCGTTTGAAGTTTCAAGTGGCAAGTTAAGGAAGCAGCCCCATTCTCTGTGCCTGTATGCGAACAGTGCCATGGGCAGATGAGGCTGAGCAACAGCTTTCCACACTAGCACCTTCTGGCTGCCAGCTATCTGCAGACTTTCGCATTTCAAGAGCAGGGCTGCGAAAGGAGCCTAGCAGGTACACCATCTTTCCCAGGCTACGTTTGAAGTTTGAGGTGGCAAGACAAGCAAGGAGCCCCATTATCTGTGCCTCTGTGCCAGTAGTGCCGTGGGCAGATGAGGCTGAGCAACAGCATTCCAGGCTAGCCCCTTCTGCCTGGTAGCTATCTGCAGACGTTCGTATTTTCAGAGCAGGGCTGCCGCAGTCTCCTTTCACAGACACCAAGTGCTACGTTTGAAATTTGAGGTGGCAAGACAAGCAAGCAGCCCCATTCTCTGTGCCTCTCTGCAAGCACTGCCATGGGCAGATGAGGCTGAGCAAGAGCTTTCCAGGCTAGCCCCTTCTGGCTGCCAGCTATCTGCAGACGTTCGCATTTTCGGGGCAGGGCTGCGAAAGGAGCCTGGCTGGGACACGAACTTTCCCAGGCTACGTTTGAAGTTTGAGGTGGCAAGACAAGCAAGGAGCCCCAGTCTCTGTGCCTCTGTGCGAGCAGTGTCGTGGGCAGATGAGCCTGAGCAACAGCTTTCCAGGCTAGCACCTTCTGGCTGCCAGCTATGTGCAGACGTTCGCACTTTTGGAGCAGGGCTGTGATAGAAGCCTGGCAGGGACACCACCATTCCCATCATGCGTTTGAGGTTTCAAGTGGCAAGATAAGCAAGCAGCCCCAGTCTCTGTGCCTCTGTGCGAGCAGTGCCATGGGCAGATGAGGCTGAGCAACAGCTTTCCACACTAGCACCTTCTGGCTGCCAGCTATCTGCAGACGTTCGCACTTTCGGAGCAGGGTTGCGAAAGGAGCCTGGCTGGGACACCAACTTTCCCAGGCTACGTTTGAAGTATGAGGTGGCAAGACAAGCAAGTAGACCCATTCCCTGTGCCTCTGTGCGAGCACTGCCATGGGCAGATGAGGCTGAGCAACAGCTTTCCACGCTAGCACCTTCTGGCTGCCAGCTATCTGCAGAAGTTCTCATTTCAAGAGCAGGGCTTCGAAAGAAGCCTAGCAGGTACACCATCTTTCCCAGGCTACGTTTGAAGTTTGAGGTGGCAAGATAAGCAAGGAGACCCATTCTCTGTGCCTCTGTGCGAGCAGTGCCATGGGCAGATGAGGCTGAGCAACAGCTTTCCAGGATAGCCCCTTCTGGCTGCCAGCTATCTGCAGACGTTCACACTTTCGGAGCAGGGCCGTGATAGGAGCCTGGCAGAGACACCACCATTCCCAGAATGCGTTTGAAGTTTCAAGTGGCAAGTTAAGGAAGCAGCCCCATTCTCTGTGCCTGTATGCGAACAGTGCCATGGGCAGATGAGGCTGAGCAACAGCTTTCCACACTAGCACCTTCTGGCTGCCAGCTATCTGCAGACTTTCGCATTTCAAGAGCAGGGCTGCGAAAGGAGCCTAGCAGGTACACCATCTTTCCCAGGCTACGTTTGAAGTTTGAGGTGGCAAGACAAGCAAGGAGCCCCATTCTCTGTGCCTCTGTGCGAGCAGTGTCGTGGGCAGATGAGCCTGAGCAACAGCTTTCCAGGCTAGCCCCTTCTGCCTGCCAGCTATCTGCAGACGTTCGCATTTTCGGAGCAGGTCTGCCGCAGGCTCCTGGCACAGACACCAAGAGCTACGTTTGAAATTTGAGGTGGCAAGACAAGCAAGCAGCCCCATTCTCTGTGCCTCTCTGCGAGCACTGCCATGGGCAGATGAGGCTGAGCAACAGCTTTCCAGGCTAGCCCCTTCTGCCTGCCAGCTATCTGCAGACGTTCGCATTTTCGGGGCAGGGCTGCGAAAGGAGCCTGGCTGGGACACGAACTTTCCCAGGCTACGTTTGAAGTTTGAGGTGGCAAGACAAGCAAGCAGCCCCATTCTCTGTGCCTCTGTGCGAGCAGTGTCATGGGCAGATGAGGCTGAGCAACAGCTTTCCAGGCTAGCCCCTTCTGGCTGCCAGCTATCTGCAGACGTTCGCATTTCAAGAGCAGGGCTGCGAAAGGAGCCTAGCAGGTACACCATCTTTCCCAGGCTACGTTTGAAGTTTGAGGTGGCAAGACAAGCAAGGAGCCCCATTCTCTGTGCCTCTCTGCGAGCAGTGCCGTGGGCAGATGAGGCTGAGCAACAGCTTTCCAGGCTAGCCCCTTCTGCCTGCCAGCTATCTGCAGACGTTCGCATTTTCGGAGCAGGGCTGACGCAGGCTCCTGGCACAGACCACAAGAGCTACGTTTGAAGTTTGAGGTGGCTAGACAAGCAAGCAGACCCAGTCTCTGTGCCTCTGTGCGAGCACTGCCATGGGCAGATGAGGCTGAGCAACAGCTTTCCAGGCTAGCCCCTTCTGCCTGCCAGCTATCTGCAGACGTTCGCATTTTCGGGGCAGGGCTGCGAAAGGAGCCTGGCTGGACACGAACTTTCCCAGGCTACGTTTGAAGTTTGAGGTGGCAAGACAAGCAAGCAGCCCCATTCTCTGTGCCTCTGTGCGAGCAGTGTCGTGGGCAGATGAGGCTGAGCAACAGCTTTCCAGGCTAGCCCCTTCTGGCTGCCAGCTATCTGCAGACGTTCGCATTTCAAGAGCAGGGCTGCGAAAGGAGCCTAGCAGGTACACCATCTTTCCCAGGATACGTTTGAAGTTTGAGGTGGCAAGACAAGCAAGGAGCCCCATTCTCTGTGCCTCTCTGCGAGCAGTGCCGTGGGCAGATGAGGCTGAGCAACAGCTTTCCAGGCTAGCCCCTTCTGCCTGCCAGCTATCTGCAGACGTTCGCATTTTCGGAGCAGGGCTGACGCAGGCTCCTGGCACAGACCACAAGAGCTACGTTTGAAGTTTGAGGTGGCTAGACAAGCAAGCAGCCCCAGTCTCTGTGCCTCTGTGCGAGCACTGCCATGGGCAGATGAGGCTGAGCAACAGCTTTCCAGGCTAGCACCTTCTGGCTGCCAGCTATCTGCAGACGTTCGCACTTTTGGAGCAGGGCTGTGATAGGAGCCTGGCAGGGACACCACCATTCCCAGAATGCGTTTGAAGTTTCAAGTGGCAAGTTAAGGAAGCAGCCCCATTCTCTGTGCCTCTATGCGAACAGTGCCATGGGCAGATGAGGCTGAGCAACAGCTTTCCAGGCTAGCCCCTTCTGGCTGCCAGCTATCTGCCGACGTTCGCATTTCAAGAGCAGGGCTGCGAAAGGAGCCTAGCAGGTACACCATCTTTCCCAGGCTACGTTTGAAGTTTGAGGTGGCAAGACAAGCAAGCAGCCCCAGTCTCTGTGCCTCTGTGCGAGTAGTGCCGTGGGCAGATGAGGCTGAGCAACAGCATTCCAGGCTATCCCCTTCTGCCTGGTAGCTATCTGCAGACGTTCGTATTTTCAGAGCAGGGCTGCCGCAGTCTCCTTTCACAGACACCAAGTGCTACGTTTGAAATTTGAGGTGGCAAGACAAGCAAGCAGCCCCATTCTCTGTGCCTCTCTGCAAGCACTGCCATGGGCAGATGAGGCTGAGCAAGAGCTTTCCAGGCTAGCCCCTTCTGGCTGCCAGCTATCTGCAGACGTTCGCATTTTCGGGGCAGGGCTGCGAAAGGAGCCTGGCTGGGACACCAACTTTCCCAGGCTACGTTTGAAGTTTGAGGTGGCAAGACAAGCAAGTAGACCCATTCCCTGTGCCTCTGTGCGAGCACTGCCATGGGCAGATGAGGCTGAGCAACAGCTTTCCACGCTAGCACCTTCTGGCTGCCAGCTATCTGCAGAAGTTCTCATTTCAAGAGCAGGGCTTCGAAAGAAGCCTAGCAGGTACACCATCTTTCCCAGGCTACGTTTGAAGTTTGAGGTGGCAAGACAAGCAAGGAGACCCATTCTCTGTGCCTCTGTGCGAGCAGTGCCATGGGCAGATGAGGCTGAGCAACAGCTTTCCAGGATAGCCCCTTCTGGCTGCCAGCTATCTGCAGACGTTCGCACTTTCGGAGCAGGGCTGCGAAAGGAGCCTGGCAGAGACACCACCATTCCCAGAATGCGTTTGAAGTTTCAAGTGGCAAGTTAAGGAAGCAGCCCCATTCTCTGTGCCTGTATGCGAACAGTGCCATGGGCAGATGAGGCTGAGCAACAGCTTTCCACACTAGCACCTTCTGGCTGCCAGCTATCTGCAGACTTTCGCATTTCAAGAGCAGGGCTGCGAAAGGAGCCTAGCAGGTACACCATCTTTCCCAGGCTACGTTTGAAGTTTGAGGTGGCAAGACAAGCAAGGAGCCCCATTATCTGTGCCTCTCTGCAAGCACTGCCATGGGCAGATGAGGCTGAGCAACAGCATTCCAGGCTAGCCCCTTCTGCCTGGTAGCTATCTGCAGACGTTCGTATTTTCAGAGCAGGGCTGCCGCAGTCTCCTTTCACAGACACCAAGTGCTACGTTTGAAATTTGAGGTGGCAAGACAAGCAAGCAGCCCCATTCTCTGTGCCTCTCTGCAAGCACTGCCATGGGCAGATGAGGCTGAGCAAGAGCTTTCCAGGCTAGCCCCTTCTGGCTGCCAGCTATCTGCAGACGTTCGCATTTTCGGGGCAGGGCTGCGAAAGGAGCCTGGCTGGGACACGAACTTTCCCAGGCTACGTTTGAAGTTTGAGGTGGCAAGACAAGCAAGGAGCCCCAGTCTCTGTGCCTCTGTGCGAGCAGTGTCGTGGGCAGATGAGCCTGAGCAACAGCTTTCCAGGCTAGCACCTTCTGGCTGCCAGCTATGTGCAGACGTTCGCACTTTTGGAGCAGGGCTGTGATAGAAGCCTGGCAGGGACACCACCATTCCCATCATGCGTTTGAGGTTTCAAGTGGCAAGATAAGCAAGCAGCCCCAGTCTCTGTGCCTCTGTGCGAGCAGTGCCATGGGCAGATGAGGCTGAGCAACAGCTTTCCACACTAGCACCTTCTGGCTGCCAGCTATCTGCAGACGTTCGCACTTTCGGAGCAGGGTTGCGAAAGGAGCCTGGCTGGGACACCAACTTTCCCAGGCTACGTTTGAAGTATGAGGTGGCAAGACAAGCAAGTAGACCCATTCCCTGTGCCTCTGTGCGAGCACTGCCATGGGCAGATGAGGCTGAGCAACAGCTTTCCACGCTAGCACCTTCTGGCTGCCAGCTATCTGCAGAAGTTCTCATTTCAAGAGCAGGGCTTCGAAAGAAGCCTAGCAGGTACACCATCTTTCCCAGGCTACGTTTGAAGTTTGAGGTGGCAAGATAAGCAAGGAGACCCATTCTCTGTGCCTCTGTGCGAGCAGTGCCATGGGCAGATGAGGCTGAGCAACAGCTTTCCAGGATAGCCCCTTCTGGCTGCCAGCTATCTGCAGACGTTCACACTTTCGGAGCAGGGCCGTGATAGGAGCCTGGCAGAGACACCACCATTCCCAGAATGCGTTTGAAGTTTCAAGTGGCAAGTTAAGGAAGCAGCCCCATTCTCTGTGCCTGTATGCGAACAGTGCCATGGGCAGATGAGGCTGAGCAACAGCTTTCCACACTAGCACCTTCTGGCTGCCAGCTATCTGCAGACTTTCGCATTTCAAGAGCAGGGCTGCGAAAGGAGCCTAGCAGGTACACCATCTTTCCCAGGCTACGTTTGAAGTTTGAGGTGGCAAGACAAGCAAGGAGCCCCATTCTCTGTGCCTCTGTGCGAGCAGTGTCGTGGGCAGATGAGCCTGAGCAACAGCTTTCCAGGCTAGCCCCTTCTGCCTGCCAGCTATCTGCAGACGTTCGCATTTTCGGAGCAGGTCTGCCGCAGGCTCCTGGCACAGACACCAAGAGCTACGTTTGAAATTTGAGGTGGCAAGACAAGCAAGCAGCCCCATTCTCTGTGCCTCTCTGCGAGCACTGCCATGGGCAGATGAGGCTGAGCAACAGCTTTCCAGGCTAGCCCCTTCTGCCTGCCAGCTATCTGCAGACGTTCGCATTTTCGGGGCAGGGCTGCGAAAGGAGCCTGGCTGGGACACGAACTTTCCCAGGCTACGTTTGAAGTTTGAGGTGGCAAGACAAGCAAGCAGCCCCATTCTCTGTGCCTCTGTGCGAGCAGTGTCATGGGCAGATGAGGCTGAGCAACAGCTTTCCAGGCTAGCCCCTTCTGGCTGCCAGCTATCTGCAGACGTTCGCATTTCAAGAGCAGGGCTGCGAAAGGAGCCTAGCAGGTACACCATCTTTCCCAGGCTACGTTTGAAGTTTGAGGTGGCAAGACAAGCAAGGAGCCCCATTCTCTGTGCCTCTCTGCGAGCAGTGCCGTGGGCAGATGAGGCTGAGCAACAGCTTTCCAGGCTAGCCCCTTCTGCCTGCCAGCTATCTGCAGACGTTCGCATTTTCGGAGCAGGGCTGACGCAGGCTCCTGGCACAGACCACAAGAGCTACGTTTGAAGTTTGAGGTGGCTAGACAAGCAAGCAGACCCAGTCTCTGTGCCTCTGTGCGAGCACTGCCATGGGCAGATGAGGCTGAGCAACAGCTTTCCAGGCTAGCCCCTTCTGCCTGCCAGCTATCTGCAGACGTTCGCATTTTCGGGGCAGGGCTGCGAAAGGAGCCTGGCTGGACACGAACTTTCCCAGGCTACGTTTGAAGTTTGAGGTGGCAAGACAAGCAAGCAGCCCCATTCTCTGTGCCTCTGTGCGAGCAGTGTCGTGGGCAGATGAGGCTGAGCAACAGCTTTCCAGGCTAGCCCCTTCTGGCTGCCAGCTATCTGCAGACGTTCGCATTTCAAGAGCAGGGCTGCGAAAGGAGCCTAGCAGGTACACCATCTTTCCCAGGATACGTTTGAAGTTTGAGGTGGCAAGACAAGCAAGGAGCCCCATTCTCTGTGCCTCTCTGCGAGCAGTGCCGTGGGCAGATGAGGCTGAGCAACAGCTTTCCAGGCTAGCCCCTTCTGCCTGCCAGCTATCTGCAGACGTTCGCATTTTCGGAGCAGGGCTGACGCAGGCTCCTGGCACAGACCACAAGAGCTACGTTTGAAGTTTGAGGTGGCTAGACAAGCAAGCAGCCCCAGTCTCTGTGCCTCTGTGCGAGCACTGCCATGGGCAGATGAGGCTGAGCAACAGCTTTCCAGGCTAGCACCTTCTGGCTGCCAGCTATCTGCAGACGTTCGCACTTTTGGAGCAGGGCTGTGATAGGAGCCTGGCAGGGACACCACCATTCCCAGAATGCGTTTGAAGTTTCAAGTGGCAAGTTAAGGAAGCAGCCCCATTCTCTGTGCCTCTATGCGAACAGTGCCATGGGCAGATGAGGCTGAGCAACAGCTTTCCAGGCTAGCCCCTTCTGGCTGCCAGCTATCTGCCGACGTTCGCATTTCAAGAGCAGGGCTGCGAAAGGAGCCTAGCAGGTACACCATCTTTCCCAGGCTACGTTTGAAGTTTGAGGTGGCAAGACAAGCAAGCAGCCCCAGTCTCTGTGCCTCTGTGCGAGTAGTGCCGTGGGCAGATGAGGCTGAGCAACAGCATTCCAGGCTATCCCCTTCTGCCTGGTAGCTATCTGCAGACGTTCGTATTTTCAGAGCAGGGCTGCCGCAGTCTCCTTTCACAGACACCAAGTGCTACGTTTGAAATTTGAGGTGGCAAGACAAGCAAGCAGCCCCATTCTCTGTGCCTCTCTGCAAGCACTGCCATGGGCAGATGAGGCTGAGCAAGAGCTTTCCAGGCTAGCCCCTTCTGGCTGCCAGCTATCTGCAGACGTTCGCATTTTCGGGGCAGGGCTGCGAAAGGAGCCTGGCTGGGACACCAACTTTCCCAGGCTACGTTTGAAGTTTGAGGTGGCAAGACAAGCAAGTAGACCCATTCCCTGTGCCTCTGTGCGAGCACTGCCATGGGCAGATGAGGCTGAGCAACAGCTTTCCACGCTAGCACCTTCTGGCTGCCAGCTATCTGCAGAAGTTCTCATTTCAAGAGCAGGGCTTCGAAAGAAGCCTAGCAGGTACACCATCTTTCCCAGGCTACGTTTGAAGTTTGAGGTGGCAAGACAAGCAAGGAGACCCATTCTCTGTGCCTCTGTGCGAGCAGTGCCATGGGCAGATGAGGCTGAGCAACAGCTTTCCAGGATAGCCCCTTCTGGCTGCCAGCTATCTGCAGACGTTCGCACTTTCGGAGCAGGGCTGCGAAAGGAGCCTGGCAGAGACACCACCATTCCCAGAATGCGTTTGAAGTTTCAAGTGGCAAGTTAAGGAAGCAGCCCCATTCTCTGTGCCTGTATGCGAACAGTGCCATGGGCAGATGAGGCTGAGCAACAGCTTTCCACACTAGCACCTTCTGGCTGCCAGCTATCTGCAGACTTTCGCATTTCAAGAGCAGGGCTGCGAAAGGAGCCTAGCAGGTACACCATCTTTCCCAGGCTACGTTTGAAGTTTGAGGTGGCAAGACAAGCAAGGAGCCCCATTATCTGTGCCTCTGTGCGAGCAGTGTCGTGGGCAGATGAGCCTGAGCAACAGCTTTCCAGGCTAGCCCCTTCTGCCTGCCAGCTATCTGCAGACGTTCGCATTTTCGGAGCAGGTCTGCCGCAGGCTCCTGGCACAGACACCATGAGCTACGTTTGAAATTTGAGGTGGCAAGACAAGCATGCAGCCCCATTCTCTGTGCCTCTCTGCGAGCACTGCCATGGGCAGATGAGGCTGAGCAACAGCTTTCCAGGCTAGCCCCTTCTGCCTGCCAGCTATCTGCAGACGTTCGCACTTTCGGAGCAGGGCTGTGATAGGAGCCTGGCAGGGACACCACCATTCCCAGAATGAGTTTGAAGTTTCAAGTGGCAAGTTAAGGAAGCAGCCCCATTCTCTGTGCCTCTATGCGAACAGTGCCATGGGCAGATGAGGCTGAGCAACAGCTTTCCAGGATAGCCCCTTCTGCCTGCCAGCTATCTGCAGACGTTGGCATTTTCGGAGCAGGGCTGCCGGAGGCTCCCGGCACAGACCCCATAAGTTTCGTATGAAGTTTGAGGTAGAGAGACAAGCATGCACCCCAGTCTCTGTGCCTCTGTGCGAGCAGTGCCGTGGGCAGATGAGGCTGAGCAACAGCTTTCCAGGATAGCCTCTTCTGGCTACCAGCTATCTGCAGACGTTCGCACTTTCGGAGCAGGGCAGTCATAGGAGCCTGGCAGGGACACCACCATTCCCAGCATGCATTTGAAGTTTCAAGTGGCAAGATAAGCAAGCAGCCCCATTCTCTGTGTCTCTTTGCGGCAACTGTCATGGGCAGATGAGGCTGAGCAACAGCTTTCCAGGCTAGCCCTTTCTGGCTGCCAGCTATCTGCAGACGTTCGCACTGTCGGAGCAGGGCTCTGATAGGAGCCTGGCTGGGAAACCACCATTCCCAGCATGTGTTTGAAGTTTGAGGTGGCAAGATAAGCAAGCAGCCCCATTCTCTGTGCCTCTCTGCGAGCAGTGCCATGGGCAGATGAGGCTGTGCAACAGGTTTCCAGGCTAGCACCTTCTGGCTGCCAGCTATCTGCAGACGTTCGCATTTTCGGGGCAGGGCTGCGAAAGAAGCCTGGCTGGACACGAACTTTCCCAGGCTACGTTTGAAGTTTGAGGTGGCAAGACAAGCAAGCAGCCCCATTCTCTGTGCCTCTGTGCGAGCAGTGTCGTGGGCAGATGAGGCTGAGCAACAGCTTTCCAGGCTAGCCCCTTCTGCCTGCCAGCTATCTGCAGACGTGCGCATTTTCGGAGCAGGGCTGACTCAGGCTCCTGGCACAGACCACAAGAGCTACGTTTGAAGTTTGAGGTGGCAAGACAAGCAAGCAGCCCCAGTCTCTGTGCCTCTGTGCGAGCACTGCCATGGGCAGATGGGGCTGAGCAACAGCTTTCCAGGCTAGCACCTTCTGGCTGCCAGCTATCTGCAGACGTTCGCACTTTCGGAGCAGGGCTGTGATAGGAGCCTGGCAGGGACACCATCTTTCCCAGGCTACGTTTGAAGTTTGAGGTGGCAAGACAAGCAAGCAGCCCCAGTCTCTGTGCCTCTGTGCGAGCAGTGCCGTGGGCAGATGAGGCTGAGCAACAGCTTTCCAGGCTAGCCCCTTCTGCCTGCCAGCTATCTGCCGACGTTCGCATTTCAAGAGCAGGGCTGCGAAAGGAGCCTAGCAGGTACACCATCTTTCCCAGGCTACGTTTGAAGTTTGAGGTGGCAAGACAAGCAAGCAGCCCCAGTCTCTGTGCCTCTGTGCGAGCAGTGCCGTGGGCAGATGAGGCTGAGCAACAGCTTTCCAGGCTAGCCCTTTCTGCCTGGCAGCTATCTGCAGACGTTCGTATTTTCAGAGCAGGGCTGCCGCAGTCTCCTTTCACAGACACCAAGTGCTACGTTTGAAATTTGAGGTGGCAAGACAAGCAAGCAGCCCCATTCTCTGTGCCTCTATGCGAGCACTGCCATGGGCAGATGAGGCTGAGCAACAGCTTTCCAGGCTAGCCCCTTCTGGCTGCCAGCTATCTGCAGACGTTCGCATTTTCGGAGCAGGGCTGCGAAAGGAGCCTGGCTGGGACACGAACTTTCCCAGGCTACGTTTGAAGTTTGAGGTGGCAAGACAAGCAAGGAGCCCCAGTCTCTGTGGCTCTGTGCGAGCAGTGTCGTGGGCAGATGAGCCTGAGCAACAGCTTTCCAGGCTAGCACCTTCTGGCTGCCAGCTATCTGCAGACGTTCGCACTTTCGGAGCAGGGCTGTGATAGAAGCCTGGCAGGGACACCACCATTCCCAGCATGCGTTTGAGGTTTCAAGTGGCAAGATAAGCAAGCAGCCCCAGTCTCTGTGCCTCTGTGCGAGCAGTGCCATGGGCAGATGAGGCTGAGCAACAGCTTTCCACACTAGCACCTTCTGGCTGCCAGCTATCTGCAGACGTTCGCATTTCAAGAGCAGGGCTGCGAAAGGAGCCTAGCAGGTACACCATCTTTCCCAGGCTACGTTTGAAGTTTGAGGTGGCAAGACAAGCAAGGAGCCCCATTCTCTGTGCCTCTGTGCGAGCAGTGTCGTGGGCAGATGAGCCTGAGCAACAGCTTTCCAGGCTAGCCCCTTCTGCCTGCCAGCTATCTGCAGACGTTCGCATTTTCGGAGCAGGTCTGCCGCAGGCTCCTGGCACAGACACCAAGAGCTACGTTTGAAATTTGAGGTGGCAAGACAAGCAAGCAGCCCCATTCTCTGTGCCTCTCTGCGAGCACTGCCATGGGCAGATGAGGCTGAGCAACAGCTTTCCAGGCTAGCCCCTTCTGCCTGCCAGCTATCTGCAGACGTTCGCATTTTCGGGGCAGGGCTGCGAAAGGAGCCTGGCTGGGACACGAACTTTCCCAGGCTACGTTTGAAGTTTGAGGTGGCAAGACAAGCAAGCAGCCCCATTATCTGTGCCTCTGTGCGAGCAGTGTCGTGGGCAGATGAGGCTGAGCAACAGCTTTCCAGGCTAGCCCCTTCTGCCTGCCAGCTATCTGCAGACGTTCGCATTTCAAGAGCAGGGCTGCGAAAGGAGCCTAGCAGGTACACCATCTTTCAAGGCTACGTTTGAAGTTTGAGGTGGCAAGACAAGCAAGGAGCCCCATTCTCTGTGCCTCTCTGCGAGCAGTGCCGTGGGCAGATGAGGCTGAGCAACAGCTTTCCAGGCTAGCTCCTTCTGCCTGCCAGCTATCTGCAGACGTTCGCATTTCAAGAGCAGGGCTGACGCAGGCTCCTGGCACAGACCACAAGAGCTACGTTTGAAGTTTGAGGTGGCTAGACAAGCAAGCAGCCCCATTCTCTGTGCCTCTCTGCGAGCACTGCCATGGGCAGATGAGGCTGAGCAACAGCTTTCCAGGCTAGCCCCTTCTGCCTGCCAGCTATCTGCAGACGTTCGCATTTTCGGGGCAGGGCTGCGAAAGGAGCCTGGCTGGACACGAACGTTCCCAGGCTACGTTTGAAGTTTGAGGTGGCAAGACAAGCAAGCAGCCCCATTCTCTGTGCCTCTGTGCGAGCAGTGCCGTGGGCAGATGAGGCTGAGGAACAGCTTTCCAGGCTAGCCCCTTCTGGCTGCCAGCTATCTGCAGACGTTCGCATTTCAAGAGCAGGGCTGCGAAAGGAGCCTAGCAGGTACACCATCTTTCCCAGGCTACGTTTGAAGTTTGAGGTGGCAAGACAAGCAAGGAGCCCCATTCTCTGTGCCTCTCTGCGAGCAGTGCCGTGGGCAGATGAGGCTGAGCAACAGCTTTCCAGGCTAGCCCCTTCTGGCTGCCAGCTACCTGCAGACGTTCGCATTTTCGGAGCAGGGCTGACGCAGGCTCCTGGCACAGACCACAAGAGCTACGTTTGAAGTTTGAGGTGGCTAGACAAGCAAGCAGACCCAGTCTCTGTGCCTCTGTGCGAGCACTGCCATGGGCAGATGAGGCTGAGCAACAGCTTTCCAGGCTAGCACCTTCTGGCTGCCAGCTATCTGCAGACGTTCGCACTTTTGGAGCAGGGCTGTGATAGGAGCCTGGCAGGGACACCACCATTCCCAGAATGCGTTTGAAGTTTCAAGTGGCAAGTTAAGGAAGCAGCCCCATTCTCTGTGCCTCTATGCGAACAGTGCCATGGGCAGATGAGGCTGACCAACAGCTTTCCAGGCTAGCCCCTTCTGGCTGCCAGCTATCTGCCGACGTTCGCATTTCAAGAGCAGGGCTGCGAAAGGAGCCTAGCAGGTACACCATCTTTCCCAGGCTACGTTTGAAGTTTGAGGTGGCAAGACAAGCAAGCAGCCCCAGTCTCTGTGCCTCTGTGCGAGCAGTGCCGTGGGCAGATGAGGCTGAGCAACAGCATTCCAGGCTATCCCCTTCTGCCTGGTAGCTATCTGCAGACGTTCGTATTTTCAGAGCAGGGCTGCCGCAGTCTCCTTTCACAGACACCAAGTGCTACGTTTGAAATTTGAGGTGGCAAGACAAGCAAGCAGCCCCATTCTCTGTGCCTCTCTGCAAGCACTGCCATGGGCAGATGAGGCTGAGCAAGAGCTTTCCAGGCTAGCCCCTTCTGGCTGCCAGCTATCTGCAGACGTTCGCATTTTCGGGGCAGGCCTGCGAAAGGAGCCTGGCTGGGACACGAACTTTCCCAGGCTACGTTTGAAGTTTGAGGTGGCAAGACAAGCAAGGAGCCCCAGTCTCTGTGCCTCTGTGCGAGCAGTGTCGTGGGCAGATGAGCCTGAGCAACAGCTTTCCAGGCTAGCACCTTCTGGCTGCCAGCTATCTGCAGACGTTCGCACTTTTGGAGCAGGGCTGTGATAGAAGCCTGGCAGGGACACCACCATTCCCAGCATGCGTTTGAGGTTTCAAGTGGCAAGATAAGCAAGCAGCCCCAGTCTCTGTGCCTCTGTGCGAGCAGTGCCATGGGCAGATGAGGCTGAGCAACAGCTTTCCACACTAGCACCTTCTGGCTGCCAGCTATCTGCAGACGTTCGCACTTTCAGAGCAGGGTTGCGAAAGGAGCCTGGCTGGGACACCAACTTTCCCAGGCTACGTTTGAAGTATGAGGTGGCAAGACAAGCAAGTAGGCCCATTCCCTGTGCCTCTGTGCGAGCACTGCCATGGGCAGATGAGGCTGAGCAACAGCTTTCCACGCTAGCACCTTCTGGCTGCCAGCTATCTGCAGAAGTTCTCATTTCAAGAGCAGGGCTTCGAAAGAAGCCTAGCAGGTACACCATCTTTCCCAGGCTACGTTTGAAGTTTGAGGTGGCAAGACAAGCAAGGAGACCCATTCTCTGTGCCTCTGTGCGAGCAGTGCCATGGGCAGATGAGGCTGAGCAACAGCTTTCCAGGATAGCCCCTTCTGGCTGCCAGCTATCTGCAGACGTTCGCACTTTCGGAGCAGGGCTGTGATAGGAGCCTGGCAGAGACACCACCATTCCCAGAATGCGTTTGAAGTTTCAAGTGGCAAGTTAAGGAAGCAGCCCCATTCTCTGTGCCTCTATGCGAACAGTGCCATGGGCAGATGAGGCTGAGCAACAGCTTTCCACACTAGCACCTTCTGGCTGCCAGCTATCTGCAGACTTTCGCATTTCAAGAGCAGGGCTGCGAAAGGAGCCTAGCAGGTACACCATCTTTCCCAGGCTACGTTTGAAGTTTGAGGTGGCAAGACAAGCAAGGAGCCCCAGTCTCTGTGCCTCTGTGCGAGCAGTGTCGTGGGCAGATGAGCCAGAGCAACAGCTTTCCAGGCTAGCCCCTTCTGCCTGCCAGCTATCTGCAGACGTTCGCATTTTCGGAGCAGGTCTGCCGCAGGCTCCTGGCACAGACACCAAGAGCTACTTTTGAAATTTGAGGTGGCAAGACAAGCATGCAGCCCCATTCTCTGTGCCTCTCTGCGAGCACTGCCATGGGCAGATGAGGCTGAGGAACAGCTTTCCAGGATAGCCCCTTCTGCCTGCCAGCTATCTGCAGACGTTCGCACTTTCGGAGCAGGGCTGTGATAGGAGCCTGGCAGGGACACCACCATTCCCAGAATGAGTTTGAATTTTCAAGTGGCAAGTTAAGGAAGCAGCCCCATTCTCTGTGCCTCTATGCGAACAGTGCCATGGGCAGATGAGACTGAGCAACAGCTTTCCAGGCTAGCCCCTTCTGCCTGCCAGCTATCTGCAGACGTTGGCATTTTCGGAGCAGGGCTGCCGGAGGCTCCCGGCACAGACCCCATAAGTTTCGTATGAAGTTTGAGGTAGAGAGACAAGCATGCACCCCAGTCTCTGTGCCTCTGTGCGAGCAGTGCCGTGGGCAGATGATGCTGAGCAACAGCTTTCCAGGATAGCCTCTTCTGCCTGCCAGCTATCTGCAGACGTGCGCATTTTCGGAGCATGGCTGACTCAGGCTCCTGGCAGGGACACCACCATTCCCAGCATGCATTTGAAGTTTCAAGTGGGAAGATAAGCAAGCAGCCCCTTTCTCTGTGCCTCTTTGCGGCAACTGTCATGGGCAGATGAGGCTGAGCAACAGCTTTCCAGGCTAGCCCTTTCTGGCTGCCAGCTATCTGCAGACGTTCGCACTATCGGAGCAGGGCTCTGATAGGAGCCTGGCTGGGAAACCACCATTCCCAGCATGTGTTTGAAGTTTCAAGTGGCAAGATAAGCAAGCAGCCCCATTCTCTGTGCCTCTCTGCGAGCAGTGCCATGGGCAGATGAGGCTGTGCAACAGGTTTCCAGGCTAGCACCTTCTGGCTGCCAGCTATCTGCAGACGTTCGCATTTTCGGGGCAGGGCTGCGAAAGAAGCCTGGCTGGACACGAACTTTCCCAGGCTACGTTTGAAGTTTGAGGTGGCAAGACAAGCAAGCAGCCCCATTCTCTGTGCCTCTGTGCGAGCAGTGTCGTGGGCAGATGAGGCTGAGCAACAGCTTTCCAGGCTAGCCCCTTCTGCCTGCCAGCGATCTGCAGACGTGCGCATTTTCGGAGCAGGGCTGACTCAGGGTCCTGGCACAGACCACAAGAGCTACGTTTGAAGTTTGAGGTGGCAAGACAAGCAAGCAGCCCCAGTCTCTGTGCCTCTGTGCGAGCACTGCCATGGGCAGATTGGGCTGAGCAACAGCTTTCCAGGCTAGCACCTTCTGGCTGCCAGCTATCTGCAGACGTTCGCACTTTCGGAGCAGGGCTGTGATAGGAGCCTGGCAGGGACACCATCTTTCCCAGGCTACGTTTGAAGTTTGAGGTGGCAAGACAAGCAAGCAGCCCCAGTCTCTGTGCCTCTGTGCGAGTAGTGCCGTGGGCAGATGAGGCTGAGCAACAGCTTTCCAGGCTAGCCCCTTCTGCCTGGCAGCTATCTGCCGACGTTCGCATTTCAAGAGCAGGGCTGCCGCAGTCTCCTTTCACAGACACCAAGTGCTACGTTTGAAATTTGAGGTGGCAAGACAAGCAAGCAGCCCCATTCTCTGTGCCTCTCTGCGAGCACTGCCATGGGCAGATGAGGCTGAGCAACAGCTTTCCAGGCTAGCCCCTTCTGGCTGCCAGCTATCTGCAGACGTTCGCATTTTCGGGGCAGGGCTGCGAAAGGAGCCTGGCAGGGACACCACCATTCCCAGAATGCGTTTGAAGTTTCAAGTGGCAAGTTAAGGAAGCAGCCCCATTCTCTGTGCCTCTATGCGAACAGTGCCATGGGCAGATGAGGCTGAGCAACAGCTTTCCAGGCTAGCCCCTTCTGGCTGCCAGCTATCTGCAGACGTTCGCATTTCAAGAGCAGGGCTGCGAAAGGAGCCTAGCAGGTACACCATCTTTCCCAGGCTACGTTTGAAGTTTGAGGTGGCAAGACAAGCAAGGAGCCCCATTCTCTGTGCCTCTGTGCGAGCAGTGCCGTGGGCAGATGAGGCTGAGCAAGAGCTTTCCAGGCTAGCCCCTTCTGCCTGCCAGCTATCTGCAGACGTTCGCATTTTCGGAGCAGGGCTGACGCAGGCTCCTGGCACAGACCACAAGAGCTACGTTTGAAGTTTGAAGTGGCAAGATAAGCAAGCAGCCCCAGTATCTGTGCCTCTGTGCGAGCACTGCCATGGGCAGATGAGGCTGAGCAACAGCTTTCCAGGCTAGCACCTTCTGGCTGCCAGCTATCACCAGACGTTCGCACTTTCGGAGCAGGGCTGCGAAAGGAGCCTGGCTGGGACACCAACTTTCCCAGGCTACGTTTGAAGTATGGGGTGGCAAGACAAGCAAGTAGCCCCATTCCCTGTGCCTCTGTGCGAGCAGTGCCATGGGCAGATGAGGCTGAGCAACAGCTTTCCAGGATAGCCCTTTCTGGCTGCCAGCTATCTGCAGACGTTCGCACTTTCGGAGCAGGGCTGTGATAGGAGACTGGCTGGGACACCACCATTCCCAGCATGCGTTTGAAGTTTCAAGTGGCAAGATAAGCAAGCAGCCCCATTCTCTGTGCCTCTATGCGAACAGTGCCATTGGCAGATGAGGCTGAGCAACAGCTTTCCAGGCTAGCCCCTTCTGGCTGCCAGCTATCTGCCGACGTTCGCATTTCAAGACCAGGGCTGCGAAAGGAGCCTATCAGGTACACCATCTTTTCCAGGCTACGTTTGAAGTTTGAGGTGGCAAGACAAGCAAGGAGCCCCATTCTATGTGCCTCTGTGCGAGCAGTGTCGTGGGCAGATGAGCCTGAGCAACAGCTTTCCAGGCTAGCACCTTCTGGCTGCCAGCTATGTGCAGACGTTCGCACTTTCGGAGCAGGGCTGTGATAGGAGCCTGGCAGGGACACCACCATTCCCAGCATGCGTTTGAGGTTTCAAGTGGCAAGATAAGCAAGCAGCCCCAGTATCTGTGCCTCTGTGCGAGCAGTGCCATGGGCAGATGAGGCTGAGCAACAGCTTTCCACACTAGCACCTTCTGGCTGCCAGCTATCTGCAGACGTTCGCACTTTCGGAGCAGGGCTGCGAAAGGAGCCTGGCTGGGACACCAACTTTCCCAGGCTACGTTTGAAGTATGAGGTGGCAAGACAAGCAAGTAGCCCCATTCCCTGTGCCTCTGTGCGAGCACTGCCATGGGCAGATGAGGCTGAGCAACAGCTTTCCAGGCTAGCCCCTTCTGCCTGCCAGCTATCTGCAGACGTTCTCATTTCAAGAGCAGGGCTGCGAAAGGAGCCTAGCAGGTACACCATCTTTCCCAGGCTACGTTTGAAGTTTGAGGTGGCAAGACAAGCAAGGAGCCCCATTCTCTGTGCCTCTGTGCGAGCAGTGCCATGGGCAGATGAGGCTGAGCAACAGCTTTCCAGGCTAGCCCCTTCTGGCTGCCAGCTATCTGCAGACGTTCGTATTTTCAGAGCAGGGCTGCCGCAGGCTCCTTTCACAGACACCAAGTGCTACGTTTGAAATTTGAGGTGGCAAGACAAGCAAGCAGACCCAGTCTCTGTACCTCTCTGCGAGCACTGCCATGGGCAGATGAGGCTGAGCAACAGCTTTCCAGGCTAGCACCTTCTGGCTGCCAGCTATCTGCAGACGTTCGCATTTTCGGGGCAGGGCTGCGAAAGAAGCCTGGCTGGACACGAACTTTCCCAGGCTACGTTTGAAGTTTGAGGTGGCAAGACAAGCAAGCAGCCCCATTCTCTGTGCCTCTGTGCGAGCAGTGTCGTGGGCAGATGAGGCTGAGCAACAGCTTTCCAGGCTAGCCCCTTCTGCCTGATAGCTATCTGCAGACGTGCGCATTTTCGGAGCAGGGCTGACTCAGGCTCCTGGCACAGACCACAAGAGCTACGTTTGAAGTTTGAGGTGGCAAGACAAGCAAGCAGCCCCAGTCTCTGTGCCTCTGTGCGAGCACTGCCATGGACAGATTGGGCTGAGCAACAGCTTTCCAGGCTAGCACCTTCTGGCTGCCAGCTATCTGCAGACGTTCGCACTTTCGGAGCAGGGCTGTGATAGGAGCCTGGCAGGGACACCATCTTTCCCAGGCTACGTTTGAAGTTTGAGGTGGCAAGACAAGCAAGCAGCCCCAGTCTCTGTGCCTCTGTGCGAGCAGTGCCGTGGGCAGATGAGGCTGAGCAACAGCTTTCCAGGCTAGCCCCTTCTGCCTGCCAGCTATCTGCCGACGTTCGCATTTCAAGAGCAGGGCTGCGAAAGGAGCCTAGCAGGTACACCATCTTTCCCAGGCTACGTTTGAAGTTTGAGGTGGCAAGACAAGCAAGCAGCCCCAGTCTCTGTGCCTCTCTGCGAGCACTGCCATGGGCAGATGAGGCTGAGCAACAGCTTTCCAGGCTAGCCCCTTCTGGCTGCCAGCTATCTGCAGACGTTCGCATTTTCGGGGCAGGGCTGCGAAAGGAGCCTGGCTGGGACACGAACTTTCCCAGGCTACGTTTGAAGTTTGAGGTGGCAAGACAAGCAAGGAGCCCCAGTCTCTGTGGCTCTGTGCGAGCAGTGCCATGGGCAGATGAGGCTGAGCAACAGCTTTCCACACTAGCACCTTCTGGCTGCCAACTATCTGCAGACGTTCGCATTTCAAGAGCAGGGCTGCGAAAGGAGCCTAGCAGGTACACCATCTTTCCCAGGCTACGTTTGAAGTTTGAGGTGGCAAGACAAGCAAGGAGCCCCATTCTCTGTGCCTCTGTGCGAGCAGTGTCGTGGGCAGATGAGCCTGAGCAACAGCTTTCCAGGCTAGCCCCTTCTGCCTGCCAGCTATCTGCAGACGTTCGCATTTTCGGAGCAGGTCTGCCGCAGGCTCCTGGCACAGACACCAAGAGCTACGTTTGAAGTTTGAGGTGGCAAGACAAGCAAGCAGCCCCATTCTCTGTGCCTCTCTGCGAGCACTGCCATGGGCAGATGAGGCTGAGCAACAGCTTTCCAGCCTAACCCCTTCTGTCTGCCAGCTATCTGCAGACGTTCGCATTTTCGGGGCAGGGCTGCGAAAGGAGCCTGGCTGGACACGAACTTTCCCAGGCTACGTTTGAAGTTTGAGGTGGCAAGACAAGCAAGCAGCCCCATTCTCTGTGCCTCTGTGCGAGCAGTGTCATGGGCAGATGAGGCTGAGCAACAGCTTTCCAGGCTAGCCCCTTCTGCCTGCCAGCTATCTGCAGACGTTCGCATTTCAAGAGCAGGGCTGCGAAAGGAGCCTAGCAGGTACACCATCTTTCCCAGGCTACGTTTGAAGTTTGAGGTGGCAAGACAAGCAAGGAGCCCCATTCTCTGTGCCTCTCTGCGAGCAGTGCCGTGGGCAGATGAGGCTGAGCAACAGCTTTCCAGGCTAGCCCCTTCTGCCTGCCAGCTATCTGCAGACGTTCGCATTTTCGGAGCAGGGCTGACGCAGGCTCCTGGCACAGACCACAAGAGCTACGTTTGAAGTTTGAGGTGGCTAGACAAGCAAGCAGACCCAGTCTCTGTGCCTCTGTGCGAGCACTGCCATGGGCAGATGAGGCTGAGCAACAGCTTTCCAGGCTAGCCCCTTCTGCCTGGCAGCTATCTGCAGACGTTCGCATTTTCGGGGCAGGGCTGCGAAAGGAGCCTGGCTGGACACGAACTTTCCCAGGCTACGTTTGAAGTTTGAGGTGGCAAGACAAGCAAGCAGCCCCATTCTCTGTGCCTCTGTGCGAGCAGTGTCGTGGGCAGATGAGGCTGAGCAACAGCTTTCCAGGCTAGCCCCTTCTGGCTGCCAGCTATCTGCAGACGTTCGCATTTCAAGAGCAGGGCTGCGAAAGGAGCCTAGCAGGTACACCATCTTTCCCAGGCTACGTTTGAAGTATGAGGTGGCAAGACAAGCAAGGAGCCCCATTCTCTGTGCCTCTGTGCGAGCAGTGCCGTGGGCAGATGAGGCTGAGCAACAGCTTTCCAGGCTAGCCCCTTCTGGCTGCCAGCTATCTGCAGACGTTCGCATTTTCGGAGCAGGGCTGACGCAGGCTCCTGGCACAGACCACAAGAGCTACGTTTGAAGTTTGAAGTGGCAAGATAAGCAAGCAGCCCCAGTCTCTGTGCCTCTGTGCGAGCAGTGCCATGGGCAGATGAGGCTGAGCAACAGCTTTCCAGGATAGCCCTTTCTGGCTGCCAGCTATCTGCAGACGTTCGCACTATCGGAGCAGGGCTGTGATAGCAGCCTGGCTGGGACACCACCATTCCCAGCATGCGTTTGAAGTTTCAAGTGGCAAGATAAGCAAGCAGCCCCATTCTCTGTGCCTCTATGCGAACAGTGCCATTGGCAGATGAGGCTGAGCAACAGCTTTCCAGGCTAGCCCCTTCTGCCTGCCAGCTATCTGCCGACGTTCGCATTTCAAGACCAGGGCTGCGAAAGGAGCCTATCAGGTACACCATGTTTTCCAGGCTACGTTTGAAGTTTGAGGTGGCAAGACAAGCAAGGAGCCCCATTCTATGTGCCTCTGTGCGAGCAGTGTCGTGGGCAGATGAGCCTGAGCAACAGCTTTCCAGGCTAGCACCTTCTGGCTGCCAGCTATGTGCAGACGTTCGCACTTTCGGAGCAGGGCTGTGATAGGAGCCTGGCAGGGACACCACCATTCCCAGCATGCGTTTGAGGTTTCAAGTGGCAAGATAAGCAAGCAGCCCCAGTATCTGTGCCTCTGTGCGAGCAGTGCCATGGGCAGATGAGGCTGAGCAACAGCTTTCCACACTAGCACCTTCTGGCTGCCAGCTATCTGCAGACGTTCGCACTTTCGGAGCAGGGCTGCGAAAGGAGCCTGGCTGGGACACCAACTTTCCCAGGCTACGTTTGAAGTATGAGGTGGCAAGACAAGCAAGTAGCCCCATTCCCTGTGCCTCTGTGCGAGCACTGCCATGGGCAGATGAGGCTGAGCAACAGCTTTCCAGGCTAGCCCCTTCTGCCTGCCAGCTATCTGCAGACGTTCTCATTTCAAGAGCAGGGCTGCGAAAGGAGCCTAGCAGGTACACCATCTTTCCCAGGCTACGTTTGAAGTTTGAGGTGGCAAGACAAGCAAGGAGCCCCATTCTCTGTGCCTCTCTGCGAGCAGTGCCATGGGCAGATGAGGCTGAGCAACAGCTTTCCAGGCTAGCCCCTTCTGGCTGCCAGCTATCTGCAGACGTTCGTATTTTCAGAGCAGGGCTGCCGCAGGCTCCTTTCACAGACACCAAGTGCTACGTTTGAAATTTGAGGTGGCAAGACAAGCAAGCAGACCCAGTCTCTGTACCTCTCTGCGAGCACTGCCATGGGCAGATGAGGCTGAGCAACAGCTTTCCAGGCTAGCACCTTCTGGCTGCCAGCTATCTGCAGACGTTCGCATTTTCGGGGCAGGGCTGACTCAGGCTCCTGGCAGAGACCACAAGAGCTACGTTTGAAGTTTGAGGTGGCAAGACAAGCAAGCAGCCCCAGTCTCTGTACCTCTCTGCGAGCACTGCCATGGGCAGATGAGGCTGAGCAACAGCTTTCCAGGCTAGCACCTTCTGGCTGCCAGCTATCTGCAGACGTTCGCACTTTCGGAGCAGGGCTGTGATAGAAGCCTGGCAGGGACACCACCATTCCCAGCATGCGTTTGAGGTTTCAAGTGGCAAGATAAGCAAGCAGCCCCAGTCTCTGTGCCTCTGTGCGAGCAGTGCCATGGGCAGATGAGGCTGAGCAACAGCTTTCACACTAGCACCTTCTGGCTGCCAGCTATCTGCAGACGTTCGCATTTCAAGAGCAGGGCTGCGAAAGGAGCCTAGCAGGTACACCATCTTTCCCAGGCTACGTTTGAAGTTTGAGGTGGCAAGACAAGCAAGGAGCCCCAGTCTCTGTGCCTCTGTGCGAGCAGTGTCGTGGGCAGATGAGCCTGAGCAACAGCTTTCCAGGCTAGCCCCTTCTGCCTGCCAGCTATCTGCAGACGTTCGCATTTTCGGAGCAGGTCTGCCGCAGGCTCCTGGCACAGACACCAAGAGCTACGTTTGAAATTTGAGGTGGCAAGACAAGCAAGCAGCCCCATTCTCTGTGCCTCTCTGCGAGCACTGCCATGGGCAGATGAGGCTGAGCAACAGCTTTCCAGGCTAGCCCCTTCTGCCTGCCAGCTATCTGCAGACGTTCGCATTTTCGGGGCAGGGCTGCGAAACGAGCCTGGCTGGACACGAACTTTCCCAGGCTACGTTTGAAGTTTGAGGTGGCAAGACAAGCAAGCAGCCCCATTCTCTGTGCCTCTGTGCGAGCAGTGTCGTGGGCAGATGAGGCTGAGCAACAGCTTTCCAGGCTAGCCCCTTCTGGCTGCCAGCTATCTGCAGACGTTCGCATTTCAAGAGCAGGGCTGCGAAAGGAGCCTAGCAGGTACACCATCTTTCCCAGGCTACGTTTGAAGTTTGAGGTGGCAAGACAAGCAAGGAGCCCCATTCTCTGTGCCTCTCTGCGAGCAGTGCCGTGGGCAGATGAGGCTGAGCAACAGCTTTCCAGGCTAGCCCCTTCTGCCTGGCAGCTATCTGCAGACGTTCGTATTTTCAGAGCAGGGCTGCCGCAGTCTCCTTTCACAGACACCAAGTGCTACGTTTGAAATTTGAGGTGGCAAGACAAGCAAGCAGCCCCATTCTCTGTGCCTCTCTGCGAGCACTGCCATGGGCAGATGAGGCTGAGCAACAGCTTTCCAGGCTAGCCCCTTCTGCCTGCCAGCTATCTGCAGACGTTCGCATTTTCGGGGCAGGGCTGCGAAAGGAGCCTGGCAGGGACACCACCATTCCCAGAATGCGTTTGAAGTTTCAAGTGGCAAGTTAAGGAAGCAGCCCCATTCTCTGTGCCTCTATGCGAACAGTGCCATGGGCAGATGAGGCTGAGCAACAGCTTTCCAGGCTAGCCCCTTCTGGCTGCCAGCTATCTGCAGACGTTCGCATTTCAAGAGCAGGGCTGCGAAAGGAGCCTAGCAGGTACACCATCTTTCCCAGGCTACGTTTGAAGTTTGAGGTGGCAAGACAAGCAAGGAGCCCCATTCTCTGTGCCTCTGTGCGAGCAGTGCCGTGGGCAGATGAGGCTGAGCAAGAGCTTTCCAGGCTAGCCCCTTCTGCCTGCCAGCTATCTGCAGACGTTCGCATTTTCGGAGCAGGGCTGACGCAGGCTCCTGGCACAGACCACAAGAGCTACGTTTGAAGTTTGAAGTGGCAAGATAAGCAAGCAGCCCCAGTATCTGTGCCTCTGTGCGAGCACTGCCATGGGCAGATGAGGCTGAGCAACAGCTTTCCAGGCTAGCACCTTCTGGCTGCCAGCTATCAGCAGACGTTCGCACTTTCGGAGCAGGGCTGCGAAAGGAGCCTGGCTGGGACACCAACTTTCCCAGGCTACGTTTGAAGTATGGGGTGGCAAGACAAGCAAGTAGCCCCATTCCCTGTGCCTCTGTGCGAGCAGTGCCATGGGCAGATGAGGCTGAGCAACAGCTTTCCAGGATAGCCCTTTCTGGCTGCCAGCTATCTGCAGACGTTCGCACTTTCGGAGCAGGGCTGTGATAGGAGACTGGCTGGGACACCACCATTCCCAGCATGCGTTTGAAGTTTCAAGTGGCAAGATAAGCAAGCAGCCCCATTCTCTGTGCCTCTATGCGAACAGTGCCATTGGCAGATGAGGCTGAGCAACAGCTTTCCAGGCTAGCCCCTTCTGGCTGCCAGCTATCTGCCGACGTTCGCATTTCAAGACCAGGGCTGCGAAAGGAGCCTATCAGGTACACCATCTTTTCCAGGCTACGTTTGAAGTTTGAGGTGGCAAGACAAGCAAGGAGCCCCATTCTATGTGCCTCTGTGCGAGCAGTGTCGTGGGCAGATGAGCCTGAGCAACAGCTTTCCAGGCTAGCACCTTCTGGCTGCCAGCTATGTGCAGACGTTCGCACTTTCGGAGCAGGGCTGTGATAGGAGCCTGGCAGGGACACCACCATTGCCAGCATGCGTTTGAGGTTTCAAGTGGCAAGATAAGCAAGCAGCCCCAGTATCTGTGCCTCTGTGCGAGCAGTGCCATGGGCAGATGAGGCTGAGCAACAGCTTTCCACACTAGCACCTTCTGGCTGCCAGCTATCTGCAGACGTTCGCACTTTCGGAGCAGGGCTGCGAAAGGAGCCTGGCTGGGACACCAACTTTCCCAGGCTACGTTTGAAGTATGAGGTGGCAAGACAAGCAAGTAGCCCCATTCCCTGTGCCTCTGTGCGAGCACTGCCATGGGCAGATGAGGCTGAGCAACAGCTTTCCAGGCTAGCCCCTTCTGCCTGCCAGCTATCTGCAGACGTTCTCATTTCAAGAGCAGGGCTGCGAAAGGAGCCTAGCAGGTACACCATCTTTCCCAGGCTACGTTTGAAGTTTGAGGTGGCAAGACAAGCAAGGAGCCCCATTCTCTGTGCCTCTGTGCGAGCAGTGCCATGGGCAGATGAGGCTGAGCAACAGCTTTCCAGGCTAGCCCCTTCTGGCTGCCAGCTATCTGCAGACGTTCGTATTTTCAGAGCAGGGCTGCCGCAGGCTCCTTTCACAGACACCAAGTGCTACGTTTGAAATTTGAGGTGGCAAGACAAGCAAGCAGACCCAGTCTCTGTACCTCTCTGCGAGCACTGCCATGGGCAGATGAGGCTGAGCAACAGCTTTCCAGGCTAGCACCTTCTGGCTGCCAGCTATCTGCAGACGTTCGCATTTTCGGGGCAGGGCTGACTCAGGCTCCTGGCAGAGACCACAAGAGCTACGTTTGAAGTTTGAGGTGGCAAGACAAGCAAGCAGCCCCAGTCTCTGTGCCTCTGTGCGAGCACTGCCATGGGCAGATGAGGCTGAGCAACAGCTTTCCAGGCTAGCACCTTCTGGCTGCCAGCTATCTGCAGACGTTCGCACTTTCGGAGCAGGGCTGTGATAGGACCCTGGCAGGGACACCACCATTCCCAGCATGCGTTTGAGGTTT
Source organism: Opisthocomus hoazin (assembly GCF_030867145.1). NCBI lineage: Eukaryota > Metazoa > Chordata > Aves > Opisthocomiformes > Opisthocomidae > Opisthocomus > Opisthocomus hoazin. The sequence goes on along the minus strand of NC_134424.1, from coordinate 26,574,270 downwards.
CAAGAGGCAAGATAGGCAAGCAGCCCCATTCTCTGTGCCTCTATGCGAGCAGTGCCATGGGCAGATGAGGCTGAGCAACAGCTTTCCAGGCTAGCCCCTTCTGCCTGCCAGCTATCTGCAGACGTTCGTATTTTCGGAGCAGGTCTGCCGCAGGCTCCTGGCACAGACACCAAGAGCTACGTTTGAAATTTGAGGTGGCAAGACAAGCAAGCAGCCCCAGTCTCTGTGCCTCTGTGCGAGCACTGCCATGGGCAGATGAGGCTGAGCAACAGCTTTCCAGGCTAGCCCCTTCTGCCTGGCAGCTATCTGCAGACGTTCGCATTTTCGGGGCAGGGCTGCGAAACGAGCCTGGCTGGACACGAACTTTCCCAGGCTACGTTTGAAGTTTGAGGTGGCAAGACAAGCAAGCAGCCCCATTCTCTGTGCCTCTGTGCGAGCAGTGTCGTGGGCAGATGAGGCTGAGCAACAGCTTTCCAGGCTAGCCCCTTCTGGCTGCCAGCTATCTGCAGACGTTCGCATTTCAAGAGCAGGGCTGCGAAAGGAGCCTAGCAGGTACACCATCTTTCCCAGGCTACGTTTGAAGTTTGAGGTGGCAAGACAAGCAAGGAGCCCCAGTCTCTGTGCCTCTGTGCGAGCAGTGCCGTGGGCAGATGAGGCTGAGCAACAGCTTTCCAGGCTAGCCCCTTCTGCCTGCCAGCTATCTGCAGACGTTCGTATTTTCAGAGCAGGGCTGCCGCAGTCTCCTTTCTCAGACACCAAGTGCTACGTTTGAAATTTGAGGTGGCAAGACAAGCAAGCAGCCCCATTCTCTGTGCCTCTCTGCGAGCACTGCCATGGGCAGATGAGGCTGAGCAACAGCTTTCCAGGCTAGCCCCTTCTGCCTGCCAGCTATCTGCAGACGTTCGCATTTTCGGGGCAGGGCTGCGAAAGGAGCCTGGCAGGGACACCACCATTCCCAGAATGCATTTGAAGTTTCAAGTGGCAAGATAAGCAAGCAGCCCCATTCTCTGTGCCTCTTTGCGGCAACTGTCATGGGCAGATGAGGCTGAGCAACAGCTTTCCAGGCTAGCCCTTTCTGGCTGCCAGCTATCTGCAGACGTTCGCACTATCGGAGCAGGGCTCTGATAGGAGCCTGGCTGGGAAACCACCATTCCCAGCATGTGTTTGAAGTTTCAAGTGGCAAGATAAGCAAGCAGCCCCATTCTCTGTGCCTCTGTGCGAGCAGTGCCATGGGCAGATGAGGCTGTGCAACAGGTTTCCAGGCTAGCACCTTCTGGCTGCCAGCTATCTGCAGACGTTCGCATTTTCGGGGCAGGGCTGCGAAAGAAGCCTGGCTGGACACGAACTTTCCCAGGCTACGTTTGAAGTTTGAGGTGGCAAGACAAGCAAGCAGCCCCATTCTCTGTGCCTCTGTGCGAGCAGTGTCGTGGGCAGATGAGGCTGAGCAACAGCTTTCCAGGCTAGCCCCTTCTGCCTGCCAGCTATCTGCAGACGTGCGCATTTTCGGAGCAGGGCTGACTCAGGCTCCTGGCACAGACCACAAGAGCTACGTTTGAAGTTTGAGGTGGCAAGACAAGCAAGCAGCCCCAGTCTCTGTGCCTCTGTGCGAGCACTGCCATGGACAGATTGGGCTGAGCAACAGCTTTCCAGGCTAGCACCTTCTGGCTGCCAGCTATCTGCAGACGTTCGCACTTTCGGAGCAGGGCTGTGATAGGAGCCTGGCAGGGACACCATCTTTCCCAGGCTACGTTTGAAGTTTGAGGTGGCAAGACAAGCAAGCAGCCCCAGTCTCTGTGCCTCTGTGCGAGCAGTGCCGTGGGCAGATGAGGCTGAGCAACAGCTTTCCAGGCTAGCCCCTTCTGCCTGCCAGCTATCTGCCGACGTTCGCATTTCAAGAGCAGGGCTGCGAAAGGAGCCTAGCAGGTACACCATCTTTCCCAGGCTACGTTTGAAGTTTGAGGTGGCAAGACAAGCAAGCAGCCCCAGTCTCTGTGCCTCTCTGCGAGCAGTGCCATGGGCAGATGAGGCTGAGCAACAGCTTTCCAGGCTAGCCCCTTCTGGCTGCCAGCTATCTGCAGACGTTCGCATTTTCGGGGCAGGGCTGCGAAAGGAGCCTGGCTGGGACACGAACTTTCCCAGGCTACGTTTGAAGTTTGAGGTGGCAAGACAAGCAAGGAGCCCCAGTCTCTGTGGCTCTGTGCGAGCAGTGCCATGGGCAGATGAGGCTGAGCAACAGCTTTCCACACTAGCACCTTCTGGCTGCCAGCTATCTGCAGACGTTCGCATTTCAAGAGCAGGGCTGCGAAAGGAGCCTAGCAGGTACACCATCTTTCCCAGGCTACGTTTGAAGTTTGAGGTGGCAAGACAAGCAAGGAGCCCCATTCTCTGTGCCTCTGTGCGAGCAGTGTCGTGGGCAGATGAGCCTGAGCAACAGCTTTCCAGGCTAGCCCCTTCTGCCTGCCAGCTATCTGCAGACGTTCGCATTTTCGGAGCAGGTCTGCCGCAGGCTCCTGGCACAGACACCAAGAGCTACGTTTGAAGTTTGAGGTGGCAAGACAAGCAAGCAGCCCCATTCTCTGTGCCTCTCTGCGAGCACTGCCATGGGCAGATGAGGCTGAGCAACAGCTTTCCAGCCTAACCCCTTCTGCCTGCCAGCTATCTGCAGACGTTCGCATTTTCGGGGCAGGGCTGCGAAAGGAGCCTGGCTGGACACGAACTTTCCCAGGCTACGTTTGAAGTTTGAGGTGGCAAGACAAGCAAGCAGCCCCATTCTCTGTGCCTCTGTGCGAGCAGTGTCATGGGCAGATGAGGCTGAGCAACAGCTTTCCAGGCTAGCCCCTTCTGCCTGCCAGCTATCTGCAGACGTTCGCATTTCAAGAGCAGGGCTGCGAAAGGAGCCTAGCAGGTACACCATCTTTCCCAGGCTACGTTTGAAGTTTGAGGTGGCAAGACAAGCAAGGAGCCCCATTCTCTGTGCCTCTCTGCGAGCAGTGCCGTGGGCAGATGAGGCTGAGCAACAGCTTTCCAGGCTAGCCCCTTCTGCCTGCCAGCTATCTGCAGACGTTCGCATTTTCGGAGCAGGGCTGACGCAGGCTCCTGGCACAGACCACAAGAGCTACGTTTGAAGTTTGAGGTGGCTAGACAAGCAAGCAGACCCAGTCTCTGTGCCTCTGTGCGAGCACTGCCATGGGCAGATGAGGCTGAGCAACAGCTTTCCAGGCTAGCCCCTTCTGCCTGGCAGCTATCTGCAGACGTTCGCATTTTCGGGGCAGGGCTGCGAAAGGAGCCTGGCTGGACACGAACTTTCCCAGGCTACGTTTGAAGTTTGAGGTGGCAAGACAAGCAAGCAGCCCCATTCTCTGTGCCTCTGTGCGAGCAGTGTCGTGGGCAGATGAGGCTGAGCAACAGCTTTCCAGGCTAGCCCCTTCTGGCTGCCAGCTATCTGCAGACGTTCGCATTTCAAGAGCAGGGCTGCGAAAGGAGCCTAGCAGGTACACCATCTTTCCCAGGCTACGTTTGAAGTATGAGGTGGCAAGACAAGCAAGGAGCCCCATTCTCTGTGCCTCTGTGCGAGCAGTGCCGTGGGCAGATGAGGCTGAGCAACAGCTTTCCAGGCTAGCCCCTTCTGGCTGCCAGCTATCTGCAGACGTTCGCATTTTCGGAGCAGGGCTGACGCAGGCTCCTGGCACAGACCACAAGAGCTACGTTTGAAGTTTGAAGTGGCAAGATAAGCAAGCAGCCCCAGTCTCTGTGCCTCTGTGCGAGCAGTGCCATGGGCAGATGAGGCTGAGCAACAGCTTTCCAGGATAGCCCTTTCTGGCTGCCAGCTATCTGCAGACGTTCGCACTTTCGGAGCAGGGCTGTGATAGGAGACTGGCTGGGACACCACCATTCCCAGCATGCGTTTGAAGTTTCAAGTGGCAAGATAAGCAAGCAGCCCCATTCTCTGTGCCTCTATGCGAACAGTGCCATTGGCAGATGAGGCTGAGCAACAGCTTTCCAGGCTAGCCCCTTCTGGCTGCCAGCTATCTGCAGACGTTCGCATTTCAAGACCAGGGCTGCGAAAGGAGCCTATCAGGTACACCATGTTTTCCAGGCTACGTTTGAAGTTTGAGGTGGCAAGACAAGCAAGGAGCCCCATTCTATGTGCCTCTGTGCGAGCAGTGTCGTGGGCAGATGAGCCTGAGCAACAGCTTTCCAGGCTAGCACCTTCTGGCTGCCAGCTATGTGCAGACGTTCGCACTTTCGGAGCAGGGCTGTGATAGGAGCCTGGCAGGGACACCACCATTCCCAGCATGCGTTTGAGGTTTCAAGTGGCAAGATAAGCAAGCAGCCCCAGTATCTGTGCCTCTGTGCGAGCAGTGCCATGGGCAGATGAGGCTGAGCAACAGCTTTCCACACTAGCACCTTCTGGCTGCCAGCTATCTGCAGACGTTCGCACTTTCGGAGCAGGGCTGCGAAAGGAGCCTGGCTGGGACACCAACTTTCCCAGGCTACGTTTGAAGTATGAGGTGGCAAGACAAGCAAGTAGCCCCATTCCCTGTGCCTCTGTGCGAGCACTGCCATGGGCAGATGAGGCTGAGCAACAGCTTTCCAGGCTAGCCCCTTCTGCCTGCCAGCTATCTGCAGACGTTCTCATTTCAAGAGCAGGGCTGCGAAAGGAGCCTAGCAGGTACACCATCTTTCCCAGGCTACGTTTGAAGTTTGAGGTGGCAAGACAAGCAAGGAGCCCCATTCTCTGTGCCTCTCTGCGAGCAGTGCCATGGGCAGATGAGGCTGAGCAACAGCTTTCCAGGCTAGCCCCTTCTGGCTGCCAGCTATCTGCAGACGTTCGTATTTTCAGAGCAGGGCTGCCGCAGGCTCCTTTCACAGACACCAAGTGCTACGTTTGAAATTTGAGGTGGCAAGACAAGCAAGCAGACCCAGTCTCTGTACCTCTCTGCGAGCACTGCCATGGGCAGATGAGGCTGAGCAACAGCTTTCCAGGCTAGCACCTTCTGGCTGCCAGCTATCTGCAGACGTTCGCATTTTCGGGGCAGGGCTGACTCAGGCTCCTGGCACAGACACCAAGAGCTACGTTTGAAGTTTGAGGTGGCAAGACAAGCAAGCAGCCCCAGTCTCTGTACCTCTCTGCGAGCACTGCCATGGGCAGATGAGGCTGAGCAACAGCTTTCCAGGCTAGCACCTTCTGGCTGCCAGCTATCTGCAGACGTTCGCACTTTCGGAGCAGGGCTGTGATAGAAGCCTGGCAGGGACACCACCATTCCCAGCATGCGTTTGAGGTTTCAAGTGGCAAGATAAGCAAGCAGCCCCAGTCTCTGTGCCTCTGTGCGAGCAGTGCCATGGGCAGATGAGCCTGAGCAACAGCTTTCCAGGCTAGCCCCTTCTGGCTGCCAGCTATCTGCAGACGTTCGCATTTTCGGGGCAGGGCTGCGAAAGGAGCCTAGCAGGTACACCATCTTTCCCAGGCTACGTTTGAAGTTTGAGGTGGCAAGACAAGCAAGGAGCCCCAGTCTCTGTGCCTCTGTGCGAGCAGTGTCGTGGGCAGATGAGCCTGAGCAACAGCTTTCCAGGCTAGCCCCTTCTGGCTGCCAGCTATCTGCAGACGTTCGCATTTTCGGAGCAGGTCTGCCGCAGGCTCCTGGCACAGACACCAAGAGCTACGTTTGAAATTTGAGGTGGCAAGACAAGCAAGCAGCCCCATTCTCTGTGCCTCTCTGCGAGCACTGCCATGGGCAGATGAGGCTGAGCAACAGCTTTCCAGGCTAGCCCCTTCTGCCTGCCAGCTATCTGCAGACGTTCGCATTTTCGGGGCAGGGCTGCGAAACGAGCCTGGCTGGACACGAACTTTCCCAGGCTACGTTTGAAGTTTGAGGTGGCAAGACAAGCAAGCAGCCCCATTCTCTGTGCCTCTGTGCGAGCAGTGTCGTGGGCAGATGAGGCTGAGCAACAGCTTTCCAGGCTAGCCCCTTCTGGCTGCCAGCTATCTGCAGACGTTCGCATTTCAAGAGCAGGGCTGCGAAAGGAGCCTAGCAGGTACACCATCTTTCCCAGGCTACGTTTGAAGTTTGAGGTGGCAAGACAAGCAAGGAGCCCCATTCTCTGTGCCTCTCTGCGAGCAGTGCCGTGGGCAGATGAGGCTGAGCAACAGCTTTCCAGGCTAGCCCCTTCTGCCTGGCAGCTATCTGCAGACGTTCGTATTTTCAGAGCAGGGCTGCCGCAGTCTCCTTTCACAGACACCAAGTGCTACGTTTGAAATTTGAGGTGGCAAGACAAGCAAGCAGCCCCATTCTCTGTGCCTCTCTGCGAGCACTGCCATGGGCAGATGAGGCTGAGCAACAGCTTTCCAGGCTAGCCCCTTCTGGCTGCCAGCTATCTGCAGACGTTCGCATTTTCGGGGCAGGGCTGCGAAAGGAGCCTGGCAGGGACACCACCATTCCCAGAATGCGTTTGAAGTTTCAAGTGGCAAGTTAAGGAAGCAGCCCCATTCTCTGTGCCTCTATGCGAACAGTGCCATGGGCAGATGAGGCTGAGCAACAGCTTTCCAGGCTAGCCCCTTCTGGCTGCCAGCTATCTGCAGACGTTCGCATTTCAAGAGCAGGGCTGCGAAAGGAGCCTAGCAGGTACACCATCTTTCCCAGGCTACGTTTGAAGTTTGAGGTGGCAAGACAAGCAAGGAGCCCCATTCTCTGTGCCTCTGTGCGAGCAGTGCCGTGGGCAGATGAGGCTGAGCAAGAGCTTTCCAGGCTAGCCCCTTCTGCCTGCCAGCTATCTGCAGACGTTCGCATTTTCGGAGCAGGGCTGACGCAGGCTCCTGGCACAGACCACAAGAGCTACGTTTGAAGTTTGAAGTGGCAAGATAAGCAAGCAGCCCCAGTATCTGTGCCTCTGTGCGAGCACTGCCATGGGCAGATGAGGCTGAGCAACAGCTTTCCAGGCTAGCACCTTCTGGCTGCCAGCTATCAGCAGACGTTCGCACTTTCGGAGCAGGGCTGCGAAAGGAGCCTGGCTGGGACACCAACTTTCCCAGGCTACGTTTGAAGTATGGGGTGGCAAGACAAGCAAGTAGCCCCATTCCCTGTGCCTCTGTGCGAGCAGTGCCATGGGCAGATGAGGCTGAGCAACAGCTTTCCAGGATAGCCCTTTCTGGCTGCCAGCTATCTGCAGACGTTCGCACTTTCGGAGCAGGGCTGTGATAGGAGACTGGCTGGGACACCACCATTCCCAGCATGCGTTTGAAGTTTCAAGTGGCAAGATAAGCAAGCAGCCCCATTCTCTGTGCCTCTATGCGAACAGTGCCATTGGCAGATGAGGCTGAGCAACAGCTTTCCAGGCTAGCCCCTTCTGGCTGCCAGCTATCTGCCGACGTTCGCATTTCAAGACCAGGGCTGCGAAAGGAGCCTATCAGGTACACCATCTTTTCCAGGCTACGTTTGAAGTTTGAGGTGGCAAGACAAGCAAGGAGCCCCATTCTATGTGCCTCTGTGCGAGCAGTGTCGTGGGCAGATGAGCCTGAGCAACAGCTTTCCAGGCTAGCACCTTCTGGCTGCCAGCTATCTGCAGACGTTCGCACTTTCGGAGCAGGGCTGTGATAGGAGCCTGGCAGGGACACCACCATTCCCAGCATGCGTTTGAGGTTTCAAGTGGCAAGATAAGCAAGCAGCCCCAGTATCTGTGCCTCTGTGCGAGCAGTGCCATGGGCAGATGAGGCTGAGCAACAGCTTTCCACACTAGCACCTTCTGGCTGCCAGCTATCTGCAGACGTTCGCACTTTCGGAGCAGGGCTGCGAAAGGAGCCTGGCTGGGACACCAACTTTCCCAGGCTACGTTTGAAGTATGAGGTGGCAAGACAAGCAAGTAGCCCCATTCCCTGTGCCTCTGTGCGAGCACTGCCATGGGCAGATGAGGCTGAGCAACAGCTTTCCAGGCTAGCCCCTTCTGCCTGCCAGCTATCTGCAGACGTTCTCATTTCAAGAGCAGGGCTGCGAAAGGAGCCTAGCAGGTACACCATCTTTCCCAGGCTACGTTTGAAGTTTGAGGTGGCAAGACAAGCAAGGAGCCCCATTCTCTGTGCCTCTGTGCGAGCAGTGCCATGGGCAGATGAGGCTGAGCAACAGCTTTCCAGGCTAGCCCCTTCTGGCTGCCAGCTATCTGCAGACGTTCGTATTTTCAGAGCAGGGCTGCCGCAGACTCCTTTCACAGACACCAAGTGCTACGTTTGAAATTTGAGGTGGCAAGACAAGCAAGCAGACCCAGTCTCTGTACCTCTCTGCAAGCACTGCCATGGGCAGATGAGGCTGAGCAACAGCTTTCCAGGCTAGCACCTTCTGGCTGCCAGCTATCTGCAGACGTTCGCATTTTCGGGGCAGGGCTGACTCAGGCTCCTGGCAGAGACCAGAAGAGCTACGTTTGAAGTTTGAGGTGGCAAGACAAGCAAGCAGCCCCAGTCTCTGTGCCTCTGTGCGAGCACTGCCATGGGCAGATGAGGCTGAGCAACAGCTTTCCAGGCTAGCACCTTCTGGCTGCCAGCTATCTGCAGACGTTCGCACTTTCGGAGCAGGGCTGTGATAGGACCCTGGCAGGGACACCACCATTCCCAGCATGCGTTTGAGGTTTCAAGTGGCAAGATAGGCAAGCAGCCCCATTCTCTGTGCCTCTATGCGAGCAGTGCCATGGGCAGATGAGGCTGAGCAACAGCTTTCCAGGCTAGCCCCTTCTGCCTGCCAGCTATCTGCAGACGTTCGTATTTTCGGAGCAGGTCTGCCGCAGGCTCCTGGCACAGACACCAAGAGCTACGTTTGAAATTTGAGGTGGCAAGACAAGCAAGCAGCCCCAGTCTCTGTGCCTCTGTGCGAGCACTGCCATGGGCAGATGAGGCTGAGCAACAGCTTTCCAGGCTAGCCCCTTCTGCCTGCCAGCTATCTGCAGACGTTCGCATTTTCGGGGCAGGGCTGCGAAAGGAGCCTGGCTGGACACGAACTTTCCCAGGCTACGTTTGAAGTTTGAGGTGGCAAGACAAGCAAGCAGCCCCATTCTCTGTGCCTCTGTGCGAGCAGTGTCGTGGGCAGATGAGGCTGAGCAACAGCTTTCCAGGCTAGCCCCTTCTGGCTGCCAGCTATCTGCAGACGTTCGCATTTCAAGAGCAGGGCTGCGAAAGGAGCCTAGCAGGTACACCATCTTTCCCAGGCTACGTTTGAAGTTTGAGGTGGCAAGACAAGCAAGGAGCCCCATTCTCTGTGCCTCTGTGCGAGCAGTGCCGTGGGCAGATGAGGCTGAGCAACAGCTTTCCAGGCTAGCCCCTTCTGCCTGCCAGCTATCTGCAGACGTTCGTATTTTCAGAGCAGGGCTGCCGCAGTCTCCTTTCACAGACACCAAGTGCTACGTTTGAAATTTGAGGTGGCAAGACAAGCAAGCAGCCCCATTCTCTGTGCCTCTCTGCGAGCACTGCCATGGGCAGATGAGGCTGAGCAACAGCTTTCCAGGCTAGCCCCTTCTGCCTGCCAGCTATCTGCAGACGTTCGCATTTTCGGGGCAGGGCTGCGAAAGGAGCCTGGCAGGGACACCACCATTCCCAGAATGCGTTTGAAGTTTCAAGTGGCAAGTTAAGGAAGCAGCCCCATTCTCTGTGCCTCTATGCGAACAGTGCCATGGGCAGATGAGGCTGAGCAACAGCTTTCCAGGCTAGCCCCTTCTGGCTGCCAGCTATCTGCAGACGTTCGCATTTCAAGAGCAGGGCTGCGAAAGGAGCCTAGCAGGTACACCATCTTTCCCAGGCTACGTTTGAAGTTTGAGGTGGCAAGACAAGCAAGGAGCCCCATTCTCTGTGCCTCTGTGCGAGCAGTGCCGTGGGCAGATGAGGCTGAGCAACAGCTTTCCAGGCTAGCCCCTTCTGCCTGCCAGCTATCTGCAGACGTTCGCATTTTCGGAGCAGGGCTGACGCAGGCTCCTGGCACAGACCACAAGAGCTACGTTTGAAGTTTGAAGTGGCAAGATAAGCAAGCAGACCCAGTATCTGTGCCTCTGTGCGAGCACTGCCATGGACAGATGAGGCTGAGCAACAGCTTTCCAGGCTAGCACCTTCTGGCTGCCAGCTATCAGCAGACGTTCGCACTTTCGGAGCAGGGCTGCGAAAGGAGCCTGGCTGGGACACCAACTTTCCCAGGCTACGTTTGAAGTATGAGGTGGCAAGACAAGCAAGTAGCCCCATTCCCTGTGCCTCTGTGCGAGCAGTGCCATGGGCAGATGAGGCTGAGCAACAGCTTTCCAGGATAGCCCTTTCTGGCTGCCAGCTATCTGCAGACGTTCGCACTATCGGAGCAGGGCTGTGATAGCAGCCTGGCTGGGACACCACCATTCCCAGCATGCGTTTGAAGTTTCAAGTGGCAAGATAAGCAAGCAGCCCCATTCTCTGTGCCTCTATGCGAACAGTGCCATTGGCAGATGAGGCTGAGCAACAGCTTTCCAGGCTAGCCCCTTCTGGCTGCCAGCTATCTGCCGACGTTCGCATTTCAAGACCAGGGCTGCGAAAGGAGCCTATCAGGTACACCATCTTTTCCAGGCTACGTTTGAAGTTTGAGGTGGCAAGACAAGCAAGGAGCCCCATTCTATGTGCCTCTGTGCGAGCAGTGTCGTGGGCAGATGAGCCTGAGCAACAGCTTTCCAGGCTAGCACCTTCTGGCTGCCAGCTATCTGCAGACGTTCGCACTTTCGGAGCAGGGCTGTGATAGGAGCCTGGCAGTGACACCTCCATTCCCAGCATGCGTTTGAGGTTTCAAGTGGCAAGATAAGCAAGCAGCCCCAGTATCTGTGCCTCTGTGCGAGCAGTGCCATGGGCAGATGAGGCTGAGCAACAGCTTTCCACACTAGCACCTTCTGGCTGCCAGCTATCTGCAGACGTTCGCACTTTCGGAGCAGGGCTGCGAAAGGACCCTGGCTGGGACACCAACTTTCCCAGGCTACGTTTGAAGTATGAGGTGGCAAGACAAGCAAGTAGCCCCATTCCCTGTGCCTCTGTGCGAGCACTGCCATGGGCAGATGAGGCTGAGCAACAGCTTTCCAGGCTAGCCCCTTCTGCCTGCCAGCTATCTGCAGACGTTCTCATTTCAAGAGCAGGGCTGCGAAAGGAGCCTAGCAGGTACACCATCTTTCCCAGGCTACGTTTGAAGTTTGAGGTGGCAAGACAAGCAAGGAGCCCCATTCTCTGTGCCTCTGTGCGAGCAGTGCCATGGGCAGATGAGGCTGAGCAACAGCTTTCCAGGCTAGCCCCTTCTGGCTGCCAGCTATCTGCAGACGTTCGTATTTTCAGAGCAGGGCTGCCGCAGGCTCCTTTCACAGACACCAAGTGCTACGTTTGAAATTTGAGGTGGCAAGACAAGCAAGCAGACCCAGTCTCTGTACCTCTCTGCGAGCACTGCCATGGGCAGATGAGGCTGAGCAACAGCTTTCCAGGCTAGCACCTTCTGGCTGCCAGCTATCTGCAGACGTTCGCATTTTCGGGGCAGGGCTGACTCAGGCTCCTGGCAGAGACCACAAGAGCTACGTTTGAAGTTTGAGGTGGCAAGACAAGCAAGCAGCCCCAGTCTCTGTGCCTCTGTGCGAGCACTGCCATGGGCAGATGAGGCTGAGCAACAGCTTTCCAGGCTAGCACCTTCTGGCTGCCAGCTATCTGCAGACGTTCGCACTTTCGGAGCAGGGCTGTGATAGGACCCTGGCAGGGACACCACCATTCCCAGCATGCGTTTGAAGTTTCAAGTGGCAAGATAGGCAAGCAGCCCCATTCTCTGTGCCTCTATGCGAGCAGTGCCATGGGCAGATGAGGCTGAGCAACAGCTTTCCAGGCTAGCCCCTTCTGGCTGCCAGCTATCTGCCGACGTTCGCAAATCAAGAGCAGGTCTGCGAAAGGAGCCTAGCAGGTACACCATCTTTCCCAGGCTACGTTTGAAGTTTGAGGTGGCAAGACAAGCAAGCAGCCCCAGTCTCTGTGCCTCTGTGCGAGCAGTGCCGTGGGCAGATGAGGCTGAGCAACAGCATTCCAGGCTAGCCCCTTCTGCCTGGCAGCTATCTGCAGACGTTCGTATTTTCAGAGCAGGGCTGCCGCAGTCTCCTTTCACAGACACCAAGTGCTACGTTTGAAATTTGAGGTGGCAAGACAAGCAAGCAGCCCCATTCTCTGTGCCTCTCTGCGAGCAGTGCCATGGGCAGATGAGGCTGAGCAACAGCTTTCCAGGCTAGCCCCTTCTGGCTGCCAGCTATCTGCAGACGTTCGCATTTTCGGGGCAGGGCTGCGAAAGGAGCCTGGCTGGGACACGAACTTTCCCAGGCTACGTTTGAAGTTTGAGGTGGCAAGACAAGCAAGGAGCCCCAGTCTCTGTGCCTCTGTGCGAGCAGTGTCGTGGGCAGATGAGCCTGAGCAACAGCTTTCCAGGCTAGCCCCTTCTGCCTGCCAGCTATCTGCAGACGTTCGCACTTTCGGAGCAGGGCTGTGATAGAAGCCTGGCAGAAACACCACCATTCCCAGCATGCGTTTGAGGTTTCAAGTGGCAAGATAAGCAAGCATCCCCAGTCTCTGTGCCTCTGTGCGAGCAGTGCCATGGGCAGATGAGGCTGAGCAACAGCTTTCCACACTAGCACCTTCTGGCTGCCAGCTATCTGCAGACGTTCGCATTTCAAGAGCAGGGCTGCGAAAGGAGCCTAGCAGGTACACCATCTTTCCCAGGCTACGTTTGAAGTTTGAGGTGGCAAGACAAGCAAGGAGCCCCAGTCTCTGTGCCTCTGTGCGAGCAGTGTCGTGGGCAGATGAGCCTGAGCAACAGCTTTCCAGGCTAGCCCCTTCTGCCTGCCAGCTATCTGCAGACGTTCGCATTTCAAGAGCAGGGCTGCCGCAGGCTCCCGACACGGACCCCAAGAGCTACGTTTGAAATTTGAGGTGGCAAGACAAGCAAGCAGCCCCATTCTCTGTGCCTGTGTGCGAGCACTGCCATGGGCAGATGAGGCTGAGCAACAGCTTTCCAGGCTAGCCCCTTCTGCCTGCCAGCTATCTGCAGACGTTCGCATTTTCGGGGCAGGGCTGCGAAACGAGCCTGGCTGGACACGAACTTTCCCAGGCTACGTTTGAAGTTTGAGGTGGCAAGACAAGCAAGCAGCCCCAGTCTCTGTGCCTCTGTGCGAGCACTGCCATGGGCAGATGGGGCTGAGCAACAGCTTTCCAGGCTAGCACCTTCTGGCTGCCAGCTATCTGCAGACGTTCGCACTTTCGGAGCAGGGCTGTGATAGGAGCCTGGCAGGGACACCATCTTTCCCAGGCTACGTTTGAAGTTTGAGGTGGCAAGACAAGCAAGCAGCCCCAGTCTCTGTGCCTCTGTGCGAGCAGTGCCGTGGGCAGATGAGGCTGAGCAACAGCTTTCCAGGCTAGCCCCTTCTGGCTGCCAGCTATCTGCAGACGTTCGTATTTTCAGAGCACGGCTGCCGCAGTCTCCTTTCACAGACACCAAGTGCTACGTTTGAAAATTGAGGTGGCAAGACAAGCAAGCAGCCCCATTCTCTGTGCCTCTCTGCGAGCACTGCCATGGGCAGATGAGGCTGAGCAACAGCTTTCCAGGCTAGCCCCTTCTGGCTGCCAGCTATCTGCAGACGTTCGCATTTTCGGGGCAGGGCTGCGAAAGGAGCCTGGCTGGGACACCAACTTTCCCAGGCTACGTTTGAAGTTTGAGGTGGCAAGACAAGCAAGGAGCCCCAGTCTCTGTGGCTCTGTGCGAGCAGTGTCGTGGGCAGATGAGCCTGAGCAACAGCTTTCCAGGCTAGCACCTTCTGGCTGCCAGCTATCTGCAGACGTTCGCACTTTCGGAGCAGGGCTGTGATAGAAGCCTGGCAGGGACACCACCATTCCCAGCATGCGTTTGAGGTTTCAAGTGGCAAGATAAGCAAGCAGCCCCAGTCTCTGTGCCTCTGTGCGAGCAGTGCCATGGGCAGATGAGGCTGAGCAACAGCTTTCCACACTAGCACCTTCTGGCTGCCAGCTATCTGCAGACGTTCGCATTTCAAGAGCAGGGCTGCGAAAGGAGCCTAGCAGGTACACCATCTTTCCCAGGCTACGTTTGAAGTTTGAGGTGGCAAGACAAGCAAGGAGCCCCATTCTCTGTGCCTCTGTGCGAGCAGTGTCGTGGGCAGATGAGCCTGAGCAACAGCTTTCCAGGCTAGCCCCTTCTGCCTGCCAGCTATCTGCAGACGTTCGCATTTTCGGAGCAGGTCTGCCGCAGGCTCCTGGCACAGACACCAAGAGCTACGTTTGAAATTTGAGGTGGCAAGACAAGCAAGGAGCCCCATTCTCTGTGCCTCTCTGCGAGCAGTGCCGTGGGCAGATGAGGCTGAGCAACAGCTTTCCAGGCTAGCCCCTTCTGCCTGGCAGCTATCTGCAGACGTTCGTATTTTCAGAGCAGGGCTGCCGCAGTCTCCTTTCACAGACACTAAGTGCTACGTTTGAAATTTGAGGTGGCAAGACAAGCAAGCAGCCCCATTCTCTGTGCCTCTCTGCGAGCACTGCCATGGGCAGATGAGGCTGAGCAACAGCTTTCCAGGCTAGCCCCTTCTGCCTGCCAGCTATCTGCAGACGTTCGCATTTTCGGGGCAGGGCTGCGAAAGGAGCCTGGCAGGGACACCACCATTCCCAGAATGCGTTTGAAGTTTCAAGTGGCAAGTTAAGGAAGCAGCCCCATTCTCTGTGCCTCTATGCGAACAGTGCCATGGGCAGATGAGGCTGAGCAACAGCTTTCCAGGCTAGCCCCTTCTGGCTGCCAGCTATCTGCAGACGTTCGCATTTCAAGAGCAGGGCTGCGAAAGGAGCCTAGCAGGTACACCATCTTTCCCAGGCTACGTTTGAAGTTTGAGGTGGCAAGACAAGCAAGGAGCCCCATTCTCTGTGCCTCTGTGCGAGCAGTGCCGTGGGCAGATGAGGCTGAGCAACAGCTTTCCAGGCTAGCCCCTTCTGCCTGCCAGCTATCTGCAGACGTTCGCATTTTCGGAGCAGGGCTGACGCAGGCTCCTGGCACAGACCACAAGAGCTACGTTTGAAGTTTGAAGTGGCAAGATAAGCAAGCAGCCCCAG
Source organism: Opisthocomus hoazin (assembly GCF_030867145.1). Classification (NCBI taxonomy): domain Eukaryota; kingdom Metazoa; phylum Chordata; class Aves; order Opisthocomiformes; family Opisthocomidae; genus Opisthocomus; species Opisthocomus hoazin. The sequence continues at coordinate 26,559,170 of NC_134424.1, read as the reverse complement.
TATCTGTGCCTCTGTGCGAGCACTGCCATGGGCAGATGAGGCTGAGCAACAGCTTTCCAGGCTAGCACCTTCTGGCTGCCAGCTATCAGCAGACGTTCGCATTTTCGAAGCAGGGCTGCGAAAGGAGCCTGGCTGGGACACCAACTTTCCCAGGCTACGTTTGAAGTATGGGGTGGCAAGACAAGCAAGTAGCCCCATTCCCTGTGCCTCTGTGCGAGCAGTGCCATGGGCAGATGAGGCTGAGCAACAGCTTTCCAGGATAGCCCTTTCTGGCTGCCAGCTATCTGCAGACGTTCGCACTTTCGGAGCAGGGCTGTGATAGGAGACTGGCTGGGACACCACCATTCCCAGCATGCGTTTGAAGTTTCAAGTGGCAAGATAAGCAAGCAGCCCCATTCTCTGTGCCTCTGTGCGAGCAGTGCCATGGGCAGATGAGGCTGAGCAACAGCTTTCCAGGCTAGCCCCTTCTGCCTGCCAGCTATCTGCAGACGTTCTCATTTCAAGAGCAGGGCTGCGAAAGGAGCCTAGCAGGTACACCATCTTTCCCAGGGTACGTTTGAAGTTTGAGGTGGCAAGACAAGCAAGGAGCCCCATTCTCTGTGCCTCTGTGCGAGCAGTGCCATGGGCAGATGAGGCTGAGCAACAGCTTTCCAGGCTAGCCCCTTCTGGCTGCCAGCTATCTGCAGACGTTCGTATTTTCAGAGCAGGGCTGCCGCAGGCTCCTTTCACAGACACCAAGTGCTACGTTTGAAATTTGAGGTGGCAAGACAAGCAAGCAGACCCAGTCTCTGTACCTCTCTGCGAGCACTGCCATGGGCAGATGAGGCTGAGCAACAGCTTTCCAGGCTAGCACCTTCTGGCTGCCAGCTATCTGCAGACGTTCGCATTTTCGGGGCAGGGCTGACTCAGGCTCCTGGCAGAGACCACAAGAGCTACGTTTGAAGTTTGAGGTGGCAAGACAAGCAAGCAGCCCCAGTCTCTGTGCCTCTGTGCGAGCACTGCCATGGGCAGATGAGGCTGAGCAACAGCTTTCCAGGCTAGCACCTTCTGGCTGCCAGCTATCTGCAGACGTTCGCACTTTCGGAGCAGGGCTGTGATAGGACCCTGGCAGGGACACCACCATTCCCAGCATGCGTTTGAGGTTTCAAGTGGCAAGATAGGCAAGCAGCCCCATTCTCTGTGCCTCTATGCGAGCAGTGCCATGGGCAGATGAGGCTGAGCAACAGCTTTCCAGGCTAGCCCCTTCTGCCTGCCAGCTATCTGCAGACGTTCGCATTTTCGGAGCAGGTCTGCCGCAGGCTCCTGGCACAGACACCAAGAGCTACGTTTGAAATTTGAGGTGGCAAGACAAGCAAGCAGCCCCATTCTCTGTGCCTCTGTGCGAGCACTGCCATGGGCAGATGAGGCTGAGCAACAGCTTTCCAGGCTAGCCCCTTCTGGCTGCCAGCTATCTGCAGACGTTCGCATTTTCGGGGCAGGGCTGCGAAACGAGCCTGGCTGGACACGAACTTTCCCAGGCTACGTTTGAAGTTTGAGGTGGCAAGACAAGCAAGCAGCCCCATTCTCTGTGCCTCTGTGCGAGCAGTGTCGTGGGCAGATGAGGCTGAGCAACAGCTTTCCAGGCTAGCCCCTTCTGGCTGCCAGCTATCTGCAGACGTTCGCATTTCAAGAGCAGGGCTGCGAAAGGAGCCTAGCAGGTACACCATCTTTCCCAGGCTACGTTTGAAGTTTGAGGTGGCAAGACAAGCAAGGAGCCCCATTCTCTGTGCATCTCTGCGAGCAGTGCCGTGGGCAGATGAGGCTGAGCAACAGCTTTCCAGGCTAGCCCCTTCTGCCTGGCAGCTATCTGCAGACGTTCGTATTTTCAGAGCAGGGCTGCCGCAGTCTCCTTTCACAGACACCAAGTGCTACGTTTGAAATTTGAGGTGGCAAGACAAGCAAGCAGCCCCATTCTCTGTGCCTCTCTGCGAGCACTGCCATGGGCAGATGAGGCTGAGCAACAGCTTTCCAGGCTAGCCCCTTCTGCCTGCCAGCTATCTGCAGACGTTCGCATTTTCGGGGCAGGGCTGCGAAAGGAGCCTGGCAGGGACACCACCATTCCCAGAATGCGTTTGAAGTTTCAAGTGGCAAGTTAAGGAAGCAGCCCCATTCTCTGTGCCTCTATGCGAACAGTGCCATGGGCAGATGAGGCTGAGCAACAGCTTTCCAGGCTAGCCCCTTCTGGCTGCCAGCTATCTGGAGACGTTCGCATTTCAAGAGCAGGGCTGCGAAAGGAGCCTAGCAGGTACACCATCTTTCCCAGGCTACGTTTGAAGTTTGAGGTGGCAAGACAAGCAAGGAGCCCCATTCTCTGTGCCTCTGTGCGAGCAGTGCCGTGGGCAGATGAGGCTGAGCAACAGCTTTCCAGGCTAGCCCCTTCTGCCTGCCAGCTATCTGCAGACGTTCGCATTTTCGGAGCAGGGCTGACGCAGGCTCCTGGCACAGACCACAAGAGCTACGTTTGAAGTTTGAAGTGGCAAGATAAGCAAGCAGCCCCAGTATCTGTGCCTCTGTGCGAGCACTGCCATGGACAGATGAGGCTGAGCAACAGCTTTCCAGGCTAGCACCTTCTGGCTGCCAGCTATCAGCAGACGTTCGCACTTTCGGAGCAGGGCTGCGAAAGGAGCCTGGCTGGGACACCAACTTTCCCAGGCTACGTTTGAAGTATGAGGTGGCAAGACAAGCAAGTAGCCCCATTCCCTGTGCCTCTGTGCGAGCAGTGCCATGGGCAGATGAGGCTGAGCAACAGCTTTCCAGGATAGCCCTTTCTGGCTGCCAGCTATCTGCAGACGTTCGCACTATCGGAGCAGGGCTGCGAAAGGAGCCTGGCAGGGACACCACCATTCCCAGCATGCGTTTGAAGTTTCAAGTGGCAAGATAAGCAAGCAGCCCCATTCTCTGTGCCTCTATGCGAACAGTGCCATTGGCAGATGAGGCTGAGCAACAGCTTTCCAGGCTAGCCCCTTCTGGCTGCCAGCTATCTGCCGACGTTCGCATTTCAAGACCAGGGCTGCGAAAGGAGCCTATCAGGTACACCATCTTTTCCAGGCTACGTTTGAAGTTTGAGGTGGCAAGACAAGCAAGGAGCCCCATTCTATGTGCCTCTGTGCGAGCAGTGTCGTGGGCAGATGAGCCTGAGCAACAGCTTTCCAGGCTAGCACCTTCTGGCTGCCAGCTATGTGCAGACGTTCGCACTTTCGGAGCAGGGCTGTGATAGGAGCCTGGCAGGGACACCACCATTCCCAGCATGCGTTTGAGGTTTCAAGTGGCAAGATAAGCAAGCAGCCGCAGTATCTGTGCCTCTGTGCGAGCAGTGCCATGGGCAGATGAGGCTGAGCAACAGCTTTCCAGGCTAGCACCTTCTGGCTGCCAGCTACCTGCAGACGTTCGCACTTTCGGAGCAGGGCTGCGAAAGGAGCCTGGCTGGGACACCAACTTTCCCAGGCTACGTTTGAAGTATGAGGTGGCAAGACAAGCAAGTAGCCCCATTCCCTGTGCCTCTGTGCGAGCACTGCCATGGGCAGATGAGGCTGAGCAACAGCTTTCCAGGCTAGCCCCTTCTGCCTGCCAGCTATCTGCAGACGTTCTCATTTCAAGAGCAGGGCTGCGAAAGGAGCCTAGCAGGTACACCATCTTTTCCAGGCTACGTTTGAAGTTTGAGGTGGCAAGACAAGCAAGGAGCCCCATTCTCTGTGCCTCTGTGCGAGCAGTGCCATGGGTAGATGAGGCTGAGCAACAGCTTTCCAGGCTAGCCCCTTCTGGCTGCCAGCTATCTGCAGACGTTCGTATTTTCAGAGCAGGGCTGCCGCAGGCTCCTTTCACAGACACCAAGTGCTACGTTTGAAATTTGAGGTGGCAAGACAAGCAAGCAGACCCAGTCTCTGTACCTCTCTGCGAGCACTGCCATGGGCAGATGAGGCTGAGCAACAGCTTTCCAGGCTAGCACCTTCTGGCTGCCAGCTATCTGCAGACGTTCGCATTTTCGGGGCAGGGCTGACTCAGGCTCCTGGCAGAGACCACAAGAGCTACGTTTGAAGTTTGAGGTGGCAAGACAAGCAAGCAGCCCCAGTCTCTGTGCCTCTGTGCGAGCACTGCCATGGGCAGATGAGGCTGAGCAACAGCTTTCCAGGCTAGCACCTTCTGGCTGCCAGCTATCTGCAGACGTTCGCACTTTCGGAGCAGGGCTGTGATAGGACACTGGCAGGGACACCACCATTCCCAGCATGCGTTTGAGGTTTCATGTGGCAAGATAGGCAAGCAGCCCCATTCTCTGTGCCTCTATGCGAGCAGTGCCATTGGCAGATGAGGCTGAGCAACAGCTTTCCAGGCTAGCCCCTTCTGCCTGCCAGCTATCTCCCGACGTTCGCAAATCAAGAGCAGGTCTGCGAAAGGAGCCTAGCAGGTACACCATCTTTCCCAGGGTACGTTTGAAGTTTGAGGTGGCAAGACAAGCAAGCAGCCCCAGTCTCTGTGCCTCTGTGCGAGCAGTGCCGTGGGCAGATGAGGCTGAGCAACAGCATTCCAGGCTAGCCCCTTCTGCCTGGCAGCTATCTGCAGACGTTCGTATTTTCAGAGCAGGGCTGCCGCAGTCTCCTTTCACAGACACCAAGTGCTACGTTTGAAATTTGAGGTGGCAAGACAAGCAAGCAGCCCCATTCTCTGTGCCTCTCTGCGAGCACTGCCATGGGCAGATGAGGCTGAGCAAGAGCTTTCCAGGCTAGCCCCTTCTGCCTGCCAGCTATCTGCAGACGTTCGCATTTTCGGGGCAGGGCTGCGAAAGGAGCCTGGCTGGGACACGAACTTTCCCAGGCTACGTTTGAAGTTTGAGGCGGCAAGACAAGCAAGGAGCCCCAGTCTCTGTGCCTCTGTGCGAGCAGTGTCGTGGGCAGATGAGCCTGAGCAACAGCTTTCCAGGCTAGCACCTTCTGGCTACCAGCTATCTGCAGACGTTCGCACTTTCGGAGCAGGGCTGTGATAGAAGCCTGGCAGAAACACCACCATTCCCAGCATGCGTTTGAGGTTTCAAGTGGCAAGATAAGCAAGCAGCCCCAGTCTCTGTGCCTCTGTGCGAGCAGTGCCATGGGCAGATGAGGCTGAGCAACAGCTTTCCACACTAGCACCTTCTGGCTGCCAGCTATCTGCAGACGTTCGCATTTCAAGAGCAGGGCTGCGAAAGGAGCCTAGCAGGTACACCATCTTTCCCAGGCTACGTTTGAAGTTTGAGGTGGCAAGACAAGCAAGGAGCCCCTGTCTCTGTGCCTCTGTGCGAGCAGTGTCGTGGGCAGATGAGCCTGAGCAACAGCTTTCCAGGCTAGCCCCTTCTGCCTGCCAGCTATCTGCAGACGTTCGCATTTTCGGAGCAGGTCTGCCGCAGGCTCCTGGCACAGACACCAAGAGCTACGTTTGAAATTTGAGGTGGCAAGACAAGCAAGCAGCCCCATTCTCTGTGCCTCTCTGCGAGCACTGCCATGGGCAGATGAGGCTGAGCAACAGCTTTCCAGGCTAGCCCCTTCTGCCTGCCAGCTATCTGCAGACGTTAGCATTTTCGGGGCAGGGCTGCGAAACGAGCCTGGCTGGACACGAACTTTCCCAGGCTACGTTTGAAGTTTGAGGTGGCAAGACAAGCAAGCAGCCCCAGTCTCTGTGCCTCTGTGCGAGCAGTGTCGTGGGCAGATGAGCCTGAGCAACAGCTTTCCAGGCTAGCACCTTCTGGCTGCCAGCTATCTGCAGACGTTCGCACTTTCGGAGCAGGGCTGTGATAGGAGCCTGGCAGGGACACCATCTTTCCCAGGCTACGTTTGAAGTTTGAGGTGGCAAGACAAGCAAGCAGCCCCAGTCTCTGTGCCTCTGTGCGAGCAGTGCCGTGGGCAGATGAGGCTGAGCAACAGCTTTCCAGGCTAGCCCCTTCTGCCTGCCAGCTATCTGCCGACGTTCGCAAATCAAGAGCAGGTCTGCGAAAGGAGCCTAGCAGGTACACCATCTTTCCCAGGGTACGTTTGAAGTTTGAGGTGGCAAGACAAGCAAGCAGCCCCAGTCTCTGTGCCTCTGTGCGAGCAGTGCCGTGGGCAGATGAGGCTGAGCAACAGCATTCCAGGCTAGCCCCTTCTGCCTGGCAGCTATCTGCAGACGTTCGTATTTTCAGAGCAGGGCTGCCGCAGTCTCCTTTCACAGACACCAAGTGCTACGTTTGAAATTTGAGGTGGCAAGACAAGCAAGCAGCCCCATTCTCTGTGCCTCTCTGCGAGCACTGCCATGGGCAGATGAGGCTGAGCAAGAGCTTTCCAGGCTAGCCCCTTCTGCCTGCCAGCTATCTGCAGACGTTCGCATTTTCGGGGCAGGGCTGCGAAAGGAGCCTGGCTGGGACACGAACTTTCCCAGGCTACGTTTGAAGTTTGAGGCGGCAAGACAAGCAAGGAGCCCCAGTCTCTGTGCCTCTGTGCGAGCAGTGTCGTGGGCAGATGAGCCTGAGCAACAGCTTTCCAGGCTAGCACCTTCTGGCTACCAGCTATCTGCAGACGTTCGCACTTTCGGAGCAGGGCTGTGATAGAAGCCTGGCAGAAACACCACCATTCCCAGCATGCGTTTGAGGTTTCAAGTGGCAAGATAAGCAAGCAGCCCCAGTCTCTGTGCCTCTGTGCGAGCAGTGCCATGGGCAGATGAGGCTGAGCAACAGCTTTCCACACTAGCACCTTCTGGCTGCCAGCTATCTGCAGACGTTCGCATTTCAAGAGCAGGGCTGCGAAAGGAGCCTAGCAGGTACACCATCTTTCCCAGGCTACGTTTGAAGTTTGAGGTGGCAAGACAAGCAAGGAGCCCCTGTCTCTGTGCCTCTGTGCGAGCAGTGTCGTGGGCAGATGAGCCTGAGCAACAGCTTTCCAGGCTAGCCCCTTCTGCCTGCCAGCTATCTGCAGACGTTCGCATTTTCGGAGCAGGTCTGCCGCAGGCTCCTGGCACAGACACCAAGAGCTACGTTTGAAATTTGAGGTGGCAAGACAAGCAAGCAGCCCCATTCTCTGTGCCTCTCTGCGAGCACTGCCATGGGCAGATGAGGCTGAGCAACAGCTTTCCAGGCTAGCCCCTTCTGCCTGCCAGCTATCTGCAGACGTTAGCATTTTCGGGGCAGGGCTGCGAAACGAGCCTGGCTGGACACGAACTTTCCCAGGCTACGTTTGAAGTTTGAGGTGGCAAGACAAGCAAGCAGCCCCAGTCTCTGTGCCTCTGTGCGAGCAGTGTCGTGGGCAGATGAGCCTGAGCAACAGCTTTCCAGGCTAGCACCTTCTGGCTGCCAGCTATCTGCAGACGTTCGCACTTTCGGAGCAGGGCTGTGATAGGAGCCTGGCAGGGACACCATCTTTCCCAGGCTACGTTTGAAGTTTGAGGTGGCAAGACAAGCAAGCAGCCCCAGTCTCTGTGCCTCTGTGCGAGCAGTGCCGTGGGCAGATGAGGCTGAGCAACAGCTTTCCAGGCTAGCCCCTTCTGCCTGCCAGCTATCTGCCGACGTTCGCATTTCAAGAGCAGGGCTGCGAAAGGAGCCTAGCAGGTACACCATCTTTCCCAGGCTACGTTTGAAGTTTGAGGTGGCAAGACAAGCAAGCAGCCCCAGTCTCTGTGCCTCTGTGCGAGCACTGCCATGGGCAGATGAGGCTGAGCAACAGCTTTCCAGGCTAGCCCTTTCTGCCTGGCAGCTATCTGCAGACGTTCGTATTTTCAGAGCAGGGCTGCCGCAGTCTCCTTTCACAGACACCAAGTGCTACGTTTGAAAATTGAGGTGGCAAGACAAGCAAGCAGCCCCATTCTCTGTGCCTCTCTGCGAGCACTGCCATGGGCAGATGAGGCTGAGCAACAGCTTTCCAGGCTAGCCCCTTCTGGCTGCCAGCTATCTGCAGACGTTCGCATTTTCGGGGCAGGGCTGCGAAAGGAGCCTGGCTGGGACACGAACTTTCCCAGGCTACGTTTGAAGTTTGAGGTGGCAAGACAAGCAAGGAGCCCCAGTCTCTGTGGCTCTGTGCGAGCAGTGTCGTGGGCAGATGAGCCTGAGCAACAGCTTTCCAGGCTAGCACCTTCTGGCTGCCAGCTATCTGCAGACGTTCGCACTTTCGGAGCAGGGCTGTGATAGAAGCCTGGCAGGGACACCACCATTCCCAGCATGCGTTTGAGGTTTCAAGTGGCAAGATAAGCAAGCAGCCCCAGTCTCTGTGCCTCTGTGCGAGCAGTGCCATGGGCAGATGAGGCTGAGCAACAGCTTTCCACACTAGCACCTTCTGGCTGCCAGCTATCTGCAGACGTTCGCATTTCAAGAGCAGGGCTGCGAAAGGAGCCTAGCAGGTACACCATCTTTCCCAGGCTACGTTTGAAGTTTGAGGTGGCAAGACAAGCAAGGAGCCCTATTCTCTGTGCCTCTGTGCGAGCAGTGCCGTGGGCAGATGAGCCTGAGCAACAGCTTTCCAGGCTAGCCCCTTCTGCCTGCCAGCTATCTGCAGACGTTCGCATTTTCGGGGCAGGGCTGCGAAAGGAGCCTGGCTGGACACGAACTTTCCCAGGCTACGTTTGAAGTTTGAGGTGGCAAGACAAGCAAGCAGCCCCATTCTCTGTGCCTCTGTGCGAGCAGTGTCATGGGCAGATGAGGCTGAGCAACAGCTTTCCAGGCTAGCCCCTTCTGGCTGCCAGCTATCTGCAGACGTTCGCATTTCAAGAGCAGGGCTGCGAAAGGAGCCTAGCAGGTACACCATCTTTCCCAGGCTACGTTTGAAGTTTGAGGTGGCAAGACAAGCAAGGAGCCCCATTCTCTGTGCCTCTCTGCGAGCAGTGCCGTGGGCAGATGAGGCTGAGCAACAGCTTTCCAGGCTAGCCCCTTCTGCCTGCCAGCTATCTGCAGACGTTCGCATTTTCGGAGCAGGGCTGACGCAGGCTCCTGGCACAGACCACAAGAGCTACGTTTGAAGTTTGAGGTGGCTAGACAAGCAAGCAGACCCAGTCTCTGTGCCTCTGTGCGAGCACTGCCATGGGCAGATGAGGCTGAGCAACAGCTTTCCAGGCTAGCCCCTTCTGCCTGCCAGCTATCTGCAGACGTTCGCATTTTCGGGGCAGGGCTGCGAAAGGAGCCTGGCTGGACACGAACTTTCCCAGGCTACGTTTGAAGTTTGAGGTGGCAAGACAAGCAAGCAGCCCCATTCTCTGTGCCTCTGTGCGAGCAGTGTCGTGGGCAGATGAGGCTGAGCAACAGCTTTCCAGGCTAGCCCCTTCTGGCTGCCAGCTATCTGCAGACGTTCGCATTTCAAGAGCAGGGCTGCGAAAGGAGCCTAGCAGGTACACCATCTTTCCCAGGCTACGTTTGAAGTTTGAGGTGGCAAGACAAGAAAGGAGCCCCATTCTCTGTGCCTCTCTGCGAGCAGTGCCGTGGGCAGATGAGGCTGAGCAACAGCTTTCCAGGCTAGCCCCTTCTGCCTGCCAGCTATCTGCAGACGTTCGCATTTTCGGAGCAGGGCTGACGCAGGCTCCTGGCACAGACCACAAGAGCTACGTTTGAAGTTTGAGGTGGCTAGACAAGCAAGCAGACCCAGTCTCTGTGCCTCTGTGCGAGCACTGCCATGGGCAGATGAGGCTGAGCAACAGCTTTCCAGGCTAGCCCCTTCTGGCTGCCAGCTATCAGCAGACGTTCGCACTTTCGGAGCAGGGCTGCGAAAGGAGCCTGGCTGGGACACCAACTTTCCCAGGCTACGTTTGAAGTATGAGGTGGCAAGACAAGCAAGTAGCCCCATTCCCTGTGCCTCTGTGCGAGCAGTGCCATGGGCAGATGAGGCTGAGCAACAGCTTTCCAGGATAGCCCTTTCTGGCTGCCAGCTATCTGCAGACGTTCGCACTATCGGAGCAGGGCTGTGATAGCAGCCTGGCTGGGACACCACCATTCCCAGCATGCGTTTGAAGTTTCAAGTGGCAAGATAAGCAAGCAGCCCCATTCTCTGTGCCTCTATGCGAACAGTGCCATTGGCAGATGAGGCTGAGCAACAGCTTTTTAGGCTAGCCCCTTCTGGCTGCCAGCTATCTGCCGACGTTCGCATTTCAAGACCAGGGCTGCGAAAGGAGCCTATCAGGTACACCATCTTTTCCAGGCTACGTTTGAAGTTTGAGGTGGCAAGACAAGCAAGGAGCCCCATTCTATGTGCCTCTGTGCGAGCAGTGTCGTGGGCAGATGAGCCTGAGCAACAGCTTTCCAGGCTAGCACCTTCTGGCTGCCAGCTATGTGCAGACGTTCGCACTTTCGGAGCAGGGCTGTGATAGGAGCCTGGCAGGGACACCACCATTCCCAGCATGCGTTTGAGGTTTCAAGTGGCAAGATAAGCAAGCAGCCCCAGTATCTGTGCCTCTGTGCGAGCAGTGCCATGGGCAGATGAGGCTGAGCAACAGCTTTCCACACTAGCACCTTCTGGCTGCCAGCTATCTGCAGACGTTCGCACTTTCGGAGCAGGGCTGCGAAAGGAGCCTGGCTGGGACACCAACTTTCCCAGGCTACGTTTGAAGTATGAGGTGGCAAGACAAGCAAGTAGCCCCATTCCCTGTGCCTCTGTGCGAGCACTGCCATGGGCAGATGAGGCTGAGCAACAGCTTTCCAGGCTAGCCCCTTCTGCCTGCCAGATATCTGCAGACGTTCTCATTTCAAGAGCAGGGCTGCGAAAGGAGCCTAGCAGGTACACCATCTTTCCCAGGCTACGTTTGAAGTTTGAGGTGGCAAGACAAGCAAGGAGCCCCATTCTCTGTGCCTCTCTGCGAGCAGTGCCATGGGCAGATGAGGCTGAGCAACAGCTTTCCAGGCTAGCCCCTTCTGGCTGCCAGCTATCTGCAGACGTTCGTATTTTCAGAGCAGGGCTGCCGCAGGCTCCTTTCACAGACACCAAGTGCTACGTTTGAAATTTGAGGTGGCAAGACAAGCAAGCAGACCCAGTCTCTGTACCTCTCTGCGAGCACTGCCATGGGCAGATGAGGCTGAGCAACAGCTTTCCAGGCTAGCACCTTCTGGCTGCCAGCTATCTGCAGACGTTCGCATTTCCGGGGCAGGGCTGACTCAGGCTCCTGGCAGAGACCACAAGAGCTACGTTTGAAGTTTGAGGTGGCAAGACAAGCAAGCAGCCCCAGTCTCTGTGCCTCTGTGCGAGCACTGCCATGGGCAGATGAGCCTGAGCAACAGCTTTCCAGGCTAGCACCTTCTGGCTGCCAGCTATCTGCAGACGTTCGCACTTTCGGAGCAGGGCTGTGATAGGACCCTGGCAGGGACACCACCACTCCCAGCATGCGTTTGAGGTTTCAAGTGGCAAGATAGGCAAGCAGCCCCATTCTCTGTGCCTCTATGCGAGCAGTGCCATGGGCAGATGAGGCTGAGCAACAGCTTTCCAGGCTAGCCCCTTCTGCCTGCCAGCTATCTGCCGACGTTCGCATTTCAAGAGCAGGTCTGCGAAAGGAGCCTAGCAGGTACACCATCTTTCCCAGGCTACGTTTGAAGTTTGAGGTGGCAAGACAAGCAAGCAGCCCCAGTCTCTGTGCCTCTGTGCGAGCAGTGCCGTGGGCAGATGAGGCTGAGCAACAGCATTCCAGGCTAGCCCCTTCTGCCTGGCAGCTATCTGCAGACGTTCGTATTTTCAGAGCAGGGCTGACGCAGTCTCCTTTCACAGACACCAAGTGCTACGTTTGAAATTTGAGGTGGCAAGACAAGCAAGCAGCCCCATTGTCTGTGCCTCTCTGCGAGCAGTGTCGTGGGCAGATGAGGCTGAGCAACAGCTTTCCAGGCTAGCACCTTCTGGCTGCCAGCTATCTGCAGACGTTCGCACTTTCGGAGCAGGGCTGTGATAGAAGCCTGGTAGGGACACCACCATTCCCAGCATGCGTTTGAGGTTTCAAGTGGCAAGATAAGCAAGCAGCCCCAGTCTCTGTGCCTCTGTGCGAGCAGTGCCATGGGCAGATGAGGCTGAGCAACAGCTTTCCACACTAGCACCTTCTGGCTGCCAGCTATCTGCAGACGTTCGCATTTCAAGAGCAGGGCTGCGAAAGGAGCCTAGCAGGTACACCATCTTTCCCAGGCTACGTTTGAAGTTTGAGGTGGCAAGACAAGCAAGGAGCCCCAGTCTCTGTGCCTCTGTGCGAGCAGTGTCGTGGGCAGATGAGCCTGAGCAACAGCTTTCCAGGCTAGCCCCTTCTGCCTGCCAGCTATCTGCAGACGTTCGCATTTTCGGAGCAGGTCTGCCGCAGGCTCCTGGCACAGACACCAAGAGCTACGTTTGAAATTTGAGGTGGCAAGACAAGCAAGCAGCCCCATTCTCTGTGCCTCTGTGCGAGCACTGCCATGGGCAGATGAGGCTGAGCAACAGCTTTCCAGGCTAGCACCTTCTGGCTGCCAGCTATCAGCAGACGTTCGCACTTTCGGAGCAGGGCTGCGAAAGGAGCCTGGCTGGGACACCAACTTTCCCAGGCTACGTTTGAAGTATGAGGTGGCAAGACAAGCAAGTAGCCCCATTCCCTGTGCCTCTGTGCGAGCAGTGCCATGGGCAGATGAGGCTGAGCAACAGCTTTCCAGGCTAGCACCTTCTGGCTGCCAGCTATCTGCAGACGTTCGCACTTTTGGAGCAGGGCTGTGATAGGAGCCTGGCAGGGACACCACCATTCCCAGAATGCGTTTGAAGTTTCAAGTGGCAAGACAAGCAAGCAGCCCCATTCTCTGTGCCTCTATGCGAGCAGTGCCATGGGCAGATGAGGCTGAGCAACAGCTTTCCAGGCTAGCCCCTTCTGCCTGCCAGCTATCTGCCGACGTTCGCATTTCAAGAGCAGGTCTGCGAAAGGAGCCTAGCAGGTACACCATCTTTCCCAGGCTACGTTTGAAGTTTGAGGTGGCAAGACAAGCAAGCAGCCCCAGTCTCTGTGCCTCTGTGCGAGCAGTGCCGTGGGCAGATGAGGCTGAGCAACAGCATTCCAGGCTAGCCCCTTCTGCCTGGCAGCTATCTGCAGACGTTCGTATTTTCAGAGCAGGGCTGCCGCAGTCTCCTTTCACAGACACCAAGTGCTACGTTTGAAATTTGAGGTGGCAAGACAAGCAAGCAGCCCCATTGTCTGTGCCTCTGTGCGAGCAGTGTCGTGGGCAGATGAGCCTGAGCAACAGCTTTCCAGGCTAGCACCTTCTGGCTGCCAGCTATCTGCAGACGTTCGCACTTTCGGAGCAGGGCTGTGATAGAAGCCTGGCAGGGACACCACCATTCCCAGCATGCGTTTGAGGTTTCAAGTGGCAAGATAAGCAAGCAGCCCCAGTCTCTGTGCCTCTGTGCGAGCAGTGCCATGGGCAGATGAGGCTGAGCAACAGCTTTCCACACTAGCACCTTCTGGCTGCCAGCTATCTGCAGACGTTCGCATTTCAAGAGCAGGGCTGCGAAAGGAGCCTAGCAGGTACACCATCTTTCCCAGGCTACGTTTGAAGTTTGAGGTGGCAAGACAAGCAAGGAGCCCCAGTCTCTGTGCCTCTGTGCGAGCAGTGTCGTGGGCAGATGAGCCTGAGCAACAGCTTTCCAGGCTAGCCCCTTCTGCCTGCCAGCTATCTGCAGACGTTCGCATTTTCGGAGCAGGTCTGCCGCAGGCTCCTGGCACAGACACCAAGAGCTACGTTTGAAATTTGAGGTGGCAAGACAAGCAAGCAGCCCCATTCTCTGTGCCTCTGTGCGAGCACTGCCATGGGCAGATGAGGCTGAGCAACAGCTTTCCAGGCTAGCACCTTCTGGCTGCCAGCTATCAGCAGACGTTCGCACTTTCGGAGCAGGGCTGCGAAAGGAGCCTGGCTGGGACACCAACTTTCCCAGGCTACGTTTGAAGTATGAGGTGGCAAGACAAGCAAGTAGCCCCATTCCCTGTGCCTCTGTGCGAGCAGTGCCATGGGCAGATGAGGCTGAGCAACAGCTTTCCAGGCTAGCACCTTCTGGCTGCCAGCTATCTGCAGACGTTCGCACTTTTGGAGCAGGGCTGTGATAGGAGCCTGGCAGGGACACCACCATTCCCAGAATGCGTTTGAAGTTTCAAGTGGCAAGTTAAGGAAGCAGCCCCATTCTCTGTGCCTCTATGCGAACAGTGCCATGGGCAGATGAGGCTGAGCAACAGCTTTCCACACTAGCACCTTCTGGCTGCCAGCTATCTGCAGACGTTCGCATTTCAAGAGCAGGGCTGCGAAAGGAGCCTAGCAGGTACACCATCTTTCCCAGGCTACGTTTGAAGTTTGAGGTGGCAAGACAAGCAAGGAGCCCCATTCTCTGTGCCTCTGTGCGAGTAGTGCCGTGGGCAGATGAGGCTGAGCAACAGCTTTCCAGGCTAGCCCCTTCTGGCTGCCAGCTATCTGCAGACGTTCGCATTTTCGGAGCAGGGCTGACGCAGGCTCCTGGCACAGACCACAAGAGCTACGTTTGAAGTTTGAAGTGGCAAGATAAGCAAGCAGCCCCAGTATCTGTGCCTCTGTGCGAGCACTGCCATGGGCAGATGAGGCTGAGCAACAGCTTTCCAGGCTAGCCCCTTCTGCCTGCCAGCTATCTGCAGACGTTCTCATTTCAAGAGCAGGGCTGCGAAAGGAGCCTAGCAGGTACACCATCTTTCCCAGGCTACGTTTGAAGTTTGAGGTGGCAAGACAAGCAAGGAGCCCCATTCCCTGTGCCTCTGTGCGAGCACTGCCATGGGCAGATGAGGCTGAGCAACAGCTTTCCAGGCTAGCCCCTTCTGCCTGCCAGCTATCTGCAGACGTTCTCATTTCAAGAGCAGGGCTGCGAAAGGAGCCTAGCAGGTACACCATCTTTCCCAGGCTACGTTTGAAGTTTGAGGTGGCAAGACAAGCAAGGAGCCCCATTCTCTGTGCCTCTCTGCGAGCACTGCCATGGGCAGATGAGGCTGAGCAACAGCTTTCCAGGCTAGCCCCTTCTGCCTGCCAGCTATCTGCCGACGTTTGCATTTCAAGAGCAGGGCTGCGAAAGGAGCCTAGCAGGTACACCATCTTTCCCAGGCTACGTTTGAAGTTTGAGGTGGCAAGACAAGCAAGCAGCCCCAGTCTCTGTGCCTCTGTGCGAGCAGTGCCGTGGGCAGATGAGGCTGAGCAACAGCATTCCAGGCTAGCCCCTTCTGCCTGGCAGCTATCTGCAGACGTTCGTATTTTCAGAGCAGGGCTGCCGCAGTCTCCTTTCACAGACACCAAGTGCTACGTTTGAAATTTGAGGTGGCAAGACAAGCAAGCAGCCCCATTCTCTGTGCCTCTCTGCGAGCACTGCCATGGGCAGATGAGGCTGAGCAACAGCTTTCCAGGCTAGCCCCTTCTGGCTGCCAGCTATCTGCAGACGTTCGCATTTTCGGGGCAGGGCTGCGAAAGGAGCCTGGCTGGGACACGAACTTTCCCAGGCTACGTTTGAAGTTTGAGGTGGCAAGACAAGCAAGGAGCCCCAGTCTCTGTGCCTCTGTGCGAGCAGTGTCGTGGGCAGATGAGCCTGAGCAACAGCTTTCCAGGCTAGCACCTTCTGGCTGCCAGCTATCTGCAGACGTTCGCACTTTCGGAGCAGGGCTGTGATAGAAGCCTGGCAGGGACACCACCATTCCCAGCATGCGTTTGAGGTTTCAAGTGGCAAGATAAGCAAGCAGCCCCAGTCTCTGTGCCTCTGTGCGAGCAGTGCCATGGGCAGATGAGGCTGAGCAACAGCTTTCCACACTAGCACCTTCTGGCTGCCAGCTATCTGCAGACGTTCGCATTTCAAGAGCAGGGCTGCGAAAGGAGCCTAGCAGGTACACCATCTTTCCCAGGCTACGTTTGAAGTTTGAGGTGGCAAGACAAGCAAGGAGCCCCAGTCTCTGTGCCTCTGTGCGAGCAGTGTCGTGGGCAGATGAGCCTGAGCAACAGCTTTCCAGGCTAGCCCCTTCTGCCTGCCAGCTATCTGCAGACATTCGCATTTTCGGAGCAGGTCTGCCGCAGGCTCCTGGCACAGACACCAAGAGCTACGTTTGAAGTTTGAGGTGGCAAGACAAGCAAGCAGCCCCATTCTCTGTGCCTCTGTGCGAGCACTGCCATGGGCAGATGAGGCTGAGCAACAGCTTTCCAGGCTAGCCCCTTCTGCCTGCCAGCTATCTGCAGACGTTCGCATTTTCGGGGCAGGGCTGCGAAACGAGCCTGGCTGGACACGAACTTTCCGAGGCTACGCTTGAAGTTTGAGGTGGCAAGACAAGCAAGCAGCCCCATTCTCTGTGCCTCTGTGCGAGCAGTGTCGTGGGCAAATGAGGCTGAGCAACAGCTTTCCAGGCTAGCCCCTTCTGGCTGGCAGCTATCTGCAGACGTTCGCATTTCAAGAGCAGGGCTGCGAAAGGAGCCTAGCAGGTACACCATCTTTCCCAGGCTACGTTTGAAGTTTGAGGTGGCAAGACAAGCAAGGAGCCCCATTCTCTGTGCCTCTCTGCGAGCAGTGCCGTGGGCAGATGAGGCTGAGCAACAGCTTTCCAGGCTAGCCCCTTCTGCCTGGCAGCTATCTGCAGACGTTCGTATTTTCAGAGCAGGGCTGCCGCAGTCTCCTTTCACAGACACCAAGAGCTACGTTTGAAATTTGAGGTGGCAAGACAAGCAAGCAGCCCCATTCTCTGTGCCTCTCTGCGAGCACTGCCATGGGCAGATGAGGCTGAGCAACAGCTTTCCAGGCTAGCCCCTTCTGCCTGCCAGCTATCTGCAGACGTTCGCATTTTCGGGGCAGGGCTGCGAAAGGAGCCTGGCAGGGACACCACCATTCCCAGAATGCGTTTGAAGTTTCAAGTGGCAAGTTAAGGAAGCAGCCCCATTCTCTGTGCCTCTATGCGAACAGTGCCATGGGCAGATGAGGCTGAGCAACAGCATTCCAGGCTAGCCCCTTCTGCCTGGCAGCTATCTGCAGACGTTCGTATTTTCAGAGCAGGGCTGCCGCAGTCTCCTTTCACAGACACCAAGTGCTACGTTTGAAATTTGAGGTGGCAAGACAAGCAAGCAGCCCCATTGTCTGTGCCTCTGTGCGAGCAGTGTCGTGGGCAGATGAGCCTGAGCAACAGCTTTCCAGGCTAGCACCTTCTGGCTGCCAGCTATCTGCAGACGTTCGCACTTTCGGAGCAGGGCTGTGATAGAAGCCTGGCAGGGACACCACCATTCCCAGCATGCGTTTGAGGTTTCAAGTGGCAAGATAAGCAAGCAGCCCCAGTCTCTGTGCCTCTGTGCGAGCAGTGCCATGGGCAGATGAGGCTGAGCAACAGCTTTCCACACTAGCACCTTCTGGCTGCCAGCTATCTGCAGACGTTCGCATTTCAAGAGCAGGGCTGCGAAAGGAGCCTAGCAGGTACACCATCTTTCCCAGGCTACGTTTGAAGTTTGAGGTGGCAAGACAAGCAAGGAGCCCCAGTCTCTGTGCCTCTGTGCGAGCAGTGTCGTGGGCAGATGAGCCTGAGCAACAGCTTTCCAGGCTAGCCCCTTCTGCCTGCCAGCTATCTGCAGACGTTCGCATTTTCGGAGCAGGTCTGCCGCAGGCTCCTGGCACAGACACCAAGAGCTACGTTTGAAATTTGAGGTGGCAAGACAAGCAAGCAGCCCCATTCTCTGTGCCTCTGTGCGAGCACTGCCATGGGCAGATGAGGCTGAGCAACAGCTTTCCAGGCTAGCACCTTCTGGCTGCCAGCTATCAGCAGACGTTCGCACTTTCGGAGCAGGGCTGCGAAAGGAGCCTGGCTGGGACACCAACTTTCCCAGGCTACGTTTGAAGTATGAGGTGGCAAGACAAGCAAGTAGCCCCATTCCCTGTGCCTCTGTGCGAGCAGTGCCATGGGCAGATGAGGCTGAGCAACAGCTTTCCAGGCTAGCACCTTCTGGCTGCCAGCTATCTGCAGACGTTCGCACTTTTGGAGCAGGGCTGTGATAGGAGCCTGGCAGGGACACCACCATTCCCAGAATGCGTTTGAAGTTTCAAGTGGCAAGTTAAGGAAGCAGCCCCATTCTCTGTGCCTCTATGCGAACAGTGCCATGGGCAGATGAGGCTGAGCAACAGCTTTCCACACTAGCACCTTCTGGCTGCCAGCTATCTGCAGACGTTCGCATTTCAAGAGCAGGGCTGCGAAAGGAGCCTAGCAGGTACACCATCTTTCCCAGGCTACGTTTGAAGTTTGAGGTGGCAAGACAAGCAAGGAGCCCCATTCTCTGTGCCTCTGTGCGAGTAGTGCCGTGGGCAGATGAGGCTGAGCAACAGCTTTCCAGGCTAGCCCCTTCTGGCTGCCAGCTATCTGCAGACGTTCGCATTTTCGGAGCAGGGCTGACGCAGGCTCCTGGCACAGACCACAAGAGCTACGTTTGAAGTTTGAAGTGGCAAGATAAGCAAGCAGCCCCAGTATCTGTGCCTCTGTGCGAGCACTGCCATGGGCAGATGAGGCTGAGCAACAGCTTTCCAGGCTAGCCCCTTCTGCCTGCCAGCTATCTGCAGACGTTCTCATTTCAAGAGCAGGGCTGCGAAAGGAGCCTAGCAGGTACACCATCTTTCCCAGGCTACGTTTGAAGTTTGAGGTGGCAAGACAAGCAAGGAGCCCCATTCCCTGTGCCTCTGTGCGAGCACTGCCATGGGCAGATGAGGCTGAGCAACAGCTTTCCAGGCTAGCCCCTTCTGCCTGCCAGCTATCTGCAGACGTTCTCATTTCAAGAGCAGGGCTGCGAAAGGAGCCTAGCAGGTACACCATCTTTCCCAGGCTACGTTTGAAGTTTGAGGTGGCAAGACAAGCAAGGAGCCCCATTCTCTGTGCCTCTCTGCGAGCACTGCCATGGGCAGATGAGGCTGAGCAACAGCTTTCCAGGCTAGCCCCTTCTGCCTGCCAGCTATCTGCCGACGTTCGCATTTCAAGAGCAGGGCTGCGAAAGGAGCCTAGCAGGTACACCATCTTTCCCAGGCTACGTTTGAAGTTTGAGGTGGCAAGACAAGCAAGCAGCCCCAGTCTCTGTGCCTCTGTGCGAGCAGTGCCGTGGGCAGATGAGGCTGAGCAACAGCATTCCAGGCTAGCCCCTTCTGCCTGGCAGCTATCTGCAGACGTTCGTATTTTCAGAGCAGGGCTGCCGCAGTCTCCTTTCACAGACACCAAGTGCTACGTTTGAAATTTGAGGTGGCAAGACAAGCAAGCAGCCCCATTCTCTGTGCCTCTCTGCGAGCACTGCCATGGGCAGATGAGGCTGAGCAACAGCTTTCCAGGCTAGCCCCTTCTGGCTGCCAGCTATCTGCAGACGTTCGCATTTTCGGGGCAGGGCTGCGAAAGGAGCCTGGCTGGGACACGAACTTTCCCAGGCTACGTTTGAAGTTTGAGGTGGCAAGACAAGCAAGGAGCCCCAGTCTCTGTGCCTCTGTGCGAGCAGTGTCGTGGGCAGATGAGCCTGAGCAACAGCTTTCCAGGCTAGCACCTTCTGGCTGCCAGCTATCTGCAGACGTTCGCACTTTCGGAGCAGGGCTGTGATAGAAGCCTGGCAGGGACACCACCATTCCCAGCATGCGTTTGAGGTTTCAAGTGGCAAGATAAGCAAGCAGCCCCAGTCTCTGTGCCTCTGTGCGAGCAGTGCCATGGGCAGATGAGGCTGAGCAACAGCTTTCCACACTAGCACCTTCTGGCTGCCAGCTATCTGCAGACGTTCGCATTTCAAGAGCAGGGCTGCGAAAGGAGCCTAGCAGGTACACCATCTTTCCCAGGCTACGTTTGAAGTTTGAGGTGGCAAGACAAGCAAGGAGCCCCAGTCTCTGTGCCTCTGTGCGAGCAGTGTCGTGGGCAGATGAGCCTGAGCAACAGCTTTCCAGGCTAGCCCCTTCTGCCTGCCAGCTATCTGCAGACATTCGCATTTTCGGAGCAGGTCTGCCGCAGGCTCCTGGCACAGACACCAAGAGCTACGTTTGAAGTTTGAGGTGGCAAGACAAGCAAGCAGCCCCATTCTCTGTGCCTCTGTGCGAGCACTGCCATGGGCAGATGAGGCTGAGCAACAGCTTTCCAGGCTAGCCCCTTCTGCCTGCCAGCTATCTGCAGACGTTCGCATTTTCGGGGCAGGGCTGCGAAACGAGCCTGGCTGGACACGAACTTTCCGAGGCTACGCTTGAAGTTTGAGGTGGCAAGACAAGCAAGCAGCCCCATTCTCTGTGCCTCTGTGCGAGCAGTGTCGTGGGCAAATGAGGCTGAGCAACAGCTTTCCAGGCTAGCCCCTTCTGGCTGGCAGCTATCTGCAGACGTTCGCATTTCAAGAGCAGGGCTGCGAAAGGAGCCTAGCAGGTACACCATCTTTCCCAGGCTACGTTTGAAGTTTGAGGTGGCAAGACAAGCAAGGAGCCCCATTCTCTGTGCCTCTCTGCGAGCAGTGCCGTGGGCAGATGAGGCTGAGCAACAGCTTTCCAGGCTAGCCCCTTCTGCCTGGCAGCTATCTGCAGACGTTCGTATTTTCAGAGCAGGGCTGCCGCAGTCTCCTTTCACAGACACCAAGAGCTACGTTTGAAATTTGAGGTGGCAAGACAAGCAAGCAGCCCCATTCTCTGTGCCTCTCTGCGAGCACTGCCATGGGCAGATGAGGCTGAGCAACAGCTTTCCAGGCTAGCCCCTTCTGCCTGCCAGCTATCTGCAGACGTTCGCATTTTCGGGGCAGGGCTGCGAAAGGAGCCTGGCAGGGACACCACCATTCCCAGAATGCGTTTGAAGTTTCAAGTGGCAAGTTAAGGAAGCAGCCCCATTCTCTGTGCCTCTATGCGAACAGTGCCATGGGCAGATGAGGCTGAGCAACAGCTTTCCAGGCTAGCCCCTTCTGGCTGCCAGCTATCTGCAGACGTTCGCATTTCAAGAGCAGGGCTGCGAAAGGAGCCTAGCAGGTACACCATCTTTCCCAGGCTACGTTTGAAGTTTGAGGTGGCAAGACAAGCAAGGAGCCCCATTCTCTGTGCCTCTGTGCGAGCAGTGCCGTGGGCAGATGAGGCTGAGCAACAGCTTTCCAGGCTAGCCTCTTCTGCCTGGCAGCTATCTGCAGACGTTCACATTTTCGGAGCAGGGCTGACGCAGGCTCCTGGCACAGACCACAAGAGCTACGTTTGAAGTTTGAAGTGGCAAGATAAGCAAGCAGCCCCATTCTCTGTGCCTCTGTGCGAGCACTGCCATGGGCAGATGAGGCTGAGCAACAGCTTTCCAGGCTAGCACCTTCTGGCTGCCAGCTATCTGCAGACGTTCGCACTTTCGGAGCAGGGCTGTGATAGGACCCTGGCAGGGACACCACCATTCCCAGCATGCGTTTGAGGTTTCAAGTGGCAAGATAGGCAAGCAGCCCCATTCTCTGTGCCTCTATGCGAGCAGTGCCATGGGCAGATGAGGCTGAGCAACAGCTTTCCAGGCTAGCCCCTTCTGCCTGCCAGCTATCTGCCGACGTTCGCATTTCAAGAGCAGGGCTGCGAAAGGAGCCTAGCAGGTACACCATCTTTCCCAGGCTACGTTTGATGTTTGAGGTGGCAAGACAAGCAAGGAGCCCCAGTCTCTGTGCCTCTGTGCGAGCAGTGTCGTGGGCAGATGAGCCTGAGCAACAGCTTTCCAGGCTAGCCCCTTCTGCCTGCCAGCTATCTGCAGACGTTCGCATTTTCGGAGCAGGTCTGCCGCAGGCTCCTGGCACAGACACCAAGAGCTACGTTTGAAATTTGAGGTGGCAAGACAAGCAAGCAGCCCCATTCTCTGTGCCTCTGTGCGAGCACTGCCATGGGCAGATGAGGCTGAGCAACAGCTTTCCAGGCTAGCCCCTTCTGCCTGCCAGCTATCTGCAGACGTTCGCATTTTCGGGGCAGGGCTGCGAAACGAGCCTGGCTGGACACGAACTTTCCCAGGCTACGTTTGAAGTTTGAGGTGGCAAGACAAGCAAGCAGCCCCATTCTCTGTGCCTCTGTGCGAGCAGTGTCGTGGGCAGATGAGGCTGAGCAACAGCTTTCCAGGCTAGCCCCTTCTGGCTGCCAGCTATCTGCAGACGTTCGCATTTCAAGAGCAGGGCTGCGAAAGGAGCCTAGCAGGTACACCATCTTTCCCAGGCTACGTTTGAAGTTTGAGGTGGCAAGACAAGCAAGGAGCCCCATTCTCTGTGCCTCTCTGCGAGCAGTGCCGTGGGCAGATGAGGCTGAGCAACAGCTTTCCAGGCTAGCCCCTTCTGCCTGGCAGCTATCTGCAGACGTTCGTATTTTCAGAGCAGGGCTGCCGCAGTCTCCTTTCACAGACACCAAGTGCTACGTTTGAAATTTGAGGTGGCAAGACAAGCAAGCAGCCCCATTCTCTGTGCCTCTCTGCGAGCACTGCCATGGGCAGATGAGGCTGAGCAACAGCTTTCCAGGCTAGCCCCTTCTGCCTGCCAGCTATCTGCAGACGTTCGCATTTTCGGGGCAGGGCTGCGAAAGGAGCCTGGCAGGGACACCACCATTCCCAGAATGCGTTTGAAGTTTCAAGTGGCAAGTTAAGGAAGCAGCCCCATTCTCTGTGCCTCTGTGCGAACAGTGCCATGGGCAGATGAGGCTGAGCAACAGCTTTCCAGGCTAGCCCCTTCTGGCTGCCAGCTATCTGCAGACGTTCGCATTTCAAGAGCAGGGCTGCGAAAGGAGCCTAGCAGGTACACCATCTTTCCCAGGCTACGTTTGAAGTTTGAGGTGGCAAGACAAGCAAGGAGCCCCATTCTCTGTGCCTCTGTGCGAGCAGTGCCGTGGGCAGATGAGGCTGAGCAACAGCTTTCCAGGCTAGCCCCTTCTGCCTGGCAGCTATCTGCAGACGTTTACATTTTCGGAGCAGGGCTGACGCAGGCTCCTGGCACAGACCACAAGAGCTACGTTTGAAGTTTGAAGTGGCAAGATAAGCAAGCAGCCCCATTCTCTGTGCCTCTGTGCGAGCACTGCCATGGGCAGATGAGGCTGAGCAACAGCTTTCCAGGCTAGCACCTTCTGGCTGCCAGCTATCTGCAGACGTTCGCACTTTCGGAGCAGGGCTGTGATAGGACCCTGGCAGGGACACCACCATTCCCAGCATGCGTTTGAGGTTTCAAGTGGCAAGATAGGCAAGCAGCCCCATTCTCTGTGCCTCTATGCGAGCAGTGCCATGGGCAGATGAGGCTGAGCAACAGCTTTCCAGGCTAGCCCCTTCTGCCTGCCAGCTATCTGCAGACGTTCGCATTTCAAGAGCAGGGCTGCGAAAGGAGCCTAGCAGGTACACCATCTTTCCCAGGCTACGTTTGATGTTTGAGGTGGCAAGACAAGCAAGCAGCCCCAGTCTCTGTGCCTCTGTGCGAGCAGTGCCGTGGGCAGATGAGCCTGAGCAACAGCTTTCCAGGCTAGCCCCTTCTGCCTGCCAGCTATCTGCAGACGTTCGTATTTTCAGAGCAGGGCTGCCGCAGTCTCCTTTCACAGACACCAAGTGCTACGTTTGAAATTTGAGGTGGCAAGACAAGCAAGCAGCCCCATTCTCTGTGCCTCTCTGCGAGCACTGCCATGGGCAGATGAGGCTGAGCAACAGCTTTCCAGGCTAGCCCCTTCTGCCTGCCAGCTATCTGCAGACGTTCGCATTTTCGGGGCAGGGCTGCGAAACGAGCCTGGCTGGGACACGAACTTTCCCAGGCTACGTTTGAAGTTTGAGGTGGCAAGACAAGCAAGGAGCCCCAGTCTCTGTGCCTCTGTGCGAGCAGTGTCGTGGGCAGATGAGCCTGAGCAACAGCTTTCCAGGCTAGCACCTTCTGGCTGCCAGCTATCTGCAGACGTTCGCACTTTCGGAGCAGGGCTGTGATAGAAGCCTGGCAGGGACACCACCATTCCCAGCATGCGTTTGAGGTTTCAAGTGGCAAGATAAGCAAGCAGCCCCAGTCTCTGTGCCTCTGTGCGAGCAGTGCCATGGGCAGATGAGGCTGAGCAACAGCTTTCCACACTAGCACCTTCTGGCTGCCAGCTATCTGCAGACGTTCGCATTTCAAGAGCAGGGCTGCGAAAGGAGCCTAGCAGGTACACCATCTTTCCCAGGCTACGTTTGAAGTTTGAGGTGGCAAGACAAGCAAGGAGCCCCAGTCTCTGTGCCTCTGTGCGAGCAGTGTCGTGGGCAGATGAGCCTGAGCAACAGCTTTCCAGGCTAGCCCCTTCTGCCTGCCAGCTATCTGCAGACGTTCGCATTTTCGGAGCAGGTCTGCCGCAGGCTCCTGGCACAGACACCAAGAGCTACGTTTGAAATTTGAGGTGGCAAGACAAGCAAGCAGCCCCATTCTCTGTGCCTCTGTGCGAGCACTGCCATGGGCAGATGAGGCTGAGCAACAGCTTTCCAGGCTAGCCCCTTCTGCCTGCCAGCTATCTGCAGACGTTCGCATTTTCGGGGCAGGGCTGCGAAACGAGCCTGGCTGGACACGAACTTTCCCAGGCTACGTTTGAAGTTTGAGGTGGCAAGACAAGCAAGCAGCCCCATTCTCTGTGCCTCTGTGCGAGCAGTGTCGTGGGCAGATGAGGCTGAGCAACAGCTTTCCAGGCTAGCCCCTTCTGGCTGCCAGCTATCTGCAGACGTTCGCATTTTCGGGGCAGGGCTGCGAAAGGAGCCTGGCAGGGACACCACCATTCCCAGAATGCGTTTGAAGTTTCAAGTGGCAAGTTAAGGAAGCAGCCCCATTCTCTGTGCCTCTGTGCGAACAGTGCCATGGGCAGATGAGGCTGAGCAACAGCTTTCCAGGCTAGCCCCTTCTGGCTGCCAGCTATCTGCAGACGTTCGCATTTCAAGAGCAGGGCTGCGAAAGGAGCCTAGCAGGTACACCATCTTTCCCAGGCTACGTTTGAAGTTTGAGGTGGCAGGACAAGCAAGGAGCCCCATTCTCTGTGCCTCTGTGCGAGCAGTGCCGTGGGCAGATGAGGCTGAGCAACAGCTTTCCAGGCTAGCCCCTTCTGCCTGCCAGCTATCTGCAGACGTTCGCATTTTCGGAGCAGGGCTGACGCAGGCTCCTGGCACAGACCACAAGAGCTACGTTTGAAGTTTGAAGTGGCAAGATAAGCAAGCAGCCCCATTCTCTGTGCCTCTGTGCGAGCAGTGCCATGGGCAGATGAGGCTGAGCAACAGCTTTCCAGGCTAGCCCCTTCTGGCTGCCAGCTATCTGCAGACGTTCGCACTATCGGAGCAGGGATGTGATAGCAGCCTGGCTGGGACACCACCATTCCCAGCATGCGTTTGAAGTTTGAAGTGGCAAGTTAAGGAAGCAGCCCCATTCTCTGTGCCTCTATGCGAACAGTGCCATTGGCAGATGAGGCTGAGCAACAGCTTTCCAGGCTAGCACCTTCTGGCTGCCAGCTATCTGCCGACGTTCGCATTTCAAGAGCAGGGCTGCGAAAGGAGCCTATCAGGTACACCATCTTTTCCAGGCTACGTTTGAAGTTTGAGGTGGCAAGACAAGCAAGGAGCCCCATTCTATGTGCCTCTGTGCGAGCAGTGTCGTGGGCAGATGAGCCTGAGCAACAGCTTTCCAGGCTAGCACCTTCTGGCTGCCAGCTATCTGCAGACGTTCGCATTTCAAGAGCAGGGCTGCGAAAGGAGCCTGGCAGGGACACCACCATTCCCAGCATGCGTTTGAGGTTTCAAGTGGCAAGATAAGCAAGCAGCCCCAGTATCTGTGCCTCTGTGCGAGCAGTGCCATGGGCAGATGAGGCTGAGCAACAGCTTTCCACACTAGCACCTTCTGGCTGCCAGCTATCTGCAGACGTTCGCACTTTCGGAGCAGGGCTGCGAAAGGAGCCTGGCTGGGACACCAACTTTCCCAGGCTACGTTTGAAGTATGAGGTGGCAAGACAAGCAAGTAGCCCCAGTCTCTGTGCCTCTGTGCGAGCAGTGCCGTGGGCAGATGAGGCTGAGCAACAGCATTCCAGGCTAGCCCCTTCTGCCTGGCAGCTATCTGCAGACGTTCGTATTTTCAGAGCAGGGCTGCCGCAGTCTCCTTTCACAGACACCAAGTGCTACGTTTGAAATTTGAGGTGGCAAGACAAGCAAGCAGCCCCATTCTCTGTGCCTCTCTGCGAGCACTGCCATGGGCAGATGAGGCTGAGCAACAGCTTTCCAGGCTAGCCCCTTCTGGCTGCCAGCTATCTGCAGACGTTCGCATTTTCGGGGCAGGGCTGCGAAAGGAGCCTGGCTGGGACACGAACTTTCCCAGGCTACGTTTGAAGTTTGAGGTGGCAAGACAAGCAAGGAGCTCCAGTCTCTGTGCCTCTGTGCGAGCAGTGTCGTGGGCAGATGAGCCTGAGCAACAGCTTTCCAGGCTAGCACCTTCTGGCTGCCAGGTATCTGCAGACGTTCGCACTTTCGGAGCAGGGCTGTGATAGAAGCCTGGCAGAAACACCACCATTCCCAGCATGCGTTTGAGGTTTCAAGTGGCAAGATAAGCAAGCAGCCCCAGTCTCTGTGCCTCTGTGCGAGCAGTGCCATGGGCAGATGAGGCTGAGCAACAGCTTTCCACACTAGCACCTTCTGGCTGCCAGCTATCTGCAGACGTTCGCATTTCAAGAGCAGGGCTGCGAAAGGAGCCTAGCAGGTACACCATCTTTCCCAGGCTACGTTTGAAGTTTGAGGTGGCAAGACAAGCAAGGAGCCCCAGTCTCTGTGCCTCTGTGCGAGCAGTGTCGTGGGCAGATGAGCCTGAGCAACAGCTTTCCAGGCTAGCCCCTTCTGCCTGCCAGCTATCTGCAGACGTTCGCATTTTCGGAGCAGGTCTGCCGCAGGCTCCTGGCACAGACACCAAGAGCTACGTTTGAAATTTGAGGTGGCAAGACAAGCAAGCAGCCCCATTCTCTGTGCCTCTGTGCGAGCACTGCCATGGGCAGATGAGGCTGAGCAACAGCTTTCCAGGCTAGCCCCTTCTGGCTGCCAGCTATCTGCAGACGTTCGCATTTTCGGGGCAGGGCTGCGAAACGAGCCTGGCTGGACACGAACTTTCCCAGGCTACGTTTGAAGTTTGAGGTGCCAAGACAAGCAAGCAGCCCCATTCTCTGTGCCTCTGTGCGTGCAGTGTCGTGGGCAGATGAGGCTGAGCAACAGCTTTCCAGGCTAGCCCCTTCTGGCTGCCAGCTATCTGCAGACGTTCGCATTTCAAGAGCAGGGCTGCGAAAGGAGCCTAGCAGGTACACCATCTTTCCCAGGCTACGTTTGAAGTTTGAGGTGGCAAGACAAGCAAGGAGACCCATTCTCTGTGCCTCTCTGCGAGCAGTGCCGTGGGCAGATGAGGCTGAGCAACAGCTTTCCAGGCTAGCCCCTTCTGCCTGCCAGCTATCTGCCGACGTTCGCATTTCAAGAGCAGGGCTGCGAAAGGAGCCTAGCAGGTACACCATCTTTCCCAGGCTACGTTTGAAGTTTGAGGTGGCAAGACAAGCAAGCAGCCCCAGTCTCTGTGCCTCTGTGCGAGCAGTGCCGTGGGCAGATGAGGCTGAGCAACAGCATTCCAGGCTAGCCCCTTCTGCCTGGCAGCTATCTGCAGACGTTCGTATTTTCAGAGCAGGGCTGCCGCAGTCTCCTTTCACAGACACCAAGTGCTACGTTTGAAATTTGAGGTGGCAAGACAAGCAAGCAGCCCCAGTCTCTGTGCCTCTGTGCGAGCAGTGCCATGGGCAGATGAGGCTGAGCAACAGCTTTCCACACTAGCACCTTCTGGCTGCCAGCTATCTGCAGACGTTCGCATTTCAAGAGCAGGGCTGCGAAAGGAGCCTAGCAGGTACACCATCTTTCCCAGGCTACGTTTGAAGTTTGAGGTGGCAAGACAAGCAAGGAGCCCCAGTCTCTGTGCCTCTGTGCGAGCAGTGTCGTGGGCAGATGAGCCTGAGCAACAGCTTTCCAGGCTAGCACCTTCTGGCTGCCAGCTATCTGCAGACGTTCGCAGTTTCGGAGCAGGGCTGTGATAGAAGCCTGGCAGGGACACCACCATTCCCAGCATGCGTTTGAGGTTTCAAGTGGCAAGATAAGCAAGCAGCCCCAGTCTCTGTGCCTCTGTGCGAGCAGTGCCATGGGCAGATGAGGCTGAGCAACAGCTTTCCACACTAGCACCTTCTGGCTGCCAGCTATCTGCAGACGTTCGCATTTCAAGAGCAGGGCTGCGAAAGGAGCCTAGCAGGTACACCATCTTTCCCAGGCTACGTTTGAAGTTTGAGGTGGCAAGACAAGCAAGGAGCCCCAGTCTCTGTGCCTCTGTGCGAGCAGTGTCGTGGGCAGATGAGCCTGAGCAACAGCTTTCCAGGCTAGCCTCTTCTGCCTGCCAGCTATCTGCAGACGTTCGCATTTTCGAAGCAGGTCTGCCGCAGGCTCCTGGCACAGACACCAAGAGCTACGTTTGAAATTTGAGGTGGCAAGACAAGCAAGCAGCCCCATTATCTGTGCCTCTGTGCGAGCACTGCCATGGGCAGATGAGGCTGAGCAACAGCTTTCCAGGCTAGCCCCTTCTGCCTGCCAGCTATCTGCAGACGTTCGCATTTTCGGGGCAGGGCTGCGAAAGGAGCCTGGCTGGACACGAACTTTCCCAGGCTACGTTTGAAGTTTGAGGTGGCAAGACAAGCAAGCAGCCCCATTCTCTGTGCCTCTGTGCGAGCAGTGTCGTGGGCAGATGAGGCTGAGCAACAGCTTTCCAGGCTAGCCCCTTCTGGCTGCCAGCTATCTGCAGACGTTCGCACTTTCGGAGCAGGGCTGTCATAGGAGCCTAGCAGGTACACCATCTTTCCCAGGCTACGTTTGAAGTTTGAGGTGGCAAGACAAGCAAGGAGCCCCATTCTCTGTGCCTCTCTGCGAGCAGTGCCGTGGGCAGATGAGGCTGAGCAACAGCTTTCCAGGCTAGCCCCTTCTGCCTGCCAGCTATCTGCCGACGTTCGCATTTCAAGAGCAGGGCTGCGAAAGGAGCCTAGCAGGTACACCATCTTTCCCAGGCTACGTTTGAAGTTTGAGGTGGCAAGACAAGCAAGGAGCCCCAGTCTCTGTGCCTCTGTGCGAGCAGTGTCGTGGGCAGATGAGCCTGAGCAACAGCTTTCCAGGCTAGCACCTTCTGGCTGCCAGCTATCTGCAGACGTTCGCACTTTCGGAGCAGGGCTGTGATAGAAGCCTGGCAGGGACACCACCATTCCCAGCATGCGTTTGAGGTTTCAAGTGGCAAGATAAGCAAGCAGCCCCAGTCTCTGTGCCTCTGTGCGAGCAGTGCCATGGGCAGATGAGGCTGAGCAACAGCTTTCCACACTAGCACCTTCTGGCTGCCAGCTATCTGCAGACGTTCGCATTTCAAGAGCAGGGCTGCGAAAGGAGCCTAGCAGGTACACCATCTTTCCCAGGCTACGTTTGAAGTTTGAGGTGGCAAGACAAGCAAGGAGCCCCAGTCTCTGTGCCTCTGTGCGAGCAGTGTCGTGGGCAGATGAGCCTGAGCAACAGCTTTCCAGGCTAGCCCCTTCTGGCTGCCAGCTATCTGCAGACGTTCGCATTTTCGGAGCAGGTCTGCCGCAGGCTCCTGGCACAGACACCAAGAGCTACGTTTGAAATTTGAGGTGGCAAGACAAGCAAGCAGCCCCATTCTCTGTGCCTCTCTGCGAGCACTGCCATGGGCAGATGAGGCTGAGCAACAGCTTTCCAGGCTAGCCCCTTCTGCCTGCCAGCTATCTGCAGACGTTCGCATTTTCGGGGCAGGGCTGCGAAACGAGCCTGGCTGGACACGAACTTTCCCAGGCTACGTTTGAAGTTTGAGGTGGCAAGACAAGCAAGCAGCCCCATTCTCTGTGCCTCTGTGCGAGCAGTGTCGTGGGCAGATGAGGCTGAGGAACAGCTTTCCAGGCTAGCCCCTTCTGCCTGCCAGCTATCTGCAGACGTTCGCATTTCAAGAGCAGGGCTGCGAAAGGAGCCTAGCAGGTACACCATCTTTCCCAGGCTACGTTTGAAGTTTGAGGTGGCAAGACAAGCAAGGAGCCCCATTCTCTGTGCCTCTCTGCGAGCAGTGCCGTGGGCAGATGAGGCTGAGCAACAGCTTTCCAGGCTAGCCCCTTCTGCCTGCCAGCTATCTGCAGACGTTCGCATTTTCGGAGCAGGGCTGACGCAGGCTCCTGGCACAGACCACAAGAGCTACGTTTGAAGTTTCAGGTGGCTAGACAAGCAAGCAGACCCAGTCTCTGTGCCTCTGTGCGAGCACTGCCATGGGCAGATGAGGCTGAGCAACAGCTTTCCAGGCTAGCCCCTTCTGCCTGCCAGCTATCTGCAGACGTTCGCATTTTCGGAGAAGGGCTGACGCAGGCTCCTGGCACAGACCACAAGAGCTACGTTTGAAGTTTGAAGTGGCAAGATAAGCAAGCAGCCCCAGTATCTGTGCCTCTGTGCGAGCACTGCCATGGGCAGATGAGGCTGAGCAACAGCTTTCCAGGCTAGCACCTTCTGGCTGCCAGCTATCTGCAGACGTTCGCATTTTCGGGGCAGGGCTGCGAAAGGAGCCTGGCTGGGACACGAACTTTCCCAGGCTACGTTTGAAGTTTGAGGTGGCAAGACAAGCAAGGAGCCCCATTCCCTGTGCCTCTGTGCGAGCAGTGTCGTGGGCAGATGAGCCTGAGCAACAGCTTTCCAGGCTAGCACCTTCTGGCTGCCAGCTATCTGCAGACGTTCGCACTTTCGGAGCAGGGCTGTGATAGAAGCCTGGCAGAAACACCACCATTCCCAGCATGCGTTTGAGGTTTCAAGTGGCAAGATAAGCAAGCAGCCCCAGTCTCTGTGCCTCTGTGCGAGCAGTGCCATGGGCAGATGAGGCTGAGCAACAGCTTTCCAGGCTAGCCCCTTCTGCCTGCCAGCTATCTGCAGACGTTCGCATTTTCGGGGCAGGGCTGCGAAACGAGCCTGGCTGGACACGAACTTTCCCAGGCTACGTTTGAAGTTTGAGGTGGCAAGACAAGCAAGCAGCCCCATTCTCTGTGCCTCTGTGCGTGCAGTGTCGTGGGCAGATGAGGCTGAGCAACAGCTTTCCAGGCTAGCCCCTTCTGGCTGCCAGCTATCTGCAGACGTTCGCATTTCAAGAGCAGGGATGCGAAAGGAGCCTAGCAGGTACACCATCTTTCCCAGGCTACGTTTGAAGTTTGAGGTGGCAAGACAAGCAAGGAGACCCATTCTCTGTGCCTCTCTGCGAGCAGTGCCGTCGGCAGATGAGGCTGAGCAACAGCTTTCCAGGCTAGCCCCTTCTGCCTGCCAGCTATCTGCCGACGTTCGCATTTCAAGAGCAGGGCTGCGAAAGGAGCCTAGCAGGTACACCATCTTTCCCAGGCTACGTTTGAAGTTTGAGGTGGCAAGACAAGCAAGCAGCCCCAGTCTCTGTGCCTCTGTGCGAGCAGTGCCGTGGGCAGATGAGGCTGAGCAACAGCATTCCAGGCTAGCCCCTTCTGCCTGGCAGCTATCTGCAGACGTTCGTATTTTCAGAGCAGGGCTGCCGCAGTCTCCTTTCACAGACACCAAGTGCTACGTTTGAAATTTGAGGTGGCAAGACAAGCAAGCAGCCCCATTCTCTGTGCCTCTCTGCGAGCACTGCCATGGGCAGATGAGGCTGAGCAACAGCTTTCCAGGCTAGCCCCTTCTGCCTGCCAGCTATCTGCAGACGTTCGCATTTTCGGGGCAGGGCTGCGAAAGGAGCCTGGCTGGGACACGAACTTTCCCAGGCTACGTTTGAAGTTTGAGGTGGCAAGACAAGCAAGGAGCCCCAGTCTCTGTGCCTCTGTGCGAGCACTGCCATGGACAGATGAGGCTGAGCAACAGCTTTCCAGGCTAGCACCTTCTGGCTGCCAGCTATCTGCAGACGTTCGCACTTTCGGAGCAGGGCTGTGATAGAAGCCTGGCAGAAACACCACCATTCCCAGCATGCGTTTGAGGTTTCAAGTGGCAAGATAAGCAAGCAGCCCCAGTCTCTGTGCCTCTGTGCGAGCAGTGCCATGGGCAGATGAGGCTGAGCAACAGCTTTCCACACTAGCACCTTCTGGCTGCCAGCTATCTGCAGACGTTCGCATTTCAAGAGCAGGGCTGCGAAAGGAGCCTAGCAGGTACACCATCTTTCCCAGGCTACGTTTGAAGTTTGAGGTGGCAAGACAAGCAAGGAGCCCCAGTCTCTGTGCCTCTGTGCGAGCAGTGTCGTGGGCAGATGAGCCTGAGCAACAGCTTTCCAGGCTAGCCCCTTCTGCCTGCCAGCTATCTGCAGACGTTCGCATTTTCGGAGCAGGTCTGCCGCAGGCTCCTGGCACAGACACCAAGAGCTACGTTTGAAATTTGAGGTGGCAAGACAAGCAAGCAGCCCCATTATCTGTGCCTCTGTGCGAGCACTGCCATGGGCAGATGAGGCTGAGCAACAGCTTTCCAGGCTAGCCCCTTCTGCCTGCCAGCTATCTGCAGACGTTCGCATTTTCGGGGCAGGGCTGCGAAACGAGCCTGGCTGGACACGAACTTTCCCAGGCTACGTTTGAAGTTTGAGGTGGCAAGACAAGCAAGCAGCCCCATTCTCTGTGCCTCTGTGCGAGCAGTGTCGTGGGCAGATGAGGCTGAGCAACAGCTTTCCAGGCTAGCCCCTTCTGGCTGCCAGCTATCTGCAGACGTTCGCATTTCAAGAGCAGGGCTGCGAAAGGAGCCTAGCAGGTACACCATCTTTCCCAGGCTACGTTTGAAGTTTGAGGTGGCAAGACAAGCAAGGAGCCCCATTCTCTGTGCCTCTCTGCGAGCAGTGCCGTGGGCAGATGAGGCTGAGCAACAGCTTTCCAGGCTAGCCCCTTCTGCCTGCCAGCTATCTGCCGACGTTCGCATTTCAAGAGCAGGGCTGCGAAAGGAGCCTAGCAGGTACACCATCTTTCCCAGGCTACGTTTGAAGTTTGAGGTGGCAAGACAAGCAAGCAGCCCCAGTCTCTGTGCCTCTGTGCGAGCAGTGCCGTGGGCAGATGAGGCTGAGCAACAGCATTCCAGGCTAGCCCCTTCTGCCTGGCAGCTATCTGCAGACGTTCGTATTTTCAGAGCAGGGCTGCCGCAGTCTCCTTTCACAGACACCAAGTGCTACGTTTGAAATTTGAGGTGGCAAGACAAGCAAGCAGCCCCATTCTCTGTGCCTCTCTGCAAGCACTGCCATGGGCAGATGAGGCTGAGCAACAGCTTTCCAGGCTAGCCCCTTCTGGCTGCCAGCTATCTGCAGACGTTCGCATTTTCGGGGCAGGGCTGCGAAAGGAGCCTGGCTGGGACACGAACTTTCCCAGGCTACGTTTGAAGTTTGAGGTGGCAAGACAAGCAAGGAGCCCCAGTCTCTGTGCCTCTGTGCGAGCAGTGTCGTGGGCAGATGAGCCTGAGCAACAGCTTTCCAGGCTAGCACCTTCTGGCTGCCAGCTATCTGCAGACGTTCGCACTTTCGGAGCAGGGCTGTGATAGAAGCCTGGCAGGGACACCACCATTCCCAGCATGCGTTTGAGGTTTCAAGTGGCAAGATAAGCAAGCAGCCCCAGTCTCTGTGCCTCTGTGCGAGCAGTGCCATGGGCAGATGAGGCTGAGCAACAGCTTTCCACACTAGCACCTTCTGGCTGCCAGCTATCTGCAGACGTTCGCATTTCAAGAGCAGGGCTGCGAAAGGAGCCTAGCAGGTACACCATCTTTCCCAGGCTACGTTTGAAGTTTGAGGTGGCAAGACAAGCAAGGAGCCCCAGTCTCTGTGCCTCTGTGCGAGCAGTGTCGTGGGCAGATGAGCCTGAGCAACAGCTTTCCAGGCTAGCCTCTTCTGCCTGCCAGCTATCTGCAGACGTTCGCATTTTCGGAGCAGGTCTGCCGCAGGCTCCTGGCACAGACACCAAGAGCTACGTTTGAAATTTGAGGTGGCAAGACAAGCAAGCAGCCCCATTCTCTGTGCCTCTGTGCGAGCACTGCCATGGGCAGATGAGGCTGAGCAACAGCTTTCCAGGCTAGCCCCTTCTGCCTGCCAGCTATCTGCAGACGTTCGCATTTTCGGGGCAGGGCTGCGAAAGGAGCCTGGCTGGACACGAACTTTCCCAGGCTACGTTTGAAGTTTGAGGTGGCAAGACAAGCAAGCAGCCCCATTCTCTGTGCCTCTGTGCGAGCAGTGTCGTGGGCAGATGAGGCTGAGCAACAGCTTTCCAGGCTAGCCCCTTCTGGCTGCCAGCTATCTGCAGACGTTCGCATTTTCGGGGCAGGGCTGCGAAAGGAGCCTGGCTGGGACACGAACTTTCCCAGGCTACGTTTGAAGTTTGAGGTGGCAAGACAAGCAAGGAGCCCCAGTCTCTGTGCCTCTGTGCGAGCAGTGTCGTGGGCAGATGAGCCTGAGCAACAGCTTTCCAGGCTAGCACCTTCTGGCTGCCAGCTATCTGCAGACGTTCGCACTTTCGGAGCAGGGCTGTGATAGAAGCCTGGCAGGGACACCACCATTCCCAGCATGCGTTTGAGGTTTCAAGTGGCAAGATAAGCAAGCAGCCCCAGTCTCTGTGCCTCTGTGCGAGCAGTGCCATGGGCAGATGAGGCTGAGCAACAGCTTTCCACACTAGCACCTTCTGGCTGCCAGCTATCTGCAGACGTTCGCATTTCAAGAGCAGGGCTGCGAAAGGAGCCTAGCAGGTACACCATCTTTCCCAGGCTACGTTTGAAGTTTGAGGTGGCAAGACAAGCAAGGAGCCCCAGTCTCTGTGCCTCTGTGCGAGCAGTGTCGTGGGCAGATGAGCCTGAGCAACAGCTTTCCAGGCTAGCCTCTTCTGCCTGCCAGCTATCTGCAGACGTTCGCATTTTCGGAGCAGGTCTGCCGCAGGCTCCTGGCACAGACACCAAGAGCTACGTTTGAAATTTGAGGTGGCAAGACAAGCAAGCAGCCCCATTCTCTGTGCCTCTGTGCGAGCACTGCCATGGGCAGATGAGGCTGAGCAACAGCTTTCCAGGCTAGCCCCTTCTGCCTGCCAGCTATCTGCAGACGTTCGCATTTTCGGGGCAGGGCTGCGAAAGGAGCCTGGCTGGACACGAACTTTCCCAGGCTACGTTTGAAGTTTGAGGTGGCAAGACAAGCAAGCAGCCCCATTCTCTGTGCCTCTGTGCGAGCAGTGTCGTGGGCAGATGAGGCTGAGCAACAGCTTTCCAGGCTAGCCCCTTCTGGCTGCCAGCTATCTGCAGACGTTCGCACTTTCGGAGCAGGGCTGTCATAGGAGCCTAGCAGGTACACCATCTTTCCCAGGCTACGTTTGAAGTTTGAGGTGGCAAGACAAGCAAGGAGCCCCATTCTCTGTGCCTCTCTGCGAGCAGTGCCGTGGGCAGATGAGGCTGAGGAACAGCTTTCCAGGCTAGCCCCTTCTGCCTGCCAGCTATCTGCCGACGTTCGCATTTCAAGAGCAGGGCTGCGAAAGGAGCCTAGCAGGTACACCATCTTTCCCAGGCTACGTTTGAAGTTTGAGGTGGCAAGACAAGCAAGCAGCCCCAGTCTCTGTGCCTCTGTGCGAGCAGTGTCGTGGGCAGATGAGCCTGAGCAACAGCTTTCCAGGCTAGCACCTTCTGGCTGCCAGCTATCTGCAGACGTTCGCACTTTCGGAGCAGGGCTGTGATAGAAGCCTGGCAGGGACACCACCATTCCCAGCATGCGTTTGAGGTTTCAAGTGGCAAGATAAGCAAGCAGCCCCAGTCTCTGTGCCTCTGTGCGAGCAGTGCCATGGGCAGATGAGGCTGAGCAACAGCTTTCCACACTAGCACCTTCTGGCTGCCAGCTATCTGCAGACGTTCGCATTTCAAGAGCAGGGCTGCGAAAGGAGCCTAGCAGGTACACCATCTTTCCCAGGCTACGTTTGAAGTTTGAGGTGGCAAGACAAGCAAGGAGCCCCAGTCTCTGTGCCTCTGTGCGAGCAGTGTCGTGGGCAGATGAGCCTGAGCAACAGCTTTCCAGGCTAGCCCCTTCTGCCTGCCAGCTATCTGCAGACGTTCGCATTTTCGGAGCAGGTCTGCCGCAGGCTCCTGGCACAGACACCAAGAGCTACGTTTGAAATTTGAGGTGGCAAGACAAGCAAGCAGCCCCATTCTCTGTGCCTCTGTGCGAGCACTGCCATGGGCAGATGAGGCTGAGCAACAGCTTTCCAGGCTAGCCCCTTCTGCCTGCCAGCTATCTGCAGACGTTCGCATTTTCGGGGCAGGGCTGCGAAACGAGCCTGGCTGGACACGAACTTTCCCAGGCTACGTTTGAAGTTTGAGGTGGCAAGACAAGCAAGCAGCCCCATTCTCTGTGCCTCTGTGCGAGCAGTGTCGTGGGCAGATGAGGCTGAGCAACAGCTTTCCAGGCTAGCCCCTTCTGGCTGCCAGCTATCTGCAGACGTTCGCATTTCAAGAGCAGGGCTGCGAAAGGAGCCTAGCAGGTACACCATCTTTCCCAGGCTACGTTTGAAGTTTGAGGTGGCAAGACAAGCAAGGAGCCCCATTCTCTGTGCCTCTCTGCGAGCAGTGCCGTGGGCAGATGAGGCTGAGCAACAGCTTTCCAGGCTAGCCCCTTCTGCCTGCCAGCTATCTGCAGACGTTCGCATTTTCGGGGCAGGGCTGACGCAGGCTCCTGGCACAGACCACAAGAGCTACGTTTGAAGTTTCAGGTGGCTAGACAAGCAAGCAGACCCAGTCTCTGTGCCTCTGTGCGAGCACTGCCATGGGCAGATGAGGCTGAGCAACAGCTTTCCAGGCTAGCCCCTTCTGCCTGCCAGCTATCTGCAGACGTTCGCATTTTCGGAGAAGGGCTGACGCAGGCTCCTGGCACAGACCTCAAGAGCTACGTTTGAAGTTTGAAGTGGCAAGATAAGCAAGCAGCCCCAGTATGTGTGCCTCTGTGCGAGCACTGCCATGGGCAGATGAGGCTGAGCAACAGCTTTCCAGGCTAGCACCTTCTGGCTGCCAGCTATGTGCAGACGTTCGCACTTTCGGAGCAGGGCTGTGATAGGAGCCTGGCAGGGACACCACCATTCCCAGCATGCGTTTGAGGTTTCAAGTGGCAAGATAAGCAAGCAGCCCCAGTATCTGTGCCTCTGTGCGAGCAGTGCCATGGGCAGATGAGGCTGAGCAACAGCTTTCCACACTAGCACCTTCTGGCTGCCAGCTATCTGCAGACGTTCGCACTTTCGGAGCAGGGCTGCGAAAGGAGCCTGGCTGGGACACCAACTTTCCCAGGCTACGTTTGAAGTATGAGATGGCAAGACAAGCAAGTAGCCCCATTCCCTGTGCCTCTGTGCGAGCACTGCCATGGGCAGATGAGGCTGAGCAACAGCTTTCCAGGCTAGCCCCTTCTGCCTGCCAGCTATCTGCAGACGTTCTCATTTCAAGAGCAGGGCTGCGAAAGGAGCCTAGCAGGTACACCATCTTTCCCAGGCTACGTTTGAAGTTTGAGGTGGCAAGACAAGCAAGGAGCCCCATTCTCTGTGCCTCTGTGCGAGCAGTGCCATGGGCAGATGAGGCTGAGCAACAGCTTTCCAGGCTAGCCCCTTCTGGCTGCCAGCTATCTGCAGACGTCCGTATTTTCAGAGCAGGGCTGCCGCAGGCTCCTTTCACAGACACCAAGTGCTACGTTTGAAATTTGAGGTGGCAAGACAAGCAAGCAGACCCAGTCTCTGTGCCTCTCTGCGAGCACTGCCATGGGCAGATGAGGCTGAGCAACAGCTTTCCAGGCCAGCACCTTCTGGCTGCCAGCTATCTGCAGAAGTTCGCATTTTCGGGGCAGGGCTGACTCAGGCTCCTGGCAGAGACCACAAGAGCTACGTTTGAAGTTTGAGGTGGCAAGACAAGGAAGCAGCCCCATTCTCTGTGCCTCTGTGCGAGCAGTGCCGTGGGCAGATGAGGCTGAGCAACAGCATTCCAGGCTAGCCCCTTCTGGCTGCCAGCTATCTGCAGACGTTCGCACTTTCGGAGCAGGGCTGTCATAGGAGCCTAGCAGGTACACCATCTTTCCCAGGCTACGTTTGAAGTTTGAGGTGGCAAGACAAGCAAGGAGCCCCATTCTCTGTGCCTCTCTGCGAGCAGTGCCGTGGGCAGATGAGGCTGAGCAACAGCTTTCCAGGCTAGCCCCTTCTGCCTGCCAGCTATCTGCCGACGTTCGCATTTCAAGAGCAGGGCTGCGAAAGGAGCCTAGCAGGTACACCATCTTTCCCAGGCTACGTTTGAAGTTTGAGGTGGCAAGACAAGCAAGCAGCCCCAGTCTCTGTGCCTCTGTGCGAGCAGTGCCGTGGGCAGATGAGGCTGAGCAACAGCATTCCAGGCTAGCCCCTTCTGCCTGGCAGCTATCTGCAGACGTTCGTATTTTCAGAGCAGGGCTGCCGCAGTCTCCTTTCACAGACACCAAGTGCTACGTTTGAAATTTGAGGTGGCAAGACAAGCAAGCAGCCCCATTCTCTGTGCCTCTCTGCGAGCACTGCCATGGGCAGATGAGGCTGAGCAACAGCTTTCCAGGGTAGCCCCTTCTGGCTGCCAGCTATCTGCAGACGTTCGCATTTTCGGGGCAGGGCTGCGAAAGGAGCCTGGCTGGGACACGAACTTTCCCAGGCTACGTTTGAAGTTTGAGGTGGCAAGACAAGCAAGGAGCCCCAGTCTCTGTGCCTCTGTGCGAGCAGTGTCGTGGGCAGATGAGCCTGAGCAACAGCTTTCCAGGCTAGCACCTTCTGGCTGCCAGCTATCTGCAGACGTTCGCACTTTCGGAGCAGGGCTGTGATAGAAGCCTGGCAGGGACACCACCATTCCCAGCATGCGTTTGAGGTTTCAAGTGGCAAGATAAGCAAGCAGCCCCAGTCTCTGTGCCTCTGTGCGAGCAGTGCCATGGGCAGATGAGGCTGAGCAACAGCTTTCCACACTAGCACCTTCTGGCTGCCAGCTATCTGCAGACGTTCGCATTTCAAGAGCAGGGCTGCGAAAGGAGCCTAGCAGGTACACCATCTTTCCCAGGCTACGTTTGAAGTTTGAGGTGGCAAGACAAGCAAGGAGCCCCAGTCTCTGTGCCTCTGTGCGAGCAGTGTCGTGGGCAGATGAGCCTGAGCAACAGCTTTCCAGGCTAGCCCCTTCTGCCTGCCAGCTATCTGCAGACGTTCGCATTTTCGGAGCAGGTCTGCCGCAGGCTCCTGGCACAGACACCAAGAGCTACGTTTGAAATTTGAGGTGGCAAGACAAGCAAGCAGCCCCATTCTCTGTGCCTCTGTGCGAGCACTGCCATGGGCAGATGAGGCTGAGCAACAGCTTTCCAGGCTAGCCCCTTCTGCCTGCCAGCTATCTGCAGACGTTCGCATTTTCGGGGCAGGGCTGCGAAACGAGCCTGGCTGGACACGAACTTTCCCAGGCTACGTTTGAAGTTTGAGGTGGCAAGACAAGCAAGCAGCCCCATTCTCTGTGCCTCTGTGCGAGCAGTGTCGTGGGCAGATGAGGCTGAGCAACAGCTTTCCAGGCTAGCCCCTTCTGGCTGCCAGCTATCTGCAGACGTTCGCATTTCAAGAGCAGGGCTGCGAAAGGAGCCTAGCAGGTACACCATCTTTCCCAGGCTACGTTTGAAGTTTGAGGTGGCAAGACAAGCAAGGAGCCCCATTCTCTGTGCCTCTCTGCGAGCAGTGCCGTGGGCAGATGAGGCTGAGCAACAGCTTTCCAGGCTAGCACCTTCTGCCTGCCAGCTATCTGCAGACGTTCGCATTTTCGGAGCAGGGCTGACGCAGGCTCCTGGCACAGACCACAAGAGCTACGTTTGAAGTTTCAGGTGGCTAGACAAGCAAGCAGAACCAGTCTCTGTGCCTCTGTGCGAGCACTGCCATGGGCAGATGAGGCTGAGCAACAGCTTTCCAGGCTAGCCCCTTCTGCCTGCCAGCTATCTGCAGACGTTCGCATTTTCGGAGAAGGGCTGACGCAGGCTCCTGGCACAGACCACAAGAGCTACGTTTGAAGTTTGAAGTGGCAAGATAAGCAAGCAGCCCCAGTATCTGTGCCTCTGTGCGAGCACTGCCATGGGCAGATGAGGCTGAGCAACAGCTTTCCACACTAGCACCTTCTGGCTGCCAGCTATCTGCAGACGTTCGCACTTTCGGAGCAGGGCTGCGAAAGGAGCCTGGCTGGGACACCAACTTTCCCAGGCTACGTTTGAAGTATGAGATGGCAAGACAAGCAAGTAGCCCCATTCCCTGTGCCTCTGTGCGAGCACTGCCATGGGCAGATGAGGCTGAGCAACAGCTTTCCAGGCTAGCCCCTTCTGCCTGCCAGCTATCTGCAGACGTTCTCATTTCAAGAGCAGGGCTGCGAAAGGAGCCTAGCAGGTACACCATCTTTCCCAGGCTACGTTTGAAGTTTGAGGTGGCAAGACAAGCAAGGAGCCCCATTCTCTGTGCCTCTGTGCGAGCAGTGCCATGGGCAGATGAGGCTGAGCAACAGCTTTCCAGGCTAGCCCCTTCTGGCTGCCAGCTATCTGCAGACGTCCGTATTTTCAGAGCAGGGCTGCCGCAGGCTCCTTTCACAGACACCAAGTGCTACGTTTGAAATTTGAGGTGGCAAGAAAAGCAAGCAGACCCAGTCTCTGTGCCTCTCTGCGAGCACTGCCATGGGCAGATGAGGCTGAGCAACAGCTTTCCACACTAGCACCTTCTGGCTGCCAGCTATCTGCAGACGTTCGCATTTTCGGGGCAGGGCTGACTCAGGCTCCTGGCAGAGACCACAAGAGCTACGTTTGAAGTTTGAGGTGGCAAGACAAGGAAGCAGCCCCAGTCTCTGTGCCTCTGTGCGAGCACTGCCATGGGCAGATGAGGCTGAGCAACAGCTTTCCAGGCTAGCACCTTCTGGCTGCCAGCTATCTGCAGACGTTCGCACTTTCGGAGCAGGGCTGTGATAGGACCCTGGCAGGGACACCACCATTCCCAGCATGCGTTTGAAGTTTGAGGTGGCAAGACAAGCAAGCAGCCCCAGTCTCTGTGCCTCTGTGCGAGCAGTGCCGTGGGCAGATGAGGCTGAGCAACAGCATTCCAGGCTAGCCACTTCTGCCTGGCAGCTATCTGCAGACGTTCGTATTTTCAGAGCAGGGCTGCCGTAGTCTCCTTTCACAGACACCAAGTGCCACGTTTGAAATTTGAGGTGGCAAGACAAGCAAGCAGCCCCATTCTCTGTGCCTCTCTGCGAGCACTGCCATGGGCAGATGAGGCTGAGCAAGAGCTTTCCAGGCTAGCCCCTTCTGGCTGCCAGCTATCTGCAGACGTTCGCATTTTCGGGGCAGGGCTGCGAAAGGAGCCTGGCTGGGACACGAACTTTCCCAGGCTACGTTTGAAGTTTGAGGTGGCAAGACAAGCAAGGAGCCCCAGTCTCTGTGCCTCTGTGCGAGCAGTGTCGTGGGCAGATGAGCCTGAGCAACAGCTTTCCAGGCTAGCACCTTCTGGCTGCCAGCTATCTGCAGACGTTCGCACTTTCGGAGCAGGGCTGTAATAGAAGCCTGGCAGGGACACCACCATTCCCAGCATGCGTTTGAGGTTTCAAGTGGCAAGATAAGCAAGCAGCCCCAGTCTCTGTGCCTCTGTGCGAGCAGTGCCATGGGCAGATGAGGCTGAGCAACAGCTTTCCACACTAGCACCTTCTGGCTGCCAGCTATCTGCAGACGTTCGCATTTCAAGAGCAGGGCTGCGAAAGGAGCCTAGCAGGTACACCATCTTTCCCAGGCTACGTTTGAAGTTTGAGGTGGCAAGACAAGCAAGGAGCCCCAGTCTCTGTGCCTCTGTGCGAGCAGTGTCGTGGGCAGATGAGCCTGAGCAACAGCTTTCCAGGCTAGCCCCTTCTGCCTGCCAGCTATCTGCAGACGTTCGCATTTTCGGAGCAGGTCTGCCGCAGGCTCCTGGCACAGACACCAAGAGCTACGTTTGAAATTTGAGGTGGCAAGACAAGCATGCAGCCCCATTCTCTGTGCCTCTCTGCGAGCACTGCCATGGGCAGATGAGGCTGAGCAACAGCTTTCCAGGCTAGCACCTTCTGCCTGCCAGCTATCTGCAGACGTTCGCATTTTCGGGGCAGGGCTGCGAAAGGAGCCTGGCTGGACACGAACTTTCCCAGGCTACGTTTGAAGTTTGAGGTGGCAAGACAAGCAAGCAGCCCCAGTCTCTGTGCCTCTGTGCGAGCAGTGCCATGGGCAGATGAGGCTGAGCAACAGCTTTCCAGGCTAGCCCCTTCTGGCTGCCAGCTATCTGCAGACGTTCGCATTTCAAGACCAGGGCTGCGAAAGGAGCCTAGCAGGTACACCATCTTTCCCAGGCTACGTTTGAAGTTTGAGGTGGCAAGACAAGCAAGGAGCCCCATTCTCTGTGCCTCTCTGCGAGCAGTGCCGTGGGCAGATGAGGCTGAGCAACAGCTTTCCAGGATAGCCCCTTCTGGCTGCCAGCTATCTGCAGACGTTCGCACTTTCGGAGCAG
This sequence comes from Opisthocomus hoazin, assembly GCF_030867145.1. Lineage (NCBI taxonomy): Eukaryota > Metazoa > Chordata > Aves > Opisthocomiformes > Opisthocomidae > Opisthocomus > Opisthocomus hoazin. The sequence goes on along the minus strand of NC_134424.1, from coordinate 26,516,742 downwards.
GGCTGTGATAGGAGCCTGGCAGGGACACCACCTTTCCCAGAATGCGTTTGAAGTTTCAAGTGGCAAGTTAAGGAAGCAGCCCCATTCTCTGTGCCTCTATTCGAACAGTGCCATGGGCAGATGAGGCTGAGCAACAGCTTTCCAGGCTAGCCCCTTCTGGCTGCCAGCTATCTGCAGACGTTCGTATTTTCAGAGCAGGGCTGCCGCAGGCTCCTTTCACAGACACCAAGTGCTACGTTTGAAATTTGAGGTGGCAAGACAAGCAAGCAGACCCAGTCTCTGTACCTCTCTGCGAGCACTGCCATGGGCAGATGAGGCTGAGCAACAGCTTTCCAGGCTAGCACCTTCTGGCTGCCAGCTATCTGCAGACGTTCGCATTTTCGGGGCAGGGCTGACTCAGGCTCCTGGCAGAGACCACAAGAGCTACGTTTGAAGTTTGAGGTGGCAAGACAAGCAAGCAGCCCCAGTCTCTGTGCCTCTGTGCGAGCACTGCCATGGGCAGATGAGGCTGAGCAACAGCTTTCCAGGCTAGCACCTTCTGGCTGCCAGCTATCTGCAGACGTTCGCACTTTCGGAGCAGGGCTGTGATAGGAGCCTGGCAGGGACACCACCATTCCCAGCATGCGTTTGAGGTTTCAAGTGGCAAGATAAGCAAGCAGCCCCATTCTCTGTGCCTCTATGCGAGCAGTGCCATGGGCAGATGAGGCTGAGCAACAGCTTTCCAGGCTAGCCCCTTCTGCCTGCCAGCTATCTGCCGACGTTCGCATTTCAAGAGCAGGGCTGCGAAAGGAGCCTAGCAGGTACACCATCTTTCCCAGGCTACGTTTGAAGTTTGAGGTGGCAAGACAAGCAAGCAGCCCCAGTCTCTGTGCCTCTGTGCGAGCAGTGCCGTGGGCAGATGAGGCTGAGCAACAGCATTCCAGGCTAGCCCCTTCTGCCTGGCAGCTATCTGCAGACGTTCGTATTTTCAGAGCAGGGCTGCCGCAGTCTCCTTTCACAGACACCAAGTGCTACGTTTGAAATTTGAGGTGGCAAGACAAGCAAGCAGACCCATTCTCTGTGCCTCTCTGCGAGCACTGCCATGGCCAGATGAGGCTGAGCAACAGCTTTCCAGGCTAGCCCCTTCTGGCTGCCAGCTATCTGCAGACGTTCGCATTTTCGGGGCAGGGCTGCGAAAGGAGCCTGGCTGGGACACGAACTTTCCCAGGCTACGTTTGAAGTCTGAGGTGGCAAGACAAGCAAGGAGCCCCAGTCTCTGTGCCTCTGTGCGAGCAGTGTCGTGGGCAGATGAGCCTGAGCAACAGCTTTCCAGGCTAGCACCTTCTGGCTGCCAGCTATCTGCAGACGTTCGCATTTCAAGAGCAGGGCTGCGAAAGGAGCCTAGCAGGTACACCATCTTTCCCAGGCTACGTTTGAAGTTTGAGGTGGCAAGACAAGCAAGGAGCCCCAGTCTCTGTGCCTCTCTGCGAGCAGTGCCGTGGGCAGATGAGCCTGAGCAACAGCTTTCCAGGCTAGCCCCTTCTGCCTGGCAGCTATCTGCAGACGTTCGCATTTTCGGAGCAGGGCTCCCGGAGGCTCCCAGCACAGAACGCCATAAGCTACGTTTGAAGTTTGAGGTGGCAAGACAAGCAAGCAGCCCCATTCTCTGTGCCTCTGTGCGAGCACTGCCATGGGCAGATGAGGCTGAGCAACAGCTTTCCAGGCTAGCCCCTTCTGCCTGCCAGCTATCTGCAGACGTTCGCATTTTCGGGGCAGGGCTGCGAAACGAGCCTGGCTGGACACGAACTTTCCCAGGCTACGTTTGAAGTTTGAGGTGGCAAGACAAGCAAGCAGCCCCATTCTCTGTGCCTCTGTGCGAGCAGTGTCGTGGGCAGATGAGGCTGAGCAACAGCTTTCCAGGCTAGCCCCTTCTGGCTGCCAGCTATCTGCAGACGTTCGCATTTCAAGAGCAGGGCTGCGAAAGCAGCCTAGCAGGTACACCATCTTTCCCAGGCTACGTTTGAAGTTTGAGGTGGCAAGACAAGCAAGGAGCCCCATTCTCTGTGCCTCTCTGCGAGCAGTGCCGTGGGCAGATGAGGCTGAGCAACAGCTTTCCAGGCTAGCCCCTTCTGCCTGCCAGCTATCTGCCGACGTTCGCATTTCAAGAGCAGGGCTGCGAAAGGAGCCTAGCAGGTACACCATTTTTCCCAGGCTACGTTTGAAGTTTGAGGTGGCAAGACAAGCAAGCAGCCCCATTCTCTGTGCCTCTGTGCGAGCAGTGCCGTGGGCAGATGAGGCTGAGCAACAGCATTCCAGGCTAGCCCCTTCTGCCTGGCAGCTATCTGCAGACGTTCGTATTTTCAGAGCAGGGCTGCCGCAGTCTCCTTTCACAGACACCAAGTGCTACGTTTGAAATTTGAGGTGGCAAGACAAGCAAGCAGCCCCATTCTCTGTGCCTCTATGCGAACAGTGCCATGGGCAGATGAGGCTGAGCAACAGCTTTCCAGGCTAGCCCCTTCTGGCTGCCAGCTATCTGCAGACGTTCGCATTTCAAGAGCAGGGCTACGAAAGGAGCCTAGCAGGTACACCATCTTTCCCAGGCTACGTTTGAAGTTTGAGGTGGCAAGACAAGCAAGGAGCCCCATTCTCTGTGCCTCTGTGCGAGCAGTGCCGTGGGGAGATGAGGCTGAGCAACAGCTTTCCAGGCTAGCCCCTTCTGGCTGCCAGCTATCACCAGACGTTCGCATTTCAAGAGCAGGGCTGCGAAAGGAGCCTGACTGGGACACCAACTTTCCCAGGCTACGTTTGAAGTATGAGGTGGCAAGACAAGCAAGTAGCCCCATTCCCTGTGCCTCTGTGCGAGCAGTGCCATGGGCAGATGAGGCTGAGCAACAGCTTTCCACACTAGCACCTTCTGGCTGCCAGCTATCTGCAGACGTTCGCATTTTCGGGGCAGGGCTGCGAAAGGAGCCTGGCTGGACACGAACTTTCCCAGGCTACGTTTGAAGTTTGAGGTGGCAAGACAAGCAAGCAGCCCCAGTCTCTGTGCCTCTGTGCGAGCAGTGCCATGGGCAGATGAGGCTGAGCAACAGCTTTCCAGGCTAGCCCCTTCTGGCTGCCAGCTATCTGCAGACGTTCGCATTTCAAGACCAGGGCTGCGAAAGGAGCCTAGCAGGTACACCATCTTTCCCAGGCTACGTTTGAAGTTTGAGGTGGCAAGACAAGCAAGGAGCCCCATTCTCTGTGCCTCTCTGCGAGCAGTGCCGTGGGCAGATGAGGCTGAGCAACAGCTTTCCAGGATAGCCCCTTCTGGCTGCCAGCTATCTGCAGACGTTCGCACTTTCGGAGCAGGGCTGTGATAGGAGCCTGGCAGGGACACCACCTTTCCCAGAATGCGTTTGAAGTTTCAAGTGGCAAGTTAAGGAAGCAGCCCCATTCTCTGTGCCTCTATTCGAACAGTGCCATGGGCAGATGAGGCTGAGCAACAGCTTTCCAGGCTAGCCCCTTCTGGCTGCCAGCTATCTGCAGACGTTCGTATTTTCAGAGCAGGGCTGCCGCAGGCTCCTTTCACAGACACCAAGTGCTACGTTTGAAATTTGAGGTGGCAAGACAAGCAAGCAGACCCAGTCTCTGTACCTCTCTGCGAGCACTGCCATGGGCAGATGAGGCTGAGCAACAGCTTTCCAGGCTAGCACCTTCTGGCTGCCAGCTATCTGCAGACGTTCGCATTTTCGGGGCAGGGCTGACTCAGGCTCCTGGCAGAGACCACAAGAGCTACGTTTGAAGTTTGAGGTGGCAAGACAAGCAAGCAGCCCCAGTCTCTGTGCCTCTGTGCGAGCACTGCCATGGGCAGATGAGGCTGAGCAACAGCTTTCCAGGCTAGCACCTTCTGGCTGCCAGCTATCTGCAGACGTTCGCACTTTCGGAGCAGGGCTGTGATAGGAGCCTGGCAGGGACACCACCATTCCCAGCATGCGTTTGAGGTTTCAAGTGGCAAGATAAGCAAGCAGCCCCATTCTCTGTGCCTCTATGCGAGCAGTGCCATGGGCAGATGAGGCTGAGCAACAGCTTTCCAGGCTAGCCCCTTCTGCCTGCCAGCTATCTGCCGACGTTCGCATTTCAAGAGCAGGGCTGCGAAAGGAGCCTAGCAGGTACACCATCTTTCCCAGGCTACGTTTGAAGTTTGAGGTGGCAAGACAAGCAAGCAGCCCCAGTCTCTGTGCCTCTGTGCGAGCAGTGCCGTGGGCAGATGAGGCTGAGCAACAGCATTCCAGGCTAGCCCCTTCTGCCTGGCAGCTATCTGCAGACGTTCGTATTTTCAGAGCAGGGCTGCCGCAGTCTCCTTTCACAGACACCAAGTGCTACGTTTGAAATTTGAGGTGGCAAGACAAGCAAGCAGACCCATTCTCTGTGCCTCTCTGCGAGCACTGCCATGGCCAGATGAGGCTGAGCAACAGCTTTCCAGGCTAGCCCCTTCTGGCTGCCAGCTATCTGCAGACGTTCGCATTTTCGGGGCAGGGCTGCGAAAGGAGCCTGGCTGGGACACGAACTTTCCCAGGCTACGTTTGAAGTCTGAGGTGGCAAGACAAGCAAGGAGCCCCAGTCTCTGTGCCTCTGTGCGAGCAGTGTCGTGGGCAGATGAGCCTGAGCAACAGCTTTCCAGGCTAGCACCTTCTGGCTGCCAGCTATCTGCAGACGTTCGCATTTCAAGAGCAGGGCTGCGAAAGGAGCCTAGCAGGTACACCATCTTTCCCAGGCTACGTTTGAAGTTTGAGGTGGCAAGACAAGCAAGGAGCCCCAGTCTCTGTGCCTCTCTGCGAGCAGTGCCGTGGGCAGATGAGCCTGAGCAACAGCTTTCCAGGCTAGCCCCTTCTGCCTGGCAGCTATCTGCAGACGTTCGCATTTTCGGAGCAGGGCTCCCGGAGGCTCCCAGCACAGAACGCCATAAGCTACGTTTGAAGTTTGAGGTGGCAAGACAAGCAAGCAGCCCCATTCTCTGTGCCTCTGTGCGAGCACTGCCATGGGCAGATGAGGCTGAGCAACAGCTTTCCAGGCTAGCCCCTTCTGCCTGCCAGCTATCTGCAGACGTTCGCATTTTCGGGGCAGGGCTGCGAAACGAGCCTGGCTGGACACGAACTTTCCCAGGCTACGTTTGAAGTTTGAGGTGGCAAGACAAGCAAGCAGCCCCATTCTCTGTGCCTCTGTGCGAGCAGTGTCGTGGGCAGATGAGGCTGAGCAACAGCTTTCCAGGCTAGCCCCTTCTGGCTGCCAGCTATCTGCAGACGTTCGCATTTCAAGAGCAGGGCTGCGAAAGCAGCCTAGCAGGTACACCATCTTTCCCAGGCTACGTTTGAAGTTTGAGGTGGCAAGACAAGCAAGGAGCCCCATTCTCTGTGCCTCTCTGCGAGCAGTGCCGTGGGCAGATGAGGCTGAGCAACAGCTTTCCAGGCTAGCCCCTTCTGCCTGCCAGCTATCTGCCGACGTTCGCATTTCAAGAGCAGGGCTGCGAAAGGAGCCTAGCAGGTACACCATCTTTCCCAGGCTACGTTTGAAGTTTGAGGTGGCAAGACAAGCAAGCAGCCCCATTCTCTGTGCCTCTGTGCGAGCAGTGCCGTGGGCAGATGAGGCTGAGCAACAGCATTCCAGGCTAGCCCCTTCTGCCTGGCAGCTATCTGCAGACGTTCGTATTTTCAGAGCAGGGCTGCCGCAGTCTCCTTTCACAGACACCAAGTGCTACGTTTGAAATTTGAGGTGGCAAGACAAGCAAGCAGCCCCATTCTCTGTGCCTCTATGCGAACAGTGCCATGGGCAGATGAGGCTGAGCAACAGCTTTCCAGGCTAGCCCCTTCTGGCTGCCAGCTATCTGCAGACGTTCGCATTTCAAGAGCAGGGCTACGAAAGGAGCCTAGCAGGTACACCATCTTTCCCAGGCTACGTTTGAAGTTTGAGGTGGCAAGACAAGCAAGGAGCCCCATTCTCTGTGCCTCTGTGCGAGCAGTGCCGTGGGGAGATGAGGCTGAGCAACAGCTTTCCAGGCTAGCCCCTTCTGGCTGCCAGCTATCACCAGACGTTCGCATTTCAAGAGCAGGGCTGCGAAAGGAGCCTGACTGGGACACCAACTTTCCCAGGCTACGTTTGAAGTATGAGGTGGCAAGACAAGCAAGTAGCCCCATTCCCTGTGCCTCTGTGCGAGCAGTGCCATGGGCAGATGAGGCTGAGCAACAGCTTTCCACACTAGCACCTTCTGGCTGCCAGCTATCTGCAGACGTTCGCACTATCGGAGCAGGGCTGTGATAGCAGCCTGGCTGGGACACCACCGTTCCCAGTATGCGTTTGAAGTTTCAAGTGGCAAGATAAGCAAGCAGCCCCATTCTCTGTGCCTCTATGCGAACAGTGCCATTGGCAGATGAGGCTGAGCAACAGCTTTCCAGGCTAGCCCCTTCTGGCTGCCAGCTATCTGCCGACGTTCGCATTTCAAGACCAGGGCTGCGAAAGGAGCCTATCAGGTACACCATCTTTTCCAGGCTACGTTTGAAATTTGAGGTGGCAAGACAAGCAAGGAGCCCCATTCTATGTGCCTCTGTGCGAGCAGTGTCGTGGGCAGATGAGCCTGAGCAACAGCTTTCCAGGCTAGCACCTTCTGGCTGCCAGCTATCTGCAGACGTTCGCACTTTCGGAGCAGGGCTGTGATAGGAGCCTGGCAGGGACACCACCATTCCCAGCATGCGTTTGAGGTTTCAAGTGGCAAGATAAGCAAGCAGCCCCAGTATCTGTGCCTCTGTGCGAGCAGTGCCATGGGCAGATGAGGCTGAGCAACAGCTTTCCACACTAGCACCTTCTGGCTGCCAGCTATCTGCAGACGTTCGCACTTTCGGAGCAGGGCTGCGAAAGGAGCCTGGCTGGGACAACAACTTTCCCAGGCTACGTTTGAAGTATGAGGTGGCAGGACAAGCAAGTAGCCCCATTCCCTGTGCCTCTGTGCGAGCACTGCCATGGGCTGATGAGGCTGAGCAACAGCTTTCCAGGCTAGCCCCTTCTGCCTGCCAGCTATCTGCAGACGTTCTCATTTCAAGAGCAGGGCTGCGAAAGGAGCCTAGCAGGTACACCATCTTTCCCAGGCTACGTTTGAAGTTTGAGGTGGCAAGACAAGCAAGGAGCCCCATTCTCTGTGCCTCTGTGCGAGCAGTGCCATGGGCAGATGAGGCTGAGCAACAGCTTTCCAGGCTAGCCCCTTCTGGCTGCCAGCTATCTGCAGACGTTCGTATTTTCAGAGCAGGGCTGCCGCAGGCTCCTTTCACAGACACCAAGTGCTACGTTTGAAATTTGAGGTGGCAAGACAAGCAAGCAGACCCAGTCTCTGTACCTCTCTGCGAGCACTGCCATGGGCAGATGAGGCTGAGCAACAGCTTTCCAGGCTAGCACCTTCTGGCTGCCAGCTATCTGCAGACGTTCGCACTTTCAGAGCAGGGCTGTGATAGGACCCTGGCAGGGACACCACCATTCCCAGCATGCGTTTGAGGTTTCAAGTGGCAAGATAGGCAAGCAGCCCCATTCTCTGTGCCTCTATGCGAGCAGTGCCATGGGCAGATGAGGCTGAGCAACAGCTTTCCAGGCTAGCCCCTTCTGCCTGCCAGCTATCTGCCGACGTTCGCAAATCAAGAGCAGGTCTGCGAAAGGAGCCTAGCAGGTACACCATCTTTCCCAAGCTACGTTTGAAGTTTGAGGTGGCAAGACAAGCAAGCAGCCCCAGTCTCTGTGCCTCTGTGCGAGCAGTGCCGTGGGCAGATGAGGCTGAGCAACAGCATTCCAGGCTAGCCCCTTCTGCCTGGCAGCTATCTGCAGACGTTCGTATTTTCAGAGCAGGGCTGCCGCAGTCTCCTTTCACAGACACCAAGTGCTACGTTTGAAATTTGAGGTGGCAAGACAAGCAAGCAGCCCCATTCTCTGTGCCTCTCTGCGAGCACTGCCATGGGCAGATGAGGCTGAGCAACAGCTTTCCAGGCTAGCCCCTTCTGGCTGCCAGCTATCTGCAGACGTTCGCATTTTCGGGGCAGGGCTGCGAAAGGAGCCTGGCTGGGACACGAACTTTCCCAGGCTACGTTTGAAGTTTGAGGTGGCAAGACAAGCAAGGAGCCCCAGTCTCTGTGCCTCTGTGCGAGCAGTGTCGTGGGCAGATGAGCCTGAGCAACAGCTTTCCAGGCTAGCACCTTCTGGCTGCCAGCTATCTGCAGACGTTCGCAGTTTCGGAGCAGGGCTGTGATAGAAGCCTGGCAGGGACACCACCATTCCCAGCATGCGTTTGAGGTTTCAAGTGGCAAGATAAGCAAGCAGCCCCAGTCTCTGTGCCTCTGTGCGAGCAGTGCCATGGGCAGATGAGGCTGAGCAACAGCTTTCCACACTAGCACCTTCTGGCTGCCAGCTATCTGCAGACGTTCGCATTTCAAGAGCAGGGCTGCGAAAGGAGCCTAGCAGGTACACCATCTTTCCCAGGCTACGTTTGAAGTTTGAGGTGGCAAGACAAGCAAGCAGCCCCAGTCTCTGTGCCTCTGTGCGAGCAGTGCCGTGGGCAGATGAGGCTGAGCAACAGCATTCCAGGCTAGCCCCTTCTGCCTGGCAGCTATCTGCAGACGTTCGTATTTTCAGAGCAGGGCTGCCGCAGTCTCCTTTCACAGACACCAAGTGCTACGTTTGAAATTTGAGGTGGCAAGACAAGCAAGCAGCCCCATTCTCTGTGCCTCTCTGCAAGCACTGCCATGGGCAGATGAGGCTGAGCAACAGCTTTCCAGGCTAGCCCCTTCTGGCTGCCAGCTATCTGCAGACGTTCGCATTTTCGGGGCAGGGCTGCGAAAGGAGCCTGGCTGGGACACGAACTTTCCCAGGCTACGTTTGAAGTTTGAGGTGGCAAGACAAGCAAGGAGCCCCAGTCTCTGTGCCTCTGTGCGAGCAGTGTCGTGGGCAGATGAGCCTGAGCAACAGCTTTCCAGGCTAGCCCCTTCTGCCTGCCAGCTATCTGCAGACGTTCGCATTTTCGGAGCAGGTCTGCCGCAGGCTCCTGGCACAGACACCAAGAGCTACGTTTGAAATTTGAGGTGGCAAGACAAGCAAGCAGCCCCATTCTCTGTGCCTCTGTGCGAGCACTGCCATGGGCAGATGAGGCTGAGAAACAGCTTTCCAGGCTAGCCCCTTCTGCCTGCCAGCTATCTGCAGACGTTCGCATTTTCGGGGCAGGGCTGCGAAACGAGCCTGGCTGGACACGAACTTTCCCAGGCTACGTTTGAAGTTTGAGGTGGCAAGACAAGCAAGCAGCCCCATTCTCTGTGCCTCTGTGCGAGCAGTGTCGTGGGCAGATGAGGCTGAGCAACAGCTTTCCAGGCTAGCCCCTTCTGGCTGCCAGCTATCTGCAGACGTTCGCATTTCAAGAGCAGGGCTGCGAAAGGAGCCTAGCAGGTACACCATCTTTCCCAGGCTACGTTTGAAGTTTGAGGTGGCAAGACAAGCAAGGAGCCCCATTCTCTGTGCCTCTCTGCGAGCAGTGCCGTGGGCAGATGAGGCTGAGCAACAGCTTTCCAGGCTAGCCCCTTCTGCCTGCCAGCTATCTGCCGACGTTCGCATTTCAAGAGCAGGGCTGCGAAAGGAGCCTAGCAGGTACACCATCTTTCCCAGGCTACGTTTGAAGTTTGAGGTGGCAAGACAAGCAAGCAGCCCCAGTCTCTGTGCCTCTGTGCGAGCAGTGCCGTGGGCAGATGAGGCTGAGCAAAAGCTTTCCAGGCTAGCCCCTTCTGCCTGGCAGCTATCTGCAGACGTTCGTATTTTCAGAGCAGGGCTGCCGCAGTCTCCTTTCACAGACACCAAGTGATACGTTTGAAATTTGAGGTGGCAAGACAAGCAAGCAGCCCCATTCTCTGTGCCTCTCTGCAAGCACTGCCATGGGCAGATGAGGCTGAGCAACAGCTTTCCAGGCTAGCCCCTTCTGGCTGCCAGCTATCTGCAGACGTTCGCATTTTCGGGGCAGGGCTGCGAAAGGAGCCTGGCTGGGACACGAACTTTCCCAGGCTACGTTTGAAGTTTGAGGTGGCAAGACAAGCAAGGAGCCCCAGTCTCTGTGCCTCTGTGCGAGCAGTGTCGTGGGCAGATGAGCCTGAGCAACAGCTTTCCAGGCTAGCACCTTCTGGCTGCCAGCTATCTGCAGACGTTCGCACTTTCGGAGCAGGGCTGTGATAGAAGCCTGGCAGGGACACCACCATTCCCAGCATGCGTTTGAGGTTTCAAGTGGCAAGATAAGCAAGCAGCCCCAGTCTCTGTGCCTCTGTGCGAGCAGTGCCATGGGCAGATGAGGCTGAGCAACAGCTTTCCACACTAGCACCTTCTGGCTGCCAGCTATCTGCAGACGTTCGCATTTCAAGAGCAGGGCTGCGAAAGGAGCCTAGCAGGTACACCATCTTTCCCAGGCTACGTTTGAAGTTTGAGGTGGCAAGACAAGCAAGGAGCCCCAGTCTCTGTGCCTCTGTGCGAGCAGTGTCGTGGGCAGATGAGCCTGAGCAACAGCTTTCCAGGCTAGCCCCTTCTGCCTGCCAGCTATCTGCAGACGTTCGCATTTTCGGAGCAGGTCTGCCGCAGGCTCCTGGCACAGACACCAAGAGCTACGTTTGAAATTTGAGGTGGCAAGACAAGCAAGCAGCCCCATTCTCTGTGCCTCTGTGCGAGCACTGCCATGGGCAGATGAGGCTGAGCAACAGCTTTCCAGGCTAGCCCCTTCTGCCTGCCAGCTATCTGCAGACGTTCGCATTTTCGGGGCAGGGCTGCGAAAGGAGCCTGGCTGGACACGAACTTTCCCAGGCTACGTTTGAAGTTTGAGGTGGCAAGACAAGGAAGCAGCCCCATTCTCTGTGCCTCTGTGCGAGCAGTGTCGTGGGCAGATGAGGCTGAGCAACAGCTTTCCAGGCTAGCCCCTTCTGGCTGCCAGCTATCTGCAGACGTTCGCAATTTCGGAGCAGGGCTGTCATAGGAGCCTAGCAGGTACACCGTCTTTCCCAGGCTACGTTTGAAGTTTGAGGTGGCAAGACAAGCAAGGAGCCCCATTCTCTGTGCCTCTCTGCGAGCAGTGCCGTGGGCAGATGAGGCTGAGCAACAGCTTTCCAGGCTAGCCCCTTCTGCCTGCCAGCTATCTGCCGACGTTCGCATTTCAAGAGCAGGGCTGCGAAAGGAGCCTAGCAGGTACACCATCTTTCCCAGGCTACGTTTGAAGTTTGAGGTGGCAAGACAAGCAAGCAGCCCCAGTCTCTGTGCCTCTGTGCGAGCAGTGCCGTGGGCAGATGAGGCTGAGCAACAGCATTCCAGGCTAGCCCCTTCTGCCTGGCAGCTATCTGCAGACGTTCGTATTTTCAGAGCAGGGCTGCCGCAGTCTCCTTTCACAGACACCAAGTGCTACGTGTGAAATTTGAGGTGGCAAGACAAGCAAGCAGCCCCATTCTCTGTGCCTCTCTGCGAGCACTGCCATGGGCAGATGAGGCTGAGCAACAGCTTTCCAGGCTAGCCCCTTCTGGCTGCCAGCTATCTGCAGACGTTCGCATTTTCGGGGCAGGGCTGCGAAAGGAGCCTGGCTGGGACACGAACTTTCCCAGGCTACGTTTGAAGTTTGAGGTGGCAAGACAAGCAAGCAGCCCCAGTCTCTGTGCCTCTGTGCGAGCAGTGTCGTGGGCAGATGAGCCTGAGCAACAGCTTTCCAGGCTAGCACCTTCTGGCTGCCAGCTATCTGCAGACGTTCGCACTTTCGGAGCAGGGCTGTGATAGAAGCCTGGCAGGGACACCACCATTCCCAGCATGCGTTTGAGGTTTCAAGTGGCAAGATAAGCAAGCAGCCCCAGTCTCTGTGCCTCTGTGCGAGCAGTGCCATGGGCAGATGAGGCTGAGCAACAGCTTTCCACACTAGCACCTTCTGGCTGCCAGCTATCTGCAGACGTTCGCATTTCAAGAGCAGGGCTGCGAAAGGAGCCTAGCAGGTACACCATCTTTCCCAGGCTACGTTTGAAGTTTGAGGTGGCAAGACAAGCAAGGAGCCCCAGTCTCTGTGCCTCTGTGCGAGCAGTGTCGTGGGCAGATGAGCCTGAGCAACAGCTTTCCAGGCTAGCCCCTTCTGCCTGCCAGCTATCTGCAGACGTTCGCGTTTTCGGAGCAGGTCTGCCGCAGGCTCCTGGCACAGACACCAAGAGCTACGTTTGAAATTTGAGGTGGCAAGACAAGCAAGCAGCCCCATTCTCTGTGCCTCTGTGCGAGCACTGCCATGGGCAGATGAGGCTGAGCAACAGCTTTCCAGGCTAGCCCCTTCTGCCTGCCAGCTATCTGCAGACGTTCGCATTTTCGGGGCAGGGCTGCGAAACGAGCCTGGCTGGACACGAACTTTCCCAGGCTACGTTTGAAGTTTGAGGTGGCAAGACAAGCAAGCAGCCCCATTCTCTGTGCCTCTGTGCGAGCAGTGTCGTGGGCAGATGAGGCTGAGCAACAGCTTTCCAGGCTAGCCCCTTCTGGCTGCCAGCTATCTGCAGACGTTCGCATTTCAAGAGCAGGGCTGCGAAAGGAGCCTAGCAGGTACACCATCTTTCCCAGGCTACGTTTGAAGTTTGAGGTGGCAAGACAAGCAAGGAGCCCCATTTTCTGTGCCTCTCTGCGAGCAGTGCCGTGGGCAGATGAGGCTGAGCAACAGCTTTCCAGGCTAGCCCCTTCTGCCTGCCAGCTATCTGCAGACGTTCGCATTTTCGGAGCAGGGCTGACGCAGGCTCCTGGCACAGACCACAAGAGCTACGTTTGAAGTTTCAGGTGGCTAGACAAGCAAGCAGACCCAGTCTCTGTGCCTCTGTGCGAGCACTGCCATGGGCAGATGAGGCTGAGCAACAGCTTTCCAGGCTAGCCCCTTCTGCCTGCCAGCTATCTGCAGACGTTCGCATTTTCGGAGAAGGGCTGACGCAGGCTCCTGGCACAGACCACAAGAGCTACGTTTGAAGTTTGAAGTGGCAAGATAAGCAAGCAGCCCCAGTATCTGTGCCTCTGTGCGAGCACTGCCATGGGCAGATGAGGCTGAGCAACAGCTTTCCAGGCTAGCACCTTCTGGCTGCCAGCTATGTGCAGACGTTCGCACTTTCGGAGCAGGGCTGTGATAGGAGCCTGGCAGGGACACCACCATTCCCAGCATGCGTTTGAGGTTTCAAGTGGCAAGATAAGCAAGCAGCCCCAGTATCTGTGCCTCTGTGCGAGCAGTGCCATGGGCAGATGAGGCTGTGCAACAGCTTTCCACACTAGCACCTTCTGGCTGCCAGCTATCTGCAGACGTTCGCACTTTCGGAGCAGGGCTGCGAAAGGAGCCTGGCTGGGACACCAACTTTCCCAGGCTACGTTTGAAGTATGAGGTGGCAAGACAAGCAAGTAGCCCCATTCCCTGTGCCTCTGTGCGAGCACTGCCATGGGCAGATGAGGCTGAGCAACAGCTTTCCAGGCTAGCCCCTTCTGGCTGCCAGCTATCTGCAGACGTTCGCATTTTCGGGGCAGGGCTGCGAAAGGAGCCTGGCTGGGACACGAACTTTCCCAGGCTACGTTTGAAGTTTGAGGTGGCAAGACAAGCAAGGAGACCCAGTCTCTGTGCCTCTGTGCGAGCAGTGTCGTGGGCAGATGAGCCTGAGCAACAGCTTTCCAGGCTAGCACCTTCTGGCTGCCAGCTATCTGCAGACGTTCGCACTTTCGGAGCAGGGCTGTGATAGAAGTCTGGCAGGGACACCACCATTCCCAGCATGCGTTTGAGGTTTCAAGTGGCAAGATAAGCAAGCAGCCCCAGTCTCTGTGCCTCTGTGCGAGCAGTGCCATGGGCAGATGAGGCTGAGCAACAGCTTTCCACACTAGCACCTTCTGGCTGCCAGCTATCTGCAGACGTTCGCATTTCAAGAGCAGGGCTGCGAAAGGAGCCTAGCAGGTACACCATCTTTCCCAGGCTACGTTTGAAGTTTGAGGTGGCAAGACAAGCAAGGAGCCCCAGTCTCTGTGCCTCTGTGCGAGCAGTGTCGTGGGCAGATGAGCCTGAGCAACAGCTTTCCAGGCTAGCCCCTTCTGCCTGCCAGCTATCTGCAGACGTTCGCATTTTCGGAGCAGGTCTGCCGCAGGCTCCTGGCACAGACACCAAGAGCTACGTTTGAAATTTGAGGTGGCAAGACAAGCATGCAGCCCCATTCTCTGTGCCTCTGTGCGAGCACTGCCATGGGCAGATGAGGCTGAGCAACAGCTTTCCAGGCTAGCACCTTCTGCCTGCCAGCTATCTGCAGACGTTCGCATTTTCGGGGCAGGGCTGCGAAAGGAGCCTGGCTGGACACGAACTTTCCCAGGCTACGTTTGACGTTTGAGGTGGCAAGACAAGCAAGCAGCCCCATTCTCTGTGCCTCTGTGCGAGCAGTGCCATGGGCAGATGAGGCTGAGCAACAGCTTTCCAGGCTAGCCCCTTCTGGCTGCCAGCTATCTGCAGACGTTCGCATTTCAAGAGCAGGGCTGCGAAAGGAGCCTAGCAGGTACACCATCTTTCCCAGGCTACGTTTGAAGTTTGAGGTGGCAAGACAAGCAAGGAGCCCCATTCTCTGTGCCTCTCTGCGAGCAGTGCCGTGGGCAGATGAGGCTGAGCAACAGCTTTCCAGGCTAGCACCTTCTGGCTGCCAGCTATCTGCAGACGTTCGCACTTTCGGAGCAGGGCTGTGATAGGAGCCTGGCAGGGACACCACCATTCCCAGAATGCGTTTGAAGTTTCAAGTGGCAAGTTAAGGAAGCAGCCCCATTCTCTGTGCCTCTATTCGAACAGTGCCATGGGCAGATGAGGCTGAGCAACAGCTTTCCAGGCTAGCCCCTTCTGGCTGCCAGCTATCTGCAGACGTTCGTATTTTCAGAGCAGGGCTGACGCAGGCTCCTTTCACAGACACCAAGTGCTACGTTTGAAATTTGAGGTGGCAAGACAAGCAAGCAGACCCAGTCTCTGTGCCTCTCTGCGAGCACTGCCATGGGCAGATGAGGCTGAGCAACAGCTTTCCACACTAGCACCTTCTGGCTGCCAGCTATCTGCAGACTTTCACATTTTCGGGGCAGGGCTGACTCAGGCTCCTGGCAGAGACCACAAGAGCTACGTTTGAAGTTTGAGGTGGCAAGACAAGCAAGCAGCCCCAGTCTCTGTGCCTCTGTGCGAGCACTGCCATGGGCAGATGAGGCTGAGCAACAGCTTTCCAGGCTAGCACCTTCTGACTGCCAGCTATCTGCAGACGTTCGCAATTTCGGAGCAGGGCTGTGATAGGACCCTTACAGGGACACCACCATTCCCAGCATGCGTTTGAGGTTTCAAGTGGCAAGATAGGCAAGCAGCCCCATTCTCTGTGCCTCTATGCGAGCAGTGCCATGGGCAGATGAGGCTGAGCAACAGCTTTCCAGGCTAGCCCCTTCTGCCTGCCAGCTATCTGCCGACGTTCGCATTTCAAGAGCAGGGCTGCGAAAGGAGCCTAGCAGGTACACCATCTTTCCCAGGCTACGTTTGAAGTTTGAGGTGGCAAGACAAGCAAGCAGCCCCAGTCTCTGTGCCTCTGTGCGAGCAGTGCCGTGGGCAGATGAGGCTGAGCAACAGCATTCCAGGCTAGCCCCTTCTGCCTGGCAGCTATCTGCAGACGTTCGTATTTTCAGAGCAGGGCTGCCGCAGTCTCCTTTCACAGACACCAAGTGCTACGTTTGAAATTTGAGGTGGCAAGACAAGCAAGCAGCCCCATTCTCTGTGCCTCTCTGCGAGCACTGCCATGGGCAGATGAGGCTGAGCAACAGCTTTCCAGGCTAGCCCCTTCTGGCTGCCAGCTATCTGCAGACGTTCGCATTTTCGGGGCAGGGCTGCGAAAGGAGCCTGGCTGGGACACGAACTTTCCCAGGCTACGTTTGAAGTTTGAGGTGGCAAGACAAGCAAGCAGCCCCAGTCTCTGTGCCTCTGTGCGAGCAGTGTCGTGGGCAGATGAGCCTGAGCAACAGCTTTCCAGGCTAGCACCTTCTGGCTGCCAGCTATCTGCAGACGTTCGCACTTTCGGAGCAGGGCTGTGATAGAAGCCTGGCAGGGACACCACCATTCCCAGCATGCGTTTGAGGTTTCAAGTGGCAAGATAAGCAAGCAGCCCCAGTCTCTGTGCCTCTGTGCGAGCAGTGCCATGGGCAGATGAGGCTGAGCAACAGCTTTCCACACTAGCACCTTCTGGCTGCCAGCTATCTGCAGACGTTCGCATTTCAAGAGCAGGGCTGCGAAAGGAGCCTAGCAGGTACACCATCTTTCCCAGGCTACGTTTGAAGTTTGAGGTGGCAAGACAAGCAAGGAGCCCCAGTCTCTGTGCCTCTGTGCGAGCAGTGTCGTGGGCAGATGAGCCTGAGCAACAGCTTTCCAGGCTAGCCCCTTCTGCCTGCCAGCTATCTGCAGACGTTCGCATTTTCGGAGCAGGTCTGCCGCAGGCTCCTGGCACAGACACCAAGAGCTACGTTTGAAATTTGAGGTGGCAAGACAAGCATGCAGCCCCATTCTCTGTGCCTCTGTGCGAGCACTGCCATGGGCAGATGAGGCTGAGCAACAGCTTTCCAGGCTAGCCCCTTCTGCCTGCCAGCTATCTGCAGACGTTCGCATTTTCGGGGCAGGGCTGCGAAAGAAGCCTGGCTGGACACGAACTTTCCCAGGCTACGTTTGAAGTTTGAGGTGGCAAGACAAGCAAGCAGCCCCATTCTCTGTGCCTCTGTGCGAGCAGTGCCATGGGCAGATGAGGCTGAGCAACAGCTTTCCAGGCTAGCCCCTTCTGGCTGCCAGCTATCTGCAGACGTTCGCATTTCAAGAGCAGGGCTGCGAAAGGAGCCTAGCAGGTACACCATCTTTCCCAGGCTACGTTTGAAGTTTGAGGTGGCAAGACAAGCAAGGAGCCCCATACTCTGTGCCTCTCTGCGAGCAGTGCCGTGGGCAGATGAGGCTGAGCAACAGCTTTCCAGGCTAGCCCCTTCTGCCTGCCAGCTATCTGCAGACGTTCGCATTTTCGGAGCAGGGCTGACGCAGGCTCCTGGCACAGACCACAAGAGCTACGTTTGAAGTTTGAGGTGGCTAGACAAGCAAGCAGACCCAGTCTCTGTGCCTCTGTGCGAGCACTGCCATGGGCAGATGAGGCTGAGCAACAGCTTTCCAGGCTAGCACCTTCTGGCTGCCAGCTATCTGCAGACGTTCGCACTTTCGGAGCAGGGCTGTGATAGGAGCCTGGCAGGGACACCACCATTCCCAGAATGCGTTTGAAGTTTCAAGTGGCAAGTTAAGGAAGCAACCCCATTCTCTGTGCCTCTATGCGAACAGTGCCATGGGCAGATGAGGCTGAGCAACAGCTTTCCACACTAGCACCTTCTGGCTGCCAGCTATCTGCAGACGTTCGCATTTCAAGAGCAGGGCTGCGAAAGGAGCCTAGCAGGTACACCATCTTTCCCAGGCTACGTTTGAAGTTTGAGGTGGCAAGACAAGCAAGGAGCCCCATTCTCTGTGCCTCTCTGCGAGCAGTGCCGTGGGCAGATGAGGCTGAGCAACAGCTTTCCAGGCTAGCCCCTTCTGCCTGCCAGCTATCTGCAGACGTTCGCATTTTCGGAGCAGGGCTGACGCAGGCTCCTGGCACAGACCACAAGAGCTACGTTTGAAGTTTGAGGTGGCAAGATAAGCAAGCAGCCCCAGTATCTGTGCCTCTGTGCGAGCACTGCCATGGGCAGATGAGGCTGAGCAACAGCTTTCCAGGCTAGCACCTTCTGGCTGCCAGCTATCAGCAGACGTTCGCACTTTCGGAGCAGGGCTGCGAAAGGAGCCTGGCTGGGACACCAACTTTCCCAGGCTACGTTTGAAGTATGAGGTGGCAAGACAAGCAAGTAGCCCCATTCCCTGTGCCTCTGTGCGAGCAGTGCCATGGGCAGATGAGGCTGAGCAACAGCTTTCCAGGATAGCCCTTTCTGGCTGCCAGCTATCTGCAGACGTTCGCACTATCGGAGCAGGGCTGTGATAGGAGCCAGGCTGGGACACCACCATTCCCAGCATGCGTTTGAAGTTTCAAGTGGCAAGATAAGCAAGCAGCCCCATTCTCTGTGCCTCTATGCAAACAGTGCCATTGGCAGATGAGGCTGAGCAACAGCTTTCCAGGCTAGCCCCTTCTGGCTGCCAGCTATCTGCCGACGTTCGCATTTCAAGACCAGGGTTGCGAAAGGAGCCTAGCAGGTACACCATCTTTCCCAGGCTACGTTTGAAGTTTGAGGTGGCAAGACAAGCAAGGAGCCCCATTCTATGTGCCTCTGTGCGAGCAGTGTCGTGGGCAGATGAGCCTGAGCAACAGCTTTCCAGGCTAGCACCTTCTGGCTGCCAGCTATCTGCAGACGTTCGCACTTTCGGAGCAGGGCTGTGATAGGAGCCTGGCAGGGACACCACCATTCCCAGCATGCGTTTGAGGTTTCAAGTGGCAAGATAAGCAAGCAGCCCCAGTATCTGTGCCTCTGTGCGAGCAGTGCCATGGGCAGATGAGGCTGAGCAACAGCTTTCCACACTAGCACCTTCTGGCTGCAAGCTATCTGCAGACGTTCGCACTTTCGGAGCAGGGCTGTGATAGGAGCCTGGCAGGGACACCAACTTTCCCAGGCTACGTTTGAAGTATGAGGTGGCAAGACAAGCAAGTAGCCCCATTCCCTGTGCCTCTGTGCGAGCAGTGCCATGGGCAGATGAGGCTGAGCAACAGCTTTCCACGCTAGCACCTTCTGGCTGCCAGCTATCTGCAGACGTTCTCATTTCAAGAGCAGGGCTGCGAAAGGAGCCTAGCAGGTACACCATCTTTCCCAGGCTACGTTTGAAGTTTGAGGTGGGAAGACAAGCAAGCAGCCCCATTCTCTGTGCCTCTGTGCGAGCAGTGCCATGGGCAGATGAGGCTGAGCAACAGCATTCCAGGCTAGCCCCTTCTGGCTGCCAGCTATCTGCAGACGTTCGTATTTTCAGAGCAGGGCTGCCGCAGGCTCCTTTCACAGACACCAAGTGCTACGTTTGAAATTTGAGGTGGCAAGACAAGCAAGCAGCCCCATTCTCTGTGCCTCTCTGCGAGCACTGCCATGGGCAGATGAGGCTGAGCAAGAGCTTTCCAGGCTAGCCCCTTCTGGCTGCCAGCTATCTGCAGACGTTCGCATTTTCGGGGCAGGGCTGCGAAAGGAGCCTGGCTGGGACACGAACTTTCCCAGGCTACGTTTGAAGTTTGAGGTGGCAAGACAAGCAAGGAGCCCCAGTCTCTGTGCCTCTGTGCGAGCAGTGTCGTGGGCAGATGAGCCTGAGCGACAGCTTTCCAGGCTAGCACCTTCTGGCTGCCAGCTATCTGCAGACGTTCGCACTTTCGGAGCAGGGCTGTGATAGAAGCCTGGCAGGGACACCACCATTCCCAGCATGCGTTTGAGGTTTCAAGTGGCAAGATAAGCAAGCAGCCCCAGTCTCTGTGCCTCTGTGCGAGCAGTGCCATGGGCAGATGAGGCTGAGCAACAGCTTTCCAGGCTAGCCCCTTCTGGCTGCCAGCTATCTGCAGACGTTCGCATTTCAAGAGCAGGGCTGCGAAAGGAGCCTAGCAGGTACACCATCTTTCCCAGGCTACGTTTGAAGTTTGAGGTGGCAAGACAAGCAAGGAGCCCCATTCTCTGTGCCTCCGTGCGAGCAGTGCCGTGGGCAGATGAGGCTGAGCAACAGCTTTCCAGGATAGCCCCTTCTGCCTGCCAGCTATCTGCAGACGTTCGCATTTTCGGAGCAGGGCTGACGCAGGCTCCTGGCACAGACCACAAGAGCTACGTTTGAAGTTTGAGGTGGCAAGATAAGCAAGCAGCCCCAGTATCTGTGCCTCTGTACGAGCACTGCCATGGGCAGATGAGGCTGAGCAACAGCTTTCCAGGCTAGCCCCTTCTGGCTGCCAGCTATCTGCAGACGTTCGCATTTCAAGAGCAGGGCTTCGAAAGGAGCCTGGCTGGGACACCAACTTTCCCAGGCTACGTTTGAAGTATGAGGTGGCAAGACAAGCAAGTAGCCCCATTCCCTGTGCCTCTGTGCGAGCAGTGCCATGGGCAGATGAGGCTGAGCAACAGCTTTCCAGGATAGCCCTTTCTGGCTGCCAGCTATCTGCAGACGTTCGCACTATCGGAGCAGGGCTGTGATAGGAGCCAGGCTGGGACACCACCATTCCCAGCATGCGTTTGAAGTTTCAAGTGGCAAGACAAGCAAGCAGACCCAGTCTCTGTGCCTCTATGCGAACAGTGCCATTGGCAGATGAGGCTGAGCAACAGCTTTCCAGGCTAGCCCCTTCGGGCTGAGAGCTATCTGCCGACGTTCGCATTTCAAGACCAGGGCTGCGAAAGGAGCCTCGCAGGTACACCATCTTTCCCAGGCTACGTTTGAAGTTTGAGGTGGCAAGACAAGCAAGGAGCCCCATTCTATGTGCCTCTGTGCGAGCAGTGTCGTGGGCAGATGAGCCTGAGCAACAGCTTTCCAGGCTAGCACCTTCTGGCTGCCAGCTATGTGCAGACGTTCGCACTTTCGGAGCAGGGCTGTGATAGGAGCCTGGCAGGGACACCACCATTCCCAGCATGCGTTTGAGGTTTCAAGTGGCAAGATAAGCAAGCAGCCCCAGTATCTGTGCCTCTGTGCGAGCAGTGCCATGGGCAGATGAGGCTGAGCAACAGCTTTCCACGCTAGCACCTTCTGGCTGCCAGCTATCTGCAGACGTTCGCACTTTCGGAGCAGGGCTGCGAAAGGAGCCTGGCTGGGACACCAACTTTCCCAGGCTACGTTTGAAGTATGAGGTGGCAAGACAAGCAAGTAGCCCCATTCCCTGTGCCTCTGTGCGAGCACTGCCATGGGCAGATGAGGCTGAGCAACAGCTTTCCACGCTAGCACCTTCTGGCTGCCAGCTATCTGCAGACGTTCTCATTTCAAGAGCAGGGCTGCGAAAGGAGCCTAGCAGGTACACCATCTTTCCCAGGCTACGTTTGAAGTTTGAGGTGGCAAGACAAGCAAGCAGCCCCATTCTCTGTGCCTCTGTGCGAGCAGTGCCATGGGCAGATGAGGCTGAGCAACAGCTTTCCAGGATAGCCCCTTCTGGCTGCCAGCTATCTGCAGACGTTCGTATTTTCAGAGCAGGGCTGCCGCAGGCTCCTTTCACAGACACCAAGTGCTACGTTTGAAATTTGAGGTGGCAAGACAAGCAAGCAGCCCCATTCTCTGTGCCTCTCTGCGAGCACTGCCATGGGCAGATGAGGCTGAGCAAGAGCTTTCCAGGCTAGCCCCTTCTGGCTGCCAGCTATCTGCAGACGTTCGCATTTTCGGGGCAGGGCTGCGAAAGGAGCCTGGCTGGGACACGAACTTTCCCAGGCTACGTTTGAAGTTTGAGGTGGCAAGACAAGCAAGGAGCCCCAGTCTCTGTGCCTCTGTGCGAGCAGTGTCGTGGGCAGATGAGCCTGAGCGACAGCTTTCCAGGCTAGCACCTTCTGGCTGCCAGCTATCTGCAGACGTTCGCACTTTCGGAGCAGGGCTGTGATAGAAGCCTGGCAGGGACACCACCATTCCCAGCATGCGTTTGAGGTTTCAAGTGGCAAGATAAGCAAGCAGCCCCAGTCTCTGTGCCTCTGTGCGAGCAGTGCCATGGGCAGATGAGGCTGAGCAACAGCTTTCCAGGCTAGCCCCTTCTGGCTGCCAGCTATCTGCAGACGTTCGCATTTCAAGAGCAGGGCTGCGAAAGGAGCCTAGCAGGTACACCATCTTTCCCAGGCTACGTTTGAAGTTTGAGGTGGCAAGACAAGCAAGGAGCCCCAATCTCTGTGCCTCTGTGCGAGCAGTGTCGTGGGCAGATGAGCCTGAGCAACAGCTTTCCAGGCTAGCCCCTTCTGCCTGCCAGCTATCTGCAGACGTTCGCATTTTCGGAGCAGGTCTGCCGCAGGCTCCTGGCACAGACACCAAGAGCTACGTTTGAAATTTGAGGTGGCAAGACAAGCATGCAGCCCCATTCTCTGTGCCTCTGTGCGAGCACTGCCATGGGCAGATGAGGCTGAGCAACAGCTTTCCAGGCTAGCCCCTTCTGCCTGCCAGCTATCTGCAGACGTTCGCATTTTCGGGGCAGGGCTGCGAAAGGAGCCTGGCAGGGACACCACCATTCCCAGAATGCGTTTGAACTTTCAAGTGGCAAGTTAAGGAAGCAGCCCCATTCTCTGTGCCTCTGTGCGAGCAGTGTCGTGGGCAGATGAGGCTGAGCAACAGCTGTCCAGGCTAGCCCCTTCTGCCTGCCAGCTATCTGCAGACGTTCGCATTTCAAGAGCAGGGCTGCGAAAGGAGCCTAGCAGGTACACCCTCTTTCCCAGGCTACGTTTGAAGTTTGAGGTGGCAAGACAAGCAAGTAGCCCCATTCCCTGTGCCTCTGTGCGAGCACTGCCATGGGCAGATGAGGCTGAGCAACAGCTTTCCAGGCTAGCCCCTTCTGCCTGCCAGCTATCTGCAGACGTTCGCATTTTCGGAGCAGGGCTGCCGGAGGCTCCCGGCACGGACCCCAAGAGCTAAGTTTGAAGTTTGAAGTGGCAAGACAAGCAAGCAGACCCAGTCTCTGTGCCTCTGTGCGAGCACTGCCATGGGCAGATGAGGCTGAGCAACAGCTTTCCAGGCTAGCACCTTCTGGCTGCCAGCTATCTGCAGACGTTCGCACTTTCGGAGCAGGGCTGCGAAAGGAGCCTGGCTGGGACACCAACTTTCCCAGGCTACGTTTGAAGTATGAGGTGGCAAGACAAGCAAGCAGCCCCATTCTCTGTGCCTCTGTGCGAGCAGTGCCATGGGCAGATGAGGCTGAGCAACAGCTTTCCACACTAGAACCTTCTGGCTGCCAGCTATCTGCAGACGTTCGCACTTTCGGAGCAGGGCTGCGAAAGGACCCTGGCTGGGACACCAACTTTCCCAGGCTACGTTTGAAGTATGAGGTGGCAAGACAAGCAAGTAGCCCCATTCCCTGTGCCTCTGTGCGAGCACTGCCATGGGCAGATGAGGCTGAGCAACAGCTTTCCACGCTAGCACCTTCTGGCTGCCAGCTATCTGCAGAAGTTCTCATTTCAAGAGCAGGGCTGTGAAAGGAGCCTAGCAGGTACACCATCTTTCCCAGGCTACGTTTGAAGTTTGAGGTGGCAAGACAAGCAAGGAGCCCCATTCTCTGTGCCTCTGTGCGAGCAGTGCCATGGGAAGATGAGGCTGAGCAACAGCTTTCCAGGCTAGCCCCTTCTGCCTGCCAGCTATCTGCAGACGTTCGCATTTTCGGGGCAGGGCTGCGAAAGGAGCCTGGCTGGACACGAACTTTCCCAGGCTACGTTTGAAGTTTGAGGTGGCAAGACAAGCAAGCAGCCCCATTCTCTGTGCCTCTCTGCGAGCAGTGTCGTGGGCAGATGAGGCTGAGCAACAGCTTTCCAGGCTAGCCCCTTCTGGCTGCCAGCTATCTGCAGACGTTCGCATTTCAAGAGCAGGGCTGCGAAAGGAGCCTAGCAGGTACACCATCTTTCCCAGGCTACGTTTGAAGTTTGAGGTGGCAAGACAAGCAAGGAGCCCCATTCTCTGTGCCTCTGTGCGAACAGTGCCGTGGGCAGATGAGGCTGAGCAACAGCTTTCCAGGCTAGCCCCTTCTGCCTGCCAGCTATCTGCCGACGTTCGCATTTTCGGAGCAGGGCTGACGCAGGCTCCTGGCACAGACCACAAGAGCTACGTTTGAAGTTTGAAGTGGCAAGACAAGCAAGCAGACCCAGTCTCTGTGCCTCTGTGCGAGCACTGCCATGGGCAGATGAGCCTGAGCAACAGCTTTCCAGGCTAGCACTTTCTGGCTGCCAGCTATCTGCAGACGTTCGCACTTTCGGAGCAGGGCTGCGAAAGGAGCCTGGCTGGGACACCAACTTTCCCAGGCTACGTTTGAAGTATGAGGTGGCAAGACAAGCAAATAGCCCCATTCCCTGTGCCTCTGTGCGAGCAGTGCCATGGGCAGATGAGGCTGAGCAACAGCTTTCCAGGATAGCCCTTTCTGGCTGCCAGCTATCTGCAGACGTTCGCACTATCGGAGCAGGGCTGTGATAGGAGCCTGGCTGGGACACCACCATTCCCAGCATGCGTTTGAAGTTTCAAGTGGCAAGATACGCAAGCAGCCCCATTCTCTGTGCCTCTATGCGAACAGTGCCATTGGCAGATGAGGCTGAGCAACAGCTTTCCAGGCTAGCCCCTTCTGGCTGCCAGCTATCTGCCGACGTTCGCATTTCAAGACCAGGGCTGCGAAAGGAGCCTATCAGGTACACCATCTTTCCCAGGCTACGTTTGAAGTTTGAGGTGGCAAGACAAGCAAGGAGCCCCATTCTATGTGCCTCTGTGCGAGCAGTGTCGTGGGCAGATGAGCCTGAGCAACAGCTTTCCAGGCTAGCACCTTCTGGCTGCCAGCTATCTGCAGACGTTCGCACTTTCGGAGCAGGGCTGTGATAGGAGCCTGGCAGGGACACCACCATTCCCAGCATGCGTTTGAGGTTTCAAGTGGCAAGATAAGCAAGCAGCCCCAGTATCTGTGCCTCTGTGCGAGCAGTGCCATGGGCAGATGAGGCTGAGCAACAGCTTTCCACACTAGCACCTTCTGGCTGCCAGCTATCTGCAGACGTTCGCACTTTCGGAGCAGGGCTGCGAAAGGACCCTGGCTGGGACACCAACTTTCCCAGGCTACGTTTGAAGTATGAGGTGGCAAGACAAGCAAGTAGCCCCATTCCCTGTGCCTCTGTGCGAGCACTGCCATGGGCAGATGAGGCTGAGCAACAGCTTTCCACGCTAGCACCTTCTGGCTGCCAGCTATCTGCAGACGTTCTCATTTCAAGAGCAGGGCTGCGAAAGGAGCCTAGCAGGTACACCATCTTTCCCAGGCTACGTTTGAAGTTTGAGGTGGCAAGACAAGCAAGGAGCCCCATTCTCTGTGCCTCTGTGCGAGCAGTGCCATGGGCAGATGAGGCTGAGCAACAGCTTTCCAGGCTAGCCCCTTCTGCCTGCCAGCTATCTGCAGACGTTCGCATTTTCGGGGCAGGGCTGCGAAAGGAGCCTGGCTGGACACGAACTTTCCCAGGCTACGTTTGAAGTTTGAGGTGGCAAGACAAGCAAGCAGCCCCATTCTCTGTGCCTCTGTGCGAGCAGTGCCATGGGCAGATGAGGCTGAGCAACAGCTTTCCAGACTAGCCCCTTCTGGCTGCCAGCTGTCTGCAGACGTTCGCATTTCAAGAGCAGGGCTGCGAAAAGAGCCTAGCAGGTACACCATCTTTCCCAGGCTACGTTTGAAGTTTGAGGTGGCAAGACAAGCAAGGAGACCCATTCTCTGTGCCTCTGTGCGAGCAGTGCCATGGGCAGATGAGGCTGAGCAACAGCTTTCCAGGCTAGCCCCTTCTGCCTGCCAGCTATCTGCAGACGTTCGCATTTTCGGGGCAGGGCTGCGAAAGGAGCCTGGCTGGACACGAACTTTCCCAGGCTACGTTTGAAGTTTGAGGTGGCAAGACAAGCAAGCAGCCCCATTCTCTGTGCCTCTCTGCGAGCAGTGTCGTGGGCAGATGAGGCTGAGCAACAGCTTTCCAGGCTAGCCCCTTCTGCCTGCCAGCTATCTGCAGACGTTCGCATTTTCGGAGCAGGTCTGCCGCAGGCTCCTGGCACAGACACCAAGAGCTACGTTTGAAATTTGAGGTGGCAAGACAAGCATGCAGCCCCATTCTCTGTGCCTCTGTGCGAGCACTGCCATGGGCAGATGAGGCTGAGCAACAGCTTTCCAGGCTAGCCCCTTCTGCCTGCCAGCTATCTGCAGACGTTCGCATTTTCGGGGCAGGGCTGCGAAAGGAGCCTGGCAGGGACACCACCATTCCCAGAATGCGTTTGAACTTTCAAGTGGCAAGTTAAGGAAGCAGCCCCATTCTCTGTGCCTCTGTGCGAGCAGTGTCGTGGGCAGATGAGGCTGAGCAACAGCTGTCCAGGCTAGCCCCTTCTGCCTGCCAGCTATCTGCAGACGTTCGCATTTCAAGAGCAGGGCTGCGAAAGGAGCCTAGCAGGTACACCATCTTTCCCAGGCTACGTTTGAAGTTTGAGGTGGCAAGACAAGCAAGGAGCCCCAATCTCTGTGCCTCTGTGCGAGCAGTGTCGTGGGCAGATGAGCCTGAGCAACAGCTTTCCAGGCTAGCCCCTTCTGCCTGCCAGCTATCTGCAGACGTTCGCATTTTCGGAGCAGGTCTGCCGCAGGCTCCTGGCACAGACACCAAGAGCTACGTTTGAAATTTGAGGTGGCAAGACAAGCATGCAGCCCCATTCTCTGTGCCTCTGTGCGAGCACTGCCATGGGCAGATGAGGCTGAGCAACAGCTTTCCAGGCTAGCCCCTTCTGCCTGCCAGCTATCTGCAGACGTTCGCATTTTCGGGGCAGGGCTGCGAGAGGAGCCTGGCAGGGACACCACCATTCCCAGAATGGGTTTGAACTTTCAAGTGGCAAGTTAAGGAAGCAGCCCCATTCTCTGTGCCTCTGTGCGAGCAGTGTCGTGGGCAGATGAGGCTGAGCAACAGCTGTCCAGGCTAGCCCCTTCTGCCTGCCAGCTATCTGCAGACGTTCGCATTTCAAGAGCAGGGCTGCGAAAGGAGCCTAGCAGGTACACCCTCTTTCCCAGGCTACGTTTGAAGTTTGAGGTGGCAAGACAAGCAAGTAGCCCCATTCCCTGTGCCTCTGTGCGAGCACTGCCATGGGCAGATGAGGCTGAGCAACAGCTTTCCAGGCTAGCCCCTTCTGCCTGCCAGCTATCTGCAGACGTTCGCATTTTCGGAGCAGGGCTGCCGGAGGCTCCCGGCACGGACCCCAAGAGCTAAGTTTGAAGTTTGAAGTGGCAAGACAAGCAAGCAGACCCAGTCTCTGTGCCTCTGTGCGAGCACTGCCATGGGCAGATGAGGCTGAGCAACAGCTTTCCAGGCTAGCACCTTCTGGCTGCCAGCTATCTGCAGACGTTCGCACTTTCGGAGCAGGGCTGCGAAAGGAGCCTGGCTGGGACACCAACTTTCCCAGGCTACGTTTGAAGTATGAGGTGGCAAGACAAGCAAGTAGCCCCATTCCCTGTGCCTCTGTGCGAGCAGTGCCATGGGCAGATGAGGCTGAGCAACAGCTTTCCACACTAGAACCTTCTGGCTGCCAGCTATCTGCAGACGTTCGCACTTTCGGAGCAGGGCTGCGAAAGGACCCTGGCTGGGACACCAACTTTCCCAGGCTACGTTTGAAGTATGAGGTGGCAAGACAAGCAAGTAGCCCCATTCCCTGTGCCTCTGTGCGAGCACTGCCATGGGCAGATGAGGCTGAGCAACAGCTTTCCACGCTAGCACCTTCTGGCTGCCAGCTATCTGCAGAAGTTCTCATTTCAAGAGCAGGGCTGCGAAAGGAGCCTAGCAGGTACACCATCTTTCCCAGGCTACGTTTGAAGTTTGAGGTGGCAAGACAAGCAAGGAGCCCCATTCTCTGTGCCTCTGTGCGAGCAGTGCCATGGGAAGATGAGGCTGAGCAACAGCTTTCCAGGCTAGCCCCTTCTGCCTGCCAGCTATCTGCAGACGTTCGCATTTTCGGGGCAGGGCTGCGAAAGGAGCCTGGCTGGACACGAACTTTCCCAGGCTACGTTTGAAGTTTGAGGTGGCAAGACAAGCAAGCAGCCCCATTCTCTGTGCCTCTCTGCGAGCAGTGTCGTGGGCAGATGAGGCTGAGCAACAGCTTTCCAGGCTAGCCCCTTCTGGCTGCCAGCTATCTGCAGACGTTCGCATTTCAAGAGCAGGGCTGCGAAAGGAGCCTAGCAGGTACACCATCTTTCCCAGGCTACGTTTGAAGTTTGAGGTGGCAAGACAAGCAAGGAGCCCCATTCTCTGTGCCTCTGTGCGAACAGTGCCGTGGGCAGATGAGGCTGAGCAACAGCTTTCCAGGCTAGCCCCTTCTGCCTGCCAGCTATCTGCCGACGTTCGCATTTTCGGAGCAGGGCTGACGCAGGCTCCTGGCACAGACCACAAGAGCTACGTTTGAAGTTTGAAGTGGCAAGACAAGCAAGCAGACCCAGTCTCTGTGCCTCTGTGCGAGCACTGCCATGGGCAGATGAGCCTGAGCAACAGCTTTCCAGGCTAGCACTTTCTGGCTGCCAGCTATCTGCAGACGTTCGCACTTTCGGAGCAGGGCTGCGAAAGGAGCCTGGCTGGGACACCAACTTTCCCAGGCTACGTTTGAAGTATGAGGTGGCAAGACAAGCAAATAGCCCCATTCCCTGTGCCTCTGTGCGAGCAGTGCCATGGGCAGATGAGGCTGAGCAACAGCTTTCCAGGATAGCCCTTTCTGGCTGCCAGCTATCTGCAGACGTTCGCACTATCGGAGCAGGGCTGTGATAGGAGCCTGGCTGGGACACCACCATTCCCAGCATGCGTTTGAAGTTTCAAGTGGCAAGATACGCAAGCAGCCCCATTCTCTGTGCCTCTATGCGAACAGAGCCATTGGCAGATGAGGCTGAGCAACAGCTTTCCAGGCTAGCCCCTTCTGGCTGCCAGCTATCTGCCGACGTTCGCATTTCAAGACCAGGGCTGCGAAAGGAGCCTATCAGGTACACCATCTTTCCCAGGCTACGTTTGAAGTTTGAGGTGGCAAGACAAGCAAGGAGCCCCATTCTATGTGCCTCTGTGCGAGCAGTGTCGTGGGCAGATGAGCCTGAGCAACAGCTTTCCAGGCTAGCACCTTCTGGCTGCCAGCTATCTGCAGACGTTCGCACTTTCGGAGCAGGGCTGTGATAGGAGCCTGGCAGGGACACCACCATTCCCAGCATGCGTTTGAGGTTTCAAGTGGCAAGATAAGCAAGCAGCCCCAGTATCTGTGCCTCTGTGCGAGCAGTGCCATGGGCAGATGAGGCTGAGCAACAGCTTTCCACACTAGCACCTTCTGGCTGCCAGCTATCTGCAGACGTTCGCACTTTCGGAGCAGGGCTGCGAAAGGACCCTGGCTGGGACACCAACTTTCCCAGGCTACGTTTGAAGTATGAGGTGGCAAGACAAGCAAGTAGCCCCATTCCCTGTGCCTCTGTGCGAGCACTGCCATGGGCAGATGAGGCTGAGCAACAGCTTTCCACGCTAGCACCTTCTGGCTGCCAGCTATCTGCAGACGTTCTCATTTCAAGAGCAGGGCTGCGAAAGGAGCCTAGCAGGTACACCATCTTTCCCAGGCTACGTTTGAAGTTTGAGGTGGCAAGACAAGCAAGGAGCCCCATTCTCTGTGCCTCTGTGCGAGCAGTGCCATGGGCAGATGAGGCTGAGCAACAGCTTTCCAGGCTAGCCCCTTCTGCCTGCCAGCTATCTGCAGACGTTCGCATTTTCGGGGCAGGGCTGCGAAAGGAGCCTGGCTGGACACGAACTTTCCCAGGCTACGTTTGAAGTTTGAGGTGGCAAGACAAGCAAGCAGCCCCATTCTCTGTGCCTCTGTGCGAGCAGTGCCATGGGCAGATGAGGCTGAGCAACAGCTTTCCAGACTAGCCCCTTCTGGCTGCCAGCTGTCTGCAGACGTTCGCATTTCAAGAGCAGGGCTGCGAAAAGAGCCTAGCAGGTACACCATCTTTCCCAGGCTACGTTTGAAGTTTGAGGTGGCAAGACAAGCAAGGAGACCCATTCTCTGTGCCTCTGTGCGAGCAGTGCCATGGGCAGATGAGGCTGAGCAACAGCTTTCCAGGCTAGCCCCTTCTGCCTGCCAGCTATCTGCAGACGTTCGCATTTTCGGGGCAGGGCTGCGAAAGGAGCCTGGCTGGACACGAACTTTCCCAGGCTACGTTTGAAGTTTGAGGTGGCAAGACAAGCAAGCAGCCCCATTCTCTGTGCCTCTCTGCGAGCAGTGTCGTGGGCAGATGAGGCTGAGCAACAGCTTTCCACGCTAGCCCCTTCTGGCTGCCAGCTATCTGCAGACGTTCGCATTTCAAGAGCAGGGCTGCGAAAGGAGCCTAGCAGGTACACCATCTTTCCCAGGCTACGTTTGAAGTTTGAGGTGGCAAGACAAGCAAGGAGCCCCATTCTCTCTGCCTCTGTGCGAACAGTGCCGTGGGCAGATGAGGCTGAGCAACAGCTTTCCAGGCTAGCCCCTTCTGCCTGCCAGCTATCTGCCGACGTTCGCATTTTCGGAGCAGGGCTGACGCAGGCTCCTGGCACAGACCACAAGAGCTACGTTTGAAGTTTGAAGTGGCAAGACAAGCAAGCAGACCCAGTCTCTGTGCCTCTGTGCGAGCACTGCCATGGGCAGATGAGCCTGAGCAACAGCTTTCCAGGCTAGCACTTTCTGGCTGCCAGCTATCTGCAGACGTTCGCACTTTCGGAGCAGGGCTGCGAAAGGAGCCTGGCTGGGACACCAACTTTCCCAGGCTACGTTTGAAGTATGAGGTGGCAAGACAAGCAAGTAGCCCCATTCCCTGTGCCTCTGTGCGAGCAGTGCCATGGGCAGATGAGGCTGAGCAACAGCTTTCCAGGATAGCCCTTTCTGGCTGCCAGCTATCTGCAGACGTTCGCACTATCGGAGCAGGGCTGTGATAGGAGCCTGGCTGGGACACCACCATTCCCAGCATGCGTTTGAAGTTTCAAGTGGCAAGATACGCAAGCAGCCCCATTCTCTGTGCCTCTATGCGAACAGTGCCATTGTCAGATGAGGCTGAGCAACAGCTTTCCAGGCTAGCCCCTTCTGGCTGCCAGCTATCTGCCGACGTTCGCATTTCAAGACCAGGGCTGCGAAAGGAGCCTATCAGGTACACCATCTTTCCCAGGCTACGTTTGAAGTTTGAGGTGGCAAGACAAGCAAGGAGCCCCATTCTATGTGCCTCTGTGCGAGCAGTGTCGTGGGCAGATGAGCCTGAGCAACAGCTTTCCAGGCTAGCACCTTCTGGCTGCCAGCTATCTGCAGACGTTCGCACTTTCGGAGCAGGGCTGTGATAGGAGCCTGGCAGGGACACCACCATTCCCAGCATGCGTTTGAGGTTTCAAGTGGCAAGATAAGCAAGCAGCCCCAGTATCTGTGCCTCTGTGCGAGCAGTGCCATGGGCAGATGAGGCTGAGCAACAGCTTTCCACACTAGCACCTTCTGGCTGCCAGCTATCTGCAGACGTTCGCACTTTCGGAGCAGGGCTGCGAAAGGACCCTGGCTGGGACACCAACTTTCCCAGGCTACGTTTGAAGTATGAGGTGGCAAGACAAGCAAGTAGCCTCATTCCCTGTGCCTCTGTGCGAGCACTGCCATGGGCAGATGAGGCTGAGCAACAGCTTTCCACGCTAGCACCTTCTGGCTGCCAGCTATCTGCAGACGTTCTCATTTCAAGAGCAGGGCTGCGAAAGGAGCCTAGCAGGTACACCATCTTTCCCAGGCTACGTTTGAAGTTTGAGGTGGCAAGACAAGCAAGGAGCCCCATTCTCTGTGCCTCTGTGCGAGCAGTGCCATGGGCAGATGAGGCTGAGCAACAGCTTTCCAGGCTAGCCCCTTCTGCCTGCCAGCTATCTGCAGACGTTCGCATTTTCGGGGCAGGGCTGCGAAAGGAGCCTGGCTGGACACGAACTTTCCCAGGCTACGTTTGAAGTTTGAGGTGGCAAGACAAGCAAGCAGCCCCATTCTCTGTGCCTCTGTGCGAGCAGTGCCATGGGCAGATGAGGCTGAGCAACAGCTTTCCAGACTAGCCCCTTCTGGCTGCCAGCTGTCTGCAGACGTTCGCATTTCAAGAGCAGGGCTGCGAAAAGAGCCTAGCAGGTACACCATCTTTCCCAGGCTACGTTTGAAGTTTGAGGTGGCAAGACAAGCAAGGAGACCCATTCTCTGTGCCTCTGTGCGAGCAGTGCCATGGGCAGATGAGGCTGAGCAACAGCTTTCCAGGCTAGCCCCTTCTGCCTGCCAGCTATCTGCAGACGTTCGCATTTTCGGGGCAGGGCTGCGAAAGGAGCCTGGCTGGACACGAACTTTCCCAGGCTACGTTTGAAGTTTGAGGTGGCAAGACAAGCAAGCAGCCCCATTCTCTGTGCCTCTCTGCGAGCAGTGTCGTGGGCAGATGAGGCTGAGCAACAGCTTTCCAGGCTAGCCCCTTCTGGCTGCCAGCTATCTGCAGACGTTCGCATTTCAAGAGCAGGGCTGCGAAAAGAGCCTAGCAGGTACACCATCTTTCCCAGGCTACGTTTGAAGTTTGAGGTGGCAAGACAAGCAAGGAGCCCCATTCTCTCTGCCTCTGTGCGAACAGTGCCGTGGGCAGATGAGGCTGAGCAACAGCTTTCCAGGCTAGCCCCTTCTGCCTGCCAGCTATCTGCCGACGTTCGCATTTTCGGAGCAGGGCTGACGCAGGCTCCTGGCACAGACCACAAGAGCTACGTTTGAAGTTTGAAGTGGCAAGACAAGCAAGCAGACCCAGTCTCTGTGCCTCTGTGCGAGCACTGCCATGGGCAGATGAGCCTGAGCAACAGCTTTCCACGCTAGCACTTTCTGGCTGCCAGCTATCTGCAGACGTTCGCACTTTCGGAGCAGGGCTGCGAAAGGAGCCTGGCTGGGACACCAACTTTCCCAGGCTACGTTTGAAGTATGAGGTGGCAAGACAAGCAAGTAGCCCCATTCCCTGTGCCTCTGTGCGAGCAGTGCCATGGGCAGATGAGGCTGAGCAACAGCTTTCCAGGATAGCCCTTTCTGGCTGCCAGCTATCTGCAGACGTTCGCACTATCGGAGCAGGGCTGTGATAGGAGCCTGGCTGGGACACCACCATTCCCAGCATGCGTTTGAAGTTTCAAGTGGCAAGATAAGCAAGCAGCCCCATTCTCTGTGCCTCTATGCGAACAGTGCCATTGGCAGATGAGGCTGAGCAACAGCTTTCCAGGCTAGCCCCTTCTGGCTGCCAGCTATCTGCCGACGTTCGCATTTCAAGACCAGGGCTGCGAAAGGAGCCTATCAGGTACACCATCTTTCCCAGGCTACGTTTGAAGTTTGAGGTGGC
This sequence comes from Opisthocomus hoazin, assembly GCF_030867145.1. NCBI lineage: Eukaryota > Metazoa > Chordata > Aves > Opisthocomiformes > Opisthocomidae > Opisthocomus > Opisthocomus hoazin. Next base: position 26,483,701 of record NC_134424.1, on the reverse strand, counting down.
AACACAAGCAAGGAGCCCCATTCTATGTGCCTCTGTGCGAGCAGTGTCGTGGGCAGATGAGCCTGAGCAACAGCTTTCCAGGCTAGCCCCTTCTGCCTGCCAGCTATCTGCAGACGTTCGCACTTTCGGAGCAGGGCTGTGATAGAAGCCTGGCAGGGACACCACCATTCCCAGCATGCGTTTGAGGTTTCAAGTGGCAAGATAAGCAAGCAGCCCCAGTCTCTGTGCCTCTGTGCGAGCAGTGCCATGGGCAGATGAGGCTGAGCAACAGCTTTCCACATTAGCACCTTCTGGCTGCCAGCTATCTGCAGACGTTCGCATTTCAAGAGCAGGGCTGCGAAAGGAGCCTAGCAGGTACACCATCTTTCCCAGGATACGTTTGAAGTTTGAGGTGGCAAGACAAGCAAGGAGCCCCAGTCTCTGTGCCTCTGTGCGAGCAGTGTCGTGGGCAGATGAGCCTGAGCAACAGCTTTCCAGGCTAGCCCCTTCTGCCTGCCAGCTATCTGCAGACGTTCGCATTTTCGGAGCAGGTCTGCCGCAGGCTCCTGGCACAGACACCAAGAGCTACGTTTGAAATTTGAGGTGGCAAGACAAGCATGCAGCCCCATTCTCTGTGCCTCTCTGCGAGCACTGCCATGGGCAGATGAGGCTGAGCAACAGCTTTCCAGGCTAGCCCCTTCTGGCTGCCAGCTATCTGCAGACGTTCGCATTATCGGGGCAGGGCTGCGAAAGGAGCCTGGCTGGGACACGAACTTTCCCAGGCTACGTTTGAAGTTTGAGGTGGCAAGACAAGCAAGGAGCCCCAGTCTCTGTGCCTCTGTGCGAGCAGTGTCGTGGGCAGATGAGCCTGAGCGACAGCTTTCCAGGCTAGCACCTTCTGGCTGCCAGCTATCTGCAGACATTCGCACTTTCGGAGCAGGGCTGTGATAGAAGCCTGGCAGGGACACCACCATTCCCAGCATGCGTTTGAGGTTTCAAGTGGCAAGATAAGCAAGCAGCCCCAGTCTCTGTGCCTCTGTGCGAGCAGTGCCATGGGCAGATGAGGCTGAGCAACAGCTTTCCACGCTAGCACCTTCTGGCTGCCAGCTATCTGCAGAAGTTCTCATTTCAAGAGCAGGGCTGCGAAAGGAGCCTAGCAGGTACACCATCTTTCCCAGGCTACGTTTGAAGTTTGAGGTGGCAAGACAAGCAAGGAGACCCATTCTCTGTGCCTCTGTGCGAGCAGTGCCGTGGGCAGATGAAACTGAGCAACAGCTTTCCAGGCTAGCCCCTTCTGCCTGCCAGCTATCTGCAGACGTTCGCATTTTCGGAGCAGGGCTGACGCAGGCTCCTGGCACAGACCACAAGAGCTACGTTTGAAGTTTGAGGTGGCAAGATAAGCAAGCAGCCCCAGTATCTGTGCCTCTGTGCAAGCACTGCCATGGGCAGATGAGGCTGAGCAACAGCTTTCCAGGCTAGCCCCTTCTGGCTGCCAGCTATCTGCAGACGTTCGCATTTCAAGAGCAGGGCTGCGAAAGGAGCCTGGCTGGGACACCAACTTTCCCAGGCTACGTTTGAAGTATGAGGAGGCAAGACAAGCAAGTAGCCCCATTCCCTGTGCCTCTGTGCGAGCAGTGCCATGGGCAGATGAGGCTGAGCAACAGCTTTCCAGGCTAGCCCTTTCTGGCTGCCAGCTATCTGCAGACGTTCGCACTATCGGAGCAGGGCTGTGATAGGAGCCAGGCTGGGACACCACCATTCCCAGCATGCGTTTGAAGTTTCAAGTGGCAAGACAAGCAGGCAGACCCAGTCTCTGTGCCTCTATGCGAACAGTGCCATTGGCAGATGAGGCTGAGCAACAGCTTTCCAGGCTAGCCCCTTCTGGCTGCCAGCTATCTGCCGACGTTCGCATTTCAAGACCAGGGCTGCGAAAGGAGCCTCGCAGGTACACCATCTTTCCCAGGCTACGTTTGAAGTTTGAGGTGGCAAGACAAGCAAGGAGCCCCATTCTATGTGCCTCTGTGCGAGCAGTGTCGTGGGCAGATGAGCCTGAGCAACAGCTTTCCAGGCTAGCACCTTCTGGCTGCCAGCTATGTGCAGACGTTCGCACTTTCGGAGCAGGGCTGTGATAGGAGCCTGGCAGGGACACCACCATTCCCAGCATGCGTTTGAGGTTTCAAGTGGCAAGATAAGCAAGCAGCCCCAGTATCTGTGCCTCTGTGCGAGCAGTGCCATGGGCAGATGAGGCTGAGCAACAGCTTTCCACACTAGCACCTTCTGGCTGCCAGCTATCTGCAGACGTTCGCACTTTCGGAGCAGGGCTGCGAAAGGAGCCTGGCTGGGACACCAACTTTCCCAGGCTATGTTTGAAGTATGAGGTGGCAAGACAAGCAAGTAGCCCCATTCCCTGTGCCTCTGTGCGAGCACTGCCATGGGCAGATGAGGCTGAGCAACAGCTTTCCACGCTAGCACCTTCTGGCTGCCAGCTATCTGCAGACGTTCTCATTTCAAGAGCAGGGCTGCGAAAGGAGCCTAGCAGGTACACCATCTTTCCCAGGCTACGTTTGAAGTTTGAGGTGGCAAGACAAGCAAGCAGCCCCATTCTCTGTGCCTCTGTGCGAGCAGTGCCATGGGCAGATGAGGCTGAGCAACAGCTTTCCAGGCTAGCCCCTTCTGGCTGCCAGCTATCTGCAGACGTTCGTATTTTCAGAGCAGGGCTGCCGCAGGCTCCTTTCACAGACACCAAGTGCTACGTTTGAAATTTGAGGTGGCAAGACAAGCAAGCAGCCCCATTCTCTGTGCCTCTCTGCGAGCACTGCCATGGGCAGATGAGGCTGAGCAAGAGCTTTCCAGGCTAGCCCCTTCTGGCTGCCAGCTATCTGCAGACGTTCGCATTTTCGGGGCAGGGCTGCGAAAGGAGCCTGGCTGGGACACGAACTTTCCCAGGCTACGTTTGAAGTTTGAGGTGGCAAGACAAGCAAGGAGCCCCAGTCTCTGTGCCTCTGTGCGAGCAGTGTCGTGGGCAGATGAGCCTGAGCGACAGCTTTCCAGGCTAGCACCTTCTGGCTGCCAGCTATCTGCAGACGTTCGCACTTTCGGAGCAGGGCTGTGATAGAAGCCTGGCAGGGACACCACCATTCCCAGCATGCGTTTGAGGTTTCAAGTGGCAAGATAAGCAAGTAGCCCCAGTCTCTGTGCCTCTGTGCGAGCAGTGCCATGGGCAGATGAGGCTGAGCAACAGCTTTCCACGCTAGCACCTTCTGGCTGCCAGCTATCTGCAGAAGTTCTCATTTCAAGAGCAGGGCTGCGAAAGGAGCCTAGCAGGTACACCATCTTTCCCAGGCTACGTTTGAAGTTTGAGGTGGCAAGACAAGCAAGGAGACCCATTCTCTGTGCCTCTGTGCGAGCAGTGCCATGGGCAGATGAGGCTGAGCAACAGCTTTCCAGGCTAGCCCCTTCTGGCTGCCAGCTATCTGCAGACGTTCGCATTTTCGGAGCAGGGCTGACGCAGGCTCCTGGCACAGACCACAAGAGCTACGTTTGAAGTTTGAAGTGGCAAGACAAGCAAGCAGACCCAGTCTCTGTGCCTCTGTGCGAGCACTGCCATGGGCAGATGAGGCTGAGCAACAGCTTTCCAGGCTAGCACCTTCTGGCTGCCAGCTATCTGCAGACGTTCGCACTTTCGGAGCAGGGCTGCGAAAGGAGCCTGGCTGGGACACCAACTTTCCCAGGCTACGTTTGAAGTATGAGGTGGCAAGACAAGCAAGTAGCCCCATTCCCTGTGCCTCTGTGCGAGCAGTGCCATGGGCAGATGAGGCTGAGCAACAGCTTTCCAGGCTAGCCCCTTCTGCCTGCCAGCTATCTGCAGACGTTCGCATTTTCGGAGCAGGGCTGCCGGAGGCTCCCGGCACGGACCCAAAGAGCTAAGTTTGAAGTTTGAAGTGGCAAGACAAGAAGGCAGACCCAGTCTCTGTGCCTCTGTGCGAGCACTGCCATGGGCAGATGAGGCTGAGCAACAGCTTTCCAGGCTAGCCCCTTCTGCCTGCCAGCTATCTGCAGACGTTCGCACTTTCGGAGCAGGGCTGCGAAAGGAGCCTGGCTGGGACACCAACTTTCCCAGGCTACGTTTGAAGTATGAGGTGGCAAGACAAGCAAGTAGCCCCATTCCCTGTGCCTCTGTGCGAGCAGTGCCATGGGCAGATGAGGCTGAGCAACAGCTTTCCACACTAGAACCTTCTGGCTGCCAGCTATCTGCAGACGTTCGCACTTTCGGAGCAGGGCTGCGAAAGGACCCTGGCTGGGACACCAACTTTCCCAGGCTACGTTTGAAGTATGAGGTGGCAAGACAAGCAAGTAGCCCCATTCCCTGTGCCTCTGTGCGAGCACTGCCATGGGCAGATGAGGCTGAGCAACAGCTTTCCAGGCTAGCCCCTTCTGGCTGCCAGCTATCTGCAGACGTTCGCATTTCAAGAGCAGGGCTGCGAAAGGAGCCTAGCAGGTACACCATCTTTCCCAGGCTACGTTTGAAGTTTGAGGTGGCAAGACAAGCAAGGAGCCCCATTCTCTCTGCCTCTGTGCGAACAGTGCCGTGGGCAGATGAGGCTGAGCAACAGCTTTCCAGGCTAGCCCCTTCTGCCTGCCAGCTATCTGCCGACGTTCGCATTTTCGGAGCAGGGCTGACGCAGGCTCCTGGCACAGACCACAAGAGCTACGTTTGAAGTTTGAAGTGGCAAGACAAGCAAGCAGACCCAGTCTCTGTGCCTCTGTGCGAGCACTGCCATGGGCAGATGAGGCTGAGCAACAGCTTTCCAGGCTAGCACTTTCTGGCTGCCAGCTATCTGCAGACGTTCGCACTTTCGGAGCAGGGCTGCGAAAGGAGCCTGGCTGGGACACCAACTTTCCCAGGCTACGTTTGAAGTATGAGGTGGCAAGACAAGCAAATAGCCCCATTCCCTGTGCCTCTGTGCGAGCAGTGCCATGGGCAGATGAGGCTGAGCAACAGCTTTCCAGGATAGCCCTTTCTGGCTGCCAGCTATCTGCAGACGTTCGCACTATCGGAGCAGGGCTGTGATAGGAGCCTGGCTGGGACACCACCATTCCCAGCATGCGTTTGAAGTTTCAAGTGGCAAGATAAGCAAGCAGCCCCATTCTCTGTGCCTCTATGCGAACAGTGCCATTGGCAGATGAGGCTGAGCAACAGCTTTCCAGGCTAGCCCCTTCTGGCTGCCAGCTATCTGCCGACGTTCGCATTTCAAGACCAGGGCTGCGAAAGGAGCCTATCAGGTACACCATCTTTCCCAGGCTACGTTTGAAGTTTGAGGTGGCAACACAAGCAAGGAGCCCCATTCTATGTGGCTCTGTGCGAGCAGTGTCGTGGGCAGATGAGCCTGAGCAACAGCTTTCCAGGCTAGCACCTTCTGGCTGCCAGCTATCTGCAGACGTTCGCACTTTCGGAGCAGGGCTGTGATAGAAGCCTGGCAGGGACACCACCATTCCCAGCATGCGTTTGAGGTTTCAAGTGGCAAGATAAGCAAGCAGCCCCAGTCTCTGTGCCTCTGTGCGAGCAGTGCCATGGGCAGATGAGGCTGAGCAACAGCTTTCCACACTAGCACCTTCTGGCTGCCAGCTATCTGCAGACGTTCGCATTTCAAGAGCAGGGCTGCGAAAGGAGCCTAGCAGGTACACCATCTTTCCCAGGATACGTTTGAAGTTTGAGGTGGCAAGACAAGCAAGGAGCCCCAGTCTCTGTGCCTCTGTGCGAGCAGTGTCGTGGGCAGATGAGCCTGAGCAACAGCTTTCCAGGCTAGCCCCTTCTGCCTGCCAGCTATCTGCAGACGTTCGCATTTTCGGAGCAGGTCTGCCGCAGGCTCCTGGCACAGACACCAAGAGCTACGTTTGAAATTTGAGGTGGCAAGACAAGCATGCAGCCCCATTCTCTGTGCCTCTCTGCGAGCACTGCCATGGGCAGATGAGGCTGAGCAACAGCTTTCCAGGCTAGCCCCTTCTGCCTGCCAGCTATCTGCAGACGTTCGCATTATCGGGGCAGGGCTGCGAAAGGAGCCTGGCTGGGACACGAACTTTCCCAGGCTACGTTTGAAGTTTGAGGTGGCAAGACAAGCAAGGAGCCCCAGTCTCTGTGCCTCTGTGCGAGCAGTGTCGTGGGCAGATGAGCCTGAGCGACAGCTTTCCAGGCTAGCACCTTCTGGCTGCCAGCTATCTGCAGACATTCGCACTTTCGGAGCAGGGCTGTGATAGAAGCCTGGCAGGGACACCACCATTCCCAGCATGCGTTTGAGGTTTCAAGTGGCAAGATAAGCAAGCAGCCCCAGTCTCTGTGCCTCTGTGCGAGCAGTGCCATGGGCAGATGAGGCTGAGCAACAGCTTTCCACGCTAGCACCTTCTGGCTGCCAGCTATCTGCAGAAGTTCTCATTTCAAGAGCAGGGCTGCGAAAGGAGCCTAGCAGGTACACCATCTTTCCCAGGCTACGTTTGAAGTTTGAGGTGGCAAGACAAGCAAGGAGACCCATTCTCTGTGCCTCTGTGCGAGCAGTGCCGTGGGCAGATGAAACTGAGAAACAGCTTTCCAGGCTAGCCCCTTCTGCCTGCCAGCTATCTGCAGACGTTCGCATTTTCGGAGCAGGGCTGACGCAGGCTCCTGGCACAGACCACAAGAGCTACGTTTGAAGTTTGAGGTGGCAAGATAAGCAAGCAGCCCCAGTATCTGTGCCTCTGTGCGAGCAGTGCCATGGGCAGATGAGGCTGAGCAACAGCTTTCCACACTAGCACCTTCTGGCTGCCAGCTATCTGCAGACGTTCGCACTTTCGGAGCAGGGCTGCGAAAGGAGCCTGGCTGGGACACCAACTTTCCCAGGCTATGTTTGAAGTATGAGGTGGCAAGACAAGCAAGTAGCCCCATTCCCTGTGCCTCTGTGCGAGCACTGCCATGGGCAGATGAGGCTGAGCAACAGCTTTCCACGCTAGCACCTTCTGGCTGCCAGCTATCTGCAGACGTTCTCATTTCAAGAGCAGGGCTGCGAAAGGAGCCTAGCAGGTACACCATCTTTCCCAGGCTACGTTTGAAGTTTGAGGTGGCAAGACAAGCAAGCAGCCCCATTCTCTGTGCCTCTGTGCGAGCAGTGCCATGGGCAGATGAGGCTGAGCAACAGCTTTCCAGGATAGCCCCTTCTGGCTGCCAGCTATCTGCAGACGTTCGTATTTTCAGAGCAGGGCTGCCGCAGGCTCCTTTCACAGACACCAAGTGCTACGTTTGAAATTTGAGGTGGCAAGACAAGCAAGCAGCCCCATTCTCTGTGCCTCTCTGCGAGCACTGCCATGGGCAGATGAGGCTGAGCAAGAGCTTTCCAGGCTAGCCCCTTCTGGCTGCCAGCTATCTGCAGACGTTCGCATTTTCGGGGCAGGGCTGCGAAAGGAGCCTGGCTGGGACACGAACTTTCCCAGGCTACGTTTGAAGTTTGAGGTGGCAAGACAAGCAAGGAGCCCCAGTCTCTGTGCCTCTGTGCGAGCAGTGTCGTGGGCAGATGAGCCTGAGCGACAGCTTTCCAGGCTAGCACCTTCTGGCTGCCAGCTATCTGCAGACGTTCGCACTTTCGGAGCAGGGCTGTGATAGAAGCCTGGCAGGGACACCACCATTCCCAGCATGCGTTTGAGGTTTCAAGTGGCAAGATAAGCAAGCAGCCCCAGTCTCTGTGCCTCTGTGCGAGCAGTGCCATGGGCAGATGAGGCTGAGCAACAGCTTTCCACGCTAGCACCTTCTGGCTGCCAGCTATCTGCAGAAGTTCTCATTTCAAGAGCAGGGCTGCGAAAGGAGCCTAGCAGGTACACCATCTTTCCCAGGCTACGTTTGAAGTTTGAGGTGGCAAGACAAGCAAGGAGACCCATTCTCTGTGCCTCTGTGCGAGCAGTGCCATGGGCAGATGAGGCTGAGCAACAGCTTTCCAGGATAGCCCCTTCTGGCTGCCAGCTATCTGCAGACGTTCGCACTTTCGGAGCAGGGCTGTGATAGGAGCCTGGCAGGGACACCAGCATTCCCAGAATGCGTTTGAAGTTTCACGTGGCAAGTTAAGGAAGCAGCCCCATTCTCTGTGCCTCTATGCGAACAGTGCCATGGGCAGATGAGGCTGAGCAACAGCTTTCCAGGCTAGCCCCTTCTGGCTGCCAGCTATCTGCAGACGTTCGCATTTTCGGGGCAGGGCTGCGAAAGGAGCCTAGCAGGTACACCATCTTTCCCAGGCTACGTTTGAAGTTTGAGGTGGCAAGACAAGCAAGGAGCCCCAATCTCTGTGCCTCTGTGCGAGCAGTGTCGTGGGCAGATGAGCCTGAGCAACAGCTTTCCAGGCTAGCCCCTTCTGCCTGCCAGCTATCTGCAGACGTTCGCATTTTCGGAGCAGGTCTGCCGCAGGCTCCTGGCACAGACACCAAGAGCTACGTTTGAAATTTGAGGTGGCAAGACAAGCATGCAGCCCCATTCTCTGTGCCTCTCTGCGAGCACTGCCATGGGCAGATGAGGCTGAGCAACAGCTTTCCAGGCTAGCCCCTTCTGCCTGCCAGCTATCTGCAGACGTTCGCATTTTCGGGGCAGGGCTGCGAAAGGAGCCTGGCAGGGACACCACCATTCCCAGAATGCGTTTGAAGTTTCAAGTGGCAAGTTAAGGAAGCAGCCCCATTCTCTGTGCCTCTGTGCGAGCAGTGTCGTGGGCAGATGAGGCTGAGCAACAGCTGTCCAGGCTAGCCCCTTCTGGCTGCCAGCTATCTGCAGACGTTCGCATTTCAAGAGCAGGGCTGCGAAAGGAGCCTAGCAGGTACACCCTCTTTCCCAGGCTACGTTTGAAGTTTGAGGTGGCAAGACAAGCAAGGAGACGAATTCTCTGTGCCTCTCTGCGAGCAGTGCCGTGGGCAGATGAGGCTGAGCAACAGCTTTCCAGGCTAGCCCCTTCTGCCTGCCAGCTATCTGCAGACATTCGCATTTTCGGAGCAGGGCTGACGCAGGCTCCTGGCACAGACCACAAGAGCTACGTTTGAAGTTTGAAGTGGCAAGACAAGCAAGCAGACCCAGTCTCTGTGCCTCTGTGCGAGCACTGCCATGGGCAGATGAGGCTGAGCAACAGCTTTCCAGGCTAGCACCTTCTGGCTGCCAGCTATCTGCAGACGTTCGCACTTTCGGAGCAGGGCTGCGAAAGGAGCCTGGCTGGGACACCAACTTTCCCAGGCTACGTTTGAAGTATGAGGTGGCAAGACAAGCAAGTAGCCCCATTCCCTGTGCCTCTGTGCGAGCAGTGCCATGGGCAGATGAGGCTGAGCAACTGCTTTCCAGGCTAGCCCCTTCTGCCTGCCAGCTATCTGCAGACGTTCGCATTTTCGGAGCAGGGCTGCCGGAGGCTCCCGGCACGGACCCAAAGAGCTAAGTTTGAAGTTTGAAGTGGCAAGACAAGAAGGCAGACCCAGTCTCTGTGCCTCTGTGCGAGCACTGCCATGGGCAGATGAGGCTGAGCAACAGCTTTCCAGGCTAGCCCCTTCTGCCTGCCAGCTATCTGCAGACGTTCGCACTTTCGGAGCAGGGCTGCGAAAGGAGCCTGGCTGGGACACCAACTTTCCCAGGCTACGTTTGAAGTATGAGGTGGCAAGACAAGCAAGTAGCCCCATTCCCTGTGCCTCTGTGCGAGCAGTGCCATGGGCAGATGAGGCTGAGCAACAGCTTTCCACACTAGAACCTTCTGGCTGCCAGCTATCTGCAGACGTTCGCACTTTCGGAGCAGGGCTGCGAAAGGACCCTGGCTGGGACACCAACTTTCCCAGGCTACGTTTGAAGTATGAGGTGGCAAGACAAGCAAGTAGCCCCATTCCCTGTGCCTCTGTGCGAGCACTGCCATGGGCAGATGAGGCTGAGCAACAGCTTTCCACGCTAGCACCTTCTGGCTGCCAGCTATCTGCAGACGTTCTCATTTCAAGAGCAGGGCTGCGAAAGGAGCCTAGCAGGTACACCATCTTTCCCAGGCTACGTTTGAAGTTTGAGGTGGCAAGACAAGCAAGGAGCCCCATTCTCTGTGCCTCTGTGCGAGCAGTGCCCTGGGCAGATGAGGCTGAGCAACAGCTTTCCAGGCTAGCCCCTTCTGCCTGCCAGCTATCTGCAGACGTTCGCATTTTCGGGGCAGGGCTGCGAAAGGAGCCTGGCTGGACACGAACTTTCCCAGGCTACGTTTGAAGTTTGAGGTGGCAAGACAAGCAAGCAGCCCCATTCTCTGTGCCTCTCTGCGAGCAGTATCGTGGGCAGATGAGGCTGAGCAACAGCTTTCCAGGCTAGCCCCTTCTGGCTGCCAGCTATCTGCAGACGTTCGCATTTCAAGAGCAGGGCTGCGAAAAGAGCCTAGCAGGTACACCATCTTTCCCAGGCTACGTTTGAAGTTTGAGGTGGCAAGACAAGCAAGGAGCCCCATTCTCTGTGCCTCTGTGCGAGCAGTGCAATGGGCAGATGAGGCTGAGCAACAGCTTTCCACGCTAGCCCCTTCTGCCTGCCAGCTATCTGCAGACGTTCGCATTTTCGGGGCAGGGCTGCGAAAGGAGCCTGGCTGGACACGAACTTTCCCAGGCTACGTTTGAAGTTTGAGGTGGCAAGACAAGCAAGCAGCCCCATTCTCTGTGCCTCTGTGCGAGCAGTGTCGTGGGCAGATGAGGCTGAGCAACAGCTTTCCAGGCTAGCCCCTTCTGGCTGCCAGCTATCTGCAGACGTTCGCATTTCAAGAGCAGGGCTGCGAAAGGAGCCTAGCAGGTACACCATCTTTCCCAGGCTACGTTTGAAGTTTGAGGTGGCAAGACAAGCAAGGAGCCCCATTCTCTCTGCCTCTGTGCGAACAGTGCCGTGGGCAGATGAGGCTGAGCAACAGCTTTCCAGGCTAGCCCCTTCTGCCTGCCAGCTATCTGCCGACGTTCGCATTTTCGGAGCAGGGCTGACGCAGGCTCCTGGCACAGACCACAAGAGCTACGTTTGAAGTTTGAAGTGGCAAGACAAGCAAGCAGACCCAGTCTCTGTGCCTCTGTGCGAGCACTGCCATGGGCAGATGAGCCTGAGCAAAAGCTTTCCAGGCTAGCACCTTCTGGCTGCCAGCTATCTGCAGACGTTCGCACTTTCGGAGCAGGGCTGCGAAAGGAGCCTGGCTGGGACACCAACTTTCCCAAGCTACGTTTGAAGTATGAGGTGGCAAGACAAGCAAGTAGCCCCATTCCCTGTGCCTCTGTGCGAGCAGTGCCATGGGCAGATGAGGCTGAGCAACAGCTTTCCAGGATAGCCCTTTCTGGCTGCCAGCTATCTGCAGACGTTCGCACTATCGGAGCAGGGCTGTGATAGGAGCCTGGCTGGGACACCACCATTCCCAGCATGCGTTTGAAGTTTCAAGTGGCAAGATAAGCAAGCAGCCCCATTCTCTGTGCCTCTATGCGAACAGTGCCATTGGCAGATGAGGCTGAGCAACAGCTTTCCAGGCTAGCCCCTTCTGGCTGCCAGCTATCTGCCGACGTTCGCATTTCAAGACCAGGGCTGCGAAAGGAGCCTATCAGGTACACCATCTTTCCCAGGCTACGTTTGAAGTTTGAGGTGGCAACACAAGCAAGGAGCCCCATTCTATGTGCCTCTGTGCGAGCAGTGTCGTGGGCAGATGAGCCTGAGCAACAGCTTTCCAGGCTAGCACCTTCTGGCTGCCAGCTATCTGCAGACGTTCGCACTTTCGGAGCAGGGCTGTGATAGGAGCCTGGCAGGGACACCACCATTCCCAGCATGCGTTTGAGGTTTCAAGTGGCAAGATAAGCAAGCAGCCCCAGTATCTGTGCCTCTGTGCGAGCAGTGCCATGGGCAGATGAGGCTGAGCAACAGCGTTCCACACTAGCACCTTCTGGCTGCCAGCTATCTGCAGACGTTCGCACTTTCGGAGCAGGGCTGCGAAAGGACCCTGGCTGGGACACCAACTTTCCCAGGCTACGTTTGAAGTTTGAGGTGGCAAGACAAGCAAGGAGCCCCAGTCTCTGTGCCTCTGTGCGAGCAGTGTCGTGGGCAGATGAGCCTGAGCGACAGCTTTCCAGGCTAGCACCTTCTGGCTGCCAGCTATCTGCAGACGTTCGCACTTTCGGAGCAGGGCTGTGATAGAAGCCTGGCAGGGACACCACCATTCCCAGCATGCGTTTGAGGTTTCAAGTGGCAAGATAAGCAAGCAGCCCCAGTCTCTGTGCCTCTGTGCGAGCAGTGCCATGGGCAGATGAGGCTGAGCAACAGCTTTCCACGCTAGCACCTTCTGGCTGCCAGCTATCTGCAGAAGTTCTCATTTCAAGAGCAGGGCTGCGAAAGGAGCCTAGCAGGTACACCATCTTTCCCAGGCTACGTTTGAAGTTTGAGGTGGCAAGACAAGCAAGGAGACCCATTCTCTGTGCCTCTGTGCGAGCAGTGCCATGGGCAGATGAGGCTGAGCAACAGCTTTCCAGGATAGCCCCTTCTGGCTGCCAGCTATCTGCAGACGTTCGCACTTTCGGAGCAGGGCTGTGATAGGAGCCTGGCAGAAACACCACCATTCCCAGAATGCGTTTGAAGTTTCACGTGGCAAGTTAAGGAAGCAGCCCCATTCTCTGTGCCTCTATGCGAACAGTGCCATGGGCAGATGAGGCTGAGCAACAGCTTTCCAGGCTAGCCCCTTCTGGCTGCCAGCTATCTGCAGACGTTCGCATTTCAAGAGCAGGGCTGCGAAAGGAGCCTAGCAGGTACACCATCTTTCCCAGGCTACGTTTGAAGTTTGAGGTGGCAAGACAAGCAAGGAGCCCCAATCTCTGTGCCTCTGTGCGAGCAGTGTCGTGGGCAGATGAGCCTGAGCAACAGCTTTCCAGGCTAGCCCCTTCTGCCTGCCAGCTATCTGCAGACGTTCGCATTTTCGGAGCAGGTCTGCCGCAGGCTCCTGGCACAGACACCAAGAGCTACGATTGAAATTTGAGGTGGCAAGACAAGCATGCAGCCCCATTCTCTGTGCCTCTCTGCGAGCACTGCCATGGGCAGATGAGGCTGAGCAACAGCTTTCCAGGCTAGCCCCTTCTGCCTGCCAGCTATCTGCAGACGTTCGCATTTTCGGGGCAGGGCTGCGAAAGGAGCCTGGCAGGGACACCACCATTCCCAGAATGCGTTTGAAGTTTCAAGTGGCAAGTTAAGGAAGCAGCCCCATGCTCTGTGCCTCTGTGCGAGCAGTGTCGTGGGCAGATGAGGCTGAGCAACAGCTGTCCAGGCTAGCCCCTTCTGCCTGCCAGCTATCTGCAGACGTTCGCATTTTCGGAGCAGGGCTGACGCAGGCTCCTGGCACAGACCACAAGAGCTACGTTTGAAGTTTGAAGTGGCAAGACAAGCAAGCAGACCCAGTCTCTGTGCCTCTGTGCGAGCACTGCCATGGGCAGATGAGGCTGAGCAACAGCTTTCCAGGCTAGCACCTTCTGCCTGCCAGCTATCTGCAGACGTTCGCACTTTCGGAGCAGGGCTGCGAAAGGAGCCTGGCTGGGACACCAACTTTCCCAGGCTACGTTTGAAGTATGAGGTGGCAAGACAAGCAAGTAGCCCCATTCCCTGTGCCTCTGTGCGAGCAGTGCCATGGGCAGATGAGGCTGAGCAACAGCTTTCCACACTAGAACCTTCTGGCTGCCAGCTATCTGCAGACGTTCGCATTTTCGGAGCAGGGCTGCGAAAGGACCCTGGCTGGGACACCAACTTTCCCAGGCTACGTTTGAAGTATGAGGTGGCAAGACAAGCAAGTAGCCCCATTCCCTGTGCCTCTGTGCGAGCACTGCCATGGGCAGATGAGGCTGAGCAACAGCTTTCCACGCTAGCACCTTCTGGCTGCCAGCTATCTGCAGACGTTCTCATTTCAAGAGCAGGGCTGCGAAAGGAGCCTAGCAGGTACACCCTCTTTCCCAGGCTACGTTTGAAGTTTGAGGTGGCAAGACAAGCAAGGAGCCCCATTCTCTGTGCCTCTGTGCGAGCAGTGCCCTGGGCAGATGAGGCTGAGCAACAGCTTTCCAGGCTAGCCCCTTCTGCCTGCCAGCTATCTGCAGACGTTCGCATTTTCGGGGCAGGGCTGCGAAAGGAGCCTGGCTGGACACGAACTTTCCCAGGCTACGTTTGAAGTTTGAGGTGGCAAGACAAGCAAGCAGCCCCATTCTCTGTGCCTCTCTGCGAGCAGTATCGTGGGCAGAAGAGGCTGAGCAACAGCTTTCCAGGCTAGCCCCTTCTGGCTGCCAGCTATCTGCAGACGTTCGCATTTCAAGAGCAGGGCTGCGAAAAGAGCCTAGCAGGTACACCATCTTTCCCAGGCTACGTTTGAAGTTTGAGGTGGCAAGACAAGCAAGGAGCCCCATTCTCTGTGCCTCTGTGCGAGCAGTGCAATGGGCAGATGAGGCTGAGCAACAGCTTTCCACGCTAGCCCCTTCTGCCTGCCAGCTATCTGCAGACGTTCGCATTTTCGGGGCAGGGCTGCGAAAGGAGCCTGGCTGGACACGAACTTTCCCAGGCTACGTTTGAAGTTTGAGGTGGCAAGACAAGCAAGCAGCCCCATTCTCTGTGCCTCTGTGCGAGCAGTGTCGTGGGCAGATGAGGCTGAGCAACAGCTTTCCAGGCTAGCCCCTTCTGGCTGCCAGCTATCTGCAGACGTTCGCATTTCAAGAGCAGGGCTGCGAAAGGAGCCTAGCAGGTACACCATCTTTCCCAGGCTACGTTTGAAGTTTGAGGTGGCAAGACAAGCAAGGAGCCCCATTCTCTGTGCCTCTGTGCGAACAGTGCCGTGGGCAGATGAGGCTGAGCAACAGCTTTCCAGGCTAGCCCCTTCTGCCTGCCAGCTATCTGCCGACGTTCGCATTTTCGGAGCAGGGCTGACGCAGGCTCCTGGCACAGACCACAAGAGCTACGTTTGAAGTTTGAAGTGGCAAGACAAGCAAGCAGACCCAGTCTCTGTGCCTCTGTGCGAGCACTGCCATGGGCAGATGAGCCTGAGCAAAAGCTTTCCAGGCTAGCACCTTCTGGCTGCCAGCTATCTGCAGACGTTCGCACTTTCGGAGCAGGGCTGCGAAAGGAGCCTGGCTGGGACACCAACTTTCCCAAGCTACGTTTGAAGTATGAGGTGGCAAGACAAGCAAGTAGCCCCATTCCCTGTGCCTCTGTGCGAGCAGTGCCATGGGCAGATGAGGCTGAGCAACAGCTTTCCAGGATAGCCCTTTCTGGCTGCCAGCTATCTGCAGACGTTCGCACTATCGGAGCAGGGCTGTGATAGGAGCATGGCTGGGACACCACCATTCCCAGCATGCGTTTGAAGTTTCAAGTGGCAAGATAAGCAAGCAGCCCCATTCTCTGTGCCTCTATGCGAACAGTGCCATTGGCAGATGAGGCTGAGCAACAGCTTTCCAGGCTAGCCCCTTCTGGCTGCCAGCTATCTGCCGACGTTCGCATTTCAAGACCAGGGCTGCGAAAGGAGCCTATCAGGTACACCATCTTTCCCAGGCTACGTTTGAAGTTTGAGGTGGCAACACAAGCAAGGAGCCCCATTCTATGTGCCTCTGTGCGAGCAGTGTCGTGGGCAGATGAGCCTGAGCAACAGCTTTCCAGGCTAGCACCTTCTGGCTGCCAGCTATCTGCAGACGTTCGCACTTTCGGAGCAGGGCTGTGATAGGAGCCTGGCAGGGACACCACCATTCCCAGCATGCGTTTGAGGTTTCAAGTGGCAAGATAAGCAAGCAGCCCCAGTATCTGTGCCTCTGTGCGAGCAGTGCCATGGGCAGATGCGGCTGAGCAACAGCTTTCCACACTAGCACCTTCTGGCTGCCAGCTATCTGCAGACGTTCGCACTTTCGGAGCAGGGCTGCGAAAGGACCCTGGCTGGGACACCAACTTTCCCAGGCTACGTTTGAAGTTTGAGGTGGCAAGACAAGCAAGGAGCCCCAGTCTCTGTGCCTCTGTGCGAGCAGTGTCGTGGGCAGATGAGCCTGAGCGACAGCTTTCCAGGCTAGCACCTTCTGGCTGCCAGCTATCTGCAGACGTTCGCACTTTCGGAGCAGGGCTGTGATAGAAGCCTGGCAGGGACACCACCATTCCCAGCATGCGTTTGAGGTTTCAAGTGGCAAGATAAGCAAGCAGCCCCAGTCTCTGTGCCTCTGTGCGAGCAGTGCCATGGGCAGATGAGGCTGAGCAACAGCTTTCCACGCTAGCACCTTCTGGCTGCCAGCTATCTGCAGAAGTTCTCATTTCAAGAGCAGGGCTGCGAAAGGAGCCTAGCAGGTACACCATCTTTCCCAGGCTACGTTTGAAGTTTGAGGTGGCAAGACAAGCAAGGAGACCCATTCTCTGTGCCTCTGTGCGAGCAGTGCCATGGGCAGATGAGGCTGAGCAACAGCTTTCCAGGATAGCCCCTTCTGGCTGCCAGCTATCTGCAGACGTTCGCACTTTCGGAGCAGGGCTGTGATAGGAGCCTGGCAGAAACACCACCATTCCCAGAATGCGTTTGAAGTTTCACGTGGCAAGTTAAGGAAGCAGCCCCATTCTCTGTGCCTCTATGCGAACAGTGCCATGGGCAGATGAGGCTGAGCAACAGCTTTCCAGGCTAGCCCCTTCTGGCTGCCAGCTATCTGCAGACGTTCGCATTTCAAGAGCAGGGCTGCGAAAGGAGCCTAGCAGGTACACCATCTTTCCCAGGCTACGTTTGAAGTTTGAGGTGGCAAGACAAGCAAGGAGCCCCAATCTCTGTGCCTCTGTGCGAGCAGTGTCGTGGGCAGATGAGCCTGAGCAACAGCTTTCCAGGCTAGCCCCTTCTGCCTGCCAGCTATCTGCAGACGTTCGCATTTTCGGAGCATGTCTGCCGCAGGCTCCTGGCACAGACACCAAGAGCTACGTTTGAAATTTGAGGTGGCAAGACAAGCATGCAGCCCCATTCTCTGTGCCTCTCTGCGAGCACTGCCATGGGCAGATGAGGCTGAGCAACAGCTTTCCAGGCTAGCCCCTTCTGCCTGCCAGCTATCTGCAGACGTTCGCATTTTCGGGGCAGGGCTGCGAAAGGAGCCTGGCAGGGACACCACCATTCCCAGAATGCGTTTGAAGTTTCAAGTGGCAAGTTAAGGAAGCAGCCCCACTCTCTGTGCCTCTGTGCGAGCAGTGTCGTGGGCAGATGAGGCTGAGCAACAGCTGTCCAGGCTAGCCCCTTCTGCCTGCCAGCTATCTGCAGACGTTCGCATTTCAAGAGCAGGGCTGCGAAAGGAGCCTAGCAGGTACACCCTCTTTCCCAGGCTACGTTTGAAGTTTGAGGTGGCAAGACAAGCAAGGAGACGAATTCTCTGTGCCTCTCTGCGAGCAGTGCCGTGGGCAGATGAGGCTGAGCAACAGCTTTCCAGGCTAGCCCCTTCTGCCTGCCAGCTATCTGCAGACGTTCTCATTTCAAGAGCAGGGCTGACGCAGGCTCCTGGCACAGACCACAAGAGCTACGTTTGAAGTTTGAAGTGGCAAGACAAGCAAGCAGACCCAGTCTCTGTGCCTCTGTGCGAGCAGTGCCATGGGCAGATGAGGCTGAGCAACAGCTTTCCACGCTAGCACCTTCTGGCTGCCAGCTATCTGCAGACGTTCGCACTTTCGGAGCAGGGCTGCGAAAGGAGCCTGGCTGGGACACCAACTTTCCCAGGCTACGTTTGAAGTATGAGGTGGCAAGACAAGCAAGTAGCCCCATTCCCTGTGCCTCTGTGCGAGCAGTGCCATGGGCAGATGAGGCTGAGCAACAGCTTTCCAGGCTAGCCCCTTCTGCCTGCCAGCTATCTGCAGACGTTCGCATTTTTGGAGCAGGGCTGCCGGAGGCTCCCGGCACGGACCCCAAGAGCTAAGTTTGAAGTTTGAAGTGGCAAGACAAGCAAGCAGACCCAGTCTCTGTGCCTCTGTGCGAGCAGTGCCATGGGCAGATGAGGCTGAGCAACAGCTTTCCAGGCTAGCACCTTCTGGCTGCCAGCTATCTGCAGACGTTCGCACTTTCGGAGCAGGGCTGCGAAAGGAGCCTGGCTGGGACACCAACTTTCCCAGGCTACGTTTGAAGTATGAGGTGGCAAGACAAGCAAGTAGCCCCATTCCCTGTGCCTCTGTGCGAGCAGTGCCATGGGCAGATGAGGCTGAGCAACAGCTTTCCAGGCTAGCCCCTTCTGCCTGCCAGCTATCTGCAGACGTTCGCATTTTCGGAGCAGGGCTGCCGGAGGCTCCCGGCACGGACCCAAAGAGCTAAGTTTGAAGTTTGAAGTGGCAAGACAAGAAGGCAGACCCAGTCTCTGTGCCTCTGTGCGAGCACTGCCATGGGCAGATGAGGCTGAGCAACAGCTTTCCAGGCTAGCCCCTTCTGCCTGCCAGCTATCTGCAGACGTTCGCACTTTCGGAGCAGGGCTGCGAAAGGAGCCTGGCTGGGACACCAACTTTCCCAGGCTACGTTTGAAGTATGAGGTGGCAAGACAAGCAAGTAGCCCCATTCCCTGTGCCTCTGTGCGAGCAGTGCCATGGGCAGATGAGGCTGAGCAACAGCTTTCCACACTAGAACCTTCTGGCTGCCAGCTATCTGCAGACGTTCGCACTTTCGGAGCAGGGCTGCGAAAGGACCCTGGCTGGGACACCAACTTTCCCAGGCTACGTTTGAAGTATGAGGTGGCAAGACAAGCAAGTAGCCCCATTCCCTGTGCCTCTGTGCGAGCACTGCCATGGGCAGATGAGGCTGAGCAACAGCTTTCCACGCTAGCACCTTCTGGCTGCCAGCTATCTGCAGACGTTCTCATTTCAAGAGCAGGGCTGCGAAAGGAGCCTAGCAGGTACACCCTCTTTCCCAGGCTACGTTTGAAGTTTGAGGTGGCAAGACAAGCAAGGAGCCCCATTCTCTGTGCCTCTGTGCGAGCAGTGCCCTGGGCAGATGAGGCTGAGCAACAGCTTTCCAGGCTAGCCCCTTCTGCCTGCCAGCTATCTGCAGACGTTCGCATTTTCGGGGCAGGGCTGCGAAAGGAGCCTGGCTGGACACGAACTTTCCCAGGCTACGTTTGAAGTTTGAGGTGGCAAGACAAGCAAGCAGCCCCATTCTCTGTGCCTCTCTGCGAGCAGTATCGTGGGCAGATGAGGCTGAGCAACAGCTTTCCAAGCTAGCCCCTTCTGGCTGCCAGCTATCTGCAGACGTTCGCATTTCAAGAGCAGGGCTGCGAAAAGAGC
Organism: Opisthocomus hoazin; assembly: GCF_030867145.1. Classification (NCBI taxonomy): domain Eukaryota; kingdom Metazoa; phylum Chordata; class Aves; order Opisthocomiformes; family Opisthocomidae; genus Opisthocomus; species Opisthocomus hoazin. Next base: position 26,464,491 of record NC_134424.1, on the reverse strand, counting down.
CTAGCAGGTACACCATCTTTCCCAGGCTACGTTTGAAGTTTGAGGTGGCAAGACAAGCAAGGAGCCCCATTCTCTGTGCCTCTGTGCGAGCAGTGCAATGGGCAGATGAGGCTGAGCAACAGCTTTCCACGCTAGCCCCTTCTGCCTGCCAGCTATCTGCAGACGTTCGCATTTTCGGGGCAGGGCTGCGAAAGGAGCCTGGCTGGACACGAACTTTCCCAGGCTACGTTTGAAGTTTGAGGTGGCAAGACAAGCAAGCAGCCCCATTCTCTGTGCCTCTGTGCGAGCAGTGTCGTGGGCAGATGAGGCTGAGCAACAGCTTTCCAGGCTAGCCCCTTCTGGCTGCCAGCTATCTGCAGACGTTCGCATTTCAAGAGCAGGGCTGCGAAAGGAGCCTAGCAGGTACACCATCTTTCCCAGGCTACGTTTGAAGTTTGAGGTGGCAAGACAAGCAAGGAGCCCCATTCTCTGTGCCTCTGTGCGAACAGTGCCGTGGGCAGATGAGGCTGAGCAACAGCTTTCCAGGCTAGCCCCTTCTGCCTGCCAGCTATCTGCCGACGTTCGCATTTTCGGAGCAGGGCTGACGCAGGCTCCTGGCACAGACCACAAGAGCTACGTTTGAAGTTTGAAGTGGCAAGACAAGCAAGCAGACCCAGTCTCTGTGCCTCTGTGCGAGCACTGCCATGGGCAGATGAGCCTGAGCAAAAGCTTTCCAGGCTAGCACCTTCTGTCTGCCAGCTATCTGCAGACGTTCGCACTTTCGGAGCAGGGCTGCGAAAGGAGCCTGGCTGGGACACCAACTTTCCCAAGCTACGTTTGAAGTATGAGGTGGCAAGACAAGCAAGTAGCCCCATTCCCTGTGCCTCTGTGCGAGCAGTGCCATGGGCAGATGAGGCTGAGCAACAGCTTTCCAGGATAGCCCTTTCTGGCTGCCAGCTATCTGCAGACGTTCGCACTATCGGAGCAGGGCTGTGATAGGAGCCTGGCTGGGACACCACCATTCCCAGCATGCGTTTGAAGTTTCAAGTGGCAAGATAAGCAAGCAGCCCCATTCTCTGTGCCTCTATGGGAACAGTGCCATTGGCAGATGAGGCTGAGCAACAGCTTTCCAGGCTAGCCCCTTCTGGCTGCCAGCTATCTGCCGACGTTCGCATTTCAAGACCAGGGCTGCGAAAGGAGCCTATCAGGTACACCATCTTTCCCAGGCTACGTTTGAAGTTTGAAGTGGCAAGACAAGAAGGCAGACCCAGTCTCTGTGCCTCTGTGCGAGCACTGCCATGGGCAGATGAGGCTGAGCAACAGCTTTCCAGGCTAGCCCCTTCTGCCTGCCAGCTATCTGCAGACGTTCGCACTTTCGGAGCAGGGCTGCGAAAGGAGCCTGGCTGGGACACCAACTTTCCCAGGCTACGTTTGAAGTATGAGGTGGCAAGACAAGCAAGTAGCCCCATTCCCTGTGCCTCTGTGCGAGCAGTGCCATGGGCAGATGAGGCTGAGCAACAGCTTTCCACACTAGAACCTTCTGGCTGCCAGCTATCTGCAGACGTTCGCATTTTCGGAGCAGGGCTGCGAAAGGACCCTGGCTGGGACACCAACTTTCCCAGGCTACGTTTGAAGTATGAGGTGGCAAGACAAGCAAGTAGCCCCATTCCCTGTGCCTCTGTGCGAGCACTGCCATGGGCAGATGAGGCTGAGCAACAGCTTTCCACGCTAGCACCTTCTGGCTGCCAGCTATCTGCAGACGTTCTCATTTCAAGAGCAGGGCTGCGAAAGGAGCCTAGCAGGTACACCCTCTTTCCCAGGCTACGTTTGAAGTATGAGGTGGCAAGACAAGCAAGTAGCCCCATTCCCTGTGCCTCTGTGCGAGCACTGCCATGGGCAGATGAGGCTGAGCAACAGCTTTCCACGCTAGCACCTTCTGGCTGCCAGCTATCTGCAGACGTTCTCATTTCAAGAGCAGGGCTGCGAAAGGAGCCTAGCAGGTACACCCTCTTTCCCAGCATGCGTTTGAAGTTTGAGGTGGCAAGACAAGCAAGGAGCCCCATTGTCTGTGCCTCTGTGCGAGCAGTGCCCTGGGCAGATGAGGCTGAGCAACAGCTTTCCAGGCTAGCCCCTTCTGCCTGCCAGCTATCTGCAGACGTTCGCATTTTCGGGGCAGGGCTGCGAAAGGAGCCTGGCTGGACACGAACTTTCCCAGGCTACGTTTGAAGTTTGAGGTGGCAAGACAAGCAAGCAGCCCCATTCTCTGTGCCTCTCTGCGAGCAGTATCGTGGGCAGATGAGGCTGAGCAACAGCTTTCCAGGCTAGCCCCTTCTGCCTGCCAGCTATCTGCAGACGTTCGCATTTCAAGAGCAGGGCTGCGAAAAGAGCCTAGCAGGTACACCATCTTTCCCAGGCTACGTTTGAAGTTTGAGGTGGCAAGACAAGCAAGGAGCCCCATTCTCTGTGCCTCTGTGCGAGCAGTGCAATGGGCAGATGAGGCTGAGCAACAGCTTTCCACGCTAGCCCCTTCTGCCTGCCAGCTATCTGCAGACGTTCGCATTTTCGGGGCAGGGCTGCGAAAGGAGCCTGGCTGGACACGAACTTTCCCAGGCTACGTTTGAAGTTTGAGGTGGCAAGACAAGCAAGCAGCCCCATTCTCTGTGCCTCTGTGCGAGCAGTGTCGTGGGCAGATGAGGCTGAGCAACAGCTTTCCAGGCTAGCCCCTTCTGGCTGCCAGCTATCTGCAGACGTTCGCATTTCAAGAGCAGGGCTGCGAAAGGAGCCTAGCAGGTACACCATCTTTCCCAGGCTACGTTTGAAGTTTGAGGTGGCAAGACAAGCAAGGAGCCCCATTCTCTGTGCCTCTGTGCGAACAGTGCCGTGGGCAGATGAGGCTGAGCAACAGCTTTCCAGGCTAGCCCCTTCTGCCTGCCAGCTATCTGCCGACGTTCGCATTTTCGGAGCAGGGCTGACGCAGGCTCCTGGCACAGACCACAAGAGCTACGTTTGAAGTTTGAAGTGGCAAGACAAGCAAGCAGACCCAGTCTCTGTGCCTCTGTGCGAGCACTGCCATGGGCAGATGAGCCTGAGCAAAAGCTTTCCAGGCTAGCACCTTCTGGCTGCCAGCTATCTGCAGACGTTCGCACTTTCGGAGCAGGGCTGCGAAAGGAGCCTGGCTGGGACACCAACTTTCCCAAGCTACGTTTGAAGTATGAGGTGGCAAGACAAGCAAGTAGCCCCATTCCCTGTGCCTCTGTGCGAGCAGTGCCATGGGCAGATGAGGCTGAGCAACAGCTTTCCAGGATAGCCCTTTCTGGCTGCCAGCTATCTGCAGACGTTCGCACTATCGGAGCAGGGCTGTGATAGGAGCATGGCTGGGACACCACCATTCCCAGCATGCGTTTGAAGTTTCAAGTGGCAAGATAAGCAAGCAGCCCCATTCTCTGTGCCTCTATGCGAACAGTGCCATTGGCAGATGAGGCTGAGCAACAGCTTTCCAGGCTAGCCCCTTCTGGCTGCCAGCTATCTGCCGACGTTCGCATTTCAAGACCAGGGCTGCGAAAGGAGCCTATCAGGTACACCATCTTTCCCAGGCTACGTTTGAAGTTTGAGGTGGCAACACAAGCAAGGAGCCCCAGTCTCTGTGCCTCTGTGCGAGCAGTGTCGTGGGCAGATGAGCCTGAGCGACAGCTTTCCAGGCTAGCACCTTCTGGCTGCCAGCTATCTGCAGACGTTCGCACTTTCGGAGCAGGGCTGTGATAGAAGCCTGGCAGGGACACCACCATTCCCAGCATGCGTTTGAGGTTTCAAGTGGCAAGATAAGCAAGCAGCCCCAGTCTCTGTGCCTCTGTGCGAGCAGTGCCATGGGCAGATGAGGCTGAGCAACAGCTTTCCACGCTAGCACCTTCTGGCTGCCAGCTATCTGCAGAAGTTCTCATTTCAAGAGCAGGGCTGCGAAAGGAGCCTAGCAGGTACACCATCTTTCCCAGGCTACGTTTGAAGTTTGAGGTGGCAAGACAAGCAAGGAGACCCATTCTCTGTGCCTCTGTGCGAGCAGTGCCATGGGCAGATGAGGCTGAGCAACAGCTTTCCAGGATAGCCCCTTCTGGCTGCCAGCTATCTGCAGACGTTCGCACTTTCGGAGCAGGGCTGTGATAGGAGCCTGGCAGAAACACCACCATTCCCAGAATGCGTTTGAAGTTTCACGTGGCAAGTTAAGGAAGCAGCCCCATTCTCTGTGCCTCTATGCGAACAGTGCCATGGGCAGATGAGGCTGAGCAACAGCTTTCCAGGCTAGCCCCTTCTGGCTGCCAGCTATCTGCAGACGTTCGCATTTCAAGAGCAGGGCTGCGAAAGGAGCCTAGCAGGTACACCATCTTTCCCAGGCTACGTTTGAAGTTTGAGGTGGCAAGACAAGCAAGGAGCCCCAATCTCTGTGCCTCTGTGCGAGCAGTGTCGTGGGCAGATGAGCCTGAGCAACAGCTTTCCAGGCTAGCCCCTTCTGCCTGCCAGCTATCTGCAGACGTTCGCATTTTCGGAGCATGTCTGCCGCAGGCTCCTGGCACAGACACCAAGAGCTACGTTTGAAATTTGAGGTGGCAAGACAAGCATGCAGCCCCATTCTCTGTGCCTCTCTGCGAGCACTGCCATGGGCAGATGAGGCTGAGAAACAGCTTTCCAGGCTAGCCCCTTCTGCCTGCCAGCTATCTGCAGACGTTCGCATTTTCGGGGCAGGGCTGCGAAAGGAGCCTGGCAGGGACACCACCATTCCCAGAATGCGTTTGAAGTTTCAAGTGGCAAGTTAAGGAAGCAGCCCCACTCTCTGTGCCTCTGTGCGAGCAGTGTCGTGGGCAGATGAGGCTGAGCAACAGCTGTCCAGGCTAGCCCCTTCTGCCTGCCAGCTATCTGCAGACGTTCGCATTTCAAGAGCAGGGCTGCGAAAGGAGCCTAGCAGGTACACCCTCTTTCCCAGGCTACGTTTGAAGTTTGAGGTGGCAAGACAAGCAAGGAGACGAATTCTCTGTGCCTCTCTGCGAGCAGTGCCGTGGGCAGATGAGGCTGAGCAACAGCTTTCCAGGCTAGCCCCTTCTGCCTGCCAGCTATCTGCAGACGTTCGCATTTTCGGAGCAGGGCTGACGCAGGCTCCTGGCACAGACCACAAGAGCTACGTTTGAAGTTTGAAGTGGCAAGACAAGCAAGCAGACCCAGTCTCTGTGCCTCTGTGCGAGCAGTGCCATGGGCAGATGAGGCTGAGCAACAGCTTTCCACGCTAGCACCTTCTGGCTGCCAGCTATCTGCAGACGTTCGCACTTTCGGAGCAGGGCTGCGAAAGGAGCCTGGCTGGGACACCAACTTTCCCAGGCTACGTTTGAAGTATGAGGTGGCAAGACAAGCAAGTAGCCCCATTCCCTGTGCCTCTGTGCGAGCAGTGCCATGGGCAGATGAGGCTGAGCAACAGCTTTCCAGGCTAGCCCCTTCTGCCTGCCAGCTATCTGCAGACGTTCGCATTTTTGGAGCAGGGCTGCCGGAGGCTCCCGGCACGGACCCCAAGAGCTAAGTTTGAAGTTTGAAGTGGCAAGACAAGCAAGCAGACCCAGTCTCTGTGCCTCTGTGCGAGCAGTGCCATGGGCAGATGAGGCTGAGCAACAGCTTTCCAGGCTAGCACCTTCTGGCTGCCAGCTATCTGCAGACGTTCGCACTTTCGGAGCAGGGCTGTGATAGAAGCCTGGCAGGGACACCACCATTCCCAGCATGCGTTTGAGGTTTCAAGTGGCAAGATAAGCAAGCAGCCCCAGTCTCTGTGCCTCTGTGCGAACAGTGCCATGGGCAGATGAGGCTGAGCAACAGCTTTCCAGGCTAGCCCCTTCTGGCTGCCAGCTATCTGCAGACGTTCGCATTTCAAGAGCAGGGCTGCGAAAGGAGCCTAGCAGGTACACCATCTTTCCCAGGCTACGTTTGAAGTTTGAGGTGGCAAGACAAGCAAGGAGCCCCAGTCTCTGTGCCTCTGTGCGAGCAGTGTCGTGGGCAGATGAGCCTGAGCAACAGCTTTCCAGGCTAGCCCCTTCTGCCTGCCAGCTATCTGCAGACGTTCGCATTTTCGGAGCAGGTCTGCCGCAGGCTCCTGGCACAGACACCAAGAGCTACGTTTGAAATTTGAGGTGGCAAGACAAGCATGCAGCCCCATTCTCTGTGCCTCTCTGCGAGCACTGCCATGGGCAGATGAGGCTGAGCAACAGCTTTCCAGGCTAGCCCCTTCTGGCTGCCAGCTATCTGCAGACGTTCGCATTTTCGGGGCAGGGCTGCGAAAGGAGCCTGGCTGGGACACGAACTTTCCCAGGCTACGTTTGAAGTTTGAGGTGGCAAGACAAGCAAGGAGCCCCAGTCTCTGTGCCTCTGTGCGAGCAGTGTCGTGGGCAGATGAGCCTGAGCGACAGCTTTCCAGGCTAGCACCTTCTGGCTGCCAGCTATCTGCAGACGTTCGCACTTTCGGAGCAGGGCTGTGATAGAAGCCTGGCAGGGACACCACCATTCCCAGCATGCGTTTGAGGTTTCAAGTGGCAAGATAAGCAAGCAGCCCCAGTCTCTGTGCCTCTGTGCGAGCAGTGCCATGGGCAGATGAGGCTGAGCAACAGCTTTCCACGCTAGCACCTTCTGGCTGCCAGCTATCTGCAGAAGTTCTCATTTCAAGAGCAGGGCTGCGAAAGGAGCCTAGCAGGTACACCATCTTTCCCAGGCTACGTTTGAAGTTTGAGGTGGCAAGACAAGGAAGGAGACCCATTCTCTGTGCCTCTGTGCGAGCAGTGCCATGGGCAGATGAGGCTGAGCAACAGCTTTCCAGGATAGCCCCTTCTGGCTGCCAGCTATCTGCAGACGTTCGCACTTTCGGAGCAGGGCTGTGATAGGAGCCTGGCAGAAACACCACCATTCCCAGAATGCGTTTGAAGTTTCACGTGGCAAGTTAAGGAAGCAGCCCCATTCTCTGTGCCTCTATGCGAGCAGTGCCATGGGCAGATGAGGCTGAGCAACAGCTTTCCAGGCTAGCCCCTTCTGGCTGCCAGCTATCTGCAGACGTTCGCATTTCAAGAGCAGGGCTGCGAAAGGAGCCTAGCAAGTACACCATCTTTCCCAGGCTACGTTTGAAGTTTGAGGTGGCAAGACAAGCAAGGAGCCCCATTCTCTGTGCCTCTGTGCGAGCAGTGCCGTGGGCAGATGAGGCTGAGCAACAGCTTTCCAGGCTAGCCCCTTCTGCCTGCCAGCTATCTGCAGACGTTCGCATTTTCGGAGCAGGGCTGACGCAGGCTCCTGGCACAGACCACAAGAGCTACGTTTGAAGTTTGAGGTGGCTAGACAAGCAAGCAGACCCAGTCTCTGTGCCTCTGTGCGAGCACTGCCATGGGCAGATGAGGCTGAGCAACAGCTTTCCAGGCTAGCCCCTTCTGGCTGCCAGCTATCTGCAGACGTTCGCATTTCAAGAGCAGGGCTGCGAAAGGAGCCTGGCTGGGACACCAACTTTCCCAGGCTACGTTTGAAGTATGAGGAGGCAAGACAAGCAAGTAGCCCCATTCCCTGTGCCTCTGTGCGAGCAGTGCCATGGGCAGATGAGGCTGAGCAACAGCTTTCCAGGATAGCCCTTTCTGGCTGCCAGCTATCTGCAGACGTTCGCACTATCGGAGCAGGGCTGTGATAGGAGCCAGGCTGGGACACCACCATTCCCAGCATGCGTTTGAAGTTTCAAGTGGCAAGACAAGCAAGCAGACCCAGTCTCTGTGCCTCTATGCGAACAGTGCCATTGGCAGATGAGGCTGAGCAACAGCTTTCCAGGCTAGCCCCTTCTGGCTGCCAGCTATCTGCCGACGTTCGCATTTCAAGACCAGGGCTGCGAAAGGAGCCTCGCAGGTACACCATCTTTCCCAGGCTACGTTTGAAGTTTGAGGTGGCAAGACAAGCAAGGAGCCCCATTCTCTGTGCCTCTGTGCGAGCAGTGCCGTGGGCAGATGAGGCTGAGCAACAGCTTTCCAGGCTAGCCCCTTCTGCCTGCCAGCTATCTGCAGACGTTCGCATTTTCGGAGCAGGGCTGACGCAGGCTCCTGGCACAGACCACAAGAGCTACGTTTGAAGTTTGAGGTGGCAAGATAAGCAAGCAGCCCCAGTATCTGTGCCTCTGTGCGAGCACTGCCATGGGCAGATGAGGCTGAGCAACAGCTTTCCAGGCTAGCCCCTTCTGGCTGCCAGCTATCTGCAGACGTTCGCATTTCAAGAGCAGGGCTGCGAAAGGAGCCTGGCTGGGACACCAACTTTCCCAGGCTACGTTTGAAGTATGAGGAGGCAAGACAAGCAAGTAGCCCCATTCCCTGTGCCTCTGTGCGAGCAGTGCCATGGGCAGATGAGGCTGAGCAACAGCTTTCCAGGATAGCCCTTTCTCGCTGCCAGCTATCTGCAGACGTTCGCACTATCGGAGCAGGGCTGTGATAGGAGCCAGGCTGGGACACCACCATTCCCAGCATGCGTTTGAAGTTTCAAGAGGCAAGACAAGCAAGCAGACCCAGTCTCTGTGCCTCTATGCGAACAGTGCCATTGGCAGATGAGGCTGAGCAACAGCTTTCCAGGCTAGCCCCTTCTGGCTGCCAGCTATCTGCCGACGTTCGCATTTCAAGACCAGGGCTGCGAAAGGAGCCTAGCAGGTACACCATCTTTCCCAGGCTACGTTTGAAGTTTGAGGTGGCAAGACAAGCAAGCAGCCCCATTCTCTGTGCCTCTGTGCGAGCAGTGCCATGGGCAGATGAGGCTGAGCAACAGCTTTCCAGGCTAGCCCCTTCTGGCTGCCAGCTATCTGCAGACGTTCGTATTTTCAGAGCAGGGCTGCCGCAGGCTCCTTTCACAGACACCAAGTGCTACGTTTGAAATTTGAGGTGGCAAGACAAGCAAGCAGCCCCATTCTCTGTGCCTCTCTGCGAGCACTGCCATGGGCAGATGAGGCTGAGCAACAGCTTTCCAGGCTAGCCCCTTCTGGCTGCCAGCTATCTGCAGACGTTCGCATTGTCGGGGCAGGGCTGCGAAAGGAGCCTGGCTGGGACACGAACTTTCCCAGGCTACGTTTGAAGTTTGAGGTGGCAAGACAAGCAAGGAGCCCCAGTCTCTGTGCCTCTGTGCGAGCAGTGCCATGGGCAGATGAGGCTGAGCAACAGCTTTCCACGCTAGCACCTTCTGGCTGCCAGCTATCTGCAGAAGTTCTCATTTCAAGAGCAGGGCTGCGAAAGGAGCCTAGCAGGTACACCATCTTTCCCAGGCTACGTTTGAAGTTTGAGGTGGCAAGACAAGCAAGGAGACCCATTCTCTGTGCCTCTGTGCGAGCAGTGCCATGGGCAGATGAGGCTGAGCAACAGCTTTCCAGGATAGCCCCTTCTGGCTGCCAGCTATCTGCAGACGTTCGCACTTTCGGAGCAGGGCTGTGATAGGAGCCTGGCAGAAACACCACCATTCCCAGAATGCGTTTGAAGTTTCACGTGGCAAGTTAAGGAAGCAGCCCCATTCTCTGTGCCTCTATGCGAACAGTGCCATGGGCAGATGAGGCTGAGCAACAGCTTTCCAGGCTAGCCCCTTCTGGCTGCCAGCTATCTGCAGACGTTCGCATTTTCGGGGCAGGGCTGCGAAAGGAGCCTAGCAGGTACACCATCTTTCCCAGGCTACGTTTGAAGTTTGAGGTGGCAAGACAAGCAAGGAGCCCCAATCTCTGTGCCTCTGTGCGAGCAGTGTCGTGGGCAGATGAGCCTGAGCAACAGCTTTCCAGGCTAGCCCCTTCTGCCTGCCAGCTATCTGCAGACGTTCGCATTTTCGGAGCAGGTCTGCCGCAGGCTCCTGGCACAGACACCAAGAGCTACGATTGAAATTTGAGGTGGTAAGACAAGCATGCAGCCCCATTCTCTGTGCCTCTCTGCGAGCACTGCCATGGGCAGATGAGGCTGAGCAACAGCTTTCCAGGCTAGCCCCTTCTGCCTGCCAGCTATCTGCAGACGTTCGCATTTTCGGGGCAGGGCTGCGAAAGGAGCCTGGCAGGGACACCACCATTCCCAGAATGCGTTTGAAGTTTCAAGTGGCAAGTTAAGGAAGCAGCCCCATTCTCTGTGCCTCTGTGCGAGCAGTGTCGTGGGCAGATGAGGCTGAGCAACAGCTTTCCAGGCTAGCCCCTTCTGGCTGCCAGCTATCTGCAGACGTTCGCATTTCAAGAGCAGGGCTGCGAAAGGAGCCTAGCAGGTACACCCTCTTTCCCAGGCTACGTTTGAAGTTTGAGGTGGCAAGACAAGCAAGGAGACGAATTCTCTGTGCCTCTCTGCGAGCAGTGCCGTGGGCAGATGAGGCTGAGCAACAGCTTTCCAGGCTAGCCCCTTCTGCCTGCCAGCTATCTGCAGACGTTCGCACTTTCGGAGCAGGGCTGACGCAGGCTCCTGGCACAGACCACAAGAGCTACGTTTGAAGTTTGAAGTGGCAAGACAAGCAAGCAGACCCATTCTCTGTGCCTCTGTGCGAGCAGTGTCGTGGGCAGATGAGGCTGAGCAACAGCTTTCCAGGCTAGCACCTTCTGGCTGCCAGCTATCTGCAGACGTTCGCACTTTCGGAGCAGGGCTGCGAAAGGAGCCTGGCTGGGACACCAACTTTCCCAGGCTACGTTTGAAGTATGAGGTGGCAAGACAAGCAAGTAGCCCCATTCTCTGTGCCTCTGTGCGAGCAGTGTCGTGGGCAGATGAGGCTGAGCAACAGCTTTCCAGGCTAGCCCCTTCTGCCTGCCAGCTATCTGCAGACGTTCGCATTTTCGGAGCAGGGCTGACGCAGGCTCCCGGCACGGACCCAAAGAGCTAAGTTTGAAGTTTGAAGTGGCAAGACAAGAAGGCAGACCCAGTCTCTGTGCCTCTGTGCGAGCACTGCCATGGGCAGATGAGGCTGAGCAACAGCTTTCCAGGCTAGCACCTTCTGGCTGCCAGCTATCTGCAGACGTTCGCACTTTCGGAGCAGGGCTGCGAAAGGAGCCTGGCTGGGACACCAACTTTCCCAGGCTACGTTTGAAGTATGAGGTGGCAAGACAAGCAAGTAGCCCCATTCCCTGTGCCTCTGTGCGAGCAGTGCCATGGGCAGATGAGGCTGAGCAACAGCTTTCCACGCTAGCACCTTCTGGCTGCCAGCTATCTGCAGACGTTCTCATTTCAAGAGCAGGGCTGCGAAAGGAGCCTAGCAGGTACACCATCTTTCCCAGGCTACGTTTGAAGTTTGAGGTGGCAAGACAAGCAAGCAGCCCCATTCTCTGTGCCTCTGTGCGAGCAGTGCCATGGGCAGATGAGGCTGAGCAACAGCTTTCCAGGCTAGCCCCTTCTGGCTGCCAGCTATCTGCAGACGTTCGTATTTTCAGAGCAGGGCTGCCGCAGGCTCCTTTCACAGACACCAAGTGCTACGTTTGAAATTTGAGGTGGGAAGACAAGCAAGCAGCCCCATTCTCTGTGCCTCTCTGCGAGCACTGCCATGGGCAGATGAGGCTGAGCAAGAGCTTTCCAGGCTAGCCCCTTCTGGCTGCCAGCTATCTGCAGACGTTCGCATTGTCGGGGCAGGGCTGCGAAAGGAGCCTGGCTGGGACACGAACTTTCCCAGGCTACGTTTGAAGTTTGAGGTGGCAAGACAAGCAAGGAGCCCCAGTCTCTGTGCCTCTGTGCGAGCAGTGTCGTGGACAGATGAGCCTGAGCAACAGCTTTCCAGGCTAGCACCTTCTGGCTGCCAGCTATCTGCAGAAGTTCTCATTTCAAGAGCAGGGCTGCGAAAGGAGCCTAGCAGGTACACCATCTTTCCCAGGCTACGTTTGAAGTTTGAGGTGGCAAGACAAGCAAGGAGACCCATTCTCTGTGCCTCTGTGCGAGCAGTGCCATGGGCAGATGAGGCTGAGCAACAGCTTTCCAGGATAGCCCCTTCTGGCTGCCAGCTATCTGCAGACGTTCGCACTTTCGGAGCAGGGCTGTGATAGGAGCCTGGCAGAAACACCACCATTCCCAGAATGCGTTTGAAGTTTCACGTGGCAAGTTAAGGAAGCAGCCCCATTCTCTGTGCCTCTATGCGAACAGTGCCATGGGCAGATGAGGCTGAGCAACAGCTTTCCAGGCTAGCCCCTTCTGGCTGCCAGCTATCTGCAGACGTTCGCATTTTCGGGGCAGGGCTGCGAAAGGAGCCTAGCAGGTACACCATCTTTCCCAGGCTACGTTTGAAGTTTGAGGTGGCAAGACAAGCAAGGAGCCCCAATCTCTGTGCCTCTGTGCGAGCAGTGTCGTGGGCAGATGAGCCTGAGCAACAGCTTTCCAGGCTAGCCCCTTCTGCCTGCCAGCTATCTGCAGACGTTCGCATTTTCGGAGCAGGTCTGCCGCAGGCTCCTGGCACAGACACCAAGAGCTACGATTGAAATTTGAGGTGGTAAGACAAGCATGCAGCCCCATTCTCTGTGCCTCTCTGCGAGCACTGCCATGGGCAGATGAGGCTGAGCAACAGCTTTCCAGGCTAGCCCCTTCTGCCTGCCAGCTATCTGCAGACGTTCGCATTTTCGGGGCAGGGCTGCGAAAGGAGCCTGGCAGGGACACCACCATTCCCAGAATGCGTTTGAAGTTTCAAGTGGCAAGTTAAGGAAGCAGCCCCATTCTCTGTGCCTCTGTGCGAGCAGTGTCGTGGGCAGATGAGGCTGAGCAACAGCTTTCCAGGCTAGCCCCTTCTGGCTGCCAGCTATCTGCAGACGTTCGCATTTCAAGAGCAGGGCTGCGAAAGGAGCCTAGCAGGTACACCCTCTTTCCCAGGCTACGTTTGAAGTTTGAGGTGGCAAGACAAGCAAGGAGACGAATTCTCTGTGCCTCTCTGCGAGCAGTGCCGTGGGCAGATGAGGCTGAGCAACAGCTTTCCAGGCTAGCCCCTTCTGCCTGCCAGCTATCTGCAGACGTTCGCACTTTCGGAGCAGGGCTGACGCAGGCTCCTGGCACAGACCACAAGAGCTACGTTTGAAGTTTGAAGTGGCAAGACAAGCAAGCAGACCCATTCTCTGTGCCTCTGTGCGAGCAGTGTCGTGGGCAGATGAGGCTGAGCAACAGCTTTCCAGGCTAGCACCTTCTGGCTGCCAGCTATCTGCAGACGTTCGCACTTTCGGAGCAGGGCTGCGAAAGGAGCCTGGCTGGGACACCAACTTTCCCAGGCTACGTTTGAAGTATGAGGTGGCAAGACAAGCAAGTAGCCCCATTCTCTGTGCCTCTGTGCGAGCAGTGTCGTGGGCAGATGAGGCTGAGCAACAGCTTTCCAGGCTAGCCCCTTCTGCCTGCCAGCTATCTGCAGACGTTCGCATTTTCGGAGCAGGGCTGACGCAGGCTCCCGGCACGGACCCAAAGAGCTAAGTTTGAAGTTTGAAGTGGCAAGACAAGAAGGCAGACCCAGTCTCTGTGCCTCTGTGCGAGCACTGCCATGGGCAGATGAGGCTGAGCAACAGCTTTCCAGGCTAGCACCTTCTGGCTGCCAGCTATCTGCAGACGTTCGCACTTTCGGAGCAGGGCTGCGAAAGGAGCCTGGCTGGGACACCAACTTTCCCAGGCTACGTTTGAAGTATGAGGTGGCAAGACAAGCAAGTAGCCCCATTCCCTGTGCCTCTGTGCGAGCAGTGCCATGGGCAGATGAGGCTGAGCAACAGCTTTCCACGCTAGCACCTTCTGGCTGCCAGCTATCTGCAGACGTTCTCATTTCAAGAGCAGGGCTGCGAAAGGAGCCTAGCAGGTACACCATCTTTCCCAGGCTACGTTTGAAGTTTGAGGTGGCAAGACAAGCAAGCAGCCCCATTCTCTGTGCCTCTGTGCGAGCAGTGCCATGGGCAGATGAGGCTGAGCAACAGCTTTCCAGGCTAGCCCCTTCTGGCTGCCAGCTATCTGCAGACGTTCGTATTTTCAGAGCAGGGCTGCCGCAGGCTCCTTTCACAGACACCAAGTGCTACGTTTGAAATTTGAGGTGGGAAGACAAGCAAGCAGCCCCATTCTCTGTGCCTCTCTGCGAGCACTGCCATGGGCAGATGAGGCTGAGCAAGAGCTTTCCAGGCTAGCCCCTTCTGGCTGCCAGCTATCTGCAGACGTTCGCATTGTCGGGGCAGGGCTGCGAAAGGAGCCTGGCTGGGACACGAACTTTCCCAGGCTACGTTTGAAGTTTGAGGTGGCAAGACAAGCAAGGAGCCCCAGTCTCTGTGCCTCTGTGCGAGCAGTGTCGTGGACAGATGAGCCTGAGCAACAGCTTTCCAGGCTAGCACCTTCTGGCTGCCAGCTATCTGCAGACGTTCGCACTTTCGGAGCAGGGCTGTGATAGGAGCCTGGCAGGGACACCACCATTCCCAGCATGCGTTTGAGGTTTCAAGTGGCAAGATAAGCAAGCAGCCCCAGTCTCTGTGCCTCTGTGCGAGCAGTGCCATGGGCAGATGAGGCTGAGCAACAGCTTTCCACGCTAGCACCTTCTGGCTGCCAGCTATCTGCAGAAGTTCTCATTTCAAGAGCAGGGCTGCGAAAGGAGCCTAGCAGGTACACCATCTTTCCCAGGCTACGTTTGAAGTTTGAGGTGGCAAGACAAGCAAGCAGCCCCATTCTCTGTGCCTCTCTGCGAGCAGTGTCGTGGGCAGATGAGGCTGAGCAACAGCTTTCCAGGCTAGCCCCTTCTGGCTGCCAGCTATCTGCCGACGTTCGCATTTCAAGAGCAGGGCTGCGAAAGGAGCCTAGCAGGTACACCATCTTTCCCAGGCTACGTTTGAAGTTTGAGGTGGCAAGACAAGCAAGGAGCCCCATTCTCTGTGCCTCTGTGCGAGCAGTGCCGTGGGCAGATGAGGCTGAGCAACAGCTTTCCAGGCTAGCCCCTTCTGCCTGCCAGCTATCTGCAGACGTTCGCATTTTCGGAGCAGGGCTGACGCAGGCTCCTGGCACAGACCACAAGAGCTACGTTTGAAGTTTGAAGTGGCAAGACAAGCAAGCAGACCCAGTCTCTGTGCCTCTGTGCGAGCACTGCCATGGGCAGATGAGCCTGAGCAACAGCTTTCCAGGCTAGCACCTTCTGGCTGCCAGCTATCTGCAGACGTTCGCACTTTCGGAGCAGGGCTGCGAAAGGAGCCTGGCTGGGACACCAACTTTCCCAAGCTACGTTTGAAGTATGAGGTGGCAAGACAAGCAAGTAGCCCCATTCCCTGTGCCTCTGTGCGAGCAGTGCCATGGGCAGATGAGGCTGAGCAACAGCTTTCCAGGATAGCCCTTTCTGGCTGCCAGCTATCTGCAGACGTTCGCACTATCGGAGCAGGGCTGTGATAGGAGCCTGGCTGGGACACCACCATTCCCAGCATGCGTTTGAAGTTTGAAGTGGCAAGACAAGCAAGGAGCCCCATTCTCTGTGCCTCTATGCGAACAGTGCCATGGGCAGATGAGGCTGAGCAACAGCTTTCCAGGCTAGCCCCTTCTGGCTGCCAGCTATCTGCCGACGTTCGCATTTCAAGACCAGGGCTGCGAAAGGAGCCTATCAGGTACACCATCTTTCCCAGGCTACGTTTGAAGTTTGAGGTGGCAACACAAGCAAGGAGCCCCAGTCTCTGTGCCTCTGTGCGAGCAGTGTCGTGGGCAGATGAGCCTGAGCAACAGCTTTCCAGGCTAGCACCTTCTGGCTGCCAGCTATCTGCAGACGTTCGCACTTTCGGAGCAGGGCTGTGATAGGAGCCTGGCAGGGACACCACCATTCCCAGCATGCGTTTGAGGTTTCAAGTGGCAAGATAAGCAAGCAGCCCCAGTATCTGTGCCTCTGTGCGAGCAGTGCCATGGGCAGATGAGGCTGAGCAACAGCTTTCCACACTAGCACCTTCTGGCTGCCAGCTATCTGCAGACGTTCGCACTTTCGGAGCAGGGCTGCGAAAGGACCCTGGCTGGGACACCAACTTTCCCAGGCTACGTTTGAAGTATGAGGTGGCAAGACAAGCAAGTAGCCCCATTCCCTGTGCCTCTGTGCGAGCACTGCCATGGGCAGATGAGGCTGAGCAACAGCTTTCCACGCTAGCACCTTCTGGCTGCCAGCTATCTGCAGACGTTCTCATTTCAAGAGCAGGGCTGCGAAAGGAGCCTAGCAGGTACACCATCTTTCCCAGGCTACGTTTGAAGTTTGAGGTGGCAAGACAAGCAAGGAGCCCCATTCTCTGTGCCTCTGTGCGAGCAGTGCCATGGGCAGATGAGGCTGAGCAACAGCTTTCCAGGCTAGCCCCTTCTGCCTGCCACCTATCTGCAGACGTTCGCATTTTCGGGGCAGGGCTGCGAAAGGAGCCTGGCTGGACACGAACTTTCCCAGGCTACGTTTGAAGTTTGAGGTGGCAAGACAAGCAAGCAGCCCCATTCTCTGTGCCTCTGTGCGAGCAGTGCCATGGGCAGATGAGGCTGAGCAACAGCTTTCCAGACTAGCCCCTTCTGGCTGCCAGCTGTCTGCAGACGTTCGCATTTCAAGAGAATGGCTGCGAAAAGAGCCTAGCAGGTACACCATCTTTCCCAGGCTACGTTTGAAGTTTGAGGTGGCAAGACAAGCAAGGAGCCCCATTCTCTGTGCCTCTGTGCGAGCACTGCCATGGGCAGATGAGGCTGAGCAACAGCTTTCCAGGCTAGCCCCTTCTGCCTGCCAGCTATCTGCAGACGTTCGCATTTTCGGGGCAGGGCTGCGAAAGGAGCCTGGCTGGACACGAACTTTCCCAGGCTACGTTTGAAGTTTGAGGTGGCAAGACAAGCAAGCAGCCCCATTCTCTGTGCCTCTGTGCGAGCAGTGTCGTGGGCAGATGAGGCTGAGCAACAGCTTTCCAGGCTAGCCCCTTCTGGCTGCCAGCTATCTGCAGACGTTCGCATTTCAAGAGCAGGGCTGCGAAAGGAGCCTAGCAGGTACACCCTCTTTCCCAGGCTACGTTTGAAGTTTGAGGTGGCAAGACAAGCAAGGAGCCGAATTCTCTGTGCCTCTCTGCGAGCAGTGCCGTGGGCAGATGAGGCTGAGCAACAGCTTTCCAGGCTAGCCCCTTCTGCCTGCCAGCTATCTGCAGACGTTCGCATTTTCGGAGCAGGGCTGACGCAGGCTCCTGGCACAGACCACAAGAGCTACGTTTGAAGTTTGAGGTGGCAAGACAAGCAAGCAGACCCAGTCTCTGTGCCTCTGTGCGAGCACTGCCATGGGCAGATGAGGCTGAGCAACAGCTTTCCAGGCTAGCACCTTCTGGCTGCCAGCTATCTGCAGACGTTCGCACTTTCGGAGCAGGGCTGCGAAAGGAGCCTGGCTGGGACACCAACTTTCCCAGGCTACGTTTGAAGTATGAGGTGGCAAGACAAGCAAGTAGCCCCATTCTCTGTGCCTCTGTGCGAGCAGTGTCGTGGGCAGATGAGGCTGAGCAACAGCTTTCCAGGCTAGCCCCTTCTGCCTGCCAGCTATCTGCAGACGTTCGCATTTTCGGAGCAGGGCTGCCGGAGGCTCCCGGCACGGACCCAAAGAGCTAAGTTTGAAGTTTGAAGTGGCAAGACAAGAAGGCAGACCCAGTCTCTGTGCCTCTGTGCGAGCACTGCCATGGGCAGATGAGGCTGAGCAACAGCTTTCCAGGCTAGCACCTTCTGGCTGCCAGCTATCTGCAGACGTTCGCACTTTCGGAGCAGGGCTGCGAAAGGAGCCTGGCTGGGACACCAACTTTCCCAGGCTACGTTTGAAGTATGAGGTGGCAAGACAAGCAAGTAGCCCCATTCCCTGTGCCTCTGTGCGAGCACTGCCATGGGCAGATGAGGCTGAGCAACAGCTTTCCACGCTAGCACCTTCTGGCTGCCAGCTATCTGCAGACGTTCTCATTTCAAGAGCAGGGCTGCGAAAGGAGCCTAGCAGGTACACCATCTTTCCCAGGCTACGTTTGAAGTTTGAGGTGGCAAGACAAGCAAGCAGCCCCATTCTCTGTGCCTCTGTGCGAGCAGTGCCCTGGGCAGATGAGGCTGAGCAACAGCTTTCCAGGCTAGCCCCTTCTGGCTGCCAGCTATCTGCAGACGTTCGTATTTTCAGAGCAGGGCTGCCGCAGGCTCCTTTCACAGACACCAAGTGCTACGTTTGAAATTTGAGGTGGCAAGACAAGCAAGCAGCCCCATTCTCTGTGCCTCTGTGCGAGCACTGCCATGGGCAGATGAGGCTGAGCAAGAGCTTTCCAGGCTAGCCCCTTCTGGCTGCCAGCTATCTGCAGACGTTCGCATTGTCGGGGCAGGGCTGCGAAAGGAGCCTGGCTGGGACACGAACTTTCCCAGGCTACGTTTGAAGTTTGAGGTGGCAAGACAAGCAAGGAGCCCCAGTCTCTGTGCCTCTGTGCGAGCAGTGTCGTGGGCTGATGAGCCTGAGCAACAGCTTTCCAGGCTAGCACCTTCTGGCTGCCAGCTATCTGCAGACGTTCGCACTTTCGGAGCAGGGCTGTGATAGGAGCCTGGCAGGGACACCACCATTCACAGCATGCGTTTGAGGTTTCAAGTGGCAAGATAAGCAAGCAGCCTCAGTCTCTGTGCCTCTGTGCGAGCAGTGCCATGGGCAGATGAGGCTGAGCAACAGCTTTCCACGCTAGCACCTTCTGGCTGCCAGCTATCTGCAGAAGTTCTCATTTCAAGAGCAGGGCTGCGAAAGGAGCCTAGCAGGTACACCATCTTTCCCAGGCTACGTTTGAAGTTTGAGGTGGCAAGACAAGCAAGGAGACCCATTCTCTGTGCCTCTGTGCGAGCAGTGCCATGGGCAGATGAGGCTGAGCAACAGCTTTCCAGGATAGCCCCTTCTGGCTGCCAGCTATCTGCAGACGTTCGCACTTTCGGAGCAGGGCTGTGATAGGAGCCTGGCAGAAACACCACCATTCCCAGAATGCGTTTGAAGTTTCAAGTGGCAAGTTAAGGAAGCAGCCCCATTCTCTGTGCCTCTATGCGAACAGTGCCATGGGCAGATGAGGCTGAGCAACAGCTTTCCAGGCTAGCCCCTTCTGCCTGCCAGCTATCTGCAGACGTTCGCATTTTCGGAGCAGGTCTGCCGCAGGCTCCTGGCACAGACACCAAGAGCTACGATTGAAATTTGAGGTGGCAAGACAAGCATGCAGCCCCATTCTCTGTGCCTCTCTGCGAGCACTGCCATGGGCAGATGAGGCTGAGCAACAGCTTTCCAGGCTAGCCCCTTCTGCCTGCCAGCTATCTGCAGACGTTCGCATTTTCGGGGCAGGGCTGCGAAAGGAGCCTGGCAGGGACACCACCATTCCCAGAATGCGTTTGAAGTTTCAAGTGGCAAGTTAAGGAAGCAGCCCCATTCTCTGTGCCTCTGTGCGAGCAGTGTCGTGGGCAGATGAGGCTGAGCAACAGCTGTCCAGGCTAGCCCCTTCTGGCTGCCAGCTATCTGCAGACGTTCGCATTTCAAGAGCAGGGCTGCGAAAGGAGCCTAGCAGGTACACCCTCTTTCCCAGGCTACGTTTGAAGTTTGAGGTGGCAAGACAAGCAAGGAGACGAATTCTCTGTGCCTCTCTGCGAGCAGTGCCGTGGGCAGATGAGGCTGAGCAACAGCTTTCCAGGCTAGCCCCTTCTGCCTGCCAGCTATCTGCAGACGTTCGCACTTTCGGAGCAGGGCTGACGCAGGCTCCTGGCACAGACCACAAGAGCTACGTTTGAAGTTTGAAGTGGCAAGACAAGCAAGCAGACCCATTCTCTGTGCCTCTGTGCGAGCAGTGTCGTGGGCAGATGAGGCTGAGCAACAGCTTTCCAGGCTAGCACCTTCTGGCTGCCAGCTATCTGCAGACGTTCGCACTTTCGGAGCAGGGCTGCGAAAGGAGCCTGGCTGGGACACCAACTTTCCCAGGCTACGTTTGAAGTATGAGGTGGCAAGACAAGCAAGTAGCCCCATTCTCTGTGCCTCTGTGCGAGCAGTGTCGTGGGCAGATGAGGCTGAGCAACAGCTTTCCAGGCTAGCCCCTTCTGCCTGCCAGCTATCTGCAGACGTTCGCATTTTCGGAGCAGGGCTGCCGGAGGCTTCCGGCACGGACCCAAAGAGCTAAGTTTGAAGTTTGAAGTGGCAAGACAAGAAGGCAGACCCAGTCTCTGTGCCTCTGTGCGAGCACTGCCATGGGCAGATGAGGCTGAGCAACAGCTTTCCAGGCTAGCACCTTCTGGCTGCCAGCTATCTGCAGACGTTCGCACTTTCGGAGCAGGGCTGCGAAAGGAGCCTGGCTGGGACACCAACTTTCCCAGGCTACGTTTGAAGTATGAGGTGGCAAGACAAGCAAGTAGCCCCATTCCCTGTGCCTCTGTGCGAGCAGTGCCATGGGCAGATGAGGCTGAGCAACAGCTTTCCACACTAGAACCTTCTGGCTGCCAGCTATCTGCAGACGTTCGCACTTTCGGAGCAGGGCTGCGAAAGGACCCTGGCTGGGACACCAACTTTCCCAGGCTACGTTTGAAGTATGAGGTGGCAAGACAAGCAAGTAGCCCCATTCCCTGTGCCTCTGTGCGAGCACTGCCATGGGCAGATGAGGCTGAGCAACAGCTTTCCACGCTAGCACCTTCTGGCTGCCAGCTATCTGCAGACGTTCTCATTTCAAGAGCAGGGCTGCGAAAGGAGCCTAGCAGGTACACCATCTTTCCCAGGCTACGTTTGAAGTTTGAGGTGGCAAGACAAGCAAGCAGCCCCATTCTCTGTGCCTCTCTGCGAGCAGTGTCGTGGGCAGATGAGGCTGAGCAACAGCTTTCCAGGCTAGCCCCTTCTGGCTGCCAGCTATCTGCAGACGTTCGCATTTCAAGAGCAGGGCTGCGAAAGGAGCCTAGCAGGTACACCATCTTTCCCAGGCTACGTTTGAAGTTTGAGGTGGCAAGACAAGCAAGGAGCCCCATTCTCTGTGCCTCTGTGCGAGCAGTGCCGTGGGCAGATGAGGCTGAGCAACAGCTTTCCAGGCTAGCCCCTTCTGCCTGCCAGCTATCTGCCGACGTTCGCATTTTCGGAGCAGGGCTGACGCAGGCTCCTGGCACAGACCACAAGAGCTACGTTTGAAGTTTGAAGTGGCAAGACAAGCAAGCAGACCCAGTCTCTGTGCCTCTGTGCGAGCACTGCCATGGGCAGATGAGCCTGAGCAACAGCTTTCCAGGCTAGCACCTTCTGGCTGCCAGCTATCTGCAGACGTTCGCACTTTCGGAGCAGGGCTGCGAAAGGAGCCTGGCTGGGACACCAACTTTCCCAAGCTACGTTTGAAGTATGAGGTGGCAAGACAAGCAAGTAGCCCCATTCCCTGTGCCTCTGTGCGAGCAGTGCCATGGGCAGATGAGGCTGAGCAACAGCTTTCCAGGATAGCCCTTTCTGGCTGCCAGCTATCTGCAGACGTTCGCACTATCGGAGCAGGGCTGTGATAGGAGCCTGGCTGGGACACCACCATTCCCAGCATGCGTTTGAAGTTTGAAGTGGCAAGACAAGCAAGGAGCCCCATTCTCTGTGCCTCTATGCGAACAGTGCCATTGGCAGATGAGGCTGAGCAACAGCTTTCCAGGCTAGCCCCTTCTGGCTGCCAGCTATCTGCCGACGTTCGCATTTCAAGACCAGGGCTGCGAAAGGAGCCTAGCAGGTACACCATCTTTCCCAGGCTACGTTTGAAGTTTGAGGTGGCAAGACAAGCAAGGAGCCCCATTCTCTGTGCCTCTGTGCGAGCAGTGCCATGGGCAGATGAGGCTGAGCAACAGCTTTCCAGGCTAGCCCCTTCTGCCTGCCACCTATCTGCAGACGTTCGCATTTTCGGGGCAGGGCTGCGAAAGGAGCCTGGCTGGACACGAACTTTCCCAGGCTACGTTTGAAGTTTGAGGTGGCAAGACAAGCAAGCAGCCCCATTCTCTGTGCCTCTGTGCGAGCAGTGCCATGGGCAGATGAGGCTGAGCAACAGCTTTCCAGACTAGCCCCTTCTGGCTGCCAGCTGTCTGCAGACGTTCGCATTTCAAGAGCAGGGCTGCGAAAAGAGCCTAGCAGGTACACCATCTTTCCCAGGCTACGTTTGAAGTTTGAGGTGGCAAGACAAGCAAGGAGCCGAATTCTCTGTGCCTCTCTGCGAGCAGTGCCGTGGGCAGATGAGGCTGAGCAACAGCTTTCCAGGCTAGCCCCTTCTGCCTGCCAGCTATCTGCAGACGTTCGCATTTTCGGAGCAGGGCTGACGCAGGCTCCTGGCACAGACCACAAGAGCTACGTTTGAAGTTTGAGGTGGCAAGACAAGCAAGCAGACCCAGTCTCTGTGCCTCTGTGCGAGCACTGCCATGGGCAGATGAGGCTGAGCAACAGCTTTCCAGGCTAGCACCTTCTGGCTGCCAGCTATCTGCAGACGTTCGCACTTTCGGAGCAGGGCTGCGAAAGGAGCCTGGCTGGGACACAAACTTTCCCAGGCTACGTTTGAAGTATGAGGTGGCAAGACAAGCAAGTAGCCCCATTCCCTGTGCCTCTGTGCGAGCACTGCCATGGGCAGATGAGGCTGAGCAACAGCTTTCCACGCTAGCACCTTCTGGCTGCCAGCTCTCTGCAGACGTTCTCATTTCAAGAGCAGGGCTGCGAAAGGAGCCTAGCAGGTACACCATCTTTCCCAGGCTACGTTTGAAGTTTGAGGTGGCAAGACAAGCAAGGAGCCCCATTCTCTGTGCCTCTGTGCGAGCACTGCCATGGGCAGATGAGGCTGAGCAACAGCTTTCCAGGATAGCCCCTTCTGGCTGCCAGCTATCTGCAGACGTTCGCACTTTCGGAGCAGGGCTGTGATAGGAGCCTGGCAGGGACACCAGCATTCCCAGAATGCGTTTGAAGTTTCAAGTGGCAAGTTAAGGAAGCAGCCCCATTCTCTGTGCCTCTATGCGAACAGTGCCATGGGCAGATGAGGCTGAGCAACAGCTTTCCAGGCTAGTCCCTTCTGCCTGCCAGCTATCTGCAGACGTTCGCATTTCAAGAGCAGGGCTGCGAAAGGAGCCTAGCAGGTACACCATCTTTCCCAGGCTACGTTTGAAGTTTGAGGTGGCAAGACAAGCAAGGAGCCCCATTCTCTGTGCCTCTGTGCGAGCAGTGCCGTGGGCAGATGAGGCTGAGCAACAGCTTTCCAGGCTAGCCCCTTCTGCCTGCCAGCTATCTGCAGACGTTCGCATTTTCGGAGCAGGGCTGACGCAGGCTCCTGGCACAGACCACAAGAGCTACGTTTGAAGTTTGAGGTGGCAAGACAAGCAAGCAGACCCAGTCTCTGTGCCTCTGTGCGAGCACTGCCATGGGCAGATGAGGCTGAGCAACAGCTTTCCAGGCTAGCACCTTCTGGCTGCCAGCTATCTGCAGACGTTCGCACTTTCGGAGCAGGGCTGCGAAAGGAGCCTGGCTGGGACACCAACTTTCCCAGGCTACGTTTGAAGTATGAGGTGGCAAGACAAGCAAGTAGCCCCATTCCCTGTGCCTCTGTGCGAGCACTGCCATGGGCAGATGAGGCTGAGCAACAGCTTTCCACGCTAGCACCTTCTGGCTGCCAGCTATCTGCAGACGTTCTCATTTCAAGAGCAGGGGTGCGAAAGGAGCCTAGCAGGTACACCATCTTTCCCAGGCTACGTTTGAAGTTTGAGGTGGCAAGACAAGTAAGGAGCCCCATTCTCTGTGCCTCTGTGCGAGCAGTGCCATGGGCAGATGGGGCTGAGCAACAGCTTTCCAGGCTAGCCCCTTCTGGCTGCCAGCTATCTGCAGACGTTCGCATTTCAAGAGCAGGGCTGCGAAAGGAGCCTAGCAGGTACACCATCTTTCCAAGGCTACGTTTGAAGTTTGAGGTGGCAAGACAAGCAAGGAGCCCCATTCTCTGTGCCTCTGTGCGAGCAGTGCCGTGAGCAGATGAGGCTGAGCAACAGCTTTCCAGGCTAGCCCCTTCTGCCTGCCAGCTATCTGCAGACGTTCGCACTTTTGGAGCAGGGCTGACGCAGGATCCTGGCACAGACCACAAGAGCTACGTTTGAAGTTTGAGGTGGCAAGACAAGCAAGCAGACCCAGTCTCTGTGCCTCTGTGCGAGCACTGCCATGGGCAGATGAGGCTGAGCAACAGCTTTCCAGGCTAGCCCCTTCTGGCTGCCATCTATCTGCAGACGTTCGCATTTTCGGGGCAGGGCTGCGAAAGGAGTCTGTCTGGGATACGAACTTTCCCAGGCTGCGTTTGAAGTTTGAGGTGGCAAGACAAGCAAGGAGCCCCATTCTCTGTGCCTCTGTGCGAGCAGTGTCGTGGGCAGATGAGCCTGAGCAACAGCTTTCCAGGCTAGCCCCTTCTGCCTGCCAGCTATTTGCAGACGTTCGCACTTTCGGAGCAGGGCTGCGAAAGGAGCCTGGCTGGGACACCAACTTTCCCAAGCTACGTTTGAAGTATGAGGTGGCAAGACAAGCAAGTAGCCCCATTCCCTGTGCCTCTGTGCGAGCAGTGCCATGGGCAGATGAGGCTGAGCAACAGCTTTCCAGGATAGCCCTTTCTGGCTGCCAGCTATCTGCAGACGTTCGCACTATCGGAGCAGGGCTGTGATAGGAGCATGGCTGGGACACCACCATTCCCAGCATGCGTTTGAAGTTTCAAGTGGCAAGATAAGCAAGCAGCCCCATTCTCTGTGCCTCTATGCGAACAGTGCCATTGGCAGATGAGGCTGAGCAACAGCTTTCCAGGCTAGCCCCTTCTGGCTGCCAGCTATTTGCAGACGTTCGCATTTCAAGACCAGGGCTGCGAAAGGAGCCTGGCTGGGACACCAACTTTCCCAAGCTACGTTTGAAGTATGAGGTGGCAAGACAAGCAAGTAGCCCCATTCCCTGTGCCTCTGTGCGAGCAGTGCCATGGGCAGATGAGCCTGAGCAACAGCTTTCCAGGCTAGCACCTTCTGGCTGCCAGCTATCTGCAGATGTTCGCACTTTCGGAGCAGGGCTGTGATAGGAGCCTGGCAGGGACACCACCATTCCCAGCATGCGTTTGAGGTTTCAAGTGGCAAGATAAGCAAGCAGCCCCAGTATCTGTGCCTCTGTGCGAGCAGTGCCCTGGGCAGATGAGGCTGAGCAACAGCTTTCCACACTAGCACCTTCTGGCTGCCAGCTATCTGCAGACGTTCGCACTTTCGGAGCAGGGCTGCGAAAGGAGCCTGGCTGGGACACCAACTTTCCCAGGCTACGTTTGAAGTATGAGGTGGCAAGACAAGCAAGTAGCCCCATTCCCTGTGCCTCTGTGCGAGCACTGCCATGGGCAGATGAGGCTGAGCAACAGCTTTCCACGCTAGCACCTTCTGGCTGCCAGCTATCTGCAGACGTTCTCATTTCAAGAGCAGGGCTGCGAAAGGAGCCTAGCAGGTACACCATCTTTCCCAGGCTACGTTTGAAGTTTGAGGTGGCAAGACAAGCAAGGAGCCCCATTCTCTGTGCCTCTGTGCGAGCAGTGCCATGGGCAGATGAGGCTGAGCAACAGCTTTCCAGGCTAGCCCCTTCTGCCTGCCAGCTATCTGCAGACGTTCGCATTTTCGGGGCAGGGCTGCGAAAGGAGCCTGGCTGGACACGAACTTTCCCAGGCTACGTTTGAAGTTTGAGGTGGCAAGACAAGCAAGCAGCCCCATTCTCTATGCCTCTGTGCGAGCAGTGCCATGGGCAGATGAGGCTGGGCAACAGCTTTCCAGACTAGCCCCTTCTGGCTGCCAGCTGTCTGCAGACGTTCGCATTTCAAGAGCAGGGCTGCGAAAGGAGCCTAGCAGGTACACCATCTTTCCCAGGCTACATTTGATGTTTGAGGTGGCAAGACAAGCAAGGAGCCCCATTCTCTGTGCCTCTGAGCGAGCAGTGCAATGGGCAGATGAGGCTGAGCAACAGCTTTCCAGGCTAGCCCCTTCTGCCTGCCAGCTATCTGCAGACGTTCGCATTTTCGGGGCAGGGCTGCGAAAGGAGCCTGGCTGGACACGAACTTTCCCAGGCTACGTTTGAAGTTTGAGGTGGCAAGACAAGCAAGCAGCCCCATTCTCTGTGCCTCTGTGCGAGCAGTGCCATGGGCAGATGAGGCTGAGCAACAGCTTTCCAGACTAGCCCCTTCTGGCTGCCAGCTGTCTGCAGACGTTCGCATTTCAAGAGCAGGGCTGCGAAAAGAGCCTAGCAGGTACACCATCTTTCCCAGGCTACGTTTGATGTTTGAGGTGGCAAGACAAGCAAGGAGCCCCATTCTCTGTGCCTCTGTGCGAGCAGTGCAATGGGCAGATGAGGCTGAGCAACAGCTTTCCAGGCTAGCCCCTTCTGCCTGCCAGCTATCTGCAGACGTTCGCATTTTCGGGGCAGGGCTGCGAAAGGAGCCTGGCTGGACACGAACTTTCCCAGGCTACGTTTGAAGTTTGAGGTGGCAAGACAAGCAAGCAGCCCCATTATCTGTGCCTCTGTGCGAGCAGTGTCGTGGGCAGATGAGGCTGAGCAACAGCTTTCCAGGCTAGCCCCTTCTGGCTGCCAGCTATCTGCAGACGTTCGCATTTCAAGAGCAGGGCTGCGAAAGGAGCCTAGCAGGTACACCCTCTTTCCCAGGCTACGTTTGAAGTTTGAGGTGGCAAGACAAGCAAGGAGCCGAATTCTCTGTGCCTCTCTGCGAGCAGTGCCGTGGGCAGATGAGGCTGAGCAACAGCTTTCCAGGCTAGCCCCTTCTGCCTGCCAGCTATCTGCAGACGTTCGCATTTTCGGAGCAGGGCTGACGCAGGCTCCTGGCACAGACCACAAGAGCTACGTTTGAAGTTTGAGGTGGCAAGACAAGCAAGCAGACCCAGTCTCTGTGCCTCTGTGCGAGCACTGCCATGGGCAGATGAGGCTGAGCAACAGCTTTCCAGGCTAGCCCCTTCTGGCTGCCATCTATCTGCAGACGTTCGCATTTTTGGGGCAGGGCTGCGAAAGGAGTCTGTCTGGGACACGAACTTTCCCAGGCTGCGTTTGAAGTTTGAGGTGGCAAGACAAGCAAGGAGCCCCATTCTCTGTGCCTCTGTGCGAGCAGTGTCGTGGGCAGATGAGCCTGAGCAACAGCTTTCCAGGCTAGCCCCTTCTGGTTGCCAGCTATTTGCAGACTTTCGCACTTTCGGAGCAGGGCTGCGAAAGGAGCCTGGCTGGGACACCAACTTTCCCAAGCTACGTTTGAAGTATGAGGTGGCAAGACAAGCAAGTAGCCCCATTCCCTGTGCCTCTGTGCGAGCAGTGCCATGGGCAGATGAGGCTGAGCAACAGCTTTCCAGGATAGCCCTTTCTGGCTGCCAGCTATCTGCAGACGTTCGCACTATCGGAGCAGGGCTGTGATAGGAGCATGGCTGGGACACCACCATTCCCAGCATGCGTTTGAAGTTTCAAGTGGCAAGATAAGCAAGCAGCCCCATTCTCTGTGCCTCTATGCGAACAGTGCCATTGGCAGATGAGGCTGAGCAACAGCTTTCCAGGCTAGCCCCTTCTGGCTGCCAGCTATCTGCCGACGTTCGCATTTCAAGACCAGGGCTGCGAAAGGAGCCTATCAGGTACACCATCTTTCCCAGGCTACGTTTGAAGTTTGAGGTGGCAACACAAGCAAGGAGCCCCATTCTATGTGCCTCTGTGCGAGCAGTGTCGTGGGCAGATGAGCCTGAGCAACAGCTTTCCAGGCTAGCACCTTCTGGCTGCCAGCTATGTGCAGATGTTCGCACTTTCGGAGCAGGGCTGTGATAGGAGCCTGGCAGGGACACCACCATTCCCAGCATGCGTTTGAGGTTTCAAGTGGCAAGATAAGCAAGCAGCCCCAGTATCTGTGCCTCTGTGCGAGCAGTGCCATGGGCAGATGAGGCTGAGCAACAGCTTTCCACACTAGCACCTTCTGGCTGCCAGCTATCTGCAGACGTTCGCACTTTCAGAGCAGGGCTGCGAAAGGACCCTGGCTGGGACACCAACTTTCCCAGGCTACGTTTGAAGTATGAGGTGGCAAGACAAGCAAGTAGCCCCATTCCCTGTGCCTCTGTGCGAGCACTGCCATGGGCAGATGAGGCTGAGCAACAGCTTTCCACGCTAGCACCTTCTGGCTGCCAGCTATCTGCAGACGTTCTCATTTCAAGAGCAGGGCTGCGAAAGGAGCCTAGCAGGTACACCATCTTTCCCAGGCTACGTTTGAAGTTTGAGGTGGCAAGACAAGCAAGGAGCCCCATTCTCTGTGCCTCTGTGCGAGCA
Source organism: Opisthocomus hoazin (assembly GCF_030867145.1). Taxonomy (NCBI): domain Eukaryota; kingdom Metazoa; phylum Chordata; class Aves; order Opisthocomiformes; family Opisthocomidae; genus Opisthocomus; species Opisthocomus hoazin. The sequence goes on along the minus strand of NC_134424.1, from coordinate 26,436,297 downwards.
GTGCCATGGGCAGATGAGGCTGAGCAACAGCTTTCCAGGCTAGCCCCTTCTGCCTGCCAGCTATCTGCAGACGTTCGCATTTTCGGGGCAGGGCTGCGAAAGGAGCCTGGCTGGACACGAACTTTCCCAGGCTACGTTTGAAGTTTGAGGTGGCAAGACAAGCAAGCAGCCCCATTCTCTATGCCTCTGTGCGAGCAGTGCCATGGGCAGATGAGGCTGGGCAACAGCTTTCCAGACTAGCCCCTTCTGGCTGCCAGCTGTCTGCAGACGTTCGCATTTCAAGAGCAGGGCTGCGAAAGGAGCCTAGCAGGTACACCATCTTTCCCAGGCTACGTTTGATGTTTGAGGTGGCAAGACAAGCAAGGAGCCCCATTCTCTGTGCTTCTGAGCGAGCAGTGCAATGGGCAGATGAGGCTGAGCAACAGCTTTCCAGGCTAGCCCCTTCTGCCTGCCAGCTATCTGCAGACGTTCGCATTTTCGGGGCAGGGCTGCGAAAGGAGCCTGGCTGGACACGAACTTTCCCAGGCTACGTTTGAAGTTTGAGGTGGCAAGACAAGCAAGCAGCCCCATTCTCTGTGCCTCTGTGCGAGCAGTGCCATGGGCAGATGAGGCTGAGCAACAGCTTTCCAGACTAGCCCCTTCTGGCTGCCAGCTGTCTGCAGACGTTCGCATTTCAAGAGCAGGGCTGCGAAAAGAGCCTAGCAGGTACACCATCTTTCCCAGGCTACGTTTGATGTTTGAGGTGGCAAGACAAGCAAGGAGCCCCATTCTCTGTGCCTCTGTGCGAGCAGTGCAATGGGCAGATGAGGCTGAGCAACAGCTTTCCAGGCTAGCCCCTTCTGCCTGCTAGCTATCTGCAGACGTTCGCATTTTCGGGGCAGGGCTGCGAAAGGAGCCTGGCTGGACACGAACTTTCCCAGGCTACGTTTGAAGTTTGAGGTGGCAAGACAAGCAAGCAGCCCCATTCTCTGTGCCTCTGTGCGAGCAGTGTCGTGGGCAGATGAGGCTGAGCAACAGCTTTCCAGGCTAGCCCCTTCTGGCTGCCAGCTATCTGCAGACGTTCGCATTTCAAGAGCAGGGCTGCGAAAGGAGCCTAGCAGGTACACCCTCTTTCCCAGGCTACGTTTGAAGTTTGAGGTGGCAAGACAAGCAAGGAGCCGAATTCTCTGTGCCTCTCTGCGAGCAGTGCCGTGGGCAGATGAGGCTGAGCAACAGCTTTCCAGGCTAGCCCCTTCTGCCTGCCAGCTATCTGCAGACGTTCGCATTTTCGGAGCAGGGCTGACGCAGGCTCCTGGCACAGACCACAAGAGCTACGTTTGAAGTTTGAGGTGGCAAGACAAGCAAGCAGACCCAGTCTCTGTGCCTCTGTGCGAGCACTGCCATGGGCAGATGAGGCTGAGCAACAGCTTTCCAGGCTAGCCCCTTCTGGCTGCCAGCTATCTGCAGACGTTCGCACTTTCGGGGCAGGGCTGCGAAAGGAGTCTGTCTGGGACACGAACTTTCCCAGGCTGCGTTTGAAGTTTGAGGTGGCAAGACAAGCAAGGAGCCCCATTCTCTGTGCCTCTGTGCGAGCAGTGTCGTGGGCAGATGAGCCTGAGCAACAGCTTTCCAGGCTAGCCCCTTCTGGCTGCCAGCTATTTGCAGACGTTCGCACTTTCGGAGCAGGGCTGCGAAAGGAGCCTGGCTGGGACACCAACTTTCCCAAGCTACGTTTGAAGTATGAGGTGGCAAGACAAGCAAGTAGCCCCATTCCCTGTGCCTCTGTGCGAGCAGTGCCATGGGCAGATGAGCCTGAGCAACAGCTTTCCAGGATAGCCCTTTCTGGCTGCCAGCTATCTGCAGACGTTCGCACTATCGGAGCAGGGCTGTGATAGGAGCATGGCTGGGACACCACCATTCCCAGCATGCGTTTGAAGTTTCAAGTGGCAAGATAAGCAAGCAGCCCCATTCTCTGTGCCTCTATGCGAACAGTGCCATTGGCAGATGAGGCTGAGCAACAGCTTTCCAGGCTAGCCCCTTCTGGCTGCCAGCTATCTGCCGACGTTCGCATTTCAAGAGCAGGGCTGCGAAAGGAGCCTAGCAGGTACACCATCTTTCCCAGGCTACGTTTGAAGTTTGAGGTGGCAAGACAAGCAAGGAGCCCCATTCTCTGTGCCTCTGTGCGAGCAGTGCCATGGGCAGATGAGGCTGAGCAACAGCTTTCCAGGCTAGCCCCTTCTGCCTGCCACCTATCTGCAGACGTTCGCATTTTCGGGGCAGGGCTGCGAAAGGAGCCTGGCTGGACACGAACTTTCCCAGGCTACGTTTGAAGTTTGAGGTGGCAAGACAAGCAAGCAGCCCCATTCTCTATGCCTCTGTGCGAGCAGTGCCATGGGCAGATGAGGCTGAGCAACAGCTTTCCAGACTAGCCCCTTCTGGCTGCCAGCTGTCTGCAGACGTTCGCATTTCAAGAGCAGGGCTGCGAAAGGAGCCTAGCAGGTACACCATCTTTCCCAGGCTACGTTTGATGTTTGAGGTGGCAAGACAAGCAAGGAGCCCCATTCTCTGTGCCTCTGAGCGAGCAGTGCAATGGGCAGATGAGGCTGAGCAACAGCTTTCCAGGATAGCCCCTTCTGCCTGCCAGCTATCTGCAGACGTTCGCATTTTCGGGGCAGGGCTGCGAAAGGAGCCTGGCTGGACACGAACTTTCCCAGGCTACGTTTGAAGTTTGAGGTGGCAAGACAAGCAAGCAGCCCCATTCTCTGTGCCTCTGTGCGAGCAGTGTCGTGGGCAGATGAGGCTGAGCAACAGCTTTCCAGGCTAGCCCCTTCTGGCTGCCAGCTATCTGCAGACGTTCGCATTTCAAGAGCAGGGCTGCGAAAGGAGCCTAGCAGGTACACCCTCTTTCCCAGGCTACGTTTGAAGTTTGAGGTGGCAAGACAAGCAAGGAGCCGAATTCTCTGTGCCTCTCTGCGAGCAGTGCCGTGGGCAGATGAGGCTGAGCAACAGCTTTCCAGGCTAGCCCCTTCTGCCTGCCAGCTATCTGCAGACGTTCGCATTTTCGGAGCAGGGCTGACGCAGGCTCCTGGCACAGACCACAAGAGCTACGTTTGAAGTTTGAGGTGGCAAGACAAGCAAGCAGACCCAGTCTCTGTGCCTCTGTGCGAGCACTGCCATGGGCAGATGAGGCTGAGCAACAGCTTTCCAGGCTAGCACCTTCTGGCTGCCAGCTATCTGCAGACGTTCGCACTTTCGGAGCAGGGCTGTGATAGGAGCCTGGCAGGGACACCACCATTCCCAGAATGCGTTTGAAGTTTCAAGTGGCAAGTTAAGGAAGCAGCCCCATTCTCTGTGCCTCTATGCGAACAGTGCCATGGGCAGATGAGGCTGAGCAACAGCTTTCCAGGCTAGCCCCTTCTGGCTGCCAGCTATCTGCAGACATTCGCATTTTCGGAGCAGGGCTGCGAAAGGAGCCTGGCTGGGACACCAACTTTCCCAGGCTACGTTTGAAGTATGAGGTGGCAAGACAAGCAAGTAGCCCCATTCCCTGTGCCTCTGTGCGAGCACTGCCATGGGCAGATGAGGCTGAGCAACAGCTTTCCACGCTAGCACCTTCTGGCTGCCAGCTATCTGCAGACGTTCTCATTTCAAGAGCAGGGCTGCGAAAGGAGCCTAGCAGGTACACCATCTTTCCCAGGCTACGTTTGAAGTTTGAGGTGGCAAGACAAGCAAGGAGCCCCATTCTCTGTGCCTCTGTGCGAGCAGTGCCATGGGCAGATGAGGCTGAGCAACAGCTTTCCAGGATAGCCTCTTCTGGCTGCCAGCTATCTGCAGACGTTCGCACTTTCGGAGCAGGGCTGTGATAGGAGCCTGGCAGGGACACCACCATTCCCAGAATGCGTTTGAACTTTCAAGTGGCAAGTTAAGGAAGCAGCCCCATTCTCTGTGCCTCTATGCGAACAGTGCTGTGGGCAGATGAGGCTGAGCAACAGCTTTCCAGGCTAGCCCCTTCTGCCTGCCAGCTATCTGCAGACGTTCGCATTTTCGAAGCAGGGCTGCGAAAGGAGCCTGGCTGGACACGAACTTTCCCAGGCTACGTTTGAAGTTTGAGGTGGCAAGACTAAGCAAGCAGCCCCATTCTCTGTGCCTCTGTGCGAGCAGTGCCATGGGCAGATGAGGCTGAGCAACAGCTTTCCACGCTAGCCCCTTCTGGCTGCCAGCTATCTGCAGATGTTCGCATTTCAAGAGCAGGGCTGCGAAAGGAGCCTAGCAGGTACACCATCTTTCCCAGGCTACGTTTGAAGTTTGAGGTGGCAAGATAAGCAAGGAGCCCCATTCTCTGTGCCTCTGTGCGAGCAGTGCCGTGGGCAGATGAGGCTGAGCAACAGCTTTCCAGGCTAGCCCCTTCTGCCTGCCAGCTATCTGCAGACGTTCGCATTTTCGGAGCAGGGCTGACGCAGGCTCCTGGCACAGACCACAAGAGCTACGTTTGAAGTTTGAGGTGGCAAGACAAGCAAGCAGACCCAGTCTCTGTGCCTCTGTGCGAGCACTGCCATGGGCAGATGAGGCTGAGAAACAGCTTTCCAGGCTAGCACCTTCTGGCTGCCAGCTATCTGCAGACGTTCGCACTTTCGGAGCAGGGCTGCGAAAGGACCCTGGCTGGGACACCAACTTTCCCAGGCTACGTTTGAAGTATGAGGTGGCAAGACAAGCAAGTAGCCCCATTCCCTGTGCCTCTGTGCGAGCACTGCCATGGGCAGATGAGGCTGAGCAACAGCTTTCCACGCTAGCACCTTCTGGCTGCCAGCTATCTGCAGACGTTCTCATTTCAAGAGCAGGGCTGCGAAAGGAGCCTCGCAGGTTCACCATCTTTCCCAGGCTACGTTTGAAGTTTGAGGTGGCAAGACAAGCAAGCAGCCCCATTCTCTGTGCCTCTGTGCGAGCAGTGCCGTGGGCAGATGAGGCTGAGCAACAGCTTTCCAGGATAGCCCCTTCTGGCTGCCAGCTATCTGCAGACTTTCGCACTTTCGGAGCAGGGCTGTCATAGGAACCTGGCAGGGACACCAGCATTCCCAGAATGCGTTTGAAGTTTCAAGAGGCAAGTTAAGGAAGAAGCCCCATTCTCTGTGCCTCTGTGCGATCAGTGCCATGGGCAGATGAGGCTGAGCAAAAGCTTTCCAGGCTAGCCCCTTCTGGCTGCCAGCTATCTGCAGACGTTCGCATTTCAAGAGCAGGGCTGCGAAAGGAGCCTAGCAGGTACACCATCTTTCCCAGGCTACGTTTGAAGTTTGAGGTGGCAAGACAAGCAAGGAGCCCCATTCTCTGTGCCTCTGTGCGAGCAGTGCCGTGGGCAGATGAGGCTGAGCAACAGCTTTCCAGGCTAGCCCCTTCTGCCTGCCAGCTATCTGCAGACGTTCGCATTTTCGGAGCAGGGCTGACGCAGGCTCCTGTCACAGACCACAAGAGCTACGTTTGAAGTTTGAGGTGGCAAGACAAGCAAGCAGACCCAGTCTCTGTGCCTCTGTGCGAGCACTGCCATGGGCAGATGAGGCTGAGCAACAGCTTTCCAGGCTAGCACCTTCTGGCTGCCAGCTATCTGCAGACGTTCGCACTTTCGGAGCAGGGCTGCGAAAGGAGCCTGGCTGGGACACCAACTTTCCCAGGCTACGTTTGAAGTATGAGGTGGCAAGACAAGCAAGTAGCCCCATTACCTGTGCCTCTGTGCGAGCACTGCCATGGGCAGATGAGGCTGAGCAACAGCTTTCCACACTAGCACCTTCTGGCTGCCAGCTATCTGCAGACGTTCTCATTTCAAGAGCAGGGCTGCGAAAGGAGCCTAGCAGGTACACCATCTTTCCCAGGCTACGTTTGAAGTTTGAGGTGGCAAGACAAGCAAGGAGACCCATTCTCTGTGCCTCTGTGCGAGCAGTGCCATGGGCAGATGAGGCTGAGCAACAGCTTTCCAGGCTAGCCCCTTCTGCCTGCCAGCTATCTGCAGACGTTCGCATTTCAAGAGCAGGGCTGCGAAAGGAGCCTAGCAGGTACACCATCTTTCCCAGGCTACGTTTGAAGTTTGAGGTGGCAAGACAAGCAAGGAGCCCCATTCTCTGTGCCTCTGTGCGAGCAGTGCCGTGGGCAGATGAGGCTGAGCAACAGCTTTGCAGGCTAGCCCCTTCTGCCTGCCAGCTATCTGCAGACGTTCGCACTTTCGGAGCAGGGCTGCGAAAGGAGCCTGGCTGGGACACCAACTTTCCCAGGCTACGTTTGAAGTATGAGGTGGCAAGACAAGCAAGTAGCCCCATTCCCTGTGCCTCTGTGCGAGCACTGCCATGGGCAGATGAGGCTGAGCAACAGCTTTCCAGACTAGCCCCTTCTGGCTGCCAGCTGTCTGCAGACGTTCGCATTTCAAGAGCAGGGCTGCGAAAAGAGCCTAGCAGGTACACCATCTTTCCCAGGTTACGTTTGATGTTTGAGGTGGCAAGACAAGCAAGGAGCCCCATTCTCTGTGCCTCTGTGCGAGCAGTGCAATGGGCAGATGAGGCTGAGCAACAGCTTTCCAGGCTAGCCCCTTCTGCCTGCCAGCTATCTGCAGACGTTCGCATTTTCGGGGCAGGGCTGCGAAAGGAGCCTGGCTGACACGAACTTTCCCAGGCTACGTTTGAAGTTTGAGGTGGCAAGACAAGCAAACAGCCCCATTCTCTGTGCCTCTGTGCGAGCAGTGTCGTGAGCAGATGAGGCTGAGCAACAGCTTTCCAGGCTAGCCCCTTCTGGCTGCCAGCTATCTGCAGACGTTCGCATTTCAAGAGCAGGGCTGCGAAAGGAGCCTAGCAGGTACACCCTCTTTCCCAGGCTACGTTTGAAGTTTGAGGTGGCAAGACAAGCAAGGAGCCGAATTCTCTGTGCCTCTCTGCGAGCAGTGCCGTGGGCAGATGAGGCTGAGCAACAGCTTTCCAGGCTAGCCCCTTCTGGCTGCCAGCTATCTGCAGACGTTCGCACTTTCGGAGCAGGGCTGTGATAGGAGCCTGGCAGGGACACCACCATTCCCAGAATGAGTTTGAAGTTTCAAGTGGCAAGTTAAGGAAGCAGCCCCATTCTCTGTGCCTCTATGCGAACAGTGCCATGGGCAGATGAGGCTGAGCAACAGCTTTCCAGGCTAGCCCCTTCTGGCTGCCAGCTATCTGCAGACATTCGCATTTTCGGAGCAGGGCTGCGAAAGGAGCCTGGCTGGGACACCAACTTTCCCAGGCTACGTTTGAAGTATGAGGTGGCAAGACAAGCAAGTAGCCCCATTCCCTGTGCCTCTGTGCGAGCACTGCCATGGGCAGATGAGGCTGAGCAACAGCTTTCCACGCTAGCACCTTCTGGCTGCCAGCTATCTGCAGACGTTCTCATTTCAAGAGCAGGGCTTCGAAAGGAGCCTAGCAGGTACACCATCTTTCCCAGGCTACGTTTGAAGTTTGAGGTGGCAAGACAAGCAAGGAGCCCCATTCTCTGTGCCTCTGTGCGAGCAGTGCCATGGGCAGATGAGGCTGAGCAACAGCTTTCCAGGATAGCCTCTTCTGGCTGCCAGCTATCTGCAGACGTTCGCACTTTCGGAGCAGGGCTGTGATAGGAGCCTGGCAGGGACACCACCATTCCCAGAATGCGTTTGAACTTTCAAGTGGCAAGTTAAGGAAGCAGCCCCATTCTCTGTGCCTCTATGCGAACAGTGCTGTGGGCAGATGAGGCTGAGCAACAGCTTTCCAGGCTAGCCCCTTCTGCCTGCCAGCTATCTGCAGACGTTCGCATTTTCGGGGCAGGGCTGCGAAAGGAGCCTGGCTGGACACGAACTTTCCCAGGCTACGTTTGAAGTTTGAGGTGGCAAGACAAAGCAAGCAGCCCCATTCTCTGTGCCTCTATGCGAGCAGTGCCATGGGCAGATGAGGCTGAGCAACAGCTTTCCACGCTAGCCCCTTCTGGCTGCCAGCTATCTGCAGATGTTCGCATTTCAAGAGCAGGGCTGCGAAAGGAGCCTAGCAGGTACACCATCTTTCCCAGGCTACGTTTGAAGTTTGAGGTGGCAAGATAAGCAAGGAGCCCCATTCTCTGTGCCTCTGTGCGAGCAGTGCCGTGGGCAGATGAGGCTGAGCAACAGCTTTCCAGGCTAGCCCCTTCTGCCTGCCAGCTATCTGCAGACGTTCGCATTTTCGGAGCAGGGCTGACGCAGGCTCCTGGCACAGACCACAAGAGCTACGTTTGAAGTTTGAGGTGGCAAGACAAGCAAGCAGACCCAGTCTCTGTGCCTCTGTGCGAGCACTGCCATGGGCAGATGAGGCTGAGAAACAGCTTTCCAGGCTAGCACCTTCTGGCTGCCAGCTATCTGCAGACGTTCGCACTTTCGGAGCAGGGCTGCGAAAGGACCCTGGCTGGGACACCAACTTTCCCAGGCTACGTTTGAAGTATGAGGTGGCAAGACAAGCAAGTAGCCCCATTCCCTGTGCCTCTGTGCGAGCACTGCCATGGGCAGATGAGGCTGAGCAAGAGCTTTCCACGCTAGCACCTTCTGGCTGCCAGCTATCTGCAGACGTTCTCATTTCAAGAGCAGGGCTGCGAAAGGAGCCTCGCAGGTTCACCATCTTTCCCAGGCTACGTTTGAAGTTTGAGGTGGCAAGACAAGCAAGGAGCCCCATTCTCTGTGCCTCTGTGCGAGCAGTGCCGTGGGCAGATGAGGCTGAGCAACAGCTTTCCAGGATAGCCCCTTCTGCCTGCCAGCTATCTGCAGACGTTCGCACTTTCGGAGCAGGGCTGTGATAGGAGCCTGGCAGGGACACCAGCATTCCCAGAATGCGTTTGAAGTTTCAAGTGGCAAGTTAAGGAAGCAGCCCCATTCTCTGTGCCTCTATGCGAACAGTGCCATGGGCAGATGAGGCTGAGCAACAGCTTTCCAGGCTAGCCCCTTCTGCCTGCCAGCTATCTGCAGACGTTCGCATTTTCGGGGCAGGGCTGCGAAAGGAGCCTAGCAGGTACACAATCTTTCCCAGGCTACGTTTGAAGTTTGAGGTGGCAAGACAAGCAAGAAGCCGAATTCTCTGTGCCTCTGTGCGAGCAGTGCCGTGGGCAGATGAGGCTGAGCAACAGCTTTCCAGGCTAGCCCCTTCTGCCTGCCAGCTATCTGCAGACGTTCGCATTTCAAGAGCAGGGCTGCGAAAGGAGCCTAGCAGGTACACCATCTTTCCCAGGCTACGTTTGAAGTTTGAGGTGGCAAGACAAGCAAGGAGCCGAATTCTCTGTGCCTCTGTGCGAGCAGTGCCGTGGGCAGATGAGGCTGAGCAACAGCTTTCCAGGCTAGCCCCTTCTGGCTGCCAGCTATCTGCAGACGTTCGCATTTCAAGAGCAGGGCTGCGAAAGGATCCTAGCAGGTACACCATCTTTCCCAGGCTACGTTTGAAGTTTGAGGTGGCAAGACAAGCAAGGAGCCCCATTCTCTGTGCCTCTGTGCGAGCAGTGCCGTGGGCAGATGAGGCTGAGCAACAGCTTTGCAGGCTAGCCCCTTCTGCCTGCCAGCTATCTGCAGACGTTCGCACTTTCGGAGCAGGGCTGAGAAAGGAGCCTGGCTGGGACACCAACTTTCCCAGGCTACGTTTGAAGTATGAGGTGGCAAGACAAGCAAGTAGCCCCATTCCCTGTGCCTCTGTGCGAGCACTGCCATGGGCAGATGAGGCTGAGCAACAGCTTTCCACGCTAGCACATTCTGGCTGCCAGCTATCTGAAGGCGTTCTCATTTCAAGAACAGGGCTGCGAAAGGAGCCTAGCAGGTACACCATCTTTCCCAGGCTACGTTTGAAGTTTGAGGTGGCAAGACAAGTAAGGAGCCCCATTCTCTGTGCCTCTGTGCGAGCAGTGCCATGGGCAGATGAGGCTGAGCAACAGCTTTCCAGGATAGCACATTCTGGCTGCCAGCTATCTGCAGACGTTCTCATTTCAAGAGCAGGGCTGCGAAAGGAGCCTAGCAGGTACACCATCTTTCCCAGGCTACGTTTGAAGTTTGAGGTGGCAAGACAAGCAAGCAGACCCATTCTCTGTGCCTCTGTGCGAGCAGTGCCATGGGCAGATGAGGCTGAGCAACAGCTTTCCAGGATAGCCCCTTCTGGCTGCCAGCTATCTGCAGACGTTCGCACTTTCGGAGCAGGGCTGTGATAGGAGCCTGGCAGGGACACCAGCATTCCCAGAATGCGTTTGAAGTTTGAGGTGGCAAGTTAAGCAAGGAGCCCCATTCTCTGTGCCTCTGTGCGAGCAGTGCCATGGGCAGATGAGGCTGAGCAACAGCTTTCCAGGCTAGCCCCTTCTGGCTGCCAGCTATCTGCAGACGTTCGCATTTCAAGAGCAGGGCTGCGAAAGGAGCCTAGCAGGTACACCATCTTTCCCAGGCTACGTTTGAAGTTTGAGGTGGCAAGACAAGCAAGGAGCCCCATTCTCTGTGCCTCTGTGCGAGCAGTGCCGTGAGCAGATGAGGCTGAGCAACAGCTTTCCAGGCTAGCCCCTTCTGCATGCCAGCTATATGCAGACGTTCGCACTTTCGGAGCAGGGCTGACGCAGGCTCCTGGCACAGACCACAAGAGCTACGTTTGAAGTTTGAGGTGGCAAGACAAGCAAGCAGACCCAGTCTCTGTGCCTCTGTGCGAGCAGTGTCGTGGGCAGATGAGCCTGAGCAACAGCTTTCCACGCTAGCCCCTTCTGGCTGCCAGCTATCTGCAGGCGTTCGCACTTTCGGAGCAGGGCTGTGATAGGAGACTGGCAGGGACACCACCATTCCCAGCATGCGTTTGAGGCTTCAAGTGGCAAGATAACCAAGCAGCCCCAGTATCTGTGCCTCTGTGCGAGCAGTGCCGTGGGCAGATGAGGCTGAGCAACAGCTTTCCAGGCTAGCCCCTTCTGGCTGCCAGCTATCTGCAGACGTTCGCATTTCAAGAGCAGGGCTGCGAAAGGATCCTAGCAGGTACACCATCTTTCCCAGGCTACGTTTGAAGTTTGAGGTGGCAAGACAAGCAAGGAGCCCCATTCTCTGTGCCTCTGTGCGAGCAGTGCCGTGGGCAGATGAGGCTGAGCAACAGCTTTGCAGGCTAGCCCCTTCTGCCTGCCAGCTATCTGCAGACGTTCGCACTTTCGGAGCAGGGCTGCGAAAGGAGCCTGGCTGGGACACCAACTTTCCCAGGCTACGTTTGAAGTATGAGGTGGCAAGACAAGCAAGTAGCCCCATTCCCTGTGCCTCTGTGCGAGCACTGCCATGGGCAGATGAGGCTGAGCAACAGCTTTCCACGCTAGCACATTCTGGCTGCCAGCTATCTGAAGGCGTTCTCATTTCAAGAGCAGGGCTGCGAAAGGAGCCTAGCAGGTACACCATCTTTCCCAGGCTACGTTTGAAGTTTGAGGTGGCAAGACAAGTAAGGAGCCCCATTCTCTGTGCCTCTATGCGAACAGTGCCATGGGCAGATGAGGCTGAGCAACAGCTTTCCAGGCTAGCCCCTTCTGGCTGCCTGCTATCTGCAGACGTTCGCACTTTCGGAGCAGTGCTGCGAAAGGAGCCTGGCTGGGACACCAACTTTCCCAGGCTACGTTTGAAGTATGAGGTGGCAAGACAAGCAAGTAGCCCCATTCCCTGTGCCTCTGTGCGAGCAGTGCCATGGGCAGATGAGGCTGAGCAAAAGCTTTCCACGCTAGCACATTCTGGCTGCCAGCTATCTGCAGACGTTCGCATTTCAAGAGCAGGGCTGCGAAAGGAGCCTAGCAGGTACACCATCTTTCCCAGGCTACGTTTGAAGTTTGAGGTGGCAAGACAAGCAAGCAGACCCATTCTCTGTGCCTCTGTGCGAGCAGTGCCATGGGCAGATGAGGCTGAGCAACAGCTTTCCAGGATAGCCCCTTCTGGCTGCCAGCTATCTGCAGACGTTCGCACTTTCGGAGCAGGGCTGTGATAGGAGCCTGGCAGGGACACCAGCATTCCCAGAATGCGTTTGAAGTTTGAGGTGGCAAGTTAAGCAAGGAGCCCCATTCTCTGTGCCTCTGTGCGAGCAGTGCCATGGGCAGATGAGGCTGAGCAACAGCTTTCCAGGCTAGCCCCTTCTGGCTGCCAGCTATCTGCAGACGTTCGCATTTCAAGAGCAGGGCTGCGAAAGGAGCCTAGCAGGTACACCATCTTTCCCAGGCTACGTTTGAAGTTTGAGGTGGCAAGACAAGCAAGGAGCCCCATTCTCTGTGCCTCTGTGCGAGCAGTGCCGTGAGCAGATGAGTCTGAGCAACAGCTTTCCAGGCTAGCCCCTTCTGCCTGCCAGCTATCTGCAGACGTTCGCACTTTCGGAGCAGGGCTGACGCAGGCTCCTGGCACAGAACACAAGAGCTACGTTTGAAGTTTGAGGTGGCAAGACAAGCAAGCAGACCCAGTCTCTGTGCCTCTGTGCGAGCAGTGTCGTGGGCAGATGAGCCTGAGCAACAGCTTTCCACGCTAGCCCCTTCTGGCTGCCAGCTATCTGCAGGCGTTCGCACTTTCGGAGCAGGGCTGTGATAGGAGACTGGCAGGGACACCACCATTCCCAGCATGCGTTTGAGGCTTCAAGTGGCAAGATAACCAAGCAGCCCCAGTATCTGTGCCTCTGTGCGAGCAGTGCCGTGGGCAGATGAGCCTGAGCAACAGCTTTCCAGGCTAGCCCCTTCTGCCTGCCAGCTATCTGCAGACGTTCGCGTTTTCGGAGCAGGGCTGACGCAGGCTCCTGGCACAGACACCAAGAGCTACGTTTGAAATTTGAGGTGGCAAGACAAGCAAGCAGCCCCATTCTCTGTGCCTCTCTGCGAGCACTGCCATGGGCAGATGAGGCTGAGCAACAGCTTTCCAGGCCAGCACCTTCTGGCTGCCAGCTATCTGCAGAAGTTCGCATTTTCGGGGCAGGGCTGCGAAAGGAGCCTGGCTGGACATGAACTTTCCCAGGCTACGTTTGAAGTTTGAGGTGGCAAGACAAGCAAGCAGCCCCATTCTCTGTGCCTCTGTGCGAGCACTGCCATGGGCAGATGAGGCTGAGCAACAGCTTTCCAGGCTAGCCCCTTCTGCCTGCCAGCTATCTGCAGACGTTCGCATTTTCGGAGCAGGGCTGACGCAGGCTCCTGGCACAGACCACAAGAGCTACGTTTGAAGTTTGAGGTGGCAAGACAAGCAAGCAGACCCAGTCTCTGTGCCTCTGTGCGAGCACTGCCATGGGCAGATGAGGCTGAGCAACAGCTTTCCAGGCTAGCACCTTCTGGCTGCCAGCTATCTGCAGACGTTCGCACTTTCGGAGCAGGGCTGCGAAAGGAGCCTGGCTGGGACACCAACTTTCCCAGGCTACGTTTGAAGTATGAGGTGGCAAGACAAGCAAGTAGCCCCATTCCCTGTGCCTCTGTGCGAGCACTGCCATGGGCAGATGAGGCTGAGCAAAAGCTTTCCACGCTAGCACATTCTGGCTGCCAGCTATCTGCAGACGTTCTCATTTCAAGAGCAGGGCTGCGAAAGGAGCCTAGCAGGTACACCATCTTTCCCAGGCTACGTTTGAAGTTTGAGGTGGCAAGACAAGCAAGCAGACCCATTCTCTGTGCCTCTGTGCGAGCAGTGCCATGGTCAGATGAGGCTGAGCAACAGCTTTCCAGGATAGCCCCTTCTGGCTGCCAGCTATCTGCAGACGTTCGCACTTTCGGAGCAGGGCTGTGATAGGAGCCTGGCAGGGACACCAGCATTCCCAGAATGCGTTTGAAGTTTCAAGTGGCAAGTTAAGGAAGCAGCCCCATTCTCTGTGCCTCTATGCGAACAGTGCCATGGGCAGATGAGGCTGAGCAACAGCTTTCCAGGCTAGTCCCTTCTGCCTGCCAGCTATCTGCAGACGTTCGCATTTCAAGAGCAGGGCTGCGAAAGGAGCCTAGCAGGTACACCATCTTTCCCAGGCTACGTTTGAAGTTTGAGGTGGCAAGACAAGCAAGGAGCCCCATTCTCTGTGCCTCTGTGCGAGCAGTGCCGTGGGCAGATGAGGCTGAGCAACAGCTTTCCAGGCTAGCCCCTTCTGCCTGCCAGCTATCTGCAGACGTTCGCATTTTCGGAGCAGGGCTGACGCAGGCTCCTGGCACAGACCACAAGAGCTACGTTTGAAGTTTGAGGTGGCAAGACAAGCAAGCAGACCCAGTCTCTGTGCCTCTGTGCGAGCACTGCCATGGGCAGATGAGGCTGAGCAACAGCTTTCCAGGCTAGCACCTTCTGGCTGCCAGCTATCTGCAGACGTTCGCACTTTCGGAGCAGGGCTGCGAAAGGAGCCTGGCTGGGACACCAACTTTCCCAGGCTACGTTTGAAGTATGAGGTGGCAAGACAAGCAAGTAGCCCCATTCCCTGTGCCTCTGTGCGAGCACTGCCATGGGCAGATGAGGCTGAGCAACAGCTTTCCACGCTAGCACCTTCTGGCTGCCAGCTATCTGCAGACGTTCTCATTTCAAGAGCAGGGCTGCGAAAGGAGCCTAGCAGGTACACCATCTTTCCCAGGCTACGTTTGAAGTTTGAGGTGGCAAGACAAGTAAGGAGCCCCATTCTCTGTGCCTCTGTGCGAGCAGTGCCATGGGCAGATGAGGCTGAGCAACAGCTTTCCAGGCTAGCCCCTTCTGGCTGCCAGCTATCTGCAGACGTTCGCATTTCAAGAGCAGGGCTGCGAAAGGAGCCTAGCAGGTACACCTTCTTTCCCAGGCTACGTTTGAAGTTTGAGGTGGCAAGACAAGCAAGGAGCCCCATTCTCTGTGCCTCTCTGCGAGCAGTGCCGTGAGCAGATGAGGCTGAGCAACAGCTTTCCAGGCTAGCCCCTTCTGCCTGCCAGCTATCTGCAGACGTTCGCACTTTCGGAGCAGGGCTGACGCAGGCTCCTGGCACAGACCACAAGAGCTAAGTTTGAAGTTTGAGGTGGCAAGACAAGCAAGCAGACCCAGTCTCTGTGCCTCTGTGCGAGCACTGCCATGGGCAGATGAGGCTGAGCAACAGCTTTCCAGGCTAGCACCTTCTGGCTGCCAGCTATCTGCAGACGTTCGCACTTTCGGAGCAGGGCTGCGAAAGGAGCCTGGCTGGGACACCACCATTCCCAGCATGCGTTTGAGGTTTCAAGTGGCAAGATAAGCAAGCAGCCCCAGTATCTGTGCCTCTGTGCGAGCACTGCCATGGGCAGATGAGGCTGAGCAACAGCTTTCCACACTAGCACCTTCTGCCTGCCAGCTATCTGCAGACGTTCGCATTTTCGGAGCAGGGCTGACGCAGGCTCCTGGCACAGACACCAAGAGCTACGTTTGAAATTTGAGGTGGCAAGACAAGCAAGCAGCCCCATTCTCTGTGCCTCTCTGCGAGCACTGCCATGGGCAGATGAGGCTGAGCAACAGCTTTCCAGGCTAGCACCTTCTGGCTGCCAGCTATCTGCAGACGTTCGCATTTTCGGGGCAGGGCTGCGAAAGGAGCCTGGCTGGACACGAACTTTCCCAGGCTACGTTTGAAGTTTGAGGTGGCAAGACAAGCAAGCAGCCCCAGTCTCTGTGCCTCTCTGCGAGCACTGCCATGGGCAGATGAGGCTGAGCAACAGCTTTCCAGGCTAGCACATTCTGGCTGCCAGCTATCTGCAGACGTTCTCATTTCAAGAGCAGGGCTGCGAAAGGAGCCTGGCTGGACACGAACTTTCCCAGGCTACGTTTGAAGTTTGAGGTGGCAAGACAAGCAAGCAGCCCCATTCTCTGTGCCTCTGTGCGAGCACTGCCCTGGGCAGATGAGGCTGAGCAACAGCTTTCCAGGCTAGCCCCTTCTGCCTGCCAGCTATCTGCAGACGTTCGCATTTTCGGAGCAGGGCTGACGCAGGCTCCTGTCACAGACCACAAGAGCTACGTTTGAAGTTTGAGGTGGCAAGACAAGCAAGAAGACCCAGTCTCTGTGCCTCTGTGCGAGCACTGCCATGGGCAGATGAGGCTGAGCAACAGCTTTCCAGGCTAGCACCTTCTGGCTGCCAGCTATCTGCAGACGTTCGCACTTTCGGAGCAGGGCTGCGAAAGGAGCCTGGCTGGGACACCAACTTTCCCAGGCTACGTTTGAAGTATGAGGTGGCAAGACAAGCAAGGAGCCCCATTCTCTGTGCCTCTGTGCGAGCAGTGCCGTGAGCAGATGAGGCTGAGCAACAGCTTTCCAGGCTAGCCCCTTCTGCCTGCAAGCTATCTGCAGACGTTCGCACTTTCGGAGCAGGGCTGACGCAGGCTCCTGGCACAGACAACAAGAGCTACGTTTGAAGTTTGAGGTGGCAAGACAAGCAAGGAGCCCCATTCTCTGTGCCTCTGTGCGAGCACTGCCATGGGCAGATGAGGCTGAGCAACAGCTTTCCAGGCTAGCCCCTTCTGGCTGCCAGCTATCTGCAGACGTTCGCATTTTCGGGGCAGGGCTGCGAAAGGAGTCTGGCTGGGACATGAACTTTCCCAGGCTACGTTTGAAGTTTGAGGTGGCAAGACAAGCAAGGAGCCCCATTCTCTGTGCCTCTGTGCGAGCAGTGTCGTGGGCAGATGAGCCTGAGCAACAGCTTTCCAGGCTAGCCCCTTCTGGCTGCCAGCTATCTGCAGACGTTCGCACTTTCGGAGCAGGGCTGTGATAGGAGACTGGCAGGGACACCACCATTCCCAGCATGCGTTTGAGGCTTCAAGTGGCAAGATAACCAAGCAGCCCCATTCTCTGTGCCTCTGTGCGAGCACTGCCATGGGCAGATGAGGCTGAGCAACAGCTTTCCAGGCTAGCCCCTTCTGCCTGCCAGCTATCTGCAGACGTTCGCATTTTCGGAGCAGGGCTGACGCAGGCTCCTGGCACAGACCACAAGAGCTACGTTTGAAGTTTGAGGTGGCAAGACAAGCAAGCAGACCCAGTCTCTGTGCCTCTGTGCGAGCACTGCCATGGGCAGATGAGGCTGAGCAACAGCTTTCCAGGCTAGCACCTTCTGGCTGCCAGCTATCTGCAGACGTTCGCACTTTCGGAGCAGGGCTGCGAAAGGACCCTGGCTGGGACACCAACTTTCCCAGGCTACGTTTGAAGTATGAGGTGGCAAGACAAGCAAGTAGCCCCATTCCCTGTGCCTCTGTGCGAGCACTGCCATGGGCAGATGAGGCTGAGCAAAAGCTTTCCACGCTAGCACATTCTGGCTGCCAGCTATCTGCAGACGTTCTCATTTCAAGAGCAGGGCTGCGAAAGGAGCCTAGCAGGTACACCATCTTTCCCAGGCTACGTTTGAAGTTTGAGGTGGCAAGACAAGCAAGCAGACCCATTCTCTGTGCCTCTGTGCGAGCAGTGCCATGGGCAGATGAGGCTGAGCAACAGCTTTCCAGGCTAGCCCCTTCTGGCTGCCAGCTATCTGCAGACGTTCGCATTTTCGGGGCAGGGCTGCGAAAGGAGTCTGGCTGGGACACGAACTTTCCCAGGCTACGTTTGAAGTTTGAGGTGGCAAGACAAGCAAGGAGCCCCATTCTCTGTGCCTCTGTGCGAGCAGTGCCGTGGGCAGATGAGGCTGAGCAACAGCTTTCCAGGATAGCCCCTTCTGGCTGCCAGCTATCTGCAGACGTTCGCGTTTTCGGAGCAGGGCTGACGCAGTCTCCTGGCACAGACACCAAGAGCTACGTTTGAAATTTGAGGTGGCAAGACAAGCAAGCAGCCCCATTCTCTGTGCCTCTCTGCGAGCACTGCCATGGGCAGATGAGGCTGAGCAACAGCTTTCCAGGCTAGCACCTTCTGGCTGCCAGCTATCTGCAGAAGTTCGCATTTTCGGGGCAGGGCTGCGAAAGGAGCCTGGCTGGACACGAACTTTCCCAGGCTACGTTTGAAGTTTGAGGTGTCAAGACAAGCAAGCAGCCCCATTCTCTGTGCCTCTGTGCGAGCACTGCCATGGGCAGATGAGGCTGAGCAACAGCTTTCCAGGCTAGCCCCTTCTGCCTGCCAGCTATCTGCAGACGTTCGCACTTTCGGAGCAGGGCTGACGCAGGCTCCTGGCACAGACCACAAGAGCTAAGTTTGAAGTTTGAGGTGGCAAGACAAGCAAGCAGACCCAGTCTCTGTGCCTCTGTGCGAGCACTGCCATGGGCAGATGAGGCTGAGCAACAGCTTTCCAGGCTAGCACCTTCTGGCTGCCAGCTATCTGCAGACGTTCGCACTTTCGGAGCAGGGCTGCGAAAGGAGCCTGGCTGGGACACCACCATTCCCAGCATGCGTTTGAGGTTTCAAGTGGCAAGATAAGCAAGCAGCCCCAGTCTCTGTGCCTCTGTGCGAGCAGTGCCATGGGCAGATGAGGCTGAGCAAAAGCTTTCCACGCTAGCACATTCTGGCTGCCAGCTATCTGCAGACGTTCTCATTTCAAGAGCAGGGCTGCGAAAGGAGCCTAGCAGGTACACCATCTTTCCCAGGCTACGTTTGAAGTTTGAGGTGGCAAGACAAGCAAGCAGACCCCTTCTCTGTGCCTCTGTGCGAGCAGTGCCATGGGCAGATGAGGCTGAGCAACAGCTTTCCAGGATAGCACCTTCTGGCTGCCAGCTATCTGCAGACGTTCGCACTTTCGGAGCAGGGCTGTGATAGGAGCCTGGCAGGGACACCAGCATTCCCAGAATGCGTTTGCAGTTTCAAGTGGCAAGTTAAGGAAGCAGCCCCATTCTCTGTGCCTCTATGCGAACAGTGCCATGGGCAGATGAGGCTGAGCAACAGCTTTCCAGGCTAGTCCCTTCTGCCTGCCAGCTATCTGCAGACGTTCGCATTTCAAGAGCAGGGCTGCGAAAGGAGCCTAGCAGGTACACCATCTTTCCCAGGCTACGTTTGAAGTTTGAGGTGGCAAGACAAGCAAGGAGCCCCATTCTCTGTGCCTCTGTGCGAGCAGTGTCGTGGGCAGATGAGCCTGAGCAACAGCTTTCCAGGCTAGCCCCTTCTGCCTGCCAGCTATCTGCAGACGTTCGCATTTTCGGAGCAGGGCTGACGCAGGCTCCTGGCACAGACCACAAGAGCTACGTTTGAAGTTTGAGGTGGCAAGACAAGCAAGCAGACCCAGTCTCTGTGCCTCTGTGCGAGCACTGCCATGGGCAGATGAGGCTGAGCAACAGCTTTCCAGGCTAGCACCTTCTGGCTGCCAGCTATCTGCAGACGTTCGCACTTTCGGAGCAGGGCTGCGAAAGGAGCCTGGCTGGGACACCAACTTTCCCAGGCTACGTTTGAAGTATGAGGTGGCAAGACAAGCAAGTAGCCCCATTCCCTGTGCCTCTGTGCGAGCACTGCCATGGGCAGATGAGGCTGAGCAACAGCTTTCCACGCTAGCACCTTCTGGCTGCCAGCTATCTGCAGACGTTCTCATTTCAAGAGCAGGGCTGCGAAAGGAGCCTAGCAGGTACACCATCTTTCCCAGGCTACGTTTGAAGTTTGAGGTGGCAAGACAAGTAAGGAGCCCCATTCTCTGTGCCTCTGTGCGAGCAGTGCCATGGGCAGATGAGGCTGAGCAACAGCTTTCCAGGCTAGCCCCTTCTGGCTGCCAGCTATCTGCAGACGTTCGCATTTCAAGAGCAGGGCTGCGAAAGGAGCCTAGCAGGTACACCATCTTTCCCAGGCTACGTTTGAAGTTTGAGGTGGCAAGACAAGCAAGGAGCCCCATTCTCTGTGCCTCTGTGCGAGCAGTGCCGTGGGCAGATGAGGCTGAGCAACAGCTTTCCAGGCTAGCCCCTTCTGGCTGCCAGCTATCTGCAGACGTTCGCGTTTTCGGAGCAGGGCTGACGCAGGCTCCTGGCACAGACCACAAGAGCTACGTTTGAAGTTTGAGGTGGCAAGACAAGCAAGCAGACCCAGTCTCTGTGCCTCTGTGCGAGCACTGCCATGGGCAGATGAGGCTGAGCAACAGCTTTCCAGGCTAGCACCTTCTGGCTGCCAGCTATCTGCAGACGTTCGCACTTTCGGAGCAGGGCTGCGAAAGGAGCCTGGCTGGGACACCAACTTTCCCAGGCTACGTTTGAAGTATGAGGTGGCAAGACAAGCAAGTAGCCCCATTCCCTGTGCCTCTGTGCGAGCACTGCCATGGGCAGATGAGGCTGAGCAAGAGCTTTCCACGCTAGCACCTTCTGGCTGCCAGCTATCTGCAGACGTTCTCATTTCAAGAGCAGGGCTGCGAAAGGAGCCTAGCAGGTACACCATCTTTCCCAGGCTACGTTTGAAGTTTGAGGTGGCAAGACAAGTAAGGAGCCCCATTCTCTGTGCCTCTGTGCGAGCAGTGCCATGGGCAGATGAGGCTGAGCAACAGCTTTCCAGGCTAGCCCCTTCTGCCTGCCAGCTATCTGCAGACGTTCGCATTTCAAGAGCAGGGCTGCGAAAGGAGCCTAGCAGGTACACCATCTTTCCCAGGCTACGTTTGAAGTTTGAGGTGGCAAGACAAGCAAGGAGCCCCATTCTCTGTGCCTCTGTGCGAGCAGTGCCGTGGGCAGATGAGGCTGAGCAACAGCTTTCCAGGCTAGCCCCTTCTGGCTGCCAGCTATCTGCAGACGTTCGCGTTTTCGGAGCAGGGCTGACGCAGGCTCCTGGCACAGACACCAAGAGCTACGTTTGAAATTTGAGGTGGCAAGACAAGCAAGCAGCCCCATTCTCTGTGCCTCTCTGCGAGCACTGCCATGGGCAGATGAGGCTGAGCAACAGCTTTCCAGGCTAGCACCTTCTGGCTGCCAGCTATCTGCAGAAGTTCGCATTTTCGGGGCAGGGCTGCGAAAGGAGCCTGGCTGGACACGAACTTTCCCAGGCTACGTTTGAAGTTTGAGGTGGCAAGACAAGCAAGCAGCCCCATTCTCTGTGCCTCTGTGCGAGCACTGCCATGGGCAGATGAGGCTGAGCAACAGCTTTCCAGGCTAGCCCCTTCTGCCTGCCAGCTATCTGCAGACGTTCGCATTTTCGGAGCAGGGCTGACGCAGGCTCCTGGCACAGACCACAAGAGCTACGTTTGAAGTTTGAGGTGGCAAGACAAGCAAGCAGACCCAGTCTCTGTGCCTCTGTGCGAGCACTGCCATGGGCAGATGAGGCTGAGCAACAGCTTTCCAGGCTAGCACCTTCTGGCTGCCAGCTATCTGCAGACGTTCGCACTTTCGGAGCAGGGCTGCGAAAGGAGCCTGGCTGGGACACCAACTTTCCCAGGCTACGTTTGAAGTATGAGGTGGCAAGACAAGGAAGTAGCCCCATTCCCTGTGCCTCTGTGCGAGCACTGCCATGGGCAGATGAGGCTGAGCAAAAGCTTTCCACGCTAGCACATTCTGGCTGCCAGCTATCTGCAGACGTTCTCATTTCAAGAGCAGGGCTGCGAAAGGAGCCTAGCAGGTACACCATCTTTCCCAGGCTACGTTTGAAGTTTGAGGTGGCAAGACAAGCAAGCAGACCCCTTCTCTGTGCCTCTGTGCGAGCAGTGCCATGGGCAGATGAGGCTGAGCAACAGCTTTCCAGGATAGCCCCTTCTGGCTGCCAGCTATCTGCAGACGTTCGCACTTTCGGAGCAGGGCTGTGATAGGAGCCTGGCAGGGACACCAGCATTCCCAGAATGCGTTTGCAGTTTCAAGTGGCAAGTTAAGGAAGCAGCCCCATTCTCTGTGCCTCTATGCGAACAGTGCCATGGGCAGATGAGGCTGAGCAACAGCTTTCCAGGCTAGTCCCTTCTGCCTGCCAGCTATCTGCAGACGTTCGCATTTCAAGAGCAGGGCTGCGAAAGGAGCCTAGCAGGTACACCATCTTTCCCAGGCTACGTTTGAAGTTTGAGGTGGCAAGACAAGTAAGGAGCCCCATTCTCTGTGCCTCTGTGCGAGCAGTGCCATGGGCAGATGAGGCTGAGCAACAGCTTTCCAGGCTAGCCCCTTCTGGCTGCCAGCTATCTGCAGACGTTCGCATTTCAAGAGCAGGGCTGCGAAAGGAGCCTAGCAGGTACACCATCTTTCCCAGGATACGTTTGAAGTTTGAGGTGGCAAGACAAGCAAGGAGCCCCATTCTCTGTGCCTCTCTGCGAGCAGTGCCGTGAGCAGATGAGGCTGAGCAACAGCTTTCCAGGCTAGCCCCTTCTGCCTGCCAGCTATCTGCAGACGTTCGCACTTTCGGAGCAGGGCTGACGCAGGCTCCTGGCACAGACCACAAGAGCTAAGTTTGAAGTTTGAGGTGGCAAGACAAGCAAGCAGACCCAGTCTCTGTGCCTCTGTGCGAGCACTGCCATGGGCAGATGAGGCTGAGCAACAGCTTTCCAGGCTAGCACCTTCTGGCTGCCAGCTATCTGCAGACGTTCGCACTTTCGGAGCAGGGCTGCGAAAGGAGCCTGGCTGGGACACCACCATTCCCAGCATGCGTTTGAGGTTTCAAGTGGCAAGATAAGCAAGCAGCCCCAGTCTCTGTGCCTCTGTGCGAGCAGTGCCATGGGCAGATGAGGCTGAGCAACAGCTTTCCACACTAGCACCTTCTGCCTGCCAGCTATCTGCAGACGTTCGCATTTTCGGAGCAGGGCTGACGCAGGCTCCTGGCACAGACACCAAGAGATACGTTTGAAATTTGAGGTGGCAAGACAAGCAAGCAGCCCCATTCTCTGTGCCTCTCTGCGAGCACTGCCATGGGCAGATGAGGCTGAGCAACAGCTTTCCAGGCTAGCACCTTCTGGCTGCCAGCTATCTGCAGACGTTCGCATTTTCGGGGCAGGGCTGCGAAAGGAGCCTGGCTGGACACGAACTTTCCCAGGCTACGTTTGAAGTTTGAGGTGGCAAGACAAGCAAGCAGCCCCATTCTCTGTGCCTCTGTGCGAGCACTGCCATGGGCAGATGAGGCTGAGCAACAGCTTTCCAGGCTAGCCCCTTCTGCCTGCCAGCTATCTGCAGACGTTCGCATTTTCGGAGCAGGGCTGACGCAGGCTCCTGGCACAGACCACAAGAGCTACGTTTGAAGTTTGAGGTGGCAAGACAAGCAAGCAGACCCAGTCTCTGTGCCTCTGTGCGAGCACTGCCATGGGCAGATGAGGCTGAGCAACAGCTTTCCAGGCTAGCACCTTCTGGCTGCCAGCTATCTGCAGACGTTCGCACTTTCGGAGCAGGGCTGCGAAAGGAGCCTGGCTGGGACACCAACTTTCCCAGGCTACGTTTGAAGTATGAGGTGGCAAGACAAGCAAGTAGCCCCATTCCCTGTGCCTCTGTGCGAGCACTGCCATGGGCAGATGAGGCTGAGCAACAGCTTTCCAGGATAGCCCCTTCTGGCTGCCAGCTATCTGCAGACGTTCGCACTTTCGGAGCAGGGCTGTGATAGGAGCCTGGCAGGGACACCATCTTTCCCAGGCTACGTTTGAAGTTTGAGGTGGCAAGACAAGCAAGGAGCCCCATTCTCTGTGCCTCTGTGCGAGCAGTGCCGTGAGCAGATGAGGCTGAGCAACAGCTTTCCAGGCTAGCCCCTTCTGCCTGCCAGCTATCTGCAGACGTTCGCACTTTCGGAGCAGGGCTGACGCAGGCTCCTGGCACAGACCACAAGAGCTACGTTTGAAGTTTGAGGTGGCAAGACAAGCAAGCAGACCCAGTCTCTGTGCCTCTGTGCGAGCACTGCCATGGGCAGATGAGGCTGAGCAACAGCTTTCCACGCTAGCACCTTCTGGCTGCCAGCTATCTGCAGACGTTCTCATTTCAAGAGCAGGGCTGCGAAAGGAGCCTAGCAGGTACACCATCTTTCCCAGGCTACGTTTGAAGTTTGAGGTGGCAAGACAAGCAAGGAGACCCATTCTCTGTGCCTCTGTGCGAGCAGTGCCATGGGCAGATGAGGTTGAGCAACAGCTTTCCAGGATAGCCCCTTCTGGCTGCCAGCTATCTGCAGACGTTCGCACTTTCGGAGCAGGGCTGTGATAGGAGCCTGGCAGGGACACCAGCATTCCCAGAATGCGTTTGAAGTTTCAAGTGGCAAGTTAAGGAAGCAGCCCCATTCTCTGTGCCTCTATGCGAACAGTGCCATGGGCAGATGAGGCTGAGCAACAGCTTTCCAGGCTAGCCCCTTCTGCCTGCCAGCTATCTGCAGACGTTCGCATTTTCGGGGCAGGGCTGCGAAAGGAGCCTAGCAGGTACACAATCTTTCCCAGGCTACGTTTGAAGTTTGAGGTGGCAAGACAAGCAAGGAGCCGAATTCTCTGTGCCTCTGTGCGAGCAGTGTCGTGGGCAGATGAGGCTGAGCAACAGCTTTCCAGGCTAGCCCCTTCTGGCTGCCAGCTATCTGCAGACGTTCGCATTTCAAGAGCAGGGCTGCGAAAGGAGCCTAGCAGGTACACCATCTTTCCCAGGCTACGTTTGAAGTTTGAGGTGGCAAGACAAGCAAGGAGCCGAATTCTCTGTGCCTCTGTGCGAGCAGTGCCGTGGGCAGATGAGGCTGAGCAACAGCTTTCCAGGCTAGCCCCTTCTGGCTGCCAGCTATCTGCAGACGTTCGCATTTCAAGAGCAGGGCTGCGAAAGGAGCCTAGCAGGTACACCATCTTTCCCAGGCTACGTTTGAAGTTTGAGTTGGCAAGACAAGCAAGCAGCCCCAGTCTCTGTGCCTCTGTGCGAGCAGTGCCGTGGGCAGATGAGGCTGAGCAACAGCTTTGCAGGCTAGCCCCTTCTGCCTGCCAGCTATCTGCAGACGTTCGCATTTTCGGAGCAGGGCTGACGCAGGGTCCTGGCACAGAACCCATAAGCTACGTTTGAAGTTTGATGTGGCAAGACAAGCAAGCAGACCCAGTCTCTGTGCCTCTGTGCGAGCACTGCCATGGGCAGATGAGGCTGAGCAACAGCTTTCCAGGCTAGCCCCTTCTGCCTGCCAGCTATCTGCAGACGTTCGCACTTTCGGAGCAGGGCTGCGAAAGGAGCCTGGCTGGGACACCAACTTTCCCAGGCTACGTTTGAAGTATGAGGTGGCAAGACAAGCAAGTAGCCCCATTCCCTGTGCCTCTGTGCGAGCACTGCCATGGGCAGATGAGGCTGAGCAAGAGCTTTCCACGCTAGCACCTTCTGGCTGCCAGCTATCTGAAGGCGTTCTCATTTCAAGAGCAGGGCTGCGAAAGGAGCCTAGCAGGTACACCATCTTTCCCAGGCTACGTTTGAAGTTTGAGGTGGCAAGACAAGTAAGGAGCCCCATTCTCTGTGCCTCTGTGTGAGCAGTGCCATGGGCAGATGAGGCTGAGCAACAGCTTTCCAGGATAGCCCCTTCTGGCTGCCAGCTATCTGCAGACGTTCGCACTTTCGGAGCAGGGCTGTGATAGGAGCCTGGCAGGGACACCAGCATTCCCAGAATGCGTTTGAAGTTTCAAGTGGCAAGATAAGCAAGCAGCCCCATTCTCTGTGCCTCTATGCGAACAGTGCCATGGGCAGATGAGGCTGAGCAACAGCTTTCCAGGCTAGCCCCTTCTGGCTGCCAGCTATCTGCAGACGTTCGCACTTTCGGAGCAGGGCTGCGAAAGGAGCCTGCCTGGGACACAAACTTTCCCAGGCTACGTTTGAAGTATGAGGTGGCAAGACAAGCAAGTAGCCCCATTCCCTGTGCCTCTGTGCGAGCACTGCCATGGGCAGATGAGGCTGAGCAACAGCTTTCCACGCTAGCACCTTCTGGCTGCCAGCTATCTGCAGACGTTCTCATTTCAAGAGCAGGGCTGCGAAAGGAGCCTAGCAGGTACACCATCTTTCCCGGGCTACGTTTGAAGTTTGAGGTGGCAAGACAAGCAAGGAGACCCATTCTCTGTGCCTCTGTGCGAGCACTGCCATGGGCAGATGAGGCTGAGCAACAGCTTTCCAGGATAGCCCCTTCTGGCTGCCAGCTATCTGCAGACGTTCGCACTTTCGGAGCAGGGCTGTGATAGGAGCCTGGCAGGGACACCAGCATTCCCAGAATGCGTTTGAAGTTTCAAGTGGCAAGTTAAGGAAGCAGCCCCATTCTCTGTGCCTCTATGCGAACAGTGCCATGGGCAGATGAGGCTGAGCAACAGCTTTCCAGGCTAGCCCCTTCTGCCTGCCAGCTATCTGCAGACGTTCGCACTTTCGGAGCAGGGCTGCGAAAGGAGCCTGGCTGGGACACCAACTTTCCCAGGCTACGTTTGAAGTATGAGGTGGCAAGACAAGCAAGTAGCCCCATTCCCTGTGCCTCTGTGCGAGCACTGCCATGGGCAGATGAGGCTGAGCAACAGCTTTCCACGCTAGCACATTCTGGCTGCCAGCTATCTGCAGACGTTCTCATTTCAAGAGCAGGGCTGCGAAAGGAGCCTAGCAGGTACACCATCTTTCCCAGGCTACGTTTGAAGTTTGAGGTGGCAAGACAAGTAAGGAGCCCCATTCTCTGTGCCTCTGTGCGAGCAGTGCCATGGGCAGATGAGGCTGAGCAACAGCTTTCCAGGATAGCCCCTTCTGGCTGCCAGCTATCTGCAGACGTTCGCACTTTCGGAGCAGGGCTGTGATAGGAGCCTGGCAGGGACACCAGCATTCCCAGAATGCGTTTGATGTTTCAAGTGGCAAGATAAGCAAGCAGCCCCAGTATCTGTGCCTCTATGCGAACAGTGCCATGGGCAGATGAGGCTGAGCAACAGCTTTCCAGGCTAGCCCCTTCTGGCTGCCAGCTATCTGCAGACGTTCGCACTTTCGGAGCAGGGCTGCGAAAGGAGCCTGGCTGGGACACCAACTTTCCCAGGCTACGTTTGAAGTATGAGGTGGCAAGACAAGCAAGTAGCCCCATTCCCTGTGCCTCTGTGCGAGCACTGCCATGGGCAGATGAGGCTGAGCAACAGCTTTCCACGCTAGCACCTTATGGCTGCCAGCTATCTGCAGACGTTCTCATTTCAAGAGCAGGGCTGCGAAAGGAGCCTAGCAGGTACACCATCTTTCCCAGGCTACGTTTGAAGTTTGAGGTGGCAACACAAGCAAGGAGCCCCATTCTCTGTGCCTCTGTGCGAGCACTGCCATGGGCAGATGAGGCTGAGCAACAGCTTTCCAGGATAGCCCCTTCTGGCTGCCAGCTATCTGCAGACGTTCGCACTTTCGGAGCAGGGCTGTGATAGGAGCCTGGCAGGGACACCAGCATTCCCAGAATGCGTTTGAAGTTTCAAGTGGCAAGTTAAGGAAGCAGCCCCATTCTCTGTGCCTCTATGCGAACAGTGCCATGGGCAGATGAGGCTGAGCAACAGCTTTCCAGGCTAGTCCCTTCTGGCTGCCAGCTATCTGCAGACGTTCGCACTTTCGGAGCAGGGCTGTGATAGGAGACTGGCAGGGACACCACCATTCCCAGCATGCGTTTGAGGCTTCAAGTGGCAAGATAACCAAGCAGCCCCAGTATCTGTGCCTCTGTGCGAGCAGTGCCGTGGGCAGATGAGGCTGAGCAACAGCTTTCCAGGCTAGCCCCTTCTGCCTGCCAGCTATCTGCAGACGTTCGTGTTTTCGGAGCAGGGCTGACGAAGGCTCCTGGCACAGACACCAAGAGCTACGTTTGAAATTTGAGGTGGCAAGACAAGCAAGCAGCCCCATTCTCTGTGCCTCTCTGCGAGCACTGCCATGGGCAGATGAGGCTGAGCAACAGCTTTCCAGGCTAGCCCCTTCTGGCTGCCAGCTATCTGCAGACGTTCGCATTTCAAGAGCAGGGCTGCGAAAGGAGCCTAGCAGGTACACCATCTTTCCCAGGCTACGTTTGAAGTTTGAGGTGGCAAGACAAGCAAGGAGCCCCAGTCTCTGTGCCTCTGTGCGAGCACTGCCATGGGCAGATGAGGCTGAGCAACAGCTTTCCAGGCTAGCCCCTTCTGCCTGCCAGCTATCTGCAGACGTTCGCACTTTCGGAGCAGGGCTGCGAAAGGAGCCTGGCTGGGACACCAACTTTCCCAGGCTACGTTTGAAGTATGAGGTGGCAAGACAAGCAAGTAGCCCCATTCCCTGTGCCTCTGTGCGAGCACTGCCATGGGCAGATGAGGCTGAGCAAGAGCTTTCCACGCTAGCACCTTCTGGCTGCCAGCTATCTGAAGGCGTTCTCATTTCAAGAGCAGGGCTGCGAAAGGAGCCTAGCAGGTACACCATCTTTCCCAGGCTACGTTTGAAGTTTGAGGTGGCAAGACAAGTAAGGAGCCCCATTCTCTGTGCCTCTGTGTGAGCAGTGCCATGGGCAGATGAGGCTGAGCAACAGCTTTCCAGGATAGCCCCTTCTGGCTGCCAGCTATCTGCAGACGTTCGCACTTTCGGAGCAGGGCTGTGATAGGAGCCTGGCAGGGACACCAGCATTCCCAGAATGCGTTTGAAGTTTCAAGTGGCAAGATAAGCAAGCAGCCCCATTCTCTGTGCCTCTATGCGAACAGTGCCATGGGCAGATGAGGCTGAGCAACAGCTTTCCAGGCTAGCCCCTTCTGGCTGCCAGCTATCTGCAGACGTTCGCACTTTCGGAGCAGGGCTGCGAAAGGAGCCTGCCTGGGACACAAACTTTCCCAGGCTACGTTTGAAGTATGAGGTGGCAAGACAAGCAAGTAGCCCCATTCCCTGTGCCTCTGTGCGAGCACTGCCATGGGCAGATGAGGCTGAGCAACAGCTTTCCACGCTAGCACCTTCTGGCTGCCAGCTATCTGCAGACGTTCTCATTTCAAGAGCAGGGCTGCGAAAGGAGCCTAGCAGGTACACCATCTTTCCCGGGCTACGTTTGAAGTTTGAGGTGGCAAGACAAGCAAGGAGACCCATTCTCTGTGCCTCTGTGCGAGCACTGCCATGGGCAGATGAGGCTGAGCAACAGCTTTCCAGGATAGCCCCTTCTGGCTGCCAGCTATCTGCAGACGTTCGCACTTTCGGAGCAGGGCTGTGATAGGAGCCTGGCAGGGACACCAGCATTCCCAGAATGCGTTTGAAGTTTCAAGTGGCAAGTTAAGGAAGCAGCCCCATTCTCTGTGCCTCTATGCGAACAGTGCCATGGGCAGATGAGGCTGAGCAACAGCTTTCCAGGCTAGCCCCTTCTGCCTGCCAGCTATCTGCAGACGTTCGCACTTTCGGAGCAGGGCTGCGAAAGGAGCCTGGCTGGGACACCAACTTTCCCAGGCTACGTTTGAAGTATGAGGTGGCAAGACAAGCAAGTAGCCCCATTCCCTGTGCCTCTGTGCGAGCACTGCCATGGGCAGATGAGGCTGAGCAACAGCTTTCCACGCTAGCACATTCTGGCTGCCAGCTATCTGCAGACGTTCTCATTTCAAGAGCAGGGCTGCGAAAGGAGCCTAGCAGGTACACCATCTTTCCCAGGCTACGTTTGAAGTTTGAGGTGGCAAGACAAGTAAGGAGCCCCATTCTCTGTGCCTCTGTGCGAGCAGTGCCATGGGCAGATGAGGCTGAGCAACAGCTTTCCAGGATAGCCCCTTCTGGCTGCCAGCTATCTGCAGACGTTCGCACTTTCGGAGCAGGGCTGTGATAGGAGCCTGGCAGGGACACCAGCATTCCCAGAATGCGTTTGATGTTTCAAGTGGCAAGATAAGCAAGCAGCCCCAGTATCTGTGCCTCTATGCGAACAGTGCCATGGGCAGATGAGGCTGAGCAACAGCTTTCCAGGCTAGCCCCTTCTGGCTGCCAGCTATCTGCAGACGTTCGCACTTTCGGAGCAGGGCTGCGAAAGGAGCCTGGCTGGGACACCAACTTTCCCAGGCTACGTTTGAAGTATGAGGTGGCAAGACAAGCAAGTAGCCCCATTCCCTGTGCCTCTGTGCGAGCACTGCCATGGGCAGATGAGGCTGAGCAACAGCTTTCCACGCTAGCACCTTATGGCTGCCAGCTATCTGCAGACGTTCTCATTTCAAGAGCAGGGCTGCGAAAGGAGCCTAGCAGGTACACCATCTTTCCCAGGCTACGTTTGAAGTTTGAGGTGGCAACACAAGCAAGGAGCCCCATTCTCTGTGCCTCTGTGCGAGCACTGCCATGGGCAGATGAGGCTGAGCAACAGCTTTCCAGGATAGCCCCTTCTGGCTGCCAGCTATCTGCAGACGTTCGCACTTTCGGAGCAGGGCTGTGATAGGAGCCTGGCAGGGACACCAGCATTCCCAGAATGCGTTTGAAGTTTCAAGTGGCAAGTTAAGGAAGCAGCCCCATTCTCTGTGCCTCTATGCGAACAGTGCCATGGGCAGATGAGGCTGAGCAACAGCTTTCCAGGCTAGTCCCTTCTGGCTGCCAGCTATCTGCAGACGTTCGCACTTTCGGAGCAGGGCTGTGATAGGAGACTGGCAGGGACACCACCATTCCCAGCATGCGTTTGAGGCTTCAAGTGGCAAGATAACCAAGCAGCCCCAGTATCTGTGCCTCTGTGCGAGCAGTGCCGTGGGCAGATGAGGCTGAGCAACAGCTTTCCAGGCTAGCCCCTTCTGCCTGCCAGCTATCTGCAGACGTTCGCGTTTTCGGAGCAGGGCTGACGAAGGCTCCTGGCACAGACACCAAGAGCTACGTTTGAAATTTGAGGTGGCAAGACAAGCAAGCAGCCCCATTCTCTGTGCCTCTCTGCGAGCACTGCCATGGGCAGATGAGGCTGAGCAACAGCTTTCCAGGCTAGCCCCTTCTGGCTGCCAGCTATCTGCAGACGTTCGCATTTCAAGAGCAGGGCTGCGAAAGGAGCCTAGCAGGTACACCATCTTTCCCAGGCTACGTTTGAAGTTTGAGGTGGCAAGACAAGCAAGGAGCCCCATTCTCTGTGCCTCTGTGCGAGCAGTGCCGTGGGCAGATGAGGCTGAGCAACAGCTTTCCACGCTAGCACCTTCTGGCTGCCAGCTCTCTGCAGACGTTTGAACTTTCGGAGCAGGGGTGCGAAAGGAGCCTAGCAGGTACACCATCTTTCCCAGGCTACGTTTGAAGTTTGAGGTGGCAAGACAAGTAAGGAGCCCCATTCTCTGTGCCTCTGTGCGAGCAGTGCCATGGGCAGATGGGGCTGAGCAACAGCTTTCCAGGATAGCCCCTTCTGGCTGCCAGCTATCTGCAGACGTTCGCATTTCAAGAGCAGGGATGCGAAAGGAGCCTAGCAGGTACACCATCTTTCCCAGGCTACGTTTGAAGTTTGAGGTGGCAAGACAAGCAAGGAGCCCCATTCTCTGTGCCTCTGTGCGAGCAGTGCCGTGAGCAGATGAGGCTGAGCAACAGCTTTCCAGGCTAGAACCTTCTGGCTGCCAGCTATCTGCAGACGTTCGCATTTTCGGGGCAGGGCTGCGTAAGGAGACTGGCTGGGACACGAACTTTCCCAGGCTACGTTTGAAGTTTGAGGTGGCAAGACAAGCAAGGAGCCCCATTCTCTGTGCCTCTGTGCGAGCAGTGTGGTGGGCAGATGAGCCTGAGCAACAGCTTTCCAGGCTAGCACCTTCTGGCTGCCAGCTATCTGCAGACGTTCGCACTTTCGGAGCAGGGCTGTGATAGGAGACTGGCAGGGACACCACCATTCCCAGCATGCGTTTGAGGCTTCAAGTGGCAAGATAACCAAGCAGCCCCAGTATCTGTGCCTCTGTGCGAGCAGTGCCGTGGGCAGATGAGGCTGAGCAACAGCTTTCCAGGCTAGCCCCTTCTGCCTGCCAGCTATCTGCAGACGTTCGCGTTTTCGGAGCAGGGCTGACGCAGGCTCCTGGCACAGACACCAAGAGCTACGTTTGAAATTTGAGGTGGCAAGACAAGCAAGCAGCCCCATTCTCTGTGCCTCTCTGCGAGCACTGCCATGGGCAGATGAGGCTGAGCAACAGCTTTCCAGGCTAGCCCCTTCTGGCTGCCAGCTATCTGCAGACGTTCGCATTTCAAGAGCAGGGCTGCGAAAGGAGCCTAGCAGGTACACCATCTTTCCCAGGCTACGTTTGAAGTTTGAGGTGGCAAGACAAGCAAGGAGCCGAATTCTCTGTGCCTCTGTGCGAGCAGTGCCGTGGGCAGATGAGGCTGAGCAACAGCTTTCCAGGCTAGCCCCTTCTGCCTGCCAGCTACCTGCAGACGTTCGCATTTCAAGAGCAGGGCTGCGAAAGGAGCCTAGCAGGTACACCATCTTTCCCAGGCTACGTTTGAAGTTTGAGGTGGCAAGACAAGCAAGGAGCCCCATTCTCTGTGCCTCTGTGCGAGCAGTGCCGTGGGCAGATGAGGCTGAGCAACAGCTTTGCAGGCTAGCCCCTTCTGTCTGCCAGCTATCTGCAGACGTTCGCATTTTCGGAGCAGGGCCGACGCAGGCTCCTGGCACAGACCACAGGAGCTACGTTTGAAGTTTGAGGTGGCAAGACAAGCAAGCAGACCCAGTCTCTGTGCCTCTGTGCGAGCACTGCCATGGGCAGATGAGGCTGAGCAACAGCTTTCCAGGCTAGCCCCTTCTGCCTGCCAGCTATCTGCAGACGTTCGCACTTTCGGAGCAGGGCTGCGAAAGGAGCCTGGCTGGGACACCAACTTTCCCAGGCTACGTTTGAAGTATGAGGTGGCAAGACAAGCAAGTAGCCCCATTCCCTGTGCCTCTGTGCGAGCACTGCCATGGGCAGATGAGGCTGAGCAAGAGCTTTCCACGCTAGCACCTTCTGGCTGCCAGCTATCTGAAGGCGTTCTCATTTCAAGAGCAGGGCTGCGAAAGGAGCCTAGCAGGTACACCATCTTTCCCAGGCTACGTTTGAAGTTTGAGGTGGCAAGACAAGTAAGGAGCCCCATTCTCTGTGCCTCTGTGCGAGCAGTGCCATGGGCAGATGAGGCTGAGCAACAGCTTTCCAGGATAGCCCCTTCTGGCTGCCAGCTATCTGCAGACGTTCGCACTTTCGGAGCAGGGCTGTGATAGGAGCCTGGCAGGGACACCAGCATTCCCAGAATGCGTTTGAAGTTTCAAGTGGCAAGATAAGCAAGCAGCCCCATTCTCTGTGCCTCTATGCGAACAGTGCCATGGGCAGATGAGGCTGAGCAACAGCTTTCCAGGCTAGCCCCTTCTGGCTGCCAGCTATCTGCAGACGTTCGCACTTTCGGAGCAGGGCTGCGAAAGGAGCCTGCCTGGGACACAAACTTTCCCAGGCTACGTTTGAAGTATGAGGTGGCAAGACAAGCAAGTAGCCCCATTCCCTGTGCCTCTGTGCGAGCACTGCCATGGGCAGATGAGGCTGAGCAACAGCTTTCCACGCTAGCACCTTCTGGCTGCCAGCTATCTGCAGACGTTCTCATTTCAAGAGCAGGGCTGCGAAAGGAGCCTAGCAGGTACACCATCTTTCCCGGGCTACGTTTGAAGTTTGAGGTGGCAAGACAAGCAAGGAGACCCATTCTCTGTGCCTCTGTGCGAGCACTGCCATGGGCAGATGAGGCTGAGCAACAGCTTTCCAGGATAGCCCCTTCTGGCTGCCAGCTATCTGCAGACGTTCGCACTTTCGGAGCAGGGCTGTGATAGGAGCCTGGCAGGGACACCAGCATTCCCAGAATGCGTTTGAAGTTTCAAGTGGCAAGTTAAGGAAGCAGCCCCATTCTCTGTGCCTCTATGCGAACAGTGCCATGGGCAGATGAGGCTGAGCAACAGCTTTCCAGGCTAGCCCCTTCTGCCTGCCAGCTATGTGCAGACGTTCGCACTTTCGGAGCAGGGCTGCGAAAGGAGCCTGGCTGGGACACCAACTTTCCCAGGCTACGTTTGAAGTATGAGGTGGCAAGACAAGCAAGTAGCCCCATTCTCTGTGCCTCTGTGCGAGCACTGCCATGGGCAGATGAGGCTGAGCAACAGCTTTCCACGCTAGCACATTCTGGCTGCCAGCTATCTGCAGACGTTCTCATTTCAAGAGCAGGGCTGCGAAAGGAGCCTAGCAGGTACACCATCTTTCCCAGGCTACGTTTGAAGTTTGAGGTGGCAAGACAAGTAAGGAGCCCCATTCTCTGTGCCTCTGTGCGAGCAGTGCCATGGGCAGATGAGGCTGAGCAACAGCTTTCCAGGATAGCCCCTTCTGGCTGCCAGCTATCTGCAGACGTTCGCACTTTCGGAGCAGGGCTGTGATAGGAGCCTGGCAGGGACACCAGCATTCCCAGAATGCGTTTGAAGTTTCAAGTGGCAAGATAAGCAAGCAGCCCCAGTATCTGTGCCTCTATGCGAACAGTGCCATGGGCAGATGAGGCTGAGCAACAGCTTTCCAGGCTAGCCCCTTCTGGCTGCCAGCTATCTGCAGACGTTCGCACTTTCGGAGCAGGGCTGCGAAAGGAGCCTGGCTGGGACACCAACTTTCCCAGGCTACGTTTGAAGTATGAGGTGGCAAGACAAGCAAGTAGCCCCATTCCCTGTGCCTCTGTGCGAGCACTGCCATGGGCAGATGAGGCTGAGCAACAGCTTTCCACGCTAGCACCTTATGGCTGCCAGCTATCTGCAGACGTTCTCATTTCAAGAGCAGGGCTGCGAAAGGAGCCTAGCAGGTACACCATCTTTCCCAGGCTACGTTTGAAGTTTGAGGTGGCAAGACAAGCAAGGAGCCCCATTCTCTGTGCCTCTGTGCGAGCACTGCCATGGGCAGATGAGGCTGAGCAACAGCTTTCCAGGATAGCCCCTTCTGGCTGCCAGCTATCTGCAGACGTTCGCACTTTCGGAGCAGGGCTGTGATAGGAGCCTGGCAGGGACACCAGCATTCCCAGAATGCGTTTGAAGTTTCAAGTGGCAAGTTAAGGAAGCAGCCCCATTCTCTGTGCCTCTATGCGAACAGTGCCATGGGCAGATGAGGCTGAGCAACAGCTTTCCAGGCTAGTCCCTTCTGGCTGCCAGCTATCTGCAGACGTTCGCACTTTCGGAGCAGGGCTGTGATAGGAGACTGGCAGGGACACCACCATTCCCAGCATGCGTTTGAGGCTTCAAGTGGCAAGATAACCAAGCAGCCCCAGTATCTGTGCCTCTGTGCGAGCAGTGCCGTGGGCAGATGAGGCTGAGCAACTGCTTTCCAGGCTAGCCCCTTCTGCCTGCCAGCTATCTGCAGACGTTCGCGTTTTCGGAGCAGGGCTGACGCAGGCTCCTGGCACAGACACCAAGAGCTACGTTTGAAATTTGAGGTGGCAAGACAAGCAAGCAGCCCCATTCTCTGTGCCTCTCTGCGAGCACTGCCATGGGCAGATGAGGCTGAGCAACAGCTTTCTAGGCTAGCCCCTTCTGGCTGCCAGCTATCTGCAGATGTTCGCATTTCAAGAGCAGGGCTGCGAAAGGAGCCTAGCAGGTACACCATCTTTCCCAGGCTACGTTTGAAGTTTGAGGTGGCAAGACAAGCAAGGAGCCCCATTCTCTGTGCCTCTGTGCGAGCAGTGCCGTGGGCAGATGAGGCTGAGCAACAGCTTTCCACGCTAGCACCTTCTGGCTGCCAGCTCTCTGCAGACGTTTGAACTTTCGGAGCAGGGGTGCGAAAGGAGCCTAGCAGGTACACCATCTTTCCCAGGCTACGTTTGAAGTTTGAGGTGGCAAGACAAGTAAGGAGCCCCATTCTCTGTGCCTCTGTGCGAGCAGTGCCATGGGCAGATGGGGCTGAGCAACAGCTTTCCAGGATAGCCCCTTCTGGCTGCCAGCTATCTGCAGACGTTCGCATTTCAAGAGCAGGGCTGCGAAAGGAGCCTAGCAGGTACACCATCTTTCCCAGGCTACGTTTGAAGTTTGAGGTGGCAAGAGAAGCAAGGAGCCCCATTCTCTGTGCCTCTGTGCGAGCAGTGCCGTGAGCAGATGAGGCTGAGCAACAGCTTTCCAGGCTAGAACCTTCTGGCTGCCAGCTATCTGCAGACGTTCGCATTTTCGGGGCAGGGCTGCGAAAGGAGACTGGCTGGGACACGAACTTTCCCTGGCTACGTTTGAAGTTTGAGGTGGCAAGACAAGCAAGGAGCCCCATTCTCTGTGCCTCTGTGCGAGCAGTGTCGTGGGCAGATGAGCCTGAGCAACAGCTTTCCAGGCTAGCACCTTCTGGCTGCCAGCTATCTGCAGACGTTCGCACTTTCGGAGCAGGGCTGTGATAGGAGACTGGCAGGGACACCACCATTCCCAGCATGCGTTTGAGGCTTCAAGTGGCAAGATAACCAAGCAGCCCCAGTATCTGTGCCTCTGTGCGAGCAGTGCCGTGGGCAGATGAGGCTGAGCAACATCTTTCCAGGCTAGCCCCTTCTGCCTGCCAGCTATCTGCAGACGTTCGCGTTTTCGGAGCAGGGCTGACGCAGGCTCCTGGCACAGACACCAAGAGCTACGTTTGAAATTTGAGGTGGCAAGACAAGCAAGCAGCCCCATTCTCTGTGCCTCTCTGCGAGCACTGCCATGGGCAGATGAGGCTGAGCAACAGCTTTCCAGGCTAGCCCCTTCTGGCTGCCAGCTATCTGCAGACGTTCGCATTTCAAGAGCAGGGCTGCGAAAGGAGCCTAGCAGGTACACCATCTTTCCCAGGCTACGTTTGAAGTTTGAGGTGGCAAGACAAGCAAGGAGCCGAATTCTCTGTGCCTCTGTGCGAGCAGTGCCGTGGACAGATGAGGCTGAGCAACAGCTTTCCAGGCTAGCCCCTTCTGCCTGCCAGCTATCTGCAGACGTTCGCATTTCAAGAGCAGGGCTGCGAAAGGAGCCTAGCAGGTACACCATCTTTCCCAGGCTACGTTTGAAGTTTGAGGTGGCAAGACAAGCAAGGAGCCCCATTCTCTGTGCCTCTGTGCGAGCAGTGCCGTGGGCAGATGAGGCTGAGCAACAGCTTTGCAGGCTAGCCCCTTCTGCCTGCCAGCTATCTGCAGACGTTCGCATTTTCGGAGCAGGGCTGACGCAGGCTCCTGGCACAGACCACAGGAGCTACGTTTGAAGTTTGAGGTGGCAAGACAAGCAAGCAGACCCAGTCTCTGTGCCTCTGTGCGAGCACTGCCATGGGCAGATGAGGCTGAGCAACAGCTTTCCAGGCTAGCCCCTTCTGCCTGCCAGCTATCTGCAGACGTTCGCACTTTCGGAGCAGGGCTGCGAAAGGAGCCTGGCTGGGACACCAACTTTCCCAGGCTACGTTTGAAGTATGAGGTGGCAAGACAAGCAAGTAGCCCCATTCCCTGTGCCTCTGTGCGAGCACTGCCATGGGCAGATGAGGCTGAGCAAGAGCTTTCCACGCTAGCACCTTCTGGCTGCCAGCTATCTGAAGGCGTTCTCATTTCAAGAGCAGGGCTGCGAAAGGAGCCTAGCAGGTACACCATCTTTCCCAGGCTACGTTTGAAGTTTGAGGTGGCAAGACAAGTAAGGAGCCCCATTCTCTGTGCCTCTGTGCGAGCAGTGCCATGGGCAGATGAGGCTGAGCAACAGCTTTCCAGGATAGCCCCTTCTGGCTGCCAGCTATCTGCAGACGTTCGCACTTTCGGAGCAGGGCTGTGATAGGAGCCTGGCAGGGACACCAGCATTCCCAGAATGCGTTTGAAGTTTCAAGTGGCAAGTTAAGGAAGCAGCCCCATTCTCTGTGCCTCTATGCGAACAGTGCCATGGGCAGATGAGGCTGAGCAACAGCTTTCCAGGCTAGCCCCTTCTGCCTGCCAGCTATCTGCAGACGTTCGCACTTTCGGAGCAGGGCTGCGAAAGGAGCCTGGCTGGGACACCAACTTTCCCAGGCTACGTTTGAAGTATGAGGTGGCAAGACAAGCAAGTAGCCCCATTCCCTGTGCCTCTGTGCGAGCACTGCCATGGGCAGATGAGGCTGAGCAACAGCTTTCCACGCTAGCACATTCTGGCTGCCAGCTATCTGCAGACGTTCTCATTTCAAGAGCAGGGCTGCGAAAGGAGCCTAGCAGGTACACCATCTTTCCCAGGCTACGTTTGAAGTTTGAGGTGGCAAGACAAGTAAGGAGCCCCATTCTCTGTGCCTCTGTGCGAGCAGTGCCATGGGCAGATGAGGCTGAGCAACAGCTTTCCAGGATAGCCCCTTCTGGCTGCCAGCTATCTGCAGACGTTCGCACTTTCGGAGCAGGGCTGTGATAGGAGCCTGGCAGGGACACCAGCATTCCCAGAATGCGTTTGAAGTTTCAAGTGGCAAGATAAGCAAGCAGCCCCAGTATCTGTGCCTCTATGCGAACAGTGCCATGGGCAGATGAGGCTGAGCAACAGCTTTCCAGGCTAGCCCCTTCTGGCTGCCAGCTATCTGCAGACGTTCGCACTTTCGGAGCAGGGCTGCGAAAGGAGCCTGGCTGGGACACCAACTTTCCCAGGCTACGTTTGAAGTATGAGGTGGCAAGACAAGCAAGTAGCCCCATTCCCTGTGCCTCTGTGCGAGCACTGCCATGGGCAGATGAGGCTGAGCAACAGCTTTCCACGCTAGCACCTTCTGGCTGCCAGCTATCTGCAGACGTTCTCATTTCAAGAGCAGGGCTGCGAAAGGAGCCTAGCAGGTACACCATCTTTCCCAGGCTACGTTTGAAGTTTGAGGTGGCAAGACAAGCAAGGAGCCCCATTCTCTGTGCCTCTGTGCGAGCACTGCCATGGGCAGATGAGGCTGAGCAACAGCTTTCCAGGATAGCCCCTTCTGGCTGCCAGCTATCTGCAGACGTTCGCACTTTCGGAGCAGGGCTGTGATAGGAGCCTGGCAGGGACACCAGCATTCCCAGAATGCGTTTGAAGTTTCAAGTGGCAAGTTAAGGAAGCAGCCCCATTCTCTGTGCCTCTATGCGAACAGTGCCATGGGCAGATGAGGCTGAGCAACAGCTTTCCACGCTAGTCCCTTCTGCCTGCCAGCTATCTGCAGACGTTCGCATTTTTGGAGCAGGGCTGCGAAAGGAGCCTAGCAGGTACACCATCTTTCCCAGGCTACGTTTGAAGTTTGAGGTGGCAAGACAAGCAAGGAGCCCCATTCTCTGTGCCTCTGTGCGAGCAGTGCCGTGGGCAGATGAGGCTGAGCAACAGCTTTCCAGGCTAGCCCCTTCTGGCTGCCAGCTCTCTGCAGACGTTTGAACTTTCGGAGCAGGGGTGCGAAAGGAGCCTAGCAGGTACACCATCTTTCCCAGGCTACGTTTGAAGTTTGAGGTGGCAAGACAAGTAAGGAGCCCCATTCTCTGTGCCTCTGTGCGAGCAGTGCCATGGGCAGATGGGGCTGAGCAACAGCTTTCCAGGATAGCCCCTTCTGGCTGCCAGCTATCTGCAGACGTTCGCATTTCAAGAGCAGGGCTGCGAAAGGAGCCTAGCAGGTACACCATCTTTCCCAGGCTACGTTTGAAGTTTGAGGTGGCAAGACAAGCAAGGAGCCCCATTCTCTGTGCCTCTGTGCGAGCAGTGCCGTGAGCAGATGAGGCTGAGCAACAGCTTTCCAGGCTAGAACCTTCTGGCTGCCAGCTATCTGCAGACGTTCGCATTTTCGGGGCAGGGCTGCGAAAGGAGACTGGCTGGGACACGAACTTTCCCAGGCTACGTTTGAAGTTTGAGGTGGCAAGACAAGCAAGGAGCCCCATTCTCTGTGCCTCTGTGCGAGCAGTGTGGTGGGCAGATGAGCCTGAGCAACAGCTTTCCAGGCTAGCACCTTCTGGCTGCCAGCTATCTGCAGACGTTCGCACTTTCGGAGCAGGGCTGTGATAGGAGACTGGCAGGGACACCACCATTCCCAGCATGCGTTTGAGGCTTCAAGTGGCAAGATAACCAAGCAGCCCCAGTATCTGTGCCTCTGTGCGAGCAGTGCCGTGGGCAGATGAGGCTGAGCAACAGCTTTCCAGGCTAGCCCCTTCTGCCTGCCAGCTATCTGCAGACGTTCGCGTTTTCGGAGCAGGGCTGACGCAGGCTCCTGGCACAGACACCAAGAGCTACGTTTGAAATTTGAGGTGGCAAGACAAGCAAGCAGCCCCATTCTCTGTGCCTCTCTGCGAGCACTGCCATGGGCAGATGAGGCTGAGCAACAGCTTTCCAGGCTAGCCCCTTCTGGCTGCCAGCTATCTGCAGACGTTCGCATTTCAAGAGCAGGGCTGCGAAAGGAGCCTGGCTGGGACACCATCTTTCCCAGGCTACGTTTGAAGTTTGAGGTGGCAAGACAAGCAAGGAGCCGAATTCTCTGTGCCTCTGTGCGAGCAGTGCCGTGGGCAGATGAGGCTGAGCAACAGCTTTCCAGGCTAGCCCCTTCTGCCTGCCAGCTATCTGCAGACGTTCGCACTTTCGGAGCAGGGCTGCGAAAGGAGCCTAGCAGGTACACCATCTTTCCCAGGCTACGTTTGAAGTTTGAGGTGGCAAGACAAGCAAGGAGCCCCATTCTCTGTGCCTCTGTGCGAGCAGTGCCGTGGGCAGATGAGGCTGAGCAACAGCTTTGCATTCTAGCCTCTTCTGCCTGCCAGCTATCTGCAGACGTTCGCATTTTCGGAGCAGGGCTGACGCAGGCTCCTGGCACAGACCACAGGAGCTACGTTTGAAGTTTGAGGTGGCAAGACAAGCAAGCAGACCCAGTCTCTGTGCCTCTGTGCGAGCACTGCCATGGGCAGATGAGGCTGAGCAACAGCTTTCCAGGCTAGCCCCTTCTGCCTGCCAGCTATCTGCAGACGTTCGCACTTTCGGAGCAGGGCTGCGAAAGGAGCCTGGCTGGGACACCAACTTTCCCAGGCTACGTTTGAAGTATGAGGTGGCAAGACAAGCAAGTAGCCCCATTCCCTGTGCCTCTGTGCGAGCACTGCCATGGGCAGATGAGGCTGAGCAACAGCTTTCCACGCTAGCACTTTCTGGCTGCCAGCTATCTGAAGGCGTTCTCATTTCAAGAGCAGGGCTGCGAAAGGAGCCTAGCAGGTACACCATCTTTCCCAGGCTACGTTTGAAGTTTGAGGTGGCAAGACAAGTAAGGAGCCCCATTCTCTGTGCCTCTGTGCGAGCAGTGCCATGGGCAGATGAGGCTGAGCAACAGCTTTCCAGGATAGCCCCTTCTGGCTGCCAGCTAT
This sequence comes from Opisthocomus hoazin, assembly GCF_030867145.1. Lineage (NCBI taxonomy): Eukaryota > Metazoa > Chordata > Aves > Opisthocomiformes > Opisthocomidae > Opisthocomus > Opisthocomus hoazin. The sequence continues at coordinate 26,395,505 of NC_134424.1, read as the reverse complement.
CTGCAGACGTTCGCACTTTCGGAGCAGGGCTGTGATAGGAGCCTGGCAGGGACACCAGCATTCCCAGAATGCGTTTGAAGTTTCAAGTGGCAAGATAAGCAAGCAGCCCCATTCTCTGTGCCTCTATGCGAACAGTGCCATGGGCAGATGAGGCTGAGCAACAGCTTTCCAGGCTAGCCCCTTCTGGCTGCCAGCTATCTGCAGACGTTCGCACTTTCGGAGCAGGGCTGCGAAAGGAGCCTGGCTGGGACACAAACTTTCCCAGGCTACGTTTGAAGTATGAGGTGGCAAGACAAGCAAGTAGCCCCATTCCCTGTGCCTCTGTGCGAGCACTGCCATGGGCAGATGAGGCTGAGCAGCAGCTTTCCAGGATAGCCCCTTCTGGCTGCCAGCTATCTGCAGACGTTCTCATTTCAAGAGTAGGGCTGCGAAAGGAGCCTAGCAGGTACACCATCTTTCCCGGGCTACGTTTGAAGTTTGAGGTGGCAAGACAAGCAAGGAGACCCATTCTCTGTGCCTCTGTGCGAGCAGTGCCATGGGCAGATGAGGCTGAGCAACAGCTTTCCAGGATAGCCCCTTCTGGCTGCCAGCTATCTGCAGACGTTCGCACTTTCGGAGCAGGGCTGTGATAGGAGCCTGGCAGGGACACCAGCATTCCCAGAATGCGTTTGAAGTTTCAAGTGGCAAGTTAAGGAAGCAGCCCCATTCTCTGTGCCTCTATGCGAACAGTGCCATGGGCAGATGAGGCTGAGTAACAGCTTTCCAGGCTAGCCCCTTCTGCCTGCCAGCTATCTGCAGACGTTCGCATTTTCGGAGCAGGGCTGACGCAGGCTCCTGGCACAGACCACAGGAGCTACGTTTGAAGTTTGAGGTGGCAAGACAAGCAAGGAGCCCCATTCTCTGTGCCTCTGTGCGAGCAGTGCCGTGGGCAGATGAGGCTGAGCAACAGCTTTCCACGCTAGCCCCTTCTGCCTGCCAGCTATCTGCAGACGTTCGCATTTTCGGAGCAGGGCTGACGCAGGCTCCTGGCACAGACCACAGGAGCTACGTTTGAAGTTTGAGGTGGCAAGACAAGCAAGCAGACCCAGTCTCTGTGCCTCTGTGCGAGCACTGCCATGGGCAGATGAGGCTGAGCAACAGCTTTCCAGGCTAGCCCCTTCTGCCTGCCAGCTATCTGCAGACGTTCGCACTTTCGGAGCAGGGCTGCGAAAGGAGCCTGGCTGGGACACCAACTTTCCCAGGCTACGTTTGAAGTATGAGGTGGCAAGACAAGCAAGTAGCCCCATTCCCTGTGCCTCTGTGCGAGCACTGCCATGGGCAGATGAGGCTGAGCAACAGCTTTCCACGCTAGCACATTCTGGCTGCCAGCTATCTGCAGACGTTCTTATTTCAAGAGCAGGGCTGCAAAAGGAGCCTAGCAGGTACACCATCTTTCCCAGGCTACGTTTGAAGTTTGAGGTGGCAAGACAAGTAAGGAGCCCCATTCTCTGTGCCTCTGTGCGAGCAGTGCCATGGGCAGATGAGGCTGAGCAACAGCTTTCCAGGATAGCCCCTTCTGGCTGCCAGCTATCTGCAGACGTTCGCACTTTCGGAGCAGGGCTGTGATAGGAGCCTGGCAGGGACACCAGCATTCCCAGAATGCGTTTGAAGTTTCAAGTGGCAAGATAAGCAAGGAGCCCCATTCTCTGTGCCTCTATGCGAACAGTGCCATGGGCAGATGAGGCTGAGCAACAGCTTTCCAGGCTAGCACCTTCTGGCTGCCAGCTATCTGCAGACGTTCGCACTTTCGGAGCAGGGCTGCGAAAGGAGCCTGGCTGGGACACCAACTTTCCCAGGCTACGTTTGAAGTATGAGGTGGCAAGACAAGCAAGTAGCCCCATTCCCTGTGCCTCTGTGCGAGCACTGCCATGGGCAGATGAGGCTGAGCAACAGCTTTCCAGGATAGCCCCTTCTGGCTGCCAGCTATCTGCAGACGTTCGCACTTTCGGAGCAGGGCTGTGATAGGAGCCTGGCAGGGACACCAGCATTCCCAGAATGCGTTTGAAGTTTCAAGTGGCAAGTTAAGGAAGCAGCCCCATTCTCTGTGCCTCTATGCGAACAGTGCCATGGGCAGATGAGGCTGAGCAACAGCTTTCCAGGCTAGCCCCTTCTGCCTGCCAGCTATCTGCAGACGTTCGCATTTTCGGGGCAGGGCTGCGAAAGGAGCCTAGCAGGTACACAATCTTTCCCAGGCTACGTTTGAAGTTTGAGGTGGCAAGACAAGCAAGGAGCCGAATTCTCTGTGCCTCTGTGCGAGCAGTGCCGTGGGCAGATGAGGCTGAGCAACAGCTTTCCAGGCTAGCCCCTTCTGGCTGCCAGCTATCTGCAGACGTTCGCATTTCAAGAGCAGGGCTGCGAAAGGAGCCTAGCAGGTACACCATCTTTCCCAGGCTACGTTTGAAGTTTGAGGTGGCAAGACAAGCAAGGAGCCGAATTCTCTATGCCTCTGTGCGAGCAGTGCCGTGGGCAGATGAGGCTGAGCAACAGCTTTCCAGGCTAGCCCCTTCTGGCTGCCAGCTATCTGCAGACGTTCGCATTTCAAGAGCAGGGCTGCGAAAGGAGCCTAGCAGGTACACCATCTTTCCCAGGCTACGTTTGAAGTTTGAGGTGGCAAGACAAGCAAGGAGACCCATTCTCTGTGCCTCTGTGCGAGCAGTGCCATGGGCAGATGAGGCTGAGCAACAGCTTTCCAGGATAGCCCCTTCTGGCTGCCAGCTATCTGCAGACGTTCGCACTTTCGGAGCAGGGCTGTGATAGGAGCCTGGCAGGGACACCAGCATTCCCAGAATGCGTTTGAAGTTTCAAGTGGCAAGTTAAGGAAGCAGCCCCATTCTCTGTGCCTCTATGCGAACAGTGCCATGGGCAGATGAGGCTGAGCAACAGCTTTCCAGGCTAGCCCCTTCTGCCTGCCAGCTATCTGCAGACGTTCGCATTTTCGGGGCAGGGCTGCGAAAGGAGCCTAGCAGGTACACAATCTTTCCCAGGCTACGTTTGAAGTTTGAGGTGGCAAGACAAGCAAGGAGCCGAATTCTCTGTGCCTCTGTGCGAGCAGTGCCGTGGGCAGATGAGGCTGAGCAACAGCTTTCCAGGCTAGCCCCTTCTGGCTGCCAGCTATCTGCAGACGTTCGCATTTCAAGAGCAGGGCTGCGAAAGGAGCCTAGCAGGTACACCATCTTTCCCAGGCTACGTTTGAAGTTTGAGGTGGCAAGACAAGCAAGGAGCCGAATTCTCTGTGCCTCTGTGCGAGCAGTGCCGTGGGCAGATGAGGCTGAGCAACAGCTTTCCAGGCTAGCCCCTTCTGGCTGCCAGCTATCTGCAGACGTTCGCATTTCAAGAGCAGGGCTGCGAAAGGAGCCTAGCAGGTACACCATCTTTCCCAGGCTACGTTTGAAGTTTGAGGTGGCAAGACAAGCAAGGAGCCCCATTCTCTGTGCCTCTGTGCGAGCAGTGCCGTGGGCAGATGAGGCTGAGCAACAGCTTTCCAGGCTAGCCCCTTCTGCCTGCCAGCTATCTGCAGACGTTCGCATTTTCGGAGCAGGGCTGACGCAGGCTCCTGGCACAGACCTCAGGAGCTACGTTTGAAGTTTGAGGTGGCAAGACAAGCAAGCAGACCCAGTCTCTGTGCCTCTGTGCGAGCACTGCCATGGGCAGATGAGGCTGAGCAACAGCTTTCCAGGCTAGCCCCTTCTGCCTGCCAGCTATCTGCAGACGTTCGCACTTTCGGAGCAGGGCTGCGAAAGGAGCCTGGCTGGGACACCAACTTTCCCAGGCTACGTTTGAAGTTTGAGGTGGCAAGACAAGCAAGGAGCCCCATTCTCTGTGCCTCTGTGCGAGCAGTGCCGTGGGCAGATGAGGCTGAGCAACAGCTTTCCAGGCTAGCCCCTTCTGCCTGCCAGCTATCTGCAGACGTTCGCATTTTCGGAGCAGGGCTGTGATAGGAGCCTGGCAGGGACACCAGCATTCCCAGAATGCTTTTGAAGTTTCAAGTGGTAAGTTAAGGAAGCAGCCCCATTCTCTGTGCCTCTATGCGAACAGTGCCATGGGCAGATGAGGCTGAGCAACAGCTTTCCAGGCTAGTCCCTTCTGGCTGCCAGCTATCTGCAGACGTTCTCATTTCAAGAGCAGGGCTGCGAAAGGAGCCTAGCAGGTACACCATCTTTCCCAGGCTACGTTTGAAGTTTGAGGTGGCAAGACAAGCAAGGAGCCCCATTCTCTGTGCCTCTGTGCGAGCAGTGCCGTGGGCAGATGAGGCTGAGCAACAGCTTTCCAGGCTAGCCCCTTCTGCCTGCCAGCTATCTGCAGACGTTCGCATTTTCGGAGCAGGGCTGACGCAGGCTCCTGGCACAGACCACAAGAGCTACGTTTGAAGTTTGAGGTGGCAAGACAAGCAAGCAGACCCAGTCTCTGTGCCTCTGTGCGAGCACTGCCATGGTCAGATAAGGCTAAGCAACAGCTTTCCAGGCTAGCACCTTCTGGCTGCCAGCTATCTGCAGACGTTCGCACTTTCGGAGCAGGGCTGCGAAAGGAGCCTGGCTGGGACACCAACTTTCCCAGGCTACGTTTGAAGTATGAGGTGGCAAGACAAGCAAGTAGCCCCATTCCCTGTGCCTCTGTGCGAGCACTGCCATGGGCAGATGAGGCTGAGCAACAGCTTTCCACGCTAGCACCTTCTGGCTGCCAGCTATCTGCAGACGTTCTCATTTCAAGAGCAGGGGTGCGAAAGGAGCCTAGCAGGTACACCATCTTTCCCAGGCTACGTTTGAAGTTTGAGGTGGCAAGACAAGTAAGGAGCCCCATTCTCTGTGCCTCTGTGCGAGCAGTGCCATGGGCAGATGGGGCTGAGCAACAGCTTTCCAGGATAGCCCCTTCTGGCTGCCAGCTATCTGCAGACGTTCGCATTTCAAGAGCAGGGCTGCGAAAGGAGCCTAGCAGGTACACCATCTTTCCCAGGCTACGTTTGAAGTTTGAGGTGGCAAGACAAGCAAGGAGCCCCATTCTCTGTGCCTCTGTGCGAGCAGTGTCGTGGGCAGATGAGCCTGAGCAACAGCTTTCCAGGCTAGCACCTTCTGGCTGCCAGCTATCTGCAGACGTTCGCACTTTCGGAGCAGGGCTGTGATAGGAGATTGGCAGGGACACCACCATTCCCAGCATGCGTTTGAGGCTTCAAGTGGCAAGATAACCAAGCAGCCCCAGTATCTGTGCCTCTGTGCGAGCAGTGCCGTGGGCAGATGAGGCTGAGCAACAGCTTTCCAGGCTAGCACCTTCTGCCTGCCAGCTATCTGCAGACGTTCGCGTTTTCGGAGCAGGGCTGACGCAGGCTCCTGGCACAGACACCAAGAGCTACGTTTGAAATTTGAGGTGGCAAGACAAGCAAGCAGCCCCAGTCTCTGTGCCTCTGTGCGAGCAGTGCCATGGGCAGATGAGGCTGAGCAACAGCTTTCCAGGCTAGCACCTTCTGGCTGCCAGCTATCTGCAGAAGTTCGCATTTTCGGGGCAGGGCTGCGAAAGGAGCCTGGCTGGACACGAACTTTCCCAGGCTACGTTTGAAGTTTGAGGTGGCAAGACAAGCAAGCAGCCCCATTCTCTGTGCCTCTGTGCGAGCACTGCCATGGGCAGATGAGGCTGAGCAACAGCTTTCCAGGCTAGCCCCTTCTGCCTGCCAGCTATCTGCAGACGTTCGCATTTTCGGAGCAGGGCTGACGCAGGCTCCTGGCACAGACCACAAGAGCTACGTTTGAAGTTTGAGGTGGCAAGACAAGCAAGCAGACCCAGTCTCTGTGCCTCTGTGCGAGCACTGCCATGGGCAGATGAAGCTGAGCAACAGCTTTCCAGGCTAGCCCCTTCTGGCTGCCAGCTATCTGCAGACGTTCGCACTTTCGGAGCAGGGCTGCGAAAGGAGCCTGGCTGGGACACTAACTTTCCTTGGCTACGTTTGAAGTATGAGGTGGCAAGACAAGCAAGTAGCCCCATTCCCTGTGCCTCTGTGCGAGCACTGCCATGGGCAGATGAGGCTGAGCAACAGCTTTCCACGCTAGCACCTTCTGGCTGCCAGCTATCTGCAGACGTTCTCATTTCAAGAGCAGGGCTGCGAATGGAGCCTAGCAGGTACACCATCTTTCCCAGGCTACGTTTGAAGTTTGAGGTGGCAAGACAAGTAAGGAGCCCCATTCTCTGTGCCTCTGTGCGAGCAGTGCCATGGGCAGATGAGGCTGAGCAACAGCTTTCCAGGATAGCCCCTTCTGGCTGCCAGCTATCTGCAGACGTTCGCACTTTCGGAGCAGGGCTGTGATAGGAGCCTGGCAGGGACACCAGCATTCCCAGAATGCGTTTGAAGTTTCAAGTGGCAAGTTAAGGAAGCAGCCCCATTCTCTGTGCCTCTATGCGAACAGTGCCATGGGCAGATGAGGCTGAGCAACAGCTTTCCAGGCTAGTCCCTTCTGCCTGCCAGCTATCTGCAGACGTTCGCACTTTCGGAGCAGGGCTGTGATAGGAGCCTGGCAGGGACACCAGCATTCCCAGAATGCGTTTGAAGTTTCAAGTGGCAAGTTAAGGAAGCAGCCCCATTCTCTGTGCCTCTATGCGAACAGTGCCATGGGCAGATGAGGCTGAGCAACAGCTTTCCAGGCTAGTCCCTTCTGCCTGCCAGCTATCTGCAGACGTTCGCATTTCAAGAGCAGGGCTGCGAAAGGAGCCTAGCAGGTACACCATCTTTCCCAGGCTACGTTTGAAGTTTGAGGTGGCAAGACAAGCAAGGAGCCCCATTCTCTGTGCCTCTGTGCGAGCAGTGCCGTGGGCAGATGAGGCTGAGCAACAGCTTTCCAGGCTAGCCCCTTCTGCCTGCCAGCTATCTGCAGACGTTCGCATTTTCGGAGCAGGGCTGACGAAGGCTCCTGGCACAGACCACAAGAGCTACGTTTGAAGTTTGAGGTGGCAAGACAAGCAAGCAGACTCAGTCTCTGTGCCTCTGTGCGAGCACTGCCATGGGCAGATGAGGCTGAGCAACAGCTTTCCAGGCTAGCACCTTCTGGCTGCCAGCTATCTGCAGACGTTCGCACTTTCGGAGCAGGGCTGCGAAAGGAGCCTGGCTGGGACACCAACTTTCCCAGGCTACGTTTGAAGTATGAGGTGGCAAGACAAGCAAGTAGCCCCATTCCCTGTGCCTCTGTGCGAGCACTGCCATGGGCAGATGAGGCTGAGCAAAAGCTTTCCACGCTAGCACATTCTGGCTGCCAGCTATCTGCAGACGTTCTCATTTCAAGAGCAGGGCTGCGAAAGGAGCCTAGCAGGTACACAATCTTTCCCAGGCTACGTTTGAAGTTTGAGGTGGCAAGACAAGCAAGGAGCCGAATTCTCTGTGCCTCTGTGCGAGCAGTGCCGTGGGCAGATGAGGCTGAGCAACAGCTTTCCAGGCTAGCCCCTTCTGGCTGCCAGCTATCTGCAGACGTTCGCATTTCAAGAGCAGGGCTGCGAAAGGAGCCTAGCAGGTACACCATCTTTCCCAGGCTACGTTTGAAGTTTGAGGTGGCAAGACAAGCAAGGAGCCGAATTCTCTGTGCCTCTGTGCGAGCAGTGCCGTGGGCAGATGAGGCTGAGCAACAGCTTTCCAGGCTAGCCCCTTCTGGCTGCCAGCTATCTGCAGACGTTCGCATTTCAAGAGCAGGGCTGCGAAAGGAGCCTAGCAGGTACACCATCTTTCCCAGGCTACGTTTGAAGTTTGAGGTGGCAAGACAAGCAAGGAGCCCCATTCTCTGTGCCTCTGTGCGAGCAGTGCCGTGGGCAGATGAGGCTGAGCAACAGCTTTGCAGGCTAGCCCCTTCTGCCTGCCAGCTATCTGCAGACGTTCGCATTTTCGGAGCAGGGCTGACGCAGGCTCCTGGCACAGACCTCAGGAGCTACGTTTGAAGTTTGAGGTGGCAAGACAAGCAAGCAGCCCCATTCTCTGTGCCTCTGTGCGAGCACTGCCATGGGCAGATGAGGCTGAGCAACAGCTTTCCAGGCTAGCCCCTTCTGCCTGCCAGCTATCTGCAGACGTTCGCACTTTCGGAGCAGGGCTGCGAAAGGAGCCTGGCTGGGACACCAACTTTCCCAGGCTACGTTTGAAGTTTGAGGTGGCAAGACAAGCAAGGAGCCCCATTCTCTGTGCCTCTGTGCGAGCAGTGCCGTGGGCAGATGAGGCTGAGCAACAGCTTTCCAGGCTAGCCCCTTCTGCCTGCCAGCTATCTGCAGACGTTCGCATTTTCGGAGCAGGGCTGTGATAGGAGCCTGGCAGGGACACCAGCATTCCCAGAATGCTTTTGAAGTTTCAAGTGGTAAGTTAAGGAAGCAGCCCCATTCTCTGTGCCTCTATGCGAACAGTGCCATGGGCAGATGAGGCTGAGCAACAGCTTTCCAGGCTAGTCCCTTCTGGCTGCCAGCTATCTGCAGACGTTCTCATTTCAAGAGCAGGGCTGCGAAAGGAGCCTAGCAGGTACACCATCTTTCCCAGGCTACGTTTGAAGTTTGAGGTGGCAAGACAAGCAAGGAGCCCCATTCTCTGTGCCTCTGTGCGAGCAGTGCCGTGGGCAGATGAGGCTGAGCAACAGCTTTCCAGGCTAGCCCCTTCTGCCTGCCAGCTATCTGCAGACGTTCGCATTTTCGGAGCAGGGCTGACGCAGGCTCCTGGCACAGACCACAAGAGCTACGTTTGAAGTTTGAGGTGGCAAGACAAGCAAGCAGACCCAGTCTCTGTGCCTCTGTGCGAGCACTGCCATGGTCAGATAAGGCTAAGCAACAGCTTTCCAGGCTAGCACCTTCTGGCTGCCAGCTATCTGCAGACGTTCGCACTTTCGGAGCAGGGCTGCGAAAGGAGCCTGGCTGGGACACCAACTTTCCCAGGCTACGTTTGAAGTATGAGGTGGCAAGATAAGCAAGTAGCCCCATTCCCTGTGCCTCTGTGCGAGCACTGCCATGGGCAGATGAGGCTGAGCAACAGCTTTCCACGCTAGCACCTTCTGGCTGCCAGCTATCTGCAGACGTTCTCATTTCAAGAGCAGGGGTGCGAAAGGAGCCTAGCAGGTACACCATCTTTCCCAGGCTACGTTTGAAGTTTGAGGTGGCAAGACAAGTAAGGAGCCCCATTCTCTGTGCCTCTGTGCGAGCAGTGCCATGGGCAGATGGGGCTGAGCAACAGCTTTCCAGGATAGCCCCTTCTGGCTGCCAGCTATCTGCAGACGTTCGCATTTCAAGAGCAGGGCTGCGAAAGGAGCCTAGCAGGTACACCATCTTTCCCAGGCTACGTTTGAAGTTTGAGGTGGCAAGACAAGCAAGGAGCCCCATTCTCTGTGCCTCTGTGCGAGCAGTGTCGTGGGCAGATGAGCCTGAGCAACAGCTTTCCAGGCTAGCACCTTCTGGCTGCCAGCTATCTGCAGACGTTCGCACTTTCGGAGCAGGGCTGTGATAGGAGACTGGCAGGGACACCACCATTCCCAGCATGCGTTTGAGGCTTCAAGTGGCAAGATAACCAAGCAGCCCCAGTATCTGTGCCTCTGTGCGAGCAGTGCCGTGGGCAGATGAGGCTGAGCAACAGCTTTCCAGGCTAGCACCTTCTGCCTGCCAGCTATCTGCAGACGTTCGCGTTTTCGGAGCAGGGCTGACGCAGGCTCCTGGCACAGACACCAAGAGCTACGTTTGAAATTTGAGGTGGCAAGACAAGCAAGCAGCCCCAGTCTCTGTGCCTCTGTGCGAGCAGTGCCATGGGCAGATGAGGCTGAGCAACAGCTTTCCAGGCTAGCACCTTCTGGCTGCCAGCTATCTGCAGAAGTTCGCATTTTCGGGGCAGGGCTGCGAAAGGAGCCTGGCTGGACACGAACTTTCCCAGGCTACGTTTGAAGTTTGAGGTGGCAAGACAAGCAAGCAGCCCCATTCTCTGTGCCTCTGTGCGAGCACTGCCATGGGCAGATGAGGCTGAGCAACAGCTTTCCAGGCTAGCCCCTTCTGCCTGCCAGCTATCTGCAGACGTTCGCATTTTCGGAGCAGGGCTGACGCAGGCTCCTGGCACAGACCTCAAGAGCTACGTTTGAAGTTTGAGGTGGCAAGACAAGCAAGCAGACCCAGTCTCTGTGCCTCTGTGCGAGCACTGCCATGGGCAGATGAAGCTGAGCAACAGCTTTCCAGGCTAGCCCCTTCTGGCTGCCAGCTATCTGCAGACGTTCGCACTTTCGGAGCAGGGCTGCGAAAGGAGCCTGGCTGGGACACTAACTTTCCTTGGCTACGTTTGAAGTATGAGGTGGCAAGACAAGCAAGTAGCCCCATTCCCTGTGCCTCTGTGCGAGCACTGCCATGGGCAGATGAGGCTGAGCAACAGCTTTCCACGCTAGCACCTTCTGGCTGCCAGCTATCTGCAGACGTTCTCATTTCAAGAGCAGGGCTGCGAATGGAGCCTAGCAGGTACACCATCTTTCCCAGGCTACGTTTGAAGTTTGAGGTGGCAAGACAAGTAAGGAGCCCCATTCTCTGTGCCTCTGTGCGAGCAGTGCCATGGGCAGATGAGGCTGAGCAACAGCTTTCCAGGATAGCCCCTTCTGGCTGCCAGCTATCTGCAGACGTTCGCACTTTCGGAGCAGGGCTGTGATAGGAGCCTGGCAGGGACACCAGCATTCCCAGAATGCGTTTGAAGTTTCAAGTGGCAAGTTAAGGAAGCAGCCCCATTCTCTGTGCCTCTATGCGAACAGTGCCATGGGCAGATGAGGCTGAGCAACAGTTTTCCAGGCTAGTCCCTTCTGCCTGCCAGCTATCTGCAGACGTTCGCACTTTCGGAGCAGGGCTGTGATAGGAGCCTGGCAGGGACACCAGCATTCCCAGAATGCGTTTGAAGTTTCAAGTGGCAAGTTAAGGAAGCAGCCCCATTCTCTGTGCCTCTATGCGAACAGTGCCATGGGCAGATGAGGCTGAGCAACAGCTTTCCAGGCTAGTCCCTTCTGCCTGCCAGCTATCTGCAGACGTTCGCATTTCAAGAGCAGGGCTGCGAAAGGAGCCTAGCAGGTACACCATCTTTCCCAGGCTACGTTTGAAGTTTGAGGTGGCAAGACAAGCAAGGAGCCCCATTCTCTGTGCCTCTGTGCGAGCAGTGCCGTGGGCAGATGAGGCTGAGCAACAGCTTTCCAGGCTAGCCCCTTCTGCCTGCCAGCTATCTGCAGACGTTCGCATTTTCGGAGCAGGGCTGACGAAGGCTCCTGGCACAGACCACAAGAGCTACGTTTGAAGTTTGAGGTGGCAAGACAAGCAAGCAGACCCAGTCTCTGTGCCTCTGTGCGAGCACTGCCATGGGCAGATGAGGCTGAGCAACAGCTTTCCAGGCTAGCACCTTCTGGCTGCCAGCTATCTGCAGACGTTCGCACTTTCGGAGCAGGGCTGCGAAAGGAGCCTGGCTGGGACACCAACTTTCCCAGGCTACGTTTGAAGTATGAGGTGGCAAGACAAGCAAGTAGCCCCATTCCCTGTGCCTCTGTGCGAGCACTGCCATGGGCAGATGAGGCTGAGCAAAAGCTTTCCACGCTAGCACATTCTGGCTGCCAGCTATCTGCAGACGTTCTCATTTCAAGAGCAGGGCTGCGAAAGGAGCCTAGCAGGTACACCATCTTTCCCAGGCTACGTTTGAAGTTTGAGGTGGCAAGACAAGCAAGGAGCCCCATTCTCTGTGCCTCTGTGCGAGCAGTGCCATGGGCAGATGAGGCTGAGCAACAGCTTTCCAGGCTAGCCCCTTCTGCCTGCCAGCTATCTGCAGACGTTCGCATTTTCGGAGCAGGGCTGACGAAGGCTCCTGGCACAGACCACAAGAGCTACGTTTGAAGTTTGAGGTGGCAAGACAAGCAAGCAGACCCAGTCTCTGTGCCTCTGTGCGAGCACTGCCATGGGCAGATGAGGCTGAGCAACAGCTTTCCAGGCTAGCACCTTCTGGCTGCCAGCTATCTGCAGACGTTCGCACTTTCGGAGCAGGGCTGCGAAAGGAGCCTGGCTGGACACGAACTTTCCCAGGCTACGTTTGAAGTTTGAGGTGGCAAGACAAGCAAGCAGCCCCATTCTCTGTGCCTCTGTGCGAGCACTGCCATGGGCAGATGAGGCTGAGCAACAGCTTTCCAGGCTAGCCCCTTCTGCCTGCCAGCTATCTGCAGACGTTCGCATTTTCGGAGCAGGGCTGACGCAGGCTCCTGTCACAGACCACAAGAGCTACGTTTGAAGTTTGAGGTGGCAAGACAAGCAAGCAGACCCAGTCTCTGTGCCTCTGTGCGAGCACTGCCATGGGCAGATGAGGCTGAGCAACAGCTTTCCAGGCTAGCACCTTCTGGCTGCCAGCTATCTGCAGACGTTCGCACTTTCGGAGCAGGGCTGCGAAAGGAGCCTGGCTGGGACACCAACTTTCCCAGGCTACGTTTGAAGTATCAGATGGCAAGACAAGCAAGTAGCCCCATTCCCTGTGCCTCTGTGCGAGCAGTGCCATGGGCAGATGAGGCTGAGCAACAGCTTTCCAGGATAGCCCCTTCTGGCTGCCAGCTATCTGCAGACGTTCGCACTTTCGGAGCAGGGCTGTGATAGGAGCCTGGCAGGGACACCATCTTTCCCAGGCTACGTTTGAAGTTTGAGGTGGCAAGACAAGCAAGGAGCCCCATTCTCTGTGCCTCTGTGCGAGCAGTGCCGTGAGCAGATGAGGCTGAGCAACAGCTTTCCAGGCTAGCCCCTTCTGCCTGCCAGCTATCTGCAGACGTTCGCACTTTCGGAGCAGGGCTGACGCAGGCTCCTGGCACAGACCACAAGAGCTACGTTTGAAGTTTGAGGTGGCAAGACAAGCAAGCAGACCCATTCTCTGTGCCTCTGTGCGAGCACTGCCATGGGCAGATGAGGCTGAGCAACAGCTTTCCAGGCTAGCACCTTCTGGCTGCCAGCTATCTGCAGACGTTCGCACTTTCGGAGCAGGGCTGCGAAAGGAGCCTGGCTGGGACACCAACTTTCCCAGGCTACGTTTGAAGTATGAGGTGGCAAGACAAGCAAGTAGCCCCATTCCCTGTGCCTCTGTGCGAGCACTGCCATGGGCAGATGAGGCTGAGCAACAGCTTTCCACGCTAGCACATTCTGGCTGCCAGCTATCTGCAGACGTTCTCATTTCAAGAGCAGGGCTGCGAAAGGAGCCTAGCAGGTACACCATCTTTCCCAGGCTACGTTTGAAGTTTGAGGTGGCAAGACAAGTAAGGAGCCCCATTCTCTGTGCCTCTGTGCGAGCAGTGCCATGGGCAGATGAGGCTGAGCAACAGCTTTCCAGGATAGCCCCTTCTGGCTGCCAGCTATCTGCAGACGTTCGCACTTTCGGAGCAGGGCTGTGATAGGAGCCTGGCAGGGACACCAGCATTCCCAGAATGCGTTTGAAGTTTCAAGTGGCAAGTTAAGGAAGCAGCCCCATTCTCTGTGCCTCTATGCGAACAGTGCCATGGGCAGATGAGGCTGAGCAACAGCTTTCCAGGATAGCCCCTTCTGGCTGCCAGCTATCTGCAGATGTTCGCATTTCAAGAGCAGGGCTGCGAAAGGAGCCTAGCAGGTACACCATCTTTCCCAGGCTACGTTTGAAGTTTGAGGTGGCAAGACAAGCAAGGAGCCCCATTCTCTGTGCCTCTGTGCGAGCAGTGCCGTGGGCAGATGAGGCTGAGCAACAGCTTTCCAGGCTAGCCCCTTCTGCCTGCCAGCTATCTGCAGACGTTCGCATTTTCGGAGCAAGATGACGCAGGCTCCTGGCACAGACCACAAGAGCTACGTTTGAAGTTTGAGGTGGCAAGACAAGCAAGCAGATCCAGTCTCTGTGCCTCTGTGCGAGCACTGCCATGGGCAGATGAGGCTGAGCAACAGCTTTCCAGGATAGCCCCTTCTGGCTGCCAGCTATCTGCAGACGTTCGCACTTTCGGAGCAGGGCTGTGATAGGAGCCTGGCAGGGACACCAGCATTCCCAGAATGCGTTTGAAGTTTCAAGTGGCAAGTTAAGGAAGCAGCCCCATTCTCTGTGCCTCTATGCGAACAGTGCCATGGGCAGATGAGGCTGAGCAACAGCTTTCCAGGCTAGCCCCTTCTGGCTGCCAGCTATCTGCAGACGTTCGCACTTTCGGAGCAGGGCTGCCGCAGGAGCCTGGCTGGGACACTAACTTTCCTTGGCTACGTTTGAAGTATGAGGTGGCAAGACAAGCAAGTAGCCCCATTCCCTGTGCCTCTGTGCGAGCACTGCCATGGGCAGATGAGGCTGAGCAACAGCTTTCCACGCTAGCACCTTCTGGCTGCCAGCTATCTGCAGACGTTCTCATTTCAAGAGCAGGGCTGCGAATGGAGCCTAGCAGGTACACCATCTTTCCCAGGCTACGTTTGAAGTTTGAGGTGGCAAGACAAGCAAGCAGACCCATTCTCTGTGCCTCTGTGCGAGCAGTGCCATGCGCAGATGAGGCTGAGCAACAGCTTTCCAGGATAGCCCCTTCTGGCTGCCAGCTATCTGCAGACGTTCGCACTTTCGGAGCAGGGCTGTGATAGGAGCCTGGCAGGGACACCAGCATTCCCAGAATGCGTTTGAAGTTTCAAGTGGCAAATTAAGGAAGCAGCCCCATTCTCTGTGCCTCTATGCGAACAGTGCCATGGGCAGATGAGGCTGAGCAACAGCTTTCCAGGCTAGTCCCTTCTGCCTGCCAGCTATCTGCAGACGTTCGCACTTTCGGAGCAGGGCTGTGATAGGAGCCTGGCAGGGACACCAGCATTCCCAGAATGCGTTTGAAGTTTCAAGTGGCAAGTTAAGGAAGCAGCCCCATTCTCTGTGCCTCTATGCGAACAGTGCCATGGGCAGATGAGGCTGAGCAACAGCTTTCCAGGCTAGTCCCTTCTGCCTGCCAGCTATCTGCAGACGTTCGCATTTCAAGAGCAGGGCTGCGAAAGGAGCCTAGCAGGTACACCATCTTTCCCAGGCTACGTTTGAAGTTTGAGGTGGCAAGACAAGCAAGGAGCCCCATTCTCTGTGCCTCTGTGCGAGCAGTGCCGTGGGCAGATGAGGCTGAGCAACAGCTTTGCAGGCTAGCCCCTTCTGCCTGCCAGCTATCTGCAGACGTTCGCATTTTCGGAGCAGGGCTGACGAAGGCTCCTGGCACAGACCACAAGAGCTACGTTTGAAGTTTGAGGTGGCAAGACAAGCAAGCAGACCCAGTCTCTGTGCCTCTGTGCGAGCACTGCCATGGGCAGATGAGGCTGAGCAACAGCTTTCCAGGCTAGCACCTTCTGGCTGCCAGCTATCTGCAGACGTTCGCACTTTCGGAGCAGGGCTGCGAAAGGACCCTGGCTGGGACACCAACTTTCCCAGGCTACGTTTGAAGTATGAGGTGGCAAGACAAGCAAGTAGCCCCATTCCCTGTGCCTCTGTGCGAGCACTGCCATGGGCAGATGAGGCTGAGCAACAGCTTTCCACGCTAGCACCTTCTGGCTGCCAGCTATCTGCAGACGTTCTCATTTCAAGAGCAGGGCTGCGAAAGGAGCCTAGCAGGTACACCATCTTTCCCAGGCTACGTTTGAAGTTTGAGGTGGCAAGACAAGTAAGGAGCCCCATTCTCTGTGCCTCTGTGCGAGCAGTGCCATGGGCAGATGAGGCTGAGCAACAGCTTTCCAGGCTAGCCCCTTCTGCCTGCCAGCTATCTGCAGACGTTCGCATTTTCGGAGCAGGGCTGTCGCAGGCTCCTGGCACAGACACCAAGAGCTACGTTTGAAATTTGAGGTGGCAAGACAAGCAAGCAGCCCCATTCTCTGTGCCTCTCTGCGAGCACTGCCATGGGCAGATGAGGCTGAGCAACAGCTTTCCAGGCTAGCACCTTCTGGCTGCCAGCTATCTGCAGACGTTCGCATTTTCGGGGCAGGGCTGCGAAAGGAGCCTGGCTGGACACGAACTTTCCCAGGCTACGTTTGAAGTTTGAGGTGGCAAGACAAGCAAGCAGCCCCATTCTCTGTGCCTCTGTGCGAGCACTGCCATGGGCAGATGAGGCTGAGCAACAGCTTTCCAGGCTAGCCCCTTCTGCCTGCCAGCTATCTGCAGACGTTCGCACTTTCGGAGCAGGGCTGACGCAGGCTCCTGGCACAGACCACAAGAGCTACGTTTGAAGTTTGAGGTGGCAAGACAAGCAAGCAGACCCAGTCTCTGTGCCTCTGTGCGAGCACTGCCATGGGCAGATGAGGCTGAGCAACAGCTTTCCAGGCTAGCACCTTCTGGCTGCCAGCTATCTGCAGACGTTCGCACTTTCGGAGCAGGGCTGCGAAAGGAGCCTGGCTGGGACACCAACTTTCCCAGGCTACGTTTGAAGTATGAGATGGCAAGACAAGCAAGTAGCCCCATTCCCTGTGCCTCTGTGCGAGCAGTGCCATAGGCAGATGAGGCTGAGCAACAGCTTTCCAGGATAGCCCCTTCTGGCTGCCAGCTATCTGCAGACGTTCGCACTTTCGGAGCAGGGCTGTGATAGGAGCCTGGCAGGGACACCATCTTTCCCAGGCTACGTTTGAAGTTTGAGGTGGCAAGACAAGCAAGGAGCCCCATTCTCTGTGCCTCTGTGCGAGCAGTGCCGTGAGCAGATGAGGCTGAGCAACAGCTTTCCAGGCTAGCCCCTTCTGCCTGCCAGCTATCTGCAGACGTTCGCACTTTCGGAGCAGGGCTGACGCAGGCTCCTGGCACAGACCACAAGAGCTACGTTTGAAGTTTGAGGTGGCAAGACAAGCAAGCAGACCCAGTCTCTGTGCCTCTGTGCGAGCACTGCCATGGGCAGATGAGGCTGAGCAACAGCTTTCCAGGCTAGCACCTTCTGGCTGCCAGCTATCTGCAGACGTTCGCACTTTCGGAGCAGGGCTGCGAAAGGAGCCTGGCTGGGACACCAACTTTCCCAGGCTACGTTTGAAGTTTGAGGTGGCAAGACAAGCAAGTAGCCCCATTCCCTGTGCCTCTGTGCGAGCACTGCCATGGGCAGATGAGGCTGAGCAACAGCTTTGCAGGCTAGCCCCTTCTGCCTGCCAGCTATCTGCAGACGTTCGCATTTTCGGAGCAGGGCTGACGAAGGCTCCTGGCACAGACCACAAGAGCTACGTTTGAAGTTTGAGGTGGCAAGACAAGCAAGCAGACCCAGTCTCTGTGCCTCTGTGCGAGCACTGCCATGGGCAGATGAGGCTGAGCAACAGCTTTCCAGGCTAGCACCTTCTGGCTGCCAGCTATCTGCAGACGTTCGCACTTTCGGAGCAGGGCTGCGAAAGGACCCTGGCTGGGACACCAACTTTCCCAGGCTACGTTTGAAGTATGAGGTGGCAAGACAAGCAAGTAGCCCCATTCCCTGTGCCTCTGTGCGAGCACTGCCATGGGCAGATGAGGCTGAGCAACAGCTTTCCACGCTAGCACCTTCTGGCTGCCAGCTATCTGCAGACGTTCTCATTTCAAGAGCAGGGCTGCGAAAGGAGCCTAGCAGGTACACCATCTTTCCCAGGCTACGTTTGAAGTTTGAGGTGGCAAGACAAGTAAGGAGCCCCATTCTCTGTGCCTCTGTGCGAGCAGTGCCATGGGCAGATGAGGCTGAGCAACAGCTTTCCAGGCTAGCCCCTTCTGCCTGCCAGCTATCTGCAGACGTTCGCATTTTCGGAGCAGGGCTGTCGCAGGCTCCTGGCACAGACACCAAGAGCTACGTTTGAAATTCGAGGTGGCAAGACAAGCAAGCAGCCCCATTCTCTGTGCCTCTCTGCGAGCACTGCCATGGGCAGATGAGGCTGAGCAACAGCTTTCCAGGCTAGCACCTTCTGGCTGCCAGCTATCTGCAGACGTTCGCATTTTCGGGGCAGGGCTGCGAAAGGAGCCTGGCTGGACACGAACTTTCCCAGGCTACGTTTGAAGTTTGAGGTGGCAAGACAAGCAAGCAGCCCCATTCTCTGTGCCTCTGTGCGAGCACTGCCATGGGCAGATGAGGCTGAGCAACAGCTTTCCAGGCTAGCCCCTTCTGCCTGCCAGCTATCTGCAGACGTTCGCACTTTCGGAGCAGGGCTGACGCAGGCTCCTGGCACAGACCACAAGAGCTACGTTTGAAGTTTGAGGTGGCAAGACAAGCAAGCAGACCCAGTCTCTGTGCCTCTGTGCGAGCACTGCCATGGGCAGATGAGGCTGAGCAACAGCTTTCCAGGCTAGCACCTTCTGGCTGCCAGCTATCTGCAGACGTTCGCACTTTCGGAGCAGGGCTGCGAAAGGAGCCTGGCTGGGACACCAACTTTCCCAGGCTACGTTTGAAGTATGAGATGGCAAGACAAGCAAGTAGCCCCATTCCCTGTGCCTCTGTGCGAGCAGTGCCATAGGCAGATGAGGCTGAGCAACAGCTTTCCAGGATAGCCCCTTCTGGCTGCCAGCTATCTGCAGACGTTCGCACTTTCGGAGCAGGGCTGTGATAGGAGCCTGGCAGGGACACCATCTTTCCCAGGCTACGTTTGAAGTTTGAGGTGGCAAGACAAGCAAGGAGCCCCATTCTCTGTGCCTCTGTGCGAGCAGTGCCGTGAGCAGATGAGGCTGAGCAACAGCTTTCCAGGCTAGCCCCTTCTGCCTGCCAGCTATCTGCAGACGTTCGCACTTTCGGAGCAGGGCTGACGCAGGCTCCTGGCACAGACCACAAGAGCTACGTTTGAAGTTTGAGGTGGCAAGACAAGCAAGCAGACCCAGTCTCTGTGCCTCTGTGCGAGCACTGCCATGGGCAGATGAGGCTGAGCAACAGCTTTCCAGGCTAGCACCTTCTGGCTGCCAGCTATCTGCAGACGTTCGCACTTTCGGAGCAGGGCTGCGAAAGGAGCCTGGCTGGGACACCAACTTTCCCAGGCTACGTTTGAAGTATGAGGTGGCAAGACAAGCAAGTAGCCCCATTCCCTGTGCCTCTGTGCGAGCACTGCCATGGGCAGATGAGGCTGAGCAACAGCTTTCCACGCTAGCACCTTCTGGCTGCCAGCTATCTGCAGACGTTCTCATTTCAAGAGCAGGGCTGCGAAAGGAGCCTAGCAGGTACACCATCTTTCCCAGGCTACGTTTGAAGTTTGAGGTGGCAAGACAAGTAAGGAGCCCCATTCTCTGTGCCTCTGTGCGAGCAGTGCCATGGGCAGATGAGGCTGAGCAACAGCTTTCCAGGCTAGCCACTTCTGCCTGCCAGCTATCTGCAGACGTTCGCACTTTCGGAGCAGGGCTGTGATAGGAGCCTGGCAGGGACACCAGCATTCCCAGAATGCGTTTGAAGTTTCAAGTGGCAAGTTAAGGAAGCAGCCCCATTCTCTGTGCCTCTATGCGAACAGTGCCATGGGCAGATGAGGCTGAGCAACAGCTTTCCAGGATAGCCCCTTCTGGCTGCCAGCTATCTGCAGACGTTCGCATTTCAAGAGCAGGGCTGCGAAAGGAGCCTAGCAGGTACACAATCTTTCCCAGGCTACGTTTGAAGTTTGAGGTGGCAAGACAAGCAAGGAGCCCCATTCTCTGTGCCTCTGTGCGAGCAGTGCCGTGGGCAGATGAGGCTGAGCAACAGCTTTGCAGGCTAGCCCCTTCTGCCTGCCAGCTATCTGCAGACGTTCGCATTTTCGGAGCAGGGCTGACGAAGGCTCCTGGCACAGACCACAAGAGCTACGTTTGAAGTTTGAGGTGGCAAGACAAGCAAGCAGACCCAGTCTCTGTGCCTCTGTGCGAGCACTGCCATGGGCAGATGAGGCTGAGCAACAGCTTTCCAGGCTAGCACCTTCTGGCTGCCAGCTATCTGCAGACGTTCGCACTTTCGGAGCAGGGCTGCGAAAGGACCCTGGCTGGGACACCAACTTTCCCAGGCTACGTTTGAAGTATGAGGTGGCAAGACAAGCAAGTAGCCCCATTCCCTGTGCCTCTGTGCGAGCACTGCCATGGGCAGATGAGGCTGAGCAACAGCTTTCCACGCTAGCACCTTCTGGCTGCCAGCTATCTGCAGACGTTCTCATTTCAAGAGCAGGGCTGCGAAAGGAGCCTAGCAGGTACACCATCTTTCCCAGGCTACGTTTGAAGTTTGAGGTGGCAAGACAAGTAAGGAGCCCCATTCTCTGTGCCTCTGTGCGAGCAGTGCCATGGGCAGATGAGGCTGAGCAACAGCTTTCCAGGCTAGCCCCTTCTGCCTGCCAGCTATCTGCAGACGTTCGCATTTTCGGAGCAGGGCTGTCGCAGGCTCCTGGCACAGACACCAAGAGCTACGTTTGAAATTTGAGGTGGCAAGACAAGCAAGCAGCCCCATTCTCTGTGCCTCTCTGCGAGCACTGCCATGGGCAGATGAGGCTGAGCAACAGCTTTCCAGGCTAGCACCTTCTGGCTGCCAGCTATCTGCAGACGTTCGCATTTTCGGGGCAGGGCTGCGAAAGGAGCCTGGCTGGACACGAACTTTCCCAGGCTACGTTTGAAGTTTGAGGTGGCAAGACAAGCAAGCAGCCCCATTCTCTGTGCCTCTGTGCGAGCACTGCCATGGGCAGATGAGGCTGAGCAACAGCTTTCCAGGCTAGCCCCTTCTGCCTGCCAGCTATCTGCAGACGTTCGCACTTTCGGAGCAGGGCTGACGCAGGCTCCTGGCACAGACCACAAGAGCTACGTTTGAAGTTTGAGGTGGCAAGACAAGCAAGCAGACCCAGTCTCTGTGCCTCTGTGCGAGCACTGCCATGGGCAGATGAGGCTGAGCAACAGCTTTCCAGGCTAGCACCTTCTGGCTGCCAGCTATCTGCAGACGTTCGCACTTTCGGAGCAGGGCTGCGAAAGGAGCCTGGCTGGGACACCAACTTTCCCAGGCTACGTTTGAAGTATGAGATGGCAAGACAAGCAAGTAGCCCCATTCCCTGTGCCTCTGTGCGAGCAGTGCCATAGGCAGATGAGGCTGAGCAACAGCTTTCCAGGATAGCCCCTTCTGGCTGCCAGCTATCTGCAGACGTTCGCACTTTCGGAGCAGGGCTGTGATAGGAGCCTGGCAGGGACACCATCTTTCCCAGGCTACGTTTGAAGTTTGAGGTGGCAAGACAAGCAAGGAGCCCCATTCTCTGTGCCTCTGTGCGAGCAGTGCCGTGAGCAGATGAGGCTGAGCAACAGCTTTCCAGGCTAGCCCCTTCTGCCTGCCAGCTATCTGCAGACGTTCGCACTTTCGGAGCAGGGCTGACGCAGGCTCCTGGCACAGACCACAAGAGCTACGTTTGAAGTTTGAGGTGGCAAGACAAGCAAGCAGACCCAGTCTCTGTGCCTCTGTGCGAGCACTGCCATGGGCAGATGAGGCTGAGCAACAGCTTTCCAGGCTAGCACCTTCTGGCTGCCAGCTATCTGCAGACGTTCGCACTTTCGGAGCAGGGCTGCGAAAGGAGCCTGGCTGGGACACCAACTTTCCCAGGCTACGTTTGAAGTATGAGGTGGCAAGACAAGCAAGTAGCCCCATTCCCTGTGCCTCTGTGCGAGCACTGCCATGGGCAGATGAGGCTGAGCAACAGCTTTGCAGGCTAGCCCCTTCTGCCTGCCAGCTATCTGCAGACGTTCGCATTTTCGGAGCAGGGCTGACGAAGGCTCCTGGCACAGACCACAAGAGCTACGTTTGAAGTTTGAGGTGGCAAGACAAGCAAGCAGACCCAGTCTCTGTGCCTCTGTGCGAGCACTGCCATGGGCAGATGAGGCTGAGCAACAGCTTTCCAGGCTAGCACCTTCTGGCTGCCAGCTATCTGCAGACGTTCGCACTTTCGGAGCAGGGCTGCGAAAGGACCCTGGCTGGGACACCAACTTTCCCAGGCTACGTTTGAAGTATGAGGTGGCAAGACAAGCAAGTAGCCCCATTCCCTGTGCCTCTGTGCGAGCACTGCCATGGGCAGATGAGGCTGAGCAACAGCTTTCCACGCTAGCACCTTCTGGCTGCCAGCTATCTGCAGACGTTCTCATTTCAAGAGCAGGGCTGCGAAAGGAGCCTAGCAGGTACACCATCTTTCCCAGGCTACGTTTGAAGTTTGAGGTGGCAAGACAAGTAAGGAGCCCCATTCTCTGTGCCTCTGTGCGAGCAGTGCCATGGGCAGATGAGGCTGAGCAACAGCTTTCCAGGCTAGCCCCTTCTGCCTGCCAGCTATCTGCAGACGTTCGCATTTTCGGAGCAGGGCTGTCGCAGGCTCCTGGCACAGACACCAAGAGCTACGTTTGAAATTCGAGGTGGCAAGACAAGCAAGCAGCCCCATTCTCTGTGCCTCTCTGCGAGCACTGCCATGGGCAGATGAGGCTGAGCAACAGCTTTCCAGGCTAGCACCTTCTGGCTGCCAGCTATCTGCAGACGTTCGCATTTTCGGGGCAGGGCTGCGAAAGGAGCCTGGCTGGACACGAACTTTCCCAGGCTACGTTTGAAGTTTGAGGTGGCAAGACAAGCAAGCAGCCCCATTCTCTGTGCCTCTGTGCGAGCACTGCCATGGGCAGATGAGGCTGAGCAACAGCTTTCCAGGCTAGCCCCTTCTGCCTGCCAGCTATCTGCAGACGTTCGCACTTTCGGAGCAGGGCTGACGCAGGCTCCTGGCACAGACCACAAGAGCTACGTTTGAAGTTTGAGGTGGCAAGACAAGCAAGCAGACCCAGTCTCTGTGCCTCTGTGCGAGCACTGCCATGGGCAGATGAGGCTGAGCAACAGCTTTCCAGGCTAGCACCTTCTGGCTGCCAGCTATCTGCAGACGTTCGCACTTTCGGAGCAGGGCTGCGAAAGGAGCCTGGCTGGGACACCAACTTTCCCAGGCTACGTTTGAAGTATGAGATGGCAAGACAAGCAAGTAGCCCCATTCCCTGTGCCTCTGTGCGAGCAGTGCCATAGGCAGATGAGGCTGAGCAACAGCTTTCCAGGATAGCCCCTTCTGGCTGCCAGCTATCTGCAGACGTTCGCACTTTCGGAGCAGGGCTGTGATAGGAGCCTGGCAGGGACACCATCTTTCCCAGGCTACGTTTGAAGTTTGAGGTGGCAAGACAAGCAAGGAGCCCCATTCTCTGTGCCTCTGTGCGAGCAGTGCCGTGAGCAGATGAGGCTGAGTAACAGCTTTCCAGGCTAGCCCCTTCTGCCTGCCAGCTATCTGCAGACGTTCGCACTTTCGGAGCAGGGCTGACGCAGGCTCCTGGCACAGACCACAAGAGCTACGTTTGAAGTTTGAGGTGGCAAGACAAGCAAGCAGACCCAGTCTCTGTGCCTCTGTGCGAGCACTGCCATGGGCAGATGAGGCTGAGCAACAGCTTTCCAGGCTAGCACCTTCTGGCTGCCAGCTATCTGCAGACGTTCGCACTTTCGGAGCAGGGCTGCGAAAGGAGCCTGGCTGGGACACCAACTTTCCCAGGCTACGTTTGAAGTATGAGGTGGCAAGACAAGCAAGTAGCCCCATTCCCTGTGCCTCTGTGCGAGCACTGCCATGGGCAGATGAGGCTGAGCAACAGCTTTCCACGCTAGCACCTTCTGGCTGCCAGCTATCTGCAGACGTTCTCATTTCAAGAGCAGGGCTGCGAAAGGAGCCTAGCAGGTACACCATCTTTCCCAGGCTACGTTTGAAGTTTGAGGTGGCAAGACAAGTAAGGAGCCCCATTCTCTGTGCCTCTGTGCGAGCAGTGCCATGGGCAGATGAGGCTGAGCAACAGCTTTCCAGGCTAGCCCCTTCTGCCTGCCAGCTATCTGCAGACGTTCGCACTTTCGGAGCAGGGCTGTGATAGGAGCCTGGCAGGGACACCAGCATTCCCAGAATGCGTTTGAAGTTTCAAGTGGCAAGTTAAGGAAGCAGCCCCATTCTCTGTGCCTCTATGCGAACAGTGCCATGGGCAGATGAGGCTGAGCAACAGCTTTCCAGGATAGCCCCTTCTGGCTGCCAGCTATCTGCAGACGTTCGCATTTCAAGAGCAGGGCTGCGAAAGGAGCCTAGCAGGTACACAATCTTTCCCAGGCTACGTTTGAAGTTTGAGGTGGCAAGACAAGCAAGGAGCCCCATTCTCTGTGCCTCTGTGCGAGCAGTGCCGTGGGCAGATGAGGCTGAGCAACAGCTTTCCAGGCTAGCCCCTTCTGCTTGCCAGCTATCTGCAGACGTTCGCATTTTCGGAGCAAGCTGACGCAGGCTCCTGGCACAGACCACAAGAGCTACGTTTGAAGTTTGAGGTGGCAAGACAAGCAAGCAGACCCAGTCTCTGTGCCTCTGTGCGAGCACTGCCATGGGCAGATGAGGCTGAGCAACAGCTTTCCAGGATAGCCCCTTCTGGCTGCCAGCTATCTGCAGACGTTCGCACTTTCGGAGCAGGGCTGTGATAGGAGCCTGGCAGGGACACCAGCATTCCCAGAATGCGTTTGAAGTTTCAAGTGGCAAGTTAAGGAAGCAGCCCCATTCTCTGTGCCTCTATGCGAACAGTGCCATGGGCAGATGAGGCTGAGCAACAGCTTTCCAGGCTAGCCCCTTCTGGCTGCCAGCTATCTGCAGACGTTCGCACTTTCGGAGCAGGGCTGCGAAAGGAGCCTGGCTGGGACACTAACTTTCCTTGGCTACGTTTGAAGTATGAGGTGGCAAGACAAGCAAGTAGCCCCATTCCCTGTGCCTCTGTGCGAGCACTGCCATGGGCAGATGAGGCTGAGCAACAGCTTTCCACGCTAGCACCTTCTGGCTGCCAGCTATCTGCAGACGTTCTCATTTCAAGAGCAGGGCTGCGAATGGAGCCTAGCAGGTACACCATCTTTCCCAGGCTACGTTTGAAGTTTGAGGTGGCAAGACAAGCAAGGAGCCCCATTCTCTGTGCCTCTGTGCGAGCACTGCCATGGGCAGATGAGGCTGAGCAACAGCTTTCCAGGATAGCCCCTTCTGGCTGCCAGCTATCTGCAGACGTTCGCACTTTCGGAGCAGGGCTGTGATAGGAGCCTGACAGGGACACCAGCATTCCCAGAATGCGTTTGAAGTTTCAAGTGGCAAGTTAAGGAAGCAGCCCCATTCTCTGTGCCTCTATGCGAACAGTGACATAGGCAGATGAGGCTGAGCAACAGCTTTCCAGGCTAGTCCCTTCTGCCTGCCAGCTATCTGCAGACGTTCGCATTTCAAGAGCAGGGCTGCGAAAGGAGCCTAGCAGGTACACCATCTTTCCCAGGCTACGTTTGAAGTTTGAGGTGGCAAGACAAGCAAGGAGCCCCATTCTCTGTGCCTCTGTGCGAGCACTGCCATGGGCAGATGAGGCTGAGCAACAGCTTTCCAGGCTAGCACCTTCTGGCTGCCAGCTATCTGCAGACGTTCGCATTTTCGGAGCAGGGCTGACGAAGGGTCCTGGCACAGACCTCAAGAGCTACGTTTGAAGTTTGAGGTGGCAAGACAAGCAAGCAGACCCAGTCTCTGTGCCTCTGTGCGAGCACTGCCATGGGCAGATGAGGCTGAGCAACAGCTTTCCAGGCTAGCACCTTCTGGCTGCCAGCTATCTGCAGACGTTCGCACTTTCGGAGCAGGGCTGCGAAAGGAGCCTGGCTGGGACACCAACTTTCCCAGGCTACGTTTGAAGTATGAGGTGGCAAGACAAGCAAGTAGCCCCATTCCCTGTGCCTCTGTGCGAGCACTGCCATGGGCAGATGAGGCTGAGCAAGAGCTTTCCACGCTAGCACCTTCTGGCTGCCAGCTATCTGCAGACGTTCTCATTTCAAGAGCAGGGCTGCGAAAGGAGCCTAGCAGGTACACCATCTTTCCCAGGCTACGTTTGAAGTTTGAGGTGGCAAGACAAGCAAGGAGCCCCATTCTCTGTGCCTCTGTGCGAGCAGTGCCATGGGCAGATGAGGCTGAGCAACAGCTTTCCAGGATAGCCCCTTCTGGCTGTCAGCTATCTGCAGACGTTCGCATTTCAAGAGCAGGGCTGCGAAAGGAGCCTAGCAGGTACACCATCTTTCCCAGGCTACGTTTGAAGTTTGAGGTGGCAAGACAAGCAAGGAGCCCCATTCTCTGTGCCTCTGTGCGAGCAGTGCAGTGAGCAGATGAGGCTGAGCAACAGCTTTCCAGGCTAGCACCTTCTGGCTGCCAGCTATCTGCAGACGTTCGCACTTTCGGAGCAGGGCTGTGATAGGAGCCTGGCAGGGACACCACCATTCCCAGCATGCGTTTGTGGTTTCAAGTGGCAAGATAAGCAAGCAGCCCCAGTATCTGTGCCTCTGTGCGAGCACTGCCATGGGCAGATGAGGCTGAGTAACAGCTTTCCACACTAGCACCTTCTGGCTGCCAGCTATCTGCAGACGTTCGCATTTTCGGGGCAGGGCTGCGAAAGGAGACTGGCTGGGACACGAACTTTCCCAGGCTACGTTTGAAGTTTGAGGTGGCAAGACAAGCAAGGAGCCCCATTCTCTGTGCCTCTGTGCGAGCAGTGTCGTGGGCAGATGAGCCTGAGCAACAGCTTTCCAGGCTAGCACCTTCTGGCAGCCAGCTATCTGCAGACGTTCTCACTTTCGGAGCAGGGCTGTGATAGGAGACTGGCAGGGACACCACCATTCCCAGCATGCATTTGAGGCTTCAAGTGGCAAGATAACCAAGCAGCCCCAGTATCTGTGCCTCTGTGCGAGCACTGCCATGGGCAGATGAGGCTGAGCAACAGCTTTCCACACTAGCACCTTCTGGCTGCCAGCTATCTGCAGACGTTCGCACTTTCGGAGCAGGGCTGCGAAAGGAGCCTGGCTGGGACACCAACTTTCCCAGGCTACGTTTGAAGTATGAGGTGGCAAGACAAGCAAGTAGCCCCATTCCCTGTGCCTCTGTGCGAGCACTGCCATGGGCAGATGAGGCTGAGCAACAGCTTTCCACGCTAGCACCTTCTGGCTGCCAGCTATCTGCAGACGTTCGCATTTCAAGAGCAGGGCTGCGAAAGGAGCCTAGCAGGTACACCATCTTTCCCAGGCTACGTTTGAAGTTTGAGGTGGCAAGACAAGCAAGGAGCCCCATTCTCTGTGCCTCTGTGCGAGCAGTGCCGTGGGCAGATGAGGCTGAGCAACAGCTTTCCAGGCTAGCCCCTTCTGCCTGCCAGCTATCTGCAGACGTTCGCACTTTCGGAGCAGGGCTGACGCAGGCTCCTGGCACAGACCACAAGAGCTACGTTTGAAGTTTGAGGTGGCAAGACAAGCAAGCAGACCCATTCTCTGTGCCTCTGTGCGAGCACTGCCATGGGCAGATGAGGCTGAGCAACAGCTTTCCAGGCTAGCCCCTTCTGGCTGCCAGCTATCTGCAGACGTTCGCACTTTCGGAGCAGGGCTGCGAAAGGAGCCTGGCTGGGACACTAACTTTCCTTGGCTACGTTTGAAGTATGAGGTGGCAAGACAAGCAAGTAGCCCTATTCCCTGTGCCTCTGTGCGAGCACTGCCATGGGCAGATGAGGCTGAGCAACAGCTTTCCACGCTAGCACCTTCTGGCTGCCAGCTATCTGCAGACGTTCTCATTTCAAGAGCAGGGCTGCGAATGGAGCCTAGCAGGTACACCATCTTTCCCAGGCTACGTTTGAAGTTTGAGGTGGCAAGACAAGCAAGGAGCCCCATTCTCTGTGCCTCTGTGCGAGCACTGCCATGGGCAGATGAGGCTGAGCAACAGCTTTCCAGGATAGCCCCTTCTGGCTGCCAGCTATCTGCAGACGTTCGCACTTTCGGAGCAGGGCTGTGATAGGAGCCTGGCAGGGACACCAGCATTCCCAGAATGCGTTTGAAGTTTCAAGTGGCAAGTTAAGGAAGCAGCCCCATTCTCTGTGCCTCTATGCGAACAGTGCCATAGGCAGATGAGGCTGAGCAACAGGTTTCCAGGCTAGTCCCTTCTGCCTGCCAGCTATCTGCAGACGTTCGCATTTCAAGAGCAGGGCTGCGAAAGGAGCCTAGCAGGTACACCATCTTTCCCAGGCTACGTTTGAAGTTTGAGGTGGCAAGACAAGCAAGGAGCCCCATTCTCTGTGCCTCTGTGCGAGCAGTGCCGTGGGCAGATGAGGCTGAGCAACAGCTTTCCAGGCTAGCCCCTTCTGCCTGCCAGCTATCTGCAGACGTTCGCATTTTCGGAGCAGGGCTGACGAAGGCTCCTGGCACAGACCACAAGAGCTACGTTTGAAGTTTGAGGTGGCAAGACAAGCAAGCAGCCCCAGTCTCTGTGCCTCTGTGCGAGCACTGCCATGGGCAGATGAGGCTGAGCAACAGCTTTCCAGGATAGCACCTTCTGGCTGCCAGCTATCTGCAGACGTTCGCACTTTCGGAGCAGGGCTGCGAAAGGAGCCTGGCTGGGACACCAACTTTCCCAGGCTACGTTTGAAGTATGAGGTGGCAAGACAAGCAAGTAGCCCCATTCCCTGTGCCTCTGTGCGAGCACTGCCATGGGCAGATGAGGCTGAGCAAGAGCTTTCCACGCTAGCACCTTCTGGCTGCCAGCTATCTGCAGACGTTCTCATTTCAAGAGCAGGGCTGCGAAAGGAGCCTAGCAGGTACACCATCTTTCCCAGGCTACGTTTGAAGTTTGAGGTGGCAAGACAAGTAAGGAGCCCCATTCTCTGTGCCTCTGTGCGAGCAGTGCCATGGGCAGATGAGGCTGAGCAACAGCTTTCCAGGATAGCCCCTTCTGGCTGCCAGCTATCTGCAGACGTTCGCATTTCAAGAGCAGGGCTGCGAAAGGAGCCTAGCAGGTACACCATCTTTCCCAGGCTACGTTTGAAGTTTGAGGTGGCAAGACAAGCAAGGAGCCCCATTCTCTGTGCCTCTGTGCGAGCAGTGCAGTGAGCAGATGAGGCTGAGCAACAGCTTTCCAGGCTAGCCCCTTCTGGCTGCCAGCTATCTGCAGACGTTCGCACTTTCGGAGCAGGGCTGTGATAGGAGCCTGGCAGGGACACCACCATTCCCAGCATGCGTTTGTGGTTTCAAGTGGCAAGATAAGCAAGGAGCCCCAGTATCTGTGCCTCTGTGCGAGCACTGCCATGGGCAGATGAGGCTGAGTAACAGCTTTCCACACTAGCACCTTCTGGCTGCCAGCTATCTGCAGACGTTCGCATTTTCGGGGCAGGGCTGCGAAAGGAGACTGGCTGGGACACGAACTTTCCCAGGCTACGTTTGAAGTTTGAGGTGGCAAGACAAGCAAGGAGCCCCATTCTCTGTGCCTCTGTGCGAGCAGTGTCGTGGGCAGATGAGCCTGAGCAACAGCTTTCCAGGCTAGCACCTTCTGGCTGCCAGCTATCTGCAGACGTTCGCATTTCAAGAGCAGGGCTGCGAAAGGAGCCTAGCAGGTACACCATCTTTCCCAGGCTACGTTTGAAGTTTGAGGTGGCAAGACAAGCAAGGAGCCCCATTCTCTGTGCCTCTGTGCGAGCAGTGCCGTGGGCAGATGAGGCTGAGCAACAGCTTTCCAGGCTAGCCCCTTCTGCCTGCCAGCTATCTGCAGACGTTCGCATTTTCAGAGCAGGGCTGACGCAGGCTCCTGGCACAGACACCAAGAGCTACGTTTGAAGTTTGAGGTGGCAAGACAAGCAAGCAGCCCCATTCTCTGTGCCTCTGTGCGAGCACTGCCATGGGCAGATGAGGCTGAGCAACAGCTTTCCAGGCTAGCCCCTTCTGCCTGCCAGCTATCTGCAGACGTTCGCATTTTCGGAGCAGGGCTGACGCAGGCTCCTGGCACAGACCACAAGAGCTACGTTTGAAGTTTGAGGTGGCAAGACAAGCAAGCAGACCCAGTCTCTGTGCCTCTGTGCGAGCACTGCCATGGGCAGATGAGGCTGAGCAACAGCTTTCCAGGCTAGCACCTTCTGGCTGCCAGCTATCTGCAGACGTTCGCACTTTCGGAGCAGGGCTGCGAAAGGAGCCTGGCTGGGACACCAACTTTCCCAGGCTACGTTTGAAGTATGAGGTGGCAAGACAAGCAAGTAGCCCCATTCCCTGTGCCTCTGTGCGAGCACTGCCATGGGCAGATGAGGCTGAGCAACAGCTTTCCACGCTAGCACCTTCTGGCTGCCAGCTATCTGCAGACGTTCTCATTTCAAGAGCAGGGCTGCGAAAGGAGCCTAGCAGGTACACCATCTTTCCCAGGCTACGTTTGAAGTTTGAGGTGGCAAGACAAGTAAGGAGCCCCATTCTCTGTGCCTCTGTGCGAGCAGTGCCATGGGCAGATGAGGCTGAGCAACAGCTTTCCAGGCTAGCCCCTTCTGCCTGCCAGCTATCTGCAGACGTTCGCATTTTCGGCATCAGGGCTGACGCAGGCTCCTGGCACAGACCACAAGAGCTACGTTTGAAGTTTGAGGTGGCAAGACAAGCAAGCAGACCCATTCCCTGTGCCTCTGTGCGAGCACTGCCATGGGCAGATGAGGCTGAGCAACAGCTTTCCACGCTAGCACCTTCTGGCTGCCAGCTATCTGCAGACGTTCTCATTTCAAGAGCAGGGCTGCGAAAGGAGCCTAGCAGGTACACCATCTTTCCCAGGCTACGTTTGAAGTTTGAGGTGGCAAGACAAGTAAGGAGCCCCATTCTCTGTGCCTCTGTGCGAGCAGTGCCATGGGCAGATGAGGCTGAGCAACAGCTTTCCAGGATAGCCCCTTCTGGCTGCCAGCTATCTGCAGACGTTCGCACTTTCGGAGCAGGGCTGTGATAGGAGCCTGGCAGGGACACCACCATTCCCAGAATGCGTTTGAAGTTTCAAGTGGCAAGTTAAGGAAGCAGCCCCATTCTCTGTGCCTCTATGCGAACAGTGCCATGGGCAGATGAGGCTGAGCAACAGCTTTCCAGGCTAGCCCCTTCTGGCTGCCAGCTATCTGCAGACGTTCGCACTTTCGGAGCAGGGCTGCGAAAGGAGACTGGCTGGGACACGAACTTTCCCAGGCTACGTTTGAAGTTTGAGGTGGCAAGACAAGCAAGGAGCCCCATTCTCTGTGCCTCTGTGCGAGCAGTGTCGTGGGCAGATGAGCCTGAGCAACAGCTTTCCAGGCTAGCACCTTCTGGCTGCCAGCTATCTGCAGACTTTCGCACTTTCGGAGCAGGGCTGTGATAGGAGACTGGCAGGGACACCACCATTCCCAACATGCGTTTGAGGCTTCAAGTGGCAAGATAACCAAGCAGCCCCAGTATCTGTGCCTCTGTGCGAGCAGTGCCGTGGGCAGATGAGGCTGAGCAACAGCTTTCCAGGCTAGCCCCTTCTGCCTGCCAGCTATCTGCAGACGTTCGCGTTTTCGGAGCAGGGCTGACGCAGGCTCCTGGCACAGACACCAAGAGCTACGTTTGAAATTTGAGGTGGCAAGACAAGCAAGCAGCCCCATTCTCTGTGCCTCTGTGCGAGCACTGCCATGGGCAGATGAGGCTGAGCAACAGCTTTCCAGGCTAGCCCCTTCTGGCTGCCAGCTATCTGCAGAAGTTCGCATTTTCGGGGCAGGGCTGCGAAAGGAGCCTGGCTGGACACGAACTTTCCCAGGCTACGTTTGAAGTTTGAGGTGGCAAGACAAGCAAGCAGCCCCATTCTCTGTGCCTCTGTGCGAGCACTGCCATGGGCAGATGAGGCTGAGCAACAGCTTTCCAGGCTAGCCCCTTCTGCCTGCCAGCTATCTGCAGACGTTCGCATTTTCGGAGCAGGGCTGACGCAGGCTCCTGGCACAGACCACAAGAGCTACGTTTGAAGTTTGAGGTGGCAAGACAAGCAAGTAGACCCAGTCTCTGTGCCTCTGTGCGAGCACTGCCATGGGCAGATGAGGCTGAGCAACAGCTTTCCAGGCTAGCACCTTCTGGCTGCCAGCTATCTGCAGACGTTCGCACTTTCGGAGCAGGGCTGCGAAAGGAGCCTGGCTGGGACACCAACTTTCCCAGGCTACGTTTGAAGTATGAGGTGGCAAGACAAGCAAGTAGCCCCATTCCCTGTGCCTCTGTGCGAGCACTGCCATGGGCAGATGAGGCTGAGCAACAGCTTTCCACGCTAGCACCTTCTGGCTGCCAGCTATCTGCAGACGTTCTCATTTCAAGAGCAGGGCTGCGAAAGGAGCCTAGCAGGTACACCATCTTTCCCAGGCTACGTTTGAAGTTTGAGGTGGCAAGACAAGTAAGGAGCCCCATTCTCTGTGCCTCTGTGCGAGCAGTGCCATGGGCAGATGAGGCTGAGAAACAGCTTTCCAGGCTAGCCCCTTCTGCCTGCCAGCTATCTGCAGACGTTCGCATTTTTGGAGCAGGGCTGACGCAGGCTCCTGGCACAGACACCAAGAGCTACGTTTGAAATTTGAGGTGGCAAGACAAGCAAGCAGCCCCATTCTCTGTACCTCTCTGCGAGCACTGCCATGGGCAGATGAGGCTGAGCAACAGCTTTCCAGGCTAGCACCTTCTGGCTGCCAGCTATCTGCAGACGTTCGCATTTTCGGGGCAGGGCTGCGAAAGGAGCCTGGCTGGACACGAACTTTCCCAGGCTACGTTTGAAGTTTGAGGTGGCAAGACATGCAAGCAGCCCCATTCTCTGTGCCTCTGTGCGAGCACTGCCATGGGCAGATGAGGCTGAGCAACAGCTTTCCAGGCTAGCACCTTCTGGCTGCCAGCTATCTGCAGACGTTCGCACTTTCGGAGCAGGGCTGCGAAAGGAGCCTGGCTGGGACACCAACTTTCCCAGGCTACGTTTGAAGTATGAGGTGGCAAGACAAGCAAGTAGCCCCATTCCCTGTGCCTCTGTGCGAGCAGTGCCATGGGCAGATGAGGCTGAGCAACAGCTTTCCAGGATAGCCCCTTCTGGCTGCCAGCTATCTGCAGACGTTCGCACTTTCGGAGCAGGGCTGTGATAGGAGCCTGGCAGGGACACCAGCATTCCCAGAATGCGTTTGAAGTTTCAAGTGGCAAGTTAAGGAAGCAGCCCCATTCTCTGTGCCTCTATGCGAACAGTGCCATGGGCAGATGAGGCTGAGCAACAGCTTTCCAGGATAGCCCCTTCTGGCTGCCAGCTATCTGCAGACGTTCGCATTTCAAGAGCAGGGCTGCGAAAGGAGCCTAGCAGGTACACCATCTTTCCCAGGCTACGTTTGAAGTTTGAGGTGGCAAGACAAGCAAGGAGCCCCATTCTCTGTGCCTCTGTGCGAGCAGTGCCGTGGGCAGATGAGGCTGAGCAACAGCTTTCCAGGCTAGCCCCTTCTGCCTGCCAGCTATCTGCAGACGTTCGCATTTTCGGAGCGGGCTGACGCAGGCTCCTGGCACAGACCACAAGAGCTACGTTTGAAGTTTGAGGTGGCAAGACAAGCAAGCAGACCCAGTCTCTGTGCCTCTGTGCGAGCACTGCCATGGGCAGATGAGGCTGAGCAAC
The DNA here is from genome assembly GCF_030867145.1 of Opisthocomus hoazin. Lineage (NCBI taxonomy): Eukaryota > Metazoa > Chordata > Aves > Opisthocomiformes > Opisthocomidae > Opisthocomus > Opisthocomus hoazin. The sequence continues at coordinate 26,362,193 of NC_134424.1, read as the reverse complement.
AGCTTTCCAGGATAGCCCCTTCTGGCTGCCAGCTATCTGCAGACGTTCGCACTTTCGGAGCAGGGCTGTGATAGGAGCCTGGCAGGGACACCAGCATTCCCAGAATGCGTTTGAAGTTTCAAGTGGCAAGTTAATGAAGCAGCCCCATTCTCTGTGCCTCTATGCGAACAGTGCCATGGGCAGATGAGGCTGAGCAACAGCTTTCCAGGCTAGCCCCTTCTGGCTGCCAGCTATCTGCAGACGTTCGCATTTTCGGAGCAGGGCTGCGAAAGGAGACTGGCTGGGACACGAACTTTCCCAGGCTACGTTTGAAGTTTGAGGTGGCAAGACAAGCAAGGAGCCCCATTCTCTGTGCCTCTGTGCGAGCAGTGTCGTGGGCAGATGAGGCTGAGCAACAGCTTTCCAGGCTAGCACCTTCTGGCTGCCAGCTATCTGCAGACGTTCGCACTTTCGGAGCAGGGCTGTGATAGGAGACTGGCAGGGACACCACCATTCCCAGCATGCGTTTGAGGCTTCAAGTGGCAAGATAACCAAGCAGCCCCAGTATCTGTGCCTCTGTGCGAGCAGTGCCGTGGGCAGATGAGGCTGAGCAACAGCTTTCCAGGCTAGCCCCTTCTGCCTGCCAGCTATCTGCAGACGTTCGCGTTTTCGGAGCAGGGCTGACGCAGGCTCCTGGCACAGACACCAAGAGCTACGTTTGAAATTTGAGGTGGCAAGACAAGCAAGCAGCCCCATTCTCTGTGCCTCTCTGCGAGCACTGCCATGGGCAGATGAGGCTGAGCAACAGCTTTCCAGGCTAGCACCTTCTGGCTGCCAGCTATCTGCAGAAGTTCGCATTTTCGGGGCAGGGCTGCGAAAGGAGCATGGCTGGACACGAACTTTCCCAGGCTACGTTTGAAGTTTGAGGTGGCAAGACAAGCAAGCAGCCCCATTCTCTGTGCCTCTGTGCGAGCACTGCCATGGGCAGATGAGGCTGAGCAACAGCTTTCCAGGCTAGCCCCTTCTGCCTGCCAGCTATCTGCAGACGTTCGCATTTTCGGAGCAGGGCTGACGCAGGCTCCTGGCACAGACCACAAGAGCTACGTTTGAAGTTTGAGGTGGCAAGACAAGCAAGCAGACCCAGTCTCTGTGCCTCTGTGCGAGCACTGCCATGGGCAGATGAGGCTGAGCAACAGCTTTCCAGGCTAGCACCTTCTGGCTGCCAGCTATCTGCAGACGTTCGCACTTTCGGAGCAGGGCTGCGAAAGGAGCCTGGCTGGGACACCAACTTTCCCAGGCTACGTTTGAAGTATGAGGTGGCAAGACAAGCAAGTAGCCCCATTCCCTGTGCCTCTGTGCGAGCACTGCCATGGGCAGATGAGGCTGAGCAAGAGCTTTCCACGCTAGCACCTTCTGGCTGCCAGCTATCTGCCGACGTTCTCATTTCAAGAGCAGGGCTGCGAAAGGAGCCTAGCAGGTACACCATCTTTCCCAGGCTACGTTTGAAGTTTGAGGTGGCAAGACAAGTAAGGAGCCCCATTCTCTGTGCCTCTGTGCGAGCAGTGCCATGGGCAGATGAGGCTGAGCAACAGCTTTCCAGGCTAGCCCCTTCTGCCTGCCAGCTATCTGCAGACGTTCGCATTTTCGGCAGCAGGGCTGACGCAGGCTCCTGGCACAGACCACAAGAGCTACGTTTGAAGTTTGAGGTGGCAAGACAAGCAAGCAGACCCAGTCTCTGTGCCTCTGTGCGAGCACTGCCATGGGCAGATGAGGCTGAGCAACAGCTTTCCAGTCTAGCACCTTCTGGCTGCCAGCTATCTGCAGACGTTCGCACTTTCGGAGCAGGGCTGCGAAAGGAGCCTGGCTGGGACACCAACTTTCCCAGGCTACGTTTGAAGTATGAGGTGGAAAGACAAGGAATTAGCCCCATTCCCTGTGCCTCTGTGCGAGCACTGCCATGGGCAGATGAGGCTGAGCAACAGCTTTCCACGCTAGCACATTCTGGCTGCCAGCTATCTGCAGACGTTCTCATTTCAAGAGCAGGGCTGCGAAAGGAGCCTAGCAGGTACACCATCTTTCCCAGGCTACGTTTGAAGTTTGAGGTGGCAAGACAAGTAAGGAGCCCCATTCTCTGTGCCTCTGTGCGAGCAGTGCCATGGGCAGATGAGGCTGAGCAACAGCTTTCCAGGATAGCCCCTTCTGGCTGCCAGCTATCTGCAGACGTTCGCACTTTCGGAGCACGGCTGTGATAGGAGCCTGGCAGGGACACCACCATTCCCAGAATGCGTTTGAAGTTTCAAGTGGCAAGTTAATGAAGCAGCCCCATTCTCTGTGCCTCTATGCGAACAGTGCCATGGGCAGATGAGGCTGAGCAACAGCTTTCCAGGCTAGCCCCTTCTGGCTGCCAGCTATCTGCAGACGTTTGCACTTACGGAGCAGGGCTGCGAAAGGAGACTGGCTGGGACACGAACTTTCCCAGGCTACGTTTGAAGTTTGAGGTGGCAAGACAAGCAAGGAGCCCCATTCTCTGTGCCTCTGTGCGAGCAGTGTCGTGGGCAGATGAGCCTGAGCAACAGCTTTCCAGGCTAGCACCTTCTGGCTGCCAGCTATCTGCAGACGTTCGCACTTTCGGAGCAGGGCTGTGATAGGAGACTGGCAGGGACACCACCATTCCCAACATGCGTTTGAGGCTTCAAGTGGCAAGATAACCAAGCAGCCCCAGTATCTGTGCCTCTGTGCGAGCAGTGCCGTGGGCAGATGAGGCTGAGCAACAGCTTTCCAGGCTAGCCCCTTCTGCCTGCCAGCTATCTGCAGACGTTCGCGTTTTCGGAGCACGGCTGACGCAGGCTCCTGGCACAGACACCAAGAGCTACGTTTGAAATTTGAGGTGGCAAGACAAGCAAGCAGCCCCATTCTCTGTGCCTCTGTGCGAGCACTGCCATGGGCAGATGAGGCTGAGCAACAGCTTTCCAGGCTAGCACCTTCTGGCTGCCAGCTATCTGCAGACGTTCTCATTTCAAGAGCAGGGCTGCGAAAGGAGCCTAGCAGGTACACCATCTTTCCCAGGCTACGTTTGAAGTTTGAGGTGGCAAGACAAGTAAGGAGCCCCATTCTCTGTGCCTCTGTGCGAGCAGTGCCATGGGCAGATGAGGCTGAGAAATAGCTTTCCAGGCTAGCCCCTTCTGCCTGCCAGCTATCTGCAGACGTTCGCATTTTCGGAGCAGGGCTGACGCAGGCTCCTGGCACAGACACCAAGAGCTACGTTTGAAATTTGAGGTGGCAAGACAAGCAAGCAGCCCCATTCTCTGTGCCTCTCTGCGAGCACTGCCATGGGCAGATGAGGCTGAGCAACAGCTTTCCAGGCTAGCACCTTCTGGCTGCCAGCTATCTGCAGACGTTCGCATTTTCGGGGCAGGGCTGCGAAAGGAGCCTGGCTGGACACGAACTTTCCCAGGCTACGTTTGAAGTTTGAGGTGGCAAGACAAGCAAGCAGCCCCATTCTCTGTGCCTCTGTGCGAGCACTGCCATGGGCAGATGAGGCTGAGCAACAGCTTTCCAGGCTAGCCCCTTCTGCCTGCCAGCTATCTGCAGACGTTCGCATTTTCGGAGCAGGGCTGACGCAGGCTCCTGGCACAGACCACAAGAGCTACGTTTGAAGTTTGAGGTGGCAAGACAAGCAAGCAGACCCAGTCTCTGTGCCTCTGTGCGAGCACTGCCATGGGCAGATGAGGCTGAGCAACAGCTTTCCAGGCTAGCACCTTCTGGCTGCCAGCTATCTGCAGACGTTCGCACTTTCGGAGCAGGGCTGCGAAAGGAGCCTGGCTGGGACACCAACTTTCCCAGGCTACGTTTGAAGTATGAGGTGGCAAGACAAGCAAGTAGCCCCATTCCCTGTGCCTCTGTGCGAGCACTGCCATGGGCAGATGAGGCTGAGCAACAGCTTTCCAGGATAGCCCCTTCTGGCTGCCAGCTATCTGCAGACGTTCGCACTTTCGGAGCAGGGCTGTGATAGGAGCCTGGCAGGGACACCAGCATTCCCAGAATGCGTTTGAAGTTTCAAGTGGCAAGTTAAGGAAGCAGCCCCATTCTCTGTGCCTCTATGCGAACAGTGCCATGGGCAGATGAGGCTGAGCAACAGCTTTCCAGGCTAGCCCCTTCTGGCTGCCAGCTATCTGCAGACTTTCGCATTTCCAGAGCAGGGCTGCGAAAGGAGCCTAGCAGGTACACCATCTTTCCCAGGCTACGTTTGAAGTTTGAGGTGGCAAGACAAGCAAGGAGCCCCATTCTCTGTGCCTCTGTGCGAGCAGTGCCGTGGGCAGATGAGGCTGAGCAACAGCTTTCCAGGCTAGCCCCTTCTGCCTGCCAGCTATCTGCAGACGTTCGCATTTTCGGAGCGGGCTGACGCAGGCTCCTGGCACAGACCACAAGAGCTACGTTTGAAGTTTGAGGTGGCAAGACAAGCAAGCAGACCCAGTCTCTGTGCCTCTGTGCGAGCACTGCCATGGGCAGATGAGGCTGAGCAACAGCTTTCCAGGATAGCCCCTTCTGGCTGCCAGCTATCTGCAGACGTTCGCACTTTCGGAGCAGGGCTGTGATAGGAGCCTGGCAGGGACACCAGCATTCCCAGAATGCGTTTGAAGTTTCAAGTGGCAAGTTAAGGAAGCAGCCCCATTCTCTGTGCCTCTATGCGAACAGTGCCATGGGCAGATGAGGCTGAGCAACAGCTTTCCAGGCTAGCCCCTTCTGGCTGCCAGCTATCTGCAGACGTTCGCACTTTCGGAACAGAGCTGCGAAAGGAGCCTGGCTGGGACACTAACTTTCCTTGGCTACGTTTGAAGTATGAGGTGGCAAGACAAGCAAGGAGCCCCATTCTCTGTGCCTCCGTGCGAGCACTGCCATGGGCAGATGAGGCTGAGCAACAGCTTTCCACGCTAGCACCTTCTGGCTGCCAGCTATCTGCAGACGTTCTCATTTCAAGAGCAGGGCTGCGAAAGGAGCCTAGCAGGTACACCATTCTTCCCAGGCTACGTTTGAAGTTTGAGGTGGCAAGACAAGCAAGCAGACCCATTCTCTGTGCCTCTGTGCGAGCACTGCCATGGGCAGATGAGGCTGAGCAACAGCTTTCCAGGATAGCCCCTTCTGGCTGCCAGCTATCTGCAGACGTTCGCACTTTCGGAGCAGGGCTGTGATAGGAGCCTGGCAGGGACACCAGCATTCCCAGAATGCGTTTGAAGTTTCAAGTGGAAAGTTAAGGAAGCAGCCCCATTCTCTGTGCCTCTATGCGAACAGTGCCATAGGCAGATGAGGCTGAGCAACAGCTTTCCAGGCTAGTCCCTTCTGCCTGCCAGCTATCTGCAGATGTTCGCATTTCAAGAGCAGGGCTGCGAAAGGAGCCTAGCAGGTACACCATCTTTCCCAGGCTACGTTTGAAGTTTGAGGTGGCAAGACAAGCAAGGAGCCCCATTCTCTGTGCCTCTGTGCGAGCAGTGCCGTGGACAGATGAGGCTGAGCAACAGCTTTCCAGGCTAGCACCTTCTGGCTGCCAGCTATCTGCAGACGTTCGCACTTTCGGAGCAGGGCTGACGAAGGCTCCTGGCACAGACCACAAGAGCTACGTTTGAAGTTTGAGGTGGCAAGACAAGCAAGCAGACCCAGTCTCTGTGCCTCTGTGCGAGCACTGCCATGGGCAGATGAGGCTGAGCAACAGCTTTCCAGGCTAGCACCTTCTGGCTGCCAGCTATCTGCAGACGTTCGCACTTTCGGAGCAGGGCTGCGAAAGGAGCCTGGCTGGGACACCAACTTTCCCAGGCTACGTTTGAAGTATGAGGTGGCAAGACAAGCAAGTAGCCCCATTCCCTGTGCCTCTGTGCGAGCACTGCCATGGGCAGATGAGGCTGAGCAACAGCTTTCCACGCTAGCACCTTCTGGCTGCCAGCTATCTGCAGACGTTCTCATTTCAAGAGCAGGGCTGCGAAAGGAGCCTAGCAGGTACACCATCTTTCCCAGGCTACGTTTGAAGTTTGAGGTGGCAAGACAAGTAAGGAGCCCCATTCTCTGTGCCTCTGTGCGAGCAGTGCCATGGGCAGATGAGGCTGAGCAACAGCTTTCCAGGATAGCCCCTTCTGGCTGCCAGCTATCTGCAGACGTTCGCATTTCAAGAGCAGGGCTGTGATAGGAGCCTGGCAGGGACACCACCATTCCCAGCATGCGTTTGTGGTTTCAAGTGGCAAGACAAGCAAGGAGCCCCATTCTCTGTGCCTCTGTGCGAGCAGTGCCGTGGGCAGATGAGGCTGAGCAACAGCTTTCCAGGCTAGCCCCTTCTGCCTGCCAGCTATCTGCAGACGTTCGCATTTTCGGAGCAGGGCTGACGAAGGCTCCTGGCACAGACCACAAGAGCTACGTTTGAAGTTTGAGGTGGCAAGACAAGCAAGCAGACCCATTCTCTGTGCCTCTGTGCGAGCACTGCCATGGGCAGATGAGGCTGAGCAACAGCTTTCCAGGCTAGCACCTTCTGGCTGCCAGCTATCTGCAGACGTTCGCACTTTCGGAGCAGGGCTGTGATAGGAGCCTGGCAGGGACACCAGCATTCCCAGAATGCGTTTGAAGTTTCAAGTGGAAAGTTAAGGAAGCAGCCCCATTCTCTGTGCCTCTATGCGAACAGTGCCATAGGCAGATGAGGCTGAGCAACAGCTTTCCAGGCTAGTCCCTTCTGCCTGCCAGCTATCTGCAGACGTTCGCATTTCAAGAGCAGGGCTGCGAAAGGAGCCTAGCAGGTACACCATCTTTCCCAGGCTACGTTTGAAGTTTGAGGTGGCAAGACAAGCAAGGAGCCCCATTCTCTGTGCCTCTGTGCGAGCAGTGCCGTGGGCAGATGAGGCTGAGCAACAGCTTTCCAGGCTAGCACCTTCTGGCTGCCAGCTATCTGCAGACGTTCGCACTTTCGGAGCAGGGCTGACGAAGGCTCCTGGCACAGACCACAAGAGCTACGTTTGAAGTTTGAGGTGGCAAGACAAGCAAGCAGACCCAGTCTCTGTGCCTCTGTGCGAGCACTGCCATGGGCAGATGAGGCTGAGCAACAGCTTTCCAGGCTAGCACCTTCTGGCTGCCAGCTATCTGCAGACGTTCGCACTTTCGGAGCAGGGCTGCGAAAGGAGCCTGGCTGGGACACCAACTTTCCCAGGCTACGTTTGAAGTATGAGGTGGCAAGACAAGCAAGTAGCCCCATTCCCTGTGCCTCTGTGCGAGCACTGCCATGGGCAGATGAGGCTGAGCAACAGCTTTCCACGCTAGCACCTTCTGGCTGCCAGCTATCTGCAGACGTTCTCATTTCAAGAGCAGGGCTGCGAAAGGAGCCTAGCAGGTACACCATCTTTCCCAGGCTACGTTTGAAGTTTGAGGTGGCAAGACAAGTAAGGAGCCCCATTCTCTGTGCCTCTGTGCGAGCAGTGCCATGGGCAGATGAGGCTGAGCAACAGCTTTCCAGGATAGCCCCTTCTGGCTGCCAGCTATCTGCAGACGTTCGCATTTCAAGAGCAGGGCTGCGAAAGGAGCCTAGCAGGTACACCATCTTTCCCAGGCTACGTTTGAAGTTTGAGGTGGCAAGACAAGCAAGGAGCCCCATTCTCTGTGCCTCTGTGCGAGCAGTGCAGTGAGCAGATGAGGCTGAGCAACAGCTTTCCAGGCTAGCACCTTCTGGCTGCCAGCTATCTGCAGACGTTCGCTCTTTCGGAGCAGGGCTGTGATAGGAGCCTGGCAGGGACACCACCATTCCCAGCATGCGTTTGTGGTTTCAAGTGGCAAGATAAGCAAGCAGCCTCAGTATCTGTGCCTCTGTGCGAGCACTGCCATGGGCAGATGAGGCTGAGCAACAGCTTTCCACACTAGCACCTTCTGGCTGCCAGCTATCTGCAGACGTTCGCACTTTCGGAACAGGGCTGCGAAAGGAGCCTGGCTGGGACACTAACTTTCCTTGGCTACGTTTGAAGTATGAGGTGGCAAGACAAGCAAGGAGCCCCATTCTCTGTGCCTCTGTGCGAGCAGTGCCGTGGGCAGATGAGGCTGAGCAACAGCTTTCCAGGCTAGCCCCTTCTGCCTGCCAGCTATCTGCAGACGTTCGCATTTTCGGAGCAGGGCTGACGAAGGCTCCTGGCACAGACCACAAGAGCTACGTTTGAAGTTTGAGGTGGCAAGACAAGCAAGCAGACCCATTCTCTGTGCCTCTGTGCGAGCACTGCCATGGGCAGATGAGGCTGAGCAACAGCTTTCCAGGCTAGCACCTTCTGGCTGCCAGCTATCTGCAGACGTTCGCACTTTCGGAGCAGGGCTGCGAAAGGAGCCTGGCTGGGACACCAACTTTCCCAGGCTACGTTTGAAGTATGAGGTGGCAAGACAAGCAAGTAGCCCCATTCCCTGTGCCTCTGTGCGAGCACTGCCATGGGCAGATGAGGCTGAGCAAGAGCTTTCCACGCTAGCACCTTCTGGCTGCCAGCTATCTGCAGACGTTCACATTTCAAGAGCAGGGCTGCGAAAGGAGCCTAGCAGGTACACCATCTTTCCCAGGCTACGTTTGAAGTTTGAGGTGGCAAGACAAGTAAGGAGCCCCATTCTCTGTGCCTCTGTGCGAGCAGTGCCATGGGCAGATGAGGCTGAGCAACAGCTTTCCAGGATAGCCCCTTCTGGCTGCCAGCTATCTGCAGACGTTCGCATTTCAAGAGCAGGGCTGCGAAAGGAGCCTAGCAGGTACACCATCTTTCCCAGGCTACGTTTGAAGTTTGAGGTGGCAAGACAAGCAAGGAGCCCCATTCTCTGTGCCTCTGTGCGAGCAGTGCAGTGAGCAGATGAGGCTGAGCAACAGCTTTCCAGGCTAGCACCTTCTGGCTGCCAGCTATCTGCAGACGTTCGCACTTTCGGAGCAGGGCTGTGATAGGAGCCTGGCAGGGACAGCACCATTCCCAGCATGCGTTTGTGGTTTCAAGTGGCAAGATAAGCAAGCAGACCCAGTATCTGTGCCTCTGTGCGAGCACTGCCATGGGCAGATGAGGCTGAGCAACAGCTTTCCACACTAGCACCTTCTGGCTGCCAGCTATCTGCAGACGTTCGCATTTTCGGGGCAGGGCTGCGAAAGGAGACTGGCTGTGACAAGAACTTTCCCAGGCTACGTTTGAAGTTTGAGGTGGCAAGACAAGCAAACAGACCCATTCTCTGTGCCTCTGTGCGAGCACTGCCATGGGCAGATGAGGCTGAGCAACAGCTTTCCAGGCTAGCACCTTCTGGCTGCCAGCTATCTGCAGACGTTCACACTTTCGGAGCAGGGCTGCGAAAGGAGCCTGGCTGGGACACCAACTTTCCCAGGCTACGTTTGAAGTATGAGGTGGCAAGACAAGCAAGTAGCCCCATTCCCTGTGCCTCTGTGCGAGCACTGCCATGGGCAGATGAGGCTGAGCAACAGCTTTCCAGGCTAGCACCTTCTGGCTGCCAGCTATCTGCAGACGTTCGCACTTTCGGAGCAGGGCTGTGATAGGAGCCTGGCAGGGACACCAGCATTCCCAGAATGTGTTTGAAGTTTCAAGTGGAAAGTTAAGGAAGCAGCCCCATTCTCTGTGCCTCTATGCGAACAGTGCCATAGGCAGATGAGGCTGAGCAACAGCTTTCCAGGCTAGTCCCTTCTGCCTGCCAGCTATCTGCAGACATTCGCATTTCAAGAGCAGGGCTGCGAAAGGAGCCTAGCAGGTACACCATCTTTCCCAGGCTACGTTTGAAGTTTGAGGTGGCAAGACAAGCAAGGAGCCCCATTCTCTGTGCCTCTGTGCGAGCAGTGCCGTGGGCAGATGAGGCTGAGCAACAGCTTTCCAGGCTAGCCCCTTCTGCCTGCCAGCTATCTGCAGACGTTCGCATTTTCGGAGCAGGGCTGACGAAGGCTCCTGGCACAGACCACAAGAGCTACGTTTGAAGTTTGAGGTGGCAAGACAAGCAAGCAGACCCAGTCTCTGTGCCTCTGTGCGAGCACTGCCATGGGCAGATGAGGCTGAGCAACAGCTTTCCAGGCTAGCACCTTCTGGCTGCCAGCTATCTGCAGACGTTCGCACTTTCGGAGCAGGGCTGCGAAAGGAGCCTGGCTGGGACACCAACTTTCCCAGGCTACGTTTGAAGTATGAGGTGGCAAGACAAGCAAGTAGCCCCATTCCCTGTGCCTCTGTGCGAGCACTGCCATGGGCAGATGAGGCTGAGCAAGAGCTTTCCACGCTAGCACCTTCTGGCTGCCAGCTATCTGCAGACGTTCTCATTTCAAGAGCAGGGCTGCGAAAGGAGCCTAGCAGGTACACCATCTTTCCCAGGCTACGTTTGAAGTTTGAGGTGGCAAGACAAGTAAGGAGCCCCATTCTCTGTGCCTCTGTGCGAGCAGTGCCATGGGCAGATGAGGCTGAGCAACAGCTTTCCAGGATAGCCCCTTCTGGCTGCCAGCTATCTGCAGACGTTCGCATTTCAAGAGCAGGGCTGCGAAAGGAGCCTAGCAGGTACACCATCTTTCCCAGGCTACGTTTGAAGTTTGAGGTGGCAAGACAAGCAAGGAGCCCCATTCTCTGTGCCTCTGTGCGAGCAGTGCAGTGAGCAGATGAGGCTGAGCAACAGCTTTCCAGGCTAGCACCTTCTGGCTGCCAGCTATCTGCAGACGTTCGCTCTTTCGGAGCAGGGCTGTGATAGGAGCCTGGCAGGGACACCACCATTCCCAGCATGCGTTTGTGGTTTCAAGTGGCAAGATAAGCAAGCAGCCCCAGTATCTGTGCCTCTGTGCGAGCACTGCCATGGGCAGATGAGGCTGAGCAACAGCTTTCCACACTAGCACCTTCTGGCTGCCAGCTATCTGCAGACGTTCGCACTTTCGGAACAGGGCTGCGAAAGGAGCCTGGCTGGGACACTAACTTTCCTTGGCTACGTTTGAAGTATGAGGTGGCAAGACAAGCAAGGAGCCCCATTCTCTGTGCCTCTGTGCGAGCAGTGCCGTGGGCAGATGAGGCTGAGCAACAGCTTTCCAGGCTAGCCCCTTCTGCCTGCCAGCTATCTGCAGACGTTCGCATTTTCGGAGCAGGGCTGACGAAGGCTCCTGGCACAGACCACAAGAGCTACGTTTGAAGTTTGAGGTGGCAAGACAAGCAAGCAGACCCATTCTCTGTGCCTCTGTGCGAGCACTGCCATGGGCAGATGAGGCTGAGCAACAGCTTTCCAGGCTAGCACCTTCTGGCTGCCAGCTATCTGCAGACGTTCTCATTTCAAGAGCAGGGCTGCGAAAGGAGCCTAGCAGGTACACCATCTTTCCCAGGCTACGTTTGAAGTTTGAGGTGGCAAGACAAGTAAGGAGCCCCATTCTCTGTGCCTCTGTGCGAGCAGTGCCATGGGCAGATGAGGCTGAGCAACAGCTTTCCAGGCTAGCACCTTCTGGCTGCCAGCTATCTGCAGACGTTCGCACTTTCGGAGCAGGGCTGTGATAGGAGCCTGGCAGGGACAGCACCATTCCCAGCATGCGTTTGTGGTTTCAAGTGGCAAGATAAGCAAGCAGACCCAGTATCTGTGCCTCTGTGCGAGCACTGCCATGGGCAGATGAGGCTGAGCAACAGCTTTCCACACTAGCACCTTCTGGCTGCCAGCTATCTGCAGACGTTCGCATTTTCGGGGCAGGGCTGCGAAAGGAGACTGGCTGGGACAAGAACTTTCCCAGGCTACGTTTGAAGTTTGAGGTGGCAAGACAAGCAAGCAGACCCATTCTCTGTGCCTCTGTGCGAGCACTGCCATGGGCAGATGAGGCTGAGCAACAGCTTTCCACGCTAGCACCTTCTGGCTGCCAGCTATCTGCAGACGTTCGCACTTTCGGAGCAGGGCTGCGAAAGGAGCCTGGCTGGGACACCAACTTTCCCAGGCTACGTTTGAAGTATGAGGTGGCAAGACAAGCAAGTAGCCCCATTCCCTGTGCCTCTGTGCGAGCACTGCCATGGGCAGATGAGGCTGAGCAACAGCTTTCCAGGCTAGCACCTTCTGGCTGCCAGCTATCTGCAGACGTTCTCATTTCAAGAGCAGGGCTGCGAAAGGAGCCTAGCAGGTACACCATCTTTCCCAGGCTACGTTTGAAGTTTGAGGTGGCAAGACAAGCAAGGAGCCCCATTCTCTGTGCCTCTGTGCGAGCAGTGCCATGGGCAGATGAGGCTGAGCAACAGCTTTCCAGGATAGCCCCTTCTGGCTGCCAGCTATCTGCAGACGTTCGCACTTTCGGAGCAGGGCTGTGATAGGAGCCTGGCAGGGACACCAGCATTCCCAGAATGCGTTTGAAGTTTCAAGTGGCAAGTTAAGGAAGCAGCCCCATTCTCTGTGCCTCTGTGCGAGCAGTGCCGTGGGCAGATGAGGCTGAGCAACAGCTTTCCAGGCTAGCCCCTTCTGCCTGCCAGCTATCTGCAGACGTTCGCGTTTTCGGAGCAGGGCTGACGCAGGCTCCTGGCACAGACACCAAGAGCTACGTTTGAAATTTGAGGTGGCAAGACAAGCAAGCAGCCCCATTCTCTGTGCCTCTCTGCGAGCACTGCCATGGGCAGATGAGGCTGAGCAACAGCTTTCCAGGCTAGCACCTTCTGGCTGCCAGCTATCTGCAGAAGTTCGCATTTTCGGGGCAGGGCTGCGAAAGGAGCCTGGCTGGACACGAACTTTCCCAGGCTACGTTTGAAGTTTGAGGTGGCAAGACAAGCAAGCAGACCCAGTCTCTGTGCCTCTGTGCGAGCACTGCCATGGGCAGATGAGGCTGAGCAACAGCTTTCCAGGCTAGCCCCTTCTGCCTGCCAGCTATCTGCAGACGTTCGCATTTTCGGAGCAGGGCTGACGCAGGCTCCTGGCACAGACCACAAGAGCTACGTTTGAAGTTTGAGGTGGCAAGACAAGCAAGCAGACCCAGTCTCTGTGCCTCTGTGCGAGCACTGCCATGCGCAGATGAGGCTGAGCAACAGCTTTCCAGGCTAGCACCTTCTGGCTGCCAGCTATCTGCAGACGTTCGCACTTTCGGAGCAGGGCTGCGAAAGGAGCCTGGCTGGGACACCAACTTTCCCAGGCTACGTTTGAAGTATGAGGTGGCAAGACAAGCAAGTAGCCCCATTCCCTGTGCCTCTGTGCGAGCACTGCCATGGGCAGATGAGGCTGAGCAACAGCTTTCCAGGATAGCCCCTTCTGGCTGCCAGCTATCTGCAGACGTTCGCACTTTCGGAGCAGGGCTGTGATAGGAGCCTGGCAGGGACACCAGCATTCCCAGAATGCGTTTGAAGTTTCAAGTGGCAAGTTAAGGAAGCAGCCCCATTCTCTGTGCCTCTATGCGAACAGTGCCATGGGCAGATGAGGCTGAGCAACAGCTTTCCAGGCTAGCCCCTTCTGGCTGCCAGCTATCTGCAGACGTTCGCATTTCAAGAGCAGGGCTGCGAAAGGAGCCTAGCAGGTACACCATCTTTCCCAGGCTACGTTTGAAGTTTGAGGTGGCAAGACAAGCAAGGAGCCCCATTCTCTGTGCCTCTGTGCGAGCAGTGCCGTGGGCAGATGAGGCTGAGCAACAGCTTTCCAGGCTAGCCCCTTCTGCCTGCCAGCTATCTGCAGACGTTCGCATTTTCGGAGCGGGCTGACGCAGGCTCCTGGCACAGACCACAAGAGCTACGTTTGAAGTTTGAGGTGGCAAGACAAGCAAGCAGACCCAGTCTCTGTGCCTCTGTGCGAGCACTGCCATGGGCAGATGAGGCTGAGCAACAGCTTTCCAGGCTAGCCCCTTCTGGCTGCCAGCTATCTGCAGACGTTCGCACTTTCGGAGCAGGGCTGTGATAGGAGCCTGGCAGGGACACCAGCATTCCCAGAATGCGTTTGAAGTTTCAAGTGGCAAGTTAAGGAAGCAGCCCCATTCTCTGTGCCTCTATGCGAACAGTGCCATGGGCAGATGAGGCTGAGCAACAGCTTTCCACACTAGCACCTTCTGGCTGCCAGCTATCTGCAGACGTTCGCACTTTCGGAACAGGGCTGCGAAAGGAGCCTGGCTGGGACACTAACTTTCCTTGGCTACGTTTGAAGTATGAGGTGGCAAGACAAGCAAGGAGCCCCATTCTCTGTGCCTCTGTGCGAGCAGTGCCGTGGGCAGATGAGGCTGAGCAACAGCTTTCCAGGCTAGCCCCTTCTGCCTGCCAGCTATCTGCAGACGTTCGCATTTTCGGAGCAGGGCTGACGAAGGCTCCTGGCACAGACCACAAGAGCTACGTTTGAAGTTTGAGGTGGCAAGACAAGCAAGCAGACCCAGTCTCTGTGCCTCTGTGCGAGCACTGCCATGGGCAGATGAGGCTGAGCAACAGCTTTCCAGGCTAGCACCTTCTGGCTGCCAGCTATCTGCAGACGTTCGCACTTTCGGAGCAGGGCTGCGAAAGGAGCCTGGCTGGGACACCAACTTTCCCAGGCTACGTTTGAAGTATGAGGTGGCAAGACAAGCAAGTAGCCCCATTCCCTGTGCCTCTGTGCGAGCACTGCCATGGGCAGATGAGGCTGAGCAAGAGCTTTCCACGCTAGCACCTTCTGGCTGCCAGCTATCTGCAGACGTTCTCATTTCAAGAGCAGGGCTGCGAAAGGAGCCTAGCAGGTACACCATCTTTCCCAGGCTACGTTTGAAGTTTGAGGTGGCAAGACAAGTAAGGAGCCCCATTCTCTGTGCCTCTGTGCGAGCAGTGCCATGGGCAGATGAGGCTGAGCAACAGCTTTCCAGGATAGCCCCTTCTGGCTGCCAGCTATCTGCAGACGTTCGCATTTCAAGAGCAGGGCTGCGAAAGGAGCCTAGCAGGTACACCATCTTTCCCAGGCTACGTTTGAAGTTTGAGGTGGCAAGACAAGCAAGGAGCCCCATTCTCTGTGCCTCTGTGCGAGCAGTGCAGTGAGCAGATGAGGCTGAGCAACAGCTTTCCAGGCTAGCACCTTCTGGCTGCCAGCTATCTGCAGACGTTCGCACTTTCGGAGCAGGGCTGTGATAGGAGCCTGGCAGGGACAGCACCATTCCCAGCATGCGTTTGTGGTTTCAAGTGGCAAGATAAGCAAGCAGACCCAGTATCTGTGCCTCTGTGCGAGCACTGCCATGGGCAGATGAGGCTGAGCAACAGCTTTCCACACTAGCACCTTCTGGCTGCCAGCTATCTGCAGACGTTCGCATTTTCGGAGCGGGCTGACGCAGGCTCCTGGCACAGACCACAAGAGCTACGTTTGAAGTTTGAGGTGGCAAGACAAGCAAGCAGCCCCAGTCTCTGTGCCTCTGTGCGAGCACTGCCATGGGCAGATGAGGCTGAGCAACAGCTTTCCAGGCTAGCACCTTCTGGCTGCCAGCTATCTGCAGACGTTCGCACTTTCGGAGCAGGGCTGCGAAAGGAGCCTGGCTGGGACACCAACTTTCCCAGGCTACGTTTGAAGTATGAGGTGGCAAGACAAGCAAGTAGCCCCACTCCCTGTGCCTCTGTGCGAGCACTGCCATGGGCAGATGAGGCTGAGCAACAGCTTTCCAGGCTAGCACCTTCTGGCTGCCAGCTATCTGCAGACGTTCTCATTTCAAGAGCAGGGCTGCGAAAGGAGCCTAGCAGGTACACCATCTTTCCCAGACTACGTTTGAAGTTTGAGGTGGCAAGACAAGCAAGGAGCCCCATTCTCTGTGCCTCTGTGCGAGCAGTGCCATGGGCAGATGAGGCTGAGCAACAGCTTTTCAGGATAGCCCCTTCTGGCTGCCAGCTATCTGCAGACGTTCGCACTTTCGGAGCAGGGCTGTGATAGGAGCCTGGCAGGGACACCAGCATTCCCAGAATGCGTTTGAAGTTTCAAGTGGCAAGTTAAGGAAGCAGCCCCATTCTCTGTGCCTCTATGCGAACAGTGCCATGGGCAGATGAGGCTGAGCAACAGCTTTCCAGGATAGCCCCTTCTGGCTGCCAGCTATCTGCAGACGTTCGCATTTCAAGAGCAGGGCTGCGAAAGGAGCCTAGCAGGTACACCATCTTTCCCAGGCTACGTTTGAAGTTTGAGGTGGCAAGACAAGCAAGCAGCCCCATTCTCTGTGCCTCTGTGCGAGCAGTGCCGTGGGCAGATGAGGCTGAGCAACAGCTTTCCAGGCTAGCCCCTTCTGCCTGCCAGCTATCTGCAGACGTTCGCATTTTCGGAGCGGGCTGACGCAGGCTCCTGGCACAGACCACAAGAGCTACGTTTGAAGTTTGAGGTGGCAAGACAAGCAAGCAGACCCAGTCTCTGTGCCTCTGTGCGAGCACTGCCATGGGCAGATGAGGCTGAGCAACAGCTTTCCAGGCTAGCACCTTCTGGCTGCCAGCTATCTGCAGACGTTCGCACTTTCGGAGCAGGGCTGCGAAAGGAGCCTGGCTGGGACACCAACTTTCCCAGGCTACGTTTGAAGTATGAGGTGGCAAGACAAGCAAGTAGCCCCATTCCCTGTGCCTCTGTGCGAGCACTGCCATGGGCAGATGAGGCTGAGCAAGAGCTTTCCACGCTAGCACCTTCTGGCTGCCAGCTATCTGCAGACGTTCTCATTTCAAGAGCAGGGCTGCGAAAGGAGCCTAGCAGGTACACCATCTTTCCCAGGCTACGTTTGAAGTTTGAGGTGGCAAGACAAGTAAGGAGCCCCATTCTCTGTGCCTCTCTGCGAGCAGTGCCATGGGCAGATGAGGCTGAGCAACAGCTTTCCAGGATAGCCCCTTCTGGCTGCCAGCTATCTGCAGACGTTCGCATTTCAAGAGCAGGGCTGCGAAAGGAGCCTAGCAGGTACACCATCTTTCCCAGGCTACGTTTGAAGTTTGAGGTGGCAAGACAAGCAAGGAGCCCCATTCTCTGTGCCTCTGTGCGAGCAGTGCAGTGAGCAGATGAGGCTGAGCAACAGCTTTCCAGGCTAGCACCTTCTGGCTGCCAGCTATCTGCAGACGTTCGCACTTTCGGAGCAGGGCTGTGATAGGAGCCTGGCAGGGACAGCACCATTCCCAGCATGCGTTTGTGGTTTCAAGTGGCAAGATAAGCAAGCAGACCCAGTCTCTGTGCCTCTGTGCGAGCACTGCCATGGGCAGATGAGGCTGAGCAACAGCTTTCCACACTAGCACCTTCTGGCTGCCAGCTATCTGCAGACGTTCGCATTTTCGGAGCGGGCTGACGCAGGCTCCTGGCACAGACCACAAGAGCTACGTTTGAAGTTTGAGGTGGCAAGACAAGCAAGCAGACCCAGTCTCTGTGCCTCTGTGCGAGCACTGCCATGGGCAGATGAGGCTGAGCAACAGCTTTCCAGGCTAGCACCTTCTGGCTGCCAGCTATCTGCAGACGTTCGCACTTTCGGAGCAGGGCTGCGAAAGGAGCCTGGCTGGGACACCAACTTTCCCAGGCTACGTTTGAAGTATGAGGTGGCAAGACAAGCAAGTAGCCCCATTCCCTGTGCCTCTGTGCGAGCACTGCCATGGGCAGATGAGGCTGAGCAACAGCTTTCCAGGCTAGCACCTTCTGGCTGCCAGCTATCTGCAGACGTTCTCATTTCAAGAGCAGGGCTGCGAAAGGAGCCTAGCAGGTACACCATCTTTCCCAGGCTACGTTTGAAGTTTGAGGTGGCAAGACAAGCAAGGAGCCCCATTCTCTGTGCCTCTGTG
Source organism: Opisthocomus hoazin (assembly GCF_030867145.1). Classification (NCBI taxonomy): domain Eukaryota; kingdom Metazoa; phylum Chordata; class Aves; order Opisthocomiformes; family Opisthocomidae; genus Opisthocomus; species Opisthocomus hoazin. The sequence continues at coordinate 26,344,554 of NC_134424.1, read as the reverse complement.
CGAGCAGTGCCATGGGCAGATGAGGCTGAGCAACAGCTTTCCAGGATAGCCCCTTCTGGCTGCCAGCTATCTGCAGACGTTCGCACTTTCGGAGCAGGGCTGTGATAGGAGCCTGGCAGGGACACCAGCATTCCCAGAATGCGTTTGAAGTTTCAAGTGGCAAGTTAAGGAAGCAGCCCCATTCTCTGTGCCTCTATGCGAACAGTGCCATGGGCAGATGAGGCTGAGCAACAGCTTTCCAGGATAGCCCCTTCTGGCTGCCAGCTATCTGCAGACGTTCGCATTTCAAGAGCAGGGCTGCGAAAGGAGCCTAGCAGGTACACCATCTTTCCCAGGCTACGTTTGAAGTTTGAGGTGGCAAGACAAGCAAGCAGCCCCATTCTCTGTGCCTCTGTGCGAGCAGTGCCGTGGGCAGATGAGGCTGAGCAACAGCTTTCCAGGCTAGCCCCTTCTGCCTGCCAGCTATCTGCAGACGTTCGCATTTTCGGAGCGGGCTGACGCAGGCTCCTGGCACAGACCACAAGAGCTACGTTTGAAGTTTGAGGTGGCAAGACAAGCAAGCAGACCCAGTCTCTGTGCCTCTGTGCGAGCACTGCCATGGGCAGATGAGGCTGAGCAACAGCTTTCCAGGATAGCCCCTTCTGGCTGCCAGCTATCTGCAGACGTTCGCACTTTCGGAGCAGGGCTGTGATATGAGCCTGGCAGGGACACCAGCATTCCCAGAATGCGTTTGAAGTTTCAAGTGGCAAGTTAAGGAAGAAGCCCCATTCTCTGTGCCTCTATGCGAACAGTGCCATGGGCAGATGAGGCTGAGCAACAGCTTTCCAGGCTAGCACCTTCTGGCTGCCAGCTATCTGCAGAAGTTCGCATTTTCGGGGCAGGGCTGCGAAAGGAGCCTGGCTGGACACGAACTTTCCCAGGCTACGTTTGAAGTTTGAGGTGGCAAGACAAGCAAGCAGCCCCATTCTCTGTGCCTCTGTGCGAGCACTGCCATGGGCAGATGAGGCTGAGCAACAGCTTTCCAGGCTAGCCCCTTCTGCCTGCCAGCTATCTGCAGACGTTCGCATTTTCGGAGCAGGGCTGACGCAGGCTCCTGCCACAGACCACAAGAGCTACGTTTGAAGTTTGAGGTGGCAAGACAAGCAAGCAGACCCAGTCTCTGTGCCTCTGTGCGAGCACTGCCATGGGCAGATGAGGCTGAGCAACAGCTTTCCAGGCTAGCACCTTCTGGCTGCCAGCTATCTGCAGACGTTCGCACTTTCGGAGCAGGGCTGCGAAAGGAGCCTGGCTGGGACACCAACTTTCCCAGGCTACGTTTGAAGTTTGAGGTGGCAAGACAAGCAAGTAGCCCCATTCCCTGTGCCTCTGTGCGAGCACTGCCATGGGCAGATGAGGCTGAGCAACAGCTTTCCACGCTAGCACATTCTGGCTGCCAGCTATCTGCAGACGTTCTCATTTCAAGAGCAGGGCTGCGAAAGGAGCCTAGCAGGTACACCATCTTTCCCAGGCTACGTTTGAAGTTTGAGGTGGCAAGACAAGTAAGGAGCCCCATTCTCTGTGCCTCTGTGCGAGCAGTGCCATGGGCAGACGAGGCTGAGCAACAGCTTTCCAGGATAGCCCCTTCTGGCTGCCAGCTATCTGCAGACGTTCGCACTTTCGGAGCAGGGCTGTGATAGGAGCCTGGCAGGGACACCAGCATTCCCAGAATGCGTTTGAAGTTTCAAGTGGCAAGTTAAGGAAGCAGCCCCATTCTCTGTGCCTCTATGCGAACAGTGCCATAGGTAGATGAGGCTGAGCAACAGCTTTCCAGGCTAGCCCCTTCTGCCTGCCAGCTATCTGCAGACGTTCGCATTTCAAGAGCAGGGCTGCGAAAGGAGCCTAGCAGGTACACCATCTTTCCCAGGCTACGTTTGAAGTTTGAGGTGGCAAGACAAGCAAGGAGCCCCATTCTCTGTGCCTCTGTGCGAGCAGTGCCGTGGGCAGATGAGGCTGAGCAACAGCTTTCCAGGCTAGCCCCTTCTGCCTGCCAGCTATCTGCAGACGTTCGCATTTTCGGAGCAGGGCTGACGAAGGCTCCTGGCACAGACCACAAGAGCTACGTTTGAAGTTTGAGGTGGCAAGACAAGCAAGCAGACCCAGTCTCTGTGCCTCTGTGCGAGCACTGCCATGGGCAGATGAGGCTGAGCAACAGCTTTCCAGGCTAGCACCTTCTGGCTGCCAGCTATCTGCAGACGTTCGCACTTTCGGAGCAGGGCTGCGAAAGGAGCCTGGCTGGGACACCAACTTTCCCAGGCTACGTTTGAAGTATGAGGTGGCAAGACAAGCAAGTAGCCCCATTCCCTGTGCCTCTGTGCGAGCACTGCCATGGGCAGATGAGGCTGAGCAAGAGCTTTCCACGCTAGCACCTTCTGGCTGCCAGCTATCTGCAGACGTTCTCATTTCAAGAGCAGGGCTGCGAAAGGAGCCTAGCAGGTACACCATCTTTCCCAGGCTACGTTTGAAGTTTGAGGTGGCAAGACAAGTAAGGAGCCCCATTCTCTGTGCCTCTGTGCGAGCAGTGCCATGGGCAGATGAGGCTGAGCAACAGCTTTCCAGGATAGCCCCTTCTGGCTGCCAGCTATCTGCAGACGTTCGCATTTCAAGAGCAGGGCTGCGAAAGGAGCCTAGCAGGTACACCATCTTTCCCAGGCTACGTTTGAAGTTTGAGGTGGCAAGACAAGCAAGGAGCCCCATTCTCTGTGCCTCTGTGCAAGCAGTGCAGTGAGCAGATGAGGCTGAGCAACAGCTTTCCAGGCTAGCACCTTCTGGCTGCCAGCTATCTGCAGACGTTCGCACTTTCGGAGCAGGGCTGTGATAGGAGCCTGGCAGGGACACCACCATTCCCAGCATGCGTTTGTGGTTTCAAGTGGCAAGATAAGCAAGCAGCCCCAGTATCTGTGCCTCTGTGCGAGCACTGCCATGGGCAGATGAGGCTGAGCAACAGCTTTCCACACTAGCACCTTCTGGCTGCCAGCTATCTGCAGACGTTCGCATTTTCGGGGCAGGGCTGCGAAAGGAGACTGGCTGGGACACGAACTTTTCCAGGCTACGTTTGAAGTTTGAGGTGGCAAGACAAGCAAGGAGCCCCATTCTCTGTGCCTCTGTGCGAGCAGTGTCGTGGGCAGATGAGCCTGAGCAACAGCTTTCCAGGCTAGCACCTTCTGGCAGCCAGCTATCTGCAGACGTTCTCACTTTCGGAGCAGGGCTGTGATAGGAGACTGGCAGGGACACCACCATTCCCAGCATGCGTTTGAGGCTTCAAGTGGCAAGATAACCAAGCAGCCCCATTCTCTGTGCCTCTGTGCGAGCACTGCCATGGGCAGATGAGGCTGAGCAACAGCTTTCCACACTAGCACCTTCTGGCTGCCAGCTATCTGCAGACGTTCGCACTTTCGGAGCAGGGCTGCGAAAGGAGCCTGGCTGGGACACCAACTTTCCCAGGCTACGTTTGAAGTATGAGGTGGCAAGACAAGCAAGTAGCCCCATTCCCTGTGCCTCTGTGCGAGCACTGCCATGGGCAGATGAGGCTGAGCAACAGCTTTCCAGGCTAGCCCCTTCTGCCTGCCAGCTATCTGCAGACGTTCGCATTTTCGGAGCGGGCTGATGCAGGCTCCTGGCACAGACCACAAGAGCTACGTTTGAAGTTTGAGGTGGCAAGACAAGCAAGCAGACCCAGTCTCTGTGCCTCTGTGCGAGCACTGCCATGGGCAGATGAGGCTGAGCAACAGCTTTCCAGGATAGCCCCTTCTGGCTGCCAGCTATCTGCAGACGTTCGCACTTTCGGAGCAGGGCTGTGATAGGAGCCTGGCAGGGACACCAGCATTCCCAGAATGCGTTTGAAGTTTCAAGTGGCAAGTTAAGGAAGCAGCCCCATTCTCTGTGCCTCTATGCGAACAGTGCCATGGGCAGATGAGGCTGAGCAACAGCTTTCCAGGCTAGCCCCTTCTGGCTGCCAGCTATCTGCAGACGTTCGCACTTTCGGAGCAGGGCTGCGAAAGGAGCCTGGCTGGGACACTAACTTTCCTTGGCTACGTTTGAAGTATGAGGTGGCAAGACAAGCAAGCAGCCCCATTCCCTGTGCCTCTGTGCGAGCACTGCCATGGGCAGATGAGGCTGAGCAACAGCTTTCCACGCTAGCACCTTCTGGCTGCCAGCTATCTGCAGACGTTCTCATTTCAAGAGCAGGGCTGCGAATGGAGCCTAGCAGGTACACCATCTTTCCCAGGCTACGTTTGAAGTTTGAGGTGGCAAGACAAGCAAGGAGCCCCATTCTCTGTGCCTCTGTGCGAGCAGTGCCATGGGCAGATGAGGCTGAGCAACAGCTTTCCAGGATAGCCCCTTCTGGCTGCCAGCTATCTGCAGACGTTCGCACTTTCGGAGCAGGGCTGTGATAGGAGCCTGGCAGGGACACCAGCATTCCCAGAATGCGTTTGAAGTTTCAAGTGGCAAGTTAAGGAAGCAGGCCCATTCTCTGTGCCTCTATGCGAACAGTGCCATAGGCAGATGAGGCTGAGCAACAGCTTTCCAGGCTAGTCCCTTCTGCCTGCCAGCTATCTGCAGACGTTCGCATTTCAAGAGCAGGGCTGCGAAAGGAGCCTAGCACTTACACCATCTTTCCCAGGCTACGTTTGAAATTTGAGGTGGCAAGACAAGCAAGGAGCCCCATTCTCTGTGCCTCTGTGCGAGCAGTGCCGTGGGCAGATGAGGCTGAGCAACAGCTTTCCAGGCTAGCCCCTTCTGCCTGCCAGCTATCTGCAGACGTTCGCATTTTCGGAGCAGGGCTGACGAAGGCTCCTGGCACAGACCACAAGAGCTTCGTTTGAAGTTTGAGGTGGCAAGACAAGCAAGCAGCCCCAGTCTCTGTGCCTCTGTGCGAGCACTGCCATGGGCAGATGAGGCTGAGCAACAGCTTTCCAGGCTAGCACCTTCTGGCTGCCAGCTATCTGCAGACGTTCGCACTTTCGGAGCAGGGCTGCGAAAGGAGCCTGGCTGGGACACCAACTTTCCCAGGCTACGTTTGAAGTATGAGGTGGCAAGACAAGCAAGTAGCCCCATTCCCTGTGCCTCTGTGCGAGCACTGCCATGGGCAGATGAGGCTGAGCAAGAGCTTTCCACGCTAGCACCTTCTGGCTGCCAGCTATCTGCAGACGTTCTCATTTCAAGAGCAGGGCTGCGAAAGGAGCCTAGCAGGTACACCATCTTTCCCAGGCTACGTTTGAAGTTTGAGGTGGCAAGACAAGTAAGGAGCCCCATTCTCTGTGCCTCTGTGCGAGCAGTGCCATGGGCAGATGAGGCTGAGCAACAGCTTTCCAGGATAGCCCCTTCTGGCTGCCAGCTATCTGCAGACGTTCGCATTTCAAGAGCAGGGCTGCGAAAGGAGCCTAGCAGGTACACCATCTTTCCCAGGCTACGTTTGAAGTTTGAGGTGGCAAGACAAGCAAGGAGCCCCATTCTCTGTGCCTCTGTGCGAGCAGTGCAGTGAGCAGATGAGGCTGAGCAACAGCTTTACACGCTAGCACCTTCTGGCTGCCAGCTATCTGCAGACGTTCGCACTTTCGGAGCAGGGCTGTGATAGGAGCCTGGCAGGGACACCACCATTCCCAGCATGCGTTTGTGGTTTCAAGTGGCAAGATAAGCAAGCAGCCCCAGTATCTGTGCCTCTGTGCGAGCACTGCAATGGGCAGATGAGGCTGAGCAACAGCTTTCCACACTAGCACCTTCTGGCTGCCAGCTATCTGCAGACGTTCGCATTTTCGGGGCAGGGCTGCGAAAGGAGACTGGCTGGGACACGAACTTTCCCAGGCTACGTTTGAAGTTTGAGGTGGCAAGACAAGCAAGGAGCCCCATTCTCTGTGCCTCTGTGCGAGCAGTGTCGTGGGCAGATGAGCCTGAGCAACAGCTTTCCAGGCTAGCACCTTCTGCCTGCCAGCTATCTGCAGACGTTCGCACTTTCGGAGCAGGGCTGTGATAGGAGACTGGCAGGGACACCACCATTCCCAGCATGCTTTTGAGGCTTCAAGTGGCAAGATAACCAAGCAGCCCCAGTATCTGTGCCTCTGTGCGAGCACTGCCATGGGCAGATGAGGCTGAGCAACAGCTTTCCACACTAGCACCTTCTGGCTGCCAGCTATCTGCAGACGTTCGCACTTTCGGAGCAGGGCTGCGAAAGGAGCCTGGCTGGGACACCAACTTTCCCAGGCTACGTTTGAAGTATGAGGTGGCAAGACAAGGAAGTAGCCCCATTCCCTGTGCCTCTGTGCGAGCACTGCCATGGGCAGATGAGGCTGAGCAACAGCTTTCCACGCTAGCACCTTCTGGCTGCCAGCTATCTGCAGACGTTCGCATTTCAAGAGCAGGGCTGCGAAAGGAGCCTAGCAGGTACACCATCTTTCCCAGGCTACGTTTGAAGTTTGAGGTGGCAAGACAAGCAAGGAGCCCCATTCTCTGTGCCTCTGTGCGAGCAGTGCCGTGGGCAGATGAGGCTGAGCAACAGCTTTCCAGGCTAGCCCCTTCTGCCTGCCAGCTATCTGCAGACGTTCGCATTTTCAGAGCAGGGCTGACGCAGGCTCCTGGCACAGACACCAAGAACTACGTTTGAAATTTGAGGTGGCAAGACAAGCAAGCAGCCCCATTCTCTGTGCCTCTGTGCGAGCACTGCCATGGGCAGATGAGGCTGAGCAACAGCTTTCCAGGCTAGCCCCTTCTGCCTGCCAGCTATCTGCAGACGTTCGCATTTTCGGAGCAGGGCTGACGCAGGCTCCTGGCACAGACCACAAGAGCTACGTTTGAAGTTTGAGGTGGCAAGACAAGCAAGCAGACCCAGTCTCTGTGCCTCTGTGCGAGCACTGCCATGGGCAGATGAGGCTGAGCAACAGCTTTCCAGGCTAGCACCTTCTGGCTGCCAGCTATCTGCAGACGTTCGCACTTTCGGAGCAGGGCTGCGAAAGGAGCCTGGCTGGGACACCAACTTTCCCAGGCTACGTTTGAAGTATGAGGTGGCAAGACAAGCAAGTAGCCCCATTCCCTGTGCCTCTGTGCGAGCACTGCCATGGGCAGATGAGGCTGAGCAACAGCTTTCCACGCTAGCACATTCTGGCTGCCAGCTATCTGCAGACGTTCTCATTTCAAGAGCAGGGCTGCGAAAGGAGCCTAGCAGGTACACCATCTTTCCCAGGCTACGTTTGAAGTTTGAGGTGGCAAGACAAGTAAGGAGCCCCATTCTCTGTGCCTCTGTGCGAGCAGTGCCATGGGCAGATGAGGCTGAGCAACAGCTTTCCAGGCTAGCACCTTCTGGCTGCCAGCTATCTGCAGACGTTCGCACTTTCGGAGCAGGGCTGTGATAGGAGCCTGGCAGGGACACCAGCATTCCCAGAATGCGTTTGAAGTTTCAAGTGGCAAGTTAAGGAAGCAGCCCCATTCTCTGTGCCTCTATGCGAACAGTGCCATGGGCAGATGAGGCTGAGCAACAGCTTTCCAGGCTAGCCCCTTCTGCCTGCCAGCTATCTGCAGACGTTCGCACTTTCGGAGCAGGGCTGCGAAAGGAGCCTGGCTGGAACACCAACTTTCCCAGGCTACGTTTGAAGTATGAGGTGGCAAGACAAGCAAGTAGCCCCATTCCCTGTGCCTCTGTGCGAGCACTGCCATGGGCAGATGAGGCTGAGCAACAGCTTTCCACGCTAGCCCCTTCTGGCTGCCAGCTATCTGCAGACGTTCTCATTTCAAGAGCAGGGCTGCGAAAGGAGCCTAGCAGGTACACCATCTTTCCCAGGCTACGTTTGAAGTTTGAGGTGGCAAGACAAGTAAGGAGCCCCATTCTCTGTGCCTCTGTGCGAGCAGTGCCATGGGCAGATGAGGCTGAGCAACAGCTTTCCAGGATAGCCCCTTCTGGCTGCCAGCTATCTGCAGACGTTCGCACTTTCGGAGCAGGGCTGACGCAGGCTCCTGGCACAGACACCAAGAGCTACGTTTGAAATTTGAGTTGGCAAGACAAGCAAGCAGCCCCATTCTCTGTGCCTCTCTGCGAGCACTGCCATGGGCAGATGAGGCTGAGCAACATCTTTCCAGGCTAGCACCTTCTGGCTGCCAGCTATCTGCAGACGTTCGCATTTTCGGGGCAGGGCTGTGAAAGGAGCCTGGCTGGACACGAACTTTCCCAGGCTACGTTTGAAGTTTGAGGTGGCAAGACAAGCAAGCAGCCCCATTCTCTGTGCCTCTGTGCGAGCACTGCCATGGGCAGATGAGGCTGAGCAACAGCTTTCCAGGCTAGCCCCTTCTGCCTGCCAGCTATCTGCAGACGTTCGCATTTTCGGAGCAGGGCTGACGCAGGCTCCTGGCACAGACCACAAGAGCTACGTTTGAAGTTTGAGGTGGCAAGACAAGCAAGCAGACCCAGTCTCTGTGCCTCTGTGCGAGCACTGCCATGGGCAGATGAGGCTGAGCAACAGCTTTCCACGCTAGCACCTTCTGGCTGCCAGCTATCTGCAGACGTTCGCACTTTCGGAGCAGGGCTGCGAAAGGAGCCTGTCTGGGACACCAACTTTCCCAGGCTACGTTTGAAGTATGAGGTGGCAAGACAAGGAAGTAGCCCCATTCCCTGTGCCTCTGTGCGAGCACTGCCATGGGCAGATGAGGCTGAGCAACAGCTTTCCACGCTAGCACATTCTGGCTGCCAGCTATCTGCAGACGTTCTCATTTCAAGAGCAGGGCTGCGAAAGGAGCCTAGCAGGTACACCATCTTTCCCAGGCTACGTTTGAAGTTTGAGGTGGCAAGACAAGTAAGGAGCCCCATTCTCTGTGCCTCTGTGCGAGCAGTGCCATGGGCAGATGAGGCTGAGCAACAGCTTTCCAGGATAGCCCCTTCTGGCTGCCAGCTATCTGCAGACGTTCGCACTTTCGGAGCAGGGCTGCGAAAGGAGCCTGCCTGGGACACCAACTTTCCCAGGCTACGTTTGAAGTATGAGGTGGCAAGACAAGTAAGGAGCCCCATTCCCTGTGCCTCTGTGCGAGCACTGCCATGGGCAGATGAGGCTGAGCAACAGCTTTCCACGCTAGCCCCTTCTGGCTGCCAGCTATCTGCAGACGTTCGCATTTCAAGAGCAGGGCTGCGAAAGGAGCCTAGCAGGTACACCATCTTTCCCAGGCTACGTTTGAAGTTTGAGGTGGCAAGACAAGCAAGGAGCCCCATTCTCTGTGCCTCTGTGCGAGCAGTGCCGTGGGCAGATGAGGCTGAGCAACAGCTTTCCAGGCTAGCCCCTTCTGCCTGCCAGCTATCTGCAGACGTTCGCATTTTCGGAGCAGGGCTGACGCAGGCTCCTGGCACAGACCACAAGAGCTACGTTTGAAGTTTGAGGTGGCAAGACAAGCAAGCAGACCCAGTCTCTGTGCCTCTGTGCGAGCACTGCCATGGGCAGATGAGGCTGAGCAACAGCTTTCCAGGCTAGCACCTTCTGGCTGCCAGCTATCTGCAGACGTTCTCATTTCAAGAGCAGGGCTGCGAAAGGAGCCTAGCAGGTACACCATCTTTCCCAGGCTACGTTTGAAGTTTGAGGTGGCAAGACAAGTAAGGAGCCCCATTCTCTGTGCCTCTGTGCGAGCAGTGCCATGGGCAGATGAGGCTGAGCAACAGCTTTCCAGGATAGCCCCTTCTGGCTGCCAGCTATCTGCAGACGTTCGCACTTTCGGAGCAGGGCTGTGATAGGAGCCTGGCAGGGACAGCAGCATTCCCAGAATGCGTTTGAAGTTTCAAGTGGCAAGTTAAGGAAGCAGCCCCATTCTCTGTGCCTCTATGCGAACAGTGCCATGGGCAGATGAGGCTGAGCAACACCTTTCCAGGCTAGCCCCTTCTGGCTGCCAGCTATCTGCAGACGTTCGCACTTTCGGAGCAGGGCTGCCGCAGGCTCCTGGCACAGACCACAAGAGCTACGTTTGAAGTTTGAGGTGGCAAGACAAGCAAGGAGCCCCATTCTCTGTGCCTCTCTGCGAGCAGTACCGTGGGCAGATGAGGCTGAGCAACAGCTTTCCAGGCTAGCACCTTCTGGCTGCCAGCTATCTGCAGACGTTCGCACTTTCGGAGCAGGGCTGCGAAAGGAGCCTGGCTGGGACACCAACTTTCCCAGGCTACGTTTGAAGTATGAGGTGGCAAGACAAGCAAGTAGCCCCATTCCCTGTGCCTCTGTGCGAGCACTGCCATGGGCAGATGAGGCTGAGCAACAGCTTTCCACGCTAGCACCTTCTGGCTGCCAGCTATCTGCAGACGTTCTCATTTCAAGAGCAGGGCTGCGAAAGGAGCCTAGCAGGTACACCATCTTTCCCAGGCTACGTTTGAAGTTTGAGGTGGCAAGACAGGTAAGGAGCCCCATTCTCTGTGCCTCTGTGCGAGCAGTGCCGTGGGCAGATGAGGCTGAGCAACAGCTTTCCAGGCTAGCCCCTTCTGCCTGCCAGCTATCTGCAGACGTTCGCACTTTCGGAGCAGGGCTGTGATAGGAGCCTGGCAGGGACACCAGCATTCCCAGAATGCGTTTGAAGTTTCAAGTGGCAAGTTAAGGAAGCAGCCCCATTCTCTGTGCCTCTATGCGAACAGTGCCATGGGCAGATGAGGCTGAGCAACAGCTTTCCAGGCTAGCCCCTTCTGGCTGCCAGCTATCTGCCGACGTTCGCATTTCAAGAGCAGGGCTGCGAAAGGAGCCTAGCAGGTACACCATCTTTCCCAGGCTACGTTTGAAGTTTGAGGTGGCAAGACAAGCAAGGAGCCCCATTCTCTGTGCCTCTGTGCGAGCAGTGCCGTGGGCAGATGAGGCTGAGCAACAGCTTTCCAGGCTAGCCCCTTCTGCCTGCCAGCTATCTGCAGACGTTCGCATTTTCGGAGCAGGGCTGACGCAGGCTCCTGGCACAGACCACAAGAGCTACGTTTGAAGTTTGAGGTGGCAAGACAAGCAAGCAGACCCAGTCTCTGTGCCTCTGTGCGAGCACTGCCATGGGCAGATAAGGCTGAGGAAAAGCTTTCCAGGCTAGCACCTTCTGGCTGCCAGCTATCTGCAGACGTTCGCACTTTCGGAGCAGGGCTGCGAAAGGAGCCTGGCTGGGACACCAACTTTCCCAGGCTACGTTTGAAGTATGAGGTGGCAAGACAAGCAAGTAGCCCCATTCCCTGTGCCTTTGTGCGAGCACTGCCATGGGCAGATGAGGCTGAGCAACAGCTTTCCAGGATAGCCCCTTCTGGCTGCCAGCTATCTGCAGACGTTCGCACTTTCGGAGCAGGGCTGTGATAGGAGCCTGGCAGGGACACCAGCATTCCCAGAATGCGTTTGAAGTTTCAAGTGGCAAGTTAAGGAAGCAGCCCCATTCTCTGTGCCTCTATGCGAACAGTGCCATGGGCAGATGAGGCTGAGCAACAGCTTTCCAGGATAGCCCCTTCTGGCTGCCAGCTATCTGCAGACGTTCGCACTTTCGGAGCAGGGCTGCGAAAGGTCCCTGGCTGGGACACCAACTTTCCCAGGCTACGTTTGAAGTATGAGGTGGCAAGACAAGCAAGCAGCCCCATTCTCTGTGCCTCTGTGCGAGCAGTGCCGTGGGCAGATGAGGCTGAGCAACAGCTTTCCAGGCTAGCCCCTTCTGCCTGCCAGCTATCTGCAGACGTTCGCATTTTCGGAGCAGGGCTGACGCAGGCTCCTGGCACAGACCACAAGAGCTACGTTTGAAGTTTGAGGTGGCAAGACAAGCAAGCAGACCCAGTCTCTGTGCCTCTGTGCGAGCACTGCCATGGGCAGATGAGGCTGAGCAACAGCTTTCCAGGCTAGCACCTTCTGGCTGCCAGCTATCTGCAGACGTTCGCACTTTCGGAGCAGGGCTGCGAAAGGAGCCTGGCTGGGACACCAACTTTCCCAGGCTACGTTTGAAGTATGAGGTGGCAAGACAAGCAAGTAGCCCCATTCCCTGTGCCTCTGTGCGAGCACTGCCATGGGCAGATGAGGCTGAGCAACAGCTTTCCACGCTAGCACATTCTGGCTGCCAGCTATCTGCAGACGTTCTCATTTCAAGAGCAGGGCTGCGAAAGGAGCCTAGCAGGTACACCATCTTTCCCAGGCTACGTTTGAAGTTTGAGGTGGCAAGACAAGTAAGGAGCCCCATTCTCTGTGCCTCTGTGCGAGCAGTGCCATGGGCAGATGAGGCTGAGCAACAGCTTTCCAGGATAGCCCCTTCTGGCTGCCAGCTATCTGCAGACGTTCGCACTTTCGGAGCAGGGCTGTGATAGGAGCCTGGCAGGGACACCAGCATTCCCAGAATGCGTTTGAAGTTTCAAGTGGCAAGTTAATGAAGCAGCCCCATTCTCTGTGCCTCTATGCGAACAGTGCCATGGGCAGATGAGGCTGAGCAACAGCTTTCCAGGCTAGCCCCTTCTGGCTGCCAGCTATCTGCAGACGTTCGCACTTTCGGAGCAGGGCTGCGAAAGGAGCCTGGCTGGGACACCAAATTTCCCAGGCTACGTTTGAAGTATGAGGTGGCAAGACAAGCAAGTAGCCCCATTCCCTGTGCCTCTGTGCGAGCACTGCCATGGGCAGATGAGGCTGAGCAACATCTTTCCACGCTAGCACCTTCTGGCTGCCAGCTATCTGCAGACGTTCTCATTTCAAGAGCAGGGCTGCGAAAGGAGCCTAGCAGGTACACCATCTTTCCCAGGCTACGTTTGAAGTTTGAGGTGGCAAGACAAGTAAGGAGCCCCATTCTCTGTGCCTCTGTGCGAGCAGTGCCATGGGCAGATGAGGCTGAGCAACAGCTTTCCAGGATAGCCCCTTCTGGCTGCCAGCTATCTGCAGACGTTCGCACTTTCGGAGCAGGGCTGACGCAGGCTCCTGGCACAGACACCAAGAGCTACGTTTGAAATTTGAGTTGGCAAGACAAGCAAGCAGCCCCATTCTCTGTGCCTCTCTGCGAGCACTGCCATGGGCAGATGAGGCTGAGCAACAGCTTTCCAGGCTAGCACCTTCTGGCTGCCAGCTATCTGCAGACGTTCGCATTTTCGGGGCAGGGCTGTGAAAGGAGCCTGGCTGGACACGAACTTTCCCAGGCTACGTTTGAAGTTTGAGGTGGCAAGACAAGCAAGCAGCCCCATTCTCTGTGCCTCTGTGCGAGCACTGCCATGGGCAGATGAGGCTGAGCAACAGCTTTCCAGGCTAGCCCCTTCTGCCTGCCAGCTATCTGCAGACGTTCGCATTTTCGGAGCAGGGCTGACGCAGGCTCCTGGCACAGACCACAAGAGCTACGTTTGAAGTTTGAGGTGGCAAGACAAGCAAGCAGACCCAGTCTCTGTGCCTCTGTGCGAGCACTGCCATGGGCAGATGAGGCTGAGCAACAGCTTTCCACGCTAGCACCTTCTGGCTGCCAGCTATCTGCAGACGTTCGCACTTTCGGAGCAGGGCTGCGAAAGGAGCCTGGCTGGGACACCAACTTTCCCAGGCTACGTTTGAAGTATGAGGTGGCAAGACAAGGAAGTAGCCCCATTCCCTGTGCCTCTGTGCGAGCACTGCCATGGGCAGATGAGGCTGAGCAACAGCTTTCCACGCTAGCACATTCTGGCTGCCAGCTATCTGCAGACGTTCTCATTTCAAGAGCAGGGCTGCGAAAGGAGCCTAGCAGGTACACCATCTTTCCCAGGCTACGTTTGAAGTTTGAGGTGGCAAGACAAGTAAGGAGCCCCATTCTCTGTGCCTCTGTGCGAGCACTGCCATGGGCAGATGAGGCTGAGCAACAGCTTTCCAGGATAGCCCCTTCTGGCTGCCAGCTATCTGCAGACGTTCGCACTTTCGGAGCAGGGCTGCGAAAGGAGCCTGCCTGGGACACCAACTTTCCCAGGCTACGTTTGAAGTATGAGGTGGCAAGACAAGTAAGGAGCCCCATTCCCTGTGCCTCTGTGCGAGCACTGCCATGGGCAGATGAGGCTGAGCAACAGCTTTCCACGCTAGCCCCTTCTGGCTGCCAGCTATCTGCAGACGTTCGCATTTCAAGAGCAGGGCTGCGAAAGGAGCCTAGCAGGTACACCATCTTTCCCAGGCTACGTTTGAAGTTTGAGGTGGCAAGACAAGCAAGGAGCCCCATTCTCTGTGCCTCTGTGCGAGCAGTGCCGTGGGCAGATGAGGCTGAGCAACAGCTTTCCAGGCTAGCCCCTTCTGCCTGCCAGCTATCTGCAGACGTTCGCATTTTCGGAGCAGGGCTGACGCAGGCTCCTGGCACAGACCACAAGAGCTACGTTTGAAGTTTGAGGTGGCAAGACAAGCAAGCAGACCCAGTCTCTGTGCCTCTGTGCGAGCACTGCCATGGGCAGATGAGGCTGAGCAACAGCTTTCCAGGCTAGCACCTTCTGGCTGCCAGCTATCTGCAGACGTTCTCATTTCAAGAGCAGGGCTGCGAAAGGAGCCTAGCAGGTACACCATCTTTCCCAGGCTAAGTTTGAAGTTTGAGGTGGCAAGACAAGTAAGGAGCCCCATTCTCTGTGCCTCTGTGCGAGCAGTGCCATGGGCAGATGAGGCTGAGCAACAGCTTTCCAGGATAGCCCCTTCTGGCTGCCAGCTATCTGCAGACGTTCGCACTTTCGGAGCAGGGCTGTGATAGGAGCCTGGCAGGGACACCAGCATTCCCAGAATGAGTTTGAAGTTTCAAGTGGCAAGTTAAGGAAGCAGCCCCATTCTCTGTGCCTCTATGCGAACAGTGCCATGGGCAGATGAGGCTGAGCAACAGCTTTCCAGGCTAGCCCCTTCTGGCTGCCAGCTATCTGCAGACGTTCGCACTTTTGGAGCAGGGCTGCGAAAGGAGCCTGGCTGGGACACCAACTTTCCCAGGCTACGTTTGAAGTATGAGGTGGCAAGACAAGCAAGTAGCCCCATTCCCTGTGCCTCTGTGCGAGCACTGCCATGGGCAGATGAGGCTGAGCAACAGCTTTCCACGCTAGCACCTTCTGGCTGCCAGCTATCTGCAGACGTTCGCATTTCAAGAGCAGGGCTGCGAAAGGAGCCTAGCAGGTACACCATCTTTCCCAGGCTACGTTTGAAGTTTGAGGTGGCAAGACAAGCAAGGAGCCCCATTCTCTGTGCCTCTGTGCGAGCACTGCCATGGGCAGATGAGGCTGAGCAACAGCTTTCCAGGATAGCCCCTTCTGGCTGCCAGCTATCTGCAGACGTTCGCACTTTCGGAGCAGGGCTGTGATAGGAGCCTGGCAGGGACAGCAGCATTCCCAGAATGCGTTTGAAGTTTCAAGTGGCAAGTTAAGGAAGCAGCCCCATTCTCTGTGCCTCTATGCGAACAGTGCCATGGCCAGATGAGGCTGAGCAACAGCTTTCCAGGCTAGTCCCTTCTGGCTGCCAGCTATCTGCAGACGTTCGCACTTTCGGAGCAGGGCTGCCGCAGGCTCCTGGCACAGACCACAAGAGCTACGTTTGAAGTTTGAGGTGGCAAGACAAGCAAGGAGCCCCATTCTCTGTGCCTCTCTGCGAGCAGTACCGTGGGCAGATGAGGCTGAGCAACAGCTTTCCAGGCTAGCACCTTCTGGCTGCCAGCTATCTGCAGACGTTCGCACTTTCGGAGCAGGGCTGCGAAAGGAGCCTGGCTGGGACACCAACTTTCCCAGGCTACGTTTGAAGTATGAGGTGGCAAGACAAGCAAGTAGCCCCATTCCCTGTGCCTCTGTGCGAGCACTGCCATGGGCAGATGAGGCTGAGCAACAGCTTTCCACGCTAGCACCTTCTGGCTGCCAGCTATCTGCAGACGTTCTCATTTCAAGAGCAGGGCTGCGAAAGGAGCCTAGCAGGTACACCATCTTTCCCAGGCTACGTTTGAAGTTTGAGGTGGCAAGACAGGTAAGGAGCCCCATTCTCTGTGCCTCTGTGCGAGCAGTGCCGTGGGCAGATGAGGCTGAGCAACAGCTTTCCAGGCTAGCCCCTTCTGCCTGCCAGCTATCTGCAGACGTTCGCACTTTCGGAGCAGGGCTGTGATAGGAGCCTGGCAGGGACACCAGCATTCCCAGAATGCGTTTGAAGTTTCAAGTGGCAAGTTAAGGAAGCAGCCCCATTCTCTGTGCCTCTATGCGAACAGTGCCATGGGCAGATGAGGCTGAGCAACAGCTTTCCAGGCTAGCCCCTTCTGGCTGCCAGCTATCTGCCGACGTTCGCATTTCAAGAGCAGGGCTGCGAAAGGAGCCTAGCAGGTACACCATCTTTCCCAGGCTACGTTTGAAGTTTGAGGTGGCAAGACAAGCAAGGAGCCCCATTCTCTGTGCCTCTGTGCGAGCAGTGCCGTGGGCAGATGAGGCTGAGCAACAGCTTTCCAGGCTAGCCCCTTCTGCCTGCCAGCTATCTGCAGACGTTCGCATTTTCGGAGCAGGGCTGACGCAGGCTCCTGGCACAGACCACAAGAGCTACGTTTGAAGTTTGAGGTGGCAAGACAAGCAAGCAGACCCAGTCTCTGTGCCTCTGTGCGAGCACTGCCATGGGCAGATAAGGCTGAGGAAAAGCTTTCCAGGCTAGCACCTTCTGGCTGCCAGCTATCTGCAGACGTTCGCACTTTCGGAGCAGGGCTGCGAAAGGAGCCTGGCTGGGACACCAACTTTCCCAGGCTACGTTTGAAGTATGAGGTGGCAAGACAAGCAAGTAGCCCCATTCCCTGTGCCTTTGTGCGAGCACTGCCATGGGCAGATGAGGCTGAGCAACAGCTTTCCAGGATAGCCCCTTCTGGCTGCCAGCTATCTGCAGACGTTCGCACTTTCGGAGCAGGGCTGTGATAGGAGCCTGGCAGGGACACCAGCATTCCCAGAATGCGTTTGAAGTTTCAAGTGGCAAGTTAAGGAAGCAGCCCCATTCTCTGTGCCTCTATGCGAACAGTGCCATGGGCAGATGAGGCTGAGCAACAGCTTTCCAGGATAGCCCCTTCTGGCTGCCAGCTATCTGCAGACGTTCGCACTTTCGGAGCAGGGCTGCGAAAGGTCCCTGGCTGGGACACCAACTTTCCCAGGCTACGTTTGAAGTATGAGGTGGCAAGACAAGCAAGCAGCCCCATTCTCTGTGCCTCTGTGCGAGCAGTGCCGTGGGCAGATGAGGCTGAGCAACAGCTTTCCAGGCTAGCCCCTTCTGCCTGCCAGCTATCTGCAGACGTTCGCATTTTCGGAGCAGGGCTGACGCAGGCTCCTGGCACAGACCACAAGAGCTACGTTTGAAGTTTGAGGTGGCAAGACAAGCAAGCAGACCCAGTCTCTGTGCCTCTGTGCGAGCACTGCCATGGGCAGATGAGGCTGAGCAACAGCTTTCCAGGCTAGCACCTTCTGGCTGCCAGCTATCTGCAGACGTTCGCACTTTCGGAGCAGGGCTGCGAAAGGAGCCTGGCTGGGACACCAACTTTCCCAGGCTACGTTTGAAGTATGAGGTGGCAAGACAAGCAAGTAGCCCCATTCCCTGTGCCTCTGTGCGAGCACTGCCATGGGCAGATGAGGCTGAGCAACAGCTTTCCACGCTAGCACATTCTGGCTGCCAGCTATCTGCAGACGTTCTCATTTCAAGAGCAGGGCTGCGAAAGGAGCCTAGCAGGTACACCATCTTTCCCAGGCTACGTTTGAAGTTTGAGGTGGCAAGACAAGTAAGGAGCCCCATTCTCTGTGCCTCTGTGCGAGCAGTGCCATGGGCAGATGAGGCTGAGCAACAGCTTTCCAGGATAGCCCCTTCTGGCTGCCAGCTATCTGCAGACGTTCGCACTTTCGGAGCAGGGCTGTGATAGGAGCCTGGCAGGGACACCAGCATTCCCAGAATGCGTTTGAAGTTTCAAGTGGCAAGTTAATGAAGCAGCCCCATTCTCTGTGCCTCTATGCGAACAGTGCCATGGGCAGATGAGGCTGAGCAACAGCTTTCCAGGCTAGCCCCTTCTGGCTGCCAGCTATCTGCAGACGTTCGCACTTTCGGAGCAGGGCTGCGAAAGGAGCCTGGCTGGGACACCAAATTTCCCAGGCTACGTTTGAAGTATGAGGTGGCAAGACAAGCAAGTAGCCCCATTCCCTGTGCCTCTGTGCGAGCACTGCCATGGGCAGATGAGGCTGAGCAACATCTTTCCACGCTAGCACCTTCTGGCTGCCAGCTATCTGCAGACGTTCTCATTTCAAGAGCAGGGCTGCGAAAGGAGCCTAGCAGGTACACCATCTTTCCCAGGCTACGTTTGAAGTTTGAGGTGGCAAGACAAGTAAGGAGCCCCATTCTCTGTGCCTCTGTGCGAGCAGTGCCATGGGCAGATGAGGCTGAGCAACAGCTTTCCAGGATAGCCCCTTCTGGCTGCCAGCTATCTGCAGACGTTCGCATTTTCGGAGCAGGGCTGACGCAGGCTCCTGGCACAGACCACAAGAGCTACGTTTGAAGTTTGAGGTGGCAAGACAAGCAAGCAGACCCAGTCTCTGTGCCTCTGTGCGAGCACTGCCATGGGCAGATGAGGCTGAGCAACAGCTTTCCAGGCTAGCACCTTCTGGCTGCCAGCTATCTGCAGACGTTCTCATTTCAAGAGCAGGGCTGCGAAAGGAGCCTAGCAGGTACACCATCTTTCCCAGGCTACGTTTGAAGTTTGAGGTGGCAAGACAAGTAAGGAGCCCCATTCTCTGTGCCTCTGTGCGAGCAGTGCCATGGGCAGATGAGGCTGAGCAACAGCTTTCCAGGATAGCCCCTTCTGGCTGCCAGCTATCTGCAGACGTTCGCACTTTCGGAGCAGGGCTGTGATAGGAGCCTGGCAGGGACACCAGCATTCCCAGAATGAGTTTGAAGTTTCAAGTGGCAAGTTAAGGAAGCAGCCCCATTCTCTGTGCCTCTATGCGAACAGTGCCATGGGCAGATGAGGCTGAGCAACAGCTTTCCAGGCTAGCCCCTTCTGGCTGCCAGCTATCTGCAGACGTTCGCACTTTTGGAGCAGGGCTGCGAAAGGAGCCTGGCTGGGACACCAACTTTCCCAGGCTACGTTTGAAGTATGAGGTGGCAAGACAAGCAAGTAGCCCCATTCCCTGTGCCTCTGTGCGAGCACTGCCATGGGCAGATGAGGCTGAGCAACAGCTTTCCACGCTAGCACCTTCTGGCTGCCAGCTATCTGCAGACGTTCGCATTTCAAGAGCAGGGCTGCGAAAGGAGCCTAGCAGGTACACCATCTTTCCCAGGCTACGTTTGAAGTTTGAGGTGGCAAGACAAGCAAGGAGCCCCATTCTCTGTGCCTCTGTGCGAGCACTGCCATGGGCAGATGAGGCTGAGCAACAGCTTTCCAGGATAGCCCCTTCTGGCTGCCAGCTATCTGCAGACGTTCGCACTTTCGGAGCAGGGCTGTGATAGGAGCCTGGCAGGGACAGCAGCATTCCCAGAATGCGTTTGAAGTTTCAAGTGGCAAGTTAAGGAAGCAGCCCCATTCTCTGTGCCTCTATGCGAACAGTGCCATTGGCAGATGAGGCTGAGCAACAGCTTTCCAGGCTAGCCCCTTCTGCCTGCCAGCTATCTGCAGACGTTCGCACTTTCGGAGCAGGGCTGCCGCAGGCTCCTGGCACAGACCACAAGAGCTACGTTTGAAGTTTGAGGTGGCAAGACAAGCAAGGAGCCCCATTCTCTGTGCCTCTCTGCGAGCAGTACCGTGGGCAGATGAGGCTGAGCAACAGCTTTCCAGGCTAGCACCTTCTGGCTGCCAGCTATCTGCAGACGTTCGCACTTTCGGAGCAGGGCTGCGAAAGGAGCCTGGCTGGGACACCAACTTTCCCAGGCTACGTTTGAAGTATGAGGTGGCAAGATAAGCAAGTAGCCCCATTCCCTGTGCCTCTGTGCGAGCACTGCCATGGGCAGATGAGGCTGAGCAACAGCTTTCCACGCTAGCACCTTCTGGCTGCCAGCTATCTGCAGACGTTCTCATTTCAAGAGCAGGGCTGCGAAAGGAGCCTAGCAGGTACACCATCTTTCCCAGGCTACGTTTGAAGTTTGAGGTGGCAAGACAGGTAAGGAGCCCCATTCTCTGTGCCTCTGTGCGAGCAGTGCCGTGGGCAGATGAGGCTGAGCAACAGCTTTCCAGGCTAGCCCCTTCTGCCTGCCAGCTATCTGCAGACGTTCGCACTTTCGGAGCAGGGCTGTGATAGGAGCCTGGCAGGGACACCAGCATTCCCAGAATGCGTTTGAAGTTTCAAGTGGCAAGTTAAGGAAGCAGCCCCATTCTCTGTGCCTCTATGCGAACAGTGCCATGGGCAGATGAGGCTGAGCAACAGCTTTCCAGGCTAGCCCCTTCTGGCTGCCAGCTATCTGCCGACGTTCGCATTTCAAGAGCAGGGCTGCGAAAGGAGCCTAGCAGGTACACCATCTTTCCCAGGCTACGTTTGAAGTTTGAGGTGGCAAGACAAGCAAGGAGCCCCATTCTCTGTGCCTCTGTGCGAGCAGTGCCGTGGGCAGATGAGGCTGAGCAACAGCTTTCCAGGCTAGCCCCTTCTGCCTGCCAGCTATCTGCAGACGTTCGCATTTTCGGAGCAGGGCTGACGCAGGCTCCTGGCACAGACCACAAGAGCTACGTTTGAAGTTTGAGGTGGCAAGACAAGCAAGCAGACCCAGTCTCTGTGCCTCTGTGCGAGCACTGCCATGGGCAGATAAGGCTGAGGAAAAGCTTTCCAGGCTAGCACCTTCTGGCTGCCAGCTATCTGCAGACGTTCGCACTTTCGGAGCAGGGCTGCGAAAGGAGCCTGGCTGGGACACCAACTTTCCCAGGCTACGTTTGAAGTATGAGGTGGCAAGACAAGCAAGTAGCCCCATTCCCTGTGCCTTTGTGCGAGCACTGCCATGGGCAGATGAGGCTGAGCAACAGCTTTCCAGGATAGCCCCTTCTGGCTGCCAGCTATCTGCAGACGTTCGCACTTTCGGAGCAGGGCTGTGATAGGAGCCTGGCAGGGACACCAGCATTCCCAGAATGCGTTTGAAGTTTCAAGTGGCAAGTTAAGGAAGCAGCCCCATTCTCTGTGCCTCTATGCGAACAGTGCCATGGGCAGATGAGGCTGAGCAACAGCTTTCCAGGATAGCCCCTTCTGGCTGCCAGCTATCTGCAGACGTTCGCACTTTCGGAGCAGGGCTGCGAAAGGTCCCTGGCTGGGACACCAACTTTCCCAGGCTACGTTTGAAGTATGAGGTGGCAAGACAAGCAAGCAGCCCCATTCTCTGTGCCTCTGTGCGAGCAGTGCCGTGGGCAGATGAGGCTGAGCAACAGCTTTCCAGGCTAGCCCCTTCTGCCTGCCAGCTATCTGCAGACGTTCGCATTTTCGGAGCAGGGCTGACGCAGGCTCCTGGCACAGACCACAAGAGCTACGTTTGAAGTTTGAGGTGGCAAGACAAGCAAGCAGACCCAGTCTCTGTGCCTCTGTGCGAGCACTGCCATGGGCAGATGAGGCTGAGCAACAGCTTTCCAGGCTAGCACCTTCTGGCTGCCAGCTATCTGCAGACGTTCGCACTTTCGGAGCAGGGCTGCGAAAGGAGCCTGGCTGGGACACCAACTTTCCCAGGCTACGTTTGAAGTATGAGGTGGCAAGACAAGCAAGTAGCCCCATTCCCTGTGCCTCTGTGCGAGCACTGCCATGGGCAGATGAGGCTGAGCAACAGCTTTCCACGCTAGCACATTCTGGCTGCCAGCTATCTGCAGACGTTCTCATTTCAAGAGCAGGGCTGCGAAAGGAGCCTAGCAGGTACACCATCTTTCCCAGGCTACGTTTGAAGTTTGAGGTGGCAAGACAAGTAAGGAGCCCCATTCTCTGTGCCTCTGTGCGAGCAGTGCCATGGGCAGATGAGGCTGAGCAACAGCTTTCCAGGATAGCCCCTTCTGGCTGCCAGCTATCTGCAGACGTTCGCACTTTCGGAGCAGGGCTGTGATAGGAGCCTGGCAGGGACACCAGCATTCCCAGAATGCGTTTGAAGTTTCAAGTGGCAAGTTAATGAAGCAGCCCCATTCTCTGTGCCTCTATGCGAACAGTGCCATGGGCAGATGAGGCTGAGCAACAGCTTTCCAGGCTAGCCCCTTCTGGCTGCCAGCTATCTGCAGACGTTCGCACTTTCGGAGCAGGGCTGCGAAAGGAGCCTGGCTGGGACACCAACTTTCCCAGGCTACGTTTGAAGTATGAGGTGGCAAGACAAGCAAGTAGCCCCATTCCCTGTGCCTCTGTGCGAGCACTGCCATGGGCAGATGAGGCTGAGCAACATCTTTCCACGCTAGCACCTTCTGGCTGCCAGCTATCTGCAGACGTTCTCATTTCAAGAGCAGGGCTGCGAAAGGAGCCTAGCAGGTACACCATCTTTCCCAGGCTACGTTTGAAGTTTGAGGTGGCAAGACAGGTAAGGAGCCCCATTCTCTGTGCCTCTGTGCGAGCAGTGCCATGGGCAGATGAGGCTGAGCAACAGCTTTCCAGGCTAGCCCCTTCTGCCTGCCAGCTATCTGCAGACGTTCGCACTTTCGGAGCAGGGCTGTGATAGGAGCCTGGCAGGGACACCAGCATTCCCAGAATGCGTTTGAAGTTTCAAGTGGCAAGTTAAGGAAGCAGCCCCATTCTCTGTGCCTCTATGCGAACAGTGCCATGGGCAGATGAGGCTGAGCAACAGCTTTCCAGGCTAGCCCCTTCTGGCTGCCAGCTATCTGCCGACGTTCGCATTTCAAGAGCAGGGCTGCGAAAGGAGCCTAGCAGGTACACCATCTTTCCCAGGCTACGTTTGAAGTTTGAGGTGGCAAGACAAGCAAGGAGCCCCATTCTCTGTGCCTCTGTGCGAGCAGTGCCGTGGGCAGATGAGGCTGAGCAACAGCTTTCCAGGCTAGCCCCTTCTGCCTGCCAGCTATCTGCAGACGTTCGCATTTTCGGAGCAGGGCTGACGCAGGCTCCTGGCACAGACCACAAGAGCTACGTTTGAAGTTTGAGGTGGCAAGACAAGCAAGCAGACCCAGTCTCTGTGCCTCTGTGCGAGCACTGCCATGGGCAGATGAGGCTGAGCAACAGCTTTCCAGGCTAGCACCTTCTGGCTGCCAGCTATCTGCAGACGTTCGCACTTTCGGAGCAGGGCTGCGAAAGGAGCCTGGCTGGGACACCAACTTTCCCAGGCTACGTTTGAAGTATGAGGTGGCAAGACAAGCAAGTAGCCCCATTCCCTGTGCCTCTGTGCGAGCACTGCCATGGGCAGATGAGGCTGAGCAACAGCTTTCCAGGATAGCCCCTTCTGGCTGCCAGCTATCTGCAGACGTTCGCACTTTCGGAGCAGGGCTGTGATAGGAGCCTGGCAGGGACACCACCATTCCCAGAATGCGTTTGAAGTTTCAAGTGGCAAGTTAAGGAAGCAGCCCCATTCTCTGTGCCTCTATGCGAACAGTGCCATGGGCAGATGAGGCTGAGCAACAGCTTTCCAGGCTAGCCCCTTCTGGCTGCCAGCTATCTGCAGACGTTCGCATTTCAAGAGCAGGGCTGCGAAAGGAGCCTAGCAGGTACACCATCTTTCCCAGGCTACGTTTGAAGTTTGAGGTGGCAAGACAAGTAAGGAGCCCCATTCTCTGTGCCTCTGTGCGAGCAGTGCCATGGGCAGATGAGGCTGAGCAACAGCTTTCCAGGATAGCCCCTTCTGGCTGCCAGCTATCTGGAGACGTTCGCACTTTCGGAGCAGGGCTGTGATAGGAGCCTGGCAGGGACACCAGCATTCCCAGAATGCGTTTGAAGTTTCAAGTGGCAAGTTAAGGAAGCAGCCCCATTCTCTGTGCCTCTATGCGAACAGTGCCATGGGCAGATGAGGCTGAGCAACAGCTTTCCAGGCTAGCCCCTTCTGGCTGCCAGCTATCTGCAGACGTTCGCACTTTCGGAGCAGGGCTGCGAAAGGAGCCTGGCTGGGACACCAACTTTCCCAGGCTACGTTTGAAGTATGAGGTGGCAAGACAAGCAAGTAGCCCCATTCCCTGTGCCTCTGTGCGAGCACTGCCATGGGCAGATGAGGCTGAGCAACATCTTTCCACGCTAGCACCTTCTGGCTGCCAGCTATCTGCAGACGTTCTCATTTCAAGAGCAGGGCTGCGAAAGGAGCCTAGCAGGTACACCATCTTTCCCAGGCTACGTTTGAAGTTTGAGGTGGCAAGACAGGTAAGGAGCCCCATTCTCTGTGCCTCTGTGCGAGCAGTGCCATGGGCAGATGAGGCTGAGCAACAGCTTTCCAGGCTAGCCCCTTCTGCCTGCCAGCTATCTGCAGACGTTCGCACTTTCGGAGCAGGGCTGTGATAGGAGCCTGGCAGGGACACCAGCATTCCCAGAATGCGTTTGAAGTTTCAAGTGGCAAGTTAAGGAAGCAGCCCCATTCTCTGTGCCTCTATGCGAACAGTGCCATGGGCAGATGAGGCTGAGCAACAGCTTTCCAGGATAGCCCCTTCTGGCTGCCAGCTATCTGCAGACGTTCGCATTTCAAGAGCAGGGCTGCGAAAGGAGCCTAGCAGGTACACCATCTTTCCCAGGCTACGTTTGAAGTTTGAGGTGGCAAGACAAGCAAGGAGCCCCATTCTCTGTGCCTCTGTGCGAGCAGTGCCGTGGGCAGATGAGGCTGAGCAACAGCTTTCCAGGCTAGCCCCTTCTGCCTGCCAGCTATCTGCAGACGTTCGCATTTTCGGAGCAGGGCTGACGCAGGCTCCTGGCACAGACCACAAGAGCTACGTTTGAAGTTTGAGGTGGCAAGACAAGCAAGCAGACCCAGTCTCTGTGCCTCTGTGCGAGCACTGCCATGGGCAGATGAGGCTGAGCAACAGCTTTCCAGGCTAGCACCTTCTGGCTGCCAGCTATCTGCAGACGTTCGCACTTTCGGAGCAGGGCTGCGAAAGGAGCCTGGCTGGGACACCAACTTTCCCAGGCTACGTTTGAAGTATGAGGTGGCAAGACAAGCAAGTAGCCCCATTCCCTGTGCCTCTGTGCGAGCACTGCCATGGGCAGATGAGGCTGAGCAACAGCTTTCCAGGATAGCCCCTTCTGGCTGCCAGCTATCTGCAGACGTTCGCACTTTCGGAGCAGGGCTGTGATAGGAGCCTGGCAGGGACACCACCATTCCCAGAATGCGTCTGAAGTTTCAAGTGGCAAGTTAAGGAAGCAGCCCCATTCTCTGTGCCTCTATGCGAACAGTGCCATGGGCAGATGAGGCTGAGCAACAGCTTTCCAGGCTAGCCCCTTCTGCCTGCCAGCTATCTGCAGACGTTCGCATTTCAAGAGCAGGGCTGCGAAAGGAGCCTAGCAGGTACACCATCTTTCCCAGGCTACGTTTGAAGTTTGAGGTGGCAAGACAAGTAAGGAGCCCCATTCTCTGTGCCTCTGTGCGAGCAGTGCCATGGGCAGATGAGGCTGAGCAACAGCTTTCCAGGATAGCCCCTTCTGGCTGCCAGCTATCTGGAGACGTTCGCACTTTCGGAGCAGGGCTGTGATAGGAGCCTGGCAGGGACACCAGCATTCCCAGAATGCGTTTGAAGTTTCAAGTGGCAAGTTAAGGAAGCAGCCCCATTCTCTGTGCCTCTATGCGAACAGTGCCATGGGCAGATGAGGCTGAGCAACAGCTTTCCAGGCTAGCCCCTTCTGGCTGCCAGCTATCTGCAGACGTTCGCACTTTCGGAGCAGGGCTGCGAAAGGAGCCTGGCTGGGACACCAACTTTCCCAGGCTACGTTTGAAGTATGAGGTGGCAAGACAAGCAAGTAGCCCCATTCCCTGTGCCTCTGTGCGAGCACTGCCATGGGCAGATGAGGCTGAGCAACAGCTTTCCACGCTAGCACCTTCTGGCTGCCAGCTATCTGCAGACGTTCTCATTTCAAGAGCAGGGCTGCGAAAGGAGCCTAGCAGGTACACCATCTTTCCCAGGCTACGTTTGAAGTTTGAGGTGGCAAGACAAGCAAGGAGCCCCATTCTCTGTGCCTCTGTGCGAGCAGTGCCATGGGCAGATGAGGCTGAGCAACAGCTTTCCAGGATAGCCCCTTCTGGCTGCCAGCTATCTGCAGACGTTCGCACTTTCGGAGCAGGGCTGTGATAGGAGCCTGGCAGGGACACCAGCATTCCCAGAATGCGTTTGAAGTTTCAAGTGGCAAGTTAAGGAAGCAGCCCCATTCTCTGTGCCTCTATGCGAACAGTGCCATGGGCAGATGAGGCTGAGCAACAGCTTTCCAGGCTAGCCCCTTCTGCCTGCCAGCTATCTGCAGACGTTCGCACTTTCGGAGCAGGGCTGCCGCAGGCTCCTGGCACAGACCACAAGAGCTACGTTTGAAGTTTGAGGTGGCAAGACAAGCAAGGAGCCCCATTCTCTGTGCCTCTCTGCGAGCAGTACCGTGGGCAGATGAGGCTGAGCAACAGCTTTCCAGGCTAGCACCTTCTGGCTGCCAGCTATCTGCAGACGTTCGCACTTTCGGAGCAGGGCTGCGAAAGGAGCCTGGCTGGGACACCAACTTTCCCAGGCTACGTTTGAAGTATGAGGTGGCAAGACAAGCAAATAGCCCCATTCCCTGTGCCTCTGTGCGAGCACTGCCATGGGCAGATGAGGCTGAGCAACATCTTTCCACGCTAGCACCTTCTGCCTGCCAGCTATCTGCAGACGTTCGCACTTTCGGAGCAGGGCTGTGATAGGAGCCTGGCAGGGACACCAGCATTCCCAGAATGCGTTTGAAGTTTCAAGTGGCAAGTTAAGGAAGCAGCCCCATTCTCTGTGCCTCTGTGCGAACAGTGCCATGGGCAGATGAGGCTGAGCAACAGCTTTCCAGGCTAGCCCCTTCTGGCTGTCAGCTATCTGCCGACGTTCGCATTTCAAGAGCAGGGCTGCGAAAGGAGCCTAGCAGGTACACCATCTTTCCCAGGCTACGTTTGAAGTTTGAGGTGGCAAGACAAGCAAGGAGCCCCATTCTCTGTGCCTCTGTGCGAGCAGTGCCGTGGGCAGATGAGGCTGAGCAACAGCTTTCCAGGCTAGCCCCTTCTGCCTGCCAGCTATCTGCAGACGTTCGCATTTTCGGAGCAGGGCTGACGCAGGCTCCTGGCACAGACCACAAGAGCTACGTTTGAAGTTTGAGGTGGCAAGACAAGCAAGCAGACCCAGTCTCTGTGCCTCTGTGCGAGCACTGCCATGGGCAGATGAGGCTGAGCAACAGCTTTCCACACTAGCACCTTCTGGCTGCCAGCTATCTGCAGACGTTCGCACTTTCGGAGCAGGGCTGCGAAAGGAGCCTGGCTGGGACACCAACTTTCCCAGGCTACGTTTGAAGTATGAGGTGGCAAGACAAGCAAGGAGCCCCATTCCCTGTGCCTCTGTGCGAGCACTGCCATGGGCAGATGAGGCTGAGCAACAGCTTTCCAGGATAGCCCCTTCTGGCTGCCAGCTATCTGCAGACGTTCGCACTTTCGGAGCAGGGCTGTGATAGGAGCCTGGCAGGGACACCAGCATTCCCAGAATGCGTTTGAAGTTTCAAGTGGCAAGTTAAGGAAGCAGCCCCATTCTCTGTGCCTCTATGCGAACAGTGCCATGGGCAGATGAGGCTGAGCAACAGCTTTCCAGGCTAGCCCCTTCTGACTGTCAGTTATCTGCAGACGTTCGCATTTCAAGAGCAGGGCTGCGAAAGGAGCCTAGCAGGTACACCATCTTTCCCAGGCTACGTTTGAAGTTTGAGGTGGCAAGACAAGCAAGGAGCCCCATTCTCTGTGCCTCTGTGCGAGCAGTGCCGTGAGCAGATGAGGCTGAGCAACAGCTTTCCAGGCTAGCCCCTTCTGCCTGCCAGCTATCTGCAGACGTTCGCACTTTCGGAGCAGGGCTGACGCAGGCTCCTGACACAGACCACAAGAGCTACGTTTGAAGTTTGAGGTGGCAAGACAAGCAAGCAGACCCAGTCTCTGTGCCTCTGTGCGAGCACTGCCATGGGCAGATGAGGCTGAGCAACAGCTTTCCAGGCTAGCCCCTTCTGCCTGCCAGCTATCTGCAGACGTTCGCACTTTCGGAGCAGGGCTGCGAAAGGAGCCTGGCTGGGACACCAACTTTCCCAGGCTACGTTTGAAGTATGAGGTGGCAAGACAAGCAATTAGCCCCATTCCCTGTGCCTCTGTGCGAGCAGTGCCATGGGCAGATGAGGCTGAGCAACAGCTTTCCACGCTAGCACCTTCTGGCTGCCAGCTATCTGCAGACGTTCTCATTTCAAGAGCAGGGCTGCGAAAGGAGCCTAGCAGGTACACCATCTTTCCCAGGCTACGTTTGAAGTTTGAGGTGGCAAGACAAGTAAGGAGCCCCATTCTCTGTGCCTCTGTGCGAGCAGTGCCATGGGCAGATGAGGCTGAGCAACAGCTTTCCAGGATAGCCCCTTCTGGCTGCCAGCTATCTGCAGACGTTCGCACTTTCGGAGCAGGGCTGTGATAGGAGCCTGGCAGGGACACCAGCATTCCCAGAATGCGTTTGAAGTTTCAAGTGGCAAGTTAAGGAAGCAGCCCCATTCTCTGTGCCTCTATGCGAACAGTGCCATGGGCAGATGAGGCTGAGCAACAGCTTTCCAGGCTAGCCCCTTCTGGCTGCCAGCTATCTGCCGACGTTCGCATTTCAAGAGCAGGGCTGCGAAAGGAGCCTAGCAGGTACACCATCTTTCCCAGGCTACGTTTGAAGTTTGAGGTGGCAAGACAAGCAAGGAGCCCCATTCTCTGTGCCTCTGTGCGAGCAGTGCCGTGGGCAGATGAGGCTGAGCAACAGCTTTCCAGGCTAGCCCCTTCTGCCTGCCAGCTATCTGCAGACGTTCGCATTTTCGGAGCAGGGCTGACGCAGGCTCCTGGCACAGACCACAAGAGCTACGTTTGAAGTTTGAGGTGGCAAGACAAGCAAGCAGACCCAGTCTCTGTGCCTCTGTGCGAGCACTGCCATGGGCAGATGAGGCTGAGCAACAGCTTTCCACGCTAGCACCTTCTGGCTGCCAGCTATCTGCAGACGTTCGCACTTTCGGAGCAGGGCTGCGAAAGGAGCCTGGCTGGGACACCAACTTTCCCAGGCTACGTTTGAAGTATGAGGTGGCAAGACAAGCAAGTAGCCCCATTCCCTGTGCCTCTGTGCGAGCACTGCCATGGGCAGATGAGGCTGAGCAACAGCTTTCCAGGCTAGCCCCTTCTGGCTGCCAGCTATCTGCAGACGTTCGCACTTTCGGAGCAAGGCTGTGATAGGAGCCTGGCAGGGACACCACCATTCCCAGAATGCGTTTGAAGTTTCAAGTGGCAAGTTAAGGAAGCAGCCCCATTCTCTGTGCCTCTATGCGAACAGTGCCATGGGCAGATGAGGCTGAGCAACAGCTTTCCAGGCTAGCCCCTTCTGGCTGCCAGCTATCTGCCGACGTTCGCATTTCAAGAGCAGGGCTGCGAAAGGAGCCTAGCAGGTACACCATCTTTCCCAGGCTACGTTTGAAGTTTGAGGTGGCAAGACAAGTAAGGAGCCCCATTCTCTGTGCCTCTGTGCGAGCAGTGCCATGGGCAGATGAGGCTGAGCAACAGCTTTGCAGGATAGCCCCTTCTGGCTGCCAGCTATCTGGAGACGTTCGCACTTTCGGAGCAGGGCTGTGATAGGAGCCTGGCAGGGACACCAGCATTCCCAGAATGCGTTTGAAGTTTAAAGTGGCAAGTTAAGGAAGCAGCCCCATTCTCTGTGCCTCTATGCGAACAGTGCCATGGGCAGATGAGGCTGAGCAACAGCTTTCCAGGCTAGCCCCTTCTGGCTGCCAGCTATCTGCAGACGTTCGCACTTTCGGAGCAGGGCTGCGAAAGGAGCCTGGCTGGGACACCAACTTTCCCAGGTTACGTTTGAAGTATGAGGTGGCAAGACAAGCAAGTAGCCCCATTCCCTGTGCCTCTGTGCGAGCACTGCCATGGGCAGATGAGGCTGAGCAACAGCTTTCCACGCTAGCACCTTCTGGCTGCCAGCTATCTGCAGACGTTCTCATTTCAAGAGCAGGGCTGCGAAAGGAGCCTAGCAGGTACACCATCTTTCCCAGGCTACGTTTGAAGTTTGAGGTGGCAAGACAAGCAAGGAGCCCCATTCTCTGTGCCTCTGTGCGAGCAGTGCCGTGGGCAGATGAGGCTGAGCAACAGCTTTCCAGGCTAGCCCCTTCTGGCTGCCAGCTATCTGCAGACGTTCGCATTTTCGGAGCAGGGCTGACGCAGGCTCCTGGCACAGACCACAAGAGCTACGTTTGAAGTTTGAGATGGCAAGACAAGCAAGCAGACCCAGTCTCTGTGCCTCTGTGCGAGCACTGCCATGGGCAGATGAGGCTGAGCAACAGCTTTCCACGCTAGCACCTTCTGGCTGCCAGCTATCTGCAGACGTTCGCACTTTCGGAGCAGGGCTGCGAAAGGAGCCTGGCTGGGACACCAACTTTCCCAGGCTACGTTTGAAGTATGAGGTGGCAAGACAAGCAATTAGCCCCATTCCCTGTGCCTCTGTGCGAGCAGTGCCATGGGCAGATGAGGCTGAGCAACAGCTTTCCAGGATAGCCCCTTCTGGCTGCCAGCTATCTGCAGACGTTCGCACTTTCGGAGCAGGGCTGTGATAGGAGCCTGGCAGGGACACCAGCATTCCCAGAATGCGTTTGAAGTTTCAAGTGGCAAGTTAATGAAGCAGCCCCATTCCCTGTGCCTCTATGCGAACAGTGCCATGGGCAGATGAGGCTGAGCAACAGCTTTCCACGCTAGCACCTTCTGGCTGCCAGCTATCTGCAGACGTTCGCATTTCAAGAGCAGGGCTGCGAAAGGAGCCTAGCAGGTACACCATCTTTCCCAGGCTACGTTTGAAGTTTGAGGTGGCAAGACAAGCAAGGAGCCCCATTCTCTGTGCCTCTGTGCGAGCAGTGCCGTGAGCAGATGAGGCTGAGCAACAGCTTTCCAGGCTAGCCCCTTCTGCCTGCCAGCTATCTGCAGACGTTCGCACTTTCGGAGCAGGGCTGACGCAGGCTCCTGGCACAGACCACAAGAGCTACGTTTGAAGTTTGAGGTGGCAAGACAAGCAAGCAGACCCAGTCTCTGTGCCTCTGTGCGAGCACTGCCATGGGCAGATGAGGCTGAGCAACAGCTTTCCAGGCTAGCACCTTCTGGCTGCCAGCTATCTGCAGACGTTTGCACTTTCGGAGCAGGGCTGCGAAAGGAGCCTGGCTGGGACACCAACTTTCCCAGGCTACGTTTGAAGTATGAGGTGGCAAGACAAGCAATTAGCCCCATTCCCTGTGCCTCTGTGCGAGCAGTGCCATGGGCAGATGAGGCTGAGCAACAGCTTTCCACGCTAGCACCTTCTGCCTGCCAGCTATCTGCAGACGTTCTCATTTCAAGAGCAGGGCTGCGAAAGGAGCCTAGCAGGTACACCATCTTTCCCAGGCTACGTTTGAAGTTTGAGGTGGCAAGACAAGTAAGGAGCCCCATTCTCTGTGCCTCTGTGCGAGCAGTGCCATGGGCAGATGAGGCTGAGCAACAGCTTTCCAGGATAGCCCCTTCTGGCTGCCAGCTATCTGCAGACGTTCGCACTTTCGGAGCAGGGCTGTGATAGGAGCCTGGCAGGGACACCAGCATTCCCAGAATGCGTTTGAAGTTTCAAGTGGCAAGTTAAGGAAGCAGCCCCATTCTCTGTGCCTCTATGCGAACAGTGCCATGGCCAGATGAGGCTGAGCAACAGCTTTCCAGGCTAGCCCCTTCTGGCTGCCAGCTATCTGCAGACGTTCGCATTTCAAGAGCAGGGCTGCGAAAGGAGCCTAGCAGGTACACCATCTTTCCCAGGCTACGTTTGAAGTTTGAGGTGGCAAGACAAGCAAGGAGCCCCATTCTCTGTGCCTCTGTGCGAGCAGTGCCGTGGGCAGATGAGGCTGAGCAACAGCTTTCCAGGCTAGCCCCTTCTGCCTGCCAGCTATCTGCAGACGTTCGCATTTTCGGAGCAGGGCTGACGCAGGCTCCTGGCACAGACCACAAGAGCTACGTTTGAAGTTTGAGGTGGCAAGACAAGCAAGCAGACCCAGTCTCTGTGCCTCTGTGCGAGCACTGCCATGGGTAGATGAGGCTGAGCAACAGCTTTCCAGGCTAGCCCCTTCTGCCTGCCAGCTATCTGCAGACGTTCTCATTTCAAGAGCAGGGCTGCGAAAGGAGCCTAGCAGGTACACCATCTTTCCCAGGCTACGTTTGAAGTTTGAGGTGGCAAGACAAGCAAGGAGCCCCATTCTCTGTGCCTCTGTGCGAGCAGTGCCGTGGGCAGATGAGGCTGAGCAACAGCTTTCCAGGCTAGCCCCTTCTGCCTGCCAGCTATCTGCAGACGTTCGCATTTTCGGAGCAGGGCTGACGCAGGCTCCTGGCACAGACCACAAGAGCTACGTTTGAAGTTTGAGATGGCAAGACAAGCAAGCAGACCCAGTCTCTGTGCCTCTGTGCGAGCACTGCCATGGGCAGATGAGGCTGAGCAACAGCTTTCCAGGCTAGCACCTTCTGGCTGCCAGCTATCTGCAGACGTTCGCACTTTCGGAGCAGGGCTGCGAAAGGAGCCTGGCTGGGACACCAACTTTCCCAGGCTACGTTTGAAGTATGAGGTGGCAAGACAAGCAATTAGCCCCATTCCCTGTGCCTCTGTGCGAGCAGTGCCATGGGCAGATGAGGCTGAGCAACAGCTTTCCACGCTAGCACCTTCTGGCTGCCAGCTATCTGCAGACGTTCTCATTTCAAGAGCAGGGCTGCGAAAGGAGCCTAGCAGGTACACCATCTTTCCCAGGCTACGTTTGAAGTTTGAGGTGGCAAGACAAGCAAGGAGCCCCATTCTCTGTGCCTCTGTGCGAGCAGTGCCGTGAGCAGATGAGGCTGAGCAACAGCTTTCCAGGCTAGCCCCTTCTGCCTGCCAGCTATCTGCAGACGTTCGCACTTTCGGAGCACTGCTGACGCAGGCTCCTGGCACAGACCACAAGAGCTACGTTTGAAGTTTGAGGTGGCAAGACAAGCAAGCAGACCCAGTCTCTGTGCCTCTGTGCGAGCACTGCCATGGGCAGATGAGGCTGAGCAACAGCTTTCCAGGCTAGCACCTTCTGGCTGCCAGCTATCTGCAGACGTTCGCACTTTCGGAGCAGGGCTGCGAAAGGAGCCTGGCTGGGACACCAACTTTCCCAGGCTACGTTTGAAGTATGAGGTGGCAAGACAAGCAATTAGCCCCATTCCCTGTGCCTCTGTGCGAGCAGTGCCATGGGCAGATGAGGCTGAGCAACAGCTTTCCACGCTAGCACCTTCTGGCTGCCAGCTATCTGCAGACGTTCTCATTTCAAGAGCAGGGCTGCGAAAGGAGCCTAGCAGGTACACCATCTTTCCCAGGCTACGTTTGAAGTTTGAGGTGGCAAGACAAGTAAGGAGCCCCATTCTCTGTGCCTCTGTGCGAGCAGTGCCATGGGCAGATGAGGCTGAGCAACAGCTTTCCAGGATAGCCCCTTCTGGCTGCCAGCTATCTGCAGACGTTCGCACTTTCGGAGCAGGGCTGTGATAGGAGCCTGGCAGGGACACCAGCATTCCCAGAATGCGTTTGAAGTTTCAAGTGGCAAGTTAATGAAGCAGCCCCATTCTCTGTGCCTCTATGCGAACAGTGCCATGGGCAGATGAGGCTGAGCAACAGCTTTCCAGGCTAGCCCCTTCTGGCTGCCAGCTATCTGCAGACGTTCGCATTTCAAGAGCAGGGCTGCGAAAGGAGCCTAGCAGGTACACCATCTTTCCCAGGTTACGTTTGAAGTTTGAGGTGGCAAGACAAGCAAGGAGCCCCATTCTCTGTGCCTCTGTGCGAGCAGTGCCGTGAGCAGATGAGGCTGAGCAACAGCTTTCCAGGCTAGCCCCTTCTGCCTGCCAGCTATCTGCAGACGTTCGCACTTTCGGAGCAGGGCTGACGCAGGCTCCTGGCACAGACCACAAGAGCTACGTTTGAAGTTTGAGGTGGCAAGACAAGCAAGCAGACCCAGTCTCTGTGCCTCTGTGCGAGCACTGCCATGGGCAGATGAGGCTGAGCAACAGCTTTCCAGGCTAGCACCTTCTGGCTGCCAGCTATCTGCAGACGTTCGCACTTTCGGAGCAGGGCTGCGAAAGGAGCCTGGCTGGGACACCAACTTTCCCAGGCTACGTTTGAAGTATGAGGTGGCAAGACAAGCAATTAGCCCCATTCCCTGTGCCTCTGTGCGAGCAGTGCCATGGGCAGATGAGGCTGAGCAACAGCTTTCCACGCTAGCACATTCTGGCTGCCAGCTATCTGCAGACGTTCTCATTTCAAGAGCAGGGCTGCGAAAGGAGCCTAGCAGGTACACCATCTTTCCCAGGCTACGTTTGAAGTTTGAGGTGGCAAGACAAGTAAGGAGCCCCATTCTCTGTGCCTCTGTGCGAGCAGTGCCATGGGCAGATGAGGCTGAGCAACAGCTTTCCAGGATAGCCTCTTCTGGCTGCCAGCTATCTGCAGACGTTCGCACTTTCGGAGCAGGGCTGTGATAGGAGCCTGGCAGGGACACCAGCATTCCCAGAATGCGTTTGAAGTTTCAAGTGGCAAGTTAAGGAAGCAGCCCCATTCTCTGTGCCTCTATGCGAACAGTGCCATGGCCAGATGAGGCTGAGCAACAGCTTTCCAGGCTAGCCCCTTCTGGCTGCCAGCTATCTGCAGACGTTCGCATTTCAAGAGCAGGGCTGCGAAAGGAGCCTAGCAGGTACACCATCTTTCCCAGGCTACGTTTGAAGTTTGAGGTGGCAAGACAAGCAAGGAGCCCCATTCTCTGTGCCTCTGTGCGAGCAGTGCCGTGGGCAGATGAGGCTGAGCAACAGCTTTCCAGGCTAGCCCCTTCTGCCTGCCAGCTATCTGCAGACGTTCGCATTTTCGGAGCAGGGCTGACGCAGGCTCCTGGCACAGACCACAAGAGCTACGTTTGAAGTTTGAGGTGGCAAGACAAGCAAGCAGACCCAGTCTCTGTGCCTCTGTGCGAGCACTGCCATGGGTAGATGAGGCTGAGCAACAGCTTTCCAGGCTAGCCCCTTCTGCCTGCCAGCTATCTGCAGACGTTCTCATTTCAAGAGCAGGGCTGCGAAAGGAGCCTAGCAGGTACACCATCTTTCCCAGGCTACGTTTGAAGTTTGAGGTGGCAATACAAGCAAGGAGCCCCATTCTCTGTGCCTCTGTGCGAGCAGTGCCGTGGGCAGATGAGGCTGAGCAACAGCTTTCCAGGCTAGCCCCTTCTGCCTGCCAGCTATCTGCAGACGTTCGCATTTTCGGAGCAGGGCTGACGCAGGCTCCTGGCACAGACCACAAGAGCTACGTTTGAAGTTTGAGGTGGCAAGACAAGCAAGCAGACCCAGTCTCTGTGCCTCTGTGCGAGCACTGCCATGGGCAGATGAGGCTGAGCAACAGCTTTCCAGGATAGCCCCTTCTGGCTGCCAGCTATCTGCAGACGTTCGCACTTTCGGAGCAGGGCTGTGATAGGAGCCTGGCAGGGACAGCAGCATTCCCAGAATGCGTTTGAAGTTTCAAGTGGCAAGACAAGCAAGCAGCCCCAGTCTCTGTGCCTCTGTGCGAGCACTGCCATGGGCAGATGAGGCTGAGCAACAGCTTTCCAGGCTAGCCCCTTCTGGCTGCCAGCTATCTGCAGACGTTCGCATTTCAAGAGCAGGGCTGCGAAAGGAGCCTAGCAGGTACACCATCTTTCCCAGGCTACGTTTGAAGTTTGAGGTGGCAAGACAAGCAAGGAGCCCCATTCTCTGTGCCTCTGTGCGAGCAGTGCCGTGGGCAGATGAGGCTGAGCAACAGCTTTCCAGGCTAGCCCCTTCTGCCTGCCAGCTATCTGCAGACGTTCGCACTTTCGGAGCAGGGCTGCGAAAGGAGCCTGGCAGGGACACCACCATTCCCAGAATGCGTTTGAAGTTTCAAGTGGCAAGTTAAGGAAGCAGCCCCATTCTCTGTGTCTCTATGCGAACAGTGCCATGGGCAGATGAGGCTGAGCAACAGCTTTCCAGGCTAGCCCCTTCTGGCTGCCAGCTATCTGCAGACGTTCGCATTTCCAGAGCAGGGCTGCGAAAGGAGCCTAGCAGGTACACCATCTTTCCCAGGCTACGTTTGAAGTTTGAGGTGGCAAGACAAGCAAGGAGCCCCATTCTCTGTGCCTCTGTGCGAGCAGTGCCGTGAGCAGATGAGGCTGAGCAACAGCTTTCCAGGCTAGCCCCTTCTGCCTGCCAGCTATCTGCAGACGTTCGCACTTTCGGAGCAGGGCTGTGATAGGAGCCTGGCAGGGACACCAGCATTCCCAGAATGCGTTTGAAGTTTAAAGTGGCAAGTTAAGGAAGCAGCCCCATTCTCTGTGCCTCTATGCGAACAGTGCCATGGGCAGATGAGGCTGAGCAACAGCTTTCCAGGCTAGCCCCTTCTGGCTGCCAGCTATCTGCAGACGTTCGCACTTTCGGAGCAGGGCTGCGAAAGGAGCCTGGCTGGGACACCAACTTTCCCAGGTTACGTTTGAAGTATGAGGTGGCAAGACAAGCAAGTAGCCCCATTCCCTGTGCCTCTGTGCGAGCACTGCCATGGGCAGATGAGGCTGAGCAACAGCTTTCCACGCTAGCACCTTCTGGCTGCCAGCTATCTGCAGACGTTCTCATTTCAAGAGCAGGGCTGCGAAAGGAGCCTAGCAGGTACACCATCTTTCCCAGGCTACGTTTGAAGTTTGAGGTGGCAAGACAAGCAAGGAGCCCCATTCTCTGTGCCTCTGTGCGAGCAGTGCCGTGGGCAGATGAGGCTGAGCAACAGCTTTCCAGGCTAGCCCCTTCTGGCTGCCAGCTATCTGCAGACGTTCGCATTTTCGGAGCAGGGCTGACGCAGGCTCCTGGCACAGACCACAAGAGCTACGTTTGAAGTTTGAGATGGCAAGACAAGCAAGCAGACCCAGTCTCTGTGCCTCTGTGCGAGCACTGCCATGGGCAGATGAGGCTGAGCAACAGCTTTCCACGCTAGCACCTTCTGGCTGCCAGCTATCTGCAGACGTTCGCACTTTCGGAGCAGGGCTGCGAAAGGAGCCTGGCTGGGACACCAACTTTCCCAGGCTACGTTTGAAGTATGAGGTGGCAAGACAAGCAATTAGCCCCATTCCCTGTGCCTCTGTGCGAGCAGTGCCATGGGCAGATGAGGCTGAGCAACAGCTTTCCAGGATAGCCCCTTCTGGCTGCCAGCTATCTGCAGACGTTCGCACTTTCGGAGCAGGGCTGTGATAGGAGCCTGGCAGGGACACCAGCATTCCCAGAATGCGTTTGAAGTTTCAAGTGGCAAGTTAATGAAGCAGCCCCATTCCCTGTGCCTCTATGCGAACAGTGCCATGGGCAGATGAGGCTGAGCAACAGCTTTCCACGCTAGCACCTTCTGGCTGCCAGCTATCTGCAGACGTTCGCATTTCAAGAGCAGGGCTGCGAAAGGAGCCTAGCAGGTACACCATCTTTCCCAGGCTACGTTTGAAGTTTGAGGTGGCAAGACAAGCAAGGAGCCCCATTCTCTGTGCCTCTGTGCGAGCAGTGCCGTGAGCAGATGAGGCTGAGCAACAGCTTTCCAGGCTAGCCCCTTCTGCCTGCCAGCTATCTGCAGACGTTCGCACTTTCGGAGCAGGGCTGACGCAGGCTCCTGGCACAGACCACAAGAGCTACGTTTGAAGTTTGAGGTGGCAAGACAAGCAAGCAGACCCAGTCTCTGTGCCTCTGTGCGAGCACTGCCATGGGCAGATGAGGCTGAGCAACAGCTTTCCAGGCTAGCACCTTCTGGCTGCCAGCTATCTGCAGACGTTCGCACTTTCGGAGCAGGGCTGCGAAAGGAGCCTGGCTGGGACACCAACTTTCCCAGGCTACGTTTGAAGTATGAGGTGGCAAGACAAGCAATTAGCCCCATTCCCTGTGCCTCTGTGCGAGCAGTGCCATGGGCAGATGAGGCTGAGCAACAGCTTTCCACGCTAGCACCTTCTGGCTGCCAGCTATCTGCAGACGTTCTCATTTCAAGAGCAGGGCTGCGAAAGGAGCCTAGCAGGTACACCATCTTTCCCAGGCTACGTTTGAAGTTTGAGGTGGCAAGACAAGCAAGGAGCCCCATTCTCTGTGCCTCTGTGCGAGCAGTGCCGTGAGCAGATGAGGCTGAGCAACAGCTTTCCAGGCTAGCCCCTTCTGCCTGCCAGCTATCTGCAGACGTTCGCACTTTCGGAGCACTGCTGACGCAGGCTCCTGGCACAGACCACAAGAGCTACGTTTGAAGTTTGAGGTGGCAAGACAAGCAAGCAGACCCAGTCTCTGTGCCTCTGTGCGAGCACTGCCATGGGCAGATGAGGCTGAGCAACAGCTTTCCAGGCTAGCACCTTCTGGCTGCCAGCTATCTGCAGACGTTCGCACTTTCGGAGCAGGGCTGCGAAAGGAGCCTGGCTGGGACACCAACTTTCCCAGGCTACGTTTGAAGTATGAGGTGGCAAGACAAGCAATTAGCCCCATTCCCTGTGCCTCTGTGCGAGCAGTGCCATGGGCAGATGAGGCTGAGCAACAGCTTTCCACGCTAGCACCTTCTGGCTGCCAGCTATCTGCAGACGTTCTCATTTCAAGAGCAGGGCTGCGAAAGGAGCCTAGCAGGTACACCATCTTTCCCAGGCTACGTTTGAAGTTTGAGGTGGCAAGACAAGTAAGGAGCCCCATTCTCTGTGCCTCTGTGCGAGCAGTGCCATGGGCAGATGAGGCTGAGCAACAGCTTTCCAGGATAGCCCCTTCTGGCTGCCAGCTATCTGCAGACGTTCGCACTTTCGGAGCAGGGCTGTGATAGGAGCCTGGCAGGGACACCAGCATTCCCAGAATGCGTTTGAAGTTTCAAGTGGCAAGTTAATGAAGCAGCCCCATTCTCTGTGCCTCTATGCGAACAGTGCCATGGGCAGATGAGGCTGAGCAACAGCTTTCCAGGCTAGCCCCTTCTGGCTGCCAGCTATCTGCAGACGTTCGCATTTCAAGAGCAGGGCTGCGAAAGGAGCCTAGCAGGTACACCATCTTTCCCAGGTTACGTTTGAAGTTTGAGGTGGCAAGACAAGCAAGGAGCCCCATTCTCTGTGCCTCTGTGCGAGCAGTGCCGTGAGCAGATGAGGCTGAGCAACAGCTTTCCAGGCTAGCCCCTTCTGCCTGCCAGCTATCTGCAGACGTTCGCACTTTCGGAGCAGGGCTGACGCAGGCTCCTGGCACAGACCACAAGAGCTACGTTTGAAGTTTGAGGTGGCAAGACAAGCAAGCAGACCCAGTCTCTGTGCCTCTGTGCGAGCACTGCCATGGGCAGATGAGGCTGAGCAACAGCTTTCCAGGCTAGCACCTTCTGGCTGCCAGCTATCTGCAGACGTTCGCACTTTCGGAGCAGGGCTGCGAAAGGAGCCTGGCTGGGACACCAACTTTCCCAGGCTACGTTTGAAGTATGAGGTGGCAAGACAAGCAATTAGCCCCATTCCCTGTGCCTCTGTGCGAGCAGTGCCATGGGCAGATGAGGCTGAGCAACAGCTTTCCACGCTAGCACATTCTGGCTGCCAGCTATCTGCAGACGTTCTCATTTCAAGAGCAGGGCTGCGAAAGGAGCCTAGCAGGTACACCATCTTTCCCAGGCTACGTTTGAAGTTTGAGGTGGCAAGACAAGTAAGGAGCCCCATTCTCTGTGCCTCTGTGCGAGCAGTGCCATGGGCAGATGAGGCTGAGCAACAGCTTTCCAGGATAGCCTCTTCTGGCTGCCAGCTATCTGCAGACGTTCGCACTTTCGGAGCAGGGCTGTGATAGGAGCCTGGCAGGGACACCAGCATTCCCAGAATGCGTTTGAAGTTTCAAGTGGCAAGTTAAGGAAGCAGCCCCATTCTCTGTGCCTCTATGCGAACAGTGCCATGGCCAGATGAGGCTGAGCAACAGCTTTCCAGGCTAGCCCCTTCTGGCTGCCAGCTATCTGCAGACGTTCGCATTTCAAGAGCAGGGCTGCGAAAGGAGCCTAGCAGGTACACCATCTTTCCCAGGCTACGTTTGAAGTTTGAGGTGGCAAGACAAGCAAGGAGCCCCATTCTCTGTGCCTCTGTGCGAGCAGTGCCGTGGGCAGATGAGGCTGAGCAACAGCTTTCCAGGCTAGCCCCTTCTGCCTGCCAGCTATCTGCAGACGTTCGCATTTTCGGAGCAGGGCTGACGCAGGCTCCTGGCACAGACCACAAGAGCTACGTTTGAAGTTTGAGGTGGCAAGACAAGCAAGCAGACCCAGTCTCTGTGCCTCTGTGCGAGCACTGCCATGGGTAGATGAGGCTGAGCAACAGCTTTCCAGGCTAGCCCCTTCTGCCTGCCAGCTATCTGCAGACGTTCTCATTTCAAGAGCAGGGCTGCGAAAGGAGCCTAGCAGGTACACCATCTTTCCCAGGCTACGTTTGAAGTTTGAGGTGGCAATACAAGCAAGGAGCCCCATTCTCTGTGCCTCTGTGCGAGCAGTGCCGTGGGCAGATGAGGCTGAGCAACAGCTTTCCAGGCTAGCCCCTTCTGCCTGCCAGCTATCTGCAGACGTTCGCATTTTCGGAGCAGGGCTGACGCAGGCTCCTGGCACAGACCACAAGAGCTACGTTTGAAGTTTGAGGTGGCAAGACAAGCAAGCAGACCCAGTCTCTGTGCCTCTGTGCGAGCACTGCCATGGGCAGATGAGGCTGAGCAACAGCTTTCCAGGATAGCCCCTTCTGGCTGCCAGCTATCTGCAGACGTTCGCACTTTCGGAGCAGGGCTGTGATAGGAGCCTGGCAGGGACAGCAGCATTCCCAGAATGCGTTTGAAGTTTCAAGTGGCAAGACAAGCAAGCAGCCCCAGTCTCTGTGCCTCTGTGCGAGCACTGCCATGGGCAGATGAGGCTGAGCAACAGCTTTCCAGGCTAGCCCCTTCTGGCTGCCAGCTATCTGCAGACGTTCGCATTTCAAGAGCAGGGCTGCGAAAGGAGCCTAGCAGGTACACCATCTTTCCCAGGCTACGTTTGAAGTTTGAGGTGGCAAGACAAGCAAGGAGCCCCATTCTCTGTGCCTCTGTGCGAGCAGTGCCGTGGGCAGATGAGGCTGAGCAACAGCTTTCCAGGCTAGCCCCTTCTGCCTGCCAGCTATCTGCAGACGTTCGCACTTTCGGAGCAGGGCTGCGAAAGGAGCCTGGCAGGGACACCACCATTCCCAGAATGCGTTTGAAGTTTCAAGTGGCAAGTTAAGGAAGCAGCCCCATTCTCTGTGTCTCTATGCGAACAGTGCCATGGGCAGATGAGGCTGAGCAACAGCTTTCCAGGCTAGCCCCTTCTGGCTGCCAGCTATCTGCAGACGTTCGCATTTCCAGAGCAGGGCTGCGAAAGGAGCCTAGCAGGTACACCATCTTTCCCAGGCTACGTTTGAAGTTTGAGGTGGCAAGACAAGCAAGGAGCCCCATTCTCTGTGCCTCTGTGCGAGCAGTGCCGTGAGCAGATGAGGCTGAGCAACAGCTTTCCAGGCTAGCCCCTTCTGCCTGCCAGCTATCTGCAGACGTTCGCACTTTCGGAGCAGGGCTGTGATAGGAGCCTGGCAGGGACACCAGCATTCCCAGAATGCGTTTGAAGTTTCAAGTGGAAAGTTAAGGAAGCAGCCCCATTCTCTGTGCCTCTATGCGAACAGTGCCATGGGCAGATGAGGCTGAGCAACAGCTTTCCAGGCTAGCCCCTTCTGGCTGCCAGCTATCTGCAGACGTTCGCACTTTCGGAGCAGGGCTGCGAAAGGAGCCTGGCTGGGACACCAACTTTCCCAGGTTACGTTTGAAGTATGAGGTGGCAAGACAAGCAAGTAGCCCCATTCCCTGTGCCTCTGTGCGAGCACTGCCATGGGCAGATGAGGCTGAGCAACAGCTTTCCACGCTAGCACCTTCTGGCTGCCAGCTATCTGCAGACGTTCTCATTTCAAGAGCAGGGCTGCGAAAGGAGCCTAGCAGGTACACCATCTTTCCCAGGCTACGTTTGAAGTTTGAGGTGGCAAGACAAGCAAGGAGCCCCATTCTCTGTGCCTCTGTGCGAGCAGTGCCGTGGGCAGATGAGGCTGAGCAACAGCTTTCCAGGCTAGCCCCTTCTGGCTGCCAGCTATCTGCAGACGTTCGCATTTTCGGAGCAGGGCTGACGCAGGCTCCTGGCACAGACCACAAGAGCTACGTTTGAAGTTTGAGATGGCAAGACAAGCAAGCAGACCCAGTCTCTGTGCCTCTGTGCGAGCACTGCCATGGGCAGATGAGGCTGAGCAACAGCTTTCCACGCTAGCACCTTCTGGCTGCCAGCTATCTGCAGACGTTCGCACTTTCGGAGCAGGGCTGCGAAAGGAGCCTGGCTGGGACACCAACTTTCCCAGGCTACGTTTGAAGTATGAGGTGGCAAGACAAGCAATTAGCCCCATTCCCTGTGCCTCTGTGCGAGCAGTGCCATGGGCAGATGAGGCTGAGCAACAGCTTTCCAGGATAGCCCCTTCTGGCTGCCAGCTATCTGCAGACGTTCGCACTTTCGGAGCAGGGCTGTGATAGGAGCCTGGCAGGGACACCAGCATTCCCAGAATGCGTTTGAAGTTTCAAGTGGCAAGTTAATGAAGCAGCCCCATTCCCTGTGCCTCTATGCGAACAGTGCCATGGGCAGATGAGGCTGAGCAACAGCTTTCCACGCTAGCACCTTCTGGCTGCCAGCTATCTGCAGACGTTCGCATTTCAAGAGCAGGGCTGCGAAAGGAGCCTAGCAGGTACACCATCTTTCCCAGGCTACGTTTGAAGTTTGAGGTGGCAAGACAAGCAAGGAGCCCCATTCTCTGTGCCTCTGTGCGAGCAGTGCCGTGAGCAGATGAGGCTGAGCAACAGCTTTCCAGGCTAGCCCCTTCTGCCTGCCAGCTATCTGCAGACGTTCGCACTTTCGGAGCAGGGCTGACGCAGGCTCCTGGCACAGACCACAAGAGCTACGTTTGAAGTTTGAGGTGGCAAGACAAGCAAGCAGACCCAGTCTCTGTGCCTCTGTGCGAGCACTGCCATGGGCAGATGAGGCTGAGCAACAGCTTTCCAGGCTAGCACCTTCTGGCTGCCAGCTATCTGCAGACGTTTGCACTTTCGGAGCAGGGCTGCGAAAGGAGCCTGGCTGGGACACCAACTTTCCCAGGCTACGTTTGAAGTATGAGGTGGCAAGACAAGCAATTAGCCCCATTCCCTGTGCCTCTGTGCGAGCAGTGCCATGGGCAGATGAGGCTGAGCAACAGCTTTCCACGCTAGCACCTTCTGCCTGCCAGCTATCTGCAGACGTTCTCATTTCAAGAGCAGGGCTGCGAAAGGAGCCTAGCAGGTACACCATCTTTCCCAGGCTACGTTTGAAGTTTGAGGTGGCAAGACAAGTAAGGAGCCCCATTCTCTGTGCCTCTGTGCGAGCAGTGCCATGGGCAGATGAGGCTGAGCAACAGCTTTCCAGGATAGCCCCTTCTGGCTGCCAGCTATCTGCAGACGTTCGCACTTTCGGAGCAGGGCTGTGATAGGAGCCTGGCAGGGACACCAGCATTCCCAGAATGCGTTTGAAGTTTCAAGTGGCAAGTTAAGGAAGCAGCCCCATTCTCTGTGCCTCTATGCGAACAGTGCCATGGCCAGATGAGGCTGAGCAACAGCTTTCCAGGCTAGCCCCTTCTGGCTGCCAGCTATCTGCAGACGTTCGCATTTCAAGAGCAGGGCTGCGAAAGGAGCCTAGCAGGTACACCATCTTTCCCAGGCTACGTTTGAAGTTTGAGGTGGCAAGACAAGCAAGGAGCCCCATTCTCTGTGCCTCTGTGCGAGCAGTGCCGTGGGCAGATGAGGCTGAGCAACAGCTTTCCAGGCTAGCCCCTTCTGCCTGCCAGCTATCTGCAGACGTTCGCATTTTCGGAGCAGGGCTGACGCAGGCTCCTGGCACAGACCACAAGAGCTACGTTTGAAGTTTGAGGTGGCAAGACAAGCAAGCAGACCCAGTCTCTGTGCCTCTGTGCGAGCACTGCCATGGGTAGATGAGGCTGAGCAACAGCTTTCCAGGCTAGCCCCTTCTGCCTGCCAGCTATCTGCAGACGTTCT
This sequence comes from Opisthocomus hoazin, assembly GCF_030867145.1. Taxonomy (NCBI): domain Eukaryota; kingdom Metazoa; phylum Chordata; class Aves; order Opisthocomiformes; family Opisthocomidae; genus Opisthocomus; species Opisthocomus hoazin. Next base: position 26,300,446 of record NC_134424.1, on the reverse strand, counting down.
CATTTCAAGAGCAGGGCTGCGAAAGGAGCCTAGCAGGTACACCATCTTTCCCAGGCTACGTTTGAAGTTTGAGGTGGCAAGACAAGCAAGGAGCCCCATTCTCTGTGCCTCTGTGCGAGCAGTGCCGTGGGCAGATGAGGCTGAGCAACAGCTTTCCAGGCTAGCCCCTTCTGCCTGCCAGCTATCTGCAGACGTTCGCATTTTCGGAGCAGGGCTGACGCAGGCTCCTGGCACAGACCACAAGAGCTACGTTTGAAGTTTGAGATGGCAAGACAAGCAAGCAGACCCAGTCTCTGTGCCTCTGTGCGAGCACTGCCATGGGCAGATGAGGCTGAGCAACAGCTTTCCAGGCTAGCACCTTCTGGCTGCCAGCTATCTGCAGACGTTCGCACTTTCGGAGCAGGGCTGCGAAAGGAGCCTGGCTGGGACACCAACTTTCCCAGGCTACGTTTGAAGTATGAGGTGGCAAGACAAGCAATTAGCCCCATTCCCTGTGCCTCTGTGCGAGCAGTGCCATGGGCAGATGAGGCTGAGCAACAGCTTTCCACGCTAGCACCTTCTGGCTGCCAGCTATCTGCAGACGTTCTCATTTCAAGAGCAGGGCTGCGAAAGGAGCCTAGCAGGTACACCATCTTTCCCAGGCTACGTTTGAAGTTTGAGGTGGCAAGACAAGCAAGGAGCCCCATTCTCTGTGCCTCTGTGCGAGCAGTGCCGTGAGCAGATGAGGCTGAGCAACAGCTTTCCAGGCTAGCCCCTTCTGCCTGCCAGCTATCTGCAGACGTTCGCACTTTCGGAGCACTGCTGACGCAGGCTCCTGGCACAGACCACAAGAGCTACGTTTGAAGTTTGAGGTGGCAAGACAAGCAAGCAGACCCAGTCTCTGTGCCTCTGTGCGAGCACTGCCATGGGCAGATGAGGCTGAGCAACAGCTTTCCAGGCTAGCACCTTCTGGCTGCCAGCTATCTGCAGACGTTCGCACTTTCGGAGCAGGGCTGCGAAAGGAGCCTGGCTGGGACACCAACTTTCCCAGGCTACGTTTGAAGTATGAGGTGGCAAGACAAGCAATTAGCCCCATTCCCTGTGCCTCTGTGCGAGCAGTGCCATGGGCAGATGAGGCTGAGCAACAGCTTTCCACGCTAGCACCTTCTGGCTGCCAGCTATCTGCAGACGTTCTCATTTCAAGAGCAGGGCTGCGAAAGGAGCCTAGCAGGTACACCATCTTTCCCAGGCTACGTTTGAAGTTTGAGGTGGCAAGACAAGTAAGGAGCCCCATTCTCTGTGCCTCTGTGCGAGCAGTGCCATGGGCAGATGAGGCTGAGCAACAGCTTTCCAGGATAGCCCCTTCTGGCTGCCAGCTATCTGCAGACGTTCGCACTTTCGGAGCAGGGCTGTGATAGGAGCCTGGCAGGGACACCAGCATTCCCAGAATGCGTTTGAAGTTTCAAGTGGCAAGTTAATGAAGCAGCCCCATTCTCTGTGCCTCTATGCGAACAGTGCCATGGGCAGATGAGGCTGAGCAACAGCTTTCCAGGCTAGCCCCTTCTGGCTGCCAGCTATCTGCAGACGTTCGCATTTCAAGAGCAGGGCTGCGAAAGGAGCCTAGCAGGTACACCATCTTTCCCAGGTTACGTTTGAAGTTTGAGGTGGCAAGACAAGCAAGGAGCCCCATTCTCTGTGCCTCTGTGCGAGCAGTGCCGTGAGCAGATGAGGCTGAGCAACAGCTTTCCAGGCTAGCCCCTTCTGCCTGCCAGCTATCTGCAGACGTTCGCACTTTCGGAGCAGGGCTGACGCAGGCTCCTGGCACAGACCACAAGAGCTACGTTTGAAGTTTGAGATGGCAAGACAAGCAAGCAGACCCAGTCTCTGTGCCTCTGTGCGAGCACTGCCATGGGCAGATGAGGCTGAGCAACAGCTTTCCAGGCTAGCACCTTCTGGCTGCCAGCTATCTGCAGACGTTCGCACTTTCGGAGCAGGGCTGCGAAAGGAGCCTGGCTGGGACACCAACTTTCCCAGGCTACGTTTGAAGTATGAGGTGGCAAGACAAGCAATTAGCCCCATTCCCTGTGCCTCTGTGCGAGCAGTGCCATGGGCAGATGAGGCTGAGCAACAGCTTTCCACGCTAGCACCTTCTGGCTGCCAGCTATCTGCAGACGTTCTCATTTCAAGAGCAGGGCTGCGAAAGGAGCCTAGCAGGTACACCATCTTTCCCAGGCTACGTTTGAAGTTTGAGGTGGCAAGACAAGCAAGGAGCCCCATTCTCTGTGCCTCTGTGCGAGCAGTGCCGTGAGCAGATGAGGCTGAGCAACAGCTTTCCAGGCTAGCCCCTTCTGCCTGCCAGCTATCTGCAGACGTTCGCACTTTCGGAGCACTGCTGACGCAGGCTCCTGGCACAGACCACAAGAGCTACGTTTGAAGTTTGAGGTGGCAAGACAAGCAAGCAGACCCAGTCTCTGTGCCTCTGTGCGAGCACTGCCATGGGCAGATGAGGCTGAGCAACAGCTTTCCAGGCTAGCACCTTCTGGCTGCCAGCTATCTGCAGACGTTCGCACTTTCGGAGCAGGGCTGCGAAAGGAGCCTGGCTGGGACACCAACTTTCCCAGGCTACGTTTGAAGTATGAGGTGGCAAGACAAGCAATTAGCCCCATTCCCTGTGCCTCTGTGCGAGCAGTGCCATGGGCAGATGAGGCTGAGCAACAGCTTTCCACGCTAGCACCTTCTGGCTGCCAGCTATCTGCAGACGTTCTCATTTCAAGAGCAGGGCTGCGAAAGGAGCCTAGCAGGTACACCATCTTTCCCAGGCTACGTTTGAAGTTTGAGGTGGCAAGACAAGTAAGGAGCCCCATTCTCTGTGCCTCTGTGCGAGCAGTGCCATGGGCAGATGAGGCTGAGCAACAGCTTTCCAGGATAGCCCCTTCTGGCTGCCAGCTATCTGCAGACGTTCGCACTTTCGGAGCAGGGCTGTGATAGGAGCCTGGCAGGGACACCAGCATTCCCAGAATGCGTTTGAAGTTTCAAGTGGCAAGTTAATGAAGCAGCCCCATTCTCTGTGCCTCTATGCGAACAGTGCCATGGGCAGATGAGGCTGAGCAACAGCTTTCCAGGCTAGCCCCTTCTGGCTGCCAGCTATCTGCAGACGTTCGCATTTCAAGAGCAGGGCTGCGAAAGGAGCCTAGCAGGTACACCATCTTTCCCAGGTTACGTTTGAAGTTTGAGGTGGCAAGACAAGCAAGGAGCCCCATTCTCTGTGCCTCTGTGCGAGCAGTGCCGTGAGCAGATGAGGCTGAGCAACAGCTTTCCAGGCTAGCCCCTTCTGCCTGCCAGCTATCTGCAGACGTTCGCACTTTCGGAGCAGGGCTGACGCAGGCTCCTGGCACAGACCACAAGAGCTACGTTTGAAGTTTGAGGTGGCAAGACAAGCAAGCAGACCCAGTCTCTGTGCCTCTGTGCGAGCACTGCCATGGGCAGATGAGGCTGAGCAACAGCTTTCCAGGCTAGCACCTTCTGGCTGCCAGCTATCTGCAGACGTTCGCACTTTCGGAGCAGGGCTGCGAAAGGAGCCTGGCTGGGACACCAACTTTCCCAGGCTACGTTTGAAGTATGAGGTGGCAAGACAAGCAATTAGCCCCATTCCCTGTGCCTCTGTGCGAGCAGTGCCATGGGCAGATGAGGCTGAGCAACAGCTTTCCACGCTAGCACATTCTGGCTGCCAGCTATCTGCAGACGTTCTCATTTCAAGAGCAGGGCTGCGAAAGGAGCCTAGCAGGTACACCATCTTTCCCAGGCTACGTTTGAAGTTTGAGGTGGCAAGACAAGTAAGGAGCCCCATTCTCTGTGCCTCTGTGCGAGCAGTGCCATGGGCAGATGAGGCTGAGCAACAGCTTTCCAGGATAGCCTCTTCTGGCTGCCAGCTATCTGCAGACGTTCGCACTTTCGGAGCAGGGCTGTGATAGGAGCCTGGCAGGGACACCAGCATTCCCAGAATGCGTTTGAAGTTTCAAGTGGCAAGTTAAGGAAGCAGCCCCATTCTCTGTGCCTCTATGCGAACAGTGCCATGGCCAGATGAGGCTGAGCAACAGCTTTCCAGGCTAGCCCCTTCTGGCTGCCAGCTATCTGCAGACGTTCGCATTTCAAGAGCAGGGCTGCGAAAGGAGCCTAGCAGGTACACCATCTTTCCCAGGCTACGTTTGAAGTTTGAGGTGGCAAGACAAGCAAGGAGCCCCATTCTCTGTGCCTCTGTGCGAGCAGTGCCGTGGGCAGATGAGGCTGAGCAACAGCTTTCCAGGCTAGCCCCTTCTGCCTGCCAGCTATCTGCAGACGTTCGCATTTTCGGAGCAGGGCTGACGCAGGCTCCTGGCACAGACCACAAGAGCTACGTTTGAAGTTTGAGGTGGCAAGACAAGCAAGCAGACCCAGTCTCTGTGCCTCTGTGCGAGCACTGCCATGGGTAGATGAGGCTGAGCAACAGCTTTCCAGGCTAGCCCCTTCTGCCTGCCAGCTATCTGCAGACGTTCTCATTTCAAGAGCAGGGCTGCGAAAGGAGCCTAGCAGGTACACCATCTTTCCCAGGCTACGTTTGAAGTTTGAGGTGGCAATACAAGCAAGGAGCCCCATTCTCTGTGCCTCTGTGCGAGCAGTGCCGTGGGCAGATGAGGCTGAGCAACAGCTTTCCAGGCTAGCCCCTTCTGCCTGCCAGCTATCTGCAGACGTTCGCATTTTCGGAGCAGGGCTGACGCAGGCTCCTGGCACAGACCACAAGAGCTACGTTTGAAGTTTGAGGTGGCAAGACAAGCAAGCAGACCCAGTCTCTGTGCCTCTGTGCGAGCACTGCCATGGGCAGATGAGGCTGAGCAACAGCTTTCCAGGATAGCCCCTTCTGGCTGCCAGCTATCTGCAGACGTTCGCACTTTCGGAGCAGGGCTGTGATAGGAGCCTGGCAGGGACAGCAGCATTCCCAGAATGCGTTTGAAGTTTCAAGTGGCAAGACAAGCAAGCAGCCCCAGTCTCTGTGCCTCTGTGCGAGCACTGCCATGGGCAGATGAGGCTGAGCAACAGCTTTCCAGGCTAGCCCCTTCTGGCTGCCAGCTATCTGCAGACGTTCGCATTTCAAGAGCAGGGCTGCGAAAGGAGCCTAGCAGGTACACCATCTTTCCCAGGCTACGTTTGAAGTTTGAGGTGGCAAGACAAGCAAGGAGCCCCATTCTCTGTGCCTCTGTGCGAGCAGTGCCGTGGGCAGATGAGGCTGAGCAACAGCTTTCCAGGCTAGCCCCTTCTGCCTGCCAGCTATCTGCAGACGTTCGCACTTTCGGAGCAGGGCTGCGAAAGGAGCCTGGCAGGGACACCACCATTCCCAGAATGCGTTTGAAGTTTCAAGTGGCAAGTTAAGGAAGCAGCCCCATTCTCTGTGTCTCTATGCGAACAGTGCCATGGGCAGATGAGGCTGAGCAACAGCTTTCCAGGCTAGCCCCTTCTGGCTGCCAGCTATCTGCAGACGTTCGCATTTCCAGAGCAGGGCTGCGAAAGGAGCCTAGCAGGTACACCATCTTTCCCAGGCTACGTTTGAAGTTTGAGGTGGCAAGACAAGCAAGGAGCCCCATTCTCTGTGCCTCTGTGCGAGCAGTGCCGTGAGCAGATGAGGCTGAGCAACAGCTTTCCAGGCTAGCCCCTTCTGCCTGCCAGCTATCTGCAGACGTTCGCACTTTCGGAGCAGGGCTGACGCAGGCTCCTGGCACAGACCACAAGAGCTACGTTTGAAGTTTGAGGTGGCAAGACAAGCAAGCAGACCCAGTCTCTGTGCCTCTGTGCGAGCACTGCCATGGGCAGATGAGGCTGAGCAACAGCTTTCCAGGCTAGCACCTTCTGGCTGCCAGCTATCTGCAGACGTTCGCACTTTCGGAGCAGGGCTGCGAAAGGAGCCTGGCTGGGACACCAACTTTCCCAGGCTACGTTTGAAGTATGAGGTGGCAAGACAAGCAATTAGCCCCATTCCCTGTGCCTCTGTGCGAGCAGTGCCATGGGCAGATGAGGCTGAGCAACAGCTTTCCACGCTAGCACCTTCTGGCTGCCAGCTATCTGCAGACGTTCTCATTTCAAGAGCAGGGCTGCGAAAGGAGCCTAGCAGGTACACCATCTTTCCCAGGCTACGTTTGAAGTTTGAGGTGGCAAGACAAGTAAGGAGCCCCATTCTCTGTGCCTCTGTGCGAGCAGTGCCATGGGCAGATGAGGCTGAGCAACAGCTTTCCAGGCTAGCCCCTTCTGCCTGCCAGCTATCTGCAGACGTTCGCACTTTCGGAGCAGGGCTGTGATAGGAGCCTGGCAGGGACACCAGCATTCCCAGAATGCGTTTGAAGTTTCAAGTGGCAAGTTAAGGAAGCAGCCCCATTCTCTGTGCCTCTATGCGAACAGTGCCATGGGCAGATGAGGCTGAGCAACAGCTTTCCAGGCTAGCCCCTTCTGCCTGCCAGCTATCTGCAGACGTTCGCATTTCAAGAGCAGGGCTGCGAAAGGAGCCTAGCAGGTACACCATCTTTCCCAGGCTACGTTTGAAGTTTGAGGTGGCAAGACAAGCAAGGAGCCCCATTCTCTGTGCCTCTGTGCGAGCAGTGCCGTGGGCAGATGAGGCTGAGCAACAGCTTTCCAGGCTAGCCCCTTCTGCCTGCCAGCTATCTGCAGACGTTCGCATTTTCGGAGCAGGGCTGACGCAGGCTCCTGGCACAGACCACAAGAGCTACGTTTGAAGTTTGAGGTGGCAAGACAAGCAAGCAGCCCCATTCTCTGTGCCTCTGTGCGAGCACTGCCATGGGCAGATGAGGCTGAGCAACAGCTTTCCAGGCTAGCACCTTCTGGCTGCCAGCTATCTGCAGACGTTCTCATTTCAAGAGCAGGGCTGCGAAAGGAGCCTAGCAGGTACACCATCTTTCCCAGGCTACGTTTGAAGTTTGAGGTGGCAAGACAAGCAAGGAGCCCCATTCTCTGTGCCTCTGTGCGAGCAGTGCCGTGGGCAGATGAGGCTGAGCAACAGCTTTCCAGGCTAGCCCCTTCTGCCTGCCAGCTATCTGCAGACGTTCGCATTTTCGGAGCAGGGCTGTGATAGGAGCCTGGCAGGGACACCAGCATTCCCAGAATGCTTTTGAAGTTTCAAGTGGCAAGTTAAGGAAGCAGCCCCATTCTCTGTGCCTCTATGCGAACAGTGCCATGGGCAGATGAGGCTGAGCAACAGCTTTCCAGGCTAGCCCCTTCTGGCTGCCAGCTATCTGCAGACGTTCTCATTTCAAGAGCAGGGCTGCGAAAGGAGCCTAGCAGGTACACCATCTTTCCCAGGCTACGTTTGAAGTTTGAGGTGGCAAGACAAGCAAGGAGCCCCATTCTCTGTGCCTCTGTGCGAGCAGTGCCGTGGGCAGATGAGGCTGAGCAACAGCTTTCCAGGCTAGCCCCTTCTGGCTGCCAGCTATCTGCAGACGTTCGCATTTTCGGAGCAGGGCTGACGCAGGCTCCTGGCACAGACCACAAGAGCTACGTTTGAAGTTTGAGGTGGCAAGACAAGCAAGCAGACCCAGTCTCTGTGCCTCTGTGCGAGCACTGCCATGGGCAGATGAGGCTGAGCAACAGCTTTCCAGGATAGCCCCTTCTGGCTGCCAGCTATCTGCAGACGTTCGCACTTTCGGAGCAGGGCTGTGATAGGAGCCTGGCAGGGACAGCAGCATTCCCAGAATGCGTTTGAAGTTTCAAGTGGCAAGTTAAGGAAGCAGCCCCATTCTCTGTGCCTCTATGCGAACAGTGCCATGGGCAGATGAGGCTGAGCAACAGCTTTCCAGGCTAGCCCCTTCTGGCTGCCAGCTATCTGCAGACGTTCGCATTTCAAGAGCAGGGCTGCGAAAGGAGCCTGGCAGGGACACCAGCATTCCCAGAATGCGTTTGAAGTTTCAAGTGGCAAGTTAAGGAAGCAGCCCCATTCTCTGTGCCTCTATGCGAACAGTGCCATGGGCAGATGAGGCTGAGCAACAGCTTTCCAGGCTAGCCCCTTCTGGCTGCCAGCTATCTGCAGACGTTCGCACTTTCGGAGCAGGGCTGACGCAGGCTCCTGGCACAGACCACAAGAGCTACGTTTGAAGTTTGAGGTGGCAAGACAAGCAAGCAGCCCCAGTCTCTGTGCCTCTGTGCGAGCACTGCCATGGGCAGATGAGGCTGAGCAACAGCTTTCCAGGCTAGCACCTTCTGGCTGCCAGCTATCTGCAGACGTTCGCACTTTCGGAGCAGGGCTGCGAAAGGAGCCTGGCTGGGACACCAACTTTCCCAGGCTACGTTTGAAGTATGAGGTGGCAAGACAAGCAATTAGCCCCATTCCCTGTGCCTCTGTGCGAGCAGTGCCGTGGGCAGATGAGGCTGAGCAACAGCTTTCCAGGCTAGCCCCTTCTGCCTGCCAGCTATCTGCAGACGTTCGCATTTTCGGAGCAGGGCTGACGCAGGCTCCTGGCACAGACCACAAGAGCTACGTTTGAAGTTTGAGGTGGCAAGACAAGCAAGCAGACCCAGTCTCTGTGCCTCTGTGCGAGCACTGCCATGGGCAGATGAGGCTGAGCAACAGCTTTCCACGCTAGCACCTTCTGGCTGCCAGCTATCTGCAGACGTTCTCATTTCAAGAGCAGGGCTGCGAAAGGAGCCTAGCAGGTACACCATCTTTCCCAGGCTACGTTTGAAGTTTGAGGTGGCAAGACAAGCAAGGACCCCCATTCTCTGTGCCTCTGTGCGAGCAGTGCCGTGGGCAGATGAGGCTGAGCAACAGCTTTCCAGGCTAGCCCCTTCTGCCTGCCAGCTATCTGCAGACGTTCGCATTTTCGGAGCAGGGCTGACGCAGGCTCCTGGCACAGACCACAAGAGCTACGTTTGAAGTTTGAGGTGGCAAGACAAGCAAGCAGCCCCATTCTCTGTGCCTCTCTGCGAGCACTGCCATGGGCAGATGAGGCTGAGCAACAGCTTTCCAGGCTAGCACCTTCTGGCTGCCAGCTATCTGCAGACGTTCTCATTTCAAGAGCAGGGCTGCGAAAGGAGCCTAGCAGGTACACCATCTTTCCCAGGCTACGTTTGAAGTTTGAGGTGGCAAGACAAGCAAGGAGCCCCATTCTCTGTGCCTCTGTGCGAGCAGTGCCGTGGGCAGATGAGGCTGAGCAACAGTTTTCCAGGCTAGCCCCTTCTGCCTGCCATCTATCTGCAGACGTTCGCATTTTCGGAGCAGGGCTGACGCAGGCTCCTGGCACAGACCACAAGAGCTACGTTTGAAGTTTGAGGTGGCAAGACAAGCAAGCAGCCCCATTCTCTGTGCCTCTGTGCGAGCACTGCCATGGGCAGATGAGGCTGAGCAACAGCTTTCCAGGCTAGCCCCTTCTGGCTGCCAGCTATCTGCAGACGTTCGCATTTCAAGAGCAGGGCTGCGAAAGGAGCCTAGCAGGTACACCATCTTTCCCAGGCTACGTTTGAAGTTTGAGGTGGCAAGACAAGCAAGGAGCCCCATTCTCTGTGCCTCTGTGCGAGCAGTGCCGTGGGCAGATGAGGCTGAGCAACAGCTTTCCAGGCTAGCCCCTTCTGCCTGCCAGCTATCTGCAGACGTTCGCATTTTCGGAGCAGGGCTGTGATAGGAGCCTGGCAGGGACACAAGCATTCCCAGAATGCTTTTGAAGTTTCAAGTGGCAAGTTAAGGAAGCAGCCCCATTCTCTGTGCCTCTATGCGAACAGTGCCATGGGCAGATGAGGCTGAGCAACAGCTTTCCAGGCTAGCCCCTTCTGGCTGCCAGCTATCTGCAGACGTTCGCATTTCAAGAGCAGGGCTGCGAAAGGAGACTAGCAGGTACACCATCTTTCCCAGGCTACGTTTGAAGTTTGAGGTGGCAAGACAAGCAAGGAGCCCCATTCTCTCTGCCTCTGTGCGAGCAGTGCCGTGGGCAGATGAGGCTGAGCAACAGCTTTCCAGGCTAGCCCCTTCTGCCTGCCAGCTATCTGCAGACGTTCGCATTTTCGGAGCAGGGCTGACGCAGGCTCCTGGCACAGACCACAAGAGCTACGTTTGAAGTTTGAGGTGGCAAGACAAGCAAGCAGACCCAGTCTCTGTGCCTCTGTGCGAGCACTGCCATGGGCAGATGAGGCTGAGCAACAGCTTTCCACGCTAGCACCTTCTGGCTGCCAGCTATCTGCAGACGTTCTCATTTGAAGAGCAGGGCTGCGAAAGGAGCCTAGCAGATACACCATCTTTCCCAGGCTACGTTTGAAGTTTGAGGTGGCAAGACAAGCAAGGAGCCCCATTCTCTGTGCCTCTGTGCGAGCAGTGCCGTGGGCAGATGAGGCTGAGCAACAGCTTTCCAGGCTAGCCCCTTCTGCCTGCCAGCTATCTGCAGACGTTCGCATTTTCGGAGCAGGGCTGTGATAGGAGCCTGGCAGGGACACCAGCATTCCCAGAATGCTTTTGAAGTTTCAAGTGGCAAGTTAAGGAAGCAGCCCCATTCTCTGTGCCTGTATGCGAACAGTGCCATGGGCAGATGAGGCTGAGCAACAGCTTTCCAGGCTAGCCCCTTCTGGCTGCCAGCTATCTGCAGACGTTCGCATTTCAAGAGCAGGGCTGCGAAAGGAGCCTAGCAGGTACACCATCTTTCCCAGGCTACGTTTGAAGTTTGAGGTGGCAAGACAAGCAAGGAGCCCCATTCTCTGTGCCTCTGTGCGAGCAGTGCCGTGGGCAGATGAGGCTGAGCAACAGCTTTCCAGGCTAGCCCCTTCTGCCTGCCAGCTATCTGCAGACGTTCGCATTTTCGGAGCAGGGGTGACGCAGGCTCCTGGCACAGACCACAAGAGCTACGTTTGAAGTTTGAGGTGGCAAGACAAGCAAGCAGCCCCATTCTCTGTGCCTCTGTGTGAGCACTGCCATGGGCAGATGAGGCTGAGCAACAGCTTTCCAGGCTAGCACCTTCTGGCTGCCAGCTATCTGCAGACGTTCTCATTCCAAGAGCAGGGCTGCGAAAGGAGCCTAGCAGGTACACCATCTTTCCCAGGCTACGTTTGAAGTTTGAGGTGGCAAGACAAGCAAGGAGCCCCATTCTCTGTGCCTCTGTGCGAGCAGTGCCGTGGGCAGATGAGGCTGAGCAACAGTTTTCCAGGCTAGCCCCTTCTGCCTGCCATCTATCTGCAGACGTTCGCATTTTCGGAGCAGGGCTGACGCAGGCTCCTGGCACAGACCACAAGAGCTACGTTTGAAGTTTGAGGTGGCAAGACAAGCAAGCAGCCCCATTCTCTGTGCCTCTGTGCGAGCACTGCCATGGGCAGATGAGGCTGAGCAACAGCTTTCCAGGCTAGCCCGTTCTGGCTGCCAGCTATCTGCAGACGTTCTCATTTCAAGAGCAGGGCTGCGAAAGGAGCCTAGCAGGTACACCATCTTTCCCAGGCTACGTTTGAAGTTTGAGGTGGCAAGACAAGCAAGGAGCCCCATTCTCTGTGCCTCTGTGCGAGCAGTGCCGTGGGCAGATGAGGCTGAGCAACAGCTTTCCAGGCTAGCCCCTTCTGCCTGCCAGCTATCTGCAGACGTTCGCATTTTCGGAGCAGGGCTGTGATAGGAGCCTGGCAGGGACACAAGCATTCCCAGAATGCTTTTGAAGTTTCAAGTGGCAAGTTAAGGAAGCAGCCCCATTCTCTGTGCCTCTATGCGAACAGTGCCATGGGCAGATGAGGCTGAGCAACAGCTTTCCAGGCTAGCCCCTTCTGGCTGCCAGCTATCTGCAGACGTTCGCATTTCAAGAGCAGGGCTGCGAAAGGAGCCTAGCAGGTACACCATCTTTCCCAGGCTACGTTTGAAGTTTGAGGTGGCAAGACAAGCAAGGAGCCCCATTCTCTGTGCCTCTGTCCGAGCAGTGTCGTGGGCAGATGAGGCTGAGCAACAGCTTTCCAGGCTAGCCCCTTCTGCCTGCCAGCTATCTGCAGACGTTCGCATTTTCGGAGCAGGGCTGTGATAGGAGCCTGGCAGGGACACAAGCATTCCCAGAATGCTTTTGAAGTTTCAAGTGGCAAGTTAAGGAAGCAGCCCCATTCTCTGTGCCTCTATGCGAACAGTGCCATGGGCAGATGAGGCTGAGCAACACCTTTCCAGGCTAGCCCCTTCTGGCTGCCAGCTATCTGCAGACGTTCGCATTTCAAGAGCAGGGCTGCGAAAGGAGCCTAGCAGGTACACCATCTTTCCCAGGCTACGTTTGAAGTTTGAGGTGGCAAGACAAGCAAGGAGCCCCATTCTCTGTGCCTCTGTGCGAGCAGTGCCGTGGGCAGATGAGGCTGAGCAACAGCTTTCCAGGCTAGCCCCTTCTGCCTGCCAGCTATCTGCAGACGTTCGCATTTTCGGAGCAGGGCTGACGCAGGCTCCTGGCACAGACCACAAGAGCTACGTTTGAAGTTTGAGGTGGCAAGACAAGCAAGCAGACCCAGTCTCTGTGCCTCTGTGCGAGCACTGCCATGGGCAGATGAGGCTGAGCAACAGCTTTCCACGCTAGCACCTTCTGGCTGCCAGCTATCTGCAGACGTTCTCATTTGAAGAGCAGGGCTGCGAAAGGAGCCTAGCAGATACACCATCTTTCCCAGGCTACGTTTGAAGTTTGAGGTGGCAAGACAAGCAAGGAGCCCCATTCTCTGTGCCTCTGTGCGAGCAGTGCCGTGGGCAGATGAGGCTGAGCAACAGCTTTCCAGGCTAGCCCCTTCTGCCTGCCAGCTATCTGCAGACGTTCGCATTTTCGGAGCAGGGCTGTGATAGGAGCCTGGCAGGGACACCAGCATTCCCAGAATGCTTTTGAAGTTTCAAGTGGCAAGTTAAGGAAGCAGCCCCATTCTCTGTGCCTCTATGCGAACAGTGCCATGGGCAGATGAGGCTGAGCAACAGCTTTCCAGGCTAGCCCCTTCTGGCTGCCAGCTATCTGCAGACGTTCTCATTTCAAGAGCAGGGCTGTGAAAGGAGCCTAGCAGGTACACCATCTTTCCCAGGCTACGTTTGAAGTTTGAGGTGGCAAGACAAGCAAGGAACCCCATTCTCTGTGCCTCTGTGCGAGCAGTGCCGTGGGCAGATGAGGCTGAGCAACAGCTTTCCAGGCTAGCCCCTTCTGCCTGCCAGCTATCTGCAGACGTTCGCATTTTCGGAGCAGGGCTGACGCAGGCTCCTGGCACAGACCACAAGAGCTACGTTTGAAGTTTGAGGTGGCAAGACAAGCAAGCAGACCCAGTCTCTGTGCCTCTGTGCGAGCACTGCCATGGGCAGATGAGGCTGAGCAACAGCTTTCCAGGATAGCCCCTTCTGGCTGCCAGCTATCTGCAGACGTTCGCACTTTCGGAGCAGGGCTGTGATAGGAGCCTGGCAGGGACAGCAGCATTCCCAGAATGCGTTTGAAGTTTCAAGTGGCAAGTTAAGGAAGCAGCCCCATTCTCTGTGCCTCTATGCGAACAGTGCCATGGGCAGATGAGGCTGAGCAACAGCTTTCCAGGCTAGCCCCTTCTGGCTGCCAGCTATCTGCAGACGTTCGCATTTCAAGAGCAGGGCTGCGAAAGGAGCCTAGCAGGTACACCATCTTTCCCAGGCTACGTTTGAAGTTTGAGGTGGCAAGACAAGCAAGGAGCCCCATTCTCTGTGCCTCTGTGCGAGCAGTGCCGTGGGCAGATGAGGCTGAGCAACAGCTTTCCAGGCTAGCCCCTTCTGCCTGCCAGCTATCTGCAGACGTTCGCACTTTCGGAGCAGGGCTGCGAAAGGAGCCTGGCAGGGACACCACCATTCCCAGAATGCGTTTGAAGTTTCAAGTGGCAAGTTAAGGAAGCAGCCCCATTCTCTGTGCCTCTATGCGAACAGTGCCATGGGCAGATGAGGCTGAGCAACAGCTTTCCAGGCTAGCCCCTTCTGGCTGCCAGCTATCTGCAGACGTTCGCACTTTCGGAGCAGGGCTGACGCAGGCTCCTGGCACAGACCACAAGAGCTACGTTTGAAGTTTGAGGTGGCAAGACAAGCAAGCAGCCCCAGTCTCTGTGCCTCTGTGCGAGCACTGCCATGGGCAGATGAGGCTGAGCAACAGCTTTCCACGCTAGCACCTTCTGGCTGCCAGCTATCTGCAGACGTTCGCACTTTCGGAGCAGGGCTGCGAAAGGAGCCTGGCTGGGACACCAACTTTCCCAGGCTACGTTTGAAGTATGAGGTGGCAAGACAAGCAATTAGCCCCATTCCCTGTGCCTCTGTGCGAGCAGTGCCGTGGGCAGATGAGGCTGAGCAACAGCTTTCCAGGCTAGCCCCTTCTGCCTGCCAGCTATCTGCAGACGTTCGCATTTTCGGAGCAGGGCTGACGCAGGCTCCTGGCACAGACCACAAGAGCTACGTTTGAAGTTTGAGGTGGCAAGACAAGCAAGCAGACCCAGTCTCTGTGCCTCTGTGCGAGCACTGCCATGGGCAGATGAGGCTGAGCAACAGCTTTCCACGCTAGCACCTTCTGGCTGCCAGCTATCTGCAGACGTTCTCATTTCAAGAGCAGGGCTGCGAAAGGAGCCTAGCAGGTACACCATCTTTCCCAGGCTACGTTTGAAGTTTGAGGTGGCAAGACAAGCAAGGACCCCCATTCTCTGTGCCTCTGTGCGAGCAGTGCCGTGGGCAGATGAGGCTGAGCAACAGCTTTCCAGGCTAGCCCCTTCTGCCTGCCAGCTATCTGCAGACGTTCGCATTTTCGGAGCAGGGGTGACGCAGGCTCCTGGCACAGACCACAAGAGCTACGTTTGAAGTTTGAGGTGGCAAGACAAGCAAGCAGCCCCATTCTCTGTGCCTCTGTGCGAGCACTGCCATGGGCAGATGAGGCTGAGCAACAGCTTTCCAGGCTAGCACCTTCTGGCTGCCAGCTATCTGCAGACGTTCTCATTTCAAGAGCAGGGCTGCGAAAGGAGCCTAGCAGGTACACCATCTTTCCCAGGCTACGTTTGAAGTTTGAGGTGGCAAGACAAGCAAGCAGCCCCATTCTCTGTGCCTCTGTGCGAGCAGTGCCGTGGGCAGATGAGGCTGAGCAACAGTTTTCCAGGCTAGCCCCTTCTGCCTGCCATCTATCTGCAGACGTTCGCATTTTCGGAGCAGGGCTGACGCAGGCTCCTGGCACAGACCACAAGAGCTACGTTTGAAGTTTGAGGTGGCAAGACAAGCAAGCAGCCCCATTCTCTGTGCCTCTGTGCGAGCACTGCCATGGGCAGATGAGGCTGAGCAACAGCTTTCCAGGCTAGCCCCTTCTGGCTGCCAGCTATCTGCAGACGTTCTCATTTCAAGAGCAGGGCTGCGAAAGGAGCCTAGCAGGTACACCATCTTTCCCAGGCTACGTTTGAAGTTTGAGGTGGCAAGACAAGCAAGGAGCCCCATTCTCTGTGCCTCTGTGCGAGCAGTGCCGTGGGCAGATGAGGCTGAGCAACAGCTTTCCAGGCTAGCCCCTTCTGCCTGCCAGCTATCTGCAGTCGTTCGCATTTTCGGAGCAGGGCTGTGATAGGAGCCTGGCAGGGACACAAGCATTCCCAGAATGCTTTTGAAGTTTCAAGTGGCAAGTTAAGGAAGCAGCCCCATTCTCTGTGCCTCTATGCGAACAGTGCCATGGGCAGATGAGGCTGAGCAACAGCTTTCCAGGCTAGCACCTTCTGGCTGCCAGCTATCTGCAGACGTTCGCATTTCAAGAGCAGGGCTGCGAAAGGAGCCTAGCAGGTACACCATCTTTCCCAGGCTACGTTTGAAGTTTGAGGTGGCAAGACAAGCAAGGAGCCCCATTCTCTGTGCCTCTGTGCGAGCAGTGCCGTGGGCAGATGAGGCTGAGCAACAGCTTTCCAGGCTAGCCCCTTCTGCCTGCCAGCTATCTGCAGACGTTCGCATTTTCGGAGCAGGGCTGACGCAGGCTCCTGGCACAGACCACAAGAGCTACGTTTGAAGTTTGAGGTGGCAAGACATGCAAGCAGACCCAGTCTCTGTGCCTCTGTGCGAGCACTGCCATGGGCAGATGAGGCTGAGCAACAGCTTTCCACGCTAGCACCTTCTGGCTGCCAGCTATCTGCAGACGTTCTCATTTCAAGAGCAGGGCTGCGAAAGGAGCCTAGCAGATACACCATCTTTCCCAGGCTACGTTTGAAGTTTGAGGTGGCAAGACAAGCAAGGAGCCCCATTCTCTGTGCCTCTGTGCGAGCAGTGCCGTGGGCAGATGAGGCTGAGCAACAGCTTTCCAGGCTAGCCCCTTCTGCCTGCCAGCTATCTGCAGACGTTCGCATTTTCGGAGCAGGGCTGTGATAGGAGCCTGGCAGGGACACCAGCATTCCCAGAATGCTTTTGAAGTTTCAAGTGGCAAGTTAAGGAAGCAGCCCCATTCTCTGTGCCTGTATGCGAACAGTGCCATGGGCAGATGAGGCTGAGCAACAGCTTTCCAGGCTAGCCCCTTCTGGCTGCCAGCTATCTGCAGACGTTCGCATTTCAAGAGCAGGGCTGCGAAAGGAGCCTAGCAGGTACACCATCTTTCCCAGGCTACGTTTGAAGTTTGAGGTGGCAAGACAAGCAAGGAGCCCCATTCTCTGTGCCTCTGTGCGAGCAGTGCCGT
Organism: Opisthocomus hoazin; assembly: GCF_030867145.1. Taxonomy (NCBI): domain Eukaryota; kingdom Metazoa; phylum Chordata; class Aves; order Opisthocomiformes; family Opisthocomidae; genus Opisthocomus; species Opisthocomus hoazin. Next base: position 26,283,854 of record NC_134424.1, on the reverse strand, counting down.
GGGCAGATGAGGCTGAGCAACAGCTTTCCAGGCTAGCCCCTTCTGCCTGCCAGCTATCTGCAGACGTTCGCATTTTCGGAGCAGGGGTGACGCAGGCTCCTGGCACAGACCACAAGAGCTACGTTTGAAGTTTGAGGTGGCAAGACAAGCAAGCAGCCCCATTCTCTGTGCCTCTGTGCGAGCACTGCCATGGGCAGATGAGGCTGAGCAACAGCTTTCCAGGCTAGCACCTTCTGGCTGCCAGCTATCTGCAGACGTTCTCATTCCAAGAGCAGGGGTGCGAAAGGAGCCTAGCAGGTACACCATCTTTCCCAGGCTACGTTTGAAGTTTGAGGTGGCAAGACAAGCAAGGAGCCCCATTCTCTGTGCCTCTGTGCGAGCAGTGCCGTGGGCAGATGAGGCTGAGCAACAGTTTTCCAGGCTAGCCCCTTCTGCCTGCCATCTATCTGCAGACGTTCGCATTTTCGGAGCAGGGCTGACGCAGGCTCCTGGCACAGACCACAAGAGCTACGTTTGAAGTTTGAGGTGGCAAGACAAGCAAGCAGCCCCATTCTCTGTGCCTCTGTGCGAGCACTGCCATGGGCAGATGAGGCTGAGCAACAGCTTTCCAGGCTAGCCCCTTCTGGCTGCCAGCTATCTGCAGACGTTCTCATTTCAAGAGCAGGGCTGCGAAAGGAGCCTAGCAGGTACACCATCTTTCCCAGGCTACGTTTGAAGTTTGAGGTGGCAAGACAAGCAAGGAGCCCCATTCTCTGTGCCTCTGTGCGAGCAGTGCCGTGGGCAGATGAGGCTGAGCAACAGCTTTCCAGGCTAGCCCCTTCTGCCTGCCAGCTATCTGCAGACGTTCGCATTTTCGGAGCAGGGCTGTGATAGGAGCCTGGCAGGGACACAAGCATTCCCAGAATGCTTTTGAAGTTTCAAGTGGCAAGTTAAGGAAGCAGCCCCATTCTCTGTGCCTCTATGCGAACAGTGCCATGGGCAGATGAGGCTGAGCAACAGCTTTCCAGGCTAGCCCCTTCTGGCTGCCAGCTATCTGCAGACGTTCGCATTTCAAGAGCAGGGCTGCGAAAGGAGCCTAGCAGGTACACCATCTTTCCCAGGCTACGTTTGAAGTTTGAGGTGGCAAGACAAGCAAGGAGCCCCATTCTCTGTGCCTCTGTGCGAGCAGTGCCGTGGGCAGATGAGGCTGAGCAACAGCTTTCCAGGCTAGCCCCTTCTGCCTGCCAGCTATCTGCAGACGTTCGCATTTTCGGAGCAGGGCTGTGATAGGAGCCTGGCAGGGACACAAGCATTCCCAGAATGCTTTTGAAGTTTCAAGTGGCAAGTTAAGGAAGCAGCCCCATTCTCTGTGCCTCTATGCGAACAGTGCCATGGGCAGATGAGGCTGAGCAACAGCTTTCCAGGCTAGCCCCTTCTGGCTGCCAGCTATCTGCAGACGTTCGCATTTCAAGAGCAGGGCTGCGAAAGGAGCCTAGCAGGTACACCATCTTTCCCAGGCTACGTTTGAAGTTTGAGGTGGCAAGACAAGCAAGGAGCCCCATTCTCTGTGCCTCTGTGCGAGCAGTGCCGTGGGCAGATGAGGCTGAGCAACAGCTTTCCAGGCTAGCCCCTTCTGCCTGCCAGCTATCTGCAGACGTTCGCATTTTCGGAGCAGGGCTGACGCAGGCTCCTGGCACAGACCACAAGAGCTACGTTTGAAGTTTGAGGTGGCAAGACAAGCAAGCAGACCCAGTCTCTGTGCCTCTGTGCGAGCACTGCCATGGGCAGATGAGGCTGAGCAACAGCTTTCCACGCTAGCACCTTCTGGCTGCCAGCTATCTGCAGACGTTCTCATTTGAAGAGCAGGGCTGCGAAAGGAGCCTAGCAGATACACCATCTTTCCCAGGCTACGTTTGAAGTTTGAGGTGGCAAGACAAGCAAGGAGCCCCATTCTCTGTGCCTCTGTGCGAGCAGTGCCGTGGGCAGATGAGGCTGAGCAACAGCTTTCCAGGCTAGCCCCTTCTGCCTGCCAGCTATCTGCAGACGTTCGCATTTTCGGAGCAGGGCTGTGATAGGAGCCTGGCAGGGACACCAGCATTCCCAGAATGCTTTTGAAGTTTCAAGTGGCAAGTTAAGGAAGCAGCCCCATTCTCTGTGCCTGTATGCGAACAGTGCCATGGGCAGATGAGGCTGAGCAACAGCTTTCCAGGCTAGCCCCTTCTGGCTGCCAGCTATCTGCAGACGTTCGCATTTCAAGAGCAGGGCTGCGAAAGGAGCCTAGCAGGTACACCATCTTTCCCAGGCTACGTTTGAAGTTTGAGGTGGCAAGACAAGCAAGGAGCCCCATTCTCTGTGCCTCTGTGCGAGCAGTGCCGTGGGCAGATGAGGCTGAGCAACAGCTTTCCAGGCTAGCCCCTTCTGCCTGCCAGCTATCTGCAGACGTTCGCATTTTCGGAGCAGGGGTGACGCAGGCTCCTGGCACAGACCACAAGAGCTACGTTTGAAGTTTGAGGTGGCAAGACAAGCAAGCAGCCCCATTCTCTGTGCCTCTGTGCGAGCACTGCCATGGGCAGATGAGGCTGAGCAACAGCTTTCCAGGCTAGCACCTTCTGGCTGCCAGCTATCTGCAGACGTTCTCATTCCAAGAGCAGGGGTGCGAAAGGAGCCTAGCAGGTACACCATCTTTCCCAGGCTACGTTTGAAGTTTGAGGTGGCAAGACAAGCAAGGAGCCCCATTCTCTGTGCCTCTGTGCGAGCAGTGCCGTGGGCAGATGAGGCTGAGCAACAGTTTTCCAGGCTAGCCCCTTCTGCCTGCCATCTATCTGCAGACGTTCGCATTTTCGGAGCAGGGCTGACGCAGGCTCCTGGCACAGACCACAAGAGCTACGTTTGAAGTTTGAGGTGGCAAGACAAGCAAGCAGCCCCATTCTCTGTGCCTCTGTGCGAGCACTGCCATGGGCAGATGAGGCTGAGCAACAGCTTTCCAGGCTAGCCCCTTCTGGCTGCCAGCTATCTGCAGACGTTCTCATTTCAAGAGCAGGGCTGCGAAAGGAGCCTAGCAGGTACACCATCTTTCCCAGGCTACGTTTGAAGTTTGAGGTGGCAAGACAAGCAAGGAGCCCCATTCTCTGTGCCTCTGTGCGAGCAGTGCCGTGGGCAGATGAGGCTGAGCAACAGCTTTCCAGGCTAGCCCCTTCTGCCTGCCAGCTATCTGCAGACGTTCGCATTTTCGGAGCAGGGCTGTGATAGGAGCCTGGCAGGGACACAAGCATTCCCAGAATGCTTTTGAAGTTTCAAGTGGCAAGTTAAGGAAGCAGCCCCATTCTCTGTGCCTCTATGCGAACAGTGCCATGGGCAGATGAGGCTGAGCAACAGCTTTCCAGGCTAGCCCCTTCTGGCTGCCAGCTATCTGCAGACGTTCGCATTTCAAGAGCAGGGCTGCGAAAGGAGCCTAGCAGGTACACCATCTTTCCCAGGCTACGTTTGAAGTTTGAGGTGGCAAGACAAGCAAGGAGCCCCATTCTCTGTGCCTCTGTGCGAGCAGTGCCGTGGGCAGATGAGGCTGAGCAACAGCTTTCCAGGCTAGCCCCTTCTGCCTGCCAGCTATCTGCAGACGTTCGCATTTTCGGAGCAGGGCTGTGATAGGAGCCTGGCAGGGACACAAGCATTCCCAGAATGCTTTTGAAGTTTCAAGTGGCAAGTTAAGGAAGCAGCCCCATTCTCTGTGCCTCTATGCGAACAGTGCCATGGGCAGATGAGGCTGAGCAACAGCTTTCCAGGCTAGCCCCTTCTGGCTGCCAGCTATCTGCAGACGTTCGCATTTCAAGAGCAGGGCTGCGAAAGGAGCCTAGCAGGTACACCATCTTTCCCAGGCTACGTTTGAAGTTTGAGGTGGCAAGACAAGCAAGGAGCCCCATTCTCTGTGCCTCTGTGCGAGCAGTGCCGTGGGCAGATGAGGCTGAGCAACAGCTTTCCAGGCTAGCCCCTTCTGCCTGCCAGCTATCTGCAGACGTTCGCATTTTCGGAGCAGGGCTGACGCAGGCTCCTGGCACAGACCACAAGAGCTACGTTTGAAGTTTGAGGTGGCAAGACAAGCAAGCAGACCCAGTCTCTGTGCCTCTGTGCGAGCACTGCCATGGGCAGATGAGGCTGAGCAACAGCTTTCCACGCTAGCACCTTCTGGCTGCCAGCTATCTGCAGACGTTCTCATTTGAAGAGCAGGGCTGCGAAAGGAGCCTAGCAGATACACCATCTTTCCCAGGCTACGTTTGAAGTTTGAGGTGGCAAGACAAGCAAGGAGCCCCATTCTCTGTGCCTCTGTGCGAGCAGTGCCGTGGGCAGATGAGGCTGAGCAACAGCTTTCCAGGCTAGCCCCTTCTGCCTGCCAGCTATCTGCAGACGTTCGCATTTTCGGAGCAGGGCTGTGATAGGAGCCTGGCAGGGACACCAGCATTCCCAGAATGCTTTTGAAGTTTCAAGTGGCAAGTTAAGGAAGCAGCCCCATTCTCTGTGCCTCTATGCGAACAGTGCCATGGGCAGATGAGGCTGAGCAACAGCTTTCCAGGCTAGCCCCTTCTGGCTGCCAGCTATCTGCAGACGTTCGCATTTCAAGAGCAGGGCTGCGAAAGGAGCCTAGCAGGTACACCATCTTTCCCAGGCTACGTTTGAAGTTTGAGGTGGCAAGACAAGCAAGGAGCCCCATTCTCTGTGCCTCTGTGCGAGCAGTGCCGTGGGCAGATGAGGCTGAGCAACAGCTTTCCAGGCTAGCCCCTTCTGCCTGCCAGCTATCTGCAGACGTTCGCATTTTCGGAGCAGGGCTGACGCAGGCTCCTGGCACAGACCACAAGAGCTACGTTTGAAGTTTGAGGTGGCAAGACAAGCAAGCAGCCCCATTCTCTGTGCCTCTGTGCGAGCACTGCCATGGGCAGATGAGGCTGAGCAACAGCTTTCCACGCTAGCACCTTCTGGCTGCCAGCTATCTGCAGACGTTCGCACTTTCGGAGCAGGGCTGCGAAAGGAGCCTGGCTGGGACACCAACTTTCCCAGGCTACGTTTGAAGTATGAGGTGGCAAGACAAGCAAGTAGCCCCATTCCCTGTGCCTCTGTGCGAGCACTGCCATGGGCAGATGAGGCTGAGCAACAGCTTTCCAGGCTAGCACCTTCTGCCTGCCAGCTATCTGCAGACGTTCGCATTTCAAGAGCAGGGCTGCGAAAGGAGCCTAGCAGGTACACCATCTTTCCCAGGCTACGTTTGAAGTTTGAGGTGGCAAGACAAGCAAGGAGCCCCATTCTCTGTGCCTCTGTGCGAGCAGTGCCGTGGGCAGATGAGGCTGAGCAACAGCTTTCCAGGCTAGCCCCTTCTGCCTGCCAGCTATCTGCAGACGTTCGCATTTTCGGAGCAGGGCTGACGCAGGCTCCTGGCACAGACCACAAGAGCTACGTTTGAAGTTTGAGGTGGCAAGACAAGCAAGCAGCCCCATTCTCTGTGCCTCTGTGCGAGCACTGCCATGGGCAGATGAGGCTGAGCAACAGCTTTCCAGGCTAGCACCTTCTGGCTGCCAGCTATCTGCAGACGTTCTCATTTCAAGAGCAGGGCTGCGAAAGGAGCCTAGCAGGTACACCATCTTTCCCAGGCTACGTTTGAAGTTTGAGGTGGCAAGACAAGCAAGGAGCCCCATTCTCTGTGCCTCTGTGCGAGCAGTGCCGTGGGCAGATGAGGCTGAGCAACAGCTTTCCACGCTAGCACCTTCTGGCTGCCAGCTATCTGCAGACGTTCGCACTTTCGGAGCAGGGCTGCGAAAGGAGCCTGGCTGGGACACCAACTTTCCCAGGCTACGTTTGAAGTTTGAGGTGGCAAGACAAGCAAGCAGACCCATTCTCTGTGCCTCTGTGCGAGCACTGCCATGGGCAGATGAGGCTGAGCAACAGCTTTCCAGGCTAGCACCTTCTGGCTGCCAGCTATCTGCAGACGTTCTCATTTCAAGAGCAGGGCTGCGAAAGGAGCCTAGCAGGTACACCATCTTTCCCAGGCTACGTTTGAAGTTTGAGGTGGCAAGACAAGCAAGGAGCCCCATTCTCTGTGCCTCTGTGCGAGCAGTGCCGTGGGCAGATGAGGCTGAGCAACAGCTTTCCAGGCTAGCCCCTTCTGCCTGCCAGCTATCTGCAGACGTTCGCATTTTCGGAGCAGGGCTGACGCAGGCTCCTGGCACAGACCACAAGAGCTACGTTTGAAGTTTGAGGTGGCAAGACAAGCAAGCAGCCCCATTCTCTGTGCCTCTGTGCGAGCACTGCCATGGGCAGATGAGGCTGAGCAACAGCTTTCCAGGCTAGCACCTTCTGGCTGCCAGCTATCTGCAGACGTTCTCATTTCAAGAGCAGGGCTGCGAAAGGAGCCTAGCAGGTACACCATCTTTCCCAGGCTACGTTTGAAGTTTGAGGTGGCAAGACAAGCAAGGAGCCCCATTCTCTGTGCCTCTGTGCGAGCAGTGCCGTGGGCAGATGAGGCTGAGCAACAGCTTTCCAGGCTAGCCCCTTCTGCCTGCCAGCTATCTGCAGACGTTCGCATTTTCGGAGCAGGGCTGACGCAGGCTCCTGGCACAGACCACAAGAGCTACGTTTGAAGTTTGAGGTGGCAAGACAAGCAAGCAGACCCAGTCTCTGTGCCTCTGTGCGAGCACTGCCATGGGCAGATGAGGCTGAGCAACAGCTTTCCAGGCTAGCACCTTCTGGCTGCCAGCTATCTGCAGACGTTCGCACTTTCGGAGCAGGGCTGCGAAAGGAGCCTGGCTGGGACACCAACTTTCCCAGGCTACGTTTGAAGTATGAGGTGGCAAGACAAGCAAGTAGCCCCATTCCCTGTGCCTCTGTGCGAGCACTGCCATGGGCAGATGAGGCTGAGCAACAGCTTTCCAGGCTAGCACCTTCTGGCTGCCAGCTATCTGCAGACGTTCGCATTTCAAGAGCAGGGCTGCGAAAGGAGCCTAGCAGGTACACCATCTTTCCCAGGCTACGTTTGAAGTTTGAGGTGGCAAGACAAGCAAGGAGCCCCATTCTCTGTGCCTCTGTGCGAGCAGTGCCGTGGGCAGATGAGGCTGAGCAACAGCTTTCCAGGCTAGCCCCTTCTGCCTGCCAGCTATCTGCAGACGTTCGCATTTTCGGAGCAGGGCTGACGCAGGCTCCTGGCACAGACCACAAGAGCTACGTTTGAAGTTTGAGGTGGCAAGACAAGCAAGCAGCCCCATTCTCTGTGCCTCTGTGCGAGCACTGCCATGGGCAGATGAGGCTGAGCAACAGCTTTCCAGGCTAGCACCTTCTGGCTGCCAGCTATCTGCAGACGTTCTCATTTCAAGAGCAGGGCTGCGAAAGGAGCCTAGCAGGTACACCATCTTTCCCAGGCTACGTTTGAAGTTTGAGGTGGCAAGACAAGCAAGGAGCCCCATTCTCTGTGCCTCTGTGCGAGCAGTGCCGTGGGCAGATGAGGCTGAGCAACAGCTTTCCAGGCTAGCCCCTTCTGCCTGCCAGCTATCTGCAGACGTTCGCATTTTCGGAGCAGGGCTGACGCAGGCTCCTGGCACAGACCACAAGAGCTACGTTTGAAGTTTGAGGTGGCAAGACAAGCAAGCAGACCCAGTCTCTGTGCCTCTGTGCGAGCACTGCCATGGGCAGATGAGGCTGAGCAACAGCTTTCCACGCTAGCACCTTCTGGCTGCCAGCTATCTGCAGACGTTCGCACTTTCGGAGCAGGGCTGCGAAAGGAGCCTGGCTGGGACACCAACTTTCCCAGGTTACGTTTGAAGTATGAGGTGGCAAGACAAGCAAGTAGCCCCATTCCCTGTGCCTCTGTGCGAGCAGTGCCGTGGGCAGATGAGGCTGAGCAACAGCTTTCCAGGCTAGCCCCTTCTGCCTGCCAGCTATCTGCAGACGTTCGCATTTTCGGAGCAGGGCTGACGCAGGCTCCTGGCACAGACCACAAGAGCTACGTTTGAAGTTTGAGGTGGCAAGACAAGCAAGCAGCCCCATTCTCTGTGCCTCTGTGCGAGCACTGCCATGGGCAGATGAGGCTGAGCAACAGCTTTCCAGGCTAGCACCTTCTGGCTGCCAGCTATCTGCAGACGTTCTCATTTCAAGAGCAGGGCTGCGAAAGGAGCCTAGCAGGTACACCATCTTTCCCAGGCTACGTTTGAAGTTTGAGGTGGCAAGACAAGCAAGGAGCCCCATTCTCTGTGCCTCTGTGCGAGCAGTGCCGTGGGCAGATGAGGCCGAGCAACAGCTTTCCAGGCTAGCCCCTTCTGCCTGCCAGCTATCTGCAGACGTTCGCATTTTCGGAGCAGGGCTGACGCAGGCTCCTGGCACAGACCACAAGAGCTACGTTTGAAGTTTGAGGTGGCAAGACAAGCAAGGAGCCCCAGTCTCTGTGCCTCTGTGCGAGCACTGCCATGGGCAGATGAGGCTGAGCAACAGCTTTCCACGCTAGCACCTTCTGGCTGCCAGCTATCTGCAGACGTTCTCATTTGAAGAGCAGGGCTGCGAAAGGAGCCTAGCAGGTACACCATCTTTCCCAGGCTACGTTTGAAGTTTGAGGTGGCAAGACAAGCAAGGAGCCCCATTCTCTGTGCCTCTGTGCGAGCAGTGCCGTGGGCAGATGAGGCTGAGCAACAGCTTTCCAGGCTAGCCCCTTCTGCCTGCCAGCTATCTGCAGACGTTCGCATTTTCGGAGCAGGGCTGACGCAGGCTCCTGGCACAGACCACAAGAGCTACGTTTGAAGTTTGAGGTGGCAAGACAAGCAAGCAGCCCCATTCTCTGTGCCTCTGTGCGAGCACTGCCATGGGCAGATGAGGCTGAGCAACAGCTTTCCAGGCTAGCACCTTCTGGCTGCCAGCTATCTGCAGACGTTCTCATTTCAAGAGCAGGGCTGCGAAAGGAGCCTAGCAGGTACACCATCTTTCCCAGGCTACGTTTGAAGTTTGAGGTGGCAAGACAAGCAAGGAGCCCCATTCTCTGTGCCTCTGTGCGAGCAGTGCCGTGGGCAGATGAGGCTGAGCAACAGCTTTCCAGGCTAGCCCCTTCTGCCTGCCAGCTATCTGCAGACGTTCGCATTTTCGGAGCAGGGCTGACGCAGGCTCCTGGCACAGACCACAAGAGCTACGTTTGAAGTTTGAGGTGGCAAGACAAGCAAGCAGACCCAGTCTCTGTGCCTCTGTGCGAGCACTGCCATGGGCAGATGAGGCTGAGCAACAGCTTTCCAGGCTAGCCCCTTCTGGCTGCCAGCTATCTGCAGACGTTCTCATTTCAAGAGCAGGGCTGCGAAAGGAGCCTAGCAGGTACACCATCTTTCCCAGGCTACGTTTGAAGTTTGAGGTGGCAAGACAAGCAAGGAGCCCCATTCTCTGTGCCTCTGTGCGAGCAGTGCCGTGGGCAGATGAGGCTGAGCAACAGCTTTCCAGGCTAGCCCCTTCTGCCTGCCAGCTATCTGCAGACGTTCGCATTTTCGGAGCAGGGCTGTGATAGGAGCCTGGCAGGGAAACCAGCATTCCCAGAATGCTTTTGAAGTTTCAAGTGGCAAGTTAAGGAAGCAGCCCCATTCTCTGTGCCTCTATGCGAACAGTGCCATGGGCAGATGAGGCTGAGCAACAGGTTTCCAGGCTAGCCCCTTCTGGCTGCCAGCTATCTGCAGACGTTCGCATTTCAAGAGCAGGGCTGCGAAAGGAGCCTAGCAGGTACACCATCTTTCCCAGGCTACGTTTAAAGTTTGAGGTGGCAAGACAAGCAAGGAGCCCCATTCTCTGTGCCTCTGTGCGAGCAGTGCCGTGGGCAGATGAGGCTGAGCAACAGCTTTCCAGGCTAGCCCCTTCTGCCTGCCAGCTATCTGCAGACGTTCGCATTTTCGGAGCAGGGCTGACGCAGGCTCCTGGCACAGACCACAAGAGCTACGTTTGAAGTTTGAGGTGGCAAGACAAGCAAGCAGACCCAGTCTCTGTGCCTCTGTGCGAGCACTGCCATGGGAAGATGAGGCTGAGCAACAGCTTTCCACGCTAGCACCTTCTGGCTGCCAGCTATCTGCAGACGTTCGCACTTTCGGAGCAGGGCTGCGAAAGGAGCCTGGCTGGGACACCAATTTTCCCAGGCTACGTTTGAAGTATGAGGTGGCAAGACAAGCAAGGAGCCCCATTCCCTGTGCCTCTGTGCGAGCACTGCCATGGGCAGATGAGGCTGAGCAACAGCTTTCCAGGCTAGCACCTTCTGGCTGCCAGCTATCTGCAGACGTTCTCATTTCAAGAGCAGGGCTGCGAAAGGAGCCTAGCAGGTACACCATATTTCACAGGCTACGTTTGAAGTTTGAGGTGGCAAGACAAGCAAGGAGCCCCATTCTCTGTGCCTCTGTGCGAGCAGTGCCGTGGGCAGATGAGGCTGAGCAACAGCTTTCCAGGCTAGCCCCTTCTGCCTGCCAGCTATCTGCAGACGTTCGCATTTTCGGAGCAGGGCTGACGCAGGCTCCTGGCACAGACCACAAGAGCTACGTTTGAAGTTTGAGGTGGCAAGACAAGCAAGCAGCCCCATTCTCTGTGCCTCTGTGCGAGCACTGCCATGGGCAGATGAGGCTGAGCAACAGCTTTCCAGGCTAGCACCTTCTGGCTGCCAGCTATCTGCAGACGTTCTCATTTCAAGAGCAGGGCTGCGAAAGGAGCCTAGCAGGTACACCATCTTTCCCAGGCTACGTTTGAAGTTTGAGGTGGCAAGACAAGCAAGGAGCCCCATTCTCTGTGCCTCTGTGCGAGCAGTGCCGTGGGCAGATGAGGCTGAGCAACAGCTTTCCAGGCTAGCCCCTTCTGGCTGCCAGCTATCTGCAGACGTTCTCATTTCAAGAGCAGGGCTGCGAAAGGAGCCTAGCAGGTACACCATCTTTCCCAGGCTACGTTTGAAGTTTGAGGTGGCAAGACAAGCAAGGAGCCCCATTCTCTGTGCCTCTGTGCGAGCAGTGCCGTGGGCAGATGAGGCTGAGCAACAGCTTTCCAGGCTAGCCCCTTCTGCCTGCCAGCTATCTGCAGACGTTCGCATTTTCGGAGCAGGGCTGACGCAGGCTCCTGGCACAGACCACAAGAGCTACGTTTGAAGTTTGAGGTGGCAAGACAAGCAAGCAGCCCCATTCTCTGTGCCTCTGTGCGAGCACTGCCATGGGCAGATGAGGCTGAGCAACAGCTTTCCAGGCTAGCACCTTCTGGCTGCCAGCTATCTGCAGACGTTCTCATTTCAAGAGCAGGGCTGCGAAAGGAGCCTAGCAGGTACACCATCTTTCCCAGGCTACGTTTGAAGTTTGAGGTGGCAAGACAAGCAAGGAGCCCCATTCTCTGTGCCTCTGTGCGAGCAGTGCCGTGGGCAGATGAGGCTGAGCAACAGCTTTCCAGGCTAGCCCCTTCTGACTGCCAGCTATCTGCAGACGTTCGCATTTTCGGAGCAGGGCTGACGCAGGCTCCTGGCACAGACCACAAGAGCTACGTTTGAAGTTTGAGGTGGCAAGACAAGCAAGCAGCCCCATTCTCTGTGCCTCTGTGCGAGCACTGCCATGGGCAGATGAGGCTGAGCAACAGCTTTCCAGGCTAGCACCTTCTGGCTGCCAGCTATCTGCAGACATTCTCATTTCAAGAGCAGGGCTGCGAAAGGAGCCTAGCAGGTACACCATCTTTCCCAGGCTACGTTTGAAGTTTGAGGTGGCAAGACAAGCAAGGAGCCCCATTCTCTGTGCCTCTGTGCGAGCAGTGCCGTGGGCAGATGAGGCTGAGCAACAGCTTTCCAGGCTAGCCCCTTCTGCCTGCCAGCTATCTGCAGACGTTCTCATTTCAAGAGCAGGGCTGCGAAAGGAGCCTAGCAGGTACACCATCTTTCCCAGGCTACGTTTGAAGTTTGAGGTGGCAAGACAAGCAAGGAGCCCCATTCTCTGTGCCTCTGTGCGAGCAGTGCCGTGGGCAGATGAGGCTGAGCAACAGCTTTCCAGGCTAGCCCCTTCTGCCTGCCAGCTATCTGCAGACGTTCGCATTTTCGGAGCAGGGCTGACGCAGGCTCCTGGCACAGACCACAAGAGCTACGTTTGAAGTTTGAGGTGGCAAGACAAGCAAGCAGCCCCATTCTCTGTGCCTCTGTGCGAGCACTGCCATGGGCAGATGAGGCTGAGCAACAGCTTTCCAGGCTAGCACCTTCTGGCTGCCAGCTATCTGCAGACGTTCTCATTTCAAGAGCAGGGCTGCGAAAGGAGCCTAGCAGGTACACCATCTTTCCCAGGCTACGTTTGAAGTTTGAGGTGGCAAGACAAGCAAGGAGCCCCATTCTCTGTGCCTCTGTGCGAGCAGTGCCGTGGGCAGATGAGGCTGAGCAACAGCTTTCCAGGCTAGCCCCTTCTGACTGCCAGCTATCTGCAGACGTTCGCATTTTCGGAGCAGGGCTGACGCAGGCTCCTGGCACAGACCACAAGAGCTACGTTTGAAGTTTGAGGTGGCAAGACAAGCAAGCAGCCCCATTCTCTGTGCCTCTGTGCGAGCACTGCCATGGGCAGATGAGGCTGAGCAACAGCTTTCCAGGCTAGCACCTTCTGGCTGCCAGCTATCTGCAGACGTTCTCATTTCAAGAGCAGGGCTGCGAAAGGAGCCTAGCAGGTACACCATCTTTCCCAGGCTACGTTTGAAGTTTGAGGTGGCAAGACAAGCAAGGAGCCCCATTCTCTGTGCCTCTGTGCGAGCAGTGCCGTGGGCAGATGAGGCTGAGCAACAGCTTTCCAGGCTAGCCCCTTCTGCCTGCCAGCTATCTGCAGACGTTCGCATTTTCGGAGCAGGGCTGACGCAGGCTCCTGGCACAGACCACAAGAGCTACGTTTGAAGTTTGAGGTGGCAAGACAAGCAAGCAGCCCCATTCTCTGTGCCTCTGTGCGAGCACTGCCATGGGCAGATGAGGCTGAGCAACAGCTTTCCAGGCTAGCACCTTCTGGCTGCCAGCTATCTGCAGACGTTCTCATTTCAAGAGCAGGGCTGCGAAAGGAGCCTAGCAGGTACACCATCTTTCCCAGGCTACGTTTGAAGTTTGAGGTGGCAAGACAAGCAAGGAGCCCCATTCTCTGTGCCTCTGTGCGAGCAGTGCCGTGGGCAGATGAGGCTGAGCAACAGCTTTCCAGGCTAGCCCCTTCTGCCTGCCAGCTATCTGCAGACGTTCGCATTTTCGGAGCAGGGCTGTGATAGGAGCCTGGCAGGGACACCACCATTCCCAGAATGCTTTTGAAGTTTCAAGTGGCAAGTTAAGGAAGCAGCCCCATTCTCTGTGCCTCTATGCGAACAGTGCCATGGGCAGATGAGGCTGAGCAACAGCTTTCCAGGCTAGCCCCTTCTGGCTGCCAGCTATCTGCAGACGTTCGCATTTCAAGAGCAGGGCTGCGAAAGGAGCCTAGCAGGTACACCATCTTTCCCAGGCTACGTTTGAAGTTTGAGGTGGCAAGACAAGCAAGGAGCCCCATTCTCTGTGCCTCTGTGCGAGCAGTGCCGTGGGCAGATGAGGCTGAGCAACAGCTTTCCAGGCTAGACCCTTCTGCCTGCCAGCTATCTGCAGACGTTCGCATTTTCGGAGCAGGGCTGACGCAGGCTCCTGGCACAGACCACAAGAGTTACGTTTGAAGTTTGAGGTGGCAAGACAAGCAAGCAGACCCAGTCTCTGTGCCTCTGTGCGAACACTGCCATGGGCAGATGAGGCTGAGCAACAGCTTTCCACGCTAGCACCTTCTGGCTGCCAGCTATCTGCAGACGTTCTCATTTCAAGAGCAGGGCTGCGAAAGGAGCCTAGCAGGTACACCATCTTTCCCAGGCTACGTTTGAAGTTTGAGGTGGCAAGACAAGCAAGGAGCCCCATTCTCTGTGCCTCTGTGCGAGCAGTGCCGTGGGCAGATGAGGCTGAGCAACAGCTTTCCAGGCTAGCCCCTTTGCCTGCCAGCTATCTGCAGACGTTCGCATTTTCGGAGCAGGGCTGACGCAGGCTCCTGGCACAGACCACAAGAGCTACGTTTGAAGTTTGAGGTGGCAAGACAAGCAAGCAGCCCCATTCTCTGTGCCTCTGTGCGAGCACTGCCATGGGCAGATGAGGCTGAGCAACAGCTTTCCAGGCTAGCACCTTCTGGCTGCCAGCTATCTGCAGACGTTCTCATTTCAAGAGCAGGGCTGCGAAAGGAGCCTAGCAGGTACACCATCTTTCCCAGGCTACGTTTGAAGTTTGAGGTGGCAAGACAAGCAAGGAGCCCCATTCTCTGTGCCTCTGTGCGAGCAGTGCCGTGGGCAGATGAGGCTGAGCAACAGCTTTCCAGGCTAGCCCCTTCTGCCTGCCAGCTATCTGCAGACGTTCGCATTTTCGGAGCAGGGCTGTGATAGGAGCCTGGCAGGGACACCAGCATTCCCAGAATGCTTTTGAAGTTTGAGGTGGCAAGACAAGCAAGGAGCCCCATTCTCTGTGCCTCTGTGCGAGCAGTGCCGTGGGCAGATGAGGCTGAGCAACAGCTTTCCAGGCTAGCCCCTTCTGCCTGCCAGCTATCTGCAGACGTTCGCATTTTCGGAGCAGGGCTGACGCAGGCTCCTGGCACAGACCACAAGAGCTACGTTTGAAGTTTGAGGTGGCAAGACAAGCAAGCAGCCCCATTCTCTGTGCCTCTGTGCGAGCACTGCCATGGGCAGATGAGGCTGAGCAACAGCTTTCCAGGCTAGCACCTTCTGGCTGCCAGCTATCTGCAGACGTTCTCATTTCAAGAGCAGGGCTGCGAAAGGAGCCTAGCAGGTACACCATCTTTCCCAGGCTACGTTTGAAGTTTGAGGTGGCAAGACAAGCAAGGAGCCCCATTCTCTGTGCCTCTGTGCGAGCAGTGCCGTGGGCAGATGAGGCTGAGCAACAGCTTTCCAGGCTAGCCCCTTCTGCCTGCCAGCTATCTGCAGACGTTCGCATTTTCGGAGCAGGGCTGACGCAGGCTCCTGGCACAGACCACAAGAGCTACGTTTGAAGTTTGAGGTGGCAAGACAAGCAAGCAGACCCAGTCTCTGTGCCTCTGTGCGAGCACTGCCATGGGCAGATGAGGCTGAGCAACAGCTTTCCAGGCTAGCACCTTCTGGCTGCCAGCTATCTGCAGACGTTCGCATTTCAAGAGCAGGGCTGCGAAAGGAGCCTAGCAGGTACACCATCTTTCCCAGGCTACGTTTGAAGTTTGAGGTGGCAAGACAAGCAAGGAGCCTCATTCTCTGTGCCTCTGTGCGAGCAGTGCCGTGGGCAGATGAGGCTGAGCAACAGCTTTCCAGGCTAGCCCCTTCTGCCTGCCAGCTATCTGCAGACGTTCGCATTTTCGGAGCAGGGCTGACGCAGGCTCCTGGCACAGACCACAAGAGCTACGTTTGAAGTTTGAGGTGGCAAGACAAGCAAGCAGACCCAGTCTCTGTGCCTCTGTGCGAGCACTGCCATGGGCAGATGAGGCTGAGCAACAGCTTTCCACGCTAGCACCTTCTGGCTGCCAGCTATCTGCAGACGTTCGCACTTTCGGAGCAGGGCTGCGAAAGGAGCCTGGCTGGGACACCAACTTTCCCAGGCTACGTTTGAAGTATGAGGTGGCAAGACAAGCAAGTAGCCCCATTCCCTGTGCCTCTGTGCGAGCACTGCCATGGGCAGATGAGGCTGAGCAACAGCTTTCCAGGCTAGCACCTTCTGGCTGCCAGCTATCTGCAGACGTTCTCATTTCAAGAGCAGGGCTGCGAAAGGAGCCTAGCAGGTACACCATCTTTCCCAGGCTACGTTTGAAGTTTGAGGTGGCAAGACAAGCAAGGAGCCCCATTCTCTGTGCCTCTGTGCGAGCAGTGCCGTGGGCAGATGAGGCTGAGCAACAGCTTTCCAGGCTAGCCCCTTCTGCCTGCCAGCTATCTGCAGACGTTCGCATTTTCGGAGCAGGGCTGACGCAGGCTCCTGGCACAGACCACAAGAGCTACGTTTGAAGTTTGAGGTGGCAAGACAAGCAAGCAGCCCCATTCTCTGTGCCTCTGTGCGAGCACTGCCATGGGCAGATGAGGCTGAGCAACAGCTTTCCAGGCTAGCACCTTCTGGCTGCCAGCTATCTGCAGACGTTCGCATTTCAAGAGCAGGGCTGCGAAAGGAGCCTAGCAGGTACACCATCTTTCCCAGGCTACGTTTGAAGTTTGAGGTGGCAAGACAAGCAAGGAGCCCCATTCTCTGTGCCTCTGTGCGAGCAGTGCCGTGGGCAGATGAGGCTGAGCAACAGCTTTCCAGGCTAGCCCCTTCTGGCTGCCAGCTATCTGCAGACGTTCGCATTTTCGGAGCAGGGCTGACGCAGGCTCCTGGCACAGACCACAAGAGCTACGTTTGAAGTTTGAGGTGGCAAGACAAGCAAGCAGACCCAGTCTCTGTGCCTCTGTGCGAGCACTGCCATGGGCAGATGAGGCTGAGCAACAGCTTTCCAGGCTAGCACCTTCTGGCTGCCAGCTATCTGCAGACGTTCGCACTTTCGGAGCAGGGCTGCGAAAGGAGCCTGGCTGGGACACCAACTTTCCCAGGCTACGTTTGAAGTATGAAGTGGCAAGTTGAGGAAGCAGCCCCATTCTCTGTGCCTCTATGCGAACACTGCCATGGGCAGATGAGGCTGAGCAACAGCTTTCCAGGCTAGCACCTTCTGGCTGCCAGCTATCTGCAGACGTTCTCATTTCGAGAGCAGGGCTGCGAAAGGAGCCTAGCAGGTACACCATCTTTCCCAGGCTACGTTTGAAGTTTGAGGTGGCAAGACAAGCAAGGAGCCCCATTCTCTGTGCGTCTGTGCGAGCAGTGCCGTGGGCAGATGAGGCTGAGCAACAGCTTTCCAGGCTAGCCCCTTCTGCCTGCCAGCTATCTGCAGACGTTCGCATTTTCGGAGCAGGGCTGACGCAGGCTCCTGGCACAGACCACAAGAGCTACGTTTGAAGTTTGAGGTGGCAAGACAAGCAAGCAGCCCCATTCTCTGTGCCTCTGTGCGAGCACTGCCATGGGCAGATGAGGCTGAGCAACAGCTTTCCAGGCTAGCACCTTCTGGCTGCCAGCTATCTGCAGACGTTCTCATTTCAAGAGCAGGGCTGCGAAAGGAGCCTAGCAGGTACACCATCTTTCCCAGGCTACGTTTGAAGTTTGAGGTGGCAAGACAAGCAAGGAGCCCCATTCTCTGTGCCTCTGTGCGAGCAGTGCCGTGGGCAGATGAGGCTGAGCAACAGCTTTCCAGGCTAGCCCCTTCTGCCTGCCAGCTATCTGCAGACGTTCGCATTTTCGGAGCAGGGCTGACGCAGGCTCCTGGCACAGACCACAAGAGCTACGTTTGAAGTTTGAGGTGGCAAGACAAGCAAGCAGCCCCATTCTCTGTGCCTCTGTGCGAGCACTGCCATGGGCAGATGAGGCTGAGCAACAGCTTTCCAGGCTAGCACCTTCTGGCTGCCAGCTATCTGCAGACGTTCGCATTTCAAGAGCAGGGCTGCGAAAGGAGCCTAGCAGGTACACCATCTTTCCCAGGCTACGTTTGAAGTTTGAGGTGGCAAGACAAGCAAGGAGCCCCATTCTCTGTGCGTCTGTGCGAGCAGTGCCGTGGGCAGATGAGGCTGAGCAACAGCTTTCCAGGCTAGCCCCTTCTGCCTGCCAGCTATCTGCAGACGTTCGCATTTTCGGAGCAGGGCTGACGCAGGCTCCTGGCACAGACCACAAGAGCTACGTTTGAAGTTTGAGGTGGCAAGACAAGCAAGCAGCCCCATTCTCTGTGCCTCTGTGCGAGCACTGCAATGGGCAGATGAGGCTGAGCAACAGCTTTCCAGGCTAGCACCTTCTGGCTGCCAGCTATCTGCAGACGTTCTCATTTCAAGAGCAGGGCTGCGAAAGGAGCCTAGCAGGTACACCATCTTTCCCAGGCTACGTTTGAAGTTTGAGGTGGCAAGACAAGCAAGGAGCCCCATTCTCTGTGCCTCTGTGCGAGCAGTGCCGTGGGCAGATGAGGCTGAGCAACAGCTTTCCAGGCTAGCCCCTTCGGCCTGCCAGCTATCTGCAGACGTTCGCATTTTCGGAGCAGGGCTGACGCAGGCTCCTGGCACAGACCACAAGAGCTACGTTTGAAGTTTGAGGTGGCAAGACAAGCAAGCAGCCCCATTCTCTGTGCCTCTGTGCGAGCACTGCCATGGGCAGATGAGGCTGAGCAACAGCTTTCCAGGCTAGCACCTTCTGGCTGCCAGCTATCTGCAGACGTTCTCATTTCAAGAGCAGGGCTGCGAAAGGAGCCTAGCAGGTACACCATCTTTCCCAGGCTACGTTTGAAGTTTGAGGTGGCAAGACAAGCAAGGAGCCCCATTCTCTGTGCCTCTGTGCGAGCAGTGCCGTGGGCAGATGAGGCTGAGCAACAGCTTTCCAGGCTAGCCCCTTCTGCCTGCCAGCTATCTGCAGACGTTCGCATTTTCGGAGCAGGGCTGACGCAGGCTCCTGGCACAGACCACAAGAGCTACGTTTGAAGTTTGAGGTGGCAAGACAAGCAAGCAGCCCCATTCTCTGTGCCTCTGTGCGAGCACTGCCATGGGCAGATGAGGCTGAGCAACAGCTTTCCAGGCTAGCACCTTCTGGCTGCCAGCTATCTGCAGACGTTCTCATTTCAAGAGCAGGGCTGCGAAAGGAGCCTAGCAGGTACACCATCTTTCCCAGGCTACGTTTGAAGTTTGAGGTGGCAAGACAAGCAAGGAGCCCCATTCTCTGTGCATCTGTGCGAGCAGTGCCGTGGGCAGATGAGGCTGAGCAACAGCTTTCCAGGCTAGACCCTTCTGCCTGCCAGCTATCTGCAGACGTTCGCATTTTCGGAGCAGGGCTGACGCAGGCTCCTGGCACAGACCACAAGAGCTACGTTTGAAGTTTGAGGTGGCAAGACAAGCAAGCAGCCCCATTCTCTGTGCCTCTGTGCGAGCACTGCCATGGGCAGATGAGGCTGAGCAACAGCTTTCCAGGCTAGCACCTTCTGGCTGCCAGCTATCTGCAGACGTTCGCATTTCAAGAGCAGGGCTGCGAAAGGAGCCTAGCAGGTACACCATCTTTCCCAGGCTACGTTTGAAGTTTGAGGTGGCAAGACAAGCAAGGAGCCCCATTCTCTGTGCCTCTGTGCGAGCAGTGCCGTGGGCAGATGAGGCTGAGCAACAGCTTTCCAGGCTAGCCCCTTCGGCCTGCCAGCTATCTGCAGACGTTCGCATTTTCGGAGCAGGGCTGACGCAGGCTCCTGGCACAGACCACAAGAGCTACATTTGAAGTTTGAGGTGGCAAGACAAGCAAGCAGCCCCATTCTCTGTGCCTCTGTGCGAGCACTGCCATGGGCAGATGAGGCTGAGCAACAGCTTTCCAGGCTAGCACCTTCTGGCTGCCAGCTATCTGCAGACGTTCTCATTTCAAGAGCAGGGCTGCGAAAGGAGCCTAGCAGGTACACCATCTTTCCCAGGCTACGTTTGAAGTTTGAGGTGGCAAGACAAGCAAGGAGCCCCATTCTCTGTGCCTCTGTGCGAGCAGTGCCGTGGGCAGATGAGGCTGAGCAACAGCTTTCCAGGCTAGCCCCTTCTGCCTGCCAGCTATCTGCAGACGTTCGCATTTTCGGAGCAGGGCTGACGCAGGCTCCTGGCACAGACCACAAGAGCTACGTTTGAAGTTTGAGGTGGCAAGACAAGCAAGCAGCCCCATTCTCTGTGCCTCTGTGCGAGCACTGCCATGGGCAGATGAGGCTGAGCAACAGCTTTCCAGGCTAGCACCTTCTGGCTGCCAGCTATCTGCAGACGTTCTCATTTCAAGAGCAGGGCTGCGAAAGGAGCCTAGCAGGTACACCATCTTTCCCAGGCTACGTTTGAAGTTTGAGGTGGCAAGACAAGCAAGGAGCCCCATTCTCTGTGCCTCTGTGCGAGCAGTGCCGTGGGCAGATGAGGCTGAGCAACAGCTTTCCAGGCTAGCCCCTTCTGCCTGCCAGCTATCTGCAGACGTTCGCATTTTCGGAGCAGGGCTGACGCAGGCTCCTGGCACAGACCACAAGAGCTACGTTTGAAGTTTGAGGTGGCAAGACAAGCAAGCAGCCCCATTCTCTGTGCCTCTGTGCGAGCACTGCCATGGGCAGATGAGGCTGAGCAACAGCTTTCCAGGCTAGCACCTTCTGGCTGCCAGCTATCTGCAGACGTTCTCATTTCAAGAGCAGGGCTGCGAAAGGAGCCTAGCAGGTACACCATCTTTCCCAGGCTACGTTTGAAGTTTGAGGTGGCAAGACAAGCAAGGAGCCCCATTCTCTGTGCATCTGTGCGAGCAGTGCCGTGGGCAGATGAGGCTGAGCAACAGCTTTCCAGGCTAGACCCTTCTGCCTGCCAGCTATCTGCAGACGTTCGCATTTTCGGAGCAGGGCTGACGCAGGCTCCTGGCACAGACCACAAGAGCTACGTTTGAAGTTTGAGGTGGCAAGACAAGCAAGCAGCCCCATTCTCTGTGCCTCTGTGCGAGCACTGCCATGGGCAGATGAGGCTGAGCAACAGCTTTCCAGGCTAGCACCTTCTGGCTGCCAGCTATCTGCAGACGTTCTCATTTCAAGAGCAGGGCTGCGAAAGGAGCCTAGCAGGTACACCATCTTTCCCAGGCTACGTTTGAAGTTTGAGGTGGCAAGACAAGCAAGGAGCCCCATTCTCTGTGCCTCTGTGCGAGCAGTGCCGTGGGCAGATGAGGCTGAGCAACAGCTTTCCAGGCTAGCCCCTTCTGCCTGCCAGCTATCTGCAGACGTTCGCATTTTCGGAGCAGGGCTGACGCAGGCTCCTGGCACAGACCACAAGAGCTACGTTTGAAGTTTGAGGTGGCAAGACAAGCAAGCAGCCCCATTCTCTGTGCCTCTGTGCGAGCACTGCCATGGGCAGATGAGGCTGAGCAACAGCTTTCCAGGCTAGCCCCTTCTGGCTGCCAGCTATCTGCAGACGTTCTCATTTCAAGAGCAGGGCTGCGAAAGGAGCCTAGCAGGTACACGATCTTTCCCAGGCTACGTTTGAAGTTTGAGGTGGCAAGACAAGCAAGGAGCCCCATTCTCTGTGCCTCTGTGCGAGCAGTGCCGTGGGCAGATGAGGCTGAGCAACAGCTTTCCAGGCTAGCCCCTTCGGCCTGCCAGCTATCTGCAGACGTTCGCATTTTCGGAGCAGGGCTGACGCAGGCTCCTGGCACAGACCACAAGAGCTACATTTGAAGTTTGAGGTGGCAAGACAAGCAAGCAGCCCCATTCTCTGTGCCTCTGTGCGAGCACTGCCATGGGCAGATGAGGCTGAGCAACAGCTTTCCAGGCTAGCACCTTCTGGCTGCCAGCTATCTGCAGACGTTCTCATTTCAAGAGCAGGGCTGCGAAAGGAGCCTAGCAGGTACACCATCTTTCCCAGGCTACGTTTGAAGTTTGAGGTGGCAAGACAAGCAAGGAGCCCCATTCTCTGTGCCTCTGTGCGAGCAGTGCCGTGGGCAGATGAGGCTGAGCAACAGCTTTCCAGGCTAGCCCCTTCTGCCTGCCAGCTATCTGCAGACGTTCGCATTTTCGGAGCAGGGCTGACGCAGGCTCCTGGCACAGACCACAAGAGCTACGTTTGAAGTTTGAGGTGGCAAGACAAGCAAGCAGCCCCATTCTCTGTGCCTCTGTGCGAGCACTGCCATGGGCAGATGAGGCTGAGCAACAGCTTTCCAGGCTAGCACCTTCTGGCTGCCAGCTATCTGCAGACGTTCTCATTTCAAGAGCAGGGCTGCGAAAGGAGCCTAGCAGGTACACCATCTTTCCCAGGCTACGTTTGAAGTTTGAGGTGGCAAGACAAGCAAGGAGCCCCATTCTCTGTGCATCTGTGCGAGCAGTGCCGTGGGCAGATGAGGCTGAGCAACAGCTTTCCAGGCTAGACCCTTCTGCCTGCCAGCTATCTGCAGACGTTCGCATTTTCGGAGCAGGGCTGACGCAGGCTCCTGGCACAGACCACAAGAGCTACGTTTGAAGTTTGAGGTGGCAAGACAAGCAAGCAGCCCCATTCTCTGTGCCTCTGTGCGAGCACTGCCATGGGCAGATGAGGCTGAGCAACAGCTTTCCAGGCTAGCACCTTCTGGCTGCCAGCTATCTGCAGACGTTCTCATTTCAAGAGCAGGGCTGCGAAAGGAGCCTAGCAGGTACACCATCTTTCCCAGGCTACGTTTGAAGTTTGAGGTGGCAAGACAAGCAAGGAGCCCCATTCTCTGTGCCTCTGTGCGAGCAGTGCCGTGGGCAGATGAGGCTGAGCAACAGCTTTCCAGGCTAGCCCCTTCTGCCTGCCAGCTATCTGCAGACGTTCGCATTTTCGGAGCAGGGCTGACGCAGGCTCCTGGCACAGACCACAAGAGCTACGTTTGAAGTTTGAGGTGGCAAGACAAGCAAGCAGCCCCATTCTCTGTGCCTCTGTGCGAGCACTGCCATGGGCAGATGAGGCTGAGCAACAGCTTTCCAGGCTAGCCCCTTCTGGCTGCCAGCTATCTGCAGACGTTCTCATTTCAAGAGCAGGGCTGCGAAAGGAGCCTAGCAGGTACACGATCTTTCCCAGGCTACGTTTGAAGTTTGAGGTGGCAAGACAAGCAAGGAGCCCCATTCTCTGTGCCTCTGTGCGAGCAGTGCCGTGGGCAGATGAGGCTGAGCAACAGCTTTCCAGGCTAGCCTCTTCTGCCTGCCAGCTATCTGCAGACGTTCGCATTTTCGGAGCAGGGCTGTGATAGGAGCCTGGCAGGGACACCAGCATTCCCAGAATGCTTTTGAAGTTTCAAGTGGCAAGTTAAGGAAGCAGCCCCATTCTCTGTGCCTCTATGCGAACAGTGCCATGGGCAGATGAGGCTGAGCAACAGCTTTCCAGGCTAGCCCCTTCTGGCTGCCAGCTATCTGCAGACGTTCGCATTTCAAGAGCAGGGCTGCGAAAGGAGCCTAGCAGGTACACCATCTTTCCCAGGCTACGTTTGAAGTTTGAGGTGGCAAGACAAGCAAGGAGCCCCATTCTCTGTGCCTCTGTGCGAGCAGTGCCGTGGGCAGATGAGGCTGAGCAACAGCTTTCCAGGCTAGCCCCTTCTGCCTGCCAGCTATCTGCAGACGTTCGCATTTTCGGAGCAGGGCTGACGCAGGCTCCTGGCACAGACCACAAGAGCTACGTTTGAAGTTTGAGGTGGCAAGACAAGCAAGCAGCCCCATTCTCTGTGCCTCTGTGCGAGCACTGCCATGGGCAGATGAGGCTGAGCAACAGCTTTCCAGGCTAGCACCTTCTGGCTGCCAGCTATCTGCAGACGTTCTCATTTCAAGAGCAGGGCTGCGAAAGGAGCCTAGCAGGTACACCATCTTTCCCAGGCTACGTTTGAAGTTTGAGGTGGCAAGACAAGCAAGGAGCCCCATTCTCTGTGCCTCTGTGCGAGCAGTGCCGTGGGCAGATGAGGCTGAGCAACAGCTTTCCAGGCTAGCCCCTTCTGCCTGCCAGCTATCTGCAGACGTTCGCATTTTCGGAGCAGGGCTGTGATAGGAGCCTGGCAGGGACACCAGCATTCCCAGAATGCTTTTGAAGTTTCAAGTGGCAAGTTAAGGAAGCAGCCCCATTCTCTGTGCCTCTATGCGAACAGTGCCATGGGCAGATGAGGCTGAGCAACAGCTTTCCAGGCTAGCCCCTTCTGGCTGCCAGCTATCTGCAGACGTTCGCATTTCAAGAGCAGGGCTGCGAAAGGAGCCTAGCAGGTACACCATCTTTCGCAGGCTACGTTTGAAGTTTGAGGTGGCAAGACAAGCAAGGAGCCCCATTCTCTGTGCCTCTGTGCGAGCAGTGCCGTGGGCAGATGAGGCTGAGCAACAGCTTTCCAGGATAGCCCCTTCTGCCTGCCAGCTATCTGCAGACGTTCGCATTTTCGGAGCAGCGCTGACGCAGGCTCCTGGCACAGACCACAAGAGCTACGTTTGAAGTTTGAGGTGGCAAGACAAGCAAGCAGCCCCATTCTCTGTGCCTCTGTGCGAGCACTGCCATGGGCAGATGAGGCTGAGCAACAGCTTTCCAGGCTAGCACCTTCTGGCTGCCAGCTATCTGCAGACGTTCTCATTTCAAGAGCAGGGCTGCGAAAGGAGCCTAGCAGGTACACCATCTTTCCCAGGCTACGTTTGAAGTTTGAGGTGGCAAGACAAGCAAGGAGCCCCATTCTCTGTGCCTCTGTGCGAGCAGTGCCGTGGGCAGATGAGGCTGAGCAACAGCTTTCCAGGCTAGCCCCTTCTGCCTGCCAGCTATCTGCAGACGTTCGCATTTTCGGAGCAGGGCTGACGCAGGCTCCTGGCACAGACCACAAGAGCTACGTTTGAAGTTTGAGGTGGCAAGACAAGCAAGCAGCCCCATTCTCTGTGCCTCTGTGCGAGCACTGCCATGGGCAGATGAGGCTGAGCAACAGCTTTCCACGCTAGCACCTTCTGGCTGCCAGCTATCTGCAGACGTTCTCATTTCAAGAGCAGGGCTGCGAAAGGAGCCTAGCAGGTACACCATCTTTCCCAGGCTACGTTTGAAGTTTGAGGTGGCAAGACAAGCAAGGAGCCCCATTCTCTGTGCCTCTGTGCGAGCAGTGCCGTGGGCAGATGAGGCTGAGCAACAGCTTTCCAGGCTAGCCCCTTCTGCCTGCCAGCTATCTGCAGACGTTCGCACTTTCGGAGCAGGGCTGTGATAGGAGCCTGGCAGGGACACCAGCATTCCCAGAATGCTTTTGAAGTTTCAAGTGGCAAGTTAAGGAAGCAGCCCCATTCTCTGTGCCTCTATGCGAACAGTGCCATGGGCAGATGAGGCTGAGCAACAGCTTTCCAGGTTAGCCCATTCTGGCTGCCAGCTATCTGCAGACGTTCGCACTTTCGGAGCAGGGCTGCGAAAGGAGCCTGGCTGGGACACCAATTTTCCCAGGCTACGTTTGAAGTATGAGGTGGCAAGACAAGCAAGGAGCCCCATTCTCTGTGCCTCTGTGCGAGCAGTGCCGTGGGCAGATGAGGCTGAGCAACAGCTTTCCAGGCTAGACCCTTCTGCCTGCCAGCTATCTGCAGACGTTCGCATTTTCGGAGCAGGGCTGACGCAGGCTCCTGGCACAGACCACAAGAGCTACGTTTGAAGTTTGAGGTGGCAAGACAAGCAAGCAGACCCAGTCTCTGTGCCTCTGTGCGAGCAGTGCCATGGGCAGATGAGGCTGAGCAACAGCTTTCCAGGCTAGCCCCTTCTGGCTGCCAGCTATCTGCAGACGTTCGCATTTCAAGAGCAGGGCTGCGAAAGGAGCCTAGCAGGTACACCATCTTTCCCAGGCTACGTTTGAAGTTTGAGGTGGCAAGACAAGCAAGGAGCCCCATTCTCTGTGCCTCTGTGCGAGCAGTGCCGTGGGCAGATGAGGCTGAGCAACAGCTTTCCAGGCTAGCCCCTTCTGCCTGCCAGCTATCTGCAGACGTTCGCATTTTCGGAGCAGGGCTGACGCAGGCTCCTGGCACAGACCACAAGAGCTACGTTTGAAGTTTGAGGTGGCAAGACAAGCAAGCAGCCCCAGTCTCTGTGCCTCTGTGCGAGCACTGCCATGGGCAGATGAGGCTGAGCAACAGCTTTCCACGCTAGCACCTTCTGGCTGCCAGCTATCTGCAGACGTTCTCATTTCAAGAGCAGGGCTGCGAAAGGAGCCTAGCAGGTACACCATCTTTCCCAGGCTACGTTTGAAGTTTGAGGTGGCAAGACAAGCAAGGAGCCCCATTCTTTGTGCCTCTGTGCGAGCAGTGCCGTGGGCAGATGAGGCTGAGCAACAGCTTTCCAGGCTAGCCCCTTCTGCCTGCCAGCTATCTGCAGACGTTCGCATTTTCGGAGCAGGGCTGACGCAGGCTCCTGGCACAGACCACAAGAGCTACGTTTGAAGTTTGAGGTGGCAAGACAAGCAAGCAGCCCCATTCTCTGTGCCTCTGTGCGAGCACTGCCATGGGCAGATGAGGCTGAGCAACAGCTTTCCAGGCTAGCACCTTCTGGCTGCCAGCTATCTGCAGACGTTCTCATTTCAAGAGCAGGGCTGCGAAAGGAGCCTAGCAGGTACACCATCTTTCCCAGGCTACGTTTGAAGTTTGAGGTGGCAAGACAAGCAAGGAGCCCCATTCTCTGTGCCTCTGTGCGAGCAGTGCCGTGGGCAGATGAGGCTGAGCAACAGCTTTCCAGGCTAGCCCCTTCTGGCTGCCAGCTATCTGCAGACGTTCGCACTTTCGGATCAGGGCTGTGATAGGAGCCTGGCAGGGACACCAGCATTCCCAGAATGCTTTTGAAGTTTCAAGTGGCAAGTTAAGGAAGCAGCCCCATTCTCTGTGCCTCTATGCGAACAGTGACATGGGCAGATGAGGCTGAGCAACAGCTTTCCAGGCTAGCCCCTTCTGGCTGCCAGCTATCTGCAGACGTTCGCACTTTCGGAGCAGGGCTGCGAAAGGAGCCTGGCTGGGACACCAATTTTCCCAGGCTACGTTTGAAGTATGAGGTGGCAAGACAAGCAAGGAGCCCCATTCTCTGTGCCTCTGTGCGAGCAGTGCCGTGGGCAGATGAGGCTGAGCAACAGCTTTCCAGGCTAGCCCCTTCTGCCTGCCAGCTATCTGCAGACGTTCGTATTTTCGGAGCAGGTCTGCCGCAGGCTCCTGGCACAGACCACAAGAGCTACGTTTGAAGTTTGAGGTGGCAAGACAAGAAAGCAGACCCAGTCTCTGTGCCTCTGTGCGAGCAGTGCCATCGGCAGATGAGGCTGAGCAACAGCTTTCCAGGCTAGCCCCTTCTGGCTGCCAGCTATCTGCAGACGTTCGCATTTCAAGAGCAGGGCTGCGAAAGGAGCCTAGCAGGTACACCATCTTTCCCAGGCTACGTTTGAAGTTTGAGGTGGCAAGACAAGCAAGGAGCCCCATTCTCTGTGCCTCTGTGCGAGCAGTGCCGTGGGCAGATGAGGCTGAGCAACAGCTTTCCAGGCTAGCCCCTTCTGCCTGCCAGCTATCTGCAGACGTTCGCATTTTCGGAGCAGGGCTGACGCAGGCTCCTGGCACAGACCACAAGAGCTACGTTTGAAGTTTGAGGTGGCAAGACAAGCAAGCAGACCCAGTCTCTGTGCCTCTGTGCGAGCACTGCCATGGGCAGATGAGGCTGAGCAACAGCTTTCCACGCTAGCACCTTCTGGCTGCCAGCTATCTGCAGACGTTCGCACTTTCGGAGCAGGGCTGCGAAAGGAGCCTGGCTGGGACACCAACTTTCCCAGGCTACGTTTGAAGTATGAGGTGGCAAGACAAGCAAGTAGCCCCATTCCCTGTGCCTCTGTGCGAGCAGTGCCATGGGCAGATGAGGCTGAGCAACAGCTTTCCAGGATAGCCCCTTCTGGCTGCCAGCTATCTGCAGACGTTCGCACTTTCGGAGCAGGGCTGTGATAGGAGCCTGGAAGGGACACCACCATTCCCAGAATGCGTTTGAAGTTTCAAGTGGCAAGTTAAGGAAGCAGCCCCATTCTCTGTGCCTCTATGCGAACAGTGCCATGGGCAGATGAGGCTGAGCAACAGCTTTCCAGGATAGCCCCTTCTGGCTGCCAGCTATCTGCAGACGTTCGCACTTTCGGAGCAGGGCTGTGATAGGAGCCTGGCAGGGACACCAGCATTCCCAGAATGCGTTTGAAGTTTCAAGTGGCAAGTTAAGGAAGCAGCCCCATTCTCTGTGCCTCTAGGCGAACAGTGCCATGGGCAGATGAGGCTGAGCAACAGCTTTCCAGGCTAGCCCCTTCTGCCTGCCAGCTATCTGCAGACGTTCGCATTTCAAGAGCAGGGCTGCGAAAGGAGCCTAGCAGGTACACCATCTTTCCCAGGCTACGTTTGAAGTTTGAGGTGGCAAGACAAGCAAGGAGCCCCATTCTCTGTGCCTCTGTGCGAGCAGTGCCGTGGGCAGATGAGGGTGAGCAACAGCTTTCCAGGCTAGCCCCTTCTGCCTGCCAGCTATCTGCAGACGTTCGCATTTTCGGAGCAGGGCTGACGCAGGCTCCTGGCACAGACCACAAGAGCTACGTTTGAAGTTTGAGGTGGCAAGACAAGCAAGTAGACCCAGTCTCTGTGCCTCTGTGCGAGCACTGCCATGGGCAGATGAGGCTGAGCAACAGCTTTCCAGGCTAGCACCTTCTGGCTGCCAGCTATCTGCAGACGTTCGCACTTTCGGAGCAGGGCTGTGATAGGAGCCTGGCTGGGACACCAACTTTCCCAGGCTACGTTTGAAGTATGAGGTGGCAAGACAAGCAAGTAGTCCCATTCCCTGTGCCTCTGTGCGAGCACTGCCATGGGCAGATGAGGCTGAGCAACAGCTTTCCACTCTATAACCTTCTGGCTGCCAGCTATCTGCAGACGTTCTCATTTCAAGAGCAGGGCTGCGAAAGGAGCCTAGCAGGTACACCATCTTTCCCAGGCTACGTTTGAAGTTTGAGGTGGCAAGACAAGTAAGGAGCCCCATTCTCTGTGCCTCTGTGCGAGCAGTGCCATGGGCAGATGAGGCTGAGCAACAGCTTTCCAGGATAGCCCCTTCTGGCTGCCAGCTATCTGCAGACGTTCGCACTTTCGGAGCAGGGCTGTGATAGGAGCCTGGCAGGGACACCAGCATTCCCAGAATGCGTTTGAAGTTTCAAGTGGCAAGTTAAGGAAGCAGCCCCATTCTCTGTGCCTCTATGCGAACAGTGCCATGGGCAGATGAGGCTGAGCAACAGCTTTCCAGGCTAGCCCCTTCTGGCTGCCAGCTATCTGCAGACGTTCGCATTTTCGGAGCAGGGCTGCGAAAGGAGCCTAGCAGGTACACCAGCATTCCCAGAATGCGTTTGAAGTTTGAGGTGGCAAGACAAGCAAGGAGCCCCATTCTCTGTGCCTCTGTGCGAGCAGTGCCGTGGGCAGATGAGGCTGAGCAACAGCTTTCCAGGCTAGCCCCTTCTGCCTGCCAGCTATCTGCAGACGTTCACATTTTCGGAGCAGGGCTGACGCAGGCTCCTGGCACAGACCACAAGAGCTACGTTTGAAGTTTGAGGTGGCAAGACAAGCAAGCAGACCCAGTCTCTGTGCCTCTGTGCGAGCACTGCCATGGGCAGATGAGGCTGAGCAACAGCTTTCCAGGCTAGCACCTTCTGGCTGCCAGCTATCTGCAGACGTTCGCACTTTCGGAGCAGGGCTGCGAAAGGAGCCTGGCTGGGACACCAACTTTCCCAGGCTACGTTTGAAGTATGAGGTGGCAAGACAACAAGTAGCCCCATTCCCTGTGCCTCTGTGCGAGCAGTGCCATGGGCAGATGAGGCTGAGCAACAGCTTTCCAGGATAGCCCCTTCTGGCTGCCAGCTATCTGCAGACGTTCGCACTTTCGGAGCAGGGCTGTGATAGGAGCCTGGCAGGGACACCACCATTCCCAGAATGCGTTTGAAGTTTCAAGTGGCAAGTTAAGGAAGCAGCCCCATTCTCTGTGCCTCTATGCGAACAGTGCCATGGGCAGATGAGGCTGAGCAACAGCTTTCCACTCTAGCACCTTCTGGCTGCCAGCTATCTGCAGACGTTCTCATTTCAAGAGCAGGGCTGCGAAAGGAGCCTAGCAGGTACACCATCTTTCCCAGGCTACGTTTGAAGTTTGAGGTGGCAAGACAAGTAAGGAGCCCCATTCTCTGTGCCTCTGTGCGAGCAGTGCCATGGGCAGATGAGGCTGAGCAACAGCTTTCCAGGCTAGCCCCTTCTGCCTGCCAGCTATCTGCAGACGTTCGCACTTTCGGAGCAGGGCTGTGATAGGAGCCTGGCAGGGACACCAGCATTCCCAGAATGCGTTTGAAGTTTCAAGTGGCAAGTTAAGGAAGCAGCCCCATTCTCTGTGCCTCTATGCGAACAGTGCCATGGGCAGATGAGGCTGAGCAACAGCTTTCCAGGCTAGCCCCTTCTGCCTGCCAGCTATCTGCAGACGTTCGCATTTCAAGAGCAGGGCTGCGAAAGGAGCCTAGCAGGTACACCATCTTTCCCAGGCTACGTTTGAAGTTTGAGGTGGCAAGACAAGCAAGGAGCCCCATTCTCTGTGCCTCTGTGCGAGCAGTGCCGTGGGCAGATGAGGCTGAGCAACAGCTTTCCAGGCTAGCCCCTTCTGCCTGCCAGCTATCTGCAGACGTTCGCATTTTCGGAGCAGGGCTGACGCAGGCTCCTGGCACAGACCACAAGAGCTACGTTTGAAGTTTGAGGTGGCAAGACAAGCAAGCAGACCCAGTCTCTGTGCCTCTGTGCGAGCACTGCCATGGGCAGATGAGGCTGAGCAACAGCTTTCCAGGCTAGCACCTTCTGGCTGCCAGCTATCTGCAGACGTTCGCACTTTCGGAGCAGGGCTGCGAAAGGAGCCTGGCTGGGACACCAACTTTCCCAGGCTACGTTTGAAGTATGAGGTGGCAAGACAAGCAAGTAGCCCCATTCCCTGTGCCTCTGTGCGAGCACTGCCATGGGCAGATGAGGCTGAGCAACAGCTTTCCACGCTAGCCCCTTCTGGCTGCCAGCTATCTGCAGATGTTCTCATTTCAAGAGCAGGGCTGCGAAAGGAGCCTAGCAGGTACACCATCTTTCCCAGGCTACGTTTGAAGTTTGAGGTGGCAAGACAAGTAAGGAGCCCCATTCTCTGTGCCTCTGTGCGAGCAGTGCCATGGGCAGATGAGGCTGAGCAACAGCTTTCCAGGCTAGCCCCTACTGCCTGCCAGCTATCTGCAGACGTTCGCACTTTCGGAGCAGGGCTGTGATAGGAGCCTGGCAGGGACACCACCATTCCCAGGCTACGTTTGAAGTTTCAAGTGGCAAGTTAAGGAAGCAGCCCCATTCTCTGTGCCTCTATGCGAACAGTGCCATGGGCAGATGAGGCTGAGCAACAGCTTTCCACGCTAGCACCTTCTGGCTGCCAGCTATCTGCAGACGTTCTCATTTCAAGAGCAGGGCTGCGAAAGGAGCCTAGCAGGTACACCATCTTTCCCAGGCTACGTTTGAAGTTTGAGGTGGCAAGACAAGCAAGCAGACCCATTCTCTGTGCCTCTGTGCGAGCACTGCCATGGGCAGATGAGGCTGAGCAACAGCTTTCCAGGATAGCCCCTTCTGGCTGCCAGCTATCTGCAGACGTTCGCACTTTCGGAGCAGGGCTGTGATAGGAGCCTGGCAGGGACACCAGCATTCCCAGAATGCGTTTGAAGTTTCAAGTGGCAAGTTAAGGAAGCAGCCCCATTCTCTGTGCCTCTAGGCGAACAGTGCCGTGGGCAGATGAGGCTGAGCAACAGCTTTCCAGGCTAGCCCCTTCTGCCTGCCAGCTATCTGCAGACGTTCGCATTTTCGGAGCAGGTCTGCCGCAGGCTCCTGGCACAGACCACAAGAGCTACGTTTGAAGTTTGAGGTGGCAAGACAAGAAAGCAGACCCAGTCTCTGTGCCTCTGTGCGAGCAGTGCCATCGGCAGATGAGGCTGAGCAACAGCTTTCCAGGCTAGCCCCTTCTGGCTGCCAGCTATCTGCAGACGTTCGCATTTCAAGAGCAGGGCTGCGAAAGGAGCCTAGCAGGTACACCATCTTTCCCAGGCTACGTTTGAAGTTTGAGGTGGCAAGACAAGCAAGGAGCCCCATTCTCTGTGCCTCTGTGCGAGCAGTGCCGTGGGCAGATGAGGCTGAGCAACAGCTTTCCAGGCTAGCCCCTTCTGCCTGCCAGCTATCTGCAGACGTTCGCATTTTCGGAGCAGGGCTGACGCAGGCTCCTGGCACAGACCACAAGAGCTACGTTTGAAGTTTGAGGTGGCAAGACAAGCAAGCAGACCCAGTCTCTGTGCCTCTGTGCGAGCACTGCCATGGGCAGATGAGGCTGAGCAACAGCTTTCCACGCTAGCACCTTCTGGCTGCCAGCTATCTGCAGACGTTCGCACTTTCGGAGCAGGGCTGCGAAAGGAGCCTGGCTGGGACACCAACTTTCCCAGGCTACGTTTGAAGTATGAGGTGGCAAGACAAGCAAGTAGCCCCATTCCCTGTGCCTCTGTGCGAGCAGTGCCATGGGCAGATGAGGCTGAGCAACAGCTTTCCAGGATAGCCCCTTCTGGCTGCCAGCTATCTGCAGACGTTCGCACTTTCGGAGCAGGGCTGTGATAGGAGCCTGGAAGGGACACCACCATTCCCAGAATGCGTTTGAAGTTTCAAGTGGCAAGTTAAGGAAGCAGCCCCATTCTCTGTGCCTCTATGCGAACAGTGCCATGGGCAGATGAGGCTGAGCAACAGCTTTCCAGGATAGCCCCTTCTGGCTGCCAGCTATCTGCAGACGTTCGCACTTTCGGAGCAGGGCTGTGATAGGAGCCTGGCAGGGACACCAGCATTCCCAGAATGCGTTTGAAGTTTCAAGTGGCAAGTTAAGGAAGCAGCCCCATTCTCTGTGCCTCTAGGCGAACAGTGCCATGGGCAGATGAGGCTGAGCAACAGCTTTCCAGGCTAGCCCCTTCTGCCTGCCAGCTATCTGCAGACGTTCGCATTTCAAGAGCAGGGCTGCGAAAGGAGCCTAGCAGGTACACCATCTTTCCCAGGCTACGTTTGAAGTTTGAGGTGGCAAGACAAGCAAGGAGCCCCATTCTCTGTGCCTCTGTGCGAGCAGTGCCGTGGGCAGATGAGGCTGAGCAACAGCTTTCCAGGCTAGCCCCTTCTGCCTGCCAGCTATCTGCAGACGTTCGCATTTTCGGAGCAGGGCTGACGCAGGCTCCTGGCACAGACCACAAGAGCTACGTTTGAAGTTTGAGGTGGCAAGACAAGCAAGTAGACCCAGTCTCTGTGCCTCTGTGCGAGCACTGCCATGGGCAGATGAGGCTGAGCAACAGCTTTCCAGGCTAGCACCTTCTGGCTGCCAGCTATCTGCAGACGTTCGCACTTTCGGAGCAGGGCTGTGATAGGAGCCTGGCTGGGACACCAACTTTCCCAGGCTACGTTTGAAGTATGAGGTGGCAAGACAAGCAAGTAGTCCCATTCCCTGTGCCTCTGTGCGAGCACTGCCATGGGCAGATGAGGCTGAGCAACAGCTTTCCACTCTATAACCTTCTGGCTGCCAGCTATCTGCAGACGTTCTCATTTCAAGAGCAGGGCTGCGAAAGGAGCCTAGCAGGTACACCATCTTTCCCAGGCTACGTTTGAAGTTTGAGGTGGCAAGACAAGTAAGGAGCCCCATTCTCTGTGCCTCTGTGCGAGCAGTGCCATGGGCAGATGAGGCTGAGCAACAGCTTTCCAGGATAGCCCCTTCTGCCTGCCAGCTATCTGCAGACGTTCGCACTTTCGGAGCAGGGCTGTGATAGGAGCCTGGCAGGGACACCAGCATTCCCAGAATGCGTTTGAAGTTTCAAGTGGCAAGTTAAGGAAGCAGCCCCATTCTCTGTGCCTCTATGCGAACAGTGCCATGGGCAGATGAGGCTGAGCAACAGCTTTCCAGGCTAGCCCCTTCTGCCTGCCAGCTATCTGCAGACGTTCGCATTTTCGGAGCAGGGCTGCGAAAGGAGCCTAGCAGGTACACCATCTTTCCCAGGCTACGTTTGAAGTTTGAGGTGGCAAGACAAGCAAGGAGCCCCATTCTCTGTGCCTCTGTGCGAGCAGTGCCGTGGGCAGATGAGGCTGAGCAACAGCTTTCCAGGCTAGCCCCTTCTGCCTGCCAGCTATCTGCAGACGTTCGCATTTTCGGAGCAGGGCTGACGCAGGCTCCTGGCACAGACCACAGGAGTCACGTTTGAAGTTTGAGGTGGCAAGACAAGCAAGCAGACCCAGTCTCTGTGCCTCTGTGCGAGCACTGCCATGGGCAGATGAGGCTGAGCAACAGCTTTCCAGGCTAGCCCCTTCTGCCTGCCAGCTATCTGCAGACGTTCGCACTTTCGGAGCAGGGCTGCGAAAGGAGCCTGGCTGGGACACCAACTTTCCCAGGCTACGTTTGAAGTATGAGGTGGCAAGACAAGCAAGTAGCCCCATTCCCTGTGCCTCTGTGCGAGCACTGCCATGGGCAGATGAGGCTGAGCAACAGCTTTCCACGCTAGCACCTTCTGGCTGCCAGCTATCTGCAGACGTTCTCATTTCAAGAGCAGGGCTGCGAAAGGAGCCTAGCAGGTACACCATCTTTCCCAGGTTACGTTTGAAGTTTGAGGTGGCAAGACAAGCAAGGAGCCCCATTCTCTGTGCCTCTGTGCGAGCACTGCCATGGGCAGATGAGGCTGAGCAACAGCTTTCCAGGATAGCCCCTTCTGGCTGCCAGCTATCTGCAGACGTTCGCACTTTCGGAGCAGGGCTGTGATAGGAGCCTGGCAGGGACACCAGCATTCCCAGAATGCGTTTGAAGTTTCAAGTGGCAAGTTAAGGAAGCAGCCCCATTCTCTGTGCCTCTATGCGAACAGTGCCATGGGCAGATGAGGCTGAGCAACAGCTTTCCAGGCTAGCCCCTTCTGCCTGCCAGCTATCTGCAGACGTTCGCATTTCAAGAGCAGGGCTGCGAAAGGAGCCTAGCAGGTACACCATCTTTCCCAGGCTACGTTTGAAGTTTGAGGTGGCAAGACAAGCAAGGAGCCCCATTCTCTGTGCCTCTGTGCGAGCAGTGCCGTGGGCAGATGAGGCTGAGCAACAGCTTTCCAGGCTAGCCCCTTCTGCCTGCCAGCTATCTGCAGACGTTCACATTTTCGGAGCAGGGCTGACGCAGGCTCCTGGCACAGACCACAAGAGCTACGTTTGAAGTTTGAGGTGGCAAGACAAGCAAGCAGACCCAGTCTCTGTGCCTCTGTGCGAGCACTGCCATGGGCAGATGAGGCTGAGCAACAGCTTTCCAGGCTAGCACCTTCTGGCTGCCAGCTATCTGCAGACGTTCGCACTTTCGGAGCAGGGCTGCGAAAGGAGCCTGGCTGGGACACCAACTTTCCCAGGCTACGTTTGAAGTATGAGGTGGCAAGACAACAAGTAGCCCCATTCCCTGTGCCTCTGTGCGAGCAGTGCCATGGGCAGATGAGGCTGAGCAACAGCTTTCCAGGATAGCCCCTTCTGGCTGCCAGCTATCTGCAGACGTTCGCACTTTCGGAGCAGGGCTGTGATAGGAGCCTGGCAGGGACACCACCATTCCCAGAATGCGTTTGAAGTTTCAAGTGGCAAGTTAAGGAAGCAGCCCCATTCTCTGTGCCTCTATGCGAACAGTGCCATGGGCAGATGAGGCTGAGCAACAGCTTTCCACTCTAGCACCTTCTGGCTGCCAGCTATCTGCAGACGTTCGCATTTCAAGAGCAGGGCTGCGAAAGGAGCCTAGCAGGTACACCATCTTTCCCAGGCTACGTTTGAAGTTTGAGGTGGCAAGACAAGTAAGGAGCCCCATTCTCTGTGCCTCTGTGCGAGCAGTGCCATGGGCAGATGAGGCTGAGCAACAGCTTTCCAGGCTAGCCCCTTCTGCCTGCCAGCTATCTGCAGACGTTCGCACTTTCGGAGCAGGGCTGTGATAGGAGCCTGGCAGGGACACCAGCATTCCCAGAATGCGTTTGAAGTTTCAAGTGGCAAGTTAAGGAAGCAGCCCCATTCTCTGTGCCTCTATGCGAACAGTGCCATGGGCAGATGAGGCTGAGCAACAGCTTTCCAGGCTAGCCCCTTCTGCCTGCCAGCTATCTGCAGACGTTCGCATTTCAAGAGCAGGGCTGCGAAAGGAGCCTAGCAGGTACACCATCTTTCCCAGGCTACGTTTGAAGTTTGAGGTGGCAAGACAAGCAAGGAGCCCCATTCTCTGTGCCTCTGTGCGAGCAGTGCCGTGGGCAGATGAGGCTGAGCAACAGCTTTCCAGGCTAGCCCCTTCTGCCTGCCAGCTATCTGCAGACGTTCGCATTTTCGGAGCAGGGCTGACGCAGGCTCCTGGCACAGACCACAAGAGCTACGTTTGAAGTTTGAGGTGGCAAGACAAGCAAGCAGACCCAGTCTCTGTGCCTCTGTGCGAGCACTGCCATGGGCAGATGAGGCTGAGCAACAGCTTTCCAGGCTAGCACCTTCTGGCTGCCAGCTATCTGCAGACGTTCGCACTTTCGGAGCAGGGCTGCGAAAGGAGCCTGGCTGGGACACCAACTTTCCCAGGCTACGTTTGAAGTATGAGGTGGCAAGACAAGCAAGTAGCCCCATTCCCTGTGCCTCTGTGCGAGCACTGCCATGGGCAGATGAGGCTGAGCAACAGCTTTCCACGCTAGCCCCTTCTGGCTGCCAGCTATCTGCAGACGTTCTCATTTCAAGAGCAGGGCTGCGAAAGGAGCCTAGCAGGTACACCATCTTTCCCAGGCTACGTTTGAAGTTTGAGGTGGCAAGACAAGTAAGGAGCCCCATTCTCTGTGCCTCTGTGCGAGCAGTGCCATGGGCAGATGAGGCTGAGCAACAGCTTTCCAGGCTAGCCCCTACTGCCTGCCAGCTATCTGCAGACGTTCGCACTTTCGGAGCAGGGCTGTGATAGGAGCCTGGCAGGGACACCACCATTCCCAGGCTACGTTTGAAGTTTCAAGTGGCAAGTTAAGGAAGCAGCCCCATTCTCTGTGCCTCTATGCGAACAGTGCCATGGGCAGATGAGGCTGAGCAACAGCTTTCCACGCTAGCACCTTCTGGCTGCCAGCTATCTGCAGACGTTCTCATTTCAAGAGCAGGGCTGCGAAAGGAGCCTAGCAGGTACACCATCTTTCCCAGGCTACGTTTGAAGTTTGAGGTGGCAAGACAAGCAAGCAGACCCATTCTCTGTGCCTCTGTGCGAGCACTGCCATGGGCAGATGAGGCTGAGCAACAGCTTTCCAGGATAGCCCCTTCTGGCTGCCAGCTATCTGCAGACGTTCGCACTTTCGGAGCAGGGCTGTGATAGGAGCCTGGCAGGGACACCAGCATTCCCAGAATGCGTTTGAAGTTTCAAGTGGCAAGTTAAGGAAGCAGCCCCATTCTCTGTGCCTCTAGGCGAACAGTGCCATGGGCAGATGAGGCTGAGCAACAGATTTCCAGGCTAGCCCCTTCTGCCTGCCAGCTATCTGCAGACGTTCGCATTTCAAGAGCAGGGCTGCGAAAGGAGCCTAGCAGGTACACCATCTTTCCCAGGCTACGTTTGAAGTTTGAGGTGGCAAGACAAGCTAGGAGCCCCATTCTCTGTGCCTCTGTGCGAGCAGTGCCGTGGGCAGATGAGGCTGAGCAACAGCTTTCCAGGCTAGACCCTTCTGCCTGCCAGCTATCTGCAGACGTTCGCATTTTCGGAGCAGGGCTGACGCAGGCTCCTGGCACAGACCACAAGAGCTACGTTTGAAGTTTGAGGTGGCAAGACAAGCAAGCAGCCCCAGTCTCTGTGCCTCTGTGCGAGCAGTGCCATGGGCAGATGAGGCTGAGCAACAGCTTTCCAGGCTAGCCCCTTCTGGCTGCCAGCTATCTGCAGACGTTCGCATTTCAAGAGCAGGGCTGCGAAAGGAGCCTAGCAGGTACACCATCTTTCCCAGGCTACGTTTGAAGTTTGAGGTGGCAAGACAAGCAAGGAGCCCCATTCTCTGTGCCTCTGTGCGAGCAGTGCCGTGGGCAGATGAGGCTGAGCAACAGCTTTCCAGGCTAGCCCCTTCTGCCTGCCAGCTATCTGCAGACATTCACATTTTCGGAGCAGGGCTGACGCAGGCTCCTGGCACAGACCACAAGAGCTACGTTTGAAGTTTGAGGTGGCAAGACAAGCAAGCAGACCCAGTCTCTGTGCCTCTGTGCGAGCACTGCCATGGGCAGATGAGGCTGAGCAACAGCTTTCCAGGCTAGCACCTTCTGGCTGCCAGCTATCTGCAGACGTTCGCACTTTCGGAGCAGGGCTGCGAAAGGAGACTGGCTGGGACACCAACTTTCCCAGGCTACGTTTGAAGTATGAGGTGGCAAGACAACAAGTAGCCCCATTCCCTGTGCCTCTGTGCGAGCAGTGCCATGGGCAGATGAGGCTGAGCAACAGCTTTCCAGGATAGCCCCTTCTGGCTGCCAGCTATCTGCAGACGTTCGCACTTTCGGAGCAGGGCTGTGATAGGAGCCTGGCAGGGACACCACCATTCCCAGAATGCGTTTGAAGTTTCAAGTGGCAAGTTAAGGAAGCAGCCCCATTCTCTGTGCCTCTATGCGAACAGTGCCATGGGCAGATGAGGCTGAGCAACAGCTTTCCACTCTAGCACCTTCTGGCTGCCAGCTATCTGCAGACGTTCTCATTTCAAGAGCAGGGCTGCGAAAGGAGCCTAGCAGGTACACCATCTTTCCCAGGCTACGTTTGAAGTTTGAGGTGGCAAGACAAGTAAGGAGCCCCATTCTCTGTGCCTCTGTGCGAGCAGTGCCATGGGCAGATGAGGCTGAGCAACAGCTTTCCAGGCTAGCCCCTTCTGCCTGCCAGCTATCTGCAGACGTTCGCACTTTCGGAGCAGGGCTGTGATAGGAGCCTGGCAGGGACACCAGCATTCCCAGAATGCGTTTGAAGTTTCAAGTGGCAAGTTAAGGAAGCAGCCCCATTCTCTGTGCCTCTATGCGAACAGTGCCATGGGCAGATGAGGCTGAGCAACAGCTTTCCAGGCTAGCCCCTTCTGCCTGCCAGCTATCTGCAGACGTTCGCATTTCAAGAGCAGGGCTGCGAAAGGAGCCTAGCAGGTACACCATCTTTCCCAGGCTACGTTTGAAGTTTGAGGTGGCAAGACAAGCAAGGAGCCCCATTCTCTGTGCCTCTGTGCGAGCAGTGCCGTGGGCAGATGAGGCTGAGCAACAGCTTTCCAGGCTAGCCCCTTCTGCCTGCCAGCTATCTGCAGACGTTCGCATTTTCGGAGCAGGGCTGACGCAGGCTCCTGGCACAGACCACAAGAGCTACGTTTGAAGTTTGAGGTGGCAAGACAAGCAAGCAGCCCCATTCTCTGTGCCTCTGTGCGAGCACTGCCATGGGCAGATGAGGCTGAGCAACAGCTTTCCAGGCTAGCACCTTCTGGCTGCCAGCTATCTGCAGACGTTCGCACTTTCGGAGCAGGGCTGCGAAAGGAGCCTGGCTGGGACACCAACTTTCCCAGGCTACGTTTGAAGTATGAGGTGGCAAGACAAGCAAGTAGCCCCATTCCCTGTGCCTCTGTGCGAGCACTGCCATGGGCAGATGAGGCTGAGCAACAGCTTTCCACGCTAGCCCCTTCTGGCTGCCAGCTATCTGCAGACGTTCTCATTTCAAGAGCAGGGCTGCGAAAGGAGCCTAGCAGGTACACCATCTTTCCCAGGCTACGTTTGAAGTTTGAGGTGGCAAGACAAGTAAGGAGCCCCATTCTCTGTGCCTCTGTGCGAGCAGTGCCATGGGCAGATGAGGCTGAGCAACAGCTTTCCAGGCTAGCCCCTACTGCCTGCCAGCTATCTGCAGACGTTCGCACTTTCGGAGCAGGGCTGTGATAGGAGCCTGGCAGGGACACCACCATTCCCAGGCTACGTTTGAAGTTTCAAGTGGCAAGTTAAGGAAGCAGCCCCATTCTCTGTGCCTCTATGCGAACAGTGCCATGGGCAGATGAGGCTGAGCAACAGCTTTCCACGCTAGCACCTTCTGGCTGCCAGCTATCTGCAGACGTTCTCATTTCAAGAGCAGGGCTGCGAAAGGAGCCTAGCAGGTACACCATCTTTCCCAGGCTACGTTTGAAGTTTGAGGTGGCAAGACAAGCAAGCAGACCCATTCTCTGTGCCTCTGTGCGAGCACTGCCATGGGCAGATGAGGCTGAGCAACAGCTTTCCAGGATAGCCCCTTCTGGCTGCCAGCTATCTGCAGACGTTCGCACTTTCGGAGCAGGGCTGTGATAGGAGCCTGGCAGGGACACCAGCATTCCCAGAATGCGTTTGAAGTTTCAAGTGGCAAGTTAAGGAAGCAGCCCCATTCTCTGTGCCTCTAGGCGAACAGTGCCATGGGCAGATGAGGCTGAGCAACAGATTTCCAGGCTAGCCCCTTCTGCCTGCCAGCTATCTGCAGACGTTCGCATTTCAAGAGCAGGGCTGCGAAAGGAGCCTAGCAGGTACACCATCTTTCCCAGGCTACGTTTGAAGTTTGAGGTGGCAAGACAAGCTAGGAGCCCCATTCTCTGTGCCTCTGTGCGAGCAGTGCCGTGGGCAGATGAGGCTGAGCAACAGCTTTCCAGGCTAGCCCCTTCTGCCTGCCAGCTATCTGCAGACGTTCGCATTTTCGGAGCAGGGCTGACGCAGGCTCCTGGCACAGACCACAAGAGCTACGTTTGA
Organism: Opisthocomus hoazin; assembly: GCF_030867145.1. NCBI lineage: Eukaryota > Metazoa > Chordata > Aves > Opisthocomiformes > Opisthocomidae > Opisthocomus > Opisthocomus hoazin. The sequence continues at coordinate 26,243,595 of NC_134424.1, read as the reverse complement.
AGTTTGAGGTGGCAAGACAAGCAAGCAGCCCCAGTCTCTGTGCCTCTGTGCGAGCAGTGCCATGGGCAGATGAGGCTGAGCAACAGCTTTCCAGGCTAGCCCCTTCTGGCTGCCAGCTATCTGCAGACGTTCGCATTTCAAGAGCAGGGCTGCGAAAGGAGCCTAGCAGGTACACCATCTTTCCCAGGCTACGTTTGAAGTTTGAGGTGGCAAGACAAGCAAGGAGCCCCATTCTCTGTGCCTCTGTGCGAGCAGTGCCGTGGGCAGATGAGGCTGAGCAACAGCTTTCCAGGCTAGCCCCTTCTGCCTGCCAGCTATCTGCAGACGTTCGCACTTTCGGAGCAGGGCTGCGAAAGGAGCCTGGCTGGGACACCAACTTTCCCAGGCTACGTTTGAAGTATGAGGTGGCAAGACAAGCAAGTAGCCCCATTCCCTGTGCCTCTGTGCGAGCAGTGCCATGGGCAGATGAGGCTGAGCAACAGCTTTCCAGGATAGCCCCTTCTGGCTGCCAGCTATCTGCAGACGTTCGCACTTTCGGAGCAGGGCTGTGATAGGAGCCTGGAAGGGACACCACCATTCCCAGAATGCGTTTGAAGTTTCAAGTGGCAAGTTAAGGAAGCAGCCCCATTCTCTGTGCCTCTATGCGAACAGTGCCATGGGCAGATGAGGCTGAGCAACAGCTTTCCAGGATAGCCCCTTCTGGCTGCCAGCTATCTGCAGACGTTCGCACTTTCGGAGCAGGGCTGTGATAGGAGCCTGGCAGGGACACCAGCATTCCCAGAATGCGTTTGAAGTTTCAAGTGGCAAGTTAAGGAAGCAGCCCCATTCTCTGTGCCTCTATGCGAACAGTGCCATGGGCAGATGAGGCTGAGCAACAGCTTTCCAGGCTAGCCCCTTCTGGCTGCCAGCTATCTGCAGACGTTCGCATTTCAAGAGCAGGGCTGCGAAAGGAGCCTAGCAGGTACACCATCTTTCCCAGGCTACGTTTGAAGTTTGAGGTGGCAAGACAAGCAAGGAGCCCCATTCTCTGTGCCTCTGTGCGAGCAGTGTCGTGGGCAGATGAGCCTGAGCAACAGCTTTCCAGGCTAGCCCCTTCTGCCTGCCAGCTATCTGCAGACGTTCGCATTTTCGGAGCAGGGCTGACGCAGGCTCCTGGCACAGACCACAAGAGCTACGTTTGAAGTTTGAGGTGGCAAGACAAGCAAGCAGACCCAGTCTCTGTGCCTCTGTGCGAGCACTGCCATGGGCAGATGAGGCTGAGCAACAGCTTTCCAGGCTAGCACCTTCTGGCTGCCAGCTATCTGCAGACGTTCGCACTTTCGGAGCAGGGCTGCGAAAGGAGCCTGGCTGGGACACCAACTTTCCCAGGCTACGTTTGAAGTATGAGGTGGCAAGACAAGCAAGTAGCCCCATTCCCTGTGCCTCTGTGCGAGCACTGCCATGGGCAGATGAGGCTGAGCAACAGCTTTCCAGGATAGCCTCTTCTGGCTGCCAGCTATCTGCAGACGTTCGCACTTTCGGAGCAGGGCTGTGATAGGAGCCTGGCAGGGACACCACCATTCCCAGAATGCGTTTGAAGTTTCAAGTGGCAAGTTAAGGAAGCAGCCCCATTCTCTGTGCCTCTATGCGAACAGTGCCATGGGCAGATGAGGCTGAGCAACAGCTTTCCAGGCTAGCCCCTTCTGGCTGCCAGCTATCTGCAGACGTTCTCATTTCAAGAGCAGGGCTGCGAAAGGAGCCTGGCAGGGACACCATCTTTCCCAGGCTACGTTTGAAGTTTGAGGTGGCAAGACAAGTAAGGAGTCCCATTCTCTGTGCCTCTGTGCGAGCAGTGCCATGGGCAGATGAGTCTGAGCAACAGCTTTCCAGGCTAGCCCCTTCTGCCTGCCAGCTATCTGCAGACGTTCGCATTTCAAGAGCAGGGCTGCGAAAGGAGCCTAGCAGGTACACCATCTTTCCCAGGCTACGTTTGAAGTATGAGGTGGCAAGACAAGCAAGTAGCCCCATTCCCTGTGCCTCTGTGCGAGCACTGCCATGGGCAGATGAGGCTGAGCAACAGCTTTCCACGCTAGCACCTTCTGGCTGCCAGCTATCTGCAGACGTTCTCATTTCAAGAGCAGGGCTGCGAAAGGAGCCTAGCAGGTACACCATCTTTCCCAGGCTACGTTTGAAGTTTGAGGTGGCAAGACAAGTAAGGAGCCCCATTCCCTGTGCCTCTGTGCGAGCAGTGCCATGGGCAGATGAGGCTGAGCAACAGCTTTCCAGGCTAGCCCCTACTGCCTGCCAGCTATCTGCAGACGTTCGCACTTTCGGAGCAGGGCTGTGATAGGAGCCTGGCAGGGACACCACCATTCCCAGCATGCGTTTGAAGTTTCAAGTGGCAAGTTAAGGAAGCAGCCCCATTCTCTGTGCCTCTATGCGAACAGTGCCATGGGCAGATGAGGCTGAGCAACAGCTTTCCAGGCTAGCCCCTTCTGGCTGCCAGCTATCTGCCGACGTTCGCATTTCAAGAGCAGGGCTGCGAAAGGAGCCTAGCAGGTACACCATCTTTCCCAGGCTACGTTTGAAGTTTGAGGTGGCAAGACAAGCAAGGAGCCCCATTCTCTGTGCCTCTGTGCGAGCAGTGCCGTGGGCAGATGAGGCTGAGCAACAGCTTTCCAGGCTAGCCCCTTCTGCCTGCCAGCTATCTGCAGATGTTCGCATTTTCGGAGCAGGGCTGACGCAGGCTCCTGGCACAGACCACAAGAGCTACGTTTGAAGTTTGAGGTGGCAAGACAAGCAAGCAGACCCAGTCTCTGTGCCTCTGTGCGAGCACTGCCATGGGCAGATGAGGCTGAGCAACAGCTTTCCAGGATAGCCCCTTCTGGCTGCCAGCTATCTGCAGACGTTCGCACTTTCGGAGCAGGGCTGTGATAGGAGCCTGGCAGGGACACCACCATTCCCAGAATGCGTTTGAAGTTTCAAGTGGCAAGTTAAGGAAGCAGCCCCATTCTCTGTGCCTCTAGGCGAACAGTGCCATGGGCAGATGAGGCTGAGCAACAGCTTTCCACTCTAGCACCTTCTGGCTGCCAGCTATCTGCAGACGTTCTCATTTCAAGAGCAGGGCTGCGAAAGGAGCCTAGCAGGTACACCATCTTTCCCAGGCTACGTTTGAAGTTTGAGGTGGCAAGACAAGTAAGGAGCCCCATTCTCTGTGCCTCTGTGCGAGCAGTGCCATGGGCAGATGAGGCTGAGCAACAGCTTTCCAGGATAGCCCCTTCTGGCTGCCAGCTATCTGCAGACGTTCGCACTTTCGGAGCAGGGCTGTGATAGGAGCCTGGCAGGGACACCAGCATTCCCAGAATGCGTTTGAAGTTTCAAGTGGCAAGTTAAGGAAGCAGCCCCATTCTCTGTGCCTCTATGCGAACAGTGCCATGGGCAGATGAGGCTGAGCAACAGCTTTCCAGGCTAGCCCCTTCTGGCTGCCAGCTATCTGCAGACGTTCTCATTTCAAGAGCAGGGCTGCGAAAGGAGCCTAGCAGGTACACCATCTTTCCCAGGCTACGTTTGAAGTTTGAGGTGGCAAGACAAGCAAGGAGCCCCATTCTCTGTGCCTCTGTGCGAGCAGTGCCGTGGGCAGATGAGGCTGAGCAACAGCTTTCCAGGCTAGCCCCTTCTGCCTGCCAGCTATCTGCAGACGTTCGCATTTTCGGAGCAGGGCTGACGCAGGCTCCTGGCACAGACCACAAGAGCTACGTTTGAAGTTTGAGGTGGCAAGACAAGCAAGCAGACCCAGTCTCTGTGCCTCTGTGCGAGCACTGCCATGGGCAGATGAGGCTGAGCAACAGCTTTCCAGGCTAGCACCTTCTGGCTGCCAGCTATCTGCAGACGTTCGCACTTTCGGAGCAGGGCTGCGAAAGGAGCCTGGCTGGGACACCAACTTTCCCAGGCTACGTTTGAAGTATGAGGTGGCAAGACAAGCAAGTAGCCCCATTCCCTGTGCCTCTGTGCGAGCACTGCCATGGGCAGATGAGGCTGAGCAACAGCTTTCCAGGCTAGCCCCTTCTGGCTGCCAGCTATCTGCAGACGTTCGCACTTTCGGAGCAGGGCTGTGATAGGAGCCTGGCAGGGACACCACCATTCCCAGAATGCGTTTGAAGTTTCAAGTGGCAAGTTAAGGAAGCAGCCCCATTCTGTGTGCCTCTATGCGAACAGTGCCATGGGCAGATGAGGCTGAGCAACAGCTTTCCAGGCTAGCCCCTTCTGCCTGCCAGCTATCTGCAGACGTTCTCATTTCAAGAGCAGGGCTGCGAAAGGAGCCTAGCAGGTACACCATCTTTCCCAGGCTACGTTTGAAGTTTGAGGTGGCAAGACAAGCAAGGAGCCCCATTCTCTGTGCCTCTGTGCGAGCAGTGCCGTGGGCAGATGAGGCTGAGCAACAGCTTTCCAGGCTAGCCCCTTCTGCCTGCCAGCTATCTGCAGACGTTCGCATTTTCGGAGCAGGGCTGACGCAGGCTCCTGGCACAGACCACAAGAGCTACGTTTGAAGTTTGAGGTGGCAAGACAAGCAAGCAGACCCAGTCTCTGTGCCTCTGTGCGAGCACTGCCATGGGCAGATGAGGCTGAGCAACAGCTTTCCAGGCTAGCACCTTCTGGCTGCCAGCTATCTGCAGACGTTCGCACTTTCGGAGCAGGGCTGCGAAAGGAGCCTGGCTGGGACACCAACTTTCCCAGGCTACGTTTGAAGTATGAGGTGGCAAGACAAGCAAGTAGCCCCATTCCCTGTGCCTCTGTGCGAGCACTGCCATGGGCAGATGAGGCTGAGCAACAGCTTTCCACTCTATGACTTTCCGGCTGCCAGCTATCTGCAGACGTTCTCATTTCAAGAGCAGGGCTGCGAAAGGAGCCTAGCAGGTACACCATCTTTCCCAGGCTACTTTTCAAGTTTGAGGTGGCAGGACAAGTAAGGAGCCCCATTCTCTGTGCCTCTGTGCGAGCAGTGCCATGGGCAGATGAGGCTGAGCAACAGCTTTCCAGGATAGCCCCTTCTGGCTGCCAGCTATCTGCAGACGTTCGCACTTTCGGAGCAGGGCTGTGATAGGAGCCTGGCAGGGACACCAGCATTCCCAGAATGCGTTTGAAGTTTCAAGTGGCAAGTTAAGGAAGCAGCCCCATTCTCTGTGCCTCTATGCGAACAGTGCCATGGGCAGATGAGGCTGAGCAACAGCTTTCCAGGATAGCCCCTTCTGGCTGCCAGCTATCTGCAGACGTTCTCATTTCAAGAGCAGGGCTGCGAAAGGAGCCTAGCAGGTACACCATCTTTCCCAGGCTACGTTTGAAGTTTGAGGTGGCAAGACAAACAAGGAGCCCCATTCTCTGTGCCTCTGTGCGAGCAGTGCCGTGGGCAGATGAGGCTGAGCAACAGCTTTCCAGGCTAGCCCCTTCTGCCTGCCAGCTATCTGCAGACGTTCGCATTTTCGGAGCAGGGCTGACGCAGGCTCCTGGCACAGACCACAAGAGCTACGTTTGAAGTTTGAGGTGGCAAGACAAGCAAGCAGACCCAGTCTCTGTGCCTCTGTGCGAGCACTGCCATGGGCAGATGAGGCTGAGCAACAGCTTTCCAGGCTAGCACCTTCTGGCTGCCAGCTATCTGCAGACGTTCGCACTTTCGGAGCAGGGCTGCGAAAGGAGCCTGGCTGGGACACCAAATTTCCCAGGCTACGTTTGAAGTATGAGGTGGCAAGACAAGCAAGTAGCCCCATTCCCTGTGCCTCTGTGCGAGCAGTGCCATGGGCAGATGAGGCTGAGCAACAGCTTTCCAGGATAGCCCCTTCTGCCTGCCAGCTATCTGCAGACGTTCGCACTTTCGGAGCAGGGCTGTGATAGGAGCCTGGCAGGGACACCACCATTCACAGAATGCGTTTGAAGTTTCAAGTGGCAAGTTAAGGAAGCAGCCCCATTCTCTGTGCCTCTATGCGAACAGTGCCATGGGCAGATGAGGCTGAACAACAGCTTTCCACTCTAGCACCTTCTGGCTGCCAGCTATCTGCAGACGTTCTCATTTCAAGAGCAGGGCTGCGAAAGGAGCCTAGCAGGTACACCATCTTTCCCAGGCTACGTTTGAAGTTTGAGGTGGCAAGACAAGTAAGGAGCCCCATTCTCTGTGCCTCTGTGCGAGCAGTGCCATGGGCAGATGAGGCTGAGCAACAGCTTTCCAGGCTAGCCCCTTCTGCCTGCCAGCTATCTGCAGACGTTCGCACTTTCGGAGCAGGGCTGTGATAGGAGCCTGGCAGGGACACCAGCATTCCCAGAATGCGTTTGAAGTTTCAAGTGGCAAGTTAAGGAAGCAGCCCCATTCTCTGTGCCTCTATGCGAACAGTGCCATGGGCAGATGAGGCTGAGCAACAGCTTTCCAGGCTAGCCCCTTCTGGCTGCCAGCTATCTGCAGACGTTCGCATTTCAAGAGCAGGGCTGCGAAAGGAGCCTAGCAGGTACACCATCTTTCCCAGGCTACGTTTGAAGTTTGAGGTGGCAAGACAAGCAAGGAGCCCCATTCTCTGTGCCTCTGTGCGAGCAGTGCCGTGGGCAGATGAGGCTGAGCAACAGCTTTCCAGGCTAGCCCCTTCTGCCTGCCAGCTATCTGCAGACGTTCGCATTTTCGGAGCAGGGCTGACGCAGGCTCCTGGCACAGACCACAAGAGCTACGTTTGAAGTTTGAGGTGGCAAGACAAGCAAGCAGACCCAGTCTCTGTGCCTCTGTGCGAGCACTGCCATGGGCAGATGAGGCTGAGCAACAGCTTTCCAGGCTAGCACCTTCTGGCTGCCAGCTATCTGCAGACGTTCGCACTTTCGGAGCAGGGCTGCGAAAGGAGCCTGGCTGGGACACCAACTTTCCCAGGCTACGTTTGAAGTATGAGGTGGCAAGACAAGCAAGTAGCCCCATTCCCTGTGCCTCTGTGCGAGCACTGCCATGGGCAGATGAGGCTGAGCAACAGCTTTCCACGCTAGCCCCTTCTGGCTGCCAGCTATCTGCAGACGTTCTCATTTCAAGAGCAGGGCTGCGAAAGGAGTCTAGCAGGTACACCATCTTTCCCAGGCTACGTTTGAAGTTTGAGGTGGCAAGACAAGTAAGGAGCCCCATTCTCTGTGCCTCTGTGCGAGCAGTGCCATGGGCAGATGAGGCTGAGCAACAGCTTTCCAGGCTAGCCCCTACTGCCTGCCAGCTATCTGCAGACGTTCGCACTTTCGGAGCAGGGCTGCGAAAGGAGCCTGGCTGGGACACCAACTTTCCCAGGCTACGTTTGAAGTATGAGGTGGCAAGACAAGCAAGTAGCCCCATTCCCTGTGCCTCTGTGCGAGCACTGCCATGGGCAGATGAGGCTGAGCAACAGCTTTCCAGGCTAGCCCCTTCTGGCTGCCAGCTATCTGCAGACGTTCGCACTTTCGGAGCAGGGCTGTGATAGGAGCCTGGCAGGGACACCAGCATTCCCAGAATGCGTTTGAAGTTTCAAGTGGCAAGTTAAGGAAGCAGCCCCATTCTGTGTGCCTCTATGCGAACAGTGCCATGGGCAGATGAGGCTGAGCAACAGCTTTCCACTCTAGCACCTTCTGGCTGCCAGCTATCTGCAGACGTTCTCATTTCAAGAGCAGGGCTGCGAAAGGAGCCTAGCAGGTACACCATCTTTCCCAGGCTACGTTTGAAGTTTGAGGTGGCAAGACAAGTAAGGAGCCCCATTCTCTGTGCCTCTGTGCGAGCAGTGCCATGGGCAGATGAGGCTGAGCAACAGCTTTCCAGGATAGCCCCTTCTGGCTGCCAGCTATCTGCAGACGTTCGCACTTTCGGAGCAGGGCTGTGATAGGAGCCTGGCAGGGACACCAGCATTGCCAGAATGCGTTTGAAGTTTCAAGTGGCAAGTTAAGGAAGCAGCCCCATTCTCTTTGCCTCTATGCGAACAGTGCCATGGGCAGATGAGGCTGAGCAACAGCTTTCCAGGCTAGCCCCTTCTGCCTGCCAGCTATCTGCAGACGTTCGCATTTCAAGAGCAGGGCTGCGAAAGGAGCCTAGCAGGTACACCATCTTTCCCAGGCTACGTTTGAAGTTTGAGGTGGCAAGACAAGCAAGGAGCCCCATTCTCTGTGCCTCTGTGCGAGCAGTGCCGTGGGCAGATGAGGCTGAGCAACAGCTTTCCAGGCTAGCCCCTTCTGCCTGCCAGCTATCTGCAGACGTTCGCATTTTCGGAGCAGGGCTGACGCAGGCTCCTGGCACAGACCACAAGAGCTACGTTTGAAGTTTGAGGTGGCAAGACAAGCAAGCAGACCCAGTCTCTGTGCCTCTGTGCGAGCACTGCCATGGGCAGATGAGGCTGAGCAACAGCTTTCCAGGCTAGCACCTTCTGGCTGCCAGCTATCTGCAGACGTTCGCACTTTCGGAGCAGGGCTGCGAAAGGAGCCTGGCTGGGACACCAACTTTCCCAGGCTACGTTTGAAGTATGAGGTGGCAAGACAAGCAAGTAGCCCCATTCCCTGTGCCTCTGTGCGAGCACTGCCATGGGCAGATGAGGCTGAGCAACAGCTTTCCACGCTAGCCCCTTCTGGCTGCCAGCTATCTGCAGACGTTCTCATTTCAAGAGCAGGGCTGCGAAAGGAGCCTAGCAGGTACACCATCTTTCCCAGGCTACGTTTGAAGTTTGAGGTGGCAAGACAAGTAAGGAGCCCCATTCTCTGTGCCTCTGTGCGAGCAGTGCCATGGGCAGATGAGGCTGAGCAACAGCTTTCCAGGATAGCCCCTTCTGGCTGCCAGCTATCTGCAGACGTTCGCACTTTCGGAGCAGGGCTGTGATAGGAGCCTGGCAGGGACACCAGCATTCCCAGAATGCGTTTGAAGTTTCAAGTGGCAAGTTAAGGAAGCAGCCCCATTCTCTGTGCCTCTATGCGAACAGTGCCATGGGCAGATGAGGCTGAGCAACAGCTTTCCAGGCTAGCCCCTTCTGCCTGCCAGCTATCTGCAGACGTTCGCATTTCAAGAGCAGGGCTGCGAAAGGAGCCTAGCAGGTACACCATCTTTCCCAGGCTACGTTTGAAGGAAGTTTGAGGTGGCAAGACAAGCAAGGAGCCCCATTCTCTGTGCCTCTGTGCGAGCAGTGCCGTGGGCAGATGAGGCTGAGCAACAGCTTTCCAGGCTAGCCCCTTCTGCCTGCCAGCTATCTGCAGACGTTCGCATTTTCGGAGCAGGGCTGACGCAGGCTCCTGGCACAGACCACAAGAGCTACGTTTGAAGTTTGAGGTGGCAAGACAAGCAAGCAGACCCAGTCTCTGTGCCTCTGTGCGAGCACTGCCATGGGCAGATGAGGCTGAGCAACAGCTTTCCAGGCTAGCCCCTTCTGGCTGCCAGCTATCTGCAGACGTTCGCACTTTCGGAGCAGGGCTGCGAAAGGAGCCTGGCTGGGACACCAACTTTCCCAGGCTACGTTTGAAGTATGAGGTGGCAAGACAAGCAAGTAGCCCCATTCCCTGTGCCTCTGTGCGAGCACTGCCATGGGCAGATGAGGCTGAGCAACAGCTTTCCACGCTAGCCCCTTCTGGCTGCCAGCTATCTGCAGACGTTCTCATTTCAAGAGCAGGGCTGCGAAAGGAGCCTAGCAGGTACACCATCTTTCCCAGGCTACGTTTGAAGTTTGAGGTGGCAAGACAAGTAAGGAGCCCCATTCTCTGTGCCTCTGTGCGAGCAGTGCCATGGGCAGATGAGGCTGAGCAACAGCTTTCCAGGCTAGCCCCTTCTGCCTGCCAGCTATCTGCAGACGTTCGCACTTTCGGAGCAGGGCTGTGATAGGAGCCTGGCAGGGACACCAGCATTCCCAGAATGCGTTTGAAGTTTCAAGTGGCAAGTTAAGGAAGCAGCCCCATTCTCTGTGCCTCTATGCGAACAGTGCCATGGGCAGATGAGGCTGAGCAACAGCTTTCCAGGATAGCACCTTCTGGCTGCCAGCTATCTGCAGACGTTCGCATTTCAAGAGCAGGGCTGCGAAAGGAGCCTGGCTGGGACACCAACTTTCCCAGGCCACGTTTGAAGTATGAGGTGGCAAGACAAGCAAGTAGCCCCATTCCCTGTGCCTCTGTGCGAGCAGTGCCATGGGCAGATGAGGCTGAGCAACAGCTTTCCACTCTAGCACCTTCTGGCTGCCAGCTATCTGCAGACGTTCTCATTTCAAGAGCAGGGCTGCAAAAGGAGCCTAGCAGGTACACCATCTTTCCCAGGCTACGTTTGAAGTTTGAGGTGGCAAGACAAGTAAGGAGCCCCATTCTCTGTGCCTCTGTGCGAGCAGTGCCATGGGCAGATGAGGCTGAGCAACAGCTTTCCAGGCTAGCCCCTTCTGCCTGCCAGCTATCTGCAGACGTTCGCACTTTCGGAGCAGGGCTGTGATAGGAGCCTGGCAGGGACACCAGCATTCCCAGAATGCGTTTGAAGTTTCAAGTGGCAAGTTAAGGAAGCAGCCCCATTCTCTGTGCCTCTATGCGAACAGTGCCATGGGCAGATGAGGCTGAGCAACAGCTTTCCAGGCTAGCACCTTCTGGCTGCCAGCTATCTGCAGACGTTCGCACTTTCGGAGCAGGGCTGCGAAAGGAGCCTGGCTGGGACACCAACTTTCCCAGGCTACGTTTGAAGTATGAGGTGGCAAGACAAGCAAGTAGCCCCATTCCCTGTGCCTCTGTGCGAGCACTGCCATGGGCAGATGAGGCTGAGCAACAGCTTTCCACGCTAGCCCCTTCTGGCTGTCAGCTATCTGCAGACGTTCTCATTTCAAGAGCAGTGCTGCGAAAGGAGCCTAGCAGGTACACCATCTTTCCCAGGCTACGTTTGAAGTTTGAGGTGGCAAGACAAGTAAGGAGCCCCATTCTCTGTGCCTCTGTGCGAGCAGTGCCATGGGCAGATGAGGCTGAGCAACAGCTTTCCAGGCTAGCCCCTACTGCCTGCCAGCTATCTGCAGACGTTCGCACTTTCGGAGCAGGGCTGTGATAGGAGCCTGGCAGGGACACCACCATTCCCAGAATGCGTTTGAAGTTTCAAGTGGCAAGTTAAGGAAGCAGCCCCATTCTCTGTGCCTCTATGCGAACAGTGCCATGGGCAGATGAGGCTGAGCAACAGATTTCCAGGCTAGCCCCTTCTGCCTGCCAGCTATCTGCAGACGTTCGCATTTTCGGAGCAGGGCTGACGCAGGCTCCTTGCACAGACCACAAGAGCTACGTTTGAAGTTTGAGGTGGCAAGACAAGCAAGCAGCCCCAGTCTCTGTGCCTCTGTGCGAGCAGTGCCATGGGCAGATGAGGCTGAGCAACAGCTTTCCAGGCTAGCCCCTTCTGGCTGCCAGCTATCTGCAGACGTTCGCATTTCAAGAGCAGGGCTGCGAAAGGAGCCTAGCAGGTACACCATCTTTCCCAGGCTACGTTTGAAGTTTGAGGTGGCAAGACAAGCAAGGAGCCCCATTCTCTGTGCCTCTGTGCGAGCAGTGCCGTGGGCAGATGAGGCTGAGCAACAGCTTTCCAGGCTAGCCCCTTCTGCCTGCCAGCTATCTGCAGACGTTCGCATTTTCGGAGCAGGGCTGACGCAGGCTCCTGGCACAGACCACAAGAGCTATGTTTGAAGTTTGAGGTGGCAAGACAAGCAAGCAGACCCAGTCTCTGTGCCTCTGTGCGAGCACTGCCATGGGCAGATGAGGCTGAGCAACAGCTTTCCACGCTAGCACCTTCTGCCTGCCAGCTATCTGCAGACGTTCGCACTTTCGGAGCAGGGCTGCGAAAGGAGCCTGGCTGGGACACCAACTTTCCCAGGCTACGTTTGAAGTATGAGGTGGCAAGACAAGCAAGTAGCCCCATTCCCTGTGCCTCTGTGCGAGCACTGCCATGGGCAGATGAGGCTGAGCAACAGCTTTCCACGCTAGCCCCTTCTGGCTGCCAGCTATCTGCCGACGTTCGCATTTCAAGAGCAGGGCTGCGAAAGGAGCCTAGCAGGTACACCATCTTTCCCAGGCTACGTTTGAAGTTTGAGGTGGCAAGACAAGCAAGGAGCCCCATTCTCTGTGCCTCTGTGCGAGCAGTGTCGTGGGCAGATGAGCCTGAGCAACAGCTTTCCAGGCTAGCCCCTTCTGCCTGCCAGCTATCTGCAGACGTTCGCATTTTCGGAGCAGGGCTGACGCAGGCTCCTGGCACAGACCACAAGAGCTACGTTTGAAGTTTGAGGTGGCAAGACAAGCAAGCAGCCCCATTCTCTGTGCCTCTGTGCGAGCACTGCCATGGGCAGATGAGGCTGAGCAACAGCTTTCCAGGCTAGCACCTTCTGGCTGCCAGCTATCTGCAGACGTTCGCACTTTCGGAGCAGGGCTGCGAAAGGAGCCTGGCTGGGACACCAACTTTCCCAGGCTACGTTTGAAGTATGAGGTGGCAAGACAAGCAAGTAGCCCCATTCCCTGTGCCTCTGTGCGAGCACTGCCATGGGCAGATGAGGCTGAGCAACAGCTTTCCAGGCTAGCCCCTTCTGGCTGCCAGCTATCTGCAGACGTTCGCACTTTCGGAGCAGGGCTGTGATAGGAGCCTGGCAGGGACACCACCATTCCCAGAATGCGTTTGAAGTTTCAAGTGGCAAGTTAAGGAAGCAGCCCCATTCTCTGTGCCTCTATGCGAACAGTGCCATGGGCAGATGAGGCTGAGCAACAGCTTTCCAGGCTAGCACCTTCTGGCTGCCAGCTATCTGCAGACGTTCTCATTTCAAGAGCAGGGCTGCAAAAGGAGCCTAGCAGGTACACCATCTTTCCCAGGCTACGTTTGAAGTTTGAGGTGGCAAGACAAGTAAGGAGCCCCATTCTCTGTGCCTCTGTGCGAGCAGTGCCATGGGCAGATGAGGCTGAGCAACAGCTTTCCAGGCTAGCCCCTTCTGGCTGCCAGCTATCTGCAGACGTTCGCACTTTCGGAGCAGGGCTGTGATAGGAGCCTGGCAGGGACACCAGCATTCCCAGAATGCGTTTGAAGTTTCAAGTGGCAAGTTAAGGAAGCAGCCCCATTCTCTGTGCCTCTATGCGAACAGTGCCATGGGCAGATGAGGCTGAGCAACAGATTTCCAGGCTAGCCCCTTCTGCCTGCCAGCTATCTGCAGACGTTCGCATTTCAAGAGCAGGGCTGCGAAAGGAGCCTAGCAGGTACACCATCTTTCCCAGGCTACGTTTGAAGTTTGAGGTGGCAAGACAAGCAAGGAGCCCCATTCTCTGTGCCTCTGTGCGAGCAGTGCCGTGGGCAGATGAGGCTGAGCAACAGCTTTCCAGGCTAGCCCCTTCTGCCTGCCAGCTATCTGCAGACGTTCGCATTTTCGGAGCAGGGCTGACGCAGGCTCCTGGCACAGACCACAAGAGCTACGTTTGAAGTTTGAGGTGGCAAGACAAGCAAGCAGCCCCAGTCTCTGTGCCTCTGTGCGAGCAGTGCCATCGGCAGATGAGGCTGAGCAACAGCTTTCCAGGCTAGCCCCTTCTGGCTGCCAGCTATCTGCAGACGTTCGCATTTCAAGAGCAGGGCTGCGAAAGGAGACTAGCAGGTACACCATCTTTCCCAGGCTACGTTTGAAGTTTGAGGTGGCAAGACAAGCAAGGAGCCCCATTCTCTGTGCCTCTGTGCGAGCAGTGCCGTGGGCAGATGAGGCTGAGCAACAGCTTTCCAGGCTAGCCCCTTCTGCCTGCCAGCTATCTGCAGACGTTCGCATTTTCGGAGCAGGGCTGACGCAGGCTCCTGGCACAGTACACAAGAGCTACGTTTGAAGTTTGAGGTGGCAAGACAAGCAAGCAGCCCCAGTCTCTGTGCCTCTGTGCGAGCACTGCCATGGGCAGATGAGGCTGAGCAACAGCTTTCCATGCTAGCACCTTCTGCCTGCCAGCTATCTGCAGACGTTCGCACTTTCGGAGCAGGGCTGCGAAAGGAGCCTGGCTGGGACACCAACTTTCCCAGGCTACGTTTGAAGTATGAGGTGGCAAGACAAGCAAGTAGCCCCATTCCCTGTGCCTCTGTGCGAGCAGTGCCATGGGCAGATGAGGCTGAGCAACAGCTTTCCAGGATAGCCCCTTCTGGCTGCCAGCTATCTGCAGACGTTCGCACTTTCGGAGCAGGGCTGTGATAGGAGCCTGGCAGGGACACCACCATTCCCAGAATGCGTTTGAAGTTTCAAGTGGCAAGTTAAGGAAGCAGCCCCATTCTGTGTGCCTCTATGCGAACAGTGCCATGGGCAGATGAGGCTGAGCAACAGCTTTCCAGGATAGCCCCTTCTGGCTGCCAGCTATCTGCAGACGTTCGCACTTTCGGAGCAGGGCTGTGATAGGAGCCTGGCAGGGACACCAGCATTCCCAGAATGCGTTTGAAGTTTCAAGTGGCAAGTTAAGGAAGCAGCCCCATTCTCTGTGCCTCTATGCGAACAGTGCCATGGGCAGATGAGGCTGAGCAACAGCTTTCCAGGCTAGCCCCTTCTGCCTGCCAGCTATCTGCAGACGTTCGCATTTCAAGAGCAGGGCTGCGAAAGGAGCCTAGCAGGTACACCATCTTTCCCAGGCTACGTTTGAAGTTTGAGGTGGCAAGACAAGCAAGGAGCCCCATTCTCTGTGCCTCTGTGCGAGCAGTGTCGTGGGCAGATGAGCCTGAGCAACAGCTTTCCAGGCTAGCCCCTTCTGCCTGCCAGCTATCTGCAGACGTTCGCATTTTCGGAGCAGGGCTGACGCAGGCTCCTGGCACAGACCACAAGAGCTACGTTTGAAGTTTGAGGTGGCAAGACAAGCAAGCAGCCCCATTCTCTGTGCCTCTGTGCGAGCAGTGTCGTGGGGAGATGAGGCTGAGCAACAGCTTTCCAGGCTAGCACCTTCTGGCTGCCAGCTATCTGCAGACGTTCGCACTTTCGGAGCAGGGCTGCGAAAGGAGCCTGGCTGGGACACCAACTTTCCCAGGCTACGTTTGAAGTATGAGGTGGCAAGACAAGCAAGTAGCCCCATTCCCTGTGCCTCTGTGCGAGCACTGCCATGGGCAGATGAGGCTGAGCAACAGCTTTCCAGGATAGCCCCTTCTGGCTGCCAGCTATCTGCAGACGTTCGCACTTTCGGAGCAGGGCTGTGATAGGAGCCTGGCAGGGACACCACCATTCCCAGAATGCGTTTGAAGTTTCAAGTGGCAAGTTAAGGAAGCAGCCCCATTCTCTGTGCCTCTATGCGAACAGTGCCATGGGCAGATGAGGCTGAGCAACAGCTTTCCACTCTAGCACCTTCTGGCTGCCAGCTATCTGCAGACGTTCTCATTTCAAGAGCAGGGCTGCGAAAGGAGCCTAGCAGGTACACCATCTTTCCCAGGCTACGTTTGAAGTTTGAGGTGGCAAGACAAGTAAGGAGCCCCATTCTCTGTGCCTCTGTGCGAGCAGTGCCATGGGCAGATGAGGCTGAGCAACAGCTTTCCAGGATAGCCCCTTCTGGCTGCCAGCTATCTGCAGACGTTCGCACTTTCGGAGCAGGGCTGTGATAGGAGCCTGGCAGGGACACCAGCATTCCCAGAATGCGTTTGAAGTTTCAAGTGGCAAGTTAAGGAAGCAGCCCCATTCTCTGTGCCTCTATGCGAACAGTGCCATGGGCAGATGAGGATGAGCAACAGCTTTCCAGGCTAGCCCCTTCTGCCTGCCAGCTATCTGCAGACGTTCGCATTTCAAGAGCAGGGCTGCGAAAGGAGCCTAGCAGGTACACCATCTTTCCCAGGCTACGTTTGAAGTATGAGGTGGCAAGACAAGCAAGTAGCCCCATTCCCTGTGTCTCTGTGCGAGCACTGCCATGGGCAGATGAGGCTGAGCAACAGCTTTCCACTCTAGCACCTTCTGGCTGCCAGCTATCTGCAGACGTTCTCATTTCAAGAGCAGGGCTGTTAAAGGAGCCTAGCAGGTACACCATCTTTCCCAGGCTACGTTTGAAGTTTGAGGTGGCAAGACAAGCAAGGAGCCCCATTCTCTGTGCCTCTGTGCGAGCAGTGCCGTGGGCAGATGAGGCTGAGCAACAGCTTTCCAGGCTAGCCCCTTCTGCCTGCCAGCTATCTGCAGACGTTCGCATTTTCGGAGCAGGGCTGACGCAGGATCCTGGCACAGACCACAAGAGCTACGTTTGAAGTTTGAGGTGGCAAGACAACCAAGCAGCCCCATTCTCTGTGCCTCTGTGCGAGCACTGCCATGGGCAGATGAGGCTGAGCAACAGCTTTCCAGGCTAGCACCTTCTGCCTGCCAGCTATCTGCAGACGTTCGCACTTTCGGAGCAGGGCTGCGAAAGGAGCCTGGCTGGGACACCAACTTTCCCAGGCTACGTTTGAAGTATGAGGTGGCAAGACAAGCAAGTAGCCCCATTCCCTGTGCCTCTGTGCGAGCAGTGCCATGGGCAGATGAGGCTGAGCAACAGCTTTCCTGGATAGCCCCTTCTGCCTGCCAGCTATCTGCAGACGTTCGCACTTTCGGAGCAGGGCTGTGATAGGAGCCTGGCAGGGACACCAGCATTCCCAGAATGCGTTTGAAGTTTCAAGTGGCAAGTTAAGGAAGCAGCCCCATTCTCTGTGCCTCTATGCGAACAGTGCCATGGGCAGATGAGGCTGAGCAACAGCTTTCCACTCTAGCACCTTCTGCCTGCCAGCTATCTGCAGACGTTCGCATTTCAAGAGCAGGGCTGCGAAAGGAGCCTAGCAGGTACACCATCTTTCCCAGGCTACGTTTGAAGTTTGAGGTGGCAAGACAAGCAAGCAGACCCATTCTCTGTGCCTCTGTGCGAGCACTGCCATGGGCAGATGAGGCTGAGCAACAGCTTTCCAGGATAGCCCCTTCTGGCTGCCAGCTATCTGCAGACGTTCGCACTTTCGGAGCAGGGCTGTGATAGGAGACTGGCAGGGACACCACCATTCCCAGCATGCGTTTGAGGCTTCAAGTGGCAAGATAACCAAGCAGCCCCAGTATCTGTGCCTCTGTGCGAGCACTGCCATGGGCAGATGAGGCTGAGCAACAGATTTCCAGGCTAGCCCCTTCTGCCTGCCAGCTATCTGCAGACGTTCGCATTTCAAGAGCAGGGCTGCGAAAGGAGCCTAGCAGGTACACCATCTTTCCCAGGCTACGTTTGAAGTTTGAGGTGGCAAGACAAGCAAGGAGCCCCATTCTCTGTGCCTCTGTGCGAGCAGTGCCGTGGGCAGATGAGGCTGAGCAACAGCTTTCCAGGCTAGCCCCTTCTGCCTGCCAGCTATCTGCAGACGTTCGCATTTTCGGAGCAGGGCTGACGCAGGCTCCTGGCACAGACCACAAGAGCTACGTTTGAAGTTTGAGGTGGCAAGACAAGCAAGCAGCCCCAGTCTCTGTGCCTCTGTGCGAGCACTGCCATGGGCAGATGAGGCTGAGCAACAGCTTTCCACGCTAGCACCTTCTGCCTGCCAGCTATCTGCAGACGTTCGCACTTTCGGAGCAGGGCTGCGAAAGGAGCCTGGCTGGGACACCAACTTTCCCAGGCTACGTTTGAAGTATGAGGTGGCAAGACAAGCAAGTAGCCCCATTCCCTGTGCCTCTGTGCGAGCACTGCCATGGGCAGATGAGGCTGAGCAACAGCTTTCCACGCTAGCACCTTCTGGCTGCCAGCTATCTGCCGACGTTCGCATTTCAAGAGCAGGGCTGCGAAAGGAGCCTAGCAGGTACACCATCTTTCCCAGGCTACGTTTGAAGTTTGAGGTGGCAAGACAAGCAAGGAGCCCCATTCTCTGTGCCTCTGTGCGAGCAGTGCCGTGGGCAGATGAGGCTGAGCAACAGCTTTCCAGGCTAGCCCCTTCTGCCTGCCAGCTATCTGCAGACGTTCGCATTTTCGGAGCAGGGCTGCGCAGGCTCCTGGCACAGACCACAAGAGCTACGTTTGAAGTTTGAGGTGGCAAGACAAGCAAGCAGACCCAGTCTCTGTGCCTCTGTGCGAGCACTGCCATGGGCAGATGAGGCTGAGCAACAGCTTTCCAGGCTAGCACCTTCTGGCTGCCAGCTATCTGCAGACGTTCGCACTTTCGGAGCAGGGCTGCGAAAGGAGCCTGGCTGGGACACCAACTTTCCCAGGCTACGTTTGAAGTATGAGGTGGCAAGACAAGCAAGTAGCCCCATTCCCTGTGCCTCTGTGCGAGCACTGCCATGGGCAGATGAGGCTGAGCAACAGCTTTCCACGCTAGCACCTTCTGGCTGCCAGCTATCTGCAGACGTTCGCACTTTCGGAGCAGGGCTGTGATAGGAGCCTGGCAGGGACACCACCATTCCCAGAATGCGTTTGAAGTTTCAAGTGGCAAGTTAAGGAAGCAGCCCCATTCTGTGTGCCTCTATGCGAACAGTGCCATGGGCAGATGAGGCTGAGCAACAGCTTTCCAGGATAGCCCCTTCTGGCTGCCAGCTATCTGCAGACGTTCGCACTTTCGGAGCAGGGCTGAGATAGGAGCCTGGCAGGGACACCAGCATTCCCAGAATGCGTTTGAAGTTTCAAGTGGCAAGTTAAGGAAGCAGCCCCATTCTCTGTGCCTCTATGCGAACAGTGCCATGGGCAGATGAGGCTGAGCAACAGCTTTCCAGGCTAGCCCCTTCTGCCTGCCAGCTATCTGCAGACGTTCGCATTTCAAGAGCAGGGCTGCGAAAGGAGCCTAGCAGGTACACCATCTTTCCCAGGCTACGTTTGAAGTTTGAGGTGGCAAGACAAGCAAGGAGCCCCATTCTCTGTGCCTCTGTGCGAGCAGTGTCGTGGGCAGATGAGCCTGAGCAACAGCTTTCCAGGCTAGCCCCTTCTGCCTGCCAGCTATCTGCAGACGTTCGCATTTTCGGAGCAGGGCTGACGCAGGCTCCTGGCACAGACCACAAGAGCTACGTTTGAAGTTTGAGGTGGCAAGACAAGCAAGCAGACCCAGTCTCTGTGCCTCTGTGCGAGCACTGCCATGGGCAGATGAGGCTGAGCAACAGCTTTCCAGGCTAGCACCTTCTGGCTGCCAGCTATCTGCAGACGTTCGCACTTTCGGAGCAGGGCTGCGAAAGGAGCCTGGCTGGGACACCAACTTTCCCAGGCTACGTTTGAAGTATGAGGTGGCAAGACAAGCAAGTAGCCCCATTCCCTGTGCCTCTGTGCGAGCACTGCCATGGGCAGATGAGGCTGAGCAACAGCTTTCCAGGATAGCCCCTTCTGGCTGCCAGCTATCTGCAGACGTTCGCACTTTCGGAGCAGGGCTGTGATAGGAGCCTGGCAGGGACACCAGCATTCCCAGAATGCGTTTGAAGTTTCAATTGGCAAGTTAAGGAAGCAGCCCCATTCTCTGTGCCTCTATGCGAACAGTGCCATGGGCAGATGAGGCTGAGCAACAGCTTTCCAGGCTAGCCCCTTCTGCCTGCCAGCTATCTGCAGACGTTCGCAGTTTCGGAGCAGGGCTGACGCAGGCTCCTGGCACAGACCACAAGAGCTACGTTTGAAGTTTGAGGTGGCAAGACAAGCAAGCAGACCCAGTCTCTGTGCCTCTGTGCGAGCACTGCCATGGGCAGATGAGGCTGAGCAACAGCTTTCCAGGCTAGCACCTTCTGGCTGCCAGCTATCTGCAGACGTTCGCACTTTCGGAGCAGGGCTGCGAAAGGAGCCTGGCTGGGACACCAACTTTCCCAGGCTACGTTTGAAGTATGAGGTGGCAAGACAAGCAAGGAGCCCCATTCCCTGTGCCTCTGTGCGAGCACTGCCATGGGCAGATGAGGCTGAGCAACAGCTTTCCAGGATAGCCCCTTCTGGCTGCCAGCTATCTGCAGACGTTCGCACTTTCGGAGCAGGGCTGTGATAGGAGCCTGGCAGGGACACCACCATTCCCAGAATGCGTTTGAAGTTTCAAGTGGCAAGTTAAGGAAGCAGCCCCATTCTCTGTGCCTCTATGCGAACAGTGCCATGGGCAGATGAGGCTGAGCAACAGCTTTCCAGGCTAGCCCCTTCTGCCTGCCAGCTATCTGCAGACGTTCGCAGTTTCGGAGCAGGGCTGACGCAGGCTCCTGGCACAGACCACAAGAGCTACGTTTGAAGTTTGAGGTGGCAAGACAAGCAAGCAGACCCAGTCTCTGTGCCTCTGTGCGAGCACTGCCATGGGCAGATGAGGCTGAGCAACAGCTTTCCACGCTAGCACCTTCTGCCTGCCAGCTATCTGCAGACGTTCGCACTTTCGGAGCAGGGCTGCGAAAGGAGCCTGGCTGGGACACCAACTTTCCCAGGCTACGTTTGAAGTATGAGGTGGCAAGACAAGCAAGTAGCCCCATTCCCTGTGCCTCTGTGCGAGCACTGCCATGGGCAGATGAGGCTGAGCAACAGCTTTCCAGGCTAGCACCTTCTGGCTGCCAGCTATCTGCAGACGTTCGCACTTTCGGAGCAGGGCTGCGAAAGGAGCCTGGCTGGGACACCAACTTTCCCAGGCTACGTTTGAAGTATGAGGTGGCAAGACAAGCAAGTAGCCCCATTCCCTGTGCCTCTGTGCGAGCACTGCCATGGGTAGATGAGGCTGAGCAACAGCTTTCCAGGATAGCCCCTTCTGGCTGCCAGCTATCTGCAGACGTTCGCACTTTCGGAGCAGGGCTGTGATAGGAGCCTGGCAGGGACACCAGCATTCCCAGAATGCGTTTGAAGTTTCAAGTGGCAAGTTAAGGAAGCAGCCCCATTCTCTGTGCCTCTATGCGAACAGTGCCATGGGCAGATGAGGCTGAGCAACAGCTTTCCAGGCTAGCCCCTTCTGGCTGCCAGCTATCTGCAGACGTTCGCATTTCAAGAGCAGGGCTGCGAAAGGAGCCTAGCAGGTACACCATCTTTCCCAGGCTACGTTTGAAGTTTGAGGTGGCAAGACAAGCAAGGAGCCCCATTCTCTGTGCCTCTGTGCGAGCAGTGTCGTGGGCAGATGAGCCTGAGCAACAGCTTTCCAGGCTAGCCCCTTCTGCCTGCCAGCTATCTGCAGACGTTCGCATTTTCGGAGCAGGGCTGACGCAGGCTCCTGGCACAGACCACAAGAGCTACGTTTGAAGTTTGAGGTGGCAAGACAAGCAAGCAGACCCAGTCTCTGTGCCTCTGTGCGAGCACTGCCATGGGCAGATGAGGCTGAGCAACAGCTTTCCAGGCTAGCCCCTTCTGGCTGCCAGCTATCTGCAGACGTTCGCACTTTCGGAGCAGGGCTGCGAAAGGAGCCTGGCTGGGACACCATCTATCCCAGGATACGTTTGAAGTTTCAAGTGGCAAGTTAAGGAAGCAGCCCCATTCTCTGTGCCTCTATGCGAACAGTGCCATGGGCAGATGAGGCTGAGCAACAGCTTTCCAGGATAGCCCCTTCTGGCTGCCAGCTATCTGCAGACGTTCGCACTTTCGGAGCAGGGCTGTGATAGGAGCCTGGCAGGGACACCACCATTCCCAGAATGCGTTTGAAGTTTCAAGTGGCAAGTTAAGGAAGCAGCCCCATTCTCTGTGCCTCTATGCGAACAGTGCCATGGGCAGATGAGGCTGAGCAACAGCTTTCCAGGCTAGCACCTTCTGGCTGCCAGCTATCTGCGGACGTTCGCACTTTCGGAGCAGGGCTGTGATAGGAGCCTGGCAGGGACACCACCATTCCCAGCATGCATTTGAGGTTTCAAGTGGCAAGATAAGCAAGCAGTCCCAGTATCTGTGCCTCTGTGCGAGCACTGCCATGGGCAGATGAGGCTGAGCAACAGCTTTCCACGCTAGCACCTTCTGGCTGCCAGCTATCTGCAGACGTTCGCATTTTCGGGGCAGGGCTGCGAAAGGAGACTGGCTGGGACACGAACTTTCCCAGGCTACGTTTGAAGTTTGAGGTGGCAAGACAAGCAAGGAGCCCCATTCTCTGTGCCTCTGTGCGAGCAGTGTCGTGGGCAGATGAGCCTGAGCAACAGCTTTGCAGGCTAGCCCCTTCTGGCTGCCAGCTATCTGCAGACGTTCGCACTTTCGGAGCAGGGCTGTGATAGGAGACTGGCAGGGACACCACCATTCCCAGCATGCGTTTGAGGCTTCAAGTGGCAAGATAAGCAAGCAGCCCCAGTATCTGTGCCTCTGTGCGAGCACTGCCATGGGCAGATGAGGCTGAGCAACAGCTTTCCACACTAGCACCTTCTGGCTGCCAGGTATCTGCAGACGTTCGCACTTTCGGAGCAGGGCTGACGCAGGCTCCTGGCACAGACACCAAGAGCTACGTTTGAAATTTGAGGTGGCAAGACAAGCAAGCAGCCCCATTCTCTGTGCCTCTCTGCGAGCACTGCCATGGGCAGATGAGGCTGAGCAACAGCTTTCCAGGCTAGCACCTTCTGGCTGCCAGCTATCTGCAGACGTTCGCATTTTCGGGGCAGGGCTGCGAAAGGAGCCTGGCTGGACACGAACTTTCCCAGGCTACGTTTGTAGTTTGAGGTGGCAAGACAAGCAAGCAGCCCCAGTCTCTGTGCCTCTGTGCGAGCACTGCCATGGGCAGATGAGGCTGAGCAACAGCTTTCCAGGCTAGCCCCTTCTGCCTGCCAGCTATCTGCAGACGTTCGCATTTTCGGAGCAGGGCTGACGCAGGCTCCTGGCACAGACCACAAGAGCTACGTTTGAAGTTTGAGGTGGCAAGACAAGCAAGCAGACCCAGTCTCTGTGCCTCTGTGCGAGCACTGCCATGGGCAGATGAGGCTGAGCAACAGCTTTCCAGGCTAGCACCTTCTGGCTGCCAGCTATCTGCAGACGTTCGCACTTTCGGAGCAGGGCTGCGAAAGGAGCCTGGCTGGGACACCAACTTTCCCAGACTACGTTTGAAGTATGAGGTGGCAAGACAAGCAAGTAGCCCCATTCCCTGTGCCTCTGTGCGAGCACTGCCATGGGCAGATGAGGCTGAGCAACAGCTTTCCACGCTAGCACCTTCTGGCTGCCAGCTATCTGCAGACGTTCTCATTTCAAGAGCAGGGCTGCGAAAGGAGCCTGGCTGGGACACCAACTTTCCCAGGCTACGTTTGAAGTTTGAGGTGGCAAGACAAGTAAGGAGCCCCATTCTCTGTGCCTCTGTGCGAGCAGTGCCATGGGCAGATGAGGCTGAGCAACAGCTTTCCTGGATAGCCCCTTCTGCCTGCCAGCTATCTGCAGACGTTCGCACTTTCGGAGCAGGGCTGTGATAGGAGCCTGGCAGGGACACCAGCATTCCCAGAATGCGTTTGAAGTTTCAAGTGGCAAGTTAAGGAAGCAGCCCCATTCTCTGTGCCTCTAGGCGAACAGTGCCATGGGCAGATGAGGCTGAGCAACAGCTTTCCAGGCTAGCCCCTTCTGCCTGCCAGCTATCTGCAGACGTTCGCATGTTCGGAGCAGGGCTGACGCAGGCTCCTGGCACAGACCACAAGAGCTACGTTTGAAGTTTGAGGTGGCAAGACAAGCAAGCAGACCCAGTCTCTGTGCCTCTGTGCGAGCACTGCCATGGGCAGATGAGGCTGAGCAACAGCTTTCCAGGCTAGCACCTTCTGGCTGCCAGCTATCTGCAGACGTTCGCACTTTCGGAGCAGGGCTGTGATAGGAGCCTGGCAGGGACACCACCATTCCCAGCATGCGTTTGAGGTTTCAAGTGGCAAGATAAGCAAGCAGCCCCAGTATCTGTGCCTCTGTGCGAGCACTGTCATGGGCAGATGAGGCTGAGCAACTGCTTTCCACACTAGCACCTTCTGGCTGCCAGCTATCTGCAGACGTTCGCATTTTCGGGGCAGGGCTGCGAAAGGAGACTGGCTGGGACACGAACTTTCCCAGGCTACGTTTGAAGTTTGAGGTGGCAAGACAAGCAAGGAGCCCCATTCTCTGTGCCTCTGTGCGAGCAGTGCCGTGGGCAGATGAGGCTGAGCAACAGCTTTCCAGGCTAGCCCCTTCTGCCTGCCAGCTATCTGCAGACGTTCGCATTTTCGGAGCAGGGCTGACGCAGGCTCCTGGCACAGACCACAAGAGCTACGTTTGAAGTTTGAGGTGGCAAGACAAGCAAGCAGACCCAGTCTCTGTGCCTCTGTGCGAGCACTGCCATGGGCAGATGAGGCTGAGCAACAGCTTTCCACGCTAGCACCTTCTGGCTGCCAGCTATCTGCAGACGTTCGCACTTTCGGAGCAGGGCTGCGAAAGGAGCCTGGCTGGGACACCAACTTTCCCAGGCTACGTTTGAAGTATGAGGTGGCAAGACAAGCAAGTAGCCCCATTCCCTGTGCCTCTGTGCGAGCAGTGCCATGGGCAGATGAGGCTGAGCAACAGCTTTCCAGGATAGCCCCTTCTGGCTGCCAGCTATCTGCAGACGTTCGCACTTTCGGAGCAGGGCTGTGATAGGAGCCTGGCAGGGACACCACCATTCCCAGAATGCGTTTGAAGTTTCAAGTGGCAAGTTAAGGAAGCAGCCCCATTCTCTGTGCCTCTATGCGAACAGTGCCATGGGCAGATGAGGCTGAGCAACAGCTTTCCAGGCTAGCCCCTTCTGCCTGCCAGCTATCTGCAGACGTTCGCAGTTTCGGAGCAGGGCTGACGCAGGCTCCTGGCACAGACCACAAGAGCTACGTTTGAAGTTTGAGGTGGCAAGACAAGCAAGCAGACCCAGTCTCTGTGCCTCTGTGCGAGCACTGCCATGGGCAGATGAGGCTGAGCAACAGCTTTCCAGGCTAGCACCTTCTGGCTGCCAGCTATCTGCAGACGTTCGCACTTTCGGAGCAGGGCTGTGATAGGAGCCTGGCAGGGACACCACCATTCCCAGCATGCGTTTGAGGTTTCAAGTGGCAAGATAAGCAAGCAGCCCCAGTATCTGTGCCTCTGTGCGAGCACTGCCATGGGCAGATGAGGCTGAGCAACAGCTTTCCAGGCTAGCACCTTCTGGCTGCCAGCTATCTGCAGACGTTCGCATTTTCGGGGCAGGGCTGCGAAAGGAGACTGGCTGGGACACGAACTTTCCCATTCTACGTTTGAAGTTTGAGGTGGCAAGACAAGCAAGGAGCCCCATTCTCTGTGGCTCTGTGCGAGCAGTGCCGTTGGCAGATGAGCCTGAGCAACAGCTTTCCAGGCTAGCACCTTCTGGCTGCCAGCTATCTGCAGACGTTGTCATTTCAAGAGCAGGGCTGCGAAAGGAGCCTAGAAGGTACACCATCTTTCCCAGGCTACGTTTGAAGTTTGAGGTGGCAAGACAAGTAAGGAGCCCCATTCTCTGTGCCTCTGTGCGAGCAGTGCCATGGGCAGATGAGGCTGAGCAACAGCTTTCCTGGATAGCCCCTTCTGCCTGCCAGCTATCTGCAGACGTTCGCACTTTCGGAGCAGGGCTGTGATAGGAGCCTGGCAGGGACACCAGCATTCCCAGAATGCGTTTGAAGTTTCAAGTGGCAAGTTAAGGAAGCAGCCCCATTCTCTGTGCCTCTATGCGAACAGTGCCATGGGCAGATGAGGCTGAGCAACAGCTTTCCAGGCTAGCCCCTTCTGGCTGCCAGCTATCTGCAGACGTTCGCATTTCAAGAGCAGGGCTGCGAAAGGAGCCTAGCACGTACACCATCTTTCCCAGGCTACGTTTGAAGTTTGAGGTGGCAAGACAAGCAAGGAGCCCCATTCTCTGTGCCCCTGTGCGAGCAGTGCCGTGGGCAGATGAGGCTGAGCAACAGCTTTCCAGGCTAGCCCCTTCTGCCTGCCAGCTATCTGCAGACGTTCGCATTTTCGGAGCAGGGCTGCCGCAGGCTCCTGGCACAGACCACAAGAGCTACGTTTGAAGTTTGAAGTGCCAAGACAAGCAAGCAGACCCAGTCTCTGTGCCTCTGTGCGAGCACTGCCATGGGCAGATGAGGCTGAGCAACAGCTTTCCACGCTAGCACCTTCTGGCTGCCAGCTATCTGCAGACGTTCGCACTTTCGGAGCAGGGCTGCGAAAGGAGCCTGGCTCTGACACCAACTTTCCCAGGCTACGTTTGAAGTATGAGGTGGCAAGACAAGCAAGTAGCCCCATTCCCTGTGCCTCTGTGCGAGCAGTGCCATGGGCAGATGAGGCTGAGCAACAGCTTTCCAGGATAGCCCCTTCTGGCTGCCAGCTATCTGCAGACGTTCGCACTTTCGGAGCAGGGCTGTGATAGGAGCCTGGCAGGGACACCACCATTCCCAGAATGCGTTTGAAGTTTCAAGTGGCAAGTTAAGGAAGCAGCCCCATTCTCTGTGCCTCTATGCGAACAGTGCCATGGGCAGATGAGGCTGAGCAACAGCTTTCCAGGCTAGCCCCTTCTGCCTGCCAGCTATCTGCAGACGTTCGCAGTTTCGGAGCAGGGCTGACGCAGGCTCCTGGCACAGACCACAAGAGCTACGTTTGAAGTTTGAGGTGGCAAGACAAGCAAGCAGACCCAGTCTCTGTGCCTCTGTGCGAGCACTGCCATGGGCAGATGAGGCTGAGCAACAGCTTTCCAGGCTAGCACCTTCTGGCTGCCAGCTATCTGCGGACGTTCGCACTTTCGGAGCAGGGCTGTGATAGGAGCCTGGCAGGGACACCACCATTCCCAGCATGCATTTGAGGTTTCAAGTGGCAAGATAAGCAAGCAGTCCCAGTATCTGTGCCTCTGTGCGAGCACTGCCATGGGCAGATGAGGCTGAGCAACAGCTTTCCACGCTAGCACCTTCTGGCTGCCAGCTATCTGCAGACGTTCGCATTTTCGGGGCAGGGCTGCGAAAGGAGACTGGCTGGGACACGAACTTTCCCAGGCTACGTTTGAAGTTTGAGGTGGCAAGACAAGCAAGGAGCCCCATTCTCTGTGCCTCTGTGCGAGCAGTGTCGTGGGCAGATGAGCCTGAGCAACAGCTTTCCAGGCTAGCACCTTCTGGCTGCCAGCTATCTGCAGACGTTCGCACTTTCGGAGCAGGGCTGTGATAGGAGACTGGCAGGGACACCACCATTCCCAGCATGCGTTTGAGGCTTCAAGTGGCAAGATAAGCAAGCAGCCCCAGTATCTGTGCCTCTGTGCGAGCACTGCCATGGGCAGATGAGGCTGAGCAACAGCTTTCCACACTAGCACCTTCTGGCTGCCAGCTATCTGCAGACGTTCGCACTTTCGGAGCAGGGCTGACGCAGGCTCCTGGCACAGACACCAAGAGCTACGTTTGAAATTTGAGGTGGCAAGACAAGCAAGCAGCCCCATTCTCTGTGCCTCTCTGCGAGCACTGCCATGGGCAGATGAGGCTGAGCAACAGCTTTCCAGGCTAGCACCTTCTGGCTGCCAGCTATCTGCAGACGTTCGCATTTTCGGGGCAGGGCTGCGAAAGGAGCCTGGCTGGACACGAACTTTCCCAGGCTACGTTTGTAGTTTGAGGTGGCAAGACAAGCAAGCAGCCCCAGTCTCTGTGCCTCTGTGCGAGCACTGCCATGGGCAGATGAGGCTGAGCAACAGCTTTCCAGGCTAGCCCCTTCTGCCTGCCAGCTATCTGCAGACGTTCGCATTTTCGGAGCAGGGCTGACGCAGGCTCCTGGCACAGACCACAAGAGCTACGTTTGAAGTTTGAGGTGGCAAGACAAGCAAGCAGACCCAGTCTCTGTGCCTCTGTGCGAGCACTGCCATGGGCAGATGAGGCTGAGCAACAGCTTTCCAGGCTAGCACCTTCTGGCTGCCAGCTATCTGCAGACGTTCGCACTTTCGGAGCAGGGCTGCGAAAGGAGCCTGGCTGGGACACCAACTTTCCCAGACTACGTTTGAAGTATGAGGTGGCAAGACAAGCAAGTAGCCCCATTCCCTGTGCCTCTGTGCGAGCACTGCCATGGGCAGATGAGGCTGAGCAACAGCTTTCCACGCTAGCACCTTCTGGCTGCCAGCTATCTGCAGACGTTCTCATTTCAAGAGCAGGGCTGCGAAAGGAGCCTGGCTGGGACACCAACTTTCCCAGGCTACGTTTGAAGTTTGAGGTGGCAAGACAAGTAAGGAGCCCCATTCTCTGTGCCTCTGTGCGAGCAGTGCCATGGGCAGATGAGGCTGAGCAACAGCTTTCCTGGATAGCCCCTTCTGCCTGCCAGCTATCTGCAGACGTTCGCACTTTCGGAGCAGGGCTGTGATAGGAGCCTGGCAGGGACACCAGCATTCCCAGAATGCGTTTGAAGTTTCAAGTGGCAAGTTAAGGAAGCAGCCCCATTCTCTGTGCCTCTAGGCGAACAGTGCCATGGGCAGATGAGGCTGAGCAACAGCTTTCCAGGCTAGCCCCTTCTGCCTGCCAGCTATCTGCAGACGTTCGCATGTTCGGAGCAGGGCTGACGCAGGCTCCTGGCACAGACCACAAGAGCTACGTTTGAAGTTTGAGGTGGCAAGACAAGCAAGCAGACCCAGTCTCTGTGCCTCTGTGCGAGCACTGCCATGGGCAGATGAGGCTGAGCAACAGCTTTCCAGGCTAGCACCTTCTGGCTGCCAGCTATCTGCAGACGTTCGCACTTTCGGAGCAGGGCTGTGATAGGAGCCTGGCAGGGACACCACCATTCCCAGCATGCGTTTGAGGTTTCAAGTGGCAAGATAAGCAAGCAGCCCCAGTATCTGTGCCTCTGTGCGAGCACTGTCATGGGCAGATGAGGCTGAGCAACTGCTTTCCACACTAGCACCTTCTGGCTGCCAGCTATCTGCAGACGTTCGCATTTTCGGGGCAGGGCTGCGAAAGGAGACTGGCTGGGACACGAACTTTCCCAGGCTACGTTTGAAGTTTGAGGTGGCAAGACAAGCAAGGAGCCCCATTCTCTGTGCCTCTGTGCGAGCAGTGCCGTGGGCAGATGAGGCTGAGCAACAGCTTTCCAGGCTAGCCCCTTCTGGCTGCCAGCTATCTGCAGACGTTCGCATTTTCGGAGCAGGGCTGACGCAGGCTCCTGGCACAGACCACAAGAGCTACGTTTGAAGTTTGAGGTGGCAAGACAAGCAAGCAGACCCAGTCTCTGTGCCTCTGTGCGAGCACTGCCATGGGCAGATGAGGCTGAGCAACAGCTTTCCACGCTAGCACCTTCTGGCTGCCAGCTATCTGCAGACGTTCGCACTTTCGGAGCAGGGCTGCGAAAGGAGCCTGGCTGGGACACCAACTTTCCCAGGCTACGTTTGAAGTATGAGGTGGCAAGACAAGCAAGTAGCCCCATTCCCTGTGCCTCTGTGCGAGCAGTGCCATGGGCAGATGAGGCTGAGCAACAGCTTTCCAGGATAGCCCCTTCTGGCTGCCAGCTATCTGCAGACGTTCGCACTTTCGGAGCAGGGCTGTGATAGGAGCCTGGCAGGGACACCACCATTCCCAGAATGCGTTTGAAGTTTCAAGTGGCAAGTTAAGGAAGCAGCCCCATTCTCTGTGCCTCTATGCGAACAGTGCCATGGGCAGATGAGGCTGAGCAACAGCTTTCCAGGCTAGCCCCTTCTGCCTGCCAGCTATCTGCAGACGTTCGCAGTTTCGGAGCAGGGCTGACGCAGGCTCCTGGCACAGACCACAAGAGCTACGTTTGAAGTTTGAGGTGGCAAGACAAGCAAGCAGACCCAGTCTCTGTGCCTCTGTGCGAGCACTGCCATGGGCAGATGAGGCTGAGCAACAGCTTTCCAGGCTAGCACCTTCTGGCTGCCAGCTATCTGCAGACGTTCGCACTTTCGGAGCAGGGCTGTGATAGGAGCCTGGCAGGGACACCACCATTCCCAGCATGCGTTTGAGGTTTCAAGTGGCAAGATAAGCAAGCAGCCCCAGTATCTGTGCCTCTGTGCGAGCACTGCCATGGGCAGATGAGGCTGAGCAACAGCTTTCCAGGCTAGCACCTTCTGGCTGCCAGCTATCTGCAGACGTTCGCATTTTCGGGGCAGGGCTGCGAAAGGAGACTGGCTGGGACACGAACTTTCCCATTCTACGTTTGAAGTTTGAGGTGGCAAGACAAGCAAGGAGCCCCATTCTCTGTGGCTCTGTGCGAGCAGTGCCGTGGGCAGATGAGCCTGAGCAACAGCTTTCCAGGCTAGCACCTTCTGGCTGCCAGCTATCTGCAGACGTTCGCACTTTCGGAGCAGGGCTGTGATAGGAGACTGGCAGGGACACCACCATTCCCAGCATGCGTTTGAGGCTTCAAGTGGCAAGATAACCAAGCAGCCCCAGTATCTGTGCCTCTGTGCGAGCACTGCCATGGGCAGATGAGGCTGAGCAACAGCTTTCCACACTAGCACCTTCTGGCTGCCAGCTATCTGCAGACGTTCGCACTTTCGGAGCAGGGCTGCGAAAGGAGCCTGGCTGGGACACCAACTTTCCCAGGCTACGTTTGAAGTATGAGGTGGCAAGACAAGCAAGTAGCCCCATTCCCTGTGCCTCTGTGCGAGCACTGCCATGGGCAGATGAGGCTGAGCAACAGCTTTCCACGCTAGCACCTTCTGGCTGCCAGCTATCTGCAGACGTTCGCATTTCAAGAGCAGGGCTGCGAAAGGAGCCTAGCAGGTACACCATCTTTCCCAGGCTACGTTTGAAGTTTGAGGTGGCAAGACAAGCAAGGAGCCCCATTCTCTGTGCCTCTGTGCGAGCAGTGCCGTGGGCAGATGAGGCTGAGCAACAGCTTTCCAGGCTAGCCCCTTCTGCCTGCCAGCTATCTGCAGACGTTCGCATTTTCGGAGCAGGGCTGACGCAGGCTCCTGGCACAGACACCAAGAGTTACGTTTGAAATTTGAGGTGGCAAGACAAGCAAGCAGCCCCATTCTCTGTGCCTCTCTGCGAGCACTGCCATGGGCAGATGAGGCTGAGCAACAGCTTTCCAGGCTAGCACCTTCTGGCTGCCAGCTATCTGCAGACGTTCGCATTTTCGGGGCAGGGCTGCGAAAGGAGCCTGGCTGGACACGAACTTTCCCAGGCTACGTTTGAAGTTTGAGGTGGCAAGACAAGCAAGCAGCCCCATTCTCTGTGCCTCTGTGCGAGCACTGCCATGGGCAGATGAGGCTGAGCAACAGCTTTCCAGGCTAGCCCCTTCTGCCTGCCAGCTATCTGCAGACGTTCGTATTTTCGGAGCAGGGCTGACGCAGGCTCCTGGCACAGACCACAAGAGCTACGTTTGAAGTTTGAGGTGGCAAGACAAGCAAGCAGACCCAGTCTCTGTGCCTCTGTGCGAGCACTGCCATGGGCAGATGAGGCTGAGCAACAGCTTTCCAGGCTAGCACCTTCTGGCTGCCAGCTATCTGCAGACGTTCGCACTTTCGGAGCAGGGCTGCGAAAGGAGCCTGGTTGGACACCAACTTTCCCAGGCTACGTTTGAAGTATGAGGTGGCAAGACAAGCAAGTAGCCCCATTCCCTGTGCCTCTGTGCGAGCAGTGCCATGGGCAGATGAGGCTGAGCAACAGCTTTCCAGGATAGCCCCTTCTGGCTGCCAGCTATCTGCAGACGTTCGCACTTTCGGAGCAGGGCTGTGATAGGAGCCTGGCAGGGACACCACCATTCCCAGAATGCGTTTGAAGTTTCAAGTGGCAAGTTAAGGAAGCAGCCCCATTCTCTGTGCCTCTATGCGAACAGTGCCATGGGCAGATGAGGCTGAGCAACAGCTTTCCAGGCTAGCCCCTTCTGGCTGCCAGCTATCTGCAGACGTTCGCATTTCAAGAGCAGGGCTGCGAAAGGAGCCTAGCAGGTACACCATCTTTCCCAGGCTACGTTTGAAGTTTGAGGTGGCAAGACAAGCAAGCAGCCCCAGTCTCTGTGCCTCTGTGCGAGCAGTGCCGTGGGCAGATGAGGCTGAGCAACAGCTTTCCAGGCTAGCCCCTTCTGCCTGCCAGCTATCTGCAGACGTTCGCACTTTCGGAGCAGGGCTGACGCAGGCTCCTGGCACAGACCACAAGAGCTACGTTTGAAGTTTGAGGTGGCAAGACAAGCAAGCAGACCCAGTCTCTGTGCCTCTGTGCGAGCACTGCCATGGGCAGATGAGGCTGAGCAACAGCTTTCCAGGCTAGCACCTTCTGGCTGCCAGCTATCTGCAGACGTTCGCACTTTCGGAGCAGGGCTGTGATAGGAGCCTGGCAGGGACACCACCATTCCCAGCATGCGTTTCAGGTTTCAAATGGCAAGATAAGCAAGCAGCCCCAGTATCTGTGCCTCTGTGCGAGCACTGCCATGGGCAGATGAGGCTGAGCAACAGCTTTCCACACTAGCACCTTCTGGCTGCCAGCTATCTGCAGACGTTCGCATTTTCGGGGCAGGGCTGCGAAAGGAGACTGGCTGGGACACGAACTTTCCCAGGCTACGTTTGAAGTTTGAGGTGGCAAGACAAGCAAGGAGCCCCATTCTCTGTGCCTCTGTGCGAGCAGTGTCGTGGGCAGATGAGCCTGAGCAACAGCTTTCCAGGCTAGCACCTTCTGGCTGCCAGCTATCTGCAGACGTTCTCACTTTCGGAGCAGGGCTGTGATAGGAGACTGGCAGGGACACCACCATTCCCAGCATGCGTTTGAGGCTTCAAGTGGCAAGATAACCAAGCAGCCCCAGTATCTGTGCCTCTGTGCGAGCAGTGCCATGGGCAGATGAGGCTGAGCAACAGCTTTCCAGTCTAGCACCTTCTTGCTGCCAGCTATCTGCAGACGTTCGCACTTTCGGAGCAGGGCTGTGATAGGAGCCTGGCAGGGACACCACCATTCCCAGAATGCGTTTGAAGTTTCAAGTGGCAAGTTAAGGAAGCAGCCCCATTCTCTGTGCCTCTATGCGAACAGTGCCATGGGCAGATGAGGCTGAGCAACAGCTTTCCAGGCTAGCACCTTCTGGCTGCCAGCTATCTGCAGACGTTCGTATTTCAAGAGCAGGGCTGCGAAAGGAGCCTAGCAGGTACACCATCTTTCCCAGGCTACGTTTGAAGTTTGAGGTGGCAAGACAAGCAAGGAGCCCCAGTCTCTGTGCCTCTGTGCGAGCAGTGTCGTGGGCCGATGAGCCTGAGCAACAGCTTTCCAGGCTAGCCCCTTCTGCCTGCCAGCTATCTGCAGACGTTCGCATTTTCGGAGCAGGTCTGCCGCAGGCTCCTGGCACAGACACCAAGAGCTACGTTTGAAATTTGAGGTGGCAAGACAAGCAAGCAGCCCCATTCTCTGTGCCTCTGTGCGAGCAGTGTCGTGGGCAGATGAGGCTGAGCAACAGCTTTCCAGGCTAGCCCCTTCTGGCTGCCAGCTATCTGCAGACGTTCGCATTTCAAGAGCAGGGCTGCGAAAGGAGCCTGGCTGGGACACCAACTTTCCCAGGCTACGTTTGAAGTATGAGGTGGCAAGACAAGCAAGTAGCCCCATTCCCTGTGCCTCTGTGCGAGCACTGCCATGGGCAGATGAGGCTGAGCAACAGCTTTCCACGCTAGCACCTTCTGGCTGCCAGCTATCTGCAGACGTTCTCATTTCAAGAGCAGGGCTGCGAAAGGAGCCTAGCAGGTACACCATCTTTCCCAGGCTACGTTTGAAGTTTGAGGTGGCAAGACAAGTAAGGAGCCCCATTCTCTGTGCCTCTGTGCGAGCAGTGCCATGGGCAGATGAGGCTGAGCAACAGCTTTCCAGGATAGCCCCTTCTGGCTGCCAGCTATCTGCAGACGTTCGCACTTTCGGAGCAGGGCTGTGATAGGAGCCTGGCAGGAACACCACCATTCCCAGCATGCGTTTGAGGTTTCAAGTGGCAAGATAAGCAAGCAGCCCCATTCTCTGTGCCTCTGTGCGAGCACTGCCATGGGCAGATGAGGCTGAGCAACAGCTTTCCACACTAGCACCTTCTGGCTGCCAGCTATCTGCAGACGTTCGCATTTTCGGGGCAGGGCTGCGAAAGGAGCCTGGCTGGGACACGAACTTTCCCAGGCTACGTTTGAAGTTTGAGGTGGCAAGACAATCAAGGAGCCCCATTCTCTGTGCCTCTGTGCGAGCAGTGCCGTGGGCAGATGAGGCTGAGCAACAGCTTTCCAGGCTAGCCCCTTCTGCCTGCCAGCTATCTGCAGACGTTCGCATTTTCGGAGCAGGGCTGACGCAGGCTCCTGGCACAGACCACAGGAGCTACGTTTGAAGTTTGAGGTGGCAAGACAAGCAAGCAGACCCAGTCTCTGTGCCTCTGTGCGAGCACTGCCAGGGGCAGATGAGGCTGAGCAACAGCTTTCCAGGCTAGCACCTTCTGGCTGCTAGCTATCTGCAGACGTTCGCACTTTCGGAGCAGGGCTGCGAAAGGAGCCTGGCTGGGACACCAACTTTCCCAGGCTACGTTTGAAGTATGAGGTGGCAAGACAAGCAAGTAGCCCCATTCTCTGTGCCTCTGTGCGAGCAGTGCCATGGGCAGATGAGGCTGAGCAACAGCTTTCCAGGATAGCCCCTTCTGGCTGCCAGCTATCTGCAGACGTTCGCACTTTCGGAGCAGGGCTGTGATAGGAGCCTGGCAGGGACACCACCATTCCCAGAAAGCGTTTGAAGTTTGAGGTGGCAAGACAAGCAAGCAGCCCCATTCTCTGTGCCTCTGTGCGAGCAGTGCCGTGGGCAGATGAGGCTGAGCAACAGCTTTCCAGGCTAGCCCCTTCTGGCTGCCAGCTATCTGCAGACGTTCGCATTTCAAGAGCAGGGCTGCGAAAGGAGCCTAGCAGGTACATCATCTTTCCCAGGGTACGTTTGAAGTTTGAGGTGGCAAGACAAGCAAGGAGCCCCATTCTCTGTGCCTCTGTGCGAGCAGTGCCGTGGGCAGATGAGGCTGAGCAACAGCTTTCCAGGCTAGCCCCTTCTGCCTGCCAGCTATCTGCAGACGTTCGCATTTTCGGAGCAGGGCTGACGCAGGCTCCTGGCACAGACCACAAGAGCTACGTTTGAAGTTTGAGGTGGCAAGACAAGCAAGCAGACCCAGTCTCTGTGCCTCTGTGCGAGCACTGCCATGGGCAGATGAGGCTGAGCAACAGCTTTCCAGGCTAGCACCTTCTGGCTGCCAGCTATCTGCAGACGTTCGCACTTTCGGAGCAGGGCTGTGATAGGAGCCTGGCAGGGACACGAACTTTCCCAGGCTACGTTTGAAGTTTGAGGTGGCAAGACAAGCAAGGAGCCCCATTCTCTGTGCCTCTGTGCGAGCAGTGTCGTGGGCAGATGAGCCTGAGCAACAGCTTTCCAGGCTAGCACCTTCTGGCTGTCAGCTTTCTGCAGACGTTCGCACTTTCGGAGCAGGGCTGTGATAGGAGACTGGCAGGGAGACCACCATTCCCAGCATGCGTTTGAGGTTTCAATTGGCAAGATAAGCAAGCAGCCCCAGTATCTGTGCCTCTGTGCGAGCAGTGCCATGGGCAGATGAGGCTGAGCAACAGCTTTCCAGGCTAGCCCCTTCTGCCTGCCAGCTATCTGCAGACGTTCGCATTTCAAGAGCAGGGCTGCGAAAGGAGCCTAGCAGGTACACCATCTTTCCCAGGCTACGTTTGAAGTTTGAGGTGGCAAGACAAGCAAGGAGCCCCATTCTCTGTGCCTCTCTGCGAGCACTGCCATGGACAGATGAGGCTGAGCAACAGCTTTCCAGGCTAGCACCTTCTGGCTGCCAGCTATCTGCAGACGTTCGCATTTTCGTGGCAGGGCTGCGAAAGGAGCCTAGCAGGTACATCATCTTTCCCAGGGTACGTTTGAAGTTTGAGGTGGCAAGACAAGGAAGGAGCCCCAGTCTCTGTGCCTCTGTGCGAGCAGTGCCATGGGCAGATGAGGCTGAGCAACAGCTTTCCAGGATAGCACCTTCTGGCTGCCAGCTATCTGGAGACGTTCGCACTTTCGGAGCAGGGCTGTGATAGGAGCCTGGCAGGGACACGAACTTTCCCAGGCTACGTTTGAAGTTTGAGGTGGCAAGACAAGCAAGGAGCCCCATTCTCTGTGCCTCTGTGCGAGCAGTGTCGTGGGCAGATGAGCCTGAGCAACAGCTTTCCAGGCTAGCACCTTCTGGCTGTCAGCTTTCTGCAGACGTTCGCACTTTCGGAGCAGGGCTGTGATAGGAGACTGGCAGGGAGACCACCATTCCCAGCATGCGTTTGAGGTTTCAAGTGGCAAGATAAGCAAGCAGCCCCAGTATCTGTGCCTCTGTGCGAGCAGTGCCATGGGCAGATGAGGCTGAGCAACAGCTTTCCAGGCTAGCCCCTTCTGCCTGCCAGCTATCTGCAGACGTTCGCATTTCAAGAGCAGGGCTGCGAAAGGAGCCTAGCAGGTACACCATCTTTCCCAGGCTACGTTTGAAGTTTGAGGTGGCAAGACAAGCAAGGAGCCCCATTCTCTGTGCCTCTGTGCGAGCACTGCCATGGGCAGATGAGGCTGAGCAACAGCTTTCCAGGATAGCCCCTTCTGGCTGCCAGCTATCTGCAGACGTTCGCACTTTCGGAGCAGGGCTGTGATAGGAGCCTGGCAGGGACACCACCATTCCCAGAATGCGTTTGAAGTTTCAAGTGGCAAGTTAAAGAAGCAGCCCCATTCTCTGTGCCTCTATGCGAAAAGTGCCATGGGCAGATGAGGCTGAGCAACAGCTTTCCAGGCTAGCCCCTTCTGGCTGCCAGCTATCTGCAGACGTTCGCATTTCAAGAGCAGGGCTGCGAAAGGAGCCTAGCAGGTACACCATCTTTCCCAGGCTACGTTTGAAGTTTGAGGTGGCAAGACAAGCAAGCAGCCCCATTCTCTGTGCCCCTGTGCGAGCAGTGCCGTGGGCAGATGAGGCTGAGCAGCAGGTTTCCAGGCTAGCCCCTTCTGCCTGCCAGCTATCTGCAGACTTTCACATTTTCAGAGCAGGGCTGCCGCAGGCTCCGGCACGTACCCCATAAGCTACGTTTGAAATTTGAGGTGGCAAGACAAGCAAGCAGCCCCAGTCTCTGTGCCTCTGTGCGAGCAGTGCCGTGGGCAGATGAGGCTGAGCAACAGCTTTCCAGGCTAGCCCCTTCTGCCTGGCAGCTATCTGCAGACGTTCGTATTTTCAGAGCAGGGCTGCCGCAGGCTCCTGGCACAGACACCAAGTGCTACGTTTGAAATTTGAGGTGGCAAGACAAGCAAGCAGCCCCATTCTCTGTGCCTCTCTGCGAGCACTGCCATGGGCAGATGAGGCTGAGCAACAGCTTTCCAGGCTAGCCCCTTCTGCCTGCCAGCTATCTGCAGACGTTCGCATTTTCGGGGCAGGGCTGCGAAAGGAGCCTAGCAGGTACACCATCTTTCCCAGGCTACGTTTGAAGTTTCAAGTGGCAAGATAAGCAAGCAGCCCCATTTTCTGTGCCTCTGTGCGAGCACTGCCATGGGCAGATGAGGCTGAGCAACAGCTTTCCACACTAGCACCTTCTGGCTGCCAGCTATCTGCAGACGTTCGCACTTTCGGGGCAGGGCTGCGAAAGGAGCCTGGCTGGGACACGAACTTTCCCAGGCTACGTTTGAAGTTTGAGGTGGCAAGACAAGCAAGCAGCCCCAGTCTCTGTGCCTCTGTGCGAGCACTGCCGTGGGCAGATGAGCCTGAGCAACAGCTTTCCAGGCTAGCCCCTTCTGCCTGCCATCTATCTGCAGACGTTCGCATTTTCGGAGCAGGGCTGACGCAGGCTCCCGGCACAGACCCCAAGAGCTACGTTTGAAATTTGAGCTGGCAAGACAAGCAAGCAGCCCCATTCTCTGTGCCTCTATGCAAACAGTGCCATGGGCAGATGAGGCTGAGCAACAGCTTTCCAGGATAGCCCTTTCTGGCTGCCAGCTATCTGCAGACGTTCGCACTATCGGAGCAGGGCTGTGATAGGAGCCTGGCAGGGACACCACCTTTCCCAGCATGCGTTTGAAGTTTCAAGTGGCAAGATAAGCAAGCAGCCCCATTCTCTGTGCCTCTATGCGAAGAGTGCCATTGGCAGATGAGGCTGAGCAACAGCTTTCCAGGCTAGCCCCTTCTGCCTGCCAGCTATCTGCCGACGTTCGCATTTTCGGAGCAGGGCTGACGCAGGCTCCTGGCACAGACCACAAGAGCTACGTTTGAAGTTTGAGGTGGCAAGACAAGCAAGCAGACCCAGTCTCTGTGCCTCTGTGCGAGCACTGCCATGGGCAGATGAGGCTGAGCAACAGCTTTCCAGGCTAGCACCTTCTGGCTGCCAGCTATCTGCAGACGTTCGCATTTCAAGAGCAGGGCTGCGAAAGGAGCCTAGCAGGTACACCATCTTTCCCAGGCTACGTTTGAAGTATGAGGTGACAAGACAAGCAAGTAGCCCCATTCCCTGTTCCTCTGTGCGAGCACTGCCATGGGCAGATGAGGCTGAGCAACAGCTTTCCACGCTAGAACCTTCTGGCTGCCAGCTATCTGCAGACGTTCTCATTTCAAGAGCAGGGCAGCGAAAGGAGCCTAGCAGGTACACCATCTTTCCCAGGCTACGTTTGAAGTTTGAGGTGGCAAGACAAGCAAGGAGCCCCATTCTCTGTGCCTCTGTGCGAGCACTGCCATGGGCAGATGAGGCTGAGCAACAGC
This sequence comes from Opisthocomus hoazin, assembly GCF_030867145.1. Taxonomy (NCBI): domain Eukaryota; kingdom Metazoa; phylum Chordata; class Aves; order Opisthocomiformes; family Opisthocomidae; genus Opisthocomus; species Opisthocomus hoazin. Next base: position 26,205,201 of record NC_134424.1, on the reverse strand, counting down.
TTTCCACTCTAGCACCTTCTGGCTGCCAGCTATCTGCAGACGTTCGCATTTCAAGAGCAGGGCTGCGAAAGGAGCCTAGCAGGTACACCATCTTTCCCAGGCTACGTTTGAAGTTTGAGGTGGCAAGACAAGCAAGGAGCCCCATTCTTTGTGCCTCTGTGCGAGCAGTGCCGTTTGCAGATGAGGCTGAGCAACAGCTTTCCAGGCTAGCCCCTTCTGCCTGCCAGCTATCTGCAGACGTTCGCATTTTCGGAGCAGGGCTGTCGCAGGCTCCTGGCACAGACACCAAGAGCTACGTTTGAAATTTGAGGTGGCAAGACAAGCAAGCAGCCCCATTCTCTGTGCCTCTATGCAAACAGTGCCATGGGCAGATGAGGCTGAGCAACAGCTTTCCAGGCTAGCCCTTTCTTTCTGCCAGCTATCTGCAGACGTTCGCACTATCGGAGCAGGGCTGTGATAGGAGCCTGGCAGGGACACCACCTTTCCCAGCATGCGTTTGAAGTTTCAAGTGGCAAGATAAGCAAGCAGCCCCATTCTCTGTGCCTCTATGCGAAGAGTGCCATTGGCAGATGAGGCTGAGCAACAGCTTTCCAGGCTAGCCCCTTCTGCCTGCCAGCTATCTGCCGACGTTCGCATTTCAAGAGCAGGGCTTCGAAAGGAGCCTATCAGGTACACCATTTTTCCCAGGCTACGTTTGAAGTTTGAGGTGGCAAGACAAGCAAGGAGCCCCATTCTCTGTGCCTCTGTGCGAGCAGTGCCGTGGGCAGATGAGGCTGAGCAACAGGTTTCCAGGCTAGCCGCTTCTGCCTGCCAGCTATCTGCAGACGTTCTCATTTCAAGAGCAGGGCTGCGAAAGGTGCCTAGCAGGTACACCATCTTTCCCAGGCTACGTTTGAAGTTTGAGGTGGCAAGACAAGCAAGGAGCCCCATTATCTGTGCCTCTGTGCGAGCAGTGCCGTGGGCAGATGAGGCTGAGCAACAGCTTTCCAGGCTAGCCCCTTCTGCCTGCCAGCTATCTGCAGACGTTCGCATTTTCGGAGCAGGGCTCACGCAGGCTCCTGGCACAGACCACAAGAGCTACGTTTGAAGTTTGAGGTGGCAAGACAAGCAAGCAGACCCAGTCTCTGTGCCTCTGTGCGAGCACTGCCATGGGCAGATGAGGCTGAGCAACAGCTTTCCAGGCTAGCACCTTCTGGCTGCCAGCTATCTGCAGACGTTCGCATTTCAAGAGCAGGGCTGCGAAAGGAGCCTAGCAGGTACACCATCTTTCCCAGGCTACGTTTGAAGTATGAGGTGGCAAGACAAGCAAGTAGCCCCATTCCCTGTGCCTCTGTGCGAGCACTGCCATGGGCAGATGAGGCTGAGCAACAGCTTTCCACGCTAGAACCTTCTGGCTGCCAGCTATCTGCAGACGTTCTCATTTCAAGAGCAGGGCAGCGAAAGGAGCCTAGCAGGTACACCATCTTTCCCAGGCTACGTTTGAAGTATGAGGTGGCAAGACAAGCAAGTAGCCCCATTCCCTGTGCCTCTGTGCGAGCAGTGCCATGGGCAGATGAGGCTGAGCAACAGCTTTCCAGGATAGCCCCTTCTGGCTGCCAGCTATCTGCAGACGTTCGCATTTCAAGAGCAGGGCTGCGAAAGGAGCCTAGCAGGTACACCATCTTTCCCAGGCTACGTTTGAAGTTTGAGGTGGCAAGACAAGCAAGCAGCCCCATTCTCTGTGCCTCTGTGCGAGCAGTGCCGTTTGCAGATGAGGCTGAGCAACAGCTTTCCAGGCTAGCCCCTTCTGGCTGCCAGCTATCTGCAGACGTTCGCATTTTCGGAGCAGGGCTGTCGCAGGCTCCTGGCACAGACACCAAGAGCTACGTTTGAAATTTGAGGTGGCAAGACAAGCAAGCAGCCCCATTCTCTGTGCCTCTCTGCGAGCACTGCCATGGGCAGATGAGGCTGAGCAACAGCTTTCCAGGCTAGCACCTTCTGGCTGCCAGCTATCTGCAGACGTTCGCACTTTCGGAGCAGGGCTGTGATAGGAGCCTGGCAGGGACACCACCATTCCCAGCATGCGTTTGAGGTTTCAAGTGGCAAGATAAGCAAGCAGCCCCAGTATCTGTGCCTCTGTGCGAGCAGTGCCATTGGTAGATGAGGCTGAGCAACAGCTTTCCAGGCTAGCCCCTTCTGGCTGCCAGGTATCTGCAGACGTTCGCACTTTCGGAGCAGGGCTGCGAAAGGAGCCTGGCTGGGACACCAACTTTCCCAGGCTACGTTTGAAGTATGAGGTGGCAAGACAAGCAAGTAGCCCCATTCACTGTGCCTCTGTGCGAGCACTGCCATGGGCAGATGAAGCTGAGCAACAGCTTTCCACGCTAGCACCTTCTGGCTGCCAGCTATCTGCAGACGTTCTCATTTCAAGAGCAGGGCTGCGAAAGGAGCCTAGCAGGTACACCATCTTTCCCAGGCTACGTTTGAAGTATGAGGTGGCAAGACAAGCAAGTAGCCCCATTCCCTGTGCCTCTGTGCGAGCACTGCCATGGGCAGATGAGGCTGAGCAACAGCTTTCCACGCTAGAACCTTCTGGCTGCCAGCTATCTGCAGACGTTCTCATTTCAAGAGCAGGGCAGCGAAAGGAGCCTAGCAGTTACACCATCTTTCCCAGGCTACGTTTGAAGTATGAGGTGGCAAGACAAGCAAGTAGCCCCATTCCCTGTGCCTCTGTGCGAGCAGTGCCATGGGCAGATGAGGCTGAGCAACAGCTTTCCAGGATAGCCCCTTCTGGCTGCCAGCTATCTGCAGACGTTCGCATTTCAAGAGCAGGGCTGCGAAAGGAGCCTAGCAGGTACACCATCTTTCCCAGGCTACGTTTGAAGTTTGAGGTGGCAAGACAAGCAAGCAGCCCCATTCTCTGTGCCTCTGTGCGAGCAGTGCCGTTTGCAGATGAGGCTGAGCAACAGCTTTCCAGGCTAGCCCCTTCTGGCTGCCAGCTATCTGCAGACGTTCGCATTTTCGGAGCAGGGCTGTCGCAGGCTCCTGGCACAGACACCAAGAGCTACGTTTGAAATTTGAGGTGGCAAGACAAGCAAGCAGCCCCATTCTCTGTGCCTCTCTGCGAGCACTGCCATGGGCAGATGAGGCTGAGCAACAGCTTTCCAGGCTAGCACCTTCTGGCTGCCAGCTATCTGCAGACGTTCGCACTTTCGGAGCAGGGCTGTGATAGGAGCCTGGCAGGGACACCACCATTCCCAGCATGCGTTTGAGGTTTCAAGTGGCAAGATAAGCAAGCAGCCCCAGTATCTGTGCCTCTGTGCGAGCAGTGCCATTGGTAGATGAGGCTGAGCAACAGCTTTCCAGGCTAGCCCCTTCTGGCTGCCAGCTATCTGCAGACGTTCGCACTTTCGGAGCAGGGCTGCGAAAGGAGCCTGGCTGGGACACCAACTTTCCCAGGCTACGTTTGAAGTATGAGGTGGCAAGACAAGCAAGTAGCCCCATTCACTGTGCCTCTGTGCGAGCACTGCCATGGGCAGATGAAGCTGAGCAACAGCTTTCCACGCTAGCACCTTCTGGCTGCCAGCTATCTGCAGACGTTCTCATTTCAAGAGCAGGGCTGCGAAAGGAGCCTAGCAGGTACACCATCTTTCCCAGGCTACGTTTGAAGTTTGAGGTGGTAGACAAGCAAGCAGCCCCATTCTCTGTGCCTCTGTGCGAGCAGTGCCGTGGGCAGATGAGGCTGAGCAACAGCTTTCCAGGCTAGCCCCTTCTGCCTGCCAGCTATCTGCAGACGTTCGCATTTTCGGAGCAGGGCTGACGCAGGCTCCTGGCACAGACCACAAGAGCTACGTTTGAAGTTTGAGGTGGCAAGACAAGCAAGCAGCCCCAGTCTCTGTGCCTCTGTGCGAGCACTGCCATGGGCAGATGAGGCTGAGCAACAGCTTTCCAGGCTAGCACCTTCTAGCTGCCAGCTATCTGCAGACGTTCGCACTTTCGGAGCAGGGCTGCGAAAGGAGCCTGGCTGGGACACCAACTTTCCCAGGCTACGTTTGAAGTATGAGGTGGCAAGACAAGCAAGTAGCCCCATTCCCTGTGCCTCTGTGCGAGCACTGCCATGGGCAGATGAGGCTGAGCAACAGCTTTCCACGCTAGCACCTTCTGGCTGCCAGCTATCTGCAGACGTTCTCATTTCAAGAGCAGGGCTGCGAAAGGAGCATAGCAGGTACACCATCTTTCCCAGGCTACTTTTGAAGTTTGAGGTGGCAAGACAAGCAAGGAGCCCCATTCTCTGTGCCTCTGTGCGAGCAGTGCCATGGGCAGATGAGGCTGAGCAACAGCTTTCCAGGATAGCCCCTTCTGGCTGCCAGCTATCTGCAGACGTTCGCACTTTCGGAGCAGGGCTGTGATAGGAGCCTGGCAGGGACACCACCATTCCCAGAATGCGTTTGAAGTTTCAAGTGGCAAGTTAAGGAAGCAGCCCCATTCTCTGTGCCTCTATGCGAACAGTGCCATGGGCAGATGAGGCTGAGCAACAGCTTTCCAGGCTAGCCCCTTCTGGCTGCCAGCTATCTGCAGACGTTCGCATTTCAAGAGCAGGGCTGCGAAAGGAGCCTAGCAGGTACACCATCTTTCCCAGGTTACGTTTGAAGTTTGAGGTGGCAAGACAAGCAAGGAGCCCCAGTCTCTGTGCCTCTGTGCGAGCAGTGTCGTGGGCAGATGAGCCTGAGCAACAGCTTTCCAGGCTAGCCCCTTCTGCCTGCCAGCTATCTGCAGACGTTCGCATTTTCGGAGCAGGTCTGCCGCAGGCTCCTGGCACAGACACCAAGAGCTACGTTTGAAATTTGAGGTGGCAAGACAAGCAAGCAGCCCCATTCTCTGTGCCTCTGTGCGAGCAGTGTCGTGGGCAGATGAGGCTGAGCAACAGCTTTCCAGGCTAGCCCCTTCTGGCTGCCAGCTATCTGCAGACGTTCGCATTTCAAGAGCAGGGCTGCGAAAGGAGCCTAGCAGGTACATCATCTTTCCCAGGCTACGTTTGAAGTTTGAGGTGGCAAGACAAGCAAGGAGCCCCATTCTCTGTGCCTCTGTGCGAGCAGTGCCGTGGGCAGATGAGCCTGAGCAACAGCTTTCCAGGCTAGCCCCTTCTGCCTGCCAGCTATCTGCAGACGTTCGCATTTTCGGAGCAGGGCTGACACAGGCTCCTGGCACAGACCGCAAGAGCTACGTTTGAAGTTTGAGGTGGCAAGACAAGCAAGCAGACCCAGTCTCTGTGCCTCTGTGCGAGCACTGCCATGGGCAGATGAGGCTGAGCAACAGCTTTCCAGGCTAGCACCTTCTGGCTGCCAGCTATCTGCAGACGTTCGCACTTTCGGAGCAGGGCTGCGAAAGGAGCCTGGCTGGGACACCAACTTTCCCAGGCTACGTTTGAAGTATGAGGTGGCAAGACAAGCAAGTAGCCCCATTCCCTGTGCCTCTGTGCGAGCACTGCCATGGGCAGATGAGGCTGAGCAACAGCTTTCCACGCTAGCACCTTCTGGCTGCCAGCTATCTGCAGACGTTCTCATTTCAAGAGCAGGGCTGCGAAAGGAGCCTAGCAGGTACACCATCTTTCCCAGGCTACGTTTGAAGTTTGAGGTGGCAAGACAAGCAAGGAGCCCCATTCTCTGTGCCTCTGTGCGAGCAGTGCCATGGGCAGATGAGGCTGAGCAACAGCTTTCCAGGATAGCCCCTTCTGGCTGCCAGCTATCTGCAGACGTTCGCACTTTCGGAGCAGCGCTGTGATAGGAGCCTGGCAGGGACACCACCATTCCCAGAATGCGTTTGAAGTTTCAAGTGGCAAGTTAAGGAAGCAGCCCCATTCTCTGTGCCTCTATGCGAACAGTGCCATGGGCAGATGAGGCTGAGCAACAGCTTTCCAGGCTAGCCCCTTCTGCCTGCCAGCTATCTGCAGACGTTCGCATTTCAAGAGCAGGGCTGCGAAAGGAGCCTAGCAGGTACACCATCTTTCCCAGGCTACGTTTGAAGTTTGAGGTGGCAAGACAAGCAAGGAGCCCCATTCTCTGTGCCTCTGTGCGAGCAGTGCCGTGGGCAGATGAGGCGGAGCAACAGCTTTCCAGGCTAGCCCCTTCTGGCTGCCAGCTATCTGCAGACGTTCGCACTTTCGGAGCAGGGCTGTGATAGGAGCCTGGCAGGGACACCTCCATTCCCAGCATGCGTTTGAGGTTTCAAGTGGCAAGATAAGCAAGCAGCCCCAGTATCTGTGCCTCTGTGCGAGCAGTGCCATGGGCAGATGAGGCTGAGCAACAGCTTTCCACACTAGCCCCTTCTGGCTGCCAGCTATCTGCAGACGTTCGCACTTTCGGAGCAGGGCTGCGAAAGGAGCCTGGCTGGGACACCAACTTTCCCAGGTTACGTTCGAAGTATGAGGTGGCAAGACAAGCAAGTAGCCCCATTCCCTGTGCCTCTGTGCGAGCAGTGCCATGGGCAGATGAGGCTGAGCAACAGCTTTCCACGCTAGCACCTTCTGGCTGCCAGCTATCTGCAGACGTTCTCATTTCAAGAGCAGGGCTGCGAAAGGAGCCTAGCAGGTACACCATCTTTCCCAGGCTACGTTTGAAGTTTGAGGTGGCAAGACAAGCAAGGAGCCCCATTCTCTGTGCCTCTGTGCGAGCAGTGCCATGGGCAGATGAGGCTGAGCAACAGGTTTCCAGGCTAGCCCCTTCTGGCTGCCAGCTATCTGCAGACGTTCGCATTTCAAGAGCAGGGCTGCGAAAGGAGCCTAGCAGGTACACCATCCTTCCCAGGCTACGTTTGAAGTTTGAGGTGGCAAGACAAGCAAGGAGCCCCATTCTCTGTGCCTCTGTGCGAGCAGTGCCATGGGCAGATGAGGCTGAGCAACAGCTTTCCAGGATAGCCCCTTCTGGCTGCCAGCTATCTGCAGACGTTCGCACTTTCGGAGCAGGGCTGTGATAGGAGCCTGGCAGGGACACCACCATTCCCAGAATGCGTTTGAAGTTTCAAGTGGCAAGTTAAGGAAGCAGCCCCATTCTCTGTGCCTCTATGCGAACAGTGCCATGGGCAGATGAGGCTGAGCAACAGCTTTCCAGGCTAGCCCCTTCTGGCTGCCAGCTATCTGCAGACGTTCGCATTTCAAGAGCAGGGCTGCGAAAGGAGCCTAGCAGGTACACCATCTTTCCCAGGTTACGTTTGAAGTTTGAGGTGGCAAGACAAGCAAGGAGCCCCAGTCTCTGTGCCTCTGTGCGAGCAGTGTCGTGGGCAGATGAGCCTGAGCAACAGCTTTCCAGGCTAGCCCCTTCTGCCTGCCAGCTATCTGCAGACGTTCGCATTTTCGGAGCAGGTCTGCCGCAGGCTCCTGGCACAGACACCAAGAGCTACGTTTGAAATTTGAGGTGGCAAGACAAGCAAGCAGCCCCATTCTCTGTGCCTCTGTGCGAGCAGTGTCGTGGGCAGATGAGGCTGAGCAACAGCTTTCCAGGCTAGCCCCTTCTGGCTGCCAGCTATCTGCAGACGTTCGCATTTCAAGAGCAGGGCTGCGAAAGGAGCCTAGCAGGTACATCATCTTTCCCAGGCTACGTTTGAAGTTTGAGGTGGCAAGACAAGCAAGGAGCCCCATTCTCTGTGCCTCTGTGCGAGCAGTGCCGTGGGCAGATGAGCCTGAGCAACAGCTTTCCAGGCTAGCCCCTTCTGCCTGCCAGCTATCTGCAGACGTTCGCATTTTCGGAGCAGGGCTGACACAGGCTCCTGGCACAGACCGCAAGAGCTACGTTTGAAGTTTGAGGTGGCAAGACAAGCAAGCAGACCCAGTCTCTGTGCCTCTGTGCGAGCACTGCCATGGGCAGATGAGGCTGAGCAACAGCTTTCCAGGCTAGCACCTTCTGGCTGCCAGCTATCTGCAGACGTTCGCACTTTCGGAGCAGGGCTGCGAAAGGAGCCTGGCTGGGACACCAACTTTCCCAGGCTACGTTTGAAGTATGAGGTGGCAAGACAAGCAAGTAGCCCCATTCCCTGTGCCTCTGTGCGAGCACTGCCATGGGCAGATGAGGCTGAGCAACAGCTTTCCACGCTAGCACCTTCTGGCTGCCAGCTATCTGCAGACGTTCTCATTTCAAGAGCAGGGCTGCGAAAGGAGCCTAGCAGGTACACCATCTTTCCCAGGCTACGTTTGAAGTTTGAGGTGGCAAGACAAGCAAGGAGCCCCATTCTCTGTGCCTCTGTGCGAGCAGTGCCATGGGCAGATGAGGCTGAGCAACAGCTTTCCAGGATAGCCCCTTCTGGCTGCCAGCTATCTGCAGACGTTCGCACTTTCGGAGCAGCGCTGTGATAGGAGCCTGGCAGGGACACCACCATTCCCAGAATGCGTTTGAAGTTTCAAGTGGCAAGTTAAGGAAGCAGCCCCATTCTCTGTGCCTCTATGCGAACAGTGCCATGGGCAGATGAGGCTGAGCAACAGCTTTCCAGGCTAGCCCCTTCTGCCTGCCAGCTATCTGCAGACGTTCGCATTTCAAGAGCAGGGCTGCGAAAGGAGCCTAGCAGGTACACCATCTTTCCCAGGCTACGTTTGAAGTTTGAGGTGGCAAGACAAGCAAGGAGCCCCATTCTCTGTGCCTCTGTGCGAGCAGTGCCGTGGGCAGATGAGGCGGAGCAACAGCTTTCCAGGCTAGCACCTTCTGGCTGCCAGCTATCTGCAGACGTTCGCACTTTCGGAGCAGGGCTGTGATAGGAGCCTGGCAGGGACACCTCCATTCCCAGCATGCGTTTGAGGTTTCAAGTGGCAAGATAAGCAAGCAGCCCCAGTATCTGTGCCTCTGTGCGAGCAGTGCCATGGGCAGATGAGGCTGAGCAACAGCTTTCCACACTAGCCCCTTCTGGCTGCCAGCTATCTGCAGACGTTCGCACTTTCGGAGCAGGGCTGCGAAAGGAGCCTGGCTGGGACACCAACTTTCCCAGGTTACGTTCGAAGTATGAGGTGGCAAGACAAGCAAGTAGCCCCATTCCCTGTGCCTCTGTGCGAGCAGTGCCATGGGCAGATGAGGCTGAGCAACAGCTTTCCACGCTAGCACCTTCTGGCTGCCAGCTATCTGCAGACGTTCTCATTTCAAGAGCAGGGCTGCGAAAGGAGCCTAGCAGGTACACCATCTTTCCCAGGCTACGTTTGAAGTTTGAGGTGGCAAGACAAGCAAGGAGCCCCATTCTCTGTGCCTCTGTGCGAGCAGTGCCATGGGCAGATGAGGCTGAGCAACAGGTTTCCAGGCTAGCCCCTTCTGGCTGCCAGCTATCTGCAGACGTTCGCATTTCAAGAGCAGGGCTGCGAAAGGAGCCTAGCAGGTACACCATCCTTCCCAGGCTACGTTTGAAGTTTGAGGTGGCAAGACAAGCAAGGAGCCCCATTCTCTGTGCCTCTGTGCGAGCAGTGCCGTGGGCAGATGAGGCTGAGCAACAGCTTTCCAGGCTAGCCCCTTCTGCCTGCCAGCTATCTGCAGACGTTCGCATTTTCGGAGCAGGGCTGTCGCAGGCTCCTGGCACAGACACCAAGAGCTACGTTTGAAATTTGAGGTGGCAATACAAGCAAGCAGCCCCATTCTCTGTGCCTCTCTGCGAGCACTGCCATGGGCAGATGAGGCTGAGCAACAGCTTTCCAGGCTAGCACCTTCTGGCTGCCAGCTATCTGCAGACGTTCGCACTTTCGGAGCAGGGCTGTGATAGGAGCCTGGCAGGGACACCACCATTCCCAGCATGCTTTTGAGGTTTCAAGTGGCAAGATAGGCAAGCAGCCCCATTCTCTGTGCCTCTATGCGAGCAGTGCCATGGGCAGATGAGGCTGAGCAACAGCTTTCCAGGCTAGCACCTTCTGGCTGCCAGCTATCTGCAGACGTTCGCACTTTCGGAGCAGGGCTGCGAAAGGAGCCTGGCTGGGACACCAACTTTCCCAGGCTACGTTTGAAGTATGAGGTGGCAAGACAAGCAAGTAGCCCCATTCCCCGTGCCTCTGTGCGAGCACTGCCATGGGCAGATGAGGCTGAGCAACAGCTTTCCACGCTAGCACCTTCTGGCTGCCAGCTATCTGCAGACGTTCTCATTTCAAGAGCAGGGCTGCGAAAGGAGCATAGCAGGTACACCATCTTTCCCAGGCTACTTTTGAAGTTTGAGGTGGCAAGACAAGCAAGGAGCCCCATTCTCTGTGCCTCTGTGCGAGCAGTGCCATGGGCAGATGAGGCTGAGCAACAGCTTTCCAGGATAGCCCCTTCTGGCTGCCAGCTATCTGCAGACGTTCGCACTTTCGGAGCAGGGCTGTGATAGGAGCCTGGCAGGGACACCAGCATTCCCAGAATGCGTTTGAAGTTTCAAGTGGCAAGTTAAGGAAGCAGCCCCATTCTCTGTGCCTCTATGCGAACAGTGCCATGGGCAGATGAGGCTGAGCAACAGCTTTCCAGGCTAGCCCCTTCTGGCTGCCAGCTATCTGCAGACGTTCGCATTTCAAGAGCAGGGCTGCGAAAGGAGCCTAGCAGGTACACCATCTTTCCCAGGTTACGTTTGAAGTTTGAGGTGGCAAGACAAGCAAGGAGCCCCAGTCTCTGTGCCTCTGTGCGAGCAGTGTCGTGGGCAGATGAGCCTGAGCAACAGCTTTCCAGGCTAGCCCCTTCTGCCTGCCAGCTATCTGCAGACGTTCGCATTTTCGGAGCAGGTCTGCCGCAGGCTCCTGGCACAGACACCAAGAGCTACGTTTGAAATTTGAGGTGGCAAGACAAGCAAGCAGCCCCATTCTCTGTGCCTCTGTGCGAGCAGTGTCGTGGGCAGATGAGGCTGAGCAACAGCTTTCCAGGCTAGCCCCTTCTGGCTGCCAGCTATCTGCAGACGTTCGCATTTCAAGAGCAGGGCTGCGAAAGGAGCCTAGCAGGTACATCATCTTTCCCAGGATACGTTTGAAGTTTGAGGTGGCAAGACAAGCAAGGAGCCCCATTCTCTGTGCCTCTGTGCGAGCAGTGCCGTGGGCAGATGAGCCTGAGCAACAGCTTTCCAGGCTAGCCCCTTCTGCCTGCCAGCTATCTGCAGACGTTCGCATTTTCGGAGCAGGGCTGACACAGGCTCCTGGCACAGACCGCAAGAGCTACGTTTGAAGTTTGAGGTGGCAAGACAAGCAAGCAGACCCAGTCTCTGTGCCTCTGTGCGAGCACTGCCATGGGCAGATGAGGCTGAGCAACAGCTTTCCAGGCTAGCCCCTTCTGGCTGCCAGCTATCTGCAGACGTTCGCATTTCAAGAGCAGGGCTGCGAAAGGAGCCTAGCAGGTACACCATCTTTCCCAGGCTACGTTTGAAGTTTGAGGTGGCAAGACAAGCAAGGAGCCCCATTCTCTGTGCCTCTGTGCGAGCAGTGCCGTGGGCAGATGAGGCTGAGCAACAGCTTTCCAGGCTAGCACCTTCTGGCTGCCAGCTATCTGCAGACGTTCGCACTTTCGGAGCAGGGCTGTGATAGGAGCCTGGCAGGGACACCTCCATTCCCAGCATGCGTTTGAGGTTTCAAGTGGCAAGATAAGCAAGCAGCCCCAGTATCTGTGCCTCTGTGCGAGCAGTGCCATGGGCAGATGAGGCTGAGCAACAGCTTTCCACACTAGCACCTTCTGGCTGCCAGCTATCTGCAGACGTTCGCACTTTCGGAGCAGGGCTGCGAAAGGAGCCTGGCTGGGACACCAACTTTCCCAGGTTACGTTCGAAGTATGAGGTGGCAAGACAAGCAAGTAGCCCCATTCCCTGTGCCTCTGTGCGAGCACTGCCATGGGCAGATGAGGCTGAGCAACAGCTTTCCACGCTAGCACCTTCTGGCTGCCAGCTATCTGCAGACGTTCTCATTTCAAGAGCAGGGCTGCGAAAGGAGCCTAGCAGGTACACCATCTTTCCCAGGCTACGTTTGAAGTTTGAGGTGGCAAGACAAGCAAGGAGCCCCATTCTCTGTGCCTCTGTGCGAGCAGTGCCATGGGCAGATGAGGCTGAGCAACAGCTTTCCAGGCTAGCCCCTTCTGCCTGCCAGCTATCTGCAGACGTTCGCATTTCAAGAGCAGGGCTGTCGCAGGCTCCTGGCACAGACACCAAGAGCTACGTTTGAAATTTGAGGTGGCAATACAAGCAAGCAGCCCCATTCTCTGTGCCTCTCTGCGAGCACTGCCATGGGCAGATGAGGCTGAGCAACAGCTTTCCAGGCTAGCACCTTCTGGCTGCCAGCTATCTGCAGACGTTCGCACTTTCGGAGCAGGGCTGTGATAGGAGCCTGGCAGGGACACCACCATTCCCAGCATGCGTTTGAGGTTTCAAGTGGCAAGATAGGCAAGCAGCCCCATTCTCTGTGCCTCTATGCGAGCAGTGCCATGGGCAGATGAGGCTGAGCAACAGCTTTCCACACTAGCACCTTCTGGCTGCCAGCTATCTGCAGACGTTCGCACTTTCGGAGCAGGGCTGCGAAAGGAGCCTGGCTGGGACACCAACTTTCCCAGGCTACGTTTGAAGTATGAGGTGGCAAGACAAGCAAGTAGCCCCATTCCCCGTGCCTCTGTGCGAGCACTGCCATGGGCAGATGAGGCTGAGCAACAGCTTTCCACGCTAGCACCTTCTGGCTGCCAGCTATCTGCAGACGTTCTCATTTCAAGAGCAGGGCTGCGAAAGGAGCATAGCAGGTACACCATCTTTCCCAGGCTACTTTTGAAGTTTGAGGTGGCAAGACAAGCAAGGAGCCCCATTCTCTGTGCCTCTGTGCGAGCAGTGCCATGGGCAGATGAGGCTGAGCAACAGCTTTCCAGGATAGCCCCTTCTGGCTGCCAGCTATCTGCAGACGTTCGCACTTTCGGAGCAGGGCTGTGATAGGAGCCTGGCAGGGACACCAGCATTCCCAGAATGCGTTTGAAGTTTCAAGTGGCAAGTTAAGGAAGCAGCCCCATTCTCTGTGCCTCTATGCGAACAGTGCCATGGGCAGATGAGGCTGAGCAACAGCTTTCCAGGCTAGCCCCTTCTGCCTGCCAGCTATCTGCAGACGTTCGCATTTCAAGAGCAGGGCTGCGAAAGGAGCCTAGCAGGTACACCATCTTTCCCAGGTTACGTTTGAAGTTTGAGGTGGCAAGACAAGCAAGGAGCCCCAGTCTCTGTGCCTCTGTGCGAGCAGTGTCGTGGGCAGATGAGCCTGAGCAACAGCTTTCCAGGCTAGCCCCTTCTGCCTGCCAGCTATCTGCAGACGTTCGCATTTTCGGAGCAGGTCTGCCGCAGGCTCCTGGCACAGACACCAAGAGCTACGTTTGAAATTTGAGGTGGCAAGACAAGCAAGCAGCCCCATTCTCTGTGCCTCTGTGCGAGCAGTGTCGTGGGCAGATGAGGCTGAGCAACAGCTTTCCAGGCTAGCCCCTTCTGGCTGCCAGCTATCTGCAGACGTTCGCATTTCAAGAGCAGGGCTGCGAAAGGAGCCTAGCAGGTACATCATCTTTCCCAGGCTACGTTTGAAGTTTGAGGTGGCAAGACAAGCAAGGAGCCCCATTCTCTGTGCCTCTGTGCGAGCAGTGTCGTGGGCAGATGAGCCTGAGCAACAGCTTTCCAGGCTAGCCCCTTCTGCCTGCCAGCTATCTGCAGACGTTCGCATTTTCGGAGCAGGGCTGACACAGGCTCCTGGCACAGACCGCAAGAGCTACGTTTGAAGTTTGAGGTGGCAAGACAAGCAAGCAGACCCAGTCTCTGTGCCTCTGTGCGAGCACTGCCATGGGCAGATGAGGCTGAGCAACAGCTTTCCAGGCTAGCACCTTCTGGCTGCCAGCTATCTGCAGACGTTCGCACTTTCGGAGCAGGGCTGCGAAAGGAGCCTGGCTGGGACACCAACTTTCCCAGGCTACGTTTGAAGTATGAGGTGGCAAGACAAGCAAGTAGCCCCATTCCCTGTGCCTCTGTGCGAGCACTGCCATGGGCAGATGAGGCTGAGCAACAGCTTTCCACGCTAGCACCTTCTGGCTGCCAGCTATCTGCAGACGTTCTCATTTCAAGAGCAGGGCTGCGAAAGGAGCCTAGCAGGTACACCATCTTTCCCAGGCTACGTTTGAAGTTTGAGGTGGCAAGACAAGCAAGGAGCCCCATTCTCTGTGCCTCTGTGCGAGCAGTGCCATGGGCAGATGAGGCTGAGCAACAGCTTTCCAGGATAGCCCCTTCTGGCTGCCAGCTATCTGCAGACGTTCGCATTTCAAGAGCAGGGCTGCGAAAGGAGCCTAGCAGGTACACCATCTTTCCCAGGCTACGTTTGAAGTTTGAGGTGGCAAGACAAGCAAGCAGCCCCATTCTCTGTGCCTCTGTGCGAGCAGTGCCGTTTGCAGATGAGGCTGAGCAACAGCTTTCCAGGCTAGCCCCTTCTGCCTGCCAGCTATCTGCAGACGTTCGCATTTTCGGAGCAGGGCTGTCGCAGGCTCCTGGCACAGACACCAAGAGCTACGTTTGAAATTTGAGGTGGCAAGACAAGCAAGCAGCCCCATTCTCTGTGCCTCTCTGCGAGCACTGCCATGGGCAGATGAGGCTGAGCAACAGCTTTCCAGGCTAGCACCTTCTGGCTGCCAGCTATCTGCAGACGTTCGCACTTTCGGAGCAGGGCTGTGATAGGAGCCTGGCAGGGACACCACCATTCCCAGCATGCGTTTGAGGTTTCAAGTGGCAAGATAAGCAAGCAGCCCCAGTATCTGTGCCTCTGTGCGAGCAGTGCCATTGGTAGATGAGGCTGAGCAACAGCTTTCCAGGCTAGCACCTTCTGGCTGCCAGCTATCTGCAGACGTTCGCACTTTCGGAGCAGGGCTGCGAAAGGAGCCTGGCTGGGACACCAACTTTCCCAGGCTACGTTTGAAGTATGAGGTGGCAAGACAAGCAAGTAGCCCCATTCACTGTGCCTCTGTGCGAGCACTGCCATGGGCAGATGAAGCTGAGCAACAGCTTTCCACGCTAGCACCTTCTGGCTGCCAGCTATCTGCAGACGTTCTCATTTCAAGAGCAGGGCTGCGAAAGGAGCCTAGCAGGTACACCATCTTTCCCAGGCTACGTTTGAAGTTTGAGGTGGCAAGACAAGCAAGCAGCCCCATTCTCTGTGCCTCTGTGCGAGCAGTGCCGTGGGCAGATGAGGCTGAGCAACAGCTTTCCAGGCTAGCCCCTTCTGCCTGCCAGCTATCTGCAGACGTTCGCATTTTCGGAGCAGGGCTGACGCAGGCTCCTGGCACAGACCACAAGAGCTACGTTTGAAGTTTGAGGTGGCAAGACAAGCAAGCAGCCCCAGTCTCTGTGCCTCTGTGCGAGCACTGCCATGGGCAGATGAGGCTGAGCAACAGCTTTCCAGGCTAGCACCTTCTGGCTGCCAGCTATCTGCAGACGTTCGCACTTTCGGAGCAGGGCTGCGAAAGGAGCCTGGCTGGGACACCAACTTTCCCAGGCTACGTTTGAAGTTTGAGGTGGCAAGACAAGCAAGGAGCCCCATTCTCTGTGCCTCTGTGCGAGCAGTGCCATGGACAGATGAGGCTGAGCAACAGCTTTCCAGGATAGCCCCTTCTGCCTGCCAGCTATCTGCAGACGTTCGCACTTTCGGAGCAGGGCTGTGATAGGAGCCTGGCAGGGACACCAGCATTCCCAGAATGCGTTTGAAGTTTCAAGTGGCAAGTTAAGGAAGCAGCCCCATTCTCTGTGCCTCTATGCGAACAGTGCCATGGGCAGATGAGGCTGAGCAACAGCTTTCCAGGCTAGCCCCTTCTGGCTGCCAGCTATCTGCAGACGTTCGCATTTCAAGAGCAGGGCTGCGAAAGGAGCCTAGCAGGTACACCATCTTTCCCAGGTTACGTTTGAAGTTTGAGGTGGCAAGACAAGCAAGGAGCCCCAGTCTCTGTGCCTCTGTGCGAGCAGTGTCGTGGGCAGATGAGCCTGAGCAACAGCTTTCCAGGCTAGCCCCTTCTGCCTGCCAGCTATCTGCAGACGTTCGCATTTTCGGAGCAGGTCTGCCGCAGGCTCCTGGCACAGACACCAAGAGCTACGTTTGAAATTTGAGGTGGCAAGACAAGCAAGCAGCCCCATTCTCTGTGCCTCTGTGCGAGCAGTGTCGTGGGCAGATGAGGCTGAGCAACAGCTTTCCAGGCTAGCCCCTTCTGGCTGCCAGCTATCTGCAGACGTTAGCATTTCAAGAGCAGGGCTGCGAAAGGAGCCTAGCAGGTACATCATCTTTCCCAGGCTACGTTTGAAGTTTGAGGTGGCAAGACAAGCAAGCAGCCCCATTCTCTGTGCCTCTGTGCGAGCAGTGCCGTGGGCAGATGAGGCTGAGCAACAGCTTTCCAGGCTAGCCCCTTCTGCCTGCCAGCTATCTGCAGACGTTCGCATTTTCGGAGCAGGGCTGACGCAGGCTCCTGGCACAGACCACAAGAGCTACGTTTGAAGTTTGAGGTGGCAAGACAAGCAAGCAGCCCCAGTCTCTGTGCCTCTGTGCGAGCACTGCCATGGGCAGATGAGGCTGAGCAACAGCTTTCCAGGCTAGCACCTTCTGGCTGCCAGCTATCTGCAGACGTTCGCACTTTCGGAGCAGGGCTGCGAAAGGAGCCTGGCTGGGACACCAACTTTCCCAGGCTACGTTTGAAGTTTGAGGTGGCAAGACAAGCAAGGAGCCCCATTCTCTGTGCCTCTGTGCGAGCAGTGCCATGGACAGATGAGGCTGAGCAACAGCTTTCCAGGATAGCCCCTTCTGGCTGCCAGCTATCTGCAGACGTTCGCACTTTCGGAGCAGGGCTGTGATAGGAGCCTGGCAGGGACACCAGCATTCCCAGAATGCGTTTGAAGTTTCAAGTGGTAAGTTAAGGAAGCAGCCCCATTCTCTGTGCCTCTATGCGAACAGTGCCATGGGCAGATGAGGCTGAGCAACAGCTTTCCAGGCTAGCCCCTTCTGGCTGCCAGCTATCTGCAGACGTTCGCATTTCAAGAGCAGGGCTGCGAAAGGAGCCTAGCAGGTACACCATCTTTCCCAGGTTACGTTTGAAGTTTGAGGTGGCAAGACAAGCAAGGAGCCCCAGTCTCTGTGCCTCTGTGCGAGCAGTGTCGTGGGCAGATGAGCCTGAGCAACAGCTTTCCAGGCTAGCCCCTTCTGCCTGCCAGCTATCTGCAGACGTTCGCATTTTCGGAGCAGGTCTGCCGCAGGCTCCTGGCACAGACACCAAGAGCTACGTTTGAAATTTGAGGTGGCAAGACAAGCAAGCAGCCCCATTCTCTGTGCCTCTGTGCGAGCAGTGTCGTGGGCAGATGAGGCTGAGCAACAGCTTTCCAGGCTAGCCCCTTCTGGCTGCCAGCTATCTGCAGACGTTCGCATTTCAAGAGCAGGGCTGCGAAAGGAGCCTAGCAGGTACATCATCTTTCCCAGGCTACGTTTGAAGTTTGAGGTGGCAAGACAAGCAAGGAGCCCCATTCTCTGTGCCTCTGTGCGAGCAGTGCTGTTGGCAGATGAGCCTGAGCAACAGCTTTCCAGGCTAGCCCCTTCTGCCTGCCAGCTATCTGCAGACGTTCGCATTTTCGGAGCAGGGCTGACACAGGCTCCTGGCACAGACCGCAAGAGCTACGTTTGAAGTTTGAGGTGGCAAGACAAGCAAGCAGACCCAGTCTCTGTGCCTCTGTGCGAGCACTGCCATGGGCAGATGAGGCTGAGCAACAGCTTTCCAGGCTAGCACCTTCTGGCTGCCAGCTATCTGCAGACGTTCACACTTTCGGAGCAGGGCTGCGAAAGGAGCCTGGCTGGGACACCAACTTTCCCAGGCTACGTTTGAAGTATGAGGTGGCAAGACAAGCAAGTAGCCCCATTCCCTGTGCCTCTGTGCGAGCACTGCCATGGGCAGATGAGGCTGAGCAACAGCTTTCCACGCTAGCACCTTCTGGCTGCCAGCTATCTGCAGACGTTCTCATTTCAAGAGCAGGGCTGCGAAAGGAGCCTAGCAGGTACACCATCTTTCCCAGGCTACGTTTGAAGTTTGAGGTGGCAAGACAAGCAAGGAGCCCCATTCTCTGTGCCTCTGTGCGAGCAGTGCCATGGGCAGATGAGGCTGAGCAACAGCTTTCCAGGATAGCCCCTTCTGGCTGCCAGCTATCTGCAGACGTTCGCACTTTCGGAGCAGGGCTGTGATAGGAGCCTGGCTGGGACACCTCCATTCCCAGCATGCGTTTGAGGTTTCAAGTGGCAAGATAAGCAAGCAGCCCCAGTATCTGTGCCTCTGTGCGAGCAGTGCCATGGGCAGATGAGGCTGAGCAACAGCTTTCCACACTAGCACCTTCTGGCTGCCAGCTATCTGCAGACGTTCGCACTTTCGGAGCAGGGCTGCGAAAGGAGCCTGGCTGGGACACCAACTTTCCCAGGTTACGTTCGAAGTATGAGGTGGCAAGACAAGCAAGTAGCCCCATTCCCTGTGCCTCTGTGCGAGCACTGCCATGGGCAGATGAGGCTGAGCAACAGCTTTCCACGCTAGCACCTTCTGGCTGCCAGCTATCTGCAGACGTTCTCATTTCAAGAGCAGGGCTGCGAAAGGAGCCTAGCAGGTACACCATCTTTCCCAGGCTACGTTTGAAGTTTGAGGTGGCAAGACAAGCAAGGAGCCCCATTCTCTGTGCCTCTGTGCGAGCAGTGCCATGGGCAGATGAGGCTGAGCAACAGGTTTCCACGCTAGCCCCTTCTGGCTGCCAGCTATCTGCAGACGTTCGCATTTCAAGAGCAGGGCTGCGAAAGGAGCCTAGCAGGTACACCATCCTTCCCAGGCTACGTTTGAAGTTTGAGGTGGCAAGACAATCAAGGAGCCCCATTCTCTGTGCCTCTGTGCGAGCAGTGCCGTGGGCAGATGAGGCTGAGCAACAGCTTTCCAGGCTAGCCCCTTCTGCCTGCCAGCTATCTGCAGACGTTCGCATTTTCGGAGCAGGGCTGTCGCAGGCTCCTGGCACAGACACCAAGAGCTACGTTTGAAATTTGAGGTGGCAATACAAGCAAGCAGCCCCATTCTCTGTGCCTCTGTGCGAGCACTGCCATGGGCAGATGAGGCTGAGCAACAGCTTTCCAGGCTAGCACCTTCTGGCTGCCAGCTATCTGCAGACGTTCGCACTTTCGGAGCAGGGCTGTGATAGGAGCCTGGCAGGGACACCACCATTCCCAGCATGCGTTTGAGGTTTCAAGTGGCAAGATAGGCAAGCAGCCCCATTCTCTGTGCCTCTATGCGAGCAGTGCCATGGGCAGATGAGGCTGAGCAACAGCTTTCTAGGCTAGCACCTTCTGGCTGCCAGCTATCTGCAGACGTTCGCACTTTCGGAGCAGGGCTGCGAAAGGAGCCTGGCTGGGACACCAACTTTCCCAGTCTACGTTTGAAGTATGAGGTGGCAAGACAAGCAAGTAGCCCCATTCCCCGTGCCTCTGTGCGAGCACTGCCATGGGCAGATGAGGCTGAGCAACAGCTTTCCACGCTAGCACCTTCTGGCTGCCAGCTATCTGCAGACGTTCTCATTTCAAGAGCAGGGCTGCGAAAGGAGCATAGCAGGTACACCATCTTTCCCAGGCTACTTTTGAAGTTTGAGGTGGCAAGACAAGCAAGGAGCCCCATTCTCTGTGCCTCTGTGCGAGCAGTGCCATGGGCAGATGAGGCTGAGCAACAGCTTTCCAGGATAGCCCCTTCTGCCTGCCAGCTATCTGCAGACGTTCGCACTTTCGGAGCAGGGCTGTGATAGGAGCCTGGCAGGGACACCACCATTCCCAGAATGCGTTTGAAGTTTCAAGTGGCAAGTTAAGGAAGCAGCCCCATTCTCTGTGCCTCTATGCGAACAGTGCCATGGGCAGATGAGGCTGAGCAACAGCTTTCCAGGCTAGCCCCTTCTGGCTGCCAGCTATCTGCAGACGTTCGCATTTCAAGAGCAGGGCTGCGAAAGGAGCCTAGCAGGTACACCATCTTTCCCAGGTTACGTTTGAAGTTTGAGGTGGCAAGACAAGCAAGGAGCCCCAGTCTCTGTGCCTCTGTGCGAGCAGTGTCGTGGGCAGATGAGCCTGAGCAACAGCTTTCCAGGCTAGCCCCTTCTGCCTGCCAGCTATCTGCAGACGTTCGCATTTTCGGAGCAGGTCTGCCGCAGGCTCCTGGCACAGACACCAAGAGCTACGTTTGAAATTTGAGGTGGCAAGACAAGCAAGCAGCCCCATTCTCTGTGCCTCTGTGCGAGCAGTGTCGTGGGCAGATGAGGCTGAGCAACAGCTTTCCAGGCTAGCCCCTTCTGCCTGCCAGCTATCTGCAGACATTCGCATTTCAAGAGCAGGGCTGCGAAAGGAGCCTAGCAGGTACATCATCTTTCCCAGGCTACGTTTGAAGTTTGAGGTGGCAAGACAAGCAAGGAGCCCCATTCTCTGTGCCTCTGTGTGAGCAGTGCCGTGGGCAGATGAGCCTGAGCAACAGCTTTCCAGGCTAGCCCCTTCTGCCTGCCAGCTATCTGCAGACGTTCGCATTTTCGGAGCAGGGCTGACACAGGCTCCTGGCACAGACCGCAAGAGCTACGTTTGAAGTTTGAGGTGGCAAGACAAGCAAGCAGACCCAGTCTCTGTGCCTCTGTGCGAGCACTGCCATGGGCAGATGAGGCTGAGCAACAGCTTTCCAGGCTAGCACCTTCTGGCTGCCAGCTATCTGCAGACCTTCGCACTTTCGGAGCAGGGCTGCGAAAGGAGCCTGGCTGGGACACCAACTTTCCCAGGCTACGTTTGAAGTATGAGGTGGCAAGACAAGCAAGTAGCCCCATTCCCTGTGCCTCTGTGCGAGCACTGCCATGGGCAGATGAGGCTGAGCAACAGCTTTCCACGCTAGCACCTTCTGGCTGCCAGCTATCTGCAGACGTTCTCATTTCAAGAGCAGGGCTGCGAAAGGAGCCTAGCAGGTACACCATCTTTCCCAGGCTACGTTTGAAGTTTGAGGTGGCAAGACAAGCAAGGAGCCCCATTCTCTGTGCCTCTGTGCGAGCAGTGCCATGGGCAGATGAGGCTGAGCAACAGCTTTCCAGGATAGCCCCTTCTGGCTGCCAGCTATCTGCAGACGTTCGCACTTTCGGAGCAGGGCTGTGATAGGAGCCTGGCAGGGACACCACCATTCCCAGAATGCGTTTGAAGTTTCAAGTGGCAAGTTAAGGAAGCAGCCCCATTCTCTGTGCCTCTATGCGAACAGTGCCATGGGCAGATGCGGCTGAGCAACAGCTTTCCAGGCTAGCCCCTTCTGCCTGCCAGCTATCTGCAGACGTTCGCATTTCAAGAGCAGGGCTGCGAAAGGAGCCTAGCAGGTACACCATCTTTCCCAGGCTACGTTTGAAGTTTGAGGTGGCAAGACAAGCAAGGAGCCCCATTCTCTGTGCCTCTGTGCGAGCAGTGTCGTGGGCAGATGAGCCTGAGCAACAGCTTTCCAGGCTAGCACCTTCTGCCTGCCAGCTATCTGCAGACGTTCGCACTTTCGGAGCAGGGCTGTGATAGGAGCCTGGCAGGGACACCTCCATTCCCAGCATGCGTTTGAGGTTTCAAGTGGCAAGATAAGCAAGCAGCCCCAGTATCTGTGCCTCTGTGCGAGCAGTGCCATGGGCAGATGAGGCTGAGCAACAGCTTTCCACACTAGCACCTTCTGGCTGCCAGCTATCTGCAGACGTTCGCACTTTCGGAGCAGGGCTGCGAAAGGAGCCTGGCTGGGACACCAACTTTCCCAGGTTACGTTCGAAGTATGAGGTGGCAAGACAAGCAAGTAGCCCCATTCCCTGTGCCTCTGTGCGAGCACTGCCATGGGCAGATGAGGCTGAGTAACAGCTTTCCACGCTAGCACCTTCTGGCTGCCAGCTATCTGCAGACGTTCTCATTTCAAGAGCAGGGCTGCGAAAGAAGCCTAGCAGGTACACCATCTTTCCCAGGCTACGTTTGAAGTTTGAGGTGGCAAGACAAGCAAGGAGCCCCATTCTCTGTGCCTCTGTGCGAGCAGTGCCATGGGCAGATGAGGCTGAGCAACAGCTTTCCAGGCTAGCCCCTTCTGGCTGCCAGCTATCTGCAGACGTTCTCATTTCAAGAGCAGGGCTGCGAAAGGAGCCTAGCAGGTACACCATCCTTCCCAGGCTACGTTTGAAGTTTGAGGTGGCAAGACAAGCAAGGAGCCCCATTCTCTGTGCCTCTGTGCGAGCAGTGCCATGGGCAGATGAGGCTGAGCAACAGCTTTCCAGGCTAGCCCCTTCTGCCTGCCAGCTATCTGCAGACGTTCGCATTTTCGGAGCAGGGCTGTCGCAGGCTCCTGGCACAGACACCAAGAGCTACGTTTGAAATTTGAGGTGGCAATACAAGCAAGCAGCCCCATTCTCTGTGCCTCTCTGCGAGCACTGCCATGGGCAGATGAGGCTGAGCAACAGCTTTCCAGGCTAGCACCTTCTGGCTGCCAGCTATCTGCAGACGTTCGCACTTTCGGAGCAGGGCTGTGATAGGAGCCTGGCAGGGACACCACCATTCCCAGCATGCGTTTGAGGTTTCAAGTGGCAAGATAGGCAAGCAGCCCCATTCTCTGTGCCTCTATGCGAGCAGTGCCATGGGCAGATGAGGCTGAGCAACAGCTTTCCAGGCTAGCCCCTTCTGGCTGCCAGCTATCTGCAGACGTTCGCATTTCAAGAGCAGGGCTGCGAAAGGAGCCTAGCAGGTACACCATCTTTCCCAGGCTACGTTTGAAGTTTGAGGTGGCAAGACAAGCAAGGAGCCCCATTCTCTGTGCCTCTGTGCGAGCAGTGCCGTGGGCAGATGAGGCTGAGCAACAGCTTTCCAGGCTAGCACCTTCTGGCTGCCAGCTATCTGCAGACGTTCGCACTTTCGGAGCAGGGCTGTGATAGGAGCCTGGCAGGGACACCACCATTCCCAGCATGCGTTTGAGGTTTCAAGTGGCAAGATAAGCAAGCAGACCCAGTATCTGTGCCTCTGTGCGAGCAGTGCCATGGGCAGATGAGGCTGAGCAACAGCTTTCCACACTAGCACCTTCTGGCTGCCAGCTATCTGCAGACGTTCGCACTTTCGGAGCAGGGCTGCGAAAGGAGCCTGGCTGGGACACCAACTTTCCCAGGCTACGTTTGAAGTATGAGGTGGCAAGACAAGCAAGTAGCCCCATTCCCTGTGCCTCTGTGCGAGCACTGCCATGGGCAGATGAGGCTGAGAAACAGCTTTCCACGCTAGCACCTTCTGGCTGCCAGCTATCTGCAGACGTTCTCATTTCAAGAGCAGGGCTGCGAAAGGAGCCTAGCAGGTACACCATATTTCCCAGGCTACGTTTGAAGTTTGAGGTGGCAAGACAAGCAAGGAGCCCCATTCTCTTTGCCTCTGTGCGAGCAGTGCCATGGGCAGATGAGGCTGAGCAACAGCTTTCCAGGCTAGCCCCTTCTGGCTGCCAGCTATCTGCAGACGTTCGCATTTTAAGAGCAGGGCTGCGAAAGGAGCCTTGCAGGTACACTATCTTTCCCAGGCTACGTTTGAAGTTTGAGGTGGCAAGACAAGCAAGGAGCCCCATTCTCTGTGCCTCTGTGCGAGCAGTGCCGTGGGCAGATGAGGCTGAGCAACAGCTTTCCTGGCTTGCCCCTTCTGCCTGCCAGCTATCTGCAGACGTTCGCATTTTCGGAGCAGGGCTGTCGCAGGCTCCTGGCACAGACACCAAGAGCTACGTTTGAAATTTGAGGTGGCAATACAAGCAAGCAGCCCCAGTCTCTGTGCCTCTCTGCGAGCACTGCCATGGGCAGATGAGGGTGAGCAACAGCTTTCCAGGCTAGCACCTTCTGGCTGCCAGCTATCTGCAGACGTTCGCACTTTCGGAGCAGGGCTGTGATAGGAGCCTGGCAGGGACACCACCATTCCCAGCATGCGTTTGAGGTTTCAAGTGGCAAGATAGGCAAGCAGCCCCATTCTCTGTGCCTCTATGCGAGCAGTGCCATGGGCAGATGAGGCTGAGCAACAGCTTTCCAGGCTAGCCCCTTCTGCCTGCCAGCTATCTTCCGACGTTCGCATTTCAAGAGCAGGGCTGCGAAAGGAGCCTAGCAGGTACACCATCTTTCCCAGGCTACGTTTGAAGTTTGAGGTGGCAAGACAAGCAAGCAGCCCCAGTCTCTGTGCCTCTGTGCGAGCAGTGCTGTGGGCAGATGAGGCTGAGCAAAAGCTTTCCAGGCTAGCACCTTCTGGCTGCCAGCTATCTGCAGACGTTCGTATTTTCAGAGCAGGGCTGCCGCAGGCTCCTGGCACAGACACCAAGAGCTACGTTTGAAATTTGAGGTGGCAAGACAAGCAAGCAGCCCCATTCTCTGTGCCTCTCTGCGAGCACTGCCATGGGCAGATGAGGCTGAGAAAGAGCTTTCCAGGCTAGCACCTTCTGGCTGCCAGCTATCTGCAGATGTTCGCATTTTCGGGGCAGGGCTGCGAAAGGAGCCTGGCTGGGACACGAACTTTCCCAGGCTACGTTTGAAGTTTGAGGTGGCAAGACAAGCAAGGAGCCCCAGTCTCTGTGCCTCTGTGCGAGCAGTGTCGGTGGCAGATGAGCCTGAGCAACAGCTTTCCAGGCTAGCCCCTTCTGCCTGCCAGCTATCTGCAGACGTTCGCATTTTCGGAGCAGGTCTGCCGCAGGCTCCTGGCACAGACCACAAGAGCTACGTTTGAAATTTGAGGTGGCAAGACAAGCAAGCAGCCCCATTCTCTGTGCCTCTCTGCGAGCACTGCCATGGGCACATGAGGCTGAGCAACAGCTTTCCAGGCTAGCCCCTTCTGGCTGCCAGCTATCTGCAGACGTTTGCATTTCAAGAGCAGGGCTGCGAAAGGAGCCTAGCAGGTACACCATCTTTCCCAGGCTACGTTTGAAGTTTGAGGTGGCAAGACAAGCAAGGAGCCCCATTCTCTGTGCCTCTGTGCGAGCAGTGCCGTGGGCAGATGAGGCTGAGCAACAGCTTTCCAGGCTAGCACCTTCTGCCTGCCAGCTATCTGCAGACGTTCGCACTTTCGGAGCAGGGCTGTGATAGGAGCGTGGCAGGGACACCACCATTCCCAGCATGCGTTTGAGGTTTCAAGTGGCAAGATAAGCAAGCAGACCCAGTATCTGTGCCTCTGTGCGAGCAGTGCCATGGGCAGATGAGGCTGAGCAACAGCTTTCCACACTAGCACCTTCTGGCTGCCAGCTATCTGCAGACGTTCGCACTTTCGGAACAGGGCTGCGAAAGGAGCCTGGCTGGGACACCAACTTTCCCAGGCTACGTTCGAAGTATGAGGTGGCAAGACAAGCAAGTAGCCCCATTCCCTGTGCCTCTGTGCGAGCACTGCCATGGGCAGATGAGGCTGAGCAACAGCTTTCCACGCTAGCACCTTCTGGCTGCCAGCTATCTGCAGACGTTCTCATTTCAAGAGCAGGGCTGCGAAAGGAGCCTAGCAGGTACACCATCTTTCCCAGGCTACGTTTGAAGTTTGAGGTGGCAAGACAAGCAAGGAGCCCCATTCTCTGTGCCTCTGTGCTAGCAGTGCCATGGGCAGATGAGGCTGAGCAACAGCTTTCCAGGCTAGCACCTTCTGGCTGCCAGCTATCTGCAGACGTTCGCATTTCAAGAGTAGGGCTGCGAAAGGAGCCTAGCAGGTACACCATCTTTCCCAGGCTACGTTTGAAGTTTGAGGTGGCAAGACAAGCAAGGAGCCCCATTCTCTGTGCCTCTGTGCGAGCAGTGCCGTGGGCAGATGAGGCGGAGCAACAGCTTTCCAGGCTAGCCCCTTCTGCCTGCCAGCTATCTGCAGACGTTCGCATTTTCGGAGCAGGGCTGTCGCAGGCTCCTGGCACAGACACCAAGAGCTACGTTTGAAATTTGAGGTGGCAATACAAGCAAGCAGCCCCATTCTCTGTGCCTCTGTGCGAGCAGTGCCATGGGCAGATGAGGCTGAGCAACAGCTTTCCAGGCTAGCACCTTCTGGCTGCCAGCTATCTGCAGACGTTCGCACTTTCGGAGCAGGGCTGTGATAGGAGCCTGGCAGGGACACCACCATTCCCAGCATGCGTTTGAGGTTTCAAGTGGCAAGATAAGCAAGCAGCCCCAGTCTCTGTGCCTCTGTGCGAGCAGTGCCATGGGCAGATGAGGCTGAGCAACAGCTTTCCACACTAGCACCTTCTGGCTGCCAGCTATCTGCAGACGTTCGCACTTTCGGAGCAGGGCTGCGAAAGGAGCCTGGCTGGGACACCAACTTTCCCAGGCTACGTTCGAAGTATGAGGTGGCAAGACAAGCAAGTAGCCCCATTCCCTGTGCCTCTGTGCGAGCACTGCCATGGGCAGATGAGGCTGAGCAACAGCTTTCCAGGCTAGCCCCTTCTGCCTGACAGCTATCTGCAGACGTTCTCATTTCAAGAGCAGGGCTGCGAAAGGAGCCTAGCAGGTACACCATCTTTCCCAGGCTACGTTTGAAGTTTGAGGTGGCAAGACAAGCAAGGAGCCCCATTCTCTGTGCCTCTGTGCGAGTAGTGACATGGGCAGATGAGGCTGAGCAACAGCTTTCCAGGCTAGCTCCTTCTGGCTGCCAGCTATCTGCAGACGTTCGCATTTTCGGAGCAGGGCTGTCGCAGGCTCCTGGCACAGACACCAAGAGCTACGTTTGAAATTTGGGGTGGCAATACAAGCAAGCAGCCCCATTCTCTGTGCCTCTCTGCGAGCACTGCCATGGGCAGATGAGGCTGAGCAACAGCTTTCCAGGATAGCCCCTTCTGCCTGCCAGCTATCTGCAGACTTTCACATTTTCGGGGCAGGGCTGCGAAAGGAGCCTGGCTGGACACGAACTTTCCCAGGCTACGTTTGAAGTTTGAGGTGGCAAGACAAGCAAGCAGCCCCATTCTCTGTGCCTCTGTGCGAGCAGTGTCGTGGGCAGATGAAGCTGAGCAACAGCTTTCCAGGCTAGCCCCTTCTGGCTGCCAGCTATCTGCAGACATTCGCATTTCAAGAGCAGGGCTGCGAAAGGAGCCTAGCAGGTACACCATCTTTCCCAGGCTACGTTTGAAGTTTGAGGTGGCAAGACAAGCAAGCAGCCCCATTCTCTGTGCCTCTGTGCGAGCAGTGCCGTGGGTAGATGAGGCTGAGCAACAGCTTTCCAGGCTGGCCCCTTCTGCCTGCCAGCTATCTGCAGACGTTCGCATTTTCGGAGCAGGGCTGACGCAGGCTCCTGGCACAGACCACAAGAGCTACGTTTGAGGTGGCAAGACAAGCAAGCAGACCCAGTCTCTGTGCCTCTGTGCGAGCACTGCCATGGGCAGATGAGGCTGAGCAACAGCTTTCCAGGCTAGCACCTTCTGGCTGCCAGCTATCTGCAGACGTTCGCACTTTCGGAGCAGGGCTGCGAAAGGAGCCTGGCTGGGACACCAACTTTCCCAGGCTACGTTTGAAGTATGAGGTGGCAAGACAAGCAAGTAGCCCCATTCCCTGTGCCTCTGTGCGAGCACTGCCATGGGCAGATGAGGCTGAGCAACAGCTTTCCACGCTAGCACCTTCTGGCTGCCAGCTATCTGCAGACGTTCTCATTTCAAGAGCAGGGCTGCGAAAGGAGCCTAGCAGGTACACCATCTTTCCCAGGCTACGTTTGAAGTTTGAGGTGGCAAGACAAGCAAGGAGCCCCATTCTCTGTGCCTCTGTGCGAGCAGTGCCATGGGCAGATGAGGCTGAGCAACAGCTTTCCAGGATAGCCCCTTCTGCCTGCCAGCTATCTGCAGACGTTCGCACTTTCGGAGCAGGGCTGTGATAGGAGCCTGGCAGGGACACCACCATTCCCAGAATGCGTTTGAAGTTTCAAGTGGCAAGTTAAGGAAGCAGCCCCATTCTCTGTGCCTCTATGCGAACAGTGCCATGGGCAGATGAGGCTGAGCAACAGGTTTCCAGGCTAGCCCCTTCTGGCTGCCAGCTATCTGCAGACGTTCGCATTTCAAGAGCAGGGCTGCGAAAGGAGCCTAGCAGGTACACCATCTTTCCCAGGCTACGTTTGAAGTTTGAGGTGGCAAGACAAGCAAGGAGCCCCATTCTCTGTGCCTCTGTGCGAGCAGTGCCGTGGGCAGATGAGGCTGAGCAACAGCTTTCCAGGCTAGCCCCTTCTGCCTGCCAGCTATCTGCAGACGTTCGCATTTTCGGAGCAGGGCTGACGCAGGCTCCTGGCACAGACCACAAGAGCTACGTTTGAAGTTTGAGGTGGCAAGACAAGCAAGCAGACCCAGTCTCTGTGGCTCTGTGCGAGCACTGCCATGGGCAGATGAGGCTGAGCAACAGCTTTCCAGGCTAGCACCTTCTGGCTGCCAGCTATCTGCAGAAGTTCGCACTTTCGGAGCAGGGCTGCGAAAGGAGCCTGGCTCTGACACCAACTTTCCCAGGCTACGTTTGAAGTATGAGGTGGCAAGACAAGCAAGTAGCCCCATTCCCTGTGCCTCTGTGCGAGCAGTGCCATGGGCAGATGAGGCTGAGCAACAGCTTTCTAGGCTAGCCCCTTCTGTCTGCCAGCTATCTGCAGACGTTCGCACTTTCGGAGCAGGGCTGTGATAGGAGCCTGGCAGGGACACCACCATTCCCAGCATGCGTTTGAGGTTTCAAGTGGCAAGATAAGCAAGCAGCCCCAGTATCTGTGCCTCTGTGCGAGCAGTGCCATTGGCAGATGAGGCTGAGCAACAGCTTTCCAGGCTAGCACCTTCTGGCTGCCAGCTATCTGCAGACGTTCGCACTTTCGGAGCAGGGCTGCGAAAGGAGCCTGGCTGGGACACCAAATTTCCCAGGCTACGTTTGAAGTATGAGGTGGCAAGACAAGCAAGGAGCCCCATTCCCTGTGCCTCTGTGCGAGCACTGCCATGGGCAGATGAGGCTGAGCAAGAGCTTTCCACGCTAGCACCTTCTGGCTGCCAGCTATCTGCAGACGTTCGCATTTCAAGAGCAGGGCTGCGAAAGGAGCCTAGCAGGTACACCATCTTTCCCAGGCTACGTTTGAAGTTTGAGGTGGCAAGACAAGCAAGGAGCCCCATTCTCTGTGCCTCTGTGCGAGCAGTGCCGTGGGCAGATGAGGCGGAGCAACAGCTTTCCAGGCTAGCCCCTTCTGCCTGCCAGCTATCTGCAGACGTTCGCATTTTCGGAGCAGGGCTGTCGCAGGCTCCTGGCACAGACACCAAGAGCTACGTTTGAAATTTGAGGTGGCAAGACAAGCAAGCAGCCCCATTCTCTGTGCCTCTGTGCGAGCAGTGCCATGGGCAGATGAGGCTGAGCAACAGCTTTCCAGGCTAGCACCTTCTGGCTGCCAGCTATCTGCAGACGTTCGCACTTTCGGAGCAGGGCTGTGATAGGAGCCTGGCAGGGACACCACCATTCCCAGCATGCGTTTGAGGTTTCAAGTGGCAAGATAAGCAAGCAGCCCCAGTCTCTGTGCCTCTGTGCGAGCAGTGCCATGGGCAGATGAGGCTGAGCAACAGCTTTCCACACTAGCACCTTCTGGCTGCCAGCTATCTGCAGACGTTCGCACTTTCGGAGCAGGGCTGCGAAAGGAGCCTGGCTGGGACACCAACTTTCCCAGGCTACGTTCGAAGTATGAGGTGGCAAGACAAGCAAGTAGCCCCATTCCCTGTGCCTCTGTGCGAGCACTGCCATGGGCAGATGAGGCTGAGCAACAGCTTTCCAGGCTAGCCCCTTCTGCCTGACAGCTATCTGCAGACGTTCTCATTTCAAGAGCAGGGCTGCGAAAGGAGCCTAGCAGGTACACCATCTTTCCCAGGCTACGTTTGAAGTTTGAGGTGGCAAGACAAGCAAGGAGCCCCATTCTCTGTGCCTCTGTGCGAGTAGTGACATGGGCAGATGAGGCTGAGCAACAGCTTTCCAGGCTAGCTCCTTCTGGCTGCCAGCTATCTGCAGACGTTCGCATTTTCGGAGCAGGGCTGTCGCAGGCTCCTGGCACAGACACCAAGAGCTACGTTTGAAATTTGAGGTGGCAATACAAGCAAGCAGCCCCATTCTCTGTGCCTCTCTGCGAGCACTGCCATGGGCAGATGAGGCTGAGCAACAGCTTTCCAGGATAGCCCCTTCTGCCTGCCAGCTATCTGCAGACTTTCACATTTTCGGGGCAGGGCTGCGAAAGGAGCCTGGCTGGACACGAACTTTCCCAGGCTACGTTTGAAGTTTGAGGTGGCAAGACAAGCAAGCAGCCCCATTCTCTGTGCCTCTGTGCGAGCAGTGTCGTGGGCAGATGAAGCTGAGCAACAGCTTTCCAGGCTAGCCCCTTCTGGCTGCCAGCTATCTGCAGACATTCGCATTTCAAGAGCAGGGCTGCGAAAGGAGCCTAGCAGGTACACCATCTTTCCCAGGCTACGTTTGAAGTTTGAGGTGGCAAGACAAGCAAGCAGCCCCATTCTCTGTGCCTCTGTGCGAGCAGTGCCGTGGGTAGATGAGGCTGAGCAACAGCTTTCCAGGCTAGCCCCTTCTGCCTGCCAGCTATCTGCAGACGTTCGCATTTTCGGAGCAGGGCTGACGCAGGCTCCTGGCACAGACCACAAGAGCTACGTTTGAGGTGGCAAGACAAGCAAGCAGACCCAGTCTCTGTGCCTCTGTGCGAGCACTGCCATGGGCAGATGAGGCTGAGCAACAGCTTTCCAGGCTAGCACCTTCTGGCTGCCAGCTATCTGCAGACATTCGCACTTTCGGAGCAGGGCTGCGAAAGGAGCCTGGCTGGGACACCAACTTTCCCAGGCTACGTTTGAAGTATGAGGTGGCAAGACAAGCAAGTAGCCCCATTCCCTGTGCCTCTGTGCGAGCACTGCCATGGGCAGATGAGGCTGAGCAACAGCTTTCCACGCTAGCACCTTCTGGCTGCCAGCTATCTGCAGACGTTCTCATTTCAAGAGCAGGGCTGCGAAAGGAGCCTAGCAGGTACACCATCTTTCCCAGGCTACGTTTGAAGTTTGAGGTGGCAAGACAAGCAAGGAGCCCCATTCTCTGTGCCTCTGTGCGAGCAGTGCCATGGGCAGATGAGGCTGAGCAACAGCTTTCCAGGATAGCCCCCTCTGGCTGCCAGCTATCTGCAGACGTTCGCACTTTCGGAGCAGGGCTGTGATAGGAGCCTGGCAGGGACACCACCATTCCCAGAATGCGTTTGAAGTTTCAAGTGGCAAGTTAAGGAAGCAGCCCCATTCTCTGTGCCTCTATGCGAACAGTGCCATGGGCAGATGAGGCTGAGCAACAGGTTTCCAGGCTAGCCCCTTCTGGCTGCCAGCTATCTGCAGACGTTCGCATTTCAAGAGCAGGGCTGCGAAAGGAGCCTAGCAGGTACACCATCTTTCCCAGGCTACGTTTGAAGTTTGAGGTGGCAAGACAAGCAAGGAGCCCCATTCTCTGTGCCTCTGTGCGAGCAGTGCCGTGGGCAGATGAGGCTGAGCAACAGCTTTCCAGGCTAGCCCCTTCTGCCTGCCAGCTATCTGCAGACGTTCGCATTTTCGGAGCAGGGCTGACGCAGGCTCCTGGCACAGACCACAAGAGCTACGTTTGAAGTTTGAGGTGGCAAGACAAGCAAGCAGACCCAGTCTCTGTGGCTCTGTGCGAGCACTGCCATGGGCAGATGAGGCTGAGCAACAGCTTTCCACACTAGCACCTTCTGGCTGCCAGCTATCTGCAGACGTTCGCACTTTCGGAGCAGGGCTGCGAAAGGAGCCTGGCTCTGACACCAACTTTCCCAGGCTACGTTTGAAGTATGAGGTGGCAAGACAAGCAAGTAGCCCCATTCCCTGTGCCTCTGTGCGAGCAGTGCCATGGGCAGATGAGGCTGAGCAACAGCTTTCTAGGCTAGCCCCTTCTGTCTGCCAGCTATCTGCAGACGTTCGCACTTTCGGAGCAGGGCTGTGATAGGAGCCTGGCAGGGACACCACCATTCCCAGCATGCGTTTGAGGTTTCAAGTGGCAAGATAAGCAAGCAGCCCCAGTATCTGTGCCTCTGTGCGAGCAGTGCCATTGGCAGATGAGGCTGAGCAACAGCTTTCCAGGCTAGCAACTTCTGGCTGCCAGCTATCTGCAGACGTTCGCACTTTCGGAGAAGGGCTGCGAAAGGAGCCTGGCTGGGACACCAACTTTCCCAGGCTACGTTTGAAGTATGAGGTGGCAAGACAAGCAAGGAGCCCCATTCCCTGTGCCTCTGTGCGAGCACTGCCATGGGCAGATGAGGCTGAGCAACAGCTTTCCACGCTAGCACCTTCTGGCTGCCAGCTATCTGCAGACGTTCTCATTTCAAGAGCAGGGCTGCGAAAGGAGCCTAGCAGGTACACCATCTTTCCCAGGCTACGTTTGAAGTTTGATGTGGCAAGACAAGCAAGCAGCCCCATTCTCTGTGCCTCTGTGCGAGCAGTGCCATGGGCAGATGAGGCTGAGCAACAGCTTTCCAGGATAGAACCTTCTGGCTGCCAGCTATCTGCAGACGTTCGCATTTCAAGAGCAGGGCTGTGATAGGAGCCTGGCAGGGACACCAGCATTCCCAGAATGCGTTTGAAGTTTCAAGTGGCAAGTTAAGGAAGCAGCCCCATTCTCTGTGCCTCTATGCGAACAGTGCCATGGGCAGATGCGGCTGAGCAACAGCTTTCCAGGCTAGCCCCTTCTGGCTGCCAGCTATCTGCAGACGTTCGCATTTCAAGAGCAGGGCTGCGAAAGGAGCCTAGCAGGTACACCATCTTTCCCAGGCTACGTTTGAAGTTTGAGGTGGCAAGACAAGCAAGCAGCCCCATTCTCTGTGCCTCTGTGCGAGCAGTGCTGTGGGCAGATGAGGCTGAGCAACAGCTTTCCAGGCTAGCCCCTTCTGCCTGCCAGCTATCTGCAGACGTTCGCATTTTCGGAGCAGGGCTGACGCAGGCTCCTGGCACAGACCGCAAGAGCTACGTTTGAAGTTTGAGGTGGCAAGACAAGCAAGCAGACCCATTCTCTGTGCCTCTGTGCGAGCACTGCCATGGGCAGATGAGGCTGAGCAACAGCTTTCCAGGCTAGCACCTTCTGGCTGCCAGCTATCTGCAGACGTTCGCACTTTCGGAGCAGGGCTGCGAAAGGAGCCTGGCTGGGACACCAACTTTCCCAGGCTACGTTTGAAGTATGAGGTGGCAAGACAAGCAAGTAGCCCCATTCCCTGTGCCTCTGTGCGAGCACTGCCATGGGCAGATGAGGCTGAGCAACAGCTTTCCACGCTAGCACCTTCTGGCTGCCAGCTATCTGCAGACGTTCTCATTTCAAGAGCAGGGCTGCGAAAGGAGCCTAGCAGGTACACCATCTTTCCCAGGCTACGTTTGAAGTTTGATGTGGCAAGACAAGCAAGCAGCCCCATTCTCTGTGCCTCTGTGTGAGCAGTGCCATGGGCAGATGAGGCTGAGCAACAGCTTTCCAGGATAGAACCTTCTGGCTGCCAGCTATCTGCAGACGTTCGCACTTTCGGAGCAGGGCTGTGATAGGAGCCTGGCAGGGACACCAGCATTCCCAGAATGCGTTTGAAGTTTCAAGTGGCAAGTTAAGGAAGCAGCCCCATTCTCTGTGCCTCTATGCGAACAGTGCCATGGGCAGATGCGGCTGAGCAACAGCTTTCCAGGATAGCCCCTTCTGGCTGCCAGCTATCTGCAGACGTTCGCATTTCAAGAGCAGGGCTGCGAAAGGAGCCTAGCAGGTACACCATCTTTCCCAGGCTACGTTTGAAGTTTGAGGTGGCAAGACAAGCAAGGAGCCCCATTCTCTGTGCCTCTGTGCGAGCAGTGCCGTGGGCAGATAAGGCTGAGCAACAGCTTTCCAGGCTAGCCCCTTCTGCCTGCCAGCTATCTGCAGACGTTCGCATTTTCGGAGCAGGGCTGACGCAGGCTCCTGGCACAGACCACAAGAGCTACGTTTGAAGTTTGAGGTGGCAAGACAAGCAAGCAGACCCAGTCTCTGTGCCTCTGTGCGAGCACTGCCATGGGCAGATGAGGCTGAGCAACAGCTTTCCAGGCTAGCCCCTTCTGCCTGCCAGCTATCTGCAGACGTTCGCACTTTCGGAGCAGGGCTGTGATAGGAGCCTGGCAGGGACACCACCATTCCCAGAATGCGTTTGAAGTTTCAAGTGGCAAGACAAGCAAGGAGCCCCAGTCTCTGTGCCTCTGTGCGAGCACTGCCATGGGCAGATGAGGCTGAGCAACAGCTTTCCACGCTAGCACCTTCTGGCTGCCAGCTATCTGCAGACGTTCTCATTTCAAGAGCAGGGCTGCGAAAGGAGCCTAGCAGGTACACCATCTTTCCAAGGCTACGTTTGAAGTTTGAGGTGGCAAGACAAGCAAGCAGACCCAGTCTCTGTGCCTCTGTGCGAGCAGTGCCGTGGGCAGATGAGGCTGAGCAACAGCTTTCCACGCTAGCCCCTTCTGCCTGCCAGCTATCTGCAGACGTTCGCATTTTCGGAGCAGGGCTGACGCAGGCTCCTGGCACAGACCACAAGAGCTACGTTTGAAGTTTGAGGTGGCAAGACAAGCAAGCAGACCCATTCTCTGTGCCTCTGTGCGAGCACTGCCATGGGCAGATGAGCCTGAGCAACAGCTTTCCACGCTAGCACCTTCTGGCTGCCAGCTATCTGCAGACGTTCTCATTTCAAGAGAAGGGCTGCGAAAGGAGCCTAGCAGGTACACCATCTTTCCCAGGCTACGTTTGAAGTTTGAGGTGGCAAGACAAGCAAGCAGCCCCATTCTCTGTGCCTCTGTGCGAGCAGTGCCATGGGCAGATGAGGCTGAGCAACAGCTTTCCACGATAGCCCCTTCTGGCTGCCAGCTATCTGCAGACGTTCGCACTTTCGGAGCAGGGCTGTGATAGGAGCCTGACAGGGACACCACCATTCCCAGAATGCGTTTGAAGTTTCAAGTGGCAAGTTAAGGAAGAAGCTTCATTCTCTGTGCCTCTATGCGAACAGTGCCATGGGCAGATGAGGCTGAGCAACAGGTTTCCAGGCTAGCCCCTTCTGGCTGCCAGCTATCTGCAGACGTTCGCATTTCAAGAGCAGGGCTGCGAAAGGAGCCTAGCAGGTACACCATCTTTCCCAGGCTACGTTTGAAGTTTGAGGTGGCAAGACAAGCAAGCAGCCCCAGTCTCTGTGCCTCTGTGCGAGCAGTGTCGTGGACAGATGAGCCTGAGCAACAGCTTTCCAGGCTGGCCCCTTCTGCCTGCCAGCTATCTGCAGACGTTCGCATTTTCGGAGCAGGTCTGCCGCAGGCTCCTGGCACAGACACCAAGAGCTACGTTTGAAATTTGAGGTGGCAAGACAAGCAAGCAGCCCCATTCCCTGTGCCTCTGTGCGAGCACTGCCATGGGCAGATGAGGCTGAGCAACAGCTTTCCAGGCTAGCCCCTTCTGCCTGCCAGCTATCTGCAGACGTTCGAACTTTCGGGGCAGGGCTGCGAAAGGAGCCTGGCTGGACACGAACTTTCCCAGGCTACGTTTGAAGTTTGAGGTGGCAAGACAAGCAAGCAGCCCCATTCTCTGTGCCTCTGTGCGAGCAGTGTCGTGGGCAGATGAGGCTGAGCAACAGCTTTCCAGGCTAGCCCCTTCTGGCTGCCAGCTATCTGCAGACGTTCGCATTTCAAGAGCAGGGCTGCGAAAGGAGCCTAGCAGGTACACCATCTTTCCCAGGCTACGTTTGAAGTTTGAGGTGGCAAGACAAGCAAGGAGCCCCATTCTCTGTGCCTCTGTGCGAGCAGTGCCGTGGGCAGATGAGGCTGAGCAACAGCTTTCCAGGCTAGCCCCTTCTGCCTGCCAGCTATCTGCAGACGTTCGCATTTTCGGAGCAGGGCTGACGCAGGCTCCTGGCACAGACCGCAAGAGCTACGTTTGAAGTTTGAGGTGGCAAGAGAAGCAAGCAGACCCATTCTCTGTGCCTCTGTGCGAGCACTGCCATGGGCAGATGAGGCTGAGCAACAGCTTTCCAGGCTAGCACCTTCTGGCTGCCAGCTATCTGCAGACGTTCGCACTTTCGGAGCAGGGCTGCGAAAGGAGCCTGGCTGGGACACCAACTTTCCCAGGCTACGTTTGAAGTATGAGGTGGCAAGACAAGCAAGTAGCCCCATTCCCTGTGCCTCTGTGCGAGCACTGCCATGGGCAGATGAGGCTGAGCAACAGCTTTCCACGCTAGCACCTTCTGGCTGCCAGCTATCTGCAGACGTTCTCATTTCAAGAGCAGGGCTGCGAAAGGAGCCTAGCAGGTACACCATCTTTCCCAGGCTACGTTTGAAGTTTGATGTGGCAAGACAAGCAAGCAGCCCCATTCTCTGTGCCTCTGTGCGAGCAGTGCCATGGGCAGATGAGGCTGAGCAACAGCTTTCCAGGATAGAACCTTCTGGCTGCCAGCTATCTGCAGACGTTCGCACTTTCGGAGCAGGGCTGTGATAGGAGCCTTGCAGGGACACCAGCATTCCCAGAATGCGTTTGAAGTTTCAAGTGGCAAGTTAAGGAAGCAGCCCCATTCTCTGTGCCTCTATGCGAACAGTGCCATGGGCAGATGCGGCTGAGCAACAGCTTTCCAGGATAGCCCCTTCTGGCTGCCAGCTATCTGCAGACGTTCTCATTTCAAGAGCAGGGCTGCGAAAGGAGCCTAGCAGGTACACCATCTTTCCCAGGCTACGTTTGAAGTTTGAGGTGGCAAGACAAGCAAGGAGCCCCATTCTCTGTGCCTCTGTGCGAGCAGTGCCGTGGGCAGATGAGGCTGAGCAACAGCTTTCCAGGCTAGCCCCTTCTGCCTGCCAGCTATCTGCAGACGTTCGCATTTTCGGAGCAGGGCTGACGCAGGCTCCTGGCACAGACCACAAGAGCTACGTTTGAAGTTTGAGGTGGCAAGACAAGCAAGCAGACCCAGTCTCTGTGCCTCTGTGCGAGCACTGCCATGGGCAGATGAGGCTGAGCAACAGCTTTCCAGGCTAGCACCTTCTGGCTGCCAGCTATCTGTAGACTTTCGCACTTTCGGAGCAGGGCTGCGAAAGGAGCCTGGCTGGGACACCAACTTTCCCAGGCTACGTTCGAAGTATGAGGTGGCAAGACAAGCAAGTAGCCCCATTCCCTGTGCCTCTGTGCGAGCACTGCCATGGGCAGATGAGGCTGAGCAAGAGCTTTCCACGCTAGCACCTTCTGGCTGCCAGCTATCTGCAGACGTTCTCATTTCAAGAGCAGGGCTGCGAAAGGAGCCTAGCAGGTACACCATCTTTCCCAGGTTACTTTTGAAGTTTGAGGTGGCAAGACAAGCAAGGAGCCCCATTCTCTGTGCCTCTGTGCGAGCACTGCCATGGGCAGATGAGGCTGAGCAACAGCTTTCCAGGCTAGCCCCTTCTGCCTGCCAGCTATCTGCAGACGTTCGAACTTTCGGGGCAGGGCTGCGAAAGGAGCCTGGCTGGACACGAACTTTCCCAGGCTACGTTTGAAGTTTGAGGTGGCAAGACAAGCAAGCAGCCCCATTCTCTGTGCCTCTGTGCGAGCAGTGTCGTGGGCAGATGAGGCTGAGCAACAGCTTTCCAGGCTAGCCCCTTCTGGCTGCCAGCTATCTGCAGACGTTCGCATTTCAAGAGCAGGGCTGCGAAAGGAGCCTAGCAGGTACACCATCTTTCCCAGGCTACGTTTGAAGTTTGAGGTGGCAAGACAAGCAAGGAGCCCCATTCTCTGTGCCTCTGTGCGAGCAGTGCCGTGGGCAGATGAGGCTGAGCAACAGCTTTCCAGGCTAGCCCCTTCTGCCTGCCAGCTATCTGCAGACGTTCGCATTTTCGGAGCAGGGCTGACGCAGGCTCCTGGCACAGACCGCAAGAGCTACGTTTGAAGTTTGAGGTGGCAAGAGAAGCAAGCAGACCCATTCTCTGTGCCTCTGTGCGAGCACTGCCATGGGCAGATGAGGCTGAGCAACAGCTTTCCAGGCTAGCACCTTCTGGCTGCCAGCTATCTGCAGACGTTCGCACTTTCGGAGCAGGGCTGCGAAAGGAGCCTGGCTGGGACACCAACTTTCCCAGGCTACGTTTGAAGTATGAGGTGGCAAGACAAGCAAGTAGCCCCATTCCCTGTGCCTCTGTGCGAGCACTGCCATGGGCAGATGAGGCTGAGCAACAGCTTTCCACGCTAGCACCTTCTGGCTGCCAGCTATCTGCAGACGTTCTCATTTCAAGAGCAGGGCTGCGAAAGGAGCCTAGCAGGTACACCATCTTTCCCAGGCTACGTTTGAAGTTTGATGTGGCAAGACAAGCAAGCAGCCCCATTCTCTGTGCCTCTGTGCGAGCAGTGCCATGGGCAGATGAGGCTGAGCAACAGCTTTCCAGGATAGAACCTTCTGGCTGCCAGCTATCTGCAGACGTTCGCACTTTCGGAGCAGGGCTGTGATAGGAGCCTTGCAGGGACACCAGCATTCCCAGAATGCGTTTGAAGTTTCAAGTGGCAAGTTAAGGAAGCAGCCCCATTCTCTGTGCCTCTATGCGAACAGTGCCATGGGCAGATGCGGCTGAGCAACAGCTTTCCAGGCTAGCCCCTTCTGGCTGCCAGCTATCTGCAGACGTTCGCGTTTCAAGAGCAGGGCTGCGAAAGGAGCCTAGCAGGTACACCATCTTTCCCAGGCTACGTTTGAAGTTTGAGGTGGCAAGACAAGCAAGGAGCCCCATTCTCTGTGCCTCTGTGCGAGCAGTGCCGTGGGCAGATGAGGCTGAGCAACAGCTTTCCAGGCTAGCCCCTTCTGCCTGCCAGCTATCTGCAGACGTTCGCATTTTCGGAGCAGGGCTGACGCAGGCTCCTGGCACAGACCACAAGAGCTACGTTTGAAGTTTGAGGTGGCAAGACAAGCAAGCAGACCCAGTCTCTGTGCCTCTGTGCGAGCACTGCCATGGGCAGATGAGGCTGAGCAACAGCTTTCCAGGCTAGCACCTTCTGGCTGCCAGCTATCTGTAGACTTTCGCACTTTCGGAGCAGGGCTGCGAAAGGAGCCTGGCTGGGACACCAACTTTCCCAGGCTACGTTCGAAGTATGAGGTGGCAAGACAAGCAAGTAGCCCCATTCCCTGTGCCTCTGTGCGAGCACTGCCATGGGCAGATGAGGCTGAGCAAGAGCTTTCCACGCTAGCACCTTCTGGCTGCCAGCTATCTGTAGACGTTCTCATTTCAAGAGCAGGGCTGCGAAAGGAGCCTAGCAGGTACACCATCTTTCCCAGGTTACTTTTGAAGTTTGAGGTGGCAAGACAAGCAAGGAGCCCCATTCTCTGTGCCTCTGTGCGAGCAGTGCCATGGGCAGTTGAGGCTGAGCAACAGCTTTCCAGGCTAGCCCCTTCTGGCTGCCAGCTATCTGCAGACATTCGCATTTCAAGAGCAGGGCTGCGAAACGAGCCTAGCAGGTACACCATCTTTCCCAGGCTACGTTTGAAGTTTGAGGTGGCAAGACAAGCAAGGAGCCCCATTCTCTGTGCCTCTGTGCGAGCAGTGCCGTGGGCAGATGAGGCTGAGCAACAGCTTTCCAGGCTAGCCCCTTCTGCCTGCCAGCTATCTGCAGACGTTCGCATTTTCGGAGCAGGGCTGTCGCAGGCTCCTGGCACAGACACCAAGAGCTACGTTTGAAATTTGAGGTGGCAATACAAGCAAGCAGCCCCATTCTCTGTGCCTCTCTGCGAGCACTGCCATGGGCAGATGAGGCTGAGCAACAGCTTCCAGGCTAGCACCTTCTGCCTGCCAGCTATCTGCAGACGTTCGCACTTTCGGAGCAGGGCTGTGATAGGAGCCTGGCAGGGACACCACCATTCCCAGCAAGCGTTTGAGGTTTCAAGTGGCAAGATAAGCAAGCAGCCCCAGTCTCTGTGCCTCTGTGCGAGCAGTGCCATGGGCAGATGAGGCTGAGCAACAGCTTTCCACACTAGCACCTTCTGGCTGCCAGCTATCTGCAGACGTTCGCACTTTCGGAGCAGGGCTGCGAAAGGAGCCTGGCTGGGACACCAACTTTCCCAGGCTACGTTTGAAGTGTGAGGTGGCAAGACAAGCAAGTAGCCCCATTCACTGTGCCTCTGTGCGAGTACTGCCATGGGCAGATGAGGCTGAGCAACAGCTTTCCACGCTAGCACCTTCTGGCTGCCAGCTATCTGCAGACGTTCTCATTTCAAGAGCAGGGCTGCGAAAGGAGCCTAGCAGGTACACCATCTTTCCCAGGCTACGTTTGAAGTTTGAGGTGGCAAGACAAGCAAGGAGCCCCATTCTCTGTGCCTCTGTGCGAGCAGTGCCATGGGCAGATGAGGCTGAGCAACAGCTTTCCAGGATAGCCCCTTCTGGCTGCCAGCTATCTGCAGATATTCGCACTTTCGGAGCAGGGCTGTGATAGGAGCCTGGC
This sequence comes from Opisthocomus hoazin, assembly GCF_030867145.1. NCBI lineage: Eukaryota > Metazoa > Chordata > Aves > Opisthocomiformes > Opisthocomidae > Opisthocomus > Opisthocomus hoazin. Next base: position 26,164,866 of record NC_134424.1, on the reverse strand, counting down.
AGGGACACCACCATTCCCAGAATGCGTTTGAAGTTTCAAGTGGCAAGACAAGCAAGGAGCCCCAGTCTCTGTGCCTCTGTGCGAGCACTGCCATGGGCAGATGAGGCTGAGCAACAGCTTTCCACGCTAGCACCTTCTGGCTGCCAGCTATCTGCAGACGTTCTCATTTCAAGAGCAGGGCTGCGAAAGGAGCCTAGCAGGTACACCATCTTTCCCAGGCTACGTTTGAAGTTTGAGGTGGCAAGACAAGCAAGGAGCCCCATTCTCTGTGCCTCTGTGCGAGCAGTGCCGTGGGCAGATGAGGCTGAGCAACAGCTTTCCAGGCTAGCCCCTTCTGCCTGCCAGCTATCTGCAGACGTTCGCATTTTCGGAGCAGGGCGGCCGCAGGCTCCTGGCACAGACAGCAAGAGCTACGTTTGAAATTTGAGGTGGCAAGACAATCAAGCAGCCCCATTCTCTGTGCCTCTCTGCGAGCACTGCCATGGGCAGATGAGGCTGAGCAACAGCTTTCCACGCTAGCCCCTTCTGCCTGCCAGCTATCTGCAGACGTTCGCATTTTCGGGGCAGGGCTGCGAAAGGAGCCTGGCTGGACACGAACTTTCCCAGGCTACGTTTGAAGTTTGAGGTGGCAAGACAAGCAAGCAGCCCCATTCTCTGTGCCTCTGTGCGAGCAGTGTCGTGGGCAGATGAGGCTGAGCAACAGCTTTCCAGGCTAGCACCTTCTGCCTGCCAGCTATCTGCAGACGTTCGCATTTCAAGAGCAGGGCTGCGAAAGGAGCCTAGCAGGTACACCATCTTTCCCAGGCTACGTTTGAAGTTTGAGGTGGCAAGACAAGCAAGGAGCCCCATTCTCTGTGCCTCTGTGCGAGCAGTGCCGTGGGCAGATGAGGCTGAGCAACAGCTTTCCAGGCTAGCCCCTTCTGCCTGCCAGCTATCTGCAGACGTTCGCATTTTCGGAGCAGGGCTGACGCAGGCTCCTGGCACAGACCGCAAGAGCTACGTTTGAAGTTTGAGGTGGCAAGACAAGCAAGCAGACCCATTCTCTGTGCCTCTGTGCGAGCACTGCCATGGGCAGATGAGGCTGAGCAACAGCTTTCCAGGCTAGCACCTTCTGGCTGCCAGCTATCTGCAGACGTTCGCACTTTCGGAGCAGGGCTGCGAAAGGAGCCTGGCTGGGACACCAACTTTCCCAGGCTACGTTTGAAGTATGAGGTGGCAAGACAAGCAAGGAGCCCCATTCCCTGTGCCTCTGTGCGAGCACTGCCTTGGGCAGATGAGGCTGAGCAACAGCTTTCCACGCTAGCACCTTCTGGCTGCCAGCTATCTGCAGACGTTCTCATTTCAAGAGCAGGGCTGCGAAAGGAGCCTAGCAGGTACACCATCTTTCCCAGGCTACGTTTGAAGTTTGAGGTGGAAAGACAAGCAAGGAGCCCCATTCTCTGTGCCTCTGTGCGAGCAGTGCCATGGGCAGATGAGGCTGAGCAACAGCTTTCCAGGATAGCCCCTTCTGGCTGCCAGCTATCTGCAGATATTCGCACTTTCGGAGCAGGGCTGTGATAGGAGCCTGGCAGGGACACCACCATTCCCAGAATGCGTTTGAAGTTTCAAGTGGCAAGACAAGCAAGGAGCCCCAGTCTCTGTGCCTCTGTGCGAGCACTGCCATGGGCAGATGAGGCTGAGCAACAGCTTTCCACGCTAGCACCTTCTGGCTGCCAGCTATCTGCAGACGTTCTCATTTCAAGAGCAGGGCTGCGAAAGGAGCCTAGCAGGTACACCATCTTTCCCAGGCTACGTTTGAAGTTTGAGGTGGCAAGACAAGCAAGGAGCCCCATTCTCTGTGCCTCTGTGCGAGCAGTGCCGTGGGCAGATGAGGCTGAGCAACAGCTTTCCAGGCTAGCCCCTTCTGCCTGCCAGCTATCTGCAGACGTTCGCATTTTCGGAGCAGGGCGGCCGCAGGCTCCTGGCACAGACAGCAAGAGCTACGTTTGAAATTTGAGGTGGCAAGACAAGCAAGCAGCCCCATTCTCTGTGCCTCTCTGCGAGCACTGCCATGGGCAGATGAGGCTGAGCAACAGCTTTCCAGGCTAGCCCCTTCTGCCTGCCAGCTATCTGCAGACGTTCGCATTTTCGGGGCAGGGCTGCGAAAGGAGCCTGGCTGGACACGAACTTTCCCAGGCTACGTTTGAAGTTTGAGGTGGCAAGACAAGCAAGCAGCCCCATTCTCTGTGCCTCTGTGCGAGCAGTGTCGTGGGCAGATGAGGCTGAGCAACAGCTTTCCAGGCTAGCACCTTCTGCCTGCCAGCTATCTGCAGACGTTCGCATTTCAAGAGCAGGGCTGCGAAAGGAGCCTAGCAGGTACACCATCTTTCCCAGGCTACGTTTGAAGTTTGAGGTGGAAAGACAAGCAAGGAGCCCCATTCTCTGTGCCTCTGTGCGAGCAGTGCCATGGGCAGATGAGGCTGAGCAACAGCTTTCCAGGCTAGCCCCTTCTGGCTGCCAGCTATCTGCAGACGTTCGCACTTTCGGAGCAGGGCTGTGATAGGAGCCTGGCAGGGACACCAGCATTCCCAGGCTACGTTTGAAGTTTGAGGTGGCAAGACAAGCAAGGAGCCCCATTCTCTGTGCCTCTGTGCGAGCAGTGCCGTGGGCAGATGAGGCTGAGCAACAGCTTTCCAGGCTAGCCCCTTCTGCCTGCCAGCTATCTGCAGACGTTCGCATTTTCGGAGCAGGGCTGACGCAGGCTCCTGGCACAGACCACAAGAGCTACGTTTGAAGTTTGAGGTGGCAAGACAAGCAAGCAGACCCAGTCTCTGTGCCTCTGTGCGAGCACTGCCATGGGCAGATGAGGCTGAGCAACAGCTTTCCAGGCTAGCACCTTCTGGCTGCCAGCTATCTGTAGACTTTCGCACTTTTGGAGCAGGGCTGTGATAGGAGCCTGGCAGGGACACCACCATTCCCAGCATGCGTTTGAGGTTTCAAGTGGCAAGATAAGCAAGCAGCCCCAGTATCTGTGCCTCTGTGCGAGCAGTGCCATGGGCAGATGAGGCTGAGCAACAGCTTTCCACACTAGCACCTTCTGGCTGCCAGCTATCTGCAGACGTTCGCACTTTCGGAGCAGGGCTGCGAAAGGAGCCTGGCTGGGACACCAACTTTCCCAGGCTACGTTCGAAGTATGAGGTGGCAAGACAAGCAAGAAGCCCCATTCCCTGTGCCTCTGTGCGAGCACTGCCATGGGCAGATGAGGCTGAGCAAGAGCTTTCCACGCTAGCACCTTCTGGCTGCCAGCTATCTGCCGACGTTCTCATTTCAAGAGCAGGGCTGCGAAAGGAGCCTAGCAGGTACACCATCTTTCCCAGGCTACTTTTGAAGTTTGAGGTGGCAAGACAAGCAAGCAGCCCCATTCTCTGTGCCTCTGTGCGAGCAGTGCCATGGGCAGATGAGGCTGAGCAACAGCTTTCCAGGCTAGCCCCTTCTGGCTGCCAGCTATCTGCAGACGTTCGCATTTCAAGAGCAGGGCTGCGAAAGGAGCCTAGCAGGTACACCATCTTTCCCAGGCTACGTTTGAAGTTTGAGGTGGCAAGACAAGCAAGGAGCCCCATTCTCTGTGCCTCTGTGCGAGCAGTGCCGTGGGCAGATGAGGCTGAGCAACAGCTTTCCAGGCTAGCCCCTTCTGCCTGCCAGCTATCTGCAGACGTTCGCATTTTCGGAGCAGGGCTGTCGCAGGCTCCTGGCACAGACACCAAGAGCTAGGTTTGAAATTTGAGGTGGCAATACAAGCAAGCAGCCCCATTCTCTGTGCCTCTGTGCGAGCAGTGTCGTGGGCAGATGAGGCTGAGCAACAGCTTTCCAGGCTAGCACCTTCTGCCTGCCAGCTATCTGCAGACGTTCGCATTTCAAGAGCAGGGCTGCGAAAGGAGCCTAGCAGGTACACCATCTTTCCCAGGCTACGTTTGAAGTTTGAGGTGGAAAGACAAGCAAGGAGCCCCATTCTCTGTGCCTCTGTGCGAGCAGTGCCATGGGCAGATGAGGCTGAGCAACAGCTTTCCAGGCTAGCCCCTTCTGGCTGCCAGCTATCTGCAGACGTTCGCACTTTCGGAGCAGGGCTGTGATAGGAGCCTGGCAGGGACACCAGCATTCCCAGGCTACGTTTGAAGTTTGAGGTGGCAAGACAAGCAAGGAGCCCCATTCTCTGTGCCTCTGTGCGAGCAGTGCCGTGGGCAGATGAGGCTGAGCAACAGCTTTCCAGGCTAGCCCCTTCTGCCTGCCAGCTATCTGCAGACGTTCGCATTTTCGGAGCAGGGCTGACGCAGGCTCCTGGCACAGACCACAAGAGCTACGTTTGAAGTTTGAGGTGGCAAGACAAGCAAGCAGACCCAGTCTCTGTGCCTCTGTGCGAGCACTGCCATGGGCAGATGAGGCTGAGCAACAGCTTTCCAGGCTAGCACCTTCTGGCTGCCAGCTATCTGTAGACTTTCGCACTTTTGGAGCAGGGCTGTGATAGGAGCCTGGCAGGGACACCACCATTCCCAGCATGCGTTTGAGGTTTCAAGTGGCAAGATAAGCAAGCAGCCCCAGTATCTGTGCCTCTGTGCGAGCAGTGCCATGGGCAGATGAGGCTGAGCAACAGCTTTCCACACTAGCACCTTCTGGCTGCCAGCTATCTGCAGACGTTCGCACTTTCGGAGCAGGGCTGCGAAAGGAGCCTGGCTGGGACACCAACTTTCCCAGGCTACGTTCGAAGTATGAGGTGGCAAGACAAGCAAGAAGCCCCATTCCCTGTGCCTCTGTGCGAGCACTGCCATGGGCAGATGAGGCTGAGCAAGAGCTTTCCACGCTAGCACCTTCTGGCTGCCAGCTATCTGCCGACGTTCTCATTTCAAGAGCAGGGCTGCGAAAGGAGCCTAGCAGGTACACCATCTTTCCCAGGCTACTTTTGAAGTTTGAGGTGGCAAGACAAGCAAGCAGCCCCATTCTCTGTGCCTCTGTGCGAGCAGTGCCATGGGCAGATGAGGCTGAGCAACAGCTTTCCAGGCTAGCCCCTTCTGGCTGCCAGCTATCTGCAGACGTTCGCATTTCAAGAGCAGGGCTGCGAAAGGAGCCTAGCAGGTACACCATCTTTCCCAGGCTACGTTTGAAGTTTGAGGTGGCAAGACAAGCAAGGAGCCCCATTCTCTGTGCCTCTGTGCGAGCAGTGCCGTGGGCAGATGAGGCTGAGCAACAGCTTTCCAGGCTAGCCCCTTCTGCCTGCCAGCTATCTGCAGACGTTCGCATTTTCGGAGCAGGGCTGTCGCAGGCTCCTGGCACAGACACCAAGAGCTAGGTTTGAAATTTGAGGTGGCAATACAAGCAAGCAGCCCCATTCTCTGTGCCTCTGTGCGAGCACTGCCATGGGCAGATGAGGCTGAGCAACAGCTTTCCAGGCTAGCACCTTCTGCCTGCCAGCTATCTGCCGACGTTCGCATTTCAAGAGCAGGGCTGCGAAAGGAGCCTGGCTGGGACACGAACTTTCCCAGGCTACGTTTGAAGTTTGAGGTGGCAAGACAAGCAAGGAGCCCCAGTCTCTGTGCCTCTGTGCGAGCAGTGTCGTGGGCAGATGAGGCTGAGCAACAGCTTTCCAGGCTAGCCCCTTCTGCCTGCCAGCTATCTGCAGACGTTCGCATTTTCAGAGCAGGTCTGCCGCAGGCTCCTGGCACAGACACCAAGAGCTACGTTTGAAATTTGAGGTGGCAAGACAAGCAAGCAGCCCCATTCTCTGTGCCTCTGTGCGAGCAGTGCCGTGGGCAGATGAGGCTGAGCAACAGCTTTCCAGGCTAGCCCCTTCTGCCTGCCAGCTATCTGCAGACGTTCGCATTTTCGGAGCAGGGCTATCGCGGGCTCCTGGCACAGACACCAAGAGCTACGTTTGAAATTTGAGGTGGCAAGACAAGCAAGCAGCCCCATTCTCTGTGCCTCTCTGCGAGCACTGCCATGGGCAGATGAGGCTGAGCAACAGCTTTCCAGGCTAGCACCTTCTGCCTGCCAGCTATCTGCCGACGTTCGCATTTCAAGAGCAGGGCTGCGAAAGGAGCCTAGCAGGTACACCATCTTTCCCAGGCTACGTTTGAAGTTTGAGGTGGCAAGACAAGCAAGGAGCCCCAGTCTCTGTGCCTCTCTGCGAGCAGTGCCGTGGGCAGATGAGGCTGAGCAACAGCTTTCCAGGCTAGCCCCTTCTGCCTGTCAGCTATCTGCAGACGTTCGCATTTTCGGAGCAGGGCTGACGCAGGCTCCTGGCACAGACCACAAGAGCTACGTTTGAGGTGGCAAGACAAGCAAGCAGACCCAGTCTCTGTGCCTCTGTGCGAGCACTGCCATGGGAAGATGAGGCTGAGCAACAGCTTTCCAGGCTAGCACCTTCTGGCTGCCAGCTATCTGCAGACGATCGCACTTTCGGAGCAGGGCTGCGAAAGGAGCCTGGCTGGGACACCAACTTTCCCAGGCTACGTTTGAAGTATGAGGTGGCAAGACAAGCAAGTAGCCCCATTCCCTGTGCCTCTGTGCGAGCACTGCCATGGGCAGATGAGGCTGAGCAACAGATTTCCACGCTAGCCCCTTCTGGCTGCCAGCTATCTGCAGACGTTCGCACTTTCGGAGCAGGGCTGTGATAGGAGCCTGGCAGGGACACCACCATTCCCAGAATGCGTTTGAAGTTTCAAGTGGCAAGTTAAGGAAGCAGCCCCATTCTCTGTGCCTCTATGCGAACAGTGCCATGGGTAGATGAGGCTGAGCAACAGGTTTCCAGGCTAGCCCCTTCTGGCTGCCAGCTATCTGCAGACGTTCGCATTTTCGGAGCAGGGCTGACGCAGGCTCCTGGCACAGACCACAAGAGCTACGTTTGAAGTTTGAGGTGGCAAGACAAGCAAGGAGCCCCATTCTATGTGCCTCTGTGCGAGCACTGCCATGGGCAGATGAGGCTGAGCAACAGCTTTCCAGGCTAGCCCCTTCTGCCTGCCAGCTATCTGCAGACGTTCGCATTTTCGGGGCAGGGCTGCGAAAGGAGCCTGGCTGGACACGAACTTTCCCAGGCTACGTTTGAAGTTTGAGGTGGCAAGACAAGCAAGCAGCCCCATTCTCTGTGCCTCTGTGCGAGCAGTGTCGTGGGCAGATGAGGCTGAGCAACAGCTTTCCAGGCTAGCACCTTCTGCCTGCCAGCTATCTGCAGACGTTCGCATTTCAAGAGCAGGGCTGCGAAAGGAGCCTAGCAGGTACACCATCTTTCCCAGGCTACGTTTGAAGTTTGAGGTGGCAAGACAAGCAAGGAGCCCCATTCTCTGTGCCTCTGTGCGAGCAGTGCCGTGGGCAGATGAGGCTGAGCAACAGCTTTCCAGGCTAGCCCCTTCTGCCTGCCAGCTATCTGCAGACGTTCGCATTTTCGGAGCAGGGCTGACGCAGGCTCCTGGCACAGACCGCAAGAGCTACGTTTGAAGTTTGAGGTGGCAAGACAAGCAAGCAGACCCATTCTCTGTGCCTCTGTGCGAGCACTGCCATGGGCAGATGAGGCTGAGCAACAGCTTTCCAGGCTAGCACCTTCTGGCTGCCAGCTATCTGCAGACGTTCGCACTTTCGGAGCAGGGCTGCGAAAGGAGCCTGGCTGGGACACCAACTTTCCCAGGCTACGTTTGAAGTATGAGGTGGCAAGACAAGCAAGGAGCCCCATTCCCTGTGCCTCTGTGCGAGCACTGCCTTGGGCAGATGAGGCTGAGCAACAGCTTTCCACGCTAGCACCTTCTGGCTGCCAGCTATCTGCAGACGTTCTCATTTCAAGAGCAGGGCTGCGAAAGGAGCCTAGCAGGTACACCATCTTTCCCAGGCTACGTTTGAAGTTTGAGGTGGAAAGACAAGCAAGGAGCCCCATTCTCTGTGCCTCTGTGCGAGCAGTGCCATGGGCAGATGAGGCTGAGCAACAGCTTTCCAGGATAGCCCCTTCTGGCTGCCAGCTATCTGCAGACGTTCGCACTTTCGGAGCAGGGCTGTGATAGGAGCCTGGCAGGGACACCAGCATTCCCAGGCTACGTTTGAAGTTTGAGGTGGCAAGACAAGCAAGGAGCCCCATTCTCTGTGCCTCTGTGCGAGCAGTGCCGTGGGCAGATGAGGCTGAGCAACAGCTTTCCAGGCTAGCCCCTTCTGCCTGCCAGCTATCTGCAGACGTTCGCATTTTCGGAGCAGGGCTGACGCAGGCTCCTGGCACAGACCACAAGAGCTACGTTTGAGGTGGCAAGACAAGCAAGCAGACCCAGTCTCTGTGCCTCTGTGCGAGCACTGCCATGGGAAGATGAGGCTGAGCAACAGCTTTCCAGGCTAGCACCTTCTGGCTGCCAGCTATCTGCAGACGTTCGCACTTTCGGAGCAGGGCTGCGAAAGGAGCCTGGCTGGGACACCAACTTTCCCAGGCTACGTTGAAATATGAGGTGGCAAGACAAGCAAGTAGCCCCATTCCCTGTGCCTCTGTGCGAGCACTGCCATGGGCAGATGAGGCTGAGCAACAGATTTCCACGCTAGCCCCTTCTGGCTGCCAGCTATCTGCAGACGTTCGCACTTTCGGAGCAGGGCTGTGATAGGAGCCTGGCAGGGACACCACCATTCCCAGAATGCGTTTGAAGTTTCAAGTGGCAAGTTAAGGAAGCAGCCCCATTCTCTGTGCCTCTATGCGAACAGTGCCATGGGTAGATGAGGCTGAGCAACAGGTTTCCAGGCTAGCCCCTTCTGGCTGCCAGCTATCTGCAGACGTTCGCATTTTCGGAGCAGGGCTGACGCAGGCTCCTGGCACAGACCACAAGAGCTACGTTTGAAGTTTGAGGTGGCAAGACAAGCAAGGAGCCCCATTCTATGTGCCTCTGTGCGAGCACTGCCATGGGCAGATGAGGCTGAGCAACAGCTTTCCAGGCTAGCACCTTCTGGCTGCCAGCTATCTGCAGACGTTCGCACTTTCGGAGCAGGGCTGCGAAAGGAGCCTGGCTCTGACACCAACTTTCCCAGGATACGTTTGGAGTATGAGGTGGCAAGACAAGCAAGTAGCCCCATTCCCTGTGCCTCTGTGCGAACAGTGCCATGGGCAGATGAGGCTGAGCAACAGCTTTCCAGGATAGCCCCTTCTGGCTGCCAGCTATCTGCAGACGTTCGCACTTTCGGAGCAGGGCTGTGATAGGAGCCTGGCAGGGACACCACCATTCCCAGCATGCGTTTGAGGTTTCAAGTGGCAAGATAAGCAAGCAGCCCCAGTATCTGTGCCTCTGTGCGAGCAGTGCCATGGGCAGATGAGGCTGAGCAACAGCTTTCCACACTAGCACCTTCTGGCTGCCAGCTATCTGCAGACGTTCGCACTTTCGGAGCAGGGCTGCGAAAGGAGCCTGGCTGGGACACCAACTTTCCCAGGCTACGTTCGAAGTATGAGGTGGCAAGACAAGCAAGTAGCCCCATTCCCTGTGCCTCTGTGCGAGCACTGCCATGGGCAGATGAGGCTGAGCAAGAGCTTTCCACGCTAGCACCTTCTGGCTGCCAGCTATCTGCAGACGTTCTCATTTCAAGAGCAGGCCTGCGAAAGGAGCCTAGCAGGTACACCATCTTTCCCAGGCTACTTTTGAAGTTTGAGGTGGCAAGACAAGCAAGGAGCCCCATTCTCTGTGCCTCTGTGCGAGCAGTGCCGTGGGCAGATGAGGCTGAGCAACAGCTTTCCAGGCTAGCCCCTTCTGGCTGCCAGCTATCTGCAGACGTTCGCATTTCAAGAGCAGGGCTGCGAAAGGAGCCTAGCAGGTACACCATCTTTCCCAGGCTACGTTTGAAGTTTGAGGTGGCAAGACAAGCAAGGAGCCCCAGTCTCTGTGCATCTCTGCGAGCAGTGCCGTGGGCAGATGAGGCTGAGCAACAGCTTTCCAGGCTAGCCCCTTTGCCTGCCAGCTATCTGCAGACGTTCGCATTTTCGGAGCAGGGCTGTCGCAGGCTCCTGGCACAGACACCAAGAGCTACGTTTGAATTTTGAGGTGGCAATACAAGCAAGCAGCCCCATTCTCTGTGCCTCTCTGCGAGCACTGCCATGGGCAGATGAGGCTGAGCAACAGCTTTCCAGGCTAGCACCTTCTGCCTGCCAGCTATCTGCCGACGTTCGCATTTCAAGAGCAGGGCTGCGAAAGGAGCCTGGCTGGGACACGAACTTTCCCAGGCTACGTTTGAAGTTTGAGGTGGCAAGACAAGCAAGGAGCCCCAGTCTCTGTGCCTCTCTGCGAGCAGTGTCGTGGGCAGATGAGCCTGAGCAACAGCTTTCCAGGCTAGCCCCTTCTGCCTGCCAGCTATCTGCAGACGTTCGCATTTTCGGAGCAGGTCTGCCGCAGGCTCCTGGCACAGACACCAAGAGCTACGTTTGAAATTTGAGGTGGCAAGACAAGCAAGCAGCCCCATTCTCTGTGCCTCTCTGCGAGCACTGCCATGGGCAGATGAGGCTGAGCAACAGCTTTCCAGGCTAGCCCCTTCTGCCTGCCAGCTATCTGCCGACGTTCGCATTTCAAGAGCAGGGCTGCGAAAGGAGCCTGGCTGGGACACGAAATTTCCCAGGCTACGTTTGAAGTTTGAGGTGGCAAGACAAGCAAGGAGCCCCAGTCTCTGTGCCTCTGTGCGAGCAGTGTCGTGGGCAGATGAGCCTGAGCAACAGCTTTCCAGGCTAGCCCCTTCTGCCTGCCAGCTATCTGCAGACGTTCGCATTTTCAGAGCAGGTCTGCCGCAGGCTCCTGGCACAGACACCAAGAGCTACGTCTGAAATTTGAGGTGGCAAGACAAGCAAGCAGCCCCATTCTCTGTGCCTCTGTGCGAGCAGTGCCGTGGGCAGATGAGGCTGAGCAACAGCTTTCCAGGCTAGCCCCTTCTGCCTGCCAGCTATCTGCAGACGTTCGCATTTTCGGAGCAGGGCTATCGCGGGCTCCTGGCACAGACACCAAGAGCTACGTTTGAAATTTGAGGTGGCAAGACAAGCAAGCAGCCCCATTCTCTGTGCCTCTCTGCGAGCACTGCCATGGGCAGATGAGGCTGAGCAACAGCTTTCCAGGCTAGCACCTTCTGCCTGCCAGCTATCTGCCGACGTTCGCATTTCAAGAGCAGGGCTGCGAAAGGAGCCTAGCAGGTACACCATCTTTCCCAGGCCACGTTTGAAGTTTGAGGTGGCAAGACAAGCAAGGAGCCCCAGTCTCTGTGCCTCTCTGCGAGCAGTGCCGTGGGCAGATGAGGCTGAGCAACAGCTTTCCAGGCTAGCCCCTTCTGGCTGCCAGCTATCTGCAGACGTTCGCACTTTCGGAGCAGGGCTGTGATAGGAGCCTGGCAGGGACACCACCATTCCCAGAATGCGTTTGAAGTTTCAAGTGGCAAGTTAAGGAAGCAGCCCCATTCTCTGTGCCTCTATGCGAACAGTGCCATGGGTAGATGAGGCTGAGCAACAGGTTTCCAGGGTAGCCCCTTCTGGCTGCCAACTATCTGCAGACGTTCGCATTTTCGGAGCAGGGCTGACGCAGGCTCCTGGCACAGACCACAAGAGCTACGTTTGAAGTTTGAGGTGGCAAGACAAGCAAGGAGCCCCATTCTATGTGCCTCTGTGCGAGCACTGCCATGGGCAGATGAGGCTGAGCAACAGCTTTCCAGGCTAGCACCTTCTGGCTGCCAGCTATCTGCAGACGTTCGCACTTTCGGAGCAGGGCTGCGAAAGGAGCCTGGCTGGGACACGAACTTTCCCAGGCTACGTTTGAAGTATGAGGTGGCAAGACAAGCAAGTAGCCCCATTCCCTGTGCCTCTGTGCGAGCAGTGCCATGGGCAGATGAGGCTGAGCAACAGCTTTCCAGGATAGCCCCTTCTGGCTGCCAGCTATCTGCAGACGTTCGCACTTTCGGAGCAGGGCTGTGATAGGAGCCTGGCAGGGACACCACCATTCCCAGAATGCGTTTGAAGTTTCAAGTGGCAAGTTAAGGAAGCAGCCCCATTCTCTGTGCCTCTATGCGAACAGTGCCATGGGCAGATGAGGCTGAGCAACAGCTTTCCAGGCTAGCCCCTTCTGGCTGCCAGCTATCTGCAGACGTTCGCTTTTCAAGAGCAGGGCTGCGAAAGGAGCCTAGCAGGTACACCATCTTTCCCAGGCTACGTTTGAAGTTTGAGGTGGCAAGACAAGCAAGGAGCCCCATTCTCTGTGCCTCTGTGCGAGCAGTGCCGTGGGCAGATGAGGCTGAGCAACAGCTTTCCAGGCTAGCACCTTCTGGCTGCCAGCTATCTGCAGACGTTCGCACTTTCGGAGCAGGGCTGTGATAGGAGCCTGGCAGGGACACCACCATTCCCAGCATGCGTTTGAGGTTTCAAGTGGCAAGATAAGCAAGCAGCCCCAGTATCTGTGCCTCTGTGCGAGCAGTGCCATGGGCAGATGAGGCTGAGCAACAGCTTTCCACGCTAGCACCTTCTGGCTGCCAGCTATCTGCAGACGTTCTCATTTCAAGAGCAGGGCTGCGAAAGGAGCCTAGCAGGTACACCATCTTTCCCAGGCTACGTTTGAAGTTTGAGGTGGCAAGACAAGCAAGGAGCCCCATTCTCTGTGCCTCTGTGCGAGCAGTGCCATGGGCAGATGAGGCTGAGCAACAGCTTTCCAGGCTAGCACCTTCTGGCTGCCAGCTATCTGCAGACGTTCGCATTTTCGGAGCAGGGCTGTCGCAGGCTCCTGGCACAGACACCAAGAGCTACGTTTGAATTTTGAGGTGGCAATACAAGCAAGGAGCCCCAGTCTCTGTGCCTCTGTGCGAGCAGTGTCGTGGGCAGATGAGGCTGAGCAACAGCTTTCCAGGCTAGCCCCTTCTGCCTGCCAGCTATCTGCAGACGTTCGCATTTTCGGAGCAGGTCTGCCGCAGGCTCCTGGCACAGACACCAAGAGCTACGTTTGAAATTTGAGGTGGCAAGACAAGCAAGCAGCCCCATTCTCTGTGCCTCTCTGAGAGCACTGCCATGGGCAGATGAGGCTGAGCAACAGCTTTCCAGGCTAGCACCTTCTGCCTGCCAGCTATCTGCCGACGTTCGCATTTCAAGAGCAGGGCTGCGAAAGGAGCCTGGCTGGGACACGAACTTTCCCAGGCTACGTTTGAAGTTTGAGGTGGCAAGACAAGCAAGGAGCCCCAGTCTCTGTGCCTCTGTGCGAGCAGTGTCGTGGGCAGATGAGGCTGAGCAACAGCTTTCCAGGCTAGCCCCTTCTGCCTGCCAGCTATCTGCAGACGTTCGCATTTTCAGAGCAGGTCTGCCGCAGGCTCCTGGCACAGACACCAAGAGCTACGTTTGAAATTTGAGGTGGCAAGACAAGCAAGCAGCCCCATTCTCTGTGCCTCTGTGCGAGCAGTGCCGTGGGCAGATGAGGCTGAGCAACAGCTTTCCAGGCTAGCCCCTTCTGCCTGCCAGCTATCTGCAGACGTTCGCATTTTCGGAGCAGGGCTATCGCGGGCTCCTGGCACAGACACCAAGAGCTACTTTTGAAATTTGAGGTGGCAAGACAAGCAAGCAGCCCCATTCTCTGTGCCTCTCTGCGAGCACTGCCATGGGCAGATGAGGCTGAGCAACAGCTTTCCAGGCTAGCACCTTCTGCCTGCCAGCTATCTGCCGACGTTCGCATTTCAAGAGCAGGGCTGCGAAAGGAGCCTAGCAGGTACACCACCATTCCCAGCATGCGTTTGAAGTTTGAGGTGGCAAGACAAGCAAGGAGCCCCAGTCTCTGTGCATCTCTGCGAGCAGTGCCGTGGGCAGATGAGGCTGAGCAACAGCTTTCCAGGCTAGCCCCTTCTGCCTGCCAGCTATCTGCAGACGTTCGCATTTTCGGAGCAGGGCTGACGCAGGCTCCTGGCACAGACCACAAGAGCTACGTTTGAGGTGGCAAGACAAGCAAGCAGACCCAGTCTCTGTGCCTCTGTGCGAGCACTGCCATGGGAAGATGAGGCTGAGCAACAGCTTTCCAGGCTAGCACCTTCTGGCTGCCAGCTATCTGCAGACGTTCGCACTTTCGGAGCAGGGCTGCGAAAGGAGCCTGGCTGGGACACCAACTTTCCCAGGCTACGTTTGAAGTATGAGGTGGCAAGACAAGCAAGTAGCCCCATTCCCTGTGCCTCTGTGCGAGCACTGCCATGGGCAGATGAGGCTGAGCAACAGCTTTCCAGGATAGCCCCTTCTGGCTGCCAGCTATCTGCAGACGTTCGCACTTTCGGAGCAGGGCTGTGATAGGAGCCTGGCAGGGACACCACCATTCCCAGAATGCGTTTGAAGTTTCAAGTGGCAAGTTAAGGAAGCAGCCCCATTCTCTGTGCCTCTATGCGAACAGTGCCATGGGTAGATGAGGCTGAGCAACAGGTTTCCAGGGTAGCCCCTTCTGGCTGCCAGCTATCTGCAGACGTTCGCATTTTCGGAGCAGGGCTGACGCAGGCTCCTGGCACAGACCACAAGAGCTACGTTTGAAGTTTAAGGTGGCAAGACAAGCAAGGAGCCCCATTCTATGTGCCTCTGTGCGAGCACTGCCATGGGCAGATGAGGCTGAGCAACAGCTTTCCAGGCTAGCACCTTCTGGCTGCCAGCTATCTGCAGACGTTCGCACTTTCGGAGCAGGGCTGCGAAAGGAGCCTGGCTCTGACACCAACTTTGCCAGGATACGTTTGGAGTATGAGGTGGCAAGACAAGCAAGTAGCCCCATTCCCTGTGCCTCTGTGCGAGCAGTGCCATGGGCAGATGAGGCTGAGCAACAGCTTTCCAGGATAGCCCCTTCTGGCTGCCAGCTATCTGCAGACGTTCGCACTTTCGGAGCAGGGCTGTGATAGGAGCCTGGCAGGGACACCACCATTCCCAGAATGCGTTTGAAGTTTCAAGTGGCAAGTTAAGGAAGCAGCCCCATTCTCTGTGCCTCTATGGGAACAGTGCCATGGGCAGATGAGGCTGAGCAACAGCTTTCCAGGCTAGCCCCTTCTGGCTGCCAGCTATCTGCAGACGTTCGCTTTTCAAGAGCAGGGCTGCGAAAGGAGCCTAGCAGGTACACCATCTTTCCCAGGCTACGTTTGAAGTTTGAGGTGGCAAGACAAGCAAGGAGCCCCATTCTCTGTGCCTCTGTGCGAGCAGTGCCGTGGGCAGATGAGGCTGAGCAACAGCTTTCCAGGCTAGCACCTTCTGGCTGCCAGCTATCTGCAGACGTTCGCACTTTCGGAGCAGGGCTGTGATAGGAGCCTGGCAGGGACACCACCATTCCCAGCATGCGTTTGAGGTTTCAAGTGGCAAGATAAGCAAGCAGCCCCAGTATCTGTGCCTCTGTGCGAGCAGTGCCATGGGCAGATGAGGCTGAGCAACAGCTTTCCACGCTAGCACCTTCTGGCTGCCAGCTATCTGCAGACGTTCTCATTTCAAGAGCAGGGCTGCGAAAGGAGCCTAGCAGGTACACCATCTTTCCCAGGCTACGTTTGAAGTTTGAGGTGGCAAGACAAGCAAGGAGCCCCATTCTCTGTGCCTCTGTGCGAGCAGTGCCATGGGCAGATGAGGCTGAGCAACAGCTTTCCAGGCTAGCACCTTCTGGCTGCCAGCTATCTGCAGACGTTCGCATTTTCGGAGCAGGGCTGTCGCAGGCTCCTGGCACAGACACCAAGAGCTACGTTTGAATTTTGAGGTGGCAATACAAGCAAGGAGCCCCAGTCTCTGTGCCTCTGTGCGAGCAGTGTCGTGGGCAGATGAGGCTGAGCAACAGCTTTCCAGGCTAGCCCCTTCTGCCTGCCAGCTATCTGCAGACGTTCGCATTTTCGGAGCAGGTCTGCCGCAGGCTCCTGGCACAGACACCAAGAGCTACGTTTGAAATTTGAGGTGGCAAGACAAGCAAGCAGCCCCATTCTCTGTGCCTCTCTGAGAGCACTGCCATGGGCAGATGAGGCTGAGCAACAGCTTTCCAGGCTAGCACCTTCTGCCTGCCAGCTATCTGCCGACGTTCGCATTTCAAGAGCAGGGCTGCGAAAGGAGCCTGGCTGGGACACGAACTTTCCCAGGCTACGTTTGAAGTTTGAGGTGGCAAGACAAGCAAGGAGCCCCAGTCTCTGTGCCTCTGTGCGAGCAGTGTCGTGGGCAGATGAGGCTGAGCAACAGCTTTCCAGGCTAGCCCCTTCTGCCTGCCAGCTATCTGCAGACGTTCGCATTTTCAGAGCAGGTCTGCCGCAGGCTCCTGGCACAGACACCAAGAGCTACGTTTGAAATTTGAGGTGGCAAGACAAGCAAGCAGCCCCATTCTCTGTGCCTCTGTGCGAGCAGTGCCGTGGGCAGATGAGGCTGAGCAACAGCTTTCCAGGCTAGCCCCTTCTGCCTGCCAGCTATCTGCAGACGTTCGCATTTTCGGAGCAGGGCTATCGCGGGCTCCTGGCACAGACACCAAGAGCTACTTTTGAAATTTGAGGTGGCAAGACAAGCAAGCAGCCCCATTCTCTGTGCCTCTCTGCGAGCACTGCCATGGGCAGATGAGGCTGAGCAACAGCTTTCCAGGCTAGCACCTTCTGCCTGCCAGCTATCTGCCGACGTTCGCATTTCAAGAGCAGGGCTGCGAAAGGAGCCTAGCAGGTACACCACCATTCCCAGCATGCGTTTGAAGTTTGAGGTGGCAAGACAAGCAAGGAGCCCCAGTCTCTGTGCATCTCTGCGAGCAGTGCCGTGGGCAGATGAGGCTGAGCAACAGCTTTCCAGGCTAGCCCCTTCTGCCTGCCAGCTATCTGCAGACGTTCGCATTTTCGGAGCAGGGCTGACGCAGGCTCCTGGCACAGACCACAAGAGCTACGTTTGAGGTGGCAAGACAAGCAAGCAGACCCAGTCTCTGTGCCTCTGTGCGAGCACTGCCATGGGAAGATGAGGCTGAGCAACAGCTTTCCAGGCTAGCACCTTCTGGCTGCCAGCTATCTGCAGACGTTCGCACTTTCGGAGCAGGGCTGCGAAAGGAGCCTGGCTGGGACACCAACTTTCCCAGGCTACGTTTGAAGTATGAGGTGGCAAGACAAGCAAGTAGCCCCATTCCCTGTGCCTCTGTGCGAGCACTGCCATGGGCAGATGAGGCTGAGCAACAGCTTTCCAGGATAGCCCCTTCTGGCTGCCAGCTATCTGCAGACGTTCGCACTTTCGGAGCAGGGCTGTGATAGGAGCCTGGCAGGGACACCACCATTCCCAGAATGCGTTTGAAGTTTCAAGTGGCAAGTTAAGGAAGCAGCCCCATTCTCTGTGCCTCTATGCGAACAGTGCCATGGGTAGATGAGGCTGAGCAACAGGTTTCCAGGGTAGCCCCTTCTGGCTGCCAGCTATCTGCAGACGTTCGCATTTTCGGAGCAGGGCTGACGCAGGCTCCTGGCACAGACCACAAGAGCTACGTTTGAAGTTTAAGGTGGCAAGACAAGCAAGGAGCCCCATTCTATGTGCCTCTGTGCGAGCACTGCCATGGGCAGATGAGGCTGAGCAACAGCTTTCCAGGCTAGCACCTTCTGGCTGCCAGCTATCTGCAGACGTTCGCACTTTCGGAGCAGGGCTGCGAAAGGAGCCTGGCTCTGACACCAACTTTGCCAGGATACGTTTGGAGTATGAGGTGGCAAGACAAGCAAGTAGCCCCATTCCCTGTGCCTCTGTGCGAGCAGTGCCATGGGCAGATGAGGCTGAGCAACAGCTTTCCAGGATAGCCCCTTCTGGCTGCCAGCTATCTGCAGACGTTCGCACTTTCGGAGCAGGGCTGTGATAGGAGCCTGGCAGGGACACCACCATTCCCAGAATGCGTTTGAAGTTTCAAGTGGCAAGTTAAGGAAGCAGCCCCATTCTCTGTGCCTCTATGGGAACAGTGCCATGGGCAGATGAGGCTGCGCAACAGCTTTCCAGGCTAGCCCCTTCTGGCTGCCAGCTATCTGCAGACGTTCGCTTTTCAAGAGCAGGGCTGCGAAAGGAGCCTAGCAGGTACACCATCTTTCCCAGGCTACGTTTGAAGTTTGAGGTGGCAAGACAAGCAAGGAGCCCCATTCTCTGTGCCTCTGTGCGAGCAGTGCCGTGGGCAGATGAGGCTGAGCAACAGCTTTCCAGGCTAGCACCTTCTGGCTGCCAGCTATCTGCAGACGTTCGCACTTTCGGAGCAGGGCTGTGATAGGAGCCTGGCAGGGACACCACCTTTCCCAGCATGCGTTTGAGGTTTCAAGTGGCAAGATAAGCAAGCAGCCCCAGTATCTGTGCCTCTGTGCGAGCAGTGCCATGGGCAGACGAGGCTGAGCAACAGCTTTCCAGGCTAGCACCTTCTGCCTGCCAGCTATCTGCAGACGTTCGCACTTTCGGAGCAGGGCTGCGAAAGGAGCCTGGCTGGGACACCAACTTTCCCAGGCTACGTTTGTAGTATGAAGTGACAAGACAAGCAAGGAGCCCCATTCCCTGTGCCTCTGTGCGAGCACTGCCATGGGCAGATGAGGCTGAGCAACAGCTTTCCACGCTAGCACCTTCTGGCTGCCAGCTATCTGCAGACGTTCTCATTTCAAGAGCAGGGCTGCGAAAGGAGCATAGCAGGTACACCATCTTTCCCAGGCTACGTTTGAAGTTTGAGGTGGCAAGACAAGCAAGGAGCCCCATTCTCTGTGCCTCTGTGCGAGCAGTGCCATGGGCAGATGAGGCTGAGCAACAGCTTTCCACGCTAGCACCTTCTGGCTGCCAGCTATCTGCAGACGTTCGCATTTCAAGAGCAGGGCTGCGAAAGGAGCCTAGCAGGTACACCATCTTTCCCAGGCTACGTTTGAAGTTTGAGGTGGCAAGACAAGCAAGGAGCCCCATTCTCTGTGCCTCTGTGCGAGCAGTGCCATGGGCAGATGAGGCTGAGCAACAGCTTTCCAGGCTAGCCCCTTCTGCCTGACAGCTATCTGCAGACGTTCGCATTTTCGGAGCAGGGCTGTCGCAGGCTCCTGGCACAGACACCAAGAGCTACGTTTGAAATTTGAGGTGGCAAGACAAGCAAGCAGCCCCATTCTCTGTGCCTCTCTGCGAGCACTGCCATGGGCAGATGAGGCTGAGCAACAGCTTTCCAGGCTAGCACCTTCTGGCTGCCAGCTATCTGCAGACGTTCGCACTTTCGGAGCAGGGCTGTGATAGGAGCCTGGCAGGGACACCACCATTCCCAGCATGCGTTTGAGGTTTCAAGTGGCAAGATAAGCAAGCAGCCCCATTCTCTGTGCCTCTATGCGAGCAGTGCCATGGGCAGATGAGGCTGAGCAACAGCTTTCCAGGCTAGCCCCTTCTGCCTGCCAGCTATCTGCCGACGTTCGCATTTCAAGAGCAGGGCTGCGAAAGGAGCCTAGCAGGTACACCATCTTTCCCAGGCTACGTTTGAAGTTTGAGGTGGCAAGACAAGCAAGCAGACCCAGTCTCTGTGCCTCTGTGCGAGCAGTGCTGTGGGCAGATGAGGCTGAGCAAAAGCTTTCCAGGCTAGCCCCTTCTGCCTGGCAGCTATCTGCAGACGTTCGCATTTTCAGAGCAGGGCTGCCGCAGGCTCCTGGCACAGACACCAAGAGCTACGTTTGAAATTTGAGGTGGCAAGACAAGCAAGCAGCCCCATTCTCTGTGCCTCTCTGCGAGCACTGCCATGGGCAGATGAGGCTGAGAAAGAGCTTTCCAGGCTAGCACCTTCTGGCTGCCAGCTATCTGCAGACGTTCGCATTTTCGGGGCAGGGCTGCGAAAGGAGCCTGGCTGGGACACGAACTTTCCCAGGCTACGTTTGAAGTTTGAGGTGGCAAGACAAGCAAGCAGCCCCATTCTCTGTGCCTCTCTGCGAGCACTGCCATGGGCAGATGAGGCTGAGCAACAGCTTTCCAGGATAGCCCCTTCTGCCTGCCAGCTATCTGCAGACGTTCGCACTTTCGGAGCAGGGCTGTGATAGGAGCCTGGCAGGGACACCACCATTCCCAGCATGCGTTTGAGGTTTCAAGTGGCAAGATAGGCAAGCAGCCCCATTCTCTGTGCCTCTATGCGAGCAGTGCCATGGGCAGATGAGGCTGAGCAACAGCTTTCCAGGCTAGCCCCTTCTGCCTGCCAGCTATCTGCAGACGTTCGCATTTCAAGAGCAGGGCTGCGAAAGGAGCCTAGCAGGTACAACATCTTTCCCAGGCTACGTTTGAAGTTTGAGGTGGCAAGACAAGCAAGCAGACCCCATTCTCTGTGCCTCTGTGCGAGCACTGCCATGGGCAGATGAGGCTGAGCAACAGCTTTCCAGGCTAGCCCCTTCTGGCTGCCAGCTATCTGCAGACGTTCGCACTTTCGGAGCAGGGCTGCGAAAGGAGCCTGGCTGGGACACCAACTTTCCCAGGCTACGTTTGAAGTATGAGGTGGCAAGACAAGCAAGTAGCCCCATTCCCTGTGCCTCTGTGCGAGCAGTGCCATGGGCAGATGAGGCTGAGCAACAGCTTTCCAGGATAGCCCCTTCTGGCTGCCAGGTATCTGCAGACGTTCGCACTTTCGGAGCAGGGCTGTGATAGGAGCCTGGCAGGGACACCACCATTCCCAGCAAGCGTTTGAGGTTTCAAGTGCCAAGATAAGCAAGCAGCCCCAGTCTCTGTGCCTCTGTGCGAGCAGTGCCATGGGCAGATGAGGCTGAGCAACAGCTTTCCAGGCTAGCACCTTCTGGCTGCCAGCTATCTGCAGACGTTCGCACTTTCGGAGCAGGGCTGCGAAAGGAGCCTGGCTGGGACACCAACTTTCCCAGGCTACGTTCGAAGTATGAGGTGGCAAGACAAGCAAGTAGCCCCATTCCCTGTGCCTCTGTGCGAGCACTGCCATGGGCAGATGAGGCTGAGCAACAGCTTTCCACGCTAGCCCCTTTTGCCTGCCAGCTATCTGCAGACGTTCTCATTTCAAGAGCAGGGCTGCGAAAGGAGCCTAGCAGGTACACCATCTTTCCCAGGCTACGTTTGAAGTTTGAGGTGGCAAGACAAGCAAGGAGCCCCATTCTCTGTGCCTCTGTGCGAGCAGTGCCATGGGCAGATGAGGCTGAGCAACAGCTTTGCAGGCTAGCCCCTTCTGGCTGCCAGCTATCTGCAGACGTTCGCATTTCAAGAGCAGGGCTGCGAAAGGAGCCTAGCAGGTACACCATCTTTCCCAGGCTACGTTTGAAGTTTGAGGTGGCAAGACAAGCAAGGAGCCCCATTCTCTGTGCCTCTGTGCGAGCAGTGCCGTGGGCAGATGAGGCTGAGCAACAGGTTTCCAGGCTAGCCCCTTCTGGCTGCCAGCTATCTGCAGACGTTCGCATTTTCGGAGCAGGGCTGTCGCAGGCTCCTGCCACAGACACCAAGAGATACGTTTGAAATTTGAGGTGGCAAGACAAGCAAGCAGCCCCATTCTCTGTGCCTCTCTGCGAGCACTGCCATGGGCAGATGAGGCTGAGCAACAGCTTTCCAGGCTAGCACCTTCTGGCTGCCAGCTATCTGCAGACGTTCGCACTTTCGGAGCAGGGCTGTGATAGGAGCCTGGCAGGGACACCACCATTCCCAGCATGCGTTTGAGGTTTCAAGTGGCAAGATAGGCAAGCAGCCCCATTCTCTGTGCCTCTATGCGAGCAGTGCCATGGGCAGATGAGGCTGAGCAACAGCTTTCCAGGCTAGCCCCTTCTGCCTGCCAGCTATCTGCCGACGTTCGCATTTCAAGAGCAGGGCTGCGAAAGGAGCCTAGCAGGTACACCATCTTTCCCAGGCTACGTTTGAAGTTTGAGGTGGCAAGACAAGCAAGCAGACCCAGTCTCTGTGCCTCTGTGCGAGCAGTGCTGTGGGCAGATGAGGCTGAGCAAAAGCTTTCCAGGCTAGCCCCTTCTGCCTGCCAGCTATCTGCAGACGTTCGCATTTTCAGAGCAGGGCTGCCGCAGGCTCCTGGCACAGACACCAAGAGCTACGTTTAAAATTTGAGGTGGCAAGACAAGCAAGCAGCCCCATTCTCTGTGCCTCTCTGCGAGCACTGCCATGGGCAGATGAGGCTGAGAAAGAGCTTTCCAGGCTAGCACCTTCTGGCTGCCAGCTATCTGCAGACGTTCGCATTTTCGGGGCAGGGCTGCGAAAGGAGCCTGGCTGGGACACGAACTTTCCCAGGCTACGTTTGAAGTTTGAGGTGGCAAGACAAGCAAGCAGACCCAGTCTCTGTGCCTCTGTGCGAGCACTGCCATGGGCAGATGAGGCTGAGCAACAGCTTTCCAGGCTAGCACCTTCTGGCTGCCAGCTATCTGCAGACGTTCGCACTTTCGGAGCAGGGCTGCGAAAGGAGCCTGGCTGGGACACCAACTTTCCCAGGCTACGTTTGAAGTATGAGGTGGCAAGACAAGCAAGGAGCCCCACTCCCTGTGCCTCTGTGCGAGCACTGCCATGGGCAGATGAGGCTGAGCAACAGCTTTCCACGCTAGCCCCTTCTGGCTGCCAGCTATCTGCAGACGTTCGCACTTTCGGAGCAGGGCTGTGATAGGAGCCTGGCAGGGACACCACCATTCCCAGAATGCGTTTGAAGTTTCAAGTGGCAAGTTAAGTAAG
The DNA here is from genome assembly GCF_030867145.1 of Opisthocomus hoazin. NCBI lineage: Eukaryota > Metazoa > Chordata > Aves > Opisthocomiformes > Opisthocomidae > Opisthocomus > Opisthocomus hoazin. Next base: position 26,142,317 of record NC_134424.1, on the reverse strand, counting down.
CAGCCCCATTCTCTGTGCCTCTATGCGAACAGTGCCATGGGCAGATGAGGCTGAGCAACAGCTTTCCAGGATAGCCCCTTCTGGCTGCCAGCTATCTGCAGACGTTCGCATTTCAAGAGCAGGGCTGCGAAAGGAGCCTAGCAGGTACACCATCTTTCCCAGGCTACGTTTGAAGTTTGAGGTGGCAAGACAAGCAAGGAGCCCCATTCTCTGTGCCTCTGTGCGAGCAGTGCCGTGGGCAGATGAGGCTGAGCAACAGCTTTCCAGGCTAGCCCCTTCTGCCTGCCAGCTATCTGCAGACGTTCGCACTTTCGGAGCAGGGCTGTGATAGGAGCCTGGCAGGGACACCACCATTCCCAGCATGCGTTTGAGGTTTCAAGTGGCAAGATAAGCAAGCAGCCCCAGTATCTGTGCCTCTGTGTGAGCAGTGCCATGGGCAGATGAGGCTGAGCAACAGCTTTCCACACTAGCACCTTCTGGCTGCCAGCTATCTGCAGACGTTCGCACTTTCGGAGCAGGGCTGCGAAAGGAGCCTGGCTGGGACACCAACTTTCCCAGGCTACGTTTGAAGTATGAGGTGGCAAGACAAGCAAGGAGCCCCATTCCCTGTGCCTCTGTGCGAGCACTGCCATGGGCAGATGAGGCTGAGCAACAGCTTTCCACGCTAGCACCTTCTGGCTGCCAGCTATCTGCAGACGTTCTCATTTCAAGAGCAGGGCTGCGAAAGGAGCCTAGCAGGGACACCATCTTTCCCAGGCTACGTTTGAAGTTTGAGGTGGCAAGACAAGCAAGGAGCCCCATTCTCTGTGCCTCTGTGCGAGCAGTGCCGTGGGCAGATGAGGCTGAGCAACAGCTTTCCAGGCTAGCCCCTTCTGCCTGCCAGCTATCTGCAGACGTTCGCACTTTCGGAGCAGGGCTGTGATAGGAGCCTGGTAGGGACACCACCATTCCCAGCATGCGTTTGAGGTTTCAAGTGGCAAGATAGGCAAGCAGCCCCATTCTCTGTGCCTCTATGCGAGCAGTGCCATGGGCAGATGAGGCTGAGCAACAGCTTTCCAGGCTAGCCCCTTCTGCCTGCCAGCTATCTGCCGACGTTAGCATTTCAAGAGCAGGGCTGCGAAAGGAGCCTAGCAGGTACACCATCTTTCCCAGGCTACGTTTGAAGTTTGAGGTGGCAAGACAAGCAAGGAGCCCCAGTCTCTGTGCCTCTGTGCGAGCAGTGCTGTGGGCAGATGAGGCTGAGCAACAGCTTTCCAGGCTAGCCCCTTCTGCCTGCCAGCTATCTGCAGACGTTCGCATTTTCGGAGCAGGTCTGCCGCAGGCTCCTGGCACAGACACCAAGAGCTACGTTTGAAATTTGAGGTGGCAAGACAAGCAAGCAGCCCCATTCTCTGTGCCTCTCTGCGAGCACTGCCATGGGCAGATGAGGCTGAGCAACAGCTTTCCAGGCTAGCCCCCTCTGCCTGCCAGCTATCTGCCGACGTTCGCATTTTCGGGGCAGGGCTGCGAAAGGAGACTGGCTGGACACGAACTTTCCCAGGCTACGTTTGAAGTTTGAGGTGGCAAGACAAGCAAGCAGCCCCATTCTCTGTGCCTCTGTGCGAGCAGTGTCGTGGGCAGATGAAGCTGAGCAACAGCTTTCCAGGCTAGCCCCTTCTGGCTGCCAGCTATCTGCAGACATTCGCATTTCAAGAGCAGGGCTGCGAAAGGAGCCTAGCAGGTACACCATCTTTCCCAGGCTACGTTTGAAGTTTGAGGTGGCAAGACAAGCAAGCAGCCCCAGTCTCTGTGCCTCTGTGCGAGCAGTGCCGTGGGCAGATGAGGCTGAGCAACAGCTTTCCAGGCTAGCCCCTTCTGCCTGCCAGCTATCTGCAGACGTTCGCATTTTCGGAGCAGGGCTGACGCAGGCTCCTGGCACAGACCACAAGAGCTACGTTTGAGGTGGCAAGACAAGCAAGCAGACCCAGTCTCTGTGCCTCTGTGCGAGCACTGCCGTGGGCAGATGAGGCTGAGCAACAGCTTTCCAGGCTAGCACCTTCTGGCTGCCAGCTATCTGCAGACGTTCGCACTTTCGGAGCAGGGCTGCAAAAGGAGCCTGGCTGGGACACCAACTTTCCCAGGCTACGTTTGAAGTATGAGGTGGCAAGACAAGCAAGTAGCCCCATTCCCTGTGCCTCTGTGCGAGCACTGCCATGGGCAGATGAGGCTGAGCAACAGCTTTCCACGCTAGCACCTTCTGGCTGCCAGCTATCTGCAGACATTCGCATTTCAAGAGCAGGGCTGCGAAAGGAGCCTAGCAGGTACACCATCTTTCCCAGGCTACGTTTGAACTTTGAGGTGGCAAGACAAGCAAGCAGCCCCAGTCTCTGTGCCTCTGTGCGAGCAGTGCCGTGGGCAGATGAGGCTGAGCAACAGCTTTCCAGGCTAGCCCCTTCTGCCTGCCAGCTATCTGCAGACGTTCGCATTTTCGGAGCAGGGCTGACGCAGGCTCCTGGCACAGACCACAAGAGCTACGTTTGAGGTGGCAAGACAAGCAAGCAGACCCAGTCTCTGTGCCTCTGTGCGAGCACTGCCATGGGCAGATGAGGCTGAGCAACAGCTTTCCAGGCTAGCACCTTCTGGCTGCCAGCTATCTGCAGACGTTCGCACTTTCGGAGCAGGGCTGTGATAGGAGCCTGGCAGGGACACCACCATTCCCAGAATGCGTTTGAAGTTTCAAGTGGCAAGTTAAGGAAGCAGCCCCATTCTCTGTGCCTCTATGCGAACAGTGCCATGGGCAGATGAGGCTGAGCAACAGCTTTCCAGGCTAGCCCCTTCTGGCTGCCAGCTATCTGCAGACGTTCGCATTTCAAGAGCAGGGCTGCGAAAGGAGCCTAGCAGGTACACCATCTTTCCCAGGCTACGTTTGAAGTTTGAGGTGGCAAGACAAGCAAGGAGCCCCATTCTCTGTGCCTCTGTGCGAGCAGTGCCGTGGGCAGATGAGGCTGAGCAACAGCTTTCCAGGCTAGCACCTTCTGGCTGCCAGCTATCTGCAGACGTTCGCACTTTCGGAGCAGGGCTGTGATAGGAGCCTGGCAGGGACACCACCATTCCCAGCATGCGTTTGAGGTTTCAAGTGGCAAGATAAGCAAGCAGCCCCAGTATCTGTGCCTCTGTGCGAGCAGTGCCATGGGCAGATGAGGCTGAGCAACAGCTTTCCAGGCTAGCCCCTTCTGGCTGCCAGCTATCTGCAGACGTTCGCATTTTCGGAGCAGGGCTGTCGCAGGCTCCTGGCACAGACACCAAGAGCTACGTTTGAAATTTGAGGTGGCAAGACAAGCAAGCAGCCCCATTCTCTGTGCCTCTCTGCGAGCACTGCCATGGGCAGATGAGGCTGAGCAACAGCTTTCCAGGCTAGCCCCTTCTGGCTGCCAGCTATCTGCAGACGTTCGCACTTTCGGAGCAGGGCTGTGATAGGAGCCTGGCAGGGACACCACCATTCCCAGCATGCGTTTGAGGTTTCAAGTGGCAAGATAGGCAAGCAGCCCCATTCTCTGTGCCTCTATGCGAGCAGTGCCATGGGCAGATGAGGCTGAGCAACAGATTTCCAGGCTAGCCCCTTCTGCCTGCCAGCTATCTGCCGACGTTCGCATTTCAAGAGCAGGGCTGCGAAAGGAGCCTAGCAGGTACACAATCTTTCCCAGGCTACGTTTGAAGTTTGAGGTGGCAAGACAAGCAAGCAGCCCCAGTCTCTGTGCCTCTGTGCGAGCAGTGCCATGGGCAGATGAGGCTGAGCAACAGCTTTCCAGGCTAGCCCCTTCTGCCTGCCAGCTATCTGCAGACGTTCGCATTTTCGGGGCAGGGCTGCGAAAGGAGCCTGGCTGGACACGAACTTTCCCAGGCTACGTTTGAAGTTTGAGGTGGCAAGACAAGCAAGCAGCCCCAGTCTCTGTGCCTCTGTGCGAGCAGTGCTGTGGGCAGATGAGGCTGAGCAACAGCTTTCCAGGCTAGCACCTTCTGGCTGCCAGCTATCTGCAGACGTTCGCACTTTCGGAGCAGGGCTGCGAAAGGAGCCTGGCTGGGACACCACCATTCCCAGAATGCGTTTGAAGTTTCAAGTGGCAAGTTAAGGAAGCAGCCCCATTCTCTGTGCCTCTATGCGAACAGTGCCATGGGCAGATGAGGCTGAGCAACAGGTTTCCAGGCTAGCCCCTTCTGGCTGCCAGCTATCTGCAGACGTTCGCATTTCAAGAGCAGGGCTGCGAAAGGAGCCTAGCAGGTACACCATCTTTCCCAGGCTACGTTTGAAGTTTGAGGTGGCAAGACAAGCAAGGAGCCCCATTCTCTGTGCCTCTGTGCGAGCAGTGCCGTGGGCAGATGAGGCTGAGCAACAGCTTTCCAGGCTAGCACCTTCTGGCTGCCAGCTATCTGCAGACGTTCGCACTTTCGGAGCAGGGCTGTGATAGGAGCCTGGCAGGGACACCACCATTCCCAGCATGTGTTTGAGGTTTCAAGTGGCAAGATAAGCAAGCAGCCCCATTCCCTGTGCCTCTGTGCGAGCACTGCCATGGGCAGATGAGGCTGAGCAACAGCTTTCCACACTAGCATCTTCTGGCTGCCAGCTATCTGCAGACGTTCGCACTTTCGGAGCAGGGCTGCGAAAGGAGCCTGGCTGGGACACCAACTTTCCCAGGCTACGTTCGAAGTATGAGGTGGCAAGACAAGCAAGTAGCCCCATTCCCTGTGCCTCTGTGCGAGCACTGCCATGGGCAGATGAGGCTGAGGAACAGGTTTCCACGCTAGCACCTTCTGGCTGCCAGCTATCTGCAGACGTTCTCATTTCAAGAGCAGGGCTGCGAAAGGAGCCTAGCAGGTACACCATCTTTCCCAGGCTACGTTTGAAGTTTGAGGTGGCAAGACAAGCAAGGAGCCCCATTCTCTGTGCCTCTGTGCGAGCAGTGCCGTGGGCAGATGAGGCTGAGCAACAGCTTTCCAGGCTAGCCCCTTCTGCCTGCCAGCTATCTGCAGACGTTCGCATTTTCGGAGCAGGGCTGACGCAGGCTCCTGGCACAGACCACAAGAGCTACGTTTGAAGTTTGAGGTGGCAAGACAAGCAAGCAGACCCAGTCTCTGTGCCTCTCTGCGAGCACTGCCATGGGCAGATGAGGTTGAGCAACAGCTTTCCAGGCTAGCCCCTTCTGGCTGCCAGCTATCTGCAGACGTTCGCACTTTCGGAGCAGGGCTGTGATAGGAGCCTGGCAGGGACACCACCATTCCCAGCATGCGTTTGAGGTTTCAAGTGGCAAGATAGGCAAGCAGCCCCATTCTCTGTGCCTCTATGCGAGCAGTGCCATGGGCAGATGAGGCTGAGCAACAGATTTCCAGGCTAGCCCCTTCTGCCTGCCAGCTATCTGCCGACGTTCGCATTTCAAGAGCAGGGCTGCGAAAGGAGCCTAGCAGGTACACAATCTTTCCCAGGCTACGTTTGAAGTTTGAGGTGGCAAGACAAGCAAGCAGCCCCAGTCTCTGTGCCTCTGTGCGAGCAGTGCCATGGGCAGATGAGGCTGAGCAACAGCTTTCCAGGCTAGCCCCTTCTGCCTGCCAGCTATCTGCAGACGTTCGCATTTTCGGGGCAGGGCTGCGAAAGGAGCCTGGCTGGACACGAACTTTCCCAGGCTACGTTTGAAGTTTGAGGTGGCAAGACAAGCAAGCAGCCCCAGTCTCTGTGCCTCTGTGCGAGCAGTGCTGTGGGCAGATGAGGCTGAGCAACAGCTTTCCAGGCTAGCACCTTCTGGCTGCCAGCTATCTGCAGACGTTCGCACTTTCGGAGCAGGGCTGCGAAAGGAGCCTGGCTGGGACACCACCATTCCCAGAATGCGTTTGAAGTTTCAAGTGGCAAGTTAAGGAAGCAGCCCCATTCTCTGTGCCTCTATGCGAACAGTGCCATGGGCAGATGAGGCTGAGCAACAGGTTTCCAGGCTAGCCCCTTCTGGCTGCCAGCTATCTGCAGACGTTCGCATTTCAAGAGCAGGGCTGCGAAAGGAGCCTAGCAGGTACACCATCTTTCCCAGGCTACGTTTGAAGTTTGAGGTGGCAAGACAAGCAAGGAGCCCCATTCTCTGTGCCTCTGTGCGAGCAGTGCCGTGGGCAGATGAGGCTGAGCAACAGCTTTCCAGGCTAGCACCTTCTGGCTGCCAGCTATCTGCAGACGTTCGCACTTTCGGAGCAGGGCTGTGATAGGAGCCTGGCAGGGACACCACCATTCCCAGCATGTGTTTGAGGTTTCAAGTGGCAAGATAAGCAAGCAGCCCCATTCCCTGTGCCTCTGTGCGAGCACTGCCATGGGCAGATGAGGCTGAGCAACAGCTTTCCACACTAGCATCTTCTGGCTGCCAGCTATCTGCAGACGTTCGCACTTTCGGAGCAGGGCTGCGAAAGGAGCCTGGCTGGGACACCAACTTTCCCAGGCTACGTTCGAAGTATGAGGTGGCAAGACAAGCAAGTAGCCCCATTCCCTGTGCCTCTGTGCGAGCACTGCCATGGGCAGATGAGGCTGAGGAACAGGTTTCCACGCTAGCACCTTCTGGCTGCCAGCTATCTGCAGACGTTCTCATTTCAAGAGCAGGGCTGCGAAAGGAGCCTAGCAGGTACACCATCTTTCCCAGGCTACGTTTGAAGTTTGAGGTGGCAAGACAAGCAAGGAGCCCCATTCTCTGTGCCTCTGTGCGAGCAGTGCCGTGGGCAGATGAGGCTGAGCAACAGCTTTCCAGGCTAGCCCCTTCTGCCTGCCAGCTATCTGCAGACGTTCGCATTTTCGGAGCAGGGCTGACGCAGGCTCCTGGCACAGACCACAAGAGCTACGTTTGAAGTTTGAGGTGGCAAGACAAGCAAGCAGACCCAGTCTCTGTGCCTCTGTGCGAGCACTGCCATGGGCAGATGAGGCTGAGCAACAGCTTTCCAGGCTAGCACCTTCTGGCTGCCAGCTATCTGCAGACGTTCGCACTTTCGGAGCAGGGCTGCGAAAGGAGCCTGGCTCTGACACCAACTTTCCCAGGCTACGTTTGAAGTATGAGGTGGCAAGACAAGCAAGTAGCCCCATTCCCTGTGCCTCTGTGCGAGCAGTGCCATGGGCAGATGAGGCTGAGCAACAGCTTTCCAGGATAGCCCCTTCTGGCTGCCAGCTATCTGCAGACGTTCGCACTTTCGGAGCAGGGCTGTGATAGGATCCTGGCAGGGACACCACCATTCCCAGCATGCGTTTGAAGTTTCAAGTGGCAAGTTAAGGAAGCAGCCCCATTCTCTGTGCCTCTATGCGAACAGTGCCATGGGCAGATGAGGCTGAGCAAGAGCTTTCCAGGCTAGCCCCTTCTGGCTGCCAGCTATCTGCAGACGTTCGCATTTCAAGAGCAGGGCTGCGAAAGGAGCCTAGCAGGTACACCATCTTTCCCAGGCTACGTTTGAAGTTTGAGGTGGCAAGACAAGCAAGGAGCCCCATTCTCTGTGCCTCTGTGCGAGCAGTGCCGTGGGCAGATGAGGCTGAGCAACAGCTTTCCAGGCTAGCACCTTCTGGCTGCCAGCTATCTGCAGACGTTCGCACTTTCGGAGCAGGGCTGTGATAGGAGCCTTGCAGGGACACCACCATTCCCAGCATGCGTTTGAGGTTTCAAGTGGCAAGATGAGCAAGCAGCCCCAGTATCTGTGCCTCTGTGCGAGCAGTGCCATGGGCAGATGAGGCTGAGCAACAGCTTCCCACACTAGCACCTTCTGGCTGCCAGCTATCTGCAGACGTTCGCACTTTCGGAGCAGGGCTGCGAAAGGAGCCTGGCTGGGACACCAACTTTCCCAGGCTACGTTTGAAGTATGAGGTGGCAAGACAAGCAAGGAGCCCCATTCCCTGTGCCTCTGTGCGTACACTGCCATGGGCAGATGAGGCTGAGCAACAGCTTTCCACGCTAGCAACTTCTGGCTGCCAGCTATCTGCAGACGTTCTCATTTCAAGAGCAGGGCTGCGAAAGGAGCCTAGCAGGTACACCATCTTTCCCAGGCTACGTTTGAAGTTTGAGGTGGCAAGACAAGCAAGGAGCCCCATTCTCTGTGCCTCTGTGCGAGCAGTGCCATGGGCAGATGAGGCTGAGCAACAGCTTTCCAGGCTAGCCCCTTCTGGCTGCCAGCTATCTGCAGACGTTCGCATTTCAAGAGCAGGGCTGCGAAAGGAGCCTAGCAGGTACACCATCTTTCCCAGGCTACGTTTGAAGTTTGAGGTGGCAAGACAAGCAAGGAGCCCCATTCTCTGTGCCTCTGTGCGAGCAGTGCCGTGGGCAGATGAGGCTGAGCAACAGCTTTCCAGGCTAGCCCCTTCTGCCTGCCAGCTATCTGCAGACGTTCGCATTTTCGGAGCAGGGCTGTCGCAGGCTCCTGGCACAGACACCAAGAGCTACGTTTGAAATTTGAGGTGGCAAGACAAGCAAGCAGCCCCATTCTCTGTGCCTCTGTGCGAGCAGTGCCATGGGCAGATGAGGCTGAGAAAGAGCTTTCCAGGCTAGCACCTTCTGGCTGCCAGCTATCTGCAGACGTTCGCATTTTCGGCGCAGGGCTGCGAAAGGAGCCTGGCTGGGACACGAACTTTCCCAGGCTACGTTTGAAGTTTGAGGTGGCAAGACAAGCAAGGAGCCCCAGTCTCTGTGCCTCTGTGCGAGCAGTGTCGTGGGCAGATGAGCCTGAGCAACAGCTTTCCAGGCTAGCCCCTTCTGCCTGCCAGCTATCTGCAGACGTTCGCATTTTCGGAGCAGGGCTGACGCAGGCTCCTGGCACAGACCACAAGAGCTACGTTTGAGGTGGCAAGACAAGCAAGCAGACACAGTCTCTGTGCCTCTGTGCGAGCAGTGCTGTGGGCAGATGAGGCTGAGCAACAGCTTTCCAGGCTAGCACCTTCTGGCTGCCAGCTATCTGCAGACGTTCGCACTTTCGGAGCAGGGCTGCGAAAGGAGCCTGGCTGGGACACCAACTTTCCCAGGCTACGTTTGAAGTATGAGGTGGCAAGACAAGCAAGTAGCCCCATTCCCTGTGCCTCTGTGCGAGCACTGCCATGGGCAGATGAGGCTGAGCAACAGCTTTCCACGCTAGCCCCTTCTGGCTGCCAGCTACCTGCAGACGTTCTCATTTCAAGAGCAGGGCTGCGAAAGGAGCCTAGCAGGTACACCATCTTTCCCAGGCTACGTTTGAAGTTTGAGGTGGCAAGACAAGCAAGGAGCCCCATTCTCTGTGCCTCTGTGCGAGCAGTGCCATGGGCAGATGAGGCTGAGCAACAGCTTTCCAGGCTAGCCCCTTCTGCCTGCCAGCTATCTGCAGACGTTCGCACTTTCGGAGCAGGGCTGTGATAGGAGCCTGGCAGGGACACCACCATTCCCAGAATGCGTTTGAAGTTTCAAGTGGCAAGTTAAGGAAGCAGCCCCATTCTCTGTGCCTCTGTGCGAGCAGTGCCGTGGGCAGATGAGGCTGAGCAACAGCTTTCCAGGCTAGCCCCTTCTGCCTGCCAGCTATCTGCAGACGTTCGCATTTTCGGAGCAGGGCTGACGCAGGCTCCTGGCACAGACCACAAGAGCTACGTTTGAAGTTTGAGGTGGCAAGACAAGCAAGCAGACCCAGTCTCTGTGCCTCTGTGCGAGCACTGCCATGGGCAGATGAGGCTGAGCAACAGCTTTCCAGGCTAGCACCTTCTGGCTGCCAGCTATCTGCAGACGTTCGCACTTTCGGAGCAGGGCTGCGAAAGGAGCCTGGCTCTGACACCAACTTTCCCAGGCTACGTTTGAAGTATGAGGTGGCAAGACAAGCAAGTAGCCCCATTCCCTGTGCCTCTGTGCGAGCAGTGCCATGGGCAGATGAGGCTGAGCAACAGCTTTCCAGGATAGCCCCTTCTGGCTGCCAGCTATCTGCAGACATTCGCACTTTCGGAGCAGGGCTGTGATAGGAGCCTGGCAGGGACACCACCATTCCCAGCATGCGTTTGAAGTTTCAAGTGGCAAGTTAAGGAAGCAGCCCCATTCTCTGTGCCTCTATGCGAACAGTGCCATGGGCAGATGAGGCTGAGCAAGAGCTTTCCAGGCTAGCCCCTTCTGGCTGCCAGCTATCTGCAGACGTTCGCATTTCAAGAGCAGGGCTGCGAAAGGAGCCTAGCAGGTACACCATCTTTCCCAGGCTACGTTTGAAGTTTGAGGTGGCAAGACAAGCAAGGAGCCCCATTCTCTGTGCCTCTGTGCGAGCAGTGCCGTGGGCAGATGAGGCTGAGCAACAGCTTTCCAGGCTAGCACCTTCTGGCTGCCAGCTATCTGCAGACGTTCGCACTTTCGGAGCAGGGCTGTGATAGGAGCCTTGCAGGGACACCACCATTCCCAGCATGCGTTTGAGGTTTCAAGTGGCAAGATGAGCAAGCAGCCCCAGTATCTGTGCCTCTGTGCGAGCAGTGCCATGGGCAGATGAGGCTGAGCAACAGCTTCCCACACTAGCACCTTCTGGCTGCCAGCTATCTGCAGACGTTCGCACTTTCGGAGCAGGGCTGCGAAAGGAGCCTGGCTGGGACACCAACTTTCCCAGGCTACGTTTGAAGTATGAGGTGGCAAGACAAGCAAGGAGCCCCATTCCCTGTGCCTCTGTGCGTACACTGCCATGGGCAGATGAGGCTGAGCAACAGCTTTCCACGCTAGCAACTTCTGGCTGCCAGCTATCTGCAGACGTTCTCATTTCAAGAGCAGGGCTGCGAAAGGAGCCTAGCAGGTACACCATCTTTCCCAGGCTACGTTTGAAGTTTGAGGTGGCAAGACAAGCAAGGAGCCCCATTCTCTGTGCCTCTGTGCGAGCAGTGCCGTGGGCAGATGAGGCTGAGCAACAGCTTTCCAGGCTAGCCCCTTCTGGCTGCCAGCTATCTGCAGACGTTCGCATTTCAAGAGCAGGGCTGCGAAAGGAGCCTAGCAGGTACACCATCTTTCCCAGGCTACGTTTGAAGTTTGAGGTGGCAAGACAAGCAAGGAGCCCCATTCTCTGTGCCTCTGTGCGAGCAGTGCCGTGGGCAGATGAGGCTGAGCAACAGCTTTCCAGGCTAGCCCCTTCTGCCTGCCAGCTATCTGCAGACGTTCGCATTTTCGGAGCAGGGCTGTCGCAGGCTCCTGGCACAGACACCAAGAGCTACGTTTGAAATTTGAGGTGGCAAGACAAGCAAGCAGCCCCATTCTCTGTGCCTCTGTGCGAGCAGTGCCATGGGCAGATGAGGCTGAGAAAGAGCTTTCCAGGCTAGCACCTTCTGGCTGCCAGCTATCTGCAGACGTTCGCATTTTCGGCGCAGGGCTGCGAAAGGAGCCTGGCTGGGACACGAACTTTCCCAGGCTACGTTTGAAGTTTGAGGTGGCAAGACAAGCAAGGAGCCCCAGTCTCTGTGCCTCTGTGCGAGCAGTGTCGTGGGCAGATGAGCCTGAGCAACAGCTTTCCAGGCTAGCCCCTTCTGCCTGCCAGCTATCTGCAGACGTTCGCATTTTCGGAGCAGGGCTGACGCAGGCTCCTGGCACAGACCACAAGAGCTACGTTTGAGGTGGCAAGACAAGCAAGCAGACACAGTCTCTGTGCCTCTGTGCGAGCAGTGCTGTGGGCAGATGAGGCTGAGCAACAGCTTTCCAGGCTAGCACCTTCTGGCTGCCAGCTATCTGCAGACGTTCGCACTTTCGGAGCAGGGCTGCGAAAGGAGCCTGGCTGGGACACCAACTTTCCCAGGCTACGTTTGAAGTATGAGGTGGCAAGACAAGCAAGTAGCCCCATTCCCTGTGCCTCTGTGCGAGCACTGCCATGGGCAGATGAGGCTGAGCAACAGCTTTCCACGCTAGCCCCTTCTGGCTGCCAGCTACCTGCAGACGTTCTCATTTCAAGAGCAGGGCTGCGAAAGGAGCCTAGCAGGTACACCATCTTTCCCAGGCTACGTTTGAAGTTTGAGGTGGCAAGACAAGCAAGGAGCCCCATTCTCTGTGCCTCTGTGCGAGCAGTGCCATGGGCAGATGAGGCTGAGCAACAGCTTTCCAGGCTAGCCCCTTCTGCCTGCCAGCTATCTGCAGACGTTCGCACTTTCGGAGCAGGGCTGTGATAGGAGCCTGGCAGGGACACCACCATTCCCAGAATGCGTTTGAAGTTTCAAGTGGCAAGTTAAGGAAGCAGCCCCATTCTCTGTGCCTCTATGCGAACAGTGCCATGGGCAGATGAGGCTGAGCAACAGGTTTCCAGGCTAGCCCCTTCTGGCTGCCAGCTATCTGCAGACGTTCGCATTTCAAGAGCAGGGCTGCGAAAGGAGCCTAGCAGGTACACCATCTTTCCCAGGCTACGTTTGAAGTTTGAGGTGGCAAGACAAGCAAGCAGCCCCAGTCTCTGTGCCTCTGTGCGAGCAGTGCCGTGGGCAGATGAGGCTGAGCAACAGCTTTCCAGGCTAGCCCCTTCTGCCTGCCAGCTATCTGCAGACGTTCGCATTTTCGGAGCAGGGCTGACGCAGGCTCCTGGCACAGACCACAAGAGCTACGTTTGAAGTTTGAGGTGGCAAGACAAGCAAGCAGACCCATTCTCTGTGCCTCTGTGCGAGCAGTGCCATGGGCAGATGAGGCTGAGCAACAGCTTTCCACGCTAGCACCTTCTGGCTGCCAGCTATCTGCAGACGTTCTCATTTCAAGAGCAGGGCTGCGAAAGGAGCCTGGCAGGGACACCACCATTCCCAGCATGCGTTTGAAGTTTCAAGTGGCAAGTTAAGGAAGCAGCCCCATTCTCTGTGCCTCTATGCGAACAGTGCCATGGGCAGATGAGGCTGAGCAACAGCTTTCCAGGCTAGCCCCTTCTGCCTGCCAGCTATCTGCAGACGTTCGCATTTCAAGAGCAGGGCTGCGAAAGGAGCCTAGCAGGTACACCATCTTTCCCAGGCTACGTTTGAAGTTTGAGGTGGCAAGACAAGCAAGGAGCCCCATTCTCTGTGCCTCTGTGCGAGCAGTGCCGTGGGCAGATGAGGCTGAGCAACAGCTTTCCAGGCTAGCACCTTCTGGCTGCCAGCTATCTGCAGACGTTCGCACTTTCGGAGCAGGGCTGTGATAGGAGCCTGGCAGGGACACCACCATTCCCAGCATGCGTTTGAGGTTTCAAGTGGCAAGATAAGCAAGCAGCCCCAGTATCTGTGCCTCTGTGCGAGCAGTGCCATGGGCAGATGAGGCTGAGCAACAGCTTTCCAGGCTAGCACCTTCTGGCTGCCAGCTATCTGCAGACGTTCGCAGTTTCGGAGCAGGGCTGCGAAAGGAGCCTGGCTGGGACACCAACTTTCCCAGGCTACGTTTGAAGTTTGAGGTGGCAAGACAAGCAAGGAGCCCCATTCCCTGTGCCTCTGTGCGTACACTGCCATGGGCAGATGAGGCTGAGCAACAGCTTTCCACGCTAGCACCTTCTGGCTGCCAGCTATCTGCAGACGTTCTCATTTCAAGAGCAGGGCTGCGAAAGGAGCCTAGCAGGTACACCATCTTTCCCAGGCTACGTTTGAAGTTTGAGGTGGCAAGACAAGCAAGGAGCCCCATTCTCTGTGCCTCTGTGCGAGCAGTGCCATGGGCAGATGAGGCTGAGCAACAGCTTTCCAGGCTAGCCCCTTCTGGCTGCCAGCTATCTGCAGACGTTCGCATTTCAAGAGCAGGGCTGCGAAAGGAGCCTAGCAGGTACACCATCTTTCCCAGGCTACGTTTGAAGTTTGAGGTGGCAAGACAAGCAAGGAGCCCCATTCTCTGTGCCTCTGTGCGAGCAGTGCCGTGGGCAGATGAGGCTGAGCAACAGCTTTCCAGGCTAGCCCCTTCTGCCTGCCAGCTATCTGCAGACGTTCGCATTTTCGGAGCAGGGCTGTCGCAGGCTCCTGGCACAGACACCAAGAGCTACGTTTGAAATTTGAGGTGGCAAGACAAGCAAGCAGCCCCATTCTCTGTGCCTCTCTGTGAGCACTGCCATGGGCAGATGAGGCTGAGAAAGAGCTTTCCAGGCTAGCCCCTTCTGGCTGCCATCTATCTGCAGACGTTCGCATTTTCGGGGCAGGGCTGCGAAAGGAGCCTGGCTGGGACACGAACTTTCCCAGGCTACGTTTGAAGTTTGAGGTGGCAAGACAAGCAAGGAGCCCCAGTCTCTGTGCCTCTGTCCGAGCAGTGTCGTGGGCAGATGAGCCTGAGCAACAGCTTTCCAGGCTAGCCCCTTCTGCCTGCCAGCTATCTGCAGACGTTCGCATTTTCGGAGCAGGGCTGACGCAGGCTCCTGGCACAGACCACAAGAGCTACGTTTGAGGTGGCAAGACAAGCAAGCAGACCCAGTCTCTGTGCCTCTGTGCGAGCAGTGCTGTGGGCAGATGAGGCTGAGCAACGGCTTTCCAGGCTAGCACCTTCTGGCTGCCAGCTATCTGCAGACGTTCGCACTTTCGGAGCAGGGCTGCGAAAGGAGCCGGGCTGGGACACCAACTTTCCCAGGCTACGTTTGAAGTATGAGGTGGCAAGACAAGCAAGTAGCCCCATTCCCTGTGCCTCTGTGCGAGCACTGCCATGGGCAGATAAGGCTGAGCAACAGCTTTCCAGGCTAGCACCTTCTGGCTGCCAGCTACCTGCAGACGTTCGCACTTTCGGAGCAGGGCTGTGATAGGAGCCTGGCAGGGACACCACCATTCCCAGAATGCGTTTGAAGTTTCAAGTGGCAAGTTAAGGAAGCAGCCCCATTCTCTGTGCCTCTATGCGAACAGTGCCATGGGCAGATGAGGCTGAGCAACAGCTTTCCACGCTAGCCCCTTCTGGCTGCCAGCTATCTGCAGACGTTCGCATTTCAAGAGCAGGGCTGCGAAAGGAGCCTAGCAGGTACACCATCTTTCCCAGGCTACGTTTGAAGTTTGAGGTGGCAAGACAAGCATGCAGCCCCAGTCTCTGTGCCTCTGTGCGAGCAGTGCCGTGGGCAGATGAGGTTGAGCAACAGCTTTCCAGGCTAGCCCCTTCTGCCTGCCAGCTATCTGCAGACGTTCGCATTTTCGGAGCAGGGCTGTCGCAGGCTCCTGGCACAGACACCAAGAGATACGTTTGAAATTTGAGGTGGCAAGACAAGCAAGCAGCCCCATTCTCTGTGCCTCTCTGCGAGCACTGCCATGGGCAGATGAGGCTGAGCAACAGGTTTCCAGGCTAGCACCTTCTGCCTGCCAGCTATCTGCAGACGTTCGCACTTTCGGAGCAGGGCTGTGATAGGAGCCTGGCAGGGACACCACCATTCCCAGCATGCGTTTGAGGTTTCAAGTGGCAAGATAGGCAAGCAGCCCCATTCTCTGTGCCTCTGTGCGAGCAGTGCCATGGGCAGATGAGGCTGAGCAACAGCTTTCCAGGCTAGCCCCTTCTGCCTGCCAGCTATCTGCCGACGTTCGCATTTCAAGAGCAGGGCTGCGAAAGGAGCCTAGCAGGTACACCATCTTTCCCAGGGTACGTTTGAAGTTTGAGGTGGCAAGACAAGCAAGCAGCCCCATTCTCTGTGCCTCTGTGCGAGCAGTGCTGTGGGCAGATGAGGCTGAGCAACAGCTTTCCAGGCTAGCACCTTCTGGCTGCCAGCTATCTGCATACGTTCGCACTTTCGGAGCAGGGCTGCGAAAGGAGCCTGGCTGGGACACCAACTTTCCCAGGCTACGTTTGAAGTTTGAGGTGGCAAGACAAGCATGCAGCCCCAGTCTCTGTGCCTCTGTGCGAGCAGTGCCGTGGGCAGATGAGGTTGAGCAACAGCTTTCCAGGCTAGCCCCTTCTGCCTGCCAGCTATCTGCAGACGTTCGCATTTTCGGAGCAGGGCTGTCGCAGGCTCCTGGCACAGACACCAAGAGATACGTTTGAAATTTGAGGTGGCAAGACAAGCAAGCAGCCCCATTCTCTGTGCCTCTCTGCGAGCACTGCCATGGGCAGATGAGGCTGAGCAACAGCTTTCCAGGCTAGCACCTTCTGGCTGCCAGCTATCTGCAGACGTTCGCACTTTCGGAGCAGGGCTGTGATAGGAGCCTGGCAGGGACACCACCATTCCCAGCATGCGTTTGAGGTTTCAAGTGGCAAGATAGGCAAGCAGCCCCATTCTCTGTGCCTCTATGCGAGCAGTGCCATGGGCAGATGAGGCTGAGCAACAGCTTTCCAGGCTAGCCCCTTCTGCCTGCCAGCTATCTGCCGACGTTCGCATTTCAAGAGCAGGGCTGCGAAAGGAGCCTAGCAGGTACACCATCTTTCCCAGGCTACGTTTGAAGTGGCAAGACAAGCAAGCAGCCCCAGTCTCTGTGCCTCTGTGCGAGCAGTGCTGTGGGCAGATGAGGCTGAGCAACAGCTTTCCAGGCTAGCACCTTCTGGCTGCCAGCTATCTGCAGACGTTCGCACTTTCGGAGCAGGGCTGCGAAAGGAGCCTGGCTGGGACACCAACTTTCCCAGGCTACGTTTGAAGTATGAGGTGGCAAGACAAGCAAGTAGCCCCATTCCCTGTGCCTCTGTGCGAGCACTGCCATGGGCAGATGAGGCTGAGCAACAGCTTTCCACGCTAGCACCTTCTGGCTGCCAGCTACCTGCAGACGTTCTCATTTCAAGAGCAGGGCTGCGAAAGGAGCCTAGCAGGTACACCATCTTTCCCAGGCTACGTTTGAAGTTTGAGGTGGCAAGACAAGCAAGGAGCCCCATTCTCTGTGCCTCTCTGCGAGCACTGCCATGGGCAGATGAGGCTGAGCAACAGCTTTCCAGGCTAGCACCTTCTGGCTGCCAGCTATCTGCAGACGTTCGCACTTTCGGAGCAGGGCTGACGCAGGCTCCTGGCACAGACCAGAAGAGCTACGTTTGAAGTTTGAGGTGGCAAGACAAGCAAGCAGCCCCAGTCTCTGTGCCTCTGTGCGAGCAGTGCCGTGGGCAGATGAGGCTGAGCAACAGCTTTCCAGGCTAGCACCTTCTGGCTGCCAGCTATCTGCAGACGTTCGCACTTTCGGAGCAGGGCTGCGAAAGGAGCCTGGCTGGGACACCAACTTTCCCAGGCTACGTTTGAAGTATGAGGTGGCAAGACAAGCAAGTAGCCCCATTCCCTGTGCCTCTGTGCGAGCAGTGCCATGGGCAGATGAGGCTGAGCAACAGTTTTCCAGGATAGCCCCTTCTGGCTGCCAGCTATCTGCAGACGTTCGCACTTTCGGAGCAGGGCTGTGATAGGAGCCTGGCAGGGACACCACCATTCCCAGAATGCGTTTGAAGTTTCAAGTGGCAAGTTAAGGAAGCAGCCCCATTCTCTGTGCCTCTATGCGAACAGTGCCATGGGCAGATGAGGCTGAGCAACAGCTTTCCACGCTAGCCCCTTCTGCCTGCCAGCTATCTGCAGACGTTCTCATTTCAAGAGCAGGGCTGCGAAAGGAGCCTAGCAGGTACACCATCTTTCCCAGGCTACGTTTGAAGTTTGAGGTGGCAAGACAAGCAAGGAGCCCCATTCTCTGTGCCTCTGTGCGAGCAGTGCCGTGGGCAGATGAGGCTGAGCAACAGCTTTGCAGGCTAGCACCTTCTGGCTGCCAGCTATCTGCAGACGTTCGCACTTTCGGAGCAGGGCTGTGATAGGAGCCTGGCAGGGACACCACCATTCCCAGCATGCGTTTGAAGTTTGAGGTGGCAAGACAAGCAAGCAGACCCAGTCTCTGTGCCTCTGTGCGAGCAGTGCCATGGGCAGATGAGGCTGAGCAACAGCTTTCCACACTAGCACCTTCTGGCTGCCAGCTATCTGCAGACGTTCGCACTTTCGGAGCAGGGCTGCGAAAGGAGCCTGGCTGGGACACGAACTTTCCCAGGCTACGTTTGAACTATGAGGTGGCAAGACAAGCAAGTAGCCCCATTCCCTGTGCCTCTGTGCGAGCACTGCCATGGGCAGATGAGGCTGAGCAACAGCTTTCCACGCTAGCCCCTTCTGCCTGCCAGCTATCTGCAGACGTTCGCATTTTCGGAGCAGGGCTGACGCAGGCTCCTGGCACAGACCACAAGAGCTACGTTTGAAGTTTGAGGTGGCAAGACAAGCAAGCAGACCCATTCTCTGTGCCTCTGTGCGAGCAGTGCCATGGGCAGATGAGGCTGAGCAACAGCTTTCCAGGATCGCCCCTTCTGGCTGCCAGCTATCTGCAGACGTTCGCACTTTCGGAGCAGGGCTGCGAAAGGAGCCTGGCTGGGACACCAACTTTCCCAGGCTACGTTTGAAGTATGAGGTGGCAAGACAAGCAAGGAGCCCCATTCCCTGTGCCTCTGTGCGTACACTGCCATGGGCAGATGAGGCTGAGCAACAGCTTTCCACGCTAGCACCTTCTGGCTGCCAGCTATCTGCAGACGTTCTCATTTCAAGAGCAGGGCTGCGAAAGGAGCCTAGCAGGTACACCATCTTTCCCAGGCTACGTTTGAAGTTTGAGGTGGCAAGACAAGCAAGGAGCCCCATTCTCTGTGCCTCTGTGCGAGCAGTGCCATGGGCAGATGAGGCTGAGCAACAGCTTTCCAGGCTAGCCCCTTCTGGCTGCCAGCTATCTGCAGACGTTCGCATTTCAAGAGCAGGGCTGCGAAAGGAGCCTAGCAGGTACACCATCTTTCCCAGGCTACGTTTGAAGTTTGAGGTGGCAAGACAAGCAAGGAGCCCCATTCTCTGTGCCTCTGTGCGAGCAGTGCCGTGGGCAGATGAGGCTGAGCAACAGCTTTCCAGGATAGCCCCTTCTGCCTGCCAGCTATCTGCAGACGTTCGCATTTTCGGAGCAGGGCTGTCGCAGGCTCCTGGCACAGACACCAAGAGCTACGTTTGAAATTTGAGGTGGCAAGACAAGCAAGCAGCCCCATTCTCTGTGCCTCTCTGCGAGCACTGCCATGGGCAGATGAGGCTGAGAAAGAGCTTTCCAGGCTAGCACCTTCTGGCTGCCAGCTATCTGCAGACGTTCGCATTTTCGGGGCAGGGCTGCGAAAGGAGCCTGGCTGGGACACGAACTTTCCCAGGCTACGTTTGAAGTTTGAGGTGGCAAGACAAGCAAGGAGCCCCAGTCTCTGTGCCTCTGTGCGAGCAGTGTCGTGGGCAGATGAGCCTGAGCAACAGCTTTCCAGGCTAGCCCCTTCTGGCTGCCAGCTATCTGCAGACGTTCGCATTTTCGGAGCAGGGCTGACGCAGGCTCCTGGCACAGACCACAAGAGCTACGTTTGAGGTGGCAAGACAAGCAAGCAGACCCAGTCTCTGTGCCTCTGTGCGAGCAGTGCTGTGGGCAGATGAGGCTGAGCAACAGCTTTCCAGGCTAGCACCTTCTGGCTGCCAGCTATCTGCAGACGTTCGCACTTTCGGAGCAGGGCTGCGAAAGGAGCCTGGCTGGGACACCAACTTTCCCAGGCTACGTTTGAAGTATGAGGTGGCAAGACAAGCAAGTAGCCCCATTCCCTGTGCCTCTGTGCGAGCACTGCCATGGGCAGATGAGGCTGAGCAACAGCTTTCCACGCTAGCCCCTTCTGGCTGCCAGCTACCTGCAGACGTTCTCATTTCAAGAGCAGGGCTGCGAAAGGAGCCTAGCAGGTACACCATCTTTCCCAGGCTACGTTTGAAGTTTGAGGTGGCAAGACAAGCAAGGAGCCCCATTCTCTGTGCCTCTGTGCGAGCAGTGCCATGGGCAGATGAGGCTGAGCAACAGCTTTCCAGGCTAGCCCCTTCTGCCTGCCAGCTATCTGCAGACGTTCGCACTTTCGGAGCAGGGCTGTGATAGGAGCCTGGCAGGGACACCACCATTCCCAGAATGCGTTTGAAGTTTCAAGTGGCAAGTTAAGGAAGCAGCCCCATTCTCTGTGCCTCTATGCGAACAGTGCCATGGGCAGATGAGGCTGAGCAACAGGTTTCCAGGCTAGCCCCTTCTGGCTGTCAGCTATCTGCAGACGTTCGCATTTCAAGAGCAGGGCTGCGAAAGGAGCCTAGCAGGTACACCATCTTTCCCAGGCTATGTTTGAAGTTTGAGGTGGCAAGACAAGCAAGGAGCCCCATTCTCTGTGCCTCTGTGCGAGCAGTGCCGTGGGCAGATGAGGCTGAGCAACAGCTTTCCAGGCTAGCCCCTTCTGCCTGCCAGCTATCTGCAGACGTTCGCATTTTCGGAGCAGGGCTGACGCAGGCTCCTGGCACAGACCACAAGAGCTACGTTTGAAGTTTGAGGTGGCAAGACAAGCAAGCAGACCCATTCTCTGTGCCTCTGTGCGAGCAGTGCCATGGGCAGATGAGGCTGAGCAACAGCTTTCCAGGATAGCCCCTTCTGGCTGCCAGCTATCTGCAGACGTTCGCACTTTCGGAGCAGGGCTGTGATAGGAGCCTGGCAGGGACACCACCATTCCCAGAATGCGTTTGAAGTTTCAAGTGGGAAGTTAAGGAAGCAGCCCCATTCTCTGTGCCTCTATGCGAACAGTGCCATGGGCAGATGAGGCTGAGCAACAGCTTTCCAGGCTAGCCCCTTCTGGCTGCCAGCTATCTGCAGACGTTCGCATTTCAAGAGCAGGGCTGCAAAAGGAGCCTAGCAGGTACACCATCTTTCCCAGGCTACGTTTGAAGTTTGAGGTGGCAAGACAAGCATGCAGCCCCAGTCTCTGTGCCTCTGTGCGAGCAGTGCCGTGGGCAGATGAGGCTGAGCAACAGCTTTCCAGGCTAGCACCTTCTGGCTGCCAGCTATCTGCAGACGTTCGCACTTTCGGAGCAGGGCTGTGATAGGAGCCTGGCAGGGACACCACCATTCCCAGCATGCGTTTGAGGTTTCAAGTGGCAAGATAAGCAAGCAGCCCCAGTATCTGTGCCTCTGTGCGAGCAGTGCCATGGGCAGATGAGGCTGAGCAACAGCTTTCCACACTAGCACCTTCTGGCTGCCAGCTATCTGCAGACGTTCTCATTTCAAGAGCAGGGCTGCGAAAGGAGCCTAGCAGGTACACCATCTTTCCCAGGCTACGTTTGAAGTTTGAGGTGGCAAGACAAGCAAGGAGCCCCATTCTCTGTGCCTCTGTGCGAGCAGTGCTGTGGGCAGATGAGGCTGAGCAACAGCTTTCCAGGCTAGCACCTTCTGGCTGCCAGCTATCTGCAGACGTTCGCACTTTCGGAGCAGGGCTGCGAAAGGAGCCTGGCTGGGACACCAACTTTCCCAGGCTACGTTTGAAGTTTGAGGTGGCAAGACAAGCATGCAGCCCCAGTCTCTGTGCCTCTGTGCGAGCAGTGCCGTGGGCAGATGAGGTTGAGCAACAGCTTTCCAGGCTAGCCCCTTCTGGCTGCCAGCTATCTGCAGACGTTCGCATTTTCGGAGCAGGGCTGTCGCAGGCTCCTGGCACAGACACCAAGAGCTACGTTTGAAATTTGAGGTGGCAAGACAAGCAAGCAGCCCCATACTCTGTGCCTCTCTGCGAGCACTGCCATGGGCAGATGAGGCTGAGCAACAGCTTTCCAGGCTAGCACCTTCTGGCTGCCAGCTATCTGCAGACGTTCGCACTTTCGGAGCAGGGCTGTGATAGGAGCCTGGCAGGGACACCACCATTCCCAGCATGCGTTTGAGGTTTCAAGTGGCAAGATAGGCAAGCAGCCCCATTCTCTGTGCCTCTATGCGAGCAGTGCCATGGGCAGATGAGGCTGAGCAACAGCTTTCCAGGCTAGCCCCTTCTGCCTGCCAGCTATCTGCCGACGTTCGCATTTCAAGAGCAGGGCTGCGAAAGGAGCCTAGCAGGTACACCATCTTTCCCAGGCTACGTTTGAAGTGGCAAGACAAGCAAGCAGCCCCAGTCTCTGTGCCTCTGTGCGAGCAGTGCTGTGGGCAGATGAGGCTGAGCAACAGCTTTCCAGGCTAGCACCTTCTGGCTGCCAGCTATCTGCAGACGTTCGCACTTTCGGAGCAGGGCTGCGAAAGGAGCCTGGCTGGGACACCAACTTTCCCAGGCTACGTTTGAAGTATGAGGTGGCAAGACAAGCAAGTAGCCCCATTCCCTGTGCCTCTGTGCGAGCACTGCCATGGGCAGATGAGGCTGAGCAACAGCTTTCCACGCTAGCACCTTCTGGCTGCCAGCTACCTGCAGACGTTCTCATTTCAAGAGCAGGGCTGCGAAAGGAGCCTAGCAGGTACACCATCTTTCCCAGGCTACGTTTGAAGTTTGAGGTGGCAAGACAAGCAAGGAGCCCCATTCTCTGTGCCTCTCTGCGAGCACTGCCATGGGCAGATGAGGCTGAGCAACAGCTTTCCAGGCTAGCACCTTCTGGCTGCCAGCTATCTGCAGACGTTCGCACTTTCGGAGCAGGGCTGACGCAGGCTCCTGGCACAGACCACAAGAGCTACGTTTGAAGTTTGAGGTGGCAAGACAAGCAAGCAGCCCCAGTCTCTGTGCCTCTGTGCGAGCAGTGCCGTGGGCAGATGAGGCTGAGCAACAGCTTTCCAGGCTAGCACCTTCTGGCTGCCAGCTATCTGCAGACGTTCGCACTTTCGGAGCAGGGCTGCGAAAGGAGCCTGGCTGGGACACCAACTTTCCCAGGCTACGTTTGAAGTATGAGGTGGCAAGACAAGCAAGTAGCCCCATTCCCTGTGCCTCTGTGCGAGCAGTGCCATGGGCAGATGAGGCTGAGCAACAGCTTTCCAGGATAGCCCCTTCTGGCTGCCAGCTATCTGCAGACGTTCGCACTTTCGGAGCAGGGCTGTGATAGGAGCCTGGCAGGGACACCACCATTCCCAGAATGCGTTTGAAGTTTCAAGTGGCAAGTTAAGGAAGCAGCCCCATTCTCTGTGCCTCTATGCGAACAGTGCCATGGGCAGATGAGGCTGAGCAACAGCTTTCCACGCTAGCCCCTTCTGCCTGCCAGCTATCTGCAGACGTTCTCATTTCAAGAGCAGGGCTGCGAAAGGAGCCTAGCAGGTACACCATCTTTCCCAGGCTACGTTTGAAGTTTGAGGTGGCAAGACAAGCAAGGAGCCCCATTCTCTGTGCCTCTGTGCGAGCAGTGCCATGGGCAGATGAGGCTGAGCAACAGCTTTCCAGGCTAGCCCCTTCTGGCTGCCAGCTATCTGCAGACGTTCGCATTTCAAGAGCAGGGCTGCGAAAGGAGCCTAGCAGGTATACCATCTTTCCCAGGCTACGTTTGAAGTTTGAGGTGGCAAGACAAGCAAGGAGCCCCATTCTCTGTGCCTCTGTGCGAGCAGTGCCATGGGCAGATGAGGCTGAGCAACAGCTTTCCAGGCTAGCCCCTTCTGCCTGCCAGCTATCTGCAGACGTTCGCATTTTCGGAGCAGGGCTGTCGCAGGCTCCTGGCACAGACACCAAGAGCTACGTTTGAAATTTGAGGTGGCAAGACAAGCAAGCAGCCCCATTCTCTGTGCCTCTCTGCGAGCACTGCCATGGGCAGATGAGGCTGAGCAACAGCTTTCCAGACTAGCACCTTCTGGCTGCCAGCTATCTGCAGACGTTCGCACTTTCGGAGCAGGGCTGTGATAGGAGCCTGGCAGGGACACCACCATTCCCAGCATGCGTTTGAGGTTTCAAGTGGCAAGATAGGCAAGCAGCCCCATTCTCTGTGCCTCTATGCGAGCAGTGCCATGGGCAGATGAGGCTGAGCAAGAGCTTTCCAGGCTAGCACCTTCTGGCTGCCAGCTATCTGCAGACGTTCGCATTTTCGGGGCAGGGCTGCGAAAGGAGCCTGGCTGGGACACGAACTTTCCCAGGCTACGTTTGAAGTTTGAGGTGGCAAGACAAGCAAGGAGCCCCAGTCTCTGTGCCTCTGTGCGAGCAGTGTCGTGGGCAGATGAGCCTGAGCAACAGCTTTCCAGGCTAGCCCCTTCTGCCTGACAGCTATCTGCAGACGTTCGCATTTTCGGAGCAGGTCTGCCGCAGGCTCCTGGCACAGACACCAAGAGTTACGTTTGAAATTTGAGGTGGCAAGACAAGCAAGCAGCCCCATTCTCTGTGCCTCTCTGCGAGCACTGCCATGGGCAGATGAGGCTGAGCAACAGCTTTCCAGGCTAGCCCCTTCTGGCTGCCAGCCATCTGCAGACGTTCGCATTTTCGGGGCAGGGCTGCGAAAGGAGCCTGGCTGGACACGAACTTTCCCAGGCTACGTTTGAAGTTTGAGGTGGCAAGACAAGCAAGCAGCCCCATTCTCTGTGCCTCTGTGCGAGCAGTGTCGTGGGCAGATGAGGCTGAGCAACAGCTTTCCAGGCTAGCCCCTTCTGCCTGCCAGCTATCTGCCAGACATTCGCATTTCAAGAGCAGGGCTGCGAAAGGAGCCTAGCAGGTACACCATCTTTTCCAGGCTACGTTTGAACTTTGAGGTGGCAAGACAAGCAAGGAGCCCCATTCTCTGTGCCTCTGTGCGAGCAGTGCCGTGGGCAGATGAGGCTGAGCAACAGCTTTCCAGGCTAGCCCCTTCTGCCTGCCAGCTATCTGCAGACGTTCGCATTTTCGGAGCAGGGCTGACGCAGGCTCCTGGCACAGACCACAAGAGCTACGTTTGAGGTGGCAAGACAAGCAAGCAGACCCAGTCTCTGTGCCTCTGTGCGAGCACTGCCATGGGCAGATGAGGCTGAGCAACAGCTTTCCAGGCTAGCACCTTCTGGCTGCCAGCTATCTGCAGACGTTCGCACTTTCGGAGCAGGGCTGCGAAAGGAGCCTGGCTGGGACACCAACTTTCCCAGGCTACGTTTGAAGTATGAGGTGGCAAGACAAGCAAGGAGCCCCATTCCCTGTGCCTCTGTGCGAGCACTGCCATGGGCAGATGAGGCTGAGCAACAGCTTTCCACGCTAGCACCTTCTGGCTGCCAGCTATCTGCAGACGTTCTCATTTCAAGAGCAGGGCTGCGAAAGGAGCCTAGCAGGTACACCATCTTTCCCAGGCTACGTTTGAAGTTTGAGGTGGCAAGACAAGCAAGGAGCCCCATTCTCTGTGCCTCTGTGCGAGCAGTGCCATGGGCAGATGAGGCTGAGCAACAGCTTTCCAGGATAGCCCCTTCTGGCTGCCAGCTATCTGCAGACGTTCGCACTTTCGGAGCAGGGCTGTGATAGGAGCCTGGCAGGGACACCACCATTCCCAGAATGCGTTTGAAGTTTCAAGTGGCAAGTTAAGGAAGCAGCCCCATTCTCTGTGCCTCTATGCGAACAGTGCCATGGGCAGATGAGGCTGAGCAACAGCTTTCCACGCTAGCCCCTTCTGCCTGCCAGCTATCTGCAGACGTTCGCATTTCAAGAGCAGGGCTGCGAAAGGAGCCTAGCAGGTACACCATCTTTCCCAGGCTACGTTTGAAGTTTGAGGTGGCAAGACAAGCAAGGAGCCCCATTCTCTGTGCCTCTGTGCGAGCAGTGCCGTGGGCAGATGAGGCTGAGCAACAGCTTTCCAGGCTAGCACCTTCTGGCTGCCAGCTATCTGCAGACGTTCGCACTTTCGGAGCAGGGCTGTGATAGGAGCCTGGCAGGGACACCACCATTCCCAGCATGCGTTTGAGGTTTCAAGTGGCAAGATAAGCAAGCAGCCCCAGTCTCTGTGCCTCTGTGCGAGCAGTGCCATGGGCAGATGAGGCTGAGCAACAGCTTTCCACACTAGCACCTTCTGGCTGCCAGCTATCTGCAGACGTTCGCACTTTCGGAGCAGGGCTGCGAAAGGAGCCTAGCAGGTACACCATCTTTCCCAGGCTACGTTTGAAGTTTGAGGTGGCAAGACAAGCAAGGAGCCCCATTCTCTGTGCCTCTGTGCGAGCAGTGCCATGGGCAGATGAGGCTGAGCAACAGCTTTCCAGGATAGCCCCTTCTGGCTGCCAGCTATCTGCAGACGTTCGCACTTTCGGAGCAGGGCTGTGATAGGAGCCTGGCAGGGACACCACCATTCCCAGAATGCGTTTGAAGTTTCAAGTGGCAAGTTAAGGAAGCAGCCCCATTCTCTGTGCCTCTGTGCGAGCAGTGCCATGGGCAGATGAGGCTGAGCAACAGCTTTCCACGCTAGCCCCTTCTGCCTGCCAGCTATCTGCAGACGTTCGCATTTCAAGAGCAGGGCTGCGAAAGGAGCCTAGCAGGTACACCATCTTTCCCAGGCTACGTTTGAAGTTTGAGGTGGCAAGACAAGCAAGGAGCCCCATTCTCTGTGCCTCTGTGCGAGCAGTGCCGTGGGCAGATGAGGCTGAGCAACAGCTTTCCAGGCTAGCACCTTCTGGCTGCCAGCTATCTGCAGACGTTCGCACTTTCGGAGCAGGGCTGTGATAGGAGCCTGGCAGGGACACCACCATTCCCAGCATGCGTTTGAGGTTTCAAGTGGCAAGATAAGCAAGCAGCCCCAGTCTCTGTGCCTCTGTGCGAGCAGTGCCATGGGCAGATGAGGCTGAGCAACAGCTTTCCACACTAGCACCTTCTGGCTGCCAGCTATCTGCAGACGTTCGCACTTTCGGAGCAGGGCTGCGAAAGGAGCCTGGCTGGGACTCCAACTTTCCCAGGCTACGTTTGAAGTTTGAGGTGGCAAGACAAGCAAATAGCCCCATTACCTGTGCCTCTGTGCGAGCACTGCCATGGGCAGATGAGGCTGAGCAACAGCTTTCCACGCTAGCACCTTCTGGCTGCCAGCTATCTGCAGACGTTCTCATTTCAAGAGCAGGGCTGCGAAAGGAGCCTAGCAGGTACACCATCTTTCCCAGGCTACGTTTGAAGTTTGAGGTGGCAAGACAAGCAAGGAGCCCCATTCTCTGTGCCTCTGTGCGAGCAGTGCCATGGGCAGATGAGGCTGAGCAACAGCTTTCCAGGCTAGCCCCTTCTGGCTGCCAGCTATCTGCAGACGTTCGCATTTCAAGAGCAGGGCTGCGAAAGGAGCCTAGCAGGTACACCATCTTTCCCAGGCTACGTTTGAAGTTTGAGGTGGCAAGACAAGCAAGGAGCCCCATTCTCTGTGCCTCTGTGCGAGCAGTGCCGTGGGCAGATGAGGCTGAGCAACAGCTTTCCAGGCTAGCCCCTTCTGGCTGCCAGCTATCTGCAGACGTTCGCATTTTCGGAGCAGGGCTGTCGCAGGCTCCTGGCACAGACACCAAGAGGTACGTTTGAAATTTGAGGTGGCAAGACAAGCAAGCAGCCCCATTCTCTGTGCCTCTCTGCGAGCACTGCCATGGGCAGATGAGGCTGAGCAACAGCTTTCCAGGCTAGCACCTTCTGGCTGCCAGCTATCTGCAGACGTTCGCACTTTCGGAGCAGGGCTGTGATAGGAGCCTGGCAGGGACACCACCATTCCCAGCATGCGTTTGAGGTTTCAAGTGGCAAGATAGGCAAGCAGCCCCATTGTCTGTGCCTCTATGCGAGCAGTGCCATGGGCAGATGAGGCTGAGCAACAGCTTTCCAGGCTAGCCCCTTCTGCCTGCCAGCTATCTGCAGACGTTCGCATTTTCGGAGCAGGGCTGACGCAGGCTCCTGGCACAGACCACAAGAGCTACGTTTGAAGTTTGAGGTGGCAAGACAAGCAAGCAGACCCAGTCTCTGTGCCTCTGTGCGAGCAGTGCCGTGGGCAGATGAGGCTGAGCAAGAGCTTTCCAGGCTAGCACCTTCTGGCTGCCAGCTATCTGCAGACGTTCGCACTTTCGGAGCAGGGCTGTGATAGGAGCCTGGCAGGGACACCACCATTCCCAGCATGCGTTTGAGGTTTCAAGTGGCAAGATAAGCAAGCAGCCCCAGTATCTGTGCCTCTGTGCGAGCAGTGCCATGGGCAGATGAGGCTGAGCAACAGCTTTCCACACTAGCACCTTCTGGCTGCCAGCTATCTGCAGACGTTCGCATTTTCGGAGCAGGTCTGCCGCAGGCTCCTGGCACAGACACCAAGAGCTACGTTTGAAATTTGAGGTGGCAAGACAAGCAAGCAGCCCCATTCTCTGTGCCTCTCTGCGAGCACTGCCATGGGCAGATGAGGCTGAGCAACAGCTTTCCAGGCTAGCCCCTTCTGGCTGCCAGCTATCTGCAGACGTTCGCATTTCAAGAGCAGGGCTGCGAAAGGAGCCTAGCACGTACACCATCTTTCCCAGGCTACGTTTGAAGTTTGAGGTGGCAAGACAAGCAAGGAGCCCCATTCTCTGTGCCTCTGTGCGAGCAGTGCCGTGGGCAGATGAGGCTGAGCAACAGCTTTCCAGGCTAGCACCTTCTGGCTGCCAGCTATCTGCAGACGTTCGCACTTTCGGAGCAGGGCTGTGATAGGAGCCTGGCAGGGACACCACCATTCCCAGCATGCGTTTGAGGTTTCAAGTGGCAAGATAAGCAAGCAGCCCCATTCCCTGTGCCTCTGTGAGAGCAGTGCCATGGGCAGATGAGGCTGAGCAACAGCTTTCCAGGATAGCCCCTTCTGGCTGCCAGCTATCTGCAGACGTTCGCACTTTCGGAGCAGGGCTGTGATAGGATCCTGGCAGGGACACCACCATTCCCAGAATGCGTTTGAAGTTTCAAGTGGCAAGTTAAGGAAGCAGCCCCATTCTCTGTGCCTCTATGCGAACAGTGCCATGGGCAGATGAGGCTGAGCAACAGCTTTCCAGGCTAGCCCCTTCTGGCTGCCAGCTATCTGCAGACGTTCGCATTTCAAGAGCAGGGCTGCGAAAGGAGCCTAGCAGGTACACCATCTTTCCCAGGCTACGTTTGAAGTTTGAGGTGGCAAGACAAGCAAGGAGCCCCATTCTCTGTGCCTCTGTGCGAGCAGTGCCGTGGGCAGATGAGGCTGAGCAACAGCTTTCCAGGCTAGCACCTTCTGTCTGCCAGCTATCTGCAGACGTTCGCACTTTCGGAGCAGGGCTGTGATAGGAGCCTGGCAGGGACACCACCATTCCCAGCATGCGTTTGAGGTTTCAAGTGGCAAGATAAGCAAGCAGCCCCAGTATCTGTGCCTCTGTGCGAGCAGTGCCATGGGCAGATGAGGCTGAGCAACAGCTTTCCACACTAGCACCTTCTGGCTGCCAGCTATCTGCAGACGTTCGCACTTTCGGAGCAGGGCTGCGAAAGCCTGGCTGGGACACCAACTTTCCCAGGCTACGTTTGAAGTATGAGGTGGCAAGACAAGCAAGTAGCCCCATTCCCTGTGCCTCTGTGCGAGCACTGCCATGGGCAGATGAGGCTGAGCTACAGCTTTCCACGCTAGCACCTTCTGGCTGCCAGCTATCTGCAGACGTTCTCATTTCAAGAGCAGGGCTGCGAAAGGAGCCTAGCAGGTACACCATCTTTCCCAGGCTACGTTTGAAGTTTGAGGTGGCAAGACAAGCAAGCAGCCCCATTCTCTGTGCCTCTCTGCGAGCACTGCCATGGGCAGATGAGGCTGAGCAAGAGCTTTCCAGGCTAGCACCTTCTGGCTGCCAGCTATCTGCAGACGTTCGCATTTTCGGGGCAGGGCTGCGAAAGGAGCCTGGCTGGGACACGAACTTTCCCAGGCTACGTTTGAAGTTTGAGGTGGCAAGACAAGCAAGGAGCCCCAGTCTCTGTGCCTCTGTGCGAGCAGTGTCGTGGGCAGATGAAGCTGAGCAAGAGCTTTCCAGGCTAGCCCCTTCTGGCTGCCAGCTATCTGCAGACGTTCGCATTTTCGGAGCAGGGCTGACGCAGGCTCCTGGCACAGACCACAAGAGCTACGTTTGAGGTGGCAAGACAAGCAAGCAGACCCAGTCTCTGTGCCTCTGTGCGAGCAGTGCCGTGGGCAGATGAGGCTGAGCAACAGCTTTCCACACTAGCACCTTCTGGCTGCCAGCTATCTGCAGACGTTCGCACTTTCGGAGCAGGGCTGCGAAAGGAGCCTGGCTGGGACAGCAACTTTCCCAGGCTACGTTTGAAGTATGAGGTGGCAAGACAAGCAAGGAGCCCCATTCTCTGTGCCTCTGTGCGAGCAGTGCCATGGGCAGATGAGGCTGAGCAACAGCTTTCCACACTAGCACCTTCTGGCTGCCAGCTATCTGCAGACGTTCGCACTTTCGGAGCAGGGCTGTGATAGGAGCCTGGCAGGGACACCACCATTCCCAGCATGCGTTTGAGGTTTCAAGTGGCAAGATAAGCAAGCAGCCCCAGTATCTGTGCCTCTGTGCGAGCAGTGCCATGGGCAGATGAGGCTGAGCAACAGCTTTCCACACTAGCACCTTCTGGCTGCCAGCTATCTGCAGACGTTCGCACTTTCGGAGCAGGGCTGCGAAAGCCTGGCTGGGACACCAACTTTCCCAGGCTACGTTTGAAGTATGAGGTGGCAAGACAAGCAAGCAGCCCCAGTATCTGTGCCTCTGTGCGAGCAGTGCCATGGGCAGATGAGGATGAGCAACAGCTTTCCAGGCTAGCCCCTTCTGGCTGCCAGCTATCTGCAGACGTTCGCATTTCAAGAGCAGGGCTGCGAAAGGAGCCTAGCAGGTACACCATCTTTCCCAGGTTGCGTTTGAAGTTTGAGGTGGCAAGACAAGCAAGGAGCCCCATTCTCTGTGCCTCTGTGCGAGCAGTGCCGTGGGCAGATGAGGCTGAGCAACAGCTTTCCAGGCTAGCCCCTTCTGCCTACCAGCTATCTGCAGACGTTCGCATTTTCGGAGCAGGGCTGACGCAGGCTCCTGGCACAGACCACAAGAGCTACGTTTGAAGTTTGAGGTGGCAAGACAAGCAAGCAGACCCAGTCTCTGTGCCTCTGTGCGAGCACTGCCATGGGCAGATGAGGCTGAGCAACAGCTTTCCAGTCTAGCACCTTCTGGCTGCCAGCTATCTGCAGACGTTCGCACTTTCGGAGCAGGGCTGCGAAAGGAGCCTGGCTGGGACACCAACTTTCCCAGGCTACGTTTGAAGTATGAGGTGGCAAGACAAGCAAGTAGCCCCATTCCCTGTGCCTCTGTGCGAGCAGTGCCATGGGCAGATGAGGCTGAGCAACAGCTTTCCAGGATAGCCCCTTCTGGCTGTCAGCTATCTGCAGACGTTCGCACTTTCGGAGCAGGGCTGTGATAGGAGCCTGGCAGGGACACCACCATTCCCAGCATGCATTTGAGGTTTCAAGTGGCAAGATAGGCAAGGAGCCTCATTCTCTGTGCCTCTATGCGAGCAGTGCCATGGGCAGATGAGGCTGAGCAACAGGTTTCCAGGCTAGCCCCTTCTGGCTGCCAGCTATCTGCAGACGTTCGCATTTTCGGGGCAGGGCTGCGAAAGGAGCCTGGCTGGGACACGAACTGTCCCAGGCTACGTTTGAAGTTTGAGGTGGCAAGACAAGCAAGGAGCCCCAGTCTCTGTGCCTCTGTGCGAGCAGTGTCGTGGGCAGATGAGCCTGAGCAACAGCTTTCCAGGCTAGCCCCTTCTGCCTGCCAGCTATCTGCAGACGTTCGCATTTTCGGAGATGGTCTGCCGCAGGCTCCTGGCACAGACACCAAGAGCTACGTTTGAAATTTGAGGTGGCAAGACAAGCAAGCAGCCCCATTCTCTGTGCCTCTCTGCGAGCACTGCCATGGGCAGATGAGGCTGAGCAACAGCTTTCCAGGCTAGCACCTTCTGGCTGCCAGCTATCTGCAGACGTTCGCACTTTCGGGGCAGGGCTGCGAAAGGAGTCTGGCTGGGACACGAACTTTCCCAGGCTACGTTTGAAGTTTGAGGTGGCAAGACAAGCAAGGAGCCCCAGTCTCTGTGCCTCTGTGCGAGCACTGCCGTGGGCAGATGAGCCTGAGCAACAGCTTTCCAGGCTAGCCCCTTCTGCCTGCCAGCTATCTGCAGACGTTCGCATTTTCGGAGCAGGGCTGCCGCAGGCTCCCGGCACAGACCCCAAGAGCTACGTTTGAAATTTGAGGTGGCAAGACAAGCAAGCAGCCCCATTCTCTGTGCCTCTATGCAAACAGTGCCATGGGCAGATGAGGCTGAGCAACAGCTTTCCAGGCTAGCCCCTTCTGCCTGCCAGCTATCTGCAGACTTTCACATTTTCAGAGCAGGGCTGCCGGAGGCCCCAGCACAGACCCCTTAAGTTACGTTTGAAATTTGAGGTGGCAAGACAAGCAAGCAGCCCCAGTCTCTGTGCCTCTGTGCGAGCAGTGCCGTGGGCAGATGAGGCTGAGCAACAGCTTTCCAGGCTAGCCCCTTCTGCCTGCAAGCTATCTGCAGACGTTCGCGTTTTCGGAGCAGGGCTGCCGCAGGCTCCCGGCACGGACCCCATAAGCTACGTTTGAAGTTTGATGTGGCAAGACAAGCATGCAGCCCCAGTCTCTGTGCCTCTGTGCGAGCAGTGCCGTGGGCAGATGAGGCTGAGCAACAGCTTTCCAGGCTAGCCCCTTCTGCCTGCCAGCTATCTGCAGACGTTCGCATTTTCGGAGCAGGGCTGACGCAGGCTCCCGGCACGGACCCCATAAGCTACGTTTGATGTTTGAGGTGGCAAGAGAAGCATGCAGCCCCATTCTCTGTGCGAGCAGTGCCATGGGCAGATGAGGCTGAGCAACAGCTTTCCAGGATAGCCCCTTCTGGCTGCCAGCTATCTGCCGACGTTCGCATTTTCGGAGCAGGGCTGTGAAAGGAGCCTAGCAGGTACACCATCTTTCCCAGGCTACGTTTGAAGTTTGATGTGGCAAGACAAGCAAGGAGCCCCATTCTCTGTGCGAGCACTGCCATGGGCAGATGAGGCCGAGCAACAGGTTTCCAGGCTAGCACCTTCTGGCTGCCAGCTATCTGCAGACGTTCGCACGTTCGGAGCAGGGCTGCGAAAGGAGCCTCGCTGGGACACCAACTTTCCCAGGCTACGTTTGAAGTTTGAGGTGGCAAGACAAGAAAGCAGCCCCATTTTCTGTGCCTCTGTGTGAGCACTGCCATGGGCAGATGAGGCTGAGCAACAGCTTTCCAGGCTAGCCCCTTCTGCCTGCCAGCTATCTGCAGACGTTCGCACTTTCGGAGCAGGGCTGTGATAGGAGCCTGGCAGGGATACCACCATTCCCAGCATGCGTTTGAAGTTTCAAGTGGCAAGATAAGCAAGCAGCCCCATTCTCTGTGCCTCTGTGCGAGCAGTGCCGTGGGCAGATGAGGCTGAGCAACAGCTTTCCAGGCTAGCCCCTTCTGCCTGCCAGCTATCTGCAAACGTTCTTATTTTCAGAGCAGGGCTGCCGCAGGCTCCTGGCACAGACACCAAGAGCTACGTTTGAAATTTGAGGTGGCAAGACAAGCAAGCAGCCCCATTCTCTGTGCCTCTCTGCGAGCACTGCCATGGGCAGATGAGGCTTAGCAACAGCTTTCCAGGATAGCACCTTCTGGCTGCCAGCTATCTGCAGACGTTCGCACTTTCGAGGCAGGGCTGCGAAAGGAGTCTGGCTGGGACACGAACTTTCCCAGGCTACGTTTGAAGTTTGAGGTGGCAAGACAAGCAAGCAGCCCCAGTCTCTGTGCCTCTGTGCGAGCACTGCCGTGGGCAGATGAGGCTGAGCAACAGCTTTCCAGGCTAGCCCCTTCTGCCTGCCAGCTATCTGCAGACGTTCGCATTTTCGGAGCAGGGCTGCCGCAGGCTCCCGGCACAGACCCCAAGAGCTACGTTTGAAATTTGAGCTGGCAAGACAAGCAAGCAGCCCCATTCTCTGTGCCTCTATGCAAACAGTGCCATGGGCAGATGAGGCTGAGCAACAGCTTTCCAGGCTAGCCCCTTCTGCCTGCCAGCTATCTGCAGACGTTCGCACTTTCGGAGCAGGACTGTGATAGGAGCCTGGCAGGGATACCACCATTCCCAGCATGCGTTTGAAGTTTCAAGTGGCAAGATAAGCAAGCAGCCCCATTCTCTGTGCCTCTATGCGAACAGTGCCATGGGCAGATGAGGCTGAGCAACAGCTTTCCAGGCTAGCCCCTTCTGCCTGCCAGCTATCTGCAGACGTTCGCACTTTCGGGGCAGGGCTGCGAAAGGAGTCTGGCTGGGACACCAACTTTCCCAGGCTACGTTTGAAGTTTGAGGTGGCAAGACAAGCAAGCAGCCCCAGTCTCTGTGCCTCTATGCAAACAGTGCCATGGGCAGATGAGGCTGAGCAACAGCTTTCCAGGCTAGCCTCTTCTGGCTGCCAGCTATTAGCAGACGTTCGCGTTTTCGGAGCAGGGCTGCCGCAGGCTCCTGGCACAGACCCCAAGAGCTACGTTTGAAATTTGAGGTGGCAAGACAAGCAAGCAGCCCCATTCTCTGTGCCTCTATGCAAACAGTGCCATGGGCAGATGAGGCTGAGCAACAGCTTTCCAGGCTAGCCCCTTCTGCCTGCCAGCTATCTGCAGACTTTCACATTTTCAGAGCAGGGCTGCCGGAGGCCCCAGCACAGACCCCTTAAGCTACGTTTGAAATTTGAGGTGGCAAGACAAGCAAGCAGCCCCAGTCTCTGTGCCTCTGTGCGAGCAGTGCCGTGGGCAGATGAGGCTGAGCAACAGCTTTCCAGGCTAGCCCCTTCTGCCTGCCAGCTATCTGCAGACGTTCGCATTTTCGGAGCAGGGCTGCCGCAGGCTCCCGGCACGGACCCCATAAGCTACGTTTGATGTTTGAGGTGGCAAGACAAGCATGCAGCCCCATTCTCTGTGCGAGCAGTGCCATGGGCAGATGAGGCTGAGCAACAGCTTTCCAGGCTAGCACCTTCTGGCTGCCAGCTATCTGCAGACGTTCGCACTTTCGGAGCAGGGCTGCGAAGGGAGCCTGGCTGGGACACCAACTTTCCCAGGCTACGTTTGAAATTTGAGGTGGCAAGACAAGCAAGCAGCCCCATTCTCTGTGCCTCTGTGCGAGCACTGCCATGGGCAGATGAGGCTAAGCAACAGCTTTCCAAGCTAGCCCCTTCTGCCTGCCAGCTATCTGCAGACGTTCGCACTTTCGGAGCAGGGCTGTGATAGGAGCCTGGCAGGGACACCACCATTCCCAGCATGCATTTGAAGTTTCAAGTGGCAAGATAAGCAAGCAGCCCCATTCTCTGTGACTCTGTGCGAGCACTGCCATGGGCAGATGAGGCTGAGCAACAGCTTTTCAGGCTAGCCCCTTCTGCCTGCCAGCTATCTGCCGACGTTCGCATTTTCGGAGCAGGGCTGCGAAAGGAGCCTAGCAGGTACACCATCTTTCCCAGGCTACGTTTGAAGTTTGATGTGGCAAGACAAGCAAGGAGCCCCATTCTCTGTGCGAGCAGTGCCATGGGCAGATGAGGCCGAGCAACAGGTTTCCAGGCTAGCACCTTCTGGCTGCCAGCTATCTGCAGACGTTCGCACTTTCGGAGCAGGGCTGCGAAAGGAGCCTGGCTGGGACACCAACTTTCCCAGGCTACGTTTGAAGTTTGAGGTGGCAAGACAAGCAAGGAGCCCCATTCTCTGTGCCTCTGTGCGAGCAGTGCCGTGGGCAGATGAGGCTGAGCAACAGCTTTCCAGGCTAGCCCCTTCTGCCTGCCAGCTATCTGCAGACTTTCACATTTTCAGAGCAGGGCTGCCGCAGGCTCCTGGCACAGACACCAAGAGCTACGTTTGAAATTTGAGGTGGCAAGACAAGCAAGCAGCCCCATTCTCTGTGCCTCTCTGCGAGCACTGCCATGGGCAGATGAGGCTGAGCAACAGCTTTCCAGGCTAGCACCTTCTGGCTGCCAGCTATCTGCAGACGTTCACATTTTCAGAGCAGGGCTGCCGGAGGCCCCAGCACACACCCCTTAAGCTACGTTTGAAATTTGAGGTGGCAAGACAAGCAAGCAGCCCCAGTCTCTGTGCCTCTGTGCGAGCAGTGCCGTGGGCAGATGAGGCTGAGCAACAGCTTTCCAGGCTAGCCCCTTCTGCCTGCAAGCTATCTGCAGACGTTCGCATTTTCGGAGCAGGGCTGCCGCAGGCTCCCGGCACGGACCCCATAAGCTACGTTTGATGTTGAGGTGGCAAGACAAGTATGCAGCCCCATTCTCTGTGCGAGCAGTGCCATGGGCAGATGAGGCTGAGCAACAGGTTTCCAGGCTAGCACCTTCTGCCTGCCAGCTATCTGCAGACGTTCGCACTTTCGGAGCAGGGCTGCGAAGGGAGCCTGGCTGGGACACCAACTTTCCCAGGCTACGTTTGAAGTATGAGGTGGCAAGACAAGCAAGTAGCCCCATTCCCTGTGCCTCTGTGCGAGCACTGCCATGGGCAGATGAGGCTGAGCAACAGCTTTCCACGCTAGCACCTTCTGGCTGCCAGCTATCTGCAGACGTTCTCATTTCAAGAGCAGGGCTGCGAAAGGAGCCTAGCAGGTACACCATCTTTCCCAGGCTACGTTTGAAGTTTGAGGTGGCAAGACAAGCAAGGAGACCCATTCTCTGTGCCTCTGTGCGAGCAGTGCCATGGGCAGATGAGGCTGAGCAACAGCTTTCCAGGTTAGCCCCTTCTGGCTGCCAGCTATCTGCAGACGTTCGCATTTCAAGAGCAGGGCTGCGAAAGGAGCCTAGCAGGTACACCATCTTTCCCAGGCTACGTTTGAAGTTTGAGGTGGCAAGACAAGCAAGGAGCCCCATTCTCTGTGCCTCTGTGCGAGCAGTGCCGTGGGCAGATGAGGCTGAGCAACAGCTTTCCAGGCTAGCCCCTTCTGCCTGCCAGCTATCTGCAGACGTTCGCATTTTCGGAGCAGGGCTGTCGCAGGCTCCTGGCACAGACACCAAGAGCTACGTTTGAAATTTGAGGTGGCAAGACAAGCAAGCAGCCCCATTCTCTGTGCCTCTCTGCGAGCACTGCCATGGGCAGATGAGGCTGAGCAACAGCTTTCCAGGCTAGCACCTTCTGGCTGCCAGCTATCTGCAGACGTTCGCACTTTCGGAGCAGGGCTGTGATAGGAGCCTGGCAGGGACACCACCATTCCCAGCATGCGTTTGAGGTTTCAAGTGGCAAGATAGGCAAGCAGCCCCATTGTCTGTGCCTCTATGCGAACAGTGCCATGGGCAGATGAGGCTGAGCAACAGCTTTCCAGGCTAGCCCCTTCTGCCTGCCAGCTATCTGCAGACGTTCGCATTTTCGGAGCAGGGCTGACGCAGGCTCCTGGCACAGACCACAAGAGCTACGTTTGAAGTTTGAGGTGGCAAGACAAGCAAGCAGACCCAGTCTCTGTGCCTCTGTGCGAGCAGTGCCGTGGGCAGATGAGGCTGAGCAAGAGCTTTCCAGGCTAGCCCCTTCTGGCTGCCAGCTATCTGCAGACGTTCGCACTTTCGGAGCAGGGCTGTGATAGGAGCCTGGCAGGGACACCACCATTCCCAGCATGCGTTTGAGGTTTCAAGTGGCAAGATAAGCAAGCAGCCCCAGTATCTGTGCCTCTGTGCGAGCAGTGCCATGGGCAGATGAGGCTGAGCAACAGCTTTCCACACTAGCACCTTCTGGCTGCCAGCTATCTGCAGACGTTCGCATTTTCGGAGCAGGTCTGCCGCAGGCTCCTGGCACAGACACCAAGAGCTACGTTTGAAATTTGAGGTGGCAAGACAAGCAAGCAGCCCCATTCTCTGTGCCTTTCTGCGAGCACTGCCATGGGCAGATGAGGCTGAGCAACAGCTTTCCAGGCTAGCCCCTTCTGGCTGCCAGCTATCTGCAGACGTTCGCATTTCAAGAGCAGGGCTGCGAAAGGAGCCTAGCAGGTACACCATCTTTCCCAGGCTACGTTTGAAGTTTGAGGTGGCAAGACAAGCAAGGAGCCCCATTCTCTGTGCCTCTGTGCGAGCAGTGCCGTGGGCAGATGAGGCTGAGCAACAGCTTTCCAGGCTAGCACCTTCTGGCTGCCAGCTATCTGCAGACGTTCGCACTTTCGGAGCAGGGCTGTGATAGGAGCCTGGCAGGGACACCACCATTCCCAGCATGCGTTTGAGGTTTCAAGTGGCAAGATAAGCAAGCAGCCCCATTCCCTGTGCCTCTGTGCGAGCAGTGCCATGGGCAGATGAGGCTGAGCAACAGCTTTCCAGGATAGCCCCTTCTGGCTGCCAGCTATCTGCAGACGTTCGCACTTTCGGAGCAGGGCTGTGATAGGAGCCTGGCAGGGACACCACCATTCCCAGAATGCGTTTGAAGTTTCAAGTGGCAAGTTAAGGAAGCAGCCCCATTCTCTGTGCCTCTATGCGAACAGTGCCATGGGCAGATGAGGCTGAGCAACAGCTTTCCACGCTAGCACCTTCTGGCTGCCAGCTATCTGCAGACGTTCGCATTTCAAGAGCAGGGCTGCGAAAGGAGCCTAGCAGGTACACCATCTTTCCCAGGCTACGTTTGAAGTTTGAGGTGGCAAGACAAGCAAGGAGCCCCATTCTCTGTGCCTCTGTGCGAGCAGTGCCGTGGGCAGATGAGGCTGAGCAACAGCTTTCCAGGCTAGCACCTTCTGTCTGCCAGCTATCTGCAGACGTTCTCACTTTCGGAGCAGGGCTGTGATAGGAGCCTGGCAGGGACACCACCATTCCCAGCATGCGTTTGAGGTTTCAAGTGGCAAGATAAGCAAGCAGCCCCAGTATCTGTGCCTCTGTGCGAGCAGTGCCATGGGCAGATGAGGCTGAGCAACAGCTTTCCACACTAGCACCTTCTGGCTGCCAGCTATCTGCAGACGTTCGCACTTTCGGAGCAGGGCTGCGAAAGGAGCCTGGCTGGGACACCAACTTTCCCAGGCTACGTTTGAAGTATGAGGTGGCAAGACAATCAAGGAGCCCCATTCCCTGTGCCTCTGTGCGAGCACTGCCATGGGCAGATGAGGCTGAGCAACAGCTTTCCACGCTAGCACCTTCTGGCTGCCAGCTATCTGCAGACGTTCTCATTTCAAGAGCAGGGCTGCGAAAGGAGCCTAGCAGGTACACCATCTTTCCCAGGCTACGTTTGAAGTTTGAGGTGGCAAGACAAGCAAGCAGCCCCATTCTCTGTGCCTCTCTGCGAGCACTGCCATGGGCAGATGAGGCTGAGCAAGAGCTTTCCAGGCTAGCACCTTCTGGATGCCAG
Source organism: Opisthocomus hoazin (assembly GCF_030867145.1). Taxonomy (NCBI): domain Eukaryota; kingdom Metazoa; phylum Chordata; class Aves; order Opisthocomiformes; family Opisthocomidae; genus Opisthocomus; species Opisthocomus hoazin. Next base: position 26,103,474 of record NC_134424.1, on the reverse strand, counting down.
CTATCTGCAGACGTTCGCATTTTCGGGGCAGGGCTGCGAAAGGAGCCTGGCTGGGACACGAACTTTCCCAGGCTACGTTTGAAGTTTGAGGTGGCAAGACAAGCAAGGAGCCCCAGTCTCTGTGCCTCTGTGCGAGCAGTGTCGTGGGCAGATGAAGCTGAGCAAGAGCTTTCCAGGCTAGCCCCTTCTGGCTGCCAGCTATCTGCAGACGTTCGCATTTTCGGAGCAGGGCTGACGCAGGCTCCTGGCACAGACCACAAGAGCTACGTTTGAGGTGGCAAGACAAGCAAGCAGACCCAGTCTCTGTGCCTCTGTGCGAGCAGTGCCGTGGGCAGATGAGGCTGAGCAACAGCTTTCCACACTAGCACCTTCTGGCTGCCAGCTATCTGCAGACGTTCGCACTTTCGGAGCAGGGCTGCGAAAGGAGCCTAGCAGGTACACCATCTTTCCCAGGCTACGTTTGAAGTATGAGGTGGCAAGACAAGCAAGTAGCCCCATTCCCTGTGCCTCTGTGCGAGCACTGCCATGGGCAGATGAGGCTGAGCAACAGCTTTCCACGCTAGCACCTTCTGGCTGCCAGCTATCTGCAGACGTTCTCATTTCAAGAGCAGGGCTGCGAAAGGAGCCTAGCAGGTACACCATCTTTCCCAGGCTACGTTTGAAGTTTGAGGTGGCAAGACAAGCAAGCAGCCCCATTCTCTGTGCGAGCAGTGCCATGGGCAGATGAGGCCGAGCAACAGGTTTCCAGGCTAGCACCTTCTGGCTGCCAGCTATCTGCAGACGTTCGCACTTTCGGAGCAGGGCTGCGAAAGGAGCCTGGCTGGGACACCAACTTTCCCAGGCTACATTTGAAGTTTGAGGTGGCAAAACAAGAAAGCAGCCCCATTTTCTGTGCCTCTGTGCGAGCACTGCCATGGGCAGATGAGGCTGAGCAACAGCTTTCCAGGCTAGCCCCTTCTGCCTGCCAGCTATCTGCAGACGTTCGCACTTTCGGAGCAGGGCTGTGATAGGAGCCTGGCAGGGATACCACCATTCCCAGAATGCGTTTGAAGTTTCAAGTGGCAAGATAAGCAAGCAGCCCCATTCTCTGTGCCTCTATGCGAACAGTGCCATGGGCAGATGAGGCTGAGCAACAGCTTTCCAGGCTAGCCCCTTCTGCCTGCCAGCTATCTGCAGACGTTCGCATTTCAAGAGCAGGGCTGCGAAAGGAGCCTAGCAGGTACACCATCTTTCCCAGGCTACGTTTGAAGTTTGAGGTGGCAAGACAAGCAAGGAGCCCCATTCTCTGTGCCTCTGTGCGAGCAGTGCCGTGGGCAGATGAGGCTGAGCAACAGCTTTCCAGGCTAGCACCTTCTGCCTGCCAGCTATCTGCAGACGTTCGCATTTTCAGAGCAGGGCTGCCGCAGGCTCCTGGCACAGACACCAAGAGCTACGTTTGAAATTTGAGGTGGCAAGACAAGCAAGCAGCCCCATTCTCTGTGCCTCTCTGCGAGCACTGCCATGGGCAGATGAGGCTGAGCAACAGCTTTCCAGGCTAGCACCTTCTGGCTGCCAGCTATCTGCAGACGTTCGAACTTTCGGGGCAGGGCTGCGAAAGGAGTCTGGCTGGGACACGAACTTTCCCAGGCTACGTTTGAAGTTTGAGGTGGCAAGACAAGCAAGGAGCCCCAGTCTCTGTGCCTCTGTGCGAGCACTGCCGTGGGCAGATGAGCCTGAGCAACAGCTTTCCAGGCTAGCCCCTTCTGACTGCCAGCTATCTGCAGACATACGCATTTTCGGAGCAGGGCTGACGCAGGCTCCTGGCACAGACCACAAGAGCTACGTTTGAAGTTTGAGGTGGCAAGACAAGCAAGCAGCCCCATTCTCTGTGCCTCTGGGCGAGCAGTGCCGTGGGCAGATGAGGCTGAGCAACAGCTTTCCAGGCTAGCCCCTTCTGGCTGCCAGCTATCTGCAGACGTTCGCGTTTTCGGAGCAGGGCTGCCGCAGGCTCCCGGCACAGACCCCAAGAGCTACGTTTGAAGTTTGAGGTGGCAAGACAAGCAAGCAGCCCCATTCTCTGTGCCTCTATGCAAACAGTGCCATGGGCAGATGAGGCTGAGCAACAGCTTTCCAGGCTAGCCCCTTCTGCCTGACAGCTATCTGCAGACTTTCACATTTTCGGAGCAGGGCTGCCGGAGGCCCCAGCACAGACCCCTTAAGCTACGTTTGAAATTTGAGGTGGCAAGACAAGCAAGCAGCCCCAGTCTCTGTGCCTCTGTGCGAGCAGTGCCGTGGGCAGATGAGGCTGAGCAACAGCTTTCCAGGCTAGCCCCTTCTGCCTGCAAGCTATCTGCAGACGTTTGCATTTTCGGAGCAGGGCTGCCGCAGGCTCCCGGCACGGACCCCATAAGCTACGTTTGAAGTTTGATGTGGCAAGACAAGCATGCAGCCCCAGTCTCTGTGCCTCTGTGCGAGCAGTGCCGTAGGCAGATGAGGCTGAGCAACAGCTTTCCAGGCTAGCCCCTTCTGCCTGCCAGCTATCTGCAGACGTTCGCATTTTCGGAGCAGGGCTGACGCAGGCTCCCGGCACGGACCCCATAAGCTACGTTTGATGTTTGAGGTGGCAAGACAAGCATGCAGCCCCATTCTCTGTGCGAGCAGTGCCATGGGAGATGAGGCTGAGCAACAGCTTTCCAGGCTAGCCCCTTCTGCCTGCCAGCTATCTGCAGACGTTCGCACTTTCGGAGCAGGGCTGCGAAGGGAGCCTGGCTGGGACACCAACTTTCCCAGGCTACGTTTGAAATTTGAGGTGGCAAGACAAGCAAGCAGCCCCATTCTCTGTGCCTCTGTGCGAGCACTGCCATGGGCAGATGAGGCTAAGCAACAGCTTTCCAGGCTAGCCCCTTCTGCCTGCCAACTATCTGCAGACGTTCGCACTTTCGGAGCAGGGCTGTGATAGGAGCCTGGCAGGGACACCACCATTCCCAGCATGCATTTGAAGTTTCAAGTGGCAAGATAGGCAAGCAGCCCCATTCTCTGTGACTCTGTGCGAGCACTGCCATGGGCAGATGAGGCTGAGCAACAGCTTTTCAGGCTAGCCCCTTCTGCCTGCCAGCTATCTGCCGACGTTCGCATTTTTGGAGCAGGGCTGCGAAAGGAGCCTAGCAGGTACGCCATCTTTCCCAGGCTACGTTTGAAGTTTGAGGTGGCAAGACAAGCAAGGAGCCCCATTCTCTGTGCGAGCAGTGCCATGGGCAGATGAGGCCGAGCAACAGGTTTCCAGGCTAGCACCTTCTGGCTGCCAGCTATCTGCAGACGTTAGCACTTTCGGAGCAGGGCTGCGAAAGGAGCCTGGCTGGGACACCAACTTTCCCAGGCTACGTTTGAAGTTTGAGGTGGCAATACAAGCAAGGAGCCCCATTCTCTGTGCCTCTGTGCGAGCAGTGCCGTGGGCAGATGAGGCTGAGCAACAGCTTTCCAGGCTAGCCCCTTCTGCCTGCCAGCTATCTGCAGACGTTCGTATTTTCATAGCAGGGCTGCCGCAGGCTCCTGGCACAGACACCAAGAGCTACGTTTGAAATTTGAGGTGGCAAGACAAGCAAGCAGCCCCATTCTCTGTGCCTCTCTGCGAGCACTGCCATGGGCAGATGAGGCTGAGCAACAGCTTTCCAGGCTAGCCCCTTCTGCCTGCCAGCTATCTGCAGACGTTCGCATTTTCGGAGCAGGGCTGACGCAGGCTCCTGGCACAGACCACAAGAGCTACTTTTGAAGTTTGAGGTGGCAAGACAAGCAAGCAGCCCCGTTCTCTGTGCCTCTGGGCGAGGAGTGCCGTGGGCAGATAAGGCTGAGCAACAGCTTTCCAGGCTAGCCCCTTCTGGCTGCCAGCTATCTGCAGACGTTCGCGTTTTCGGAGCAGGGCTGCCGCAGGCTCCCGGCACAGACCCCAAGAGCTACGTTTGAAATTTGAGCTGGCAAGACAAGTAATCAGCCCCATTCTCTGTGCCTCTATGCAAACAGTGCCATGGGCAGATGAGGCTGAGCAACAGCTTTCCAGGCTAGCCCCTTCTGCCTGCCAGCTATCTGCAGACTTTCACATTTTCAGAGCAGGGCTGCCGGAGGCCCCAGCACAGACCCCTTAAGGTACGTTTGAAATTTGAGGTGGCAAGACAAGCAAGCAGCCCCAGTCTCTGTGCCTCTGTGCGAGCAGTGCCGTGGGCAGATGAGGCTGAGCAACAGCTTTCCAGGCTAGCCCCTTCTGCCTGCAAGCTATCTGCAGACGTTTGCATTTTCGGAGCAGGGCTGCGGCAGGCTCCCGGCACGGACCCCATAAGCTACGTTTGATGTTTGAGGTGGCAAGACAAGCATGCAGCCCCATTCTCTGTGCGAGCAGTGCCATGGGCAGATGAGGCTTAGCAACAGGTTTCCAGGCTAGCACCTTCTGGCTGCCAGCTATCTGCAGACGTTCGCACTTTCGGAGCAGGGCTGCGAAGGGAGCCTGGCTGGGACACCAACTTTCCCAGGCTACGTTTGAAATTTGAGGTGGCAAGACAAGCAAGCAGCCCCATTCTCTGTGCCTCTGTGCGAGCACTGCCATATGCAGATGAGGCTAAGCAACAATTTTCCAGGCTAGCCCCTTCTGCCTGCCAACTATCTGCAGACGTTCGCACTTTCGGAGCAGGGCTGTGATAGGATCCTGGCAGGGACACCACCATTCCCAGCATGCATTTGAAGTTTCAAGTGGCAATATAAGCAAGCAGCCCCATTCTCTGTGACTCTGTGCGAGCACTGCCATGGGCAGATGAGGCTGAGCAACAGCTTTCCAGGCTAGCCCCTTCTGGCTGCCAGCTATCTGCCGACGTTCGCATTTTCGGAGCAGGGCTGTGAAAGGAGCCTAGCAGGTACACCATCTTTCCCAGGCTACGTTTGAAGTTTGATGTGGCAAGACAAGCAAGGAGCCCCATTCTCTGTGCGAGCACTGCCATGGGCAGATGAGGCCGAGCAACAGGTTTCCAGGCTAGCACCTTCTGGCTGCCAGCTATCTGCAGACGTTCGCACGTTCGGAGCAGGGCTGCGAAAGGAGCCTGGCAGGGATACCACCATTCCCAGCATGCGTTTGAAGTTTCAAGTGGCAAGATAAGCAAGCAGCCCCATTCTCTGTGCCTCTATGCGAACAGTGCCATGGGCAGATGAGGCTGAGCAACAGCTTTCCAGGCTAGCCCCTTCTGGCTGCCAGCTATCTGCAGACGTTCGCATTTCAAGAGCAGGGCTGCGAAAGGAGCCTAGCAGGTACACCATCTTTCCCAGGCTACGTTTGAAGTTTGAGGTGGCAAGACAAGCAAGGAGCCCCATTCTCTGTGCCTCTGTGCGAGCAGTGCCGTGGGCAGATGAGGCTGAGCAACAGCTTTCCAGGCTAGCCCCTTCTGCCTGCCAGCTATCTGCAGACGTTCGTATTTCAAGAGCAGGGCTGCCGCAGGCTCCTGGCACAGACACCAAGAGCTACGTTTGAAATTTGAGGTGGCAAGACAAGCAAGCAGCCCCATTCTCTGTGCCTCTCTGCGAGCACTGCCATGGGCAGATGAGGCTGAGCAACAGCTTTCCAGGCTAGCACCTTCTGGCTGCCAGCTATCTGCAGACGTTCGCACTTTCGGGGCAGGGCTGCGAAAGGAGTCTGGCTGGGACACGAACTTTCCCAGGCTACGTTTGAAGTTTGAGGTGGCAAGACAAGCAAGGAGCCCCAGTCTCTGTGCCTCTGTGCGAGCAGTGCCGTGGGCAGATGAGGCTGAGCAACAGCTTTCCAGGCTAGCCCCTTCTGCCTGCCAGCTATCTGCAGACTTTCACATTTTCAGAGCAGGGCTGCCGGAGGCCCCAGCACAGACCCCTTAAGCTACGTTTGAAATTTGAGGTGGCAAGACAAGCAAGCAGCCCCAGTCTCTGTGCCTCTGTGCGAGCAGTGCCGTGGGCAGATGAGGCTGAGCAACAGCTTTCCAGGCTAGCCCCTTCTGCCTGCAAGCTATCTGCAGACGTTCGCGTTTTCGGAGCAGGGCTGCCGCAGGCTGCCGGCACGGACCCCATAAGCTACGTTTGAAGTTTGATGTGGCAAGACAAGCATGCAGCCCCAGTCTCTGTGCCTCTGTGCGAGCAGTGCCGTGGGCAGATGAGGCTGAGCAACAGCTTTCCAGGCTAGCCCCTTCTGCCTGCCAGCTATCTGCAGACGTTCGCATTTTCGGAGCAGGGCTGACGCAGGCTCCCGGCACGGACCCCATAAGCTACGTTTGATGTTTGAGGTGGCAAGACAAGCATGCAGCCCCATTCTCTGTGCGAGCAGTGCCATGGGCAGATGAGGCTGAGCAACAGCTTTCCAGACTAGCCCCTTCTGGCTGCCAGCTATCTGCCGACGTTCGCATTTTCGGAGCAGGGCTGTGAAAGGAGCCTAGCAGGTACACCATCTTTCCCAGGCTACGTTTGAAGTTTGATGTGGCAAGACAAGCAAGGAGCCCCATTCTCTGTGCGAGCACTGCCATGGGCAGATGAGGCCGAGCAACAGGTTTCCAGGCTAGCACCTTCTGGCTGCCAGCTATCTGCAGACGTTCGCACGTTCGGAGCAGGGCTGCGAAAGAAGCCTGGCTGGGACACCAACTTTCCCAGGCTACGTTTGAAGTTTGAGGTGGCAAGACAAGCAAGGAGCCCCATTCTCTGTGCCTCTGTGCGAGCAGTGCCGTGGGCAGATGAGGCTGAGCAACAGCTTTCCAGGCTAGTCCCTTCTGCCTGCCAGCTATCTGCAGACGTTCTTATTTTCAGAGCAGGGCTGCCGCAGGCTCCTGGCACAGACACCAAGAGCTACGTTTGAAATTTGAGGTGGCAAGACAAGCAAGCAGCCCCATTCTCTGTGCCTCTCTGCGAGCACTGCCATGGGCAGATGAGGCTGAGCAACAGCTTTCCAGGCTAGCACCTTCTGGCTGCCAGCTATCTGCAGACGTTCGCACTTTCGGGGCAGGGCTGCGAAAGGAGTCTGGCTGGGACACGAACTTTCCCAGGCTACGTTTGAAGTTTGAGGTGGCAAGACAAGCAAGGAGCCCCAGTCTCTGTGCCTCTGTGCGAGCACTGCCGTGGGCAGATGAGCCTGAGCAACAGCTTTCCAGGCTAGCCCCTTCTGCCTGCCAGCTATCTGCAGACGTTCGCATTTTCGGAGCAGGGCTGCCGCAGGCTCCCGGCACAGACCCCAAGAGCTACGTTTGAAATTTGAGCTGGCAAGACAAGCAAGCAGCCCCATTCTCTGTGCCTCTATGCAAACAGTGCCATGGGCAGATGAGGCTGAGCAACAGCTTTCCAGGCTAGCCCCTTCTGCCTGCCAGCTATCTGCAGACTTTCACATTTTCAGAGCAGGGCTGCCGGAGGCCCCAGCACAGACCCCTTAAGCTACGTTTGAAATTTGAGGTGGCAAGACAAGCAAGCAGCCCCAGTCTCTGTGCCTCTGTGCGAGCAGTGCCGTGGGCAGATGAGGCTGAGCAACAGCTTTCCAGGCTAGCCCCTTCTGCCTGCAAGCTATCTGCAGACGTTCGCGTTTTCGGAGCAGGGCTGCCGCAGGCTCCCGGCACGGACCCCATAAGCTACGTTTGAAGTTTGATGTGGCAAGACAAGCATGCAGCCCCAGTCTCTGTGCCTCTGTGCGAGCAGTGCCGTGGGCAGATGAGGCTGAGCAACAGCTTTCCAGGCTAGCCCCTTCTGCCTGCCAGCTATCTGCAGACGTTCGCATTTTCGGAGCAGGGCTGACGCAGGCTCCCGGCACGGACCCCATAAGCTACGTTTGATGTTTGAGGTGGCAAGACAAGCATGCAGCCCCATTCTCTGTGCGAGCAGTGCCATGGGCAGATGAGGCTGAGCAACAGGTTTCCAGGCTAGCCCCTTCTGCCTGCCAGCTATCTGCAGACGTTCGCACTTTCGGGGCAGGGCTGCGAAGGGAGCCTGGCTGGGACACCAACTTTCCCAGGCTACGTTTGAAATTTGAGGTGGCAAGACAAGCAAGCAGCCCCATTCTCTGTGCCTCTGTGCGAGCACTGCCATGGGCAGATGAGGCTAAGCAACAGCTTTCCAGGCTAGCCCCTTCTGCCTGCCAACTATCTGCAGACGTTCGCACTTTCGGAGCAGGGCTGTGATAGGAGCCTGGCAGGGACACCACCATTCCCAGCATGCATTTGAAGTTTCAAGTGGCAAGATAAGCAAGCAGCCCCATTCTCTGTGACTCTGTGCGAGCACTGCCATGGGCAGATGAGGCTGAGCAACAGCTTTTCAGGCTAGCCCCTTCTGCCAGCCAGCTATCTGCCGACGTTCGCATTTTCGGAGCAGGGCTGCGAAAGGAGCCTAGCAGGTACACCATCTTTCCCAGGCTACGTTTGAAGTTTGATGTGGCAAGACAAGCAAGGAGCCCCATTCTCTGTGCGAGCAGTGCCATGGGCAGATGAGGCCGAGCAACAGGTTTCCAGGCTAGCACCTTCTGGCTGCCAGCTATCTGCAGACGTTCGCACTTTCGGAGCAGGGCTGCGAAAGGAGCCTGGCTGGGACACCAACTTTCCCAGGCTACGTTTGAAGTTTGAGGTGGCAAGACAAGTAAGGAGCCCCATTCTCTGTGCCTCTGTGCGAGCAGTGCCGTGGGCAGATGAGGCTGAGCAACAGCTTTCCAGGCTAGCCCCTTCTGCCTGCCAGCTATCTGCAGACGTTCGCACTTTCGGAGCAGGACTGTGATAGGAGCCTGGCAGGGATACCACCATTCCCAGCATGCGTTTGAAGTTTCAAGTGGCAAGATAAGCAAGCAGCCCCATTCTCTGTGCCTCTATGCGAACAGTGCCATGGGCAGATGAGGCTGAGCAACAGCTTTCCAGGCTAGCCCCTTCTGCCTGCCAGCTATCTGCAGACGTTCGCACTTTCGGGGCAGGGCTGCGAAAGGAGTCTGGCTGGGACACCAACTTTCCCAGGCTACGTTTGAAGTTTGAGGTGGCAAGACAAGCAAGCAGCCCCATTCTCTGTGCCTCTATGCAAACAGTGCCATGGGCAGATGAGGCTGAGCAACAGCTTTCCAGGCTAGCCCCTTCTGGCTGCCAGCTATTAGCAGACGTTCGCGTTTTCGGAGCAGGGCTGCCGCAGGCTCCCGGCACAGACCCCAAGAGCTACGTTTGAAATTTGAGCTGGCAAGACAAGCAAGCAGCCCCATTCTCTGTGCCTCTATGCAAACAGTGCCATGGGCAGATGAGGCTGAGCAACAGCTTTCCAGGCTAGCCCCTTCTGCCTGCCAGCTATCTGCAGACTTTCACATTTTCAGAGCAGGGCTGCCGGAGGCCCCAGCACAGACCCCTTAAGCTACGTTTGAAATTTGAGGTGGCAAGACAAGCAAGCAGCCCCAGTCTCTGTGCCTCTGTGCGAGCAGTGCCGTGGGCAGATGAGGCTGAGCAACAGCTTTCCAGGCTAGCCCCTTCTGCCTGCCAGCTATCTGCAGACGTTCGCATTTTCGGAGCAGGACTGCCGCAGGCTCCCGGCACGGACCCCATAAGCTACGTTTGAAGTTTGAGGTGGCAAGACAAGCATGCAGCCCCAGTCTCTGTGCCTCTGTGCGAGCAGTGCCGTGGGCAGATGAGGCTGAGCAACAGCTTTCCAGGCTAGCCCCTTCTGCCTGCCAGCTATCTGCAGACGTTCGCACTTTCGGAGCAGGGCTGCGAAGGGAGCCTGGCTGGGACACCAACTTTCCCAGGCTACGTTTGAAATTTGATGTGGCAAGACAAGCAAGGAGCCCCATTCTCTGTGCGAGCAGTGCCATGGGCAGATGAGGCCGAGCAACAGGTTTCCAGGCTAGCACCTTCTGGCTGCCAGCTATCTGCAGACGTTCGCACTTTCGGAGCAGGGCTGCGAAAGGAGCCTGGCTGGGACACCAACTTTCCCAGGCTACGTTTGAAGTTTGAGGTGGCAAGACAAGCAAGGAGCCCCATTCTCTGTGCCTCTGTGCGAGCAGTGCCGTGGGCAGATGAGGCTGAGCAACAGCTTTCCAGGCTAGCCCCTTCTGCCTGCCAGCTATCTGCAGACTTTCACATTTTCAGAGCAGGGCTGCCGCAGGCTCCTGGCACAGACACCAAGAGCTACGTTTGAAATTTGAGGTGGCAAGACAAGCAAGCAGCCCCATTCTCTGTGCCTCTCTGCGAGCACTGCCATGGGCAGATGAGGCTGAGCAACAGCTTTCCAGGCTAGCACCTTCTGGCTGCCAGCTATCTGCAGACGTTCGCACTTTCGGGGCAGGGCTGCGAAAGGAGTCTGGCTGGGACACTAACTTTCCCAGCCTACGTTTGAAGTTTGAGTTGGCAAGACAAGCAAGGAGCCCCAGTCTCTGTGCCTCTGTGCGAGCACTGCCGTGGGCAGATGAGGCTGAGCAACAGCTTTCCAGGCTAGCCCCTTCTGCCTGCCAGCTATCTGCAGACGTTCGCATTTTCGGAGCAGGGCTGACGCAGGCTCCTGGCACAGACAACAAGAGCTACTTTTGAAGTTTGAGGTGGCAAGACAAGCAAGCAGCCCCGTTCTCTGTGCCTCTGGGCGAGCAGTGCCGTGGGCAGATAAGGCTGAGCAACAGCTTTCCAGGCTAGCCCCTTCTGGATGCCAGCTATCTGCAGACGTTCGCACTTTCGGAGCAGGGCTGCCGCAGGCTCCCGGCACAGACCCCAAGAGCTACGTTTGAAATTTGAGCTGGCAAGACAAGCAAGCAGCCCCATTCTCTGTGCCTCTATGCAAACAGTGCCATGGGCAGATGAGGCTGAGCAACAGCTTTCCAGGCTAGCCCCTTCTGCCTGACAGCTATCTGCAGACTTTCACATTTTCAGAGCAGGGCTGCCGGAGGCCCCAGCACAGACCCCTTAAGCTACGTTTGAAATTTGAGGTGGCAAGACAAGCAAGCAGCCCCAGTCTCTGTGCCTCTGTGCGAGCAGTGCCGTGGGCAGATGAGGCTGAGCAACAGCTTTCCAGGCTAGCCCCTTCTGCCTGCAAGCTATCTGCAGACGTTCGCATTTTCGGAGCAGGGCTGCCGCAGGCTCCCGGCACGGACCCCATAAGCTACGTTTGATGTTGAGGTGGCAAGACAAGTATGCAGCCCCATTCTCTGTGCGAGCAGTGCCATGGGCAGATGAGGCTGAGCAACAGGTTTCCAGGCTAGCACCTTCTGCCTGCCAGCTATCTGCAGACGTTCGCACTTTCGGAGCAGGGCTGCGAAGGGAGCCTGGCTGGGACACCAACTTTCCCAGGCTACGTTTGAAATTTGAGGTGGCAAGACAAGCAAGCAGCCCCATTCTCTGTGCCTCTGTGCGAGCACTGCCATATGCAGATGAGGCTAAGCAACAGTTTTCCAGGCTAGCCCCTTCTGCCTGCCAACTATCTGCAGACGTTCGCACTTTCGGAGCAGGGCTGTGATAGGATCCTGGCAGGGACACCACCATTCCCAGCATGCGTTTGAAGTTTCAAGTGGCAATATAAGCAAGCAGCCCCATTCTCTGTGACTCTGTGCGAGCACTGCCATGGGCAGATGAGGCTGAGCAACAGCTTTCCAGGCTAGCCCCTTCTGGCTGCCAGCTATCTGAAGACGTTCGCATTTTCGGAGCAGGGCTGCGAAAGGAGCCTAGCAGGTACACCATCTTTCCCAGGCTACGTTTGAAGTTTGAGGTGGCAAGACAAGCAAGGAGCCCCATTCTCTGTGCCTCTGTGCGAGCAGTGCCGTGGGCAGATGAGGCTGAGCAACAGCTTTCCAGGCTAGCACCTTCTGGCTGCCAGCTATCTGCAGACGTTCGCACTTTCGGGGCAGGGCTGCGAAAGGAGTCTGGCTGGGACACGAACTTTCCCAGGCTACGTTTGAAATTTGAGGTGGTAAGACAAGCAAGGAGCCCCAGTCTCTGTGCCTCTGTGCGAGCACTGCCGTGGGCAGATGAGCCTGAGCAACAGCTTTCCAGGCTAGCCCCTTCTGCCTGCCAGCTATCTGCAGACGTTCGCATTTTCGGAGCAGGGCTGCCGCAGGCTCCTGGCACAGACCCCAAGAGCTACGTTTGAAGTTTGAGGTGGCAAGACAAGCAAGCAGCCCCATTCTCTGTGCCTCTATGCAAACAGTGCCATGGGCAGATGAGGCTGAGCAACAGCTTTCCAGGCTAGCCCCTTCTGCCTGCCAGCTATCTGCAGACTTTCACATTTTCAGAGCAGGGCTGCCGGAGGCCCCAGCACAGACCCCTTAAGCTACGTTTGAAATTTGAGGTGGCAAGACAAGCAAGCAGCCCCAGTCTCTGTGCCTCTGTGCGAGCAGTGCCGTGGGCAGATGAGGCTGAGCAACAGCTTTCCAGGCTAGCCCCTTCTGCCTGCAAGCTATCTGCAGACGTTTGCATTTTCGGAGCAGGGCTGCCGCAGGCTCCCGGCACGGACCCCATAAGCTACGTTTGAAGTTTGATGTGGCAAGACAAGCATGCAGCCCCAGTCTCTGTGCCTCTGTGCGAGCAGTGCCGTGGGCAGATGAGGCTGAGCAACAGCTTTCCAGGCTAGCCCCTTCTGCCTCCCAGCTATCTGCAGACGTTCGCACTTTCGGAGCAGAGCTGCGAAGGGAGCCTGGCTGGGACACCAACTTTCCCAGGATACGTTTGAAATTTGAGGTGGCAAGACAAGCAAGCAGCCCCATTCTCTGTGCCTCTGTGCGAGCACTGCCATGGGCAGATGAGGCTAAGCAACAGCTTTCCAGGCTAGCCCCTTCTGCCTGCCAACTATCTGCAGACGTTCGCACTTTCGGAGCAGGGCTGTGATAGGAGCCTGGCAGGGACACCACCATTCCCAGCATGCATTTGAAGTTTCAAGTGGCAAGATAAGCAAGCAGCCCCATTCTCTGTGACTCTGTGCGAGCACTGCCATGGGCAGATGAGGCTGAGCAACAGCTTTTCAGGCTAGCCCCTTCTGCCTGCCAGCTATCTGCCGACGTTCGCATTTTTGGAGCAGGGCTGCGAAAGGAGCCTAGCAGGTACACCATCTTTCCCAGGCTACGTTTGAAGTTTGAGGTGGCAAGACAAGCAAGGAGCCCCATTCTCTGTGCCTCTGTGCGAGCAGTGCCGTGGGCAGATGAGGCTGAGCAACAGTTTTCCAGGCTAGCCCCTTCTGCCTGCCAACTATTTGCAGACGTTCGCACTTTCGGAGCAGGGCTGTGATAGGATCCTGGCAGGGACACCACCATTCCCAGCATGCATTGGAAGTTTCAAGTGGGAAGATAAGCAAGCAGCCCCATTCTCTGTGACTCTGTGCGAGCACTGCCATGGGCAGATGAGGCTGAGCAACAGCTTTCCAGGCTAGCCCCTTCTGGCTGCCAGCTATCTGCCGACGTTTGCATTTTCGGAGCAGGGCTGCGAAAGGAGCCTAGCAGGTACACCATCTTTCCCAGGCTACGTTTGAAGTTTGATGTGGCAAGACAAGCAAGGAGCCCCATTCTCTGTGCGAGCAGTGCCATGGGCAGATGAGGCCGAGCAACAGGTTTCCAGGCTAGCACCTTCTGGCTGCCAGCTATCTGCAGACGTTCGCACTTTCGGAGCAGGGCTGCGAAAGGAGCCTGGCTGGGACACCAACTTTCCCAGGCTACGTTTGAAGTTTGAGGTGGCAAGACAAGCAAGGAGCCCCATTCTCTGTGCCTCTGTGCGAGCAGTGCCGTGGGCAGATGAGGCTGAGCAACAGCTTTCCAGGCTAGCCCCTTCTGCCTGCCAGCTATCTGCAGACGTTCGCACTTTCGGAGCAGGACTGTGATAGGAGCCTGGCAGGGATACCACCATTCCCAGCATGCGTTTGAAGTTTCAAGTGGCAAGATAAGCAAGCAGCCCCATTCTCTGTGCCTCTATGCGAACAGTGCCATGGGCAGATGAGACTGAGCAACAGCTTTCCAGGCTAGCCCCTTCTGCCTGCCAGCTATCTGCAAACGTTCGCATTTCAAGAGCAGGGCTGCGAAAGGAGCCTAGCAGGTACACCATCTTTCCCAGGCTACGTTTGAAGTTTGAGGTGGCAAGACAAGCAAGGAGCCCCATTCTCTGTGCCTCTGTGCGAGCACTGCCATGGGCAGATGAGGCTGAGCAACAGCTTTCCAGGCTAGCCCCTTCTGCCTGCCAGCTATCTGCAGACGTTCGTATTTTCAGAGCAGGGCTGCCGCAGGCTCCTGGCACAGACACCAAGAGCTACGTTTGAAATTTGAGGTGGCAAGACAAGCAAGCAGCCCCGTTCTCTGTGCCTCTCTGCGAGCACTGCCATGGGCAGATGAGGCTGAGCAACAGCTTTCCAGGCTAGCCCCTTCTGGCTGCCAGCTATCTGCAGACGTTCGCACTTTCGGGGCAGGGCTGCGAAAGTAGTCTGGCTGGGACACTAACTTTCCCAGGCTACGTTTGAAGTTTGAGGTGGCAAGACAAGCAAGGAGCCCCAGTCTCTGTGCCTCTGTGCGAGCACTGCCGTGGGCAGATGAGGCTGAGCAACAGCTTTCCAGGCTAGCCCCTTCTGCCTGCCAGCTATCTGCAGACGTTCGCATTTTCGGAGCAGGGCTGACGCAGGCTCCTGGCAGAGACCACAAGAGCTACTTTTGAAGTTTGAGGTGGCAAGACAAGCAAGCAGCCCCGTTCTCTGTGCCTCTGGGCGAGCAGTGCCGTGGGCAGATAAGTCTGAGCAACAGCTTTCCAGGCTAGCCCCTTCTGGCTGCCAGCTATCTGCAGACGTTCGCGTTTTCGGAGCAGGGCTGCCGCAGGCTCCCGGCACAGACCCCAAGAGCTACGTTTGAAATTTGAGCTGGCAAGACAAGCAATCAGCCCCATTCTCTGTGCCTCTATGCAAACAGTGCCATGGGCAGATGAGGCTGAGCAACAGCTTTCCAGGCTAGCCCCTTCTGCCTGCCAGCTATCTGCAGACTTTCACATTTTCAGAGCAGGGCTGGTGGAGGCCCCAGCACAGACCCCTTAAGCTACGTTTGAAATTTGAGGTGGCAAGACAAGCAAGCAGCCCCATTCTCTGTGCGAGCAGTGCCATGGGCAGATGAGGCTGAGCAACAGGTTTCCAGGCTAGCACCTTCTGGCTGCCAGCTATCTGCAGACGTTCGCACTTTCGGAGCAGGGCTGCGAAGGGAGCCTGGCTGGGACACCAACTTTCCCAGGCTACGTTTTAAATTTGAGGTGGCAAGACAAGCAAGGAGCCCCATTCTCTGTGCCTCTGTGCGAGCACTGCCATATGCAGATGAGGCTAAGCAACAGTTTTCCAGGCTAGCCCCTTCTGCCTGCCAACTATCTGCAGACGTTCGCACTTTCGGAGCAGGGCTGTGATAGGATCCTGGCAGGGACACCACCATTCCCAGCATGCATTTGAAGTTTCAAGTGGCAATATAAGCAAGCAGCCCCATTCTCTGTGACTTTGTGCGAGCACTGCCATGGGCAGATGAGGCTGAGCATCAGCTTTCCAGGCTAGCCCCTTCTGGCTGCCAGCTATCTGCCGACGTTCGCATTTTCGGAGCAGGGCTGCGAAAGGAGCCTAGCAGGTACACCATCTTTCCCAGGTTACGTTTGAAGTTTGAGGTGGCAAGACAAGCAAGGAGCCCCAGTCTCTGTGCCTCTGTGCGAGCACTGCCGTGGGCAGATGAGCCTGAGCAACAGCTTTCCAGGCTAGCCCCTTCTGCCTGCCAGCTATCTGCAGACGTTCACATTTTCGGAGCAGGGCTGCCGCAGGCTCCCGGCACAGACCCCAAGAGCTACGTTTGAAGTTTGAGGTGGCAAGACAAGCAAGCAGCCCCATTCTCTATGCCTCTATGCAAACAGTGCCATGGGCAGATGAGGCTGAGCAACAGGTTTCCAGGCTAGCCCCTTCTGCCTGCCAGCTATCTGCAGACTTTCACATTTTCAGAGCAGGGCTGCCGGAGGCCCCAGCACAGACCCCTTAAGCTACGTTTGAAATTTGAGGTGGCAAGACAAGCAAGCAGCCCCAGTCTCTGTGCCTCTGTGCGAGCAGTGCCGTGGGCAGATGAGGCTGAGCAACAGCTTTCCAGGCTAGCCCCTTCTGCCTGCAAGCTATCTGCAGACGTTCGCATTTTCGGAGCAGGGCTGCCGCAGGCTCCCGGCACGGACCCCATAAGCTACGTTTGAAGTTTGATGTGGCAAGACAAGCATGCAGCCCCAGTCTCTGTGCCTCTGTGTGAGCAGTGCCGTGGGCAGATGAGGCTGAGCAACAGCTTTCCAGTCTAGCCCCTTCTGCCTGCCAGCTATCTGCAGACGTTCGCATTTTCGGAGCAGGGCTGACGCAGGCTCCCGGCACGGACCCCATAAGCTACGTTTGATGTTTGAGGTGGCAAGACAATCATGCAGCCCCATTCTCTGTGCGAGCAGTGCCATGGGCAGATGAGGCTGAGCAACAGGTTTCCAGGCTAGCACCTTCTGGCTGCCAGCTATCTGCAGACGTTCGCACTTTCGGAGCAGGGCTGCGAAGGGAGCCTGGCTGGGACACCAACTTTCCCAGGCTACGTTTGAAATTTGAGGTGGCAAGACAAGCAAGCAGCCCCATTCTCTGTGCCTCTGTGCGAGCACTGCCATGGGCAGATGAGGCTAAGCAACAGCTTTCCAGGCTAGCCCCTTCTGCCTGCCAACTATCTGCAGACGTTCGCACTTTCGGAGCAGGGTTGTGATAGGAGCCTGGCAGGGACACCACCATTCCCAGCATGCATTTGAAGTTTCAAGTGGCAAGATAAGCAAGCAGCCCCATTCTCTGTGACTCTGTGCGAGCACTGCCATGGGCAGATGAGGCTGAGCAACAGCTTTTCAGGCTAGCCCCTTCTGCCTGCCAGCTATCTGCCGACGTTCGCATTTTCGGAGCAGGGCTGCGAAAGGAGCCTAGCAGGTACACCATCTTTCCCAGGCTACGTTTGAAGTTTGAGGTGGCAAGACAAGCAAGGAGCCCCATTCTCTGTGCCTCTGTGCGAGCAGTGCCGTGGGCAGATGAGGCTGAGCAACAGCTTTCCAGGCTAGCCCCTTCTGCCTGCCAGCTATCTGCAGACGTTCGTATTTTCAGAGCAGGGCTGCCGCAGGCTCCTGGCACAGACACCAAGAGCTACGTTTGAAATTTGAGGTGGCAAGACAAGCAAGCAGCCCCATTCTCTGTGCCTCTCTGCGAGCACTGCCATGGGCAGATGAGGCTGAGCAACAGCTTTCCAGGCTAGCACCTTGTGGCTGCCAGCTATCTGCAGACGTTCGCACTTTCGGGGCAGGGCTGCGAAAGGAGTCTGGCTGGGACACTAACTTTCCCAGGCTACGTTTGAAGTTTGAGGTGGCAAGACAAGCAAGGAGCCCCAGTCTCTGTGCCTCTGTGCGAGCACTGCCGTGGGCAGATGAGGCTGAGCAACAGCTTTCCAGGCTAGCCCCTTCTGCCTGCCAGCTATTTGCAGACGTTCGCATTTTCGGAGCAGGGCTGACGCAGGCTCCTGGCACAGACCACAAGAGCTACTTTTGAAGTTTGAGGTGGCAAGACAAGCAAGCAGCCCCGTTCTCTGTGCCTCTGGGCGAGCAGTGCCGTGGGCAGATGAGGCTGAGCAACAGCTTTCCAGGCTAGCCCCTTCTGACTGCCAGCTATCTGCAGACGTTCGCGTTTTCGGAGCAGGGCTGCCGCAGGCTCCCGGCACAGACACCAAGAGCTACGTTTGAAATTTGAGAGGGCAAGACAAGCAATCAGCCCCATTCTCTGTGCCTCTATGAAAACAGTGCCATGGGCAGATGAGGCTGAGCAACAGCTTTCCAGGCTAGCCCCTTCTGCCTGCCAGCTATCTGCAGACTTTCACATTTTCAGAGCAGGGCTGCCGGAGGCCCCAGCACAGACCCCTTAAGCTACGTTTGAAATTTGAGGTGGCAAGACAAGCAAGCAGCCCCAGTCTCTGTGCCTCTGTGCGAGCAGTGCCGTGGGCAGATGAGGCTGAGCAACAGCTTTCCAGGCTAGCCCCTTCTGCCTGCAAGCTATCTGCAGACGTTCCCATTTTCGCAGCAGGGCTGCCGCAGGCTCCCGGCACGGACCCCATAAGCTACGTTTGAAGTTTGATGTGGCAAGACAAGCATGCAGCCCCAGTCTCTGTGCCTCTGTGCGAGCAGTGCTGTGGGTAGATGAGGCTGAGCAACAGCTTTCCAGGCTAGCCCCTTCTGCCTGCCAGCTATCTGCAGACGTTCGCACTTTCGGAGCAGGGCTGCCGCAGGCTCCCGGCACGGACCCCATAAGCTACGTTTGAAATTTGAGGTGGCAAGACAAGCAAGCAGCCCCATTCTCTGTGCCTCTGTGCGAGCACTGCCATATGCAGATGAGGCTAAGCAACAGTTTTCCAGGCTAGCCCCTTCTGCCTGCAAACTATCTGCAGACGTTCGCACTTTCGGAGCAGGGCTGTGATAGGATCCTGGCAGGGACACCACCATTCCCAGCATGCATTTGAAGTTTCAAGTGGCAATATAAGCAAGCAGCCCCATTGTCTGTGACTCTGTGCGAGCACTGCCATGGGCAGATGAGGCTGAGCAACAGCTTTCCAGGCTAGCCCCTTCTGGCTGCCAGCTATCTGCCGACGTTCGCATTTTCGGAGCAGGGCTGCGAAAGGAGCCTAGCAGGTACACCATCTTTCCCTGGCTACGTTTGAAGTTTGATGTGGCAAGACAAGCAAGGAGCCCCATTCTCTGTGAGAGCAGTTCCATGGGCAGATGACGCCGAGCAACAGTTTTCCAGGCTAGCACCTTCTGGCTGCCAGCTATCTGCAGACGTTCGCACTTTCGGAGCAGGGCTGCGAAAGGAGTCTGGCTGGGACACCAACTTTCCCAGGCTACGTTTGAAGTTTGAGGTGGCAAGACAAGAAAGCAGACCCATTTTCTGTGCCTCTGTGCGAGCACTGCCATGGGCAGATGAGGCTGAGCAACAGCTTTCCAGGCTAGCCCCTTCTGCCTGCCAGCTATCTGCAGACGTTCGCGTTTTCGGAGCAGGGCTGCCGCAGGCTCCCGGCACGGACCCCATAAGCTACGTTTGATGTTTGAGGTGGCAAGACAAGCATGCAGCCCCATTCTCTGTGCGAGCAGTGCCATGGGCAGATGAGGCTGAGCAACAGGTTTCCAGGCTAGCACCTTCTGGCTGCCAGCTATCTGCAGACGTTCGCACTTTCGGAGCAGGGCTGACGCAGGCTCCTGGCACAGACCACAAGAGCTACTTTTGAAGTTTGAGGTGGCAAGACAAGCAAGCAGCTCCGTTCTCTGTGCCTCTGGGCGAGCAGTGCCGTGGGCAGATGAGGCTGAGCAACAGCTTTCCAGGCTAGCCCCTTCTGGCTGCCAGCTATCTGCAGACTTTCGCGTTTTCGGAGCAGGGCTGCCGCAGGCTCCCGGCAGAGACCCCAAGAGCTACGTTTGAAATTTGAGCTGGCAAGACAAGCAAGCAGCCTCATTCTCTGTGCCTCTGTGCGAGCAGTGCCATGGGCAGATGAGGCTGAGCAACAGGTTTCCAGGCTAGCACCTTCTGGCTGCCAGCTATCTGCAGACGTTCGCACTTTCGGAGCAGGGCTGCGAAGGGAGCCTGGCTGGGACACCAACTTTCCCAGGCTACGTTTGAAATTTGAGGTGGCAAGACAAGCAAGCAGCCCCATTCTCTGTGCCTCTGTGCAAGCACTGCCATGGGCAGATGAGGCTGAGCAACAGCTTTCCAGGCTAGCCCCTTCTGCCTGCCAACTATCTGCAGACGTTCGCACTTTCGGAGCAGGGCTGTGATAGGATCCTGGCAGGGACACCACCATTCCCAGCATGCATTTGAAGTTTCAAGTGGCAAGATAAGCAAGCAGCCCCATTCTCTGTGACTCTGTGCGAGCACTGCCATGGGCAGATGAGGCTGAGCAACAGCTTTCCAGGCTAGCCCCTTCTGGCTGCCAGCTATCTGCCGACGTTCGCATTTTCGGAGCAGGGCTGCGAAAGGAGCCTAGCAGGTACACCATCTTTCCCAGGCTACGTTTGAAGTTTGATGTGGCAAGACAAGCAAGCCGCCCCATTCTCTGTGCGAGCAGTGCCATGGGCAGATGAGGCTGAGCAACAGCTTTCCAGGCTAGCCCCTTCTGGCTGCCAGCTATCTGCCGACGTTCGCATTTCAATAGCAGGGCTGCGAAAGGAGCCTAGCAGGTACACCATCTTTCCCAGGCTACGTTTGAAGTTTGAGGTGGCAAGAGAAGCAAGGAGCCCCAGTCTCTGTGCCTCTGTGCGAGCAGTGCCGTGGGCAGATGAGGCTGAGCAACAGCTTTCCAGGCTAGCCCCTTCTGCCTGGCAGCTATCTGCAGACGTTCGTATTTTCGGAGCAGGGCTGCCGCAGGCTCCTGGCACAGACGCCAAGAGCTACGTTTGAAATTTGAGGTGGCAAGACAATCAAGCAGCCCAATTCTCTGTGCCTCTCTGCGAGCAGTGCCATGGGCAGATGAGGCTGAGCAACAGCTTTCCAGGCTAGCCCCTTCTGGCTGCCAGCTATCTGCCGACGTTCGCATTTCAAGAGCAGGGCTGCGAAAGGAGCCTAACAGGTACACCATCTTTCCCAGGCTACGTTTGAATTTTGATGTGGCGAGACAAGCAAGGAGCCCCATTCTCTGTGCGAGCAGTGCCATGGGCAGATGAGGCTGAGCAACAGGTTTCCAGGCTAGCCCCTTCTGCCTGCCAGCTATCTGCAGACGTTCGCACTTTCGGAGCAGGGCTGCGAAAGGAGCCTGGCTGGGACACCAACTTTCCCAGGCTACGTTTGAAGTTTTAGGTGGCAAGACAAGCAAGCAGCCCCAGTCTCTGTGCCTCTGTGCGAGCACTGCCATGGGCAGATGAGGCTGAGCAACAGCTTTTCAGGCTAGCCCCTTCTGCCTGCCAGCTATCTGCAGACGTTGGCACTTTCGGGGAAGCGCTGCGAAAGGAGTCTGGCTGGGACACGAACTTTCCCAGGCTACGTTTGAAGTTTGAGGTGGCAAGACAAGCAAGGATCCCCAGTCTCTGTGCCTCTGTGCGAGCAGTGCCGTGGGCAGATGAGGCTGAGCAACAGCTTTCCAGGCTAGCCCCTTCTGCCTGCCAGCTATCTGCAGACGTTCGCGTTTTCGGAGCAGGGCTGCCGCAGGCTCCCGGCACGGACCCCATAAGCTACGTTTGATGTTTGAGGTGGCAAGACAAGCATGCAGCCCCATTCTCTGTGCGAGCAGTGCCATGGGCAGATGAGGCTGAGCAACAGGTTTCCAGGCTAGCACCTTCTGGCTGCCAGCTATCTGCAGACGTTCCCACTTTCGGAGCAGGGCTGCGAAAGGAGCCTGGCTGGGACACCAAGTTTCCCAGGCTACGTTTGAAGTTTGAGGTGGCAAGACAAGCAAGGAGCCCCATTTTCTGTGCCTCTGTGCGAGCACTGCCATGGGCAGATGAGGCTGAGCAACAGCTTTCCAGGCTAGCCCCTTCTGCCTGCCAGCTATCTGCAGACGTTCGTATTTTCAGAGCAGGACTGCCGCAGGCTCCTGGCACAGACACCAAGAGCTACGTTTGAAATTTGAGGTGGCAAGACAAGCAAGCAGCCCCATTCTCTGTGCCTCTCTGCGAGCACTGCCATGGGCAGATGAGGCTGAGCAACAGCTTTCCAGGCTAGCACCTTCTGGCTGCCAGCTATCTGCAGACGTTCGCACTTTCGGGGCAGGGCTGCGAAAGGAGTCTGGCTGGGACACGAACTTTCCCAGGCTACGTTTGAAGTTTGAGGTGGCAAGACAAGCAAGGAGCCCTAGTCTCTGTGCCTCTGTGCGAGCACTGCCGTGGGCAGATGAGCCTGAGCAACAGCTTTCCAGGCTAGCCCCTTCTGCCTGCCAGCTATCTGCAGACGTTCGCATTTTCGGAGCAGGGCTGACGCAGGCTCCTGGCACAGACCACAAGAGCTACTTTTGAAGTTTGAGGTGGCAAGACAAGCAAGCAGCTCCGTTCTCTGTGGCTCTGTGCGAGCAGTGCCGTGGGCAGATGAGGCTGAGCAACAGCTTTCCAGGCTAGCCCCTTCTGGCTGCCAGCTATCTGCAGACTTTCGCGTTTTCGGAGCAGGGCTGCCGCAGGCTCCCGGCAGAGACCCCAAGAGCTACGTTTGAAATTTGAGGTGGCAAGACAAGCAAGCGCCTCATTCTCTGTGCCTCTGTGCGAGCAGTGCCATGGGCAGATGAGGCTGAGCAACAGGTTTCCAGGCTAGCACCTTCTGGCTGCCAGCTATCTGCAGACGTTCGCACTTTCGGAGCAGGGCTGCGAAGGGAGCCTGGCTGGGACACCAACTTTCCCAGGCTACGTTTGAAATTTGAGGTGGCAAGACAAGCAAGCAGCCCCATTCTCTGTGCCTCTGTGCGAGCACTGCCATGGGCAGATGAGGCTGAGCAACAGCTTTCCAGGCTAGCCCCTTCTGCCTGCCAACTATCTGCAGACGTTCGCACTTTCGGAGCAGGGCTGTGATAGGATCCTGGCAGGGACACCACAATTCCCAGCATGCATTTGAAGTTTCAAGTGGCAAGATAAGCAAGCAGCCCCATTCTCTGTGACTCTGTGCGAGCACTGCCATGGGCAGATGAGGCTGAGCAACAGCTTTCCAGGCTAGCCCCTTCTGGCTGCCAGCTATCTGCCGACGTTCGCATTTTCGGAGCAGGGCTGCGAAAGGAGCCTAGCAGGTACACCATCTTTCCCAGGCTACGTTTGAAGTTTGATGTGGCAAGACAAGCAAGGAGCCCCATTCTCTGTGCGAGCAGTGCCATGGGCAGATGAGGCTGAGCAACAGCTTTCCAGGCTAGCCCCTTCTGGCTGCCAGCTATCTGCCGACGTTCGCATTTCAAGAGCAGGGCTGCGAAAGGAGCCTAGCAGGTACACCATCTTTCCCAGGCTACGTTTGAAGTTTGAGGTGGCAAGACAAGCAAGGAGCCCCACTCTCTGTGCCTCTGTGCGAGCAGTGCCGTGGGCAGATGAGGCTGAGCAACAGCTTTCCAGGCTAGCCCCTTCTGCCTGGCAGCTATCTGCAGACGTTCGTATTTTCGGAGCAGGGCTGCCGCAGGCTCCTGGCACAGACACCAAGAGCTACGTTTGAAATTTGAGGTGGCAAGACAATCAAGCAGTCCAATTCTCTGTGCCTCTCTGCGAGCAGTGCCATGGGCAGATGAGGCTGAGCAACAGCTTTCCAGGCTAGCCCCTTCTGGCTGCCAGCTATCTGCCGACGTTCGCATTTCAAGAGCAGGGCTGCGAAAGGAGCCTAACAGGTACACCATCTTTCCCAGGCTACGTTTGAATTTTGATGTGGCGAGACAAGCAAGGAGCCCCATTCTCTGTGCGAGCAGTGCCATGGGCAGATGAGGCTGAGCAACAGGTTTCCAGGCTAGCCCCTTCTGCCTGCCAGCTATCTGCAGACGTTCGCACTTTCGGAGCAGGGCTGCGAAAGGAGCCTGGCTGGGACACCAACTTTCCCAGGCTACGTTTGAAGTTTTAGGTGGCAAGACAAGCAAGCAGCCCCAGTCTCTGTGCCTCTGTGCGAGCACTGCCATGGGCAGATGAGGCTGAGCAACAGCTTTCCAGGCTAGCCCCTTCTGCCTGCCAGCTATCTGCAGACGTTCGCACTTTCGGGGAAGGGCTGCGAAAGGAGTCTGGCTGGGACACGAACTTTCCCAGGCTACGTTTGAAGTTTGAGGTGGCAAGACAAGCAAGGATCCCCAGTCTCTGTGCCTCTGTGCGAGCAGTGTCGTGGGCAGATGAGTCTGAGCAACAGCTTTCCAGGCTAGCCCCTTCTGCCTGCCAGCTATCTGCAGACGTTCGCATTTTCGGAGCAGGGCTGTCGCAGGCTCCCGGCACAGACCCCATAAGTTTCGTTTGAAGTTTGACGTAGAGAGACAAGCAAGCAGCCCCAGTCTCTGTGCCTCTGTGCGAGCAGTGCCGTGGGCAGATGAGGCTGAGCAACAGCTTTCCAGGCTAGCCCCTTCTGCCTGCCAGCTGTCTCCAGACGTTCGCGTTTTCGGAGCAGGGCTGCCGCAGGCTCCCGGCACAGACCCCAAGAGCTACGTTTGAAATTTGAGGTGGAAAGACAAGCAAGTAGCCCCATTCTCTGTGCCTCTATGCAAACAGTGCCATGGGCAGATGAGGCTGAGCAACAGCTTTCCAGGCTAGCCCCTTCTGCCTGCCAGCTATCTGCAGACGTTCACATTGTCGGAGCAGGGCGGCCGAAGGCTCCCAGCACAGACCCCATAAGCTACGTTTGAAGTTTGAGGTGGCAAGACAAGCAAGCAGCCCCAGTCTCTGTGCCTCTGTGCGAGCAGTGCTGTGGGCAGATGAGGCTGAGCAACAGCTTTCCAGGCTAGCCCCTTCTGCCTGTAAGCTATCTGCCGACGTTCGCATTTTCGGAGCAGGGCTGTGATAGGAGCCTGGCAGGAACACCACCATTCCCAGCATGCGTTTGAAGTTTCAAGTGGCAAGATAAGCAAGCAGCCCCAGTCTCTGTGCCTCTATGCGAACAGTGCCATGGGCAGATGAGGCTGAGCAACAGCTTTCCAGGCTAGCCCCTCTGGCTGCCAGCTATCTGCAGACGTTCGCACTTTCGGAGCAGGGCTGCGAAAGGAGTCTGGCTGGGACACCAACTTTCCCAGGCTACGTTTGAAATTTGAGGTGGCAAGACAAGCAAGCAGCCCCATTCTCTGTGCCTCTGTGCCAGCACTGCCATGGGCAGATGAGGCTAAGCAACAGCTTTCCAGGCTAGCCCCTTCTGGCTGCCAGCTATCTACAGACGTTCGCACTTTCGGAGCAGGGCTGCGAAAGGAGCCTGGCTGGGACACCACCATTCCCAGCATGCATTTGAGGTTTCAAGTGGCAAGATAAGCAAGCAGCCCCATTCTCTGTGCCTCTATGCGAACAGTGCCATGGGCAGATGAGGCTGAGCAACAGCTTTCCAGGCTAACCCCTTCTGGCTGCCAGCTATCTGCCGACGTTCGCATTTGAAGAGCAGGGCTGCGAAAGGAGCCTAACAGGTACACCATCTTTCCCAGGCTACGTTTGAAGTTTGATGTGGCAAGACAAGCAAGGAGCCCCATTCTCTGTGCGAGCAGTGCCATGGGCAGATGAGGCTGAGCAACAGGTTTCCAGGCTAGCACCTTCTGGCTGCCAGCTATCTGCAGACGTTCGCACTTTCGGAGCAGGGCTGCGAAAGGAGCCTGGCTGGGACACCAACTTTCCCAGGCTACGTTTGAAGTTTGAGGTGGCAAGACAAGCAAGGAGCCCCATTCTCTGTGCCTCTGTGCGAGCAGTGTCGTGGGCAGAGGAGGCTGAGCAACAGCTTTCCAGGCTAGCCACTTCTGCCTGCCAGCTATCTGCAGACGTTCGCATTTTCAGAGCAGGGCTGCCGCAGGCTCCTGGCAAAGACCCCAAGAGCTACGTTTGAAGTTTGAGGTGGCAAGACAAGCAAGCAGCCCCAGTCTCTGTGCCTCTGTGCTGCAACTGTCATGGGCAGATGAGGCTGACAACAGCTTTCCAGGTTAGCCCTTTCTGCCTGCCAGCTATCTGCAGACGTTCGCACTTTCGGAGCAGGTCTGTGACAGGATCCTGGCAGGGACACCACCATTCCCAGCATGCGTTTGAAGTTTCAAGTGGCAAGATAAGCAAGCAGCCCCATTCTCTGTGTGAACAGTGCCATGGGCAGATGAGGCTGAGCAACAGCTTTCCAGGCTAGCCCCTTCTGCCTGCCAGCTATCTGCCGACTTTCGCATTTCAAGATCAGGGCTGAGAAAGGAGCCTAGCAGGTACACCATCTTTCCCAGGCTACGTTTGAAGTTTGAGGTGGCAAGACAAGCAAGGAGCCCCATTCTCTGTGCCTCTGTGCGAGCAGTGTCGTGGGCAGATGAGGCTGAGCAACAGCTTTCCAGGCTAGCCCCTTCTGCCTGCCAGCTATCTGCAGACGTTCGTATTTTCAGAGCAGGGCTGCCGCAGGCTCCTGGCACAGACACCAAGAGCTACGTTTGAAATTTGAGGTGGCAAGACAAGCAAGCAGCCCCATTCTCTGTGCCTCTCTGCGATCACTGCCATGGGCAGATGAGGCTGAGCAACAGCTTTCCAGGCTAGCCCCTTCTGGCTGCCAGCTATCTGCGGACGTTCGCACTTTCGGGGAAGGGCTGCGAAAGGAGTCTGGCTGGGACACGAACTTTCCCAGGCTACGTTTGAAGTTTGAGGTGGCAAGACAAGCAAGCAGCCCCATTCTCTGTGCCTCTGTGCGAGCAGTGTCGTGGGCAGATGAGCCTGAGCAACAGCTTTCCAGGCTAGCACCTTCTTCCTGCCAGCTATCTGCAGACGTTCGCATTTTCGGAGCAGGGCTGTGGCAGGCTCCCGGCACAGACCCCATAAGTTTCGTTTGAAGTTTGAGGTAGAGAGACAAGCAAGCAGCCCCAGTCTCTGTGCCTCTGTGCGAGCAGTGCCGTGGGCAGATGAGGCTGAGCAACAGCTTTTCAGGCTAGCCCCTTCTGCCTGCCAGCTATCTGCAGACGTTCGCGTTTTCGGAGCAGGGCTGCCGCAGGCTCCCGGCACAGACCCCAAGAGCTACGTTTGAAATTTGAGCTGGCAAGACAAGCAAGCAGCCCCAGTCTCTGTGCCTCTATGCAAACAGTGCCATGGGCAGATGAGGCTGAGCAACAGCTTTCCAGGCTAGCCCCTTCTGCCTGCCAGCTATCTGCAGACGTTCACATTTTCGGAGCAGGGCGGTCGGAGGCTCCCAGCACAGAAACCGTAAGCTACGTTTGAAGTTTGAGGTGGCAAGACAAGCAAGCAGCCCCAGTCTCTGTGCCTCTATGCGAGCAGTGCTGTGGGCAGATGAGGCTGAGCAACAGGTTTCCAGGCTAGCACCTTCTGGCTGCCAGCTATCTGCAGACGTTCGCACTTTCGGAGCAGGGCTGCGAAAGGAGCCTGGCTGGGACACCAACTTTCCCAGGCTACGTTTGAAGTTTTAGGTGGCAAGACAAGCAAGCAGCCCCAGTCTCTGTGCCTCTGTGCGAGCACTGCCATGGGCAGATGAGGCTGAGCAACAGCTTTCCAGGCTAGCCCCTTTTGCCTGCCAGCTATCTGCAGACGTTCGAACTTTCGGGGAAGGGCTGCGAAAGGAGTCTGGCTGGGACACGAAATTTCCCAGGCTACGTTTGAAGTTTGAGGTGGCAAGACAAGCAAGGAGCCCCAGTCTCTGTGCCTCTGTGCGAGCAGTGTCGTGGGCAGATGAGCCTGAGCAACAGCTTTCCAGGCTAACACCTTCTGCCTGCCAGCTATCTGCAGACGTTCGCATTTTCGGAGCAGGGCTGTCGCAGGCTCCCTGCACAGACCCCATAAGTTTCGTTTGAAGTTTGAGGTAGAGAGACAAGCAAGCAGCCCCAGTCTCTGTGCCTCTGTGCGAGCAGTGCCGTGGGCAGATGAGGCTGAGCAACAGCTTTTCAGGCTAGCCCCTTCTGCCTGCCAGCTATCTGCAGACGTTCGCGTTTTCGGAGCAGGGCTGCCGCAGGCTCCCGGCACAGACCCCAAGAGCTACGTTTGAAATTTGAGCTGGCAAGACAAGCAAGCAGCCCCAGTCTCTGTGCCTCTATGCAAACAGTGCCATGGGCAGATGAGGCTGAGCAACAGCTTTCCAGGCTAGCCCCTTCTGCCTGCCAGCTATCTGCAGACGTTCGCATTTTCGGAGCAGGGCTGTCGCAGGCTCCCGGCACAGACCCCATAAGTTTCGTTTGAAGTTTGAGGTAGAGAGACAAGCAAGCAGCCCCAGTCTCTGTGCCTCTGTGCGAGCAGTGCCGTGGGCAGATGAGGCTGAGCAACAGCTTTTCAGGCTAGCCCCTTCTGCCTGCCAGCTATCTGCAGACGTTCGCGTTTTCGGAGCAGGGCTGCCGCAGGCTCCCGGCACAGACCCCAAGAGCTACGTTTGAAATTTGAGCTGGCAAGACAAGCAAGCAGCCCCAGTCTCTGTGCCTCTATGCAAACAGTGCCATGGGCAGATGAGGCTGAGCAACAGCTTTCCAGGCTAGCCCCTTCTGCCTGCCAGCTATCTGCAGACGTTCACATTTTCGGAGCAGGGCGGTCGGAGGCTCCCAGCACAGAAACCGTAAGCTACGTTTGAAGTTTGAGGTGGCAAGACAAGCAAGCAGCCCCAGTCTCTGTGCCTCTATGCGAGCAGTGCTGTGGGCAGATGAGGCTGAGCAACAGGTTTCCAGGCTAGCACCTTCTGGCTGCCAGCTATCTGCAGACGTTCGCACTTTCGGAGCAGGGCTGCGAAAGGAGCCTGGCTGGGACACCAACTTTCCCAGGCTACGTTTGAAGTTTTAGGTGGCAAGACAAGCAAGCAGCCCCAGTCTCTGTGCCTCTGTGCGAGCACTGCCATGGGCAGATGAGGCTGAGCAACAGCTTTCCAGGCTAGCCCCTTCTGCCTGCCAGCTATCTGCAGACGTTCGAACTTTCGGGGAAGGGCTGCGAAAGGAGTCTGGCTGGGACACGAAATTTCCCAGGCTACGTTTGAAGTTTGAGGTGGCAAGACAAGCAAGGAGCCCCAGTCTCTGTGCCTCTGTGCGAGCAGTGTCGTGGGCAGATGAGCCTGAGCAACAGCTTTCCAGGCTAACACCTTCTGCCTGCCAGCTATCTGCAGACGTTCGCATTTTCGGAGCAGGGCTGTCGCAGGCTCCCGGCACAGACCCCATAAGTTTCGTTTGAAGTTTGAGGTAGAGAGACAAGCAAGCAGCCCCAGTCTCTGTGCCTCTGTGCGAGCAGTGCCGTGGGCAGATGAGGCTGAGCAACAGCTTTTCAGGCTAGCCCCTTCTGCCTGCCAGCTATCTGCAGACGTTCGCGTTTTCGGAGCAGGGCTGCCGCAGGCTCCCGGCACAGACCCCAAGAGCTACGTTTGAAATTTGAGCTGGCAAGACAAGCAAGCAGCCCCAGTCTCTGTGCCTCTATGCAAACAGTGCCATGGGCAGATGAGGCTGAGCAACAGCTTTCCAGGCTAGCCCCTTCTGGCTGCCAGCTATCTGCAGACGTTCACATTTTCGGAGCAGGGCGGTCGGAGGCTCCCAGCACAGAAACCATAAGCTACGTTTGAAGTTTGAGGTGGCAAGACAAGCAAGCAGCCCAAGTCTCTGTGCCTCTATGCGAGCAGTGCTGTGGGCAGATGAGGCTGAGCAACAGGTTTCCAGGCTAGCACCTTCTGGCTGCCAGCTATCTGCAGACGTTCGCACTTTCGGAGCAGGGCTGCGAAAGGAGCCTGGCTGGGACACCAACTTTCCCAGGCTACGTTTGAAGTTTTAGGTGGCAAGACAAGCAAGCAGCCCCAGTCTCTGTGCCTCTGTGCGAGCACTGCCATGGGCAGATGAGGCTGAGCAACAGCTTTCCAGGCTAGCCCCTTCTGCCTGCCAGCTATCTGCAGACGTTCGAACTTTCGGGGAAGGGCTGCGAAAGGAGTCTGGCTGGGACACGAAATTTCCCAGGCTACGTTTGAAGTTTGAGGTGGCAAGACAAGCAAGGAGCCCCAGTCTCTGTGCCTCTGTGCGAGCAGTGTCGTGGGCAGATGAGCCTGAGCAACAGCTTTCCAGGCTAACACCTTCTGCCTGCCAGCTATCTGCAGACGTTCGCATTTTCGGAGCAGGGCTGTCGCAGGCTCCCGGCACAGACCCCATAAGTTTCGTTTGAAGTTTGAGGTAGAGAGACAAGCAAGCAGCCCCAGTCTCTGTGCCTCTGTGCGAGCAGTGCCATGGGCAGATGAGGCTGAGCAACAGCTTTCCAGGCTAGCCCCTTCTGCCTGCCAGCTATCTGCAGACGTTCGCGTTTTCGGAGCAGGGCTGCCGCAGGCTCCCGGCACAAACCCCAAGAGCTACGTTTGAAATTTGAGGTGGAAAGACAAGCAAGCAGCCCCGTTCTCTGTGCCTCTATGCAAACAGTGCCATGGGCAGATGAGGCTGAGCAACAGCTTTCCAGGCTAGCCCCTTCTGCCTGCCAGCTATCTGCAGACGTTCACATTGTCGGAGCAGGGCGGCCGAAGGCTCCCAGCACAGACCCCATAAGCTACGTTTGAAGTTTGAGGTGGCAAGACAAGCAAGCAGCCCCAGTCTCTGTGCCTCTGTGCGAGCAGTGCTGTGGGCAGATGAGGCTGAGCAACAGGTTTCCAGGCTAGCCCCTTCTGCCTGCAAGCTATCTGCAGACGTTCGCACTTTCGGAGCAGGGCTGCGAAAGGAGCCTGGCTGGGACACCAACTTTCCCAGGCTACGTTTGAAGTTTGAGGTGGCAAGACAAGCAAGCAGCCCCAGTCTCTGTGCCTCTCTGCGAGCACTGCCATGGGCAGATGAGGCTGAGCAACAGCTTTCCAGGCTAGCCCCTTCTGCCTGCCAGCTATTTGCAGACGTTCGCACTTTCGGGGAAGGGCTGCGAAAGGAGTCTG
Organism: Opisthocomus hoazin; assembly: GCF_030867145.1. NCBI lineage: Eukaryota > Metazoa > Chordata > Aves > Opisthocomiformes > Opisthocomidae > Opisthocomus > Opisthocomus hoazin. The sequence continues at coordinate 26,073,063 of NC_134424.1, read as the reverse complement.
GCTGGGACACGAACTTTCCCAGGCTACGTTTGAAGTTTGAGGTGGCAAGACAAGCAAGGAGCCCCAGTCTCTGTGCCTCTGTGCGAGCAGTGTCGTGGGCAGATGAGCCTGAGCAACAGCTTTCCAGGCTAGCACCTTCTGCCTGCCAGCTATCTGCAGACGTTCGCATTTTCGGAGCAGGGCTGTCGCAGGCTCCCGGCACAGACCCCATAAGTTTCGTTTGAAGTTTGAGGTAGAGAGACAAGCAAGCAGCCCCAGTCTCTGTGCCTCTGTGCGAGCAGTGCCGTGGGCAGATGAGGCTGAGCAACAGCTTTCCAGGCTAGCCTATTCTGCCTGCCAGCTATCTGCAGACGTTCGCGTTTTCGGAGCAGGGCTGCCGCAGGCTCCCGGCACAAACCCTTTTTCAAGCTACGTTTGAAATTTGAGGTGGCAAGACAAGCAAGCAGCCCCATTCTCTGTGCCTCTATGCAAACAGTGCCATGGGCAGATGAGGCTGAGCAACAGCTTTCCAGGCTAGCCCCTTCTGCCTGCCAGCTATCTGCAGACGTTCACATTGTCGGAGCAGGGCGGCCGGAGGCTCCCAGCACAGACCCCATAAGCTACGTTTGAAGTTTGAGGTGGCAAGACAAGCAAGCAGCCCCAGTCTCTGTGCCTCTGTGCGAGCAGTGCTGTGGGCAGATGAGGCTGAGCAACAGCTTTCCAGGCTAGCCCCTTCTGCCTGCAAGCTATCTGCCGACGTTCGCATTTTCGGAGCAGGGCTGTGATAGGAGCCTGGCAGGAACACCACCATTCCCAGCATGCGTTTGAAGTTTCAAGTGGCAAGATAAGCAAGCAGCCCCAGTCTCTGTGCCTCTATGCGAACAGTGCCATGGGCAGATGAGGCTGAGCAACAGCTTTCCAGGCTAGCCCCTCTGGCTGCCTGCTATCTGCAGACGTTCGCACTTTCGGAGCAGGGCTGCGAAAGGAGCCTGGCTGGGACACCAACTTTCCCAGGCTACGTTTGAAATTTGAGGTGGAGAGACAAGCAAGCAGCCCCATTCTCTGTGCCTCTGTGCGAGCACTGCCATGGGCAGATGAGGCTAAGCAACAGCTTTCCAGGCTAGCCTCTTCTGGCTGCCAGCTATCTACAGACGTTCGCACTTTCGGAGCAGGGCTGCGAAAGGAGCCTGGCTGGGACACCACCATTCCCAGCATGCATTTGAGGTTTCAAGTGGCAAGATAAGCAAGCAGCCCCATTCTCTGTGCCTCTATGCGAACAGTGCCATGGGCAGATGAGGCTGAGCAACAGCTTTCCAGGCTAGCCCCTTCTGGCTGCCAGCTATCTGCCGACGTTCGCATTTCAAGAGCAGGGCTGCGAAAGGAGCCTAACAGGTACACCATCTTTCCCAGGCTACGTTTGAAGTTTGAGGTGGCAAGACAAGCAAGGAGCCCCATTCTCTGTGCGAGCAGTGCCATGGGCAGATGAGGCTGAGCAACAGGTTTCCAGGCTACCACCTTCTGGCTGCCAGCTATCTGCAGACGTTCGCACTTTCGGAGCAGGGCTGCGAAAGGAGCCTGGCTGGGACACCAACTTTCCCAGGCTACGTTTGAAGTTTGAGGTGGCAAGAGAAGCAAGGAGCCCCATTCTCTGTGCCTCTGTGCGAGCAGTGCCGTGGGCAGAGGAGGCTGAGCAACAGCTTTCCAGGCTAGCCCCTTCTGCCTGCCAGCTATCTGCAGACGTTCGCATTTTCAGAGCAGGGCTGCCGCAGGCTCCTGGCAAAGACCCCAAGAGCTACGTTTGAAGTTTGAGGTGGCAAGACAAGCAAGCAGCCCCAGTCTCTGTGCCTCTGTGCTGCAACTGTCATGGGCAGATGAGGATGACAACAGCTTTCCAGGTTAGCCCTTTCTGCCTGCCAGCTATCTGCAGACGTTCGCACTTTCGGAGCAGGTCTGTGACAGGATCCTGGCAGGGACACCACCATTCCCAGCATGCGTTTGAAGTTTCAAGTGGCAAGATAAGCAAGCAGCCCCATTCTCTGTGCGAACAGTGCCATGGGCAGATGAGGCTGAGCAACAGCTTTCCAGGCTAGCCCCTTCTGCCTGCCAGCTATCTGCTGACTTTCGCATTTCAAGATCAGGGCTGAGAAAGGAGCCTAGCAGGTACACCATCTTTCCCAGGCTACGTTTGAAGTTTGAGGTGGCAAGACAAGCAAGGAGCCCCATTCTCTGTGCCTCTGTGCGAGCAGTGCCGTGGGCAGATGAGGCTGAGCAACAGCTTTCCAGGCTAGCCCCTTCTGCCTGCCAGCTATCTGCAGACGTTCGTATTTTCAGAGCAGGGCTGCCGCAGGCTCCTGGCACAGACACCAAGAGCTACGTTTGAAATTTGAGGTGGCAAGACAAGCAAGCAGCCCCATTCTCTGTGCCTCTCTGCGATCACTGCCATGGGCAGATGAGGCTGAGCAACAGCTTTCCAGGCTAGCCCCTTCTGCCTGCCAGCTATCTGCAGACGTTGGCACTTTCGGGGAAGGGCTGCGAAAGGAGTCTGGCTGGGACACGAACTTTCCCAGGCTACGTTTGAAGTTTGAGGTGGCAAGACAAGCAAGGAGCCCCAGTCTCTGTGCCTCTGTGCGAGCAGTGTCGTGGGCAGATGAGCCTGAGCAACAGCTTTCCAGGCTAGCACCTTCTTCCTGCCAGCTATCTGCAGACGTTCGCATTTTCGGAGCAGGGCTGACGCAGGCTCCCGGCACAGACCCCATAAGTTTCGTTTGAAGTTTGAGGTAGAGAGACAAGCAAGCAGCCCCAGTCTCTGTGCCTCTGTGCGAGCAGTGCCGTGGGCGGATGAGGCTGAGCAACAGCTTTCCAGGCTAGCCCCTTCTGGCTGCCAGCTATCTGCAGACGTTCGCGTTTTCGGAGCAGGGATGCCGCAGGCTCCCGGCACAGACCCCAAGATCTACGTTTGAAATTTGAGCTGGCAAGACAAGCAAGCAGCCCCATTCTCTGTGCCTCTATGCAAACAGTGCCATGGGCAGATGAGGCTGAGCAACAGCTTTCCAGGCTAGCCCCTTCTGCCTGCAAGCTATCTGCAGACGTTCACATTTTCGGAGCAGGACGGCCGGAGGCTCCCAGCACAGAACCCATAAGCTACGTTTGAAGTTTGAGGTGGCAAGACAAGCAAGCAGCCCCAGTCTCTGTGCCTCTGAGCGAGCAGTGCTGTGGGCAGATGAGGCTGAGCAACAGGTTTCCAGGCTAGCACCTTCTGGCTGCCAGCTATCTGCAGACGTTCACACTTTCGGAGCAGGGCTGCGAAAGGAGCCTGGCTGGGACACCAACTTTCCCAGGCTACGTTTGAAATTTGAGGTGGCAAGACAAGCAAGCAGCCCCATTCTCTGTGCCTCTGTGCGAGCACTGCCATGGGCAGATGAGGCTAAGCAACAGCTTTCCAGGCTAGCCCCTTCTGGCTGCCAGCTATCTACAAACGTTCGCACTTTCGGAGCAGGGTTGTGATAGGAGCCTGGCAGGGACACCACCATTCCCAGCATGCATTTGAAGTTTCAAGTGGCAAGATAAGCAAGCAGCCCCATTCTCTGTGCCTCTATGCTAACAGTGCCATGGGCAGATGAGACTGAGCAACAGCTTTCCAGGCTAGCCCCTTCTGCCTGCCAGCTATCTGCCGACGTTCGCATTTCAAGAGCAGGGCTGCGAAAGGAGCCTAAGAGGTACACCATCTTTCCCAGGCTACGTTTGAAATTTGATGTGGCAAGACAGGCAAGGAGCCCCATTCTCTGTGCGAGCAGTGCCATGGGCAGATGAGGCTGAGCAACAGGTTTCCAGGCTAGCACCTTCTGGCTGCCAGCTATCTGCAGACGTTCGCACTTTCGGAGCAGGGCTGCGAAAGGAGCCTGGCTGGGACACCATCTTTCCCAGGCTACGTTTGAAGTTTGAGGTGGCAAGACAAGCAAGGAGCCCCATTCTCTGTGCCTCTGTGCGAGCAGTGCCGTGGGCAGAGGAGGCTGAGCAACAGCTTTCCAGGCTAGCCCCTTCTGCCTGCCAGCTATCTGCAGACGTTCGCATTTTCAGAGCAGGGCTGCCGCAGGCTCCTGGCACAGACCCCAAGAGCTACGTTTGAAGTTTGAGGTGGCAAGACAAGCAAGCAGCCCCAGTGTCTGTGCCTCTGTGCGAGCACTGCCATGGGCAGATGAGGCTAAGCAACAGCTTTCCAGGCTAGCCCCTTCTGCCTGCCAGCTATCTGCAGACGTTCGCACTTTCGGAGCAGGGCTGTGATAGGAGCCTGGCAGGGACACCACCATTCCCAGCATGCGTTTGAAGTTTCAAGTGGCAAGATAAGCAAGCAGCCCCATTCTCTGTGCCTCTATGCGAGCAGTGCCATGGGCAGATGAGGCTGAGCAACAGCTTTCCAGGCTAGCCCCTTCTGGCTGCCAGCTATCTGCCGACGTTCGCATTTCAAGAGCAGGGCTGCGAAAGGAGCCTAGCAGGTACACCATCTTTCCCAGGCTACGTTTGAAGTTTGAGGTGGCACGACAAGCAAGGAGCCCCATTCTCTGTGCCTCTGTGCGAGCAGTGCCGTGGGCAGATGAGGCTGAGCAACAGCTTTCCAGGCTAGGCCCTTCTGCCTGCCAGCTATCTGCAGACTTTCGTATTTTCAGAGCAGGGCTGCCGCAGGCTCCTGGCACAGACATCAAGAGCTACGTTTGAAATTTGAGGTGGCAAGACAATCAAGCAGCTCAATTCTCTGTGCCTCTCTGCGAGCACTGCCATGGGCAGATGAGGCTGAGCAACAGCTTTCCAGGCTAGCCCCTTCTGGCTGCCAGCTATCTGCCGACGTTCGCATTTCAAGAGCAGGGCTGCGAAAGGAGCCTAACAGGTACCCCATCTTTCCCAGGCTACGTTTGAATTTTGATGTGGCGAGACAAGCAAGGAGCCCCATTCTCTGTGCGAGCAGTGCCATGGGCAGATGAGGCTGAGCAACAGGTTTCCAGGCTAGCACCTTCTGGCTGCCAGCTATCTGCAGACGTTCGCACTTTCGGAGCAGGGCTGCGAAAGGAGCCTGGCTGGGACACCAACTTTCCCAGGCTACGTTTGAAGTTTGAGGTGGCAAGACAAGCAAGCAGCCCCATTCTCTGTGCCTCTGTGCGAGCACTGCCATGGGCAGATGAGGCTGAGCAACAGCTTTCCAGGCTAGCCCCTTCTGCCTGGCAGCTATCTGCAGACGTTCGCATTTTCGGAGCAGGGCTGTCGCAGGCTCCCGGCACAGACCCCATAAGTTTCGTTTGAAGTTTGAGGTAGAGAGACAAGCAAGCAGCCCCAGTCTCTGTGGCTCTGTGCGAGCAGTGCCGTGGGCAGATGAGGCTGAGCAACAGCTTTCCAGGCTAACCCCTTCTGCCTGCCAGCTATCTGCAGACGTTCGCGTTTTCGGAGCAGGGCTGCCGCAGGCTCCCGGCACAGACCCCAAGAGATACGTTTGAAATTTGAGGTGGCAAGACAAGCAAGCAGCCCCATTCTCTGTGCCTCTATGCAAACAGTGCCATGGGCAGATGAGGCTGAGCAACAGCTTTCCAGGCTAGCCCCTTCTGCCTGCCAGGTATCTGCAGACGTTCACATTGTCGGAGCAGGGCGGCCGGAGGCTCCCAGCACAGACCCCATAAGCTACGTTTGAAGTTTGAGGTGGCAAGACAAGCAAGCAGCGCCAGTCTCTGTGCCTCTGTGCGAGCAGTGCTGTGGGCAGATGAGGCTGAGCAACAGCTTTCCAGGCTAGCCCCTTCTGCCTGTAAGCTATCTGCCGACGTTCGCATTTTCGGAGCAGGGCTGTGATAGGAGCCTGGCAGGAACACCACCATTCCCAGCATGCGTTTGAAGTTTGAAGTGGCAAGATAAGCAAGCAGCCCCAGTCTCTGTGCCTCTATGCGAACAGTGCCATGGGCAGATGAGGCTGAGCAACAGCTTTCCAGGGTAGCCCCTCTGGCTGCCAGCTATCTGCAGACGTTCGCATTTCAAGAGCAGGGCTGTGATAGGAGCCTAGCAGGTACACCATCTTTCCCAGGCTACGTTTGAAGTTTGAGGTGGCAAGACAAGCAAGGAGCCCCATTCTCTGTGCGAGCAGTGCCATGGGCAGATGAGGCTGAGCAACAGGTTTCCAGGCTAGCACCTTCTGGCTGCCAGCTATCTGCAGACGTTCGCACTTTCGGAGCAGGGCTGCGAAAGGAGCCTGGCTGGGACACCAACTTTCCCAGGCTACGTTTGAAATTTGAGGTGGCAAGACAAGCAAGCAGCCCCATTCTCTGTGCCTCTGTGCGAGCACTGCCATGGGCAGATGAGGCTAAGCAACAGCTTTCCAGGCTAGCCCCTTCTGGCTGCCAGCTATCTGCAGACGTTCGCACATTCGGAGCAGGGTTGTGATAGGAGCCTGGCAGGGACACCACCATTCCCAGCATGCATTTGAAGTTTCAAGTGGCAAGATAAGCAAGCAGCCCCATTCTCTGTGCCTCTCTGCGAGCACTGCCATGGGCAGATGAGGCTGAGCAACAGCTTTCCAGGCTAGCCCCTTCTGGCTGCCAGCTATCTGCCGACGTTCGCATTTCAAGAGCAGAGCTGCGAAAGGAGCCTAGCAGGTACACCATCTTTCCCAGGCTACGTTTGAAGTTTGATGTGGCAAGACAAGCAAGGAGCCCCATTCTCTGTGCGAGCAGTGCCATGGGCAGATGAGGCTGAGCAACAGGTTTCCAGGCTAGCCCCTTCTGGCTGCCAGCTATCTGCAGACGTTCGCACTTTCGGAGCAGGGCTGCGAAAGGAGCCTGGCTGGGACACCAACTTTCCCAGGCTACGTTTGAAATTTGAGGTGGCAAGCAAGCAGCCCCATTCTCTGTGCCTCTGTGCGAGCACTGCCATGGGCAGATGAGGCTAAGCAACAGCTTTCCAGGCTAGCCCCTTCTGGCTGCCAGCTATCTACAAACGTTCGCACTTTCGGAGCAGGGTTGTGATAGGAGCCTGGCAGGTACACCACCATTCCCAGCATGCGTTTGAAGTTTCAAGTGGCAAGATAAGCAAGCAGCCCCATTCTCTGTGCCTCTATGCGAACAGTGCCATGGGCAGATGAGACTGAGCAACAGCTTTCCAGGCTAGCCCCTTCTGCCTGCCAGCTATCTGCCGACGTTCGCATTTCAAGAGCGGGGCTGCGAAAGGAGCCTAAGAGGTACACCATCTTTCCCAGGCTACGTTTGAAATTTGATGTGGCAAGACAGGCAAGGAGCCCCATTCTCTGTGCGAGCAGTGCCATGGGCAGATGAGGCTGAGCAACAGGTTTCCAGGCTAGCCCCTTCTGCCTGCCAGCTATCTGCAGACTTTCGTATTTTCAGAGCAGGGCTGCCGCAGGCTCCTGGCACAGACATCAAGAGCTACGTGTGAAATTTGAGGTGGCAAGACAATCAAGCAGCCCAATTCTCTGTGCCTCTCTGCGAGCACTGCCATGGGCAGATGAGGCTAAGCAACAGCTTTCCAGGCTAGCCCCTTCTGGCTGCCAGCTATCTACAAACGTTCGCACTTTCGGAGCAGGGTTGTGATAGGAGCCTGGCAGGGACACCACCATTCCCAGCATGCATTTGAAGTTTCAAGTGGCAAGATAAGCAAGCAGCCCCATTCTCTGTGCCTCTATGCGAACAGTGCCATGGGCAGATGAGACTGAGCAACAGCTTTCCAGGCTAGCCCCTTCTGCCTGCCAGCTATCTGCCGACGTTCGCATTTCAAGAGCGGGGCTGCGAAAGGAGCCTAAGAGGTACACCATCTTTCCCAGGCTACGTTTGAAATTTGATGTGGCAAGACAGGCAAGGAGCCCCATTCTCTGTGCGAGCAGTGCCATGGGCAGATGAGGCTGAGCAACAGGTTTCCAGGCTAGCACCTTCTGGCTGCCAGCTATCTGCAGACGTTCGCACTTTCGGAGCAGGGCTGCGAAAGGAGCCTGGCTGGGACACCATCTTTCCCAGGCTACGTTTGAAGTTTGAGGTGGCAAGACAAGCAAGGAGCCCCATTCTCTGTGCCTCTGTGCGAGCAGTGCCGTGGGCAGAGGAGGCTGAGCAACAGCTTTCCAGGCTAGCCCCTTCTGCCTGCCAGCTATCTGCAGACATTCGCATTTTCAGAGCAGGGCTGCCGCAGGCTCCTGGCACAGACCCCAAGACCTACGTTTGAAATTTGAGGTGGCAAGACAAGCAAACAGCCCCAGTCTATGTGCCTCTGTGCGAGCACTGCCATGGGCAGATGAGGCTAAGCAACAGCTTTCCAGGCTAGTCCCTTCTGCCTGCCAGCTATCTGCAGACGTTCGCACTTTCGGAGCAGGGCTGTGATAAGAGCCTGGCAGGGACACCACCATTCCCAGCATGCGTTTGAAGTTTCAAGTGGCAAGATAAGCAAGCAGCCCCATTCTCTGTGCCTCTATGCGAGCAGTGCCATGGGCAGATGAGGCTGAGCAACAGCTTTCCAGGCTAGCCCCTTCTGGCTGCCAGCTATCTGCCGACGTTCGCATTTCAATAGCAGGGCTGCGAAAGGAGCCTAGCAGGTACACCATCTTTCCCAGGCTACGTTTGAAGTTTGAGGTGGCACGACAAGCAAGGAGCCCCATTCTCTGTGCCTCTGTGCGAGCAGTGCCGTGGGCAGATGAGGCTGAGCAACAGCTTTCCAGGCTAGCCCCTTCTGCCTGCCAGCTATCTGCAGACTTTCGTATTTTCAGAGCAGGGCTGCCGCAGGCTCCTGGCACAGACATCAAGAGCTACGTTTGAAATTTGAGCTGGCAAGACAATCAAGCAGCCCAATTCTCTGTGCCTCTCTGCGAGCACTGCCATGGGCAGATGAGGCTGAGCAACAGGTTTCCAGGCTAGCACCTTCTGGCTGCCAGCTATCTGCAGACGTTCGCACTTTCGGAGCAGGGCTGCGAAAGGAGCCTGGCTGGGACACCAACTTTCCCAGGCTACGTTTGAAGTTGGAGGTGGCAAGACAAGCAAGCAGCCCCATTCTCTGTGCCTCTGTGCGAGCGGTGCCGTGGGCAGAGGAGGCTGAGCAACAGCTTTCCAGGCTAGCCCCTTCTGCCTGCCAGCTATCTGCAGACGTTCGCATTTTCAGAGCAGGGCTGCCGAAGGCTCCTGGCAAAGACCCCAAGAGCTACGTTTGAAGTTTGAGGTGGCAAGACAAGCAAGCAGCCCCAGTCTCTGTGCCTCTGTGCTGCAACTGTCATGGGCAGATGAGGCTGACAACAGCTTTCCAGGTTAGCCCTTTCTGCCTGCCAGCTATCTGCAGACGTTCGCACTTTCGGAGCAGGTCTGTGACAGGATCCTGGCAGGGACACCACCATTCCCAGCATGCGTTTGAAGTTTCAAGTGGCAAGATAAGCAAGCAGCCCCATTTTCTGTGCGAACAGTGCCATGGGCAGATGAGGCTGAGCAACAGCTTTCCACGCTAGCACCTTCTGCCTGCCAGCTATCTGCCGACTTTCGCATTTCAAGATCAGGGCAGAGAAAGGAGCCTAGCAGGTACACCATCTTTCCCAGGCTACGTTTGAAGTTTGAGGTGGCAAGACAAGCAAGGAGCCCCACTCTCTGTGCCTCTGTGCGAGCAGTGCCGTGGGCAGATGAGGCTGAGCAACAGCTTTCCAATCTAGCCCCTTCTGCCTGGCAGCTATCTGCAGACGTTCGTATTTTCAGAGCAGGGCTGCCGCAGGCTCCTGGCACAGACACCAAGAGCTATGTTTGAAATTTGAGGTGGCAAGACAAGCAAGCAGCCCCATTCTCTGTGCCTCTCTGCGATCACTGCCATGGGCAGATGAGGCTGAGCAACAGCTTTCCAGGCTAGCCCCTTCTGCCTGCCAGCTATCTGCAGACGTTCACATTTTAGGAGCAGGGCGGCTGGAGGCTCCCAGCACAGAACCCATAAGCTACGTTTGAAGTTTGAGGTGGCAAGACAAGCAAGCAGCCCCAGTCTCTGTGCCTCTGTGCGAGCAGTGCTGTGGGCAGATGAGGCTGAGCAACAGGTTTCCAGGCTAGCACCTTCTGGCTGCCAGCTATCTGCAGACGTTCGCACTTTCGGAGCAGGGCTGCGAAAGGAGCCTGGCTGGGACACCAACTTTCCCAGGCTACGTTTGAAGTTTGAGGTGGCAAGACAAGCAAGGAGCCCCATTCTCTGTGCCTCTGTGCGAGCAGTGCCGTGGGCAGAGGAGGCTGAGCAACAGCTTTCCAGGCTAGCCCCTTCTGCCTGCCAGCTATCTGCAGACGTTCGCATTTTCAGAGCAGGGCTGCCGCAGGCTCCTGGCAAAGACCCCAAGAGCTACGTTTGAAGTTTGAGGTGGCAAGACAAGCAAGCAGCCCCATTCTCTGTGCCTCTGTGCTGCAACTGTCATGGGCAGATGAGGCTGAGCAACAGCTTTCCAGGTTAGCCCTTTCTGCCTGCCAGCTATCTGCAGACGTTCGCACTTTCGGAGCAGGTCTGTGACAGGATCCTGGCAGGGACACCACCATTCCCAGCATGCGTTTGAAGTTTCAAGTTGCAAGATAAGCAAGCAGCCCCATTCTCTGTGCGAACAGTGCCATGGGCAGATGAGGCTGAGCAACAGCTTTCCAGGCTAGCCCCTTCTGCCTGCCAGCTATCTGCCGACTTTCGCATTTCAAGATCAGGGCTGAGAAAGGAGCCTAGCAGGTACACCATCTTTCCCAGGCTACGTTTGAAGTTTGAGGTGGCAAGACAAGCAAGGAGCCCCACTCTCTGTGCCTCTGTGCGAGCAGTGTCGTGGGCAGATGAGCCTGAGCAACAGCTTTCCAGGCTAGCCCCTTCTGCCTGCCAGCTATCTGCAGACGTTCGCATTTTCGGAGCAGGGCTGACGCAGGCTCCTGGCACAGACCACAAGAGCTACGTTTGAAGTTTGAGGTGGCAAGACAAGCAAGCAGCCCCAGTCTCTGTGCCTCTGTGCGAGCACTGCCATGAGCAGATAAGGCTGAGCAACAGCTTTCCAGGCTAGCATCTTCTGGCTGCCAGCTATCTGCAGACGTTCGCATTTTCGGAGCAGGGCTGTCGCAGGCTCCCGGCACAGACCCCATAAGTTTCGTTTGAAGTTTGAGGTAGAGAGACAAGCAAGCAGCCCCAGTCTCTGTGCCTCTATGCGAGCAGTGCCATGGGCAGATGAGGCTGAGCAACAGCTTTCCAGGCTAGCACCTTCTGCCTGCCAGCTATCTGCAGACGTTCACATTTTCGGAGCAGGGCTGAGGGAGGCCCCAGCACAGACCTTATAAGCTACGTTTGAAGTTTGAGGTGGCAAGACAAGCAAGCAGCCCCAGTCTCTGTGCCTCTGTGCGAGCAGTGCCGTGGGCAGATGAGGCTGAGCAACAGCTTTCCAGGCTAGCCCCTTCTGCCTGCAAGCTATCTGCAGATGTTCGCATTTTCGGAGCAGGGCTGTGATAGGAGCCTGGCAGGGACACCACCATTCCCAGCATGCGTTTGAAGTTTCAAGTGGCAAGATAAGCAAGCTGCCCCATTCTCTGTGCCTCTATGCGAACAGTGCCATGGGCAGATGAGGCTGAGCAACAGCTTTCCAGGCTAGCCCCTTCTGGCTGCCAGCTATCTGCAGACGTTCGCATTTCAATAGCAGGGCTGCGAAAGGAGCCTAGGAGGTACACCATCTTTCCCAGGCTGCGTTTGAAGTTTGAGGTGGCAAGACAAGCAAGGAGCCCCATTCTCTGTGCGAGCAGTGCCATGGGCAGATGAGGCTGAGCAACAGGTTTCCAGGCTAGCACCTTCTGGCTGCCAGCTATCTGCAGACGTTCGCACATTCGGAGCAGGGCTGCGAAAGGAGCCTGGCTGGGACACCAACTTTCCCAGGCTACGTTTGAAATTTGAGGTGGCAAGACAAGCAAGCAGCCCCATTCTCTGTGCCTCTGTGCGAGCACTGCCATGGGCAGATGAGGCTAAGCAACAGCTTTCCAGGCTAGCCCCTTCTGCCTGCCAGCTATCTACAGACGTTCGCACATTCGGAGCAGGGTTGTGATAGGAGCCTGGCAGGGACACCACCATTTCCAGCATGCATTTGAAGTTTCAAGTGGCAAGATAAGCAAGCAGCCCCATTCTCTGTGACTCTATGCGAACAGTGCCATGGGCAGATGAGGCTGAGCAACAGCTTTCCAGGCTTGCCCCTTCTGGCTGATAGCTATCTGCCGACGTTCGCATTTCAAGAGCAGGGCTGCGAAAGGAGCCTAGCAGGTACACCATCTTTCCCAGGCTGCGTTTGAAGTTTGATGTGGCAAGACAAGCAAGGAGCCCCATTCTCTGTGCGAGTAGTGCCATGGGCAGATGAGGCTGAGCAACAGGTTTCCAGGCTAGCACCTTCTGGCTGCCAGCTATCTGCAGACGTTCGCACTTTCGGAGCAGGGCTGCGAAAGGAGCCTGACTGGGACACCAACTTTCCCAGGCTACGTTTGAAGTTTGAGGTGGCAAGACAAGCAAGCAGCCCCATTTTCTGTGCCTCTGTGCGAGCACTGCCATGGGCAGATGAGGCTAAGCAACAGCTTTCCAGGCTAGCCCCTTCTGGCTGCCAGCTATCTGCAGACGTTCGCACTTTCGGAGCAGGGCTGTGATAGGAGCCTGGCAGGGACACCACCATTCCCAGCATGCATTTGAAGTTTCAAGTGGCAAGATAAGCAAGCAGCCCCATTCTCTGTGCCTCTATGCGAGCAGTGCCATGGGCAGATGAGGCTGAGCAACACCTTTCCAGGCTAGCCCTTTCTGCCTGCCAGCTATCTGCAGACGTTCGCACTTTCGGAGCAGGGCTGTGATAGGATCCTGGCAGGGACACCACCATTCCCAGCATGCGTTTGAAGTTTCAAGTGGCAAGATAAGCAAGCAGCCCCATTCTCTGTGCCTCTATGCGAACAGTGCCATGGGCAGATGAGGCTAAGCAACAGCTTTCCAGGCTAGCCCCTTCTGCCTGCCAGCTATCTGCCGACGTTCGCATTTCAAGAGCAGGGCTGAGAAAGGAGCCTAGCAGGTACACCATCTTTCCCAGGATACGTTTGAAGTTTGAGGTGGCAGGACAAGCAAGGAGCCCCATTCTCTGTGCCTCTGTGCGAGCAGTGCCGTGGGCAGATGAGGCGGAGCAACAGCATTCCAGGCTAGCCCCTTCTGCCTGGCAGCTATCTGCAGACGTTCGCACTTTCGGGGCAGGGCTGCGAAACTAGTCTGGCTGGGACACAAACTTTCCCAGGCTACGTTTGAAGTTTGAGGTGGCAAGACAAGCAAGGAGCCCCAGTCTCTGTGCCTCTGTGCGAACAGTGCCATGGGCAGATGAGGCTGAGCAACAGCTTTCCAGGCTTGCCCCTTCTGGCTGCCAGCTATCTGCCGACGTTCGCATTTCAAGAGCAGGGCTGCGAAAGGAGCCTAGCAGGTACACCATCTTTCCCAGGCTGCGTTTGAAGTTTGAGGTGGCAAGACAAGCAAGGAGCCCCATTCTCTGTGCGAGCACTGCCATGGGCAGATGAGGCTGAGCAACAGGTTTCCAGGCTAGCACCTTCTGGCTGCCAGCTATCTGCAGACGTTCGCACTTTCGGAGCAGGGCTGCGAAAGGAGCCTGGCTGGGACACCAACTTTCCCAGGCTACGTTTGAAGTTTGAGGTGGCAAGACAAGCAAGCAGCCCCATTTTCTGTGCCTCTGTGTGAGCACTGCCATGGGCAGATGAGGCTAAGCAACAGCTTTCCAGGCTAGCCCCTTCTGGCTGCCAGCTATCTGCAGACGTTCGCACTTTCGGAGCAGGGCTGTGATAGGAGCCTGGCAGGGACACCACCATTCCCAGCATGCATTTGAAGTTTCAAGTGGCAAGATAAGCAAGCAGCCCCATTCTCTGTGCCTCTATGCGAGCAGTGCCATGGGCAGATGAGGCTGAGCAACACCTTTCCAGGCTAGCCCTTTCTGCCTGCCAGCTATCTGCAGACGTTCGCACTTTCGGAGCAGGGCTGTGATAGTATCCTGGCAGGGACACCACCATTCCCAGCATGCGTTTGAAGTTTCAAGTGGCAAGACAAGCAAGCAGCCCCATTCTCTGTGCGAACAGTGCCATGGGCAGATGAGGCTGAGCAACAGCTTTCCAGGCTAGCCCCTTCTGCCTGCCAGCTATCTGCCGACGTTCGCATTTCAAGAGCAGGGCTGAGAAAGGAGCCTAGCAGGTACACCATCTTTCCCAGGATACGTTTGAAGTTTGAGGTGGCAGGACAAGCAAGGAGCCCCATTCTCTGTGCCTCTGTGCGAGCAGTGCCGTGGGCAGATGAGGCTGAGCAACAGCTTTCCAGGCTAGCCCCTTCTGCCTGGCAGCTATCTGCAGACGTTCGCACTTTCGGAGCAGGGCTGCGAAACTAGTCTGGCTGGGACACAAACTTTCCCAGGCTACGTTTGAAGTTTGAGGTGGCAAGACAAGCAAGGAGCCCCAGTCTCTGTGCCTCTGTGCGAGCAGTGTCGTGGGCAGATGAGGCTGAGCAACAGCTTTCCAGGCTAGCCCCTTCTGCCTGCCATCTATCTGCAGACGTTCGCATTTTCGGAGCAGGGCTGACGCAGGCTACTGGCACAGACCACAAGAGCTACGTTTGAAGTTTGAGGTGGCAAGACAAGCAAGCAGCCCCAGTCTCTGTGCCTCTGTGCGAGCTCTGCCATGGGCAGATGAGGCTGAGCAACAGCTTTCCAGGCTAGCACCTTCTGGCTGCCAGCTATCTGCAGACGTTCGCACTTTCTGAGCAGGGCTGCGAAAGGAGCCTGGCTGGGACACCAACTTTCCCAGGCTACGTTTGAAGTATGAGGTGGCAAGACAAGCTAGCAGCCCCATTCCCTGTGCCTCTGTGCGAGCACTGCCATGGGCAGATGAGGCTGAGCAACAGCTTTCCACGCTAGCACCTTCTGGCTGCCAGCTATCTGCAGACGTTCTCATTTCAAGAGCAGGGCTGCGAAAGGAGCCTAGCAGGTACACCATCTTTCCCAGGCTACGTTTGAAGTTTGAGGTGGCAAGACAAGCAAGGAGCCCCATTCTGTGTGCGAGCAGTGCCATGGGCAGATGAGGCTGAGCAACAGCTTTCCACACTAGCACCTTCTGGCTGCCAGCTATCTGCAGACGTTCACACATTCGGAGCAGGGCTGCGAAAGGAGCCTGGCTGGGACACCAACTTTCCCAGGCTACGTTTGAAATTTGAGGTGGCAAGACAAGCAAGCAGCCCCAGTCTCTGTGCCTCTGTGCGAGCACTGCCATGGGCAGATGAGGCTAAGCAACAGCTTTCCAGGCTAGCCCCTTCTGGCTGCCAGCTATCTACAGACGTTCGCACTTTCGGAGCAGGGTTGTGATAGGAGCCTGGCAGGGACACCACCATTCCCAGTATGCATTTGAAGTTTCAAGTGGCAAGATAAGCAAGCAGCCCCATTCTCTGTGCCTCTATGCGAACAGTGCCATGGGCAGATGAGGCTGAGCAACAGCTTTCCGGTCTTGCCCCTTCTGGCTGCCAGCTATCTGCCGACGTTCGCATTTCAAGAGCAGGGCTGCGAAAGGAGCCTAGCAGGTACCCCATCTTTCCCAGGCTACGTTTGAAGTTTGATGTGGCAAGACAAGCAAGGAGCCCCATTTTCTGTGCGAGCAGTGCCATGGGCAGATGAGGCTGAGCAACAGGTTTCCAGGCTAACACCTTCTGGCTGCCAGCTATCTGCAGACGTTCGCACTTTCGGGGCAGGGCTGCGAAAGGAGCCTGGCTGGGACACGAACTTTCCCAGGCTACGTTTGAAGTTTGAGGTTGCAAGACAAGCAAGGAGCCCCAGTCTCTGTGCCTCTGTGCGAGCAGTGTCGTGGGCAGATGAGCCTGAGCAACAGCTTTCCAGGCTAGCCCCTTCTGCCTGCCAGCTATCTGCAGACGTTCGCATTTTCGGAGCAGGGCTGCCGCAGGCTCCCGGCAGAGACCACAAGAGCTACGTTTGAAGTTTGAGGTGGCAAGACAAGCAAGCAGCCCCAGTCTCTGTGCCTCTGTGCGAGCACTGCTGTGGGCAGATGAGGCTGAGCAACAGCTTTCCAGGCTAGCACCTTCTGGCTGCCAGCTATCTGCAGACGTTCGAGTTTTCGGAGCAGGGCTGCCGCAGGCTCCCGGCACAGACCAGAAGAGGTACGTTTGAAATTTGAGCTGGCAAGACAAGCAAGCAGCCCCAGTCTCTGTGCCTCTCTGCGAGCACTGCCGTGGGCAGATGAGGCTGAGCAACAGCTTTCCAGGCTAGCCCCTTCTGCCTGCCAGCTATCTGCAGACGTTCCCATTTTCGGAGCAGGGCTGCCGGAGGCCCCAGCACAGACCCCATAAGTTACGTCTGAAGTTTGAGATGCCAAGACAAGCAAGCAGCTCCAGTCTCTGTGCCTCTGTGCGAGCAGTGCCATGGGCAGATGAGGCTGAGCAACAGCTTTCCAGGCTAGCCCCTTCTGCCTGCCAGCTATCTGCAGACGTTTACATTTTCGGAGCAGGGCTGCCGGTGGCCCCAGCACAGACCCCAAGAGCTACGTTTGAAGTTTGAGGTGGCAAGACAAGCAAGCAGCCCCAGTCTCTGTGCCTCTGTGCGAGCAGTGCCGTGGGCAGATAAGGCTGAGCAACAGCTTTCCAGGCTAGACTCTTCTGCCTGCAAGCTATCTGCAGACGTTCGCATTTTCGGAGCAGGACTGCCGCAGGCTCCTGGCACAGACACCAAGAGCTACGTTTGAAATTTGAGGTGGCAATACAAGCAAGCAGCCCCATTCTCTGTGCCTCTCTGCGAGCACTGCCATGGGCAGATGAGGCTGACCAAGAGCTTTTCAGGCTAGCACCTTCTGGCTGCCAGCTATCTGCAGACGTTCGCACTTTCGGTGCAGGGCTGCGAAAGGAGCCTGGCTGGGACACGAACTTTCCAAGGCTACGTTTGAAGTTTGAGGTGGCAAGACAAGCAAGGAGCCCCAGTCTCTGTGCCTCTGTGCAAGCAGTGTCGTGGGCAGATGAGGCTGAGCAACATCTTTCCAGGCTAGCCCCTTCTGCCTGCCAGCTATCTGCAGACGTTCGCACTTTCGGAGCAGGGCTGTGATAGGAGACTGGCAGGGACACCACCATTCCCAGCATGCGTTTGAAGTTTCAAGTGGCAAGATAAGCAAGCAGCCCCATTCTCTGTGCCTCTATGCGAACAGTGCCATGGGCAGATGAGGCTGAGCAACAGCTTTCCAGGCTAGGCCCTTCTGCCTGCCAGCTATCTGACGACGTTCGCATTTCAAGAGCAGGGCTGCGAAAGGAGCCTAGCAGGTACACCATTTTTCCCAGGCTACGTTTGAAGTTTGAGGTGGCAAGACAAGCAAGGAGCCCCATTCTCTGTGCCTCTGGGCGAGCAGTGCCGTGGGCAGATGAGGCTGAGCAACAGCTTTCCAGGCTAGCCCCTTCTGCCTGGCAGCTATCTGCAGACGTTCGCATTTTCGGAGCAGGGCTGTCGCAGGCTCCCGGCACAGACCCCATAAGTTTCGTTTGAAGTTTGAGGTAGAGAGACAAGCAAGCAGCCCCAGTCTCTGTGCCTCTGTGCGAGCAGTGCCGTGGGGAGATGAGGCTGAGCAACAGCTTTCCAGGCTAGCCCCTTCTGCCTGCCAGCTATCTGCAGACGTTCGCGTTTTCGGAGCAGGGCTGCCGCAGGCTCCCGGCACAGACCCCAAGAGCTACGTTTGAAATTTGAGCTGGCAAGACAAGCAAGCAGCCCCAGTCTCTGTGCCTCTGTGCGAGCACTGCCGTGGGCAGATGAGGCTGAGCAACAGCTTTCCAGGCTAGCCCCTTCTGCCTGCCAGCTATCTGCAGACGTTCACATTTTCGGAGCAGGGCTGCCGGAGGCCCCAGCACAGACCCCATAAGCTACGTTTGAAGTTTGAGGTGGCAAGACAAGCAAGCAGCCCCAGTCTCTATGCCTCTGTGCGAGCAGTGCCATGGGCAGATGAGGCTGAGCAACAGCTTTCCAGGCTAGCCTCTTCTGCCTGCCAGCTATCTGCAGACGTTCACATTTTCGGAGCAGGGCTGCCGGAGGCCCCAGCACAGACCCCATAAGCTACGTCTGAAGTTTGAGGTGGCAAGACAAGCAAGCAGCCCCAGTCTCTGTGCCTCTGTGCGAGCAGTGCCGTGGGCAGATAAGGCTGAGCAACAGCTTTCCAGGCTAGACTCTTCTGCCTGCAAGCTATCTGCAGACGTTCGCATTTTCGGAGCAGGTCTGCCGCAGGCTCCTGGCACAGACACCAAGAGCTACGTTTGAAATTTGAGGTGGCAAGACAAGCAAGCAGCCCCATTCTCTGTGCCTCTCTGCGAGCACTGCCATGGGCAGATGAGGCTGACCAACAGCTTTCCAGGCTAGCACCTTCTGGCTGCCAGCTATCTGCAGACGTTCGCACTTCCGGTGCAGGGCTGCGAAAGGAGCCTGGCTGGGACACGAACTTTCCCAGGCTACGTTTGAAGTTTGAGGTGGCAAGACAAGCAAGGAGCCCCAGTCTCTGTGCCTCTGTGCAAGCAGTGTCGTGGGCAGATGAGGCTGAGCAACAGCTTTCCAGGCTAGCCCCTTCTGCCTGCCAGCTATCTGCAGACGTTCGCATTTTCGGAGCAGGGCTGCCGCAGGCTCCTGGCACAGACACCAAGAGCTACGTTTGAAATTTGAGGTGGCAAGACAAGCAAGGAGCCCCATTCTCTGTGCCTCTCTGCGAGCACTGCCATGGGCAGATGAGGCTGAGCAACAGCTTTCCAGGCTAGCACCTTCTGGCTGCCAGCTATCTGCAGACGTTCGCATTTTCGGGGCAGGGCTGTGATAGGAGCCTGGCAGGGACACCACCATTCCCAGCATGCGTTTGAGGTTTCAAGTGGCAAGATAAGCCAGCAGCCCCAGTATCTGTGCCTCTGTGCGAGCAGTGCCATGGGCAGATGAGGCTGAGCAACATCTTTCCAGGCTAGCACCTTCTGGCTGCCAGCTATCTGCAGACGTTCGCACTTTCTGAGCAGGGTGCGAAAGGAGCCTAGCAGGTACACCATCTTTCCCAGGCTACGTTTGAAGTTTGAGGTGGCAAGACAAGCAAGCAGCCCCATTCCCTGTGCCTCTGTGCGAGCACTGCCATGGGCAGATGAGGCTGAGCAACATCTTTCCAGGATAGCACCTTCTGGCTGCCAGCTATCTGCAGACGTTCTCATTTCAAGAGCAGGGCTGCGAAAGGAGCCTAGCAGGTACACCATCTTTCCCAGGCTACGTTTGAAGTTTGAGATGGGAAGACAAGCAAGGAGCCCCATTCTCTGTGCCTCTGTGCGAGCAGTGCCATGGGCAGATGAGGCTGAGCAACAGCTTTCCAGGATAGCCCCTTCTGCCTGCCAGCTATCTGCAGACGTTCGCACTTTCGGAGCAGGGCTGTGATAGGAGCCTGGCAGGGACACCACCATTCCCAGAAAGCGTTTGAAGTTTCAAGTGGCAAGTTAAGGAAGCAGCCCCATTCTCTGTGCCTCTATGCGAACAGTGCCATGGGCAGATGAGGCTGAGCAACAGCTTTCCAGGCTAGCCCCTTCTGGCTGCCAGCTATCTGCAGACGTTCGCATTTCAAGAGCAGGGCTGCGAAAGGAGCCTAGCAGGTACACCATCTTTCCCAGGCTACGTTTGAAGTTTGAGGTGGCAAGACAAGCAAGGAGCCCCATTCTGTGTGCCTCTGGGCGAGCAGTGCCGTGGGCAGATGAGGCTGAGCAACAGCTTTCCAGGCTAGCCCCTTCTGCCTGCCAGCTATCTGCAGACGTTCGTATTCTCAGAGCAGGGCTGCCGCAGGCTCCTGGCACAGACATCAAGAGCTACGTTTGAAATTTGAGGTGGCAAGACAAGCAAGCAGCCCCATTCTCTGTGCCTCTCTGCGAGCACTGCCATGGGCAGATGAGGCTGAGCAACAGCTTTCCAGGCTAGCACCTTCTGGCTGCCAGCTATCTGCAGACGTTCGCATTTTCGGGGCAGGGCTGTGATAGGAGCCTGGCAGGGACACCACTATTCCCAGCATGCGTTTGAGGTTTCAAGTGGCAAGATAAGCAAGCAGCCCCAGTATCTGTGCCTCTGTGCGAGCACTGCCATGGGCAGATGAGGCTGAGCAACAGCTTTCCAGGCTAGCACCTTCTGGCTGCCAGCTATCTGCAGACGTTCGCACTTTTTGAGCAGGGCTGCGAAAGGAGCCTGGCTGGGACACCAACTTTCCCAGGCTACGTTTGAAGTATGAGGTGGCAAGACAAGCAAGCAGCCCCAGTCTCTGTGCCTCTGTGCTGCAACTGTCATGGGCAGATGAGGCTAAGCAACAGCTTTCCAGGTTAGCCCTTTCTGCCTGCCAGCTATCTGCAGACGTTCGCACTTTCGGAGCAGGTCTGTGACAGGATCCTGGCAGGGACACCACCATTCCCAGCATGCGTTTGAAGTTTCAAGTGGCAAGATAAGCAAGCAGCCCCATTCTCTGTGCGAACAGTGCCATGGGCAGATGAGGCTGAGCAACAGCTTTCCAGGCTAGCCCCTTCTGCCTGCCAGCTATCTGCCGACTTTCGCATTTCAAGATCAGGGCTGAGAAAGGAGCCTAGCAGGTACACCATCTTTCCCAGGCTACGTTTGAAGTTTGAGGTGGCAAGACAAGCAAGGAGCCCCACTCTCTGTGCCTCTGTGCGAGCAGTGTCGTGGGCAGATGAGGCTGAGCAACAGCTTTCCAGGCTAGCCCCTTCTGCCTGCCAGCTATCTGCAGACGTTCGCATTTTCGGAGCAGGGCTGACACAGGCTCCTGGCACAGACCACAAGAGCTACGTTTGAAGTTTGATGTGGCAAGACAAGCAAGCAGCCCCAGTCTCTGTGCCTCTGTGCGAGCACTGCCATGAGCAGATAAGGCTGAGCAACAGCTTTCCAGGCTAGCATCTTCTGGCTGCCAGCTATCTGCAGACGTTCGCATTTTCGGAGCAGGGCTGTCGCAGGCTCCCGGAACAGACCCCATGAGTTTCGTTTGAAGTTTGAGGTAGAGAGACAAGCAAGCAGCCCCAGTCTCTGTGCCTCTATGCGAGCAGTGCCATGGGCAGATGAGGCTGAGCAACAGCTTTCCAGGCTAGCACCTTCTGGCTGCCAGCTATCTGCAGACGTTCGCATTTTCGGAGCAGGGCTGTCGCAGGCTCCCGGCACAGACCCCATAAGTTTCGTTTGAAGTTTGAGGTAGAGAGACAAGCAAGCAGCCCCAGTCTCTGTGCCTGTATGCGAGCAGTGCCATGGGCAGATGAGGCTGAGCAACAGCTTTCCAGGCTAGCCCCTTCTGCCTGCCAGCTATCTGCAGACGTTCACATTTTCGGAGCAGGGCTGCCGGAGGCCCCAGCACAGACCTTATAAGCTACGTTTGAAGTTTGAGGTGGCAAGACAAGCAAGCAGCCCCAGTCTCTGTGCCTCTGTGCGAGCAGTGCCGTGGGCAGATGAGGCTGAGCAACAGCTTTCCAGGCTAGCCCCTTCTGCCTGCAAGCTATCTGCAGATGTTCGCATTTTCGGAGCAGGGCTGTGATAGGAGCCTGGCAGGGACACCACCATTCCCAGCATGCGTTTGAAGTTTCAAGTGGCAAGATAAGCAAGCTGCCCCATTCTCTGTGCCTCTATGCGAGCAGTGCCATGGGCAGATGAGGCTGAGCAACAGCTTTCCAGGCTAGACTCTTCTGCCTGCAAGCTATCTGCAGACGTTCGCATTTTCGGAGCAGGGCTGCCGCAGGCTCCTGGCACAGACACCAAGAGCTACGTTTGAAATTTGAGGTGGCAATACAAGCAAGCAGCCCCATTCTCTGTGCCTCTCTGCGAGCACTGCCATGGGTAGATGAGGCTGACCAACAGCTTTCCAAGCTAGCCCCTTCTGCCTGCCAGCTATCTGCAGACGTTTGCACTTTCGGTGCAGGGCTGCGAAAGGAGCCTGGCTGCGACACGAACTTTCCCAGGCTACGTTTGAAGTTTGAGGTGGCAAGACAAGCAAGGAGCCCCAGTCTCTGTGCCTCTGTGCGAGCAGTGCCATGGGCAGATGAGGCTGAGCAACAGATTTCCACGCTAGCACCTTCTGGCTGCGAGCTATCTGCAGACGTTCTCATTTCAAGAGCAGGGCTGCGAAAGGAGCCTAGAAGGTACACCATCTTTCCCAGGCTACGTTTGAAGTTTGAGGTGGCAAGACAAGCAAGGAGCCCCATTCTCTGTGCCTCTGTGCGAGCAGTGCCATGGGCAGATGAGGCTGAGCAACAGCTATCCAGGCTAGCCCCTTCTGGCTGCCAGCTATCTGCAGACGTTCGCACTTTCGGAGCAGGGCTGTGATAGGAGCCTGGCAGGGACACCACCATTCCCAGAAAGCGTTTGAAGTTTCAAGTAGCAAGTTAAGGAAGCAGCCCCATTCTCTGTGCCTCTATGCGAACAGTGCCATGGGCAGATGAGGCTGAGCAACAGCTTTCCAGGCTAGCCCCTTCTGGCTGCCAGCTATCTGCCAACGTTCGCATTTTCGGGGCAGGGCTGCGAAAGGAGCCTAGCAGGTACACCATCTTTCCCAGGCTACGTTTGAAGTTTGAGGTGGCAAGACAAGCAAGCAGCCCCATTCTCTGTGCCTCTGTGCGAGCAGTGCCGTGGGCAGATGAGGCTGAGCAACAGCTTTCCAGGCTAGCCCCTTCTGCCTGGCAGCTATCTGCAGACGTTCGTATTTTCAGAGCAGGGCTGCCGCAGGCTCCTGGCACAGACACCAAGAGCTACGTTTGAAATTTGAGGTGGCAAGACAAGCAAGCAGCCCCATTCTCTGTACCTCTCTGCGAGCACTGCCATGGGCAGATGAGGCTGAGCAAGAGCTTTCCAGGCTAGCACCTTCTGGCTGCCAGCTATCTGCAGACTTTCGCAGTTTCGGGGCAGGGCTGCGAAAGGAGCCTGGCTGGGACACGAACTTTCCCAGGCTACGTTTGAAGTTTGAGGTGGCAAGACAAGCAAGGAGCCCCAGTCTCTGTGCCTCTGTGCGAGCAGTGTCGTGGGCAGATGAGCCTGAGCAACAGTTTTCCAGGCTAGCCCCTTCTGCCTGCCAGTTATCTGCAGACGTTCGCATTTTCGGAGCAGGGCTGCCGCAGGCTCCTGGCACAGACCACAAGAGCTACGTTTGAAGTTTGACGTGGCAAGACAAGCAAGCAGCCCCAGTCTCTGTGCCTCTGTGCGAGCACTGCCATGAGCAGATAAGGCTGAGCAACAGCTTTCCAGGCAAGCACCTTCTGGCTGCCAGCTATCTGCAGACGTTCGCACTTTCGGTGCAGGGCTGCGAAAGGAGCGTGGCTGGGACACGAACTTTCCCAGGCTACGTTTGAAGTTTGAGGTGGCAAGACAAGCAAGGAGCCCCAGTCTCTGTGCCTCTGTGCAAGCAGTGCCATGGGCAGATGAGGCTGAGCAACAGCTTTCCAGGCTAGCACCTTCTGGCTGCCAGCTATCTGCAGACGTTCGCACTTTCTGAGCAGGGCTGCGAAAGGAGCCTAGCAGGTACACCATCTTTCCCAGGCTACGTTTGAAGTTTGAGGTGGCAAGACAAGCAAGCAGCCCCATTCTCTGTGCCTCTGTGCGAGCAGTGCCGTGGGCAGATGAGGCTGAGCAACAGCTTTCCAGGCTAGCCCCTTCTGCCTGCCAGCTATCTGCAGACGTTAGTATTTTCAGAGCAGGGCTGCCGCAGGCTCCTGGCACAGACACCAAGAGCTACGTTTGAAATTTGAGGTGGCAAGACAAGCAAGCAGCCCCATTCTCTGTGCCTCTCTGCGAGCACTGCCATGGGCAGATGAGGCTGAGCAACAGCTTTCCAGGCTAGCACCTTCTGGCTGCCAGCTATCTGCAGACGTTCGCACTTGCGGGGCAGGGCTGCGAAAGGAGCCTGGCTGGGACACGAACTTTCCCAGGCTATGTTTGTAGTTTGAGGTGACAGGACAAGCAAGGAGCCCCAGTCTCTGTGCCTCTGTGCGAGCAGTGTCGTGGGCAGATGAGGCTGAGCAACAGCTTTCCAGGCTAGCCCCTTCTGCCTGCCAGCTATCTGCAGACGTTCGCATTTTCGGAGCAGGGCTGCCGCAGGCTCCTGGCACAGACACCAAGAGCTACGTTTGAAATTTGAGGTGGCAAGACAAGCAAGCAGCCCCATTCTCTGTGCCTCTCTGCAAGCACTGCCATGGGCAGATGAGGCTGAGCAACAGCTTTCCAGGCTAGCACCTTCTGGCTGCCAGCTATCTGCAGACGTTCGCACTTTCGGTGCAGGGCTGCGAAAGGAGCCTGGCTGGGACACGAACTTTCCCAGGCTACGTTTGAAGTTTGAGGTGGCAAGACAAGCAAGGAGCCCCATTCTCTGTGCCTCTGTGCGAGCAGTGCCGTGGGCAGATGAGGCTGAGCAACGTCTTTCCAGGTTAGCCCCTTCTGCCTGCCAGCTATCTGCAGACGTTCGCACTTTCGGAGCAGGGCTGTGATAGGATCCTGGCAGGGACACCACCATTCCGAGCATGCGTTTGAAGTTTCAAGTGGCAAGATAAGCAAGCAGCCCCATTCTCTGTGCCTCTATGCGAACAGTGCCATGGGCAGATGAGGCTGAGCAACAGCTTTCCAGGCTAGCCCCTTCTGCCTGCCTGCTATCTGCAGACGCGCGCACTTTCGGGGCAGGGCTGCGAAAGGAGCCTGGCTGGGACACGAACTTTCCCAGGCTACGTTTGAAGTTTGAGGTGGCAAGACAAGCAAGGAGCCCCAGTCTCTGTGCCTCTGTGCGAGCAGTGTCGTGGGCAGATGAGCCTGAGCAACAGCTTTCCAGGCTAGCCCCTTCTGCCTGCCAGCTATCTGCAGACGTTCGCATTTTCGGAGCAGGGCTGCCGCAGGCTCCTGACACAGACCACAAGAGCTACGTTTCAAGTTTGAGGTGGCAAGACAAGCAAGCAGCCCCATTCTCTGTGCCTCTGTGCGAGCACTGCCATGGGCAGATGAGGCTGAGCAACAGCTTTCCAGGCAAGCACCTTCTGGCTGCCAGCTATCTGCAGACGTTCGCACTTGCGGGGCAGGGCTGTGAAAGAAGCCTAGCAGGTACACCATCTTTCCCAGGCTACGTTTGAAGTTTGAGGTGGCAAGACAAGCAAGGAGCCCCATTCTATGTGCCTCTGTGCGAGCAGTGCCATGGGCAGATGAGGCTGAGCGAGAGCTTTCCAGGCTAGCCCCTTCTGGCTGCCAGCTATCTGCAGACGTTCGCACTTTCGGAGCAGGGATGCGAAAGGAGCCTGGCAGGGACACCAACTTTCCCAGGCTACGTTTGAAGTTGAGGTGGCAAGACAAGCAAGGAGCACCATTCTCTGTGCCTCTGTGCGAGCAGTGCCGTGGGCAGATGAGGCTGAGCAACATCTTTCCAGGCTAGCCCCTTCTGCCTGCCAGCTATCTGCAGACGTTCGCACTTTCGGAGCAGGGCTGTGATAGGAGCCTGGCAGGGACACCACCATTCCCAGCATGCATTTGAAGTTTCAAGTGGCAAGATAAGCAAGCAGCCCCATTCTCTGTGCCTCTATGCGAACAGTGCCATGGGCAGATGAGGCTGAGCAACAGCTTTCCAGGCTAGCCCCTTCTGGCTGCCAGCTATCTGCAGACGTTCGCATTTTCGGAGCAGGGCTGCCGCAGGCTCCTGGCACAGACCACAAGAGCTACGTTTGAAGTTTGAGGTGGCAAGACAAGCAAGCAGCCCCAGTCTCTGTGCCTCTGTGCGAGCACTGCCATGGGCAGATAAGGCTGAGCAACAGCTTTCCAGGCTAGCACCTTCTGGCTGCCAGCTATCTGCAGACGTTCGCATTTTCGGAGCAGGGCTGTCGCAGGCTCCCGGCACAGACCCCATAAGCTTCGTTTGAATTTTGAGGTAGAGAGACAAGCAAGCAGCCCCAGTCTCTGTGCCTCTGTGCGAGCAGTGCCGTGGGCAGATGAGGCTGAGCAACAGCTTTCCAGGCTAGCCCCTTCTGGCTGCCAGCTATCTGCAGACGTTCGCGTTTTCGGAGCAGGGCTGCCGCAGGCTCCCGGCAGAGACCCCAAGAGCTACGTTTGAAATTTGAGGTGGCAAGACAAGCAAGCAGCCCCATTCTCTGTGCCTCTATGCAAACAGTGCCATGGGCAGATGAGGCTGAGCAACAGCTTTCCAGGCTAGCCCCTTCTGCCTGCCAGCTATCTGCAGACGTTCACATTTTTGCAGCAGGGCTGCCGCAGGGTCCCGGCACGGACCCCATAAGCTACGTTTGAAGTTTGAGGTGGCAAGACAAGCATGCAGCCCCATTCTCTGTGCCTCTGTGCGAGCAGTGCCGTGGGCAGATGAGGCTGAGCAACAGCTTTCCAGGCTAGCCCCTTCTGCCTGCCAGCTATCTGCAGACGTTCGCATTTTCGGAGCAGGGCTGCCGGAGGCCCCAGCACAGACCCCATAAGCTGCGTTTGAAGTTTGAGGTGCCAAGACAAGCAAGCAGCCCCAGTCTCTGTGGCTCTGTGCGAGCAGTGCCGTGGGCAGATGAGGCTGAGCAACAGCTTTCCAGGCTAGCCCCTTCTGCCTGCCAGCTATCTGTCGACGTTCACATTTTCGGAGCAGGGCTGCCGGAGGCCCCAGCACAGACCCCATAAGCTACGTTTGAAGTTTGAGGTGGCAAGACAAGCATGCAGCCCCAGTCTCTGTGCGAGCAGTGCCATGGGCACATGAGGCTGAGCAACAGGTTTCCAGGCTAGCACCTTCTGGCTCCCAGCTATCTGCAGACCTTCGCACTTTCGGAGCAGGGCTGCGAAAGGAACCTGGCAGGTACAACATCTTTCCCAGGCTACGCTTGAAGTTTGAGGTAGCAAGACAAGCAAGGAGCCCCATTCTCTGTGCCTCTGGGCGAGCAGTGCCGTGGGCAGATGAGGCTGAGCAACAGCTTTCCAGGCTAGCCCCTTCTGCCTGGCAGCTATCTGCAGACGTTCGTATTTTCAGAGCAGGGCTGCCGCAGGCTCCTGGCACAGACACCAAGAGCTACGTTTGAAATTTGAGGTGGCAAGACAAGCAAGCAGCCCCATTCTCTGTGCCTCTCTGCGAGCACAGCCATGGGCAGATAAGGCTGAGCAACAGCTTTCCAGGCTAGCCCCTTCTGCCTGCCATCTATCTGCAGACGTTCGCACTTTCGGGGCAGGGCTGCGAAAGGAGCCTGGCTGGGACACCAACTTTCCCAGGCTACGTTTGAAGTTTGAGGTGGCAAGACAAGCAAGGAGCCCCAGTCTCTGTGCCTCTGTGCGAGCACTGCCATGAGCAGATAAGGCTGAGCAACAGCTTTCCAGGATAGCCTCTTCTGGCTGCCAGCTATCTGCAGACGTTCGCGTTTTCGGAGCAGGGCTGCCGCAGGCTCCCGGCACAGACCCCAGGAGCTACGTTTGAAATTTGAGGTGGCAAGACAAGCAAGCAGACCCATTCTCTGTGCCTCTATGCGAGCAGTGCCATGGGCAGATGAGGCTGAGCAACAGCTTTCCAGGCTAGCCCCTTCTGCCTGCCAGCTATCTGCAGACGTTCACATTTTCAGAGCAGGGCTGCCGGATGCCCCAGCACAGACCCCATAAGCTACGTTTGAAGTTTGAGGTGGCAAGACAAGCAAGCAGCCCCAGTCTCTGTGCCTCTGTGCGAGCACTGCCGTGGGCAGATGAGGCTGAGCAACAGCTTTCCAGGCTAGACTCTTCTGCCTGCAAGCTATCTGCAGATGTTCGCATTTTCGGAGCAGGGCTGCCGCAGGCTCCCGGCACGGACCCCATAAGCTACTTTTGAAGTTTGAGGTGGCAAGACAAGCAAGCAGCCCCAGTCTCTGTGCGAGCAGTGCCATGGGCACATGAGGCTGAGCAACAGGTTTCCAGGCTAGCACCTTCTGGCTGCCAGCTATCTGCAGACGTTCGCACTTTCGGAGCAGGGCTGCGAAAGGAGCCTGGCAGGTACACCATCTTTCCCAGTCTACGTTTGAAGTTTGAGGTAGCAAGACAAGCAAGGAGCCCCATTCTCTGTGCCTCTGGGCGAGCAGTGCCGTGGGCAGATGAGGCTGAGCAACAGCTTTCCAGGCTAGCCCCTTCTGCCTGCCAGCTATCTGCAGACGTTCACATTTTCGGAGCAGGACTGCCGGAGGCCCCAGCACAGACCCCATAAGCTACGTTTGAAGTTTGAGGTGGCAAGACAAGCAAGCAGCCCCAGTCTCTGTGCCTCTGCGCGAGCACTGCCGTGGGCAGATGAGGCTGAGCAACAGCTTTCCAGGCTAGCCCCTTCTGCCTGCCAGCTATCTGCAGACGTTCACATTTTCGGAGCAGGGCTGCCGGAGGCCCCAGCACAGACCCCATAAGCTATGTTTGAAGTTTGAGGTGCCAAGATAAGCAAGCAGCCCCAGTCTCTGTGCCTCTGTGCGAGCACTGCCGTGGGCAGATGAGGCTGAGCAACAGCTTTCCAGGCTAGACTCTTCTGCCTGCAAGCTATCTGCAGACGTTCGCATTTTCGGAGCAGGGCTGCCGCAGGCTCCCGGCACGGACTCCATAAGCTACGTTTGAAGTTTGAGGTGGCAAGACAAGCATGCAGCCCCATTCTCTGTGCGAGCAGTGCCATGGGCACATGAGGCTGAGCAACAGGTTTCCAGGCTAGCACCTTCTGGCTGCCAGCTATCTGCAGACGTTCGCACTTTCGGAGCAGGGCTGCGAAAGGAGCCTGGCTGGGACACCAACTTTCCCAGGCTACGTTTGAAGTTTGAGGTGGCAAGACAAGCAAGCAGCCCCAGTATCTGTGCCTCTGTGCGAGCAGTGCCGTGGGCAGATGAGGCGGAGCAACAGCTTTCCAGGCTAGCCCCTTCTGCCTGCCAGCTATCTGCAGACGTTCGCACTTTCGGAGCAGGGCTGTGATAGGAGCCTGGCAGGGACACCACCATTCCCAGCATGCGTTTGAAGTTTCAAGTGGCAAGATAAGCAAGCAGCCCCATTCTCTGTGCCTCTATGCGAACAGTGCCATGGGCAGATGAGGCTGAGCAACAGCTTTTCAGGCTAGCCCCTTCTGCCTGCCAGCTATCTGCCGACGTTCGCTTTTCAAGAGCAGGGCTGCGAAAGGAGCCTAGCAGGTACACCATCTTTCCCAGGCTACGTTTGAAGTTTGAGGTGGCAGGACAAGCAAGCAGCCCCAGTCTCTGTGCCTCTGTGCGAGCAGTGCCGTGGGCAGATGAGGCTGAGCAACAGCTTTCCAGGCTAGACTCTTCTGCCTGCAAGCTATCTGCAGACGTTCGCATTTTCGGAGCAGGGCTGCCGCAGGCTCCCGGCACGGACCCCATAAGCTACGTTTGAAGTTTGAGGTCGCAAGACAAGCATGCAGCCCCATTATCTGTGCGAGCAGTGCCATGGGCACATGAGGCTGAGCAACAGGTTTCCAGGCTAGCACCTTCTGGCTGCCAGCTATCTGCAGACGTTCGCACTTTCGGAGCAGGGCTGCGAAAGGAGCCTGGCTGGGACACCAACTTTTCCAGGCTACGTTTGAAATTTGAGGTGGCAAGACAAGCAAGCAGCCCCATTCTCTGTGCCTCTGTGCGAGCACTGCCATGGGCAGATGAGGCTAAGCAACAGCTTTCCAGGCTAGCCCCTTCTGGCTGCCAGCTATCTGCAGACGTTCGCACTTTCGGAGCAGGGCTGTGATAGGAGCCTGGCAAGGACACCACCATTCCCAGCATGCATTTGAAGTTTCAAGTGGCAAGATAAGCAAGCAGCCCCATTCTCTGTGACTCTGTGCGAGCACTGCCATGGGCAGAGGAGGCTGAGCAACAGCTTTCCAGGCTAGCCCCTTCTGGCTGCCAGCTATCTGCCGACGTTCGCATTTCAAGAGCAGGGCTGCGAAAGGAGCCTAGCAGGTACACCATCTTTCCCAGGCTACGTTTGAAGTTTGATGTGGCAAATCAAGCAAGCAGCCCCATTCTCTGTGCGAGCAGTGCCATGGGCAGATGAGGCTGAGCAACAGGTTTCCAGGCTAGCACCTTCTGGCTGCCAGCTATCTGCAGACGTTCGCATTTTCGTAGCAGGGCTGCCGCAGGCTCACGGCACGGACCACATAAGCTCCGTTAGAAGTTTGAGGTGGCAAGACAAGCAAGCAGCCCCATTCTCTGTGCCTCTGTGCGAGCACTGCCATGGGCAGATGAGGCTGAGCAACAGCTTTCCAGGCAAGCACCTTCTGGCTGCCAGCTATCTGCAGACGTTCGCATTTCAAAAGCAGGGCTGTGAAAGAAGCCTAGCAGGTAGACCATCTTTCCCAGGCTACGTTTGAAGTTTGAGGTGGCAAGACAAGCAAGGAGCCCCATTCTATGTGCCTCTGTGCGAGCAGTGCCATGGGCAGATGAGGCTGAGCGAGAGCTTTCCAGGCTAGCCCCTTCTGGCTGCCAGCTATCTGCAGACGTTCGCACTTTCGGAGCAGGGATGCGAAAGGAGCCTGGCAGGGACACCAACTTTCCCAGGCTACGTTTGAAGTTGAGGTGGCAAGACAAGCAAGGAGCACCATTCTCTGTGCCTCTGTGCGAGCAGTGCCGTGGGCAGATGAGGCCGAGCAACATCTTTCCAGGCTAGGCCCTTCTGCCTGCCAGCTATCTGCAGACGTTCGCACTTTCGGAGCAGGGCTGTAATAGGAGCCTGGCAGGGACACCACCATTCCCAGCATGCATTTGAAGTTTCAAGTGGCAAGATAAGCAAGCAGCCCCATTCTCTGTGCCTCTATGCGAACAGTGCCATGGGCAGATGAGGCTGAGCAACAGCTTTCCAGGCTAGCCCCTTCTGGCTGCCAGCTATCTGCAGACGTTCGCATTTTCGGAGCAGGGCTGCCGCAGGCTCCTGGCACAGACCACAAGAGCTACGTTTGAAGTTTGAGGTGGCAAGACAAGCAAGCAGCCCCAGTCTCTGTGCCTCTGTGCGAGCACTGCCATGGGCAGATAAGGCTGAGCAACAGCTTTCCAGGCTAGCACCTTCTGGCTGCCAGCTATCTGCAGACGTTCGCATTTTCGGAGCAGGGCTGTCGCAGGCTCCCGGCACAGACCCCATAAGCTTCGTTTGAAGTTTGAGGTAGAGAGACAAGCAAGCAGCCCCAGTCTCTGTGCCTCTGTGCGAGCAGTGCCGTGGGCAGATGAGGCTGAGCAACAGCTTTCCAGGCTAGCCCCTTCTGGCTGCCAGCTATCTGCAGACGTTCGCGTTTTCGGAGCAGGGCTGCCGCAGGCTCCCGGCACAGACCCCAAGAGCTACGTTTGAAATTTGAGGTGGCAAGACAAGCAAGCAGCCCCATTCTCTGTGCCTCTATGCAAACAGTGCCATGGGCAGATGAGGCTGAGCAACAGCTTTCCAGGCTAGCCCCTTCTGCCTGCCAGCTATCTGCAGACGTTCACATTTTCGCAGCAGGGCTGCCGCAGGGTCCCGGCACGGACCCCATAAGCTACGTTTGAAGTTTGAGGTGGCAAGACAAGCATGCAGCCCCATTCTCTGTGCCTCTGTGCGAGCAGTGCCGTGGGCAGATGAGGCTGAGCAACAGCTTTCCAGGCTAGCCCCTTCTGCCTGCCAGCTATCTGCAGACGTTCGCATTTTCGGAGCAGGGCTGCCGGAGGCCCCAGCACAGACCCCATAAGCTGCGTTTGAAGTTTGAGGTGCCAAGACAAGCAAGCAGCCCCAGTCTCTGTGGCTCTGTGCGAGCAGTGCCGTGGGCAGATGAGGCTGAGCAACAGCTTTCCAGGCTAGCCCCTTCTGCCTGCCAGCTATCTGCCGACGTTCACATTTTCGGAGCAGGGCTGCCGGAGGCCCCAGCACAGACCCCATAAGCTACGTTTGAAGTTTGAGGTGGCAAGACAAGCATGCAGCCCCAGTCTCTGTGCGAGCAGTGCCATGGGCACATGAGGCTGAGCAACAGGTTTCCAGGCTAGCACCTTCTGGCTCCCAGCTATCTGCAGACCTTCGCACTTTCGGAGCAGGGCTGCGAAAGGAACCTGGCAGGTACAACATCTTTCCCAGGCTACGCTTGAAGTTTGAGGTAGCAAGACAAGCAAGGAGCCCCATTCTCTGTGCCTCTGGGCGAGCAGTGCCGTGGGCAGATGAGGCTGAGCAACAGCTTTCCAGGCTAGCCCCTTCTGCCTGCCAGCTATCTGCAGACGTTCGTATTTTCAGAGCAGGGCTGCCGCAGGCTCCTGGCACAGACACCAAGAGCTACGTTTGAAATTTGAGGTGGCAAGACAAGCAAGCAGCCCCATTCTCTGTGCCTCTCTGCGAGCACAGCCATGGGCAGATAAGGCTGAGCAACAGCTTTCCAGGCTAGCCCCTTCTGCCTGCCATCTATCTGCAGACGTTCGCACTTTCGGGGCAGGGCTGCGAAAGGAGCCTGGCTGGGACACCAACTTTCCCAGGCTACGTTTGAAGTTTGAGGTGGCAAGACAAGCAAGGAGCCCCAGTCTCTGTGCCTCTGTGCGAGCACTGCCATGAGCAGATAAGGCTGAGCAACAGCTTTCCAGGATAGCCTCTTCTGGCTGCCAGCTATCTGCAGACGTTCGCGTTTTCGGAGCAGGGCTGCCGCAGGCTCCCGGCACAGACCCCAGGAGCTACGTTTGAAATTTGAGGTGGCAAGACAAGCAAGCAGACCCATTCTCTGTGCCTCTATGCAAACAGTGCCATGGGCAGATGAGGCTGAGCAACAGCTTTCCAGGCTAGCTCCTTCTGCCTGCCAGCTATCTGCAGACGTTCACATTTTCAGAGCAGGGCTGCCGGATGCCCCAGCACAGACCCCATAAGCTACGTTTGAAGTTTGAGGTGGCAAGACAAGCAAGCAGCCCCAGTCTCTGTGCCTCTGTGCGAGCACTGCCGTGGGCAGATGAGGCTGAGCAACAGCTTTCCAGGCTAGACTCTTCTGCCTGCAAGCTATCTGCAGATGTTCGCATTTTCGGAGCAGGGCTGCCGCAGGCTCCCGGCACGGACCCCATAAGCTACGTTTGAAGTTTGAGGTGGCAAGACAAGCAAGCAGCCCCAGTCTCTGTGCGAGCAGTGCCATGGGCACATGAGGCTGAGCAACAGGTTTCCAGGCTAGCACCTTCTGGCTGCCAGCTATCTGCAGACGTTCGCACTTTCGGAGCAGGGCTGCGAAAGGAGCCTGGCAGGTACACCATCTTTCCCAGTCTACGTTTGAAGTTTGAGGTAGCAAGACAAGCAAGGAGCCCCATTCTCTGTGCCTCTGGGCGAGCAGTGCCGTGGGCAGATGAGGCTGAGCAACAGCTTTCCAGGCTAGCCCCTTCTGCCTGCCAGCTATCTGCAGACGTTCACATTTTCGGAGCAGGACTGCCGGAGGCCCCAGCACAGACCCCATAAGCTACGTTTGAAGTTTGAGGTGGCAAGACAAGCAAGCAGCCCCAGTCTCTGTGCCTCTGCGCGAGCACTGCCGTGGGCAGATGAGGCTGAGCAACAGCTTTCCAGGCTAGCCCCTTCTGCCTGCCAGCTATCTGCAGACGTTCACATTTTCGGAGCAGGGCTGCCGGAGGCCCCAGCACAGACCCCATAAGCTATGTTTGAAGTTTGAGGTGCCAAGATAAGCAAGCAGCCCCAGTCTCTGTGCCTCTGTGCGAGCACTGCCGTGGGCAGATGAGGCTGAGCAACAGCTTTCCAGGCTAGACTCTTCTGCCTGCCAGCTATCTGCAGACGTTCGCATTTTCGGAGCAGGGCTGCCGCAGGCTCCCGGCACGGACTCCATAAGCTACGTTTGAAGTTTGAGGTGGCAAGACAAGCATGCAGCCCCATTCTCTGTGCGAGCAGTGCCATGGGCACATGAGGCTGAGCAACAGGTTTCCAGACTAGCACCTTCTGGCTGCCAGCTATCTGCAGACGTTCGCACTTTCGGAGCAGGGCTGCGAAAGGAGCCTGGCTGGGACACCAACTTTCCCAGCATGCATTTGAAGTTTCAAGTTGCAAGATAAGCAAGCAGCCCCATTCTCTGTGACTCTGTGCGAGCACTGCCATGGGCAGAGGAGGCTGAGCAACAGCTTTCCAATCTAGCCCCTTCTGGCTGCCAGCTATCTGCAGACGTTCGCATTTCAAGAGCAGGGCTGCGAAAGGAGCCTAGCAGGTACAACATCTTTCCCAGGCTACGTTTGAAGTTTGATGTGGCAAGACAAGCAAGCAGCCCCATTCTCTGTGCGAGCAGTGCCATGGGCAGATGAGGCTGAGCAACAGGTTTCCAGGCTAGCACCTTCTGGCTGCCAGCTATCTGCAGACGTTCGCACTTTCGGAGCAGGGCTGCGAAAGGAGCCTGGCTGGGACACCAACTTTCCCAGGCTACGTTTGAAGTTTGAGGTGGCAAGACAAGCAAGCAGCCCCAGTATCTGTGCCTCTGTGCGAGCAGTGCCGTGGGCAGATGAGGCGGAGCAACAGCTTTCCAGGCTAGCCCCTTCTGCCTGCCAGCTATCTGCCGACGTTCGCTTTTCAAGAGCAGGGCTGCGAAAGGAGCCTAGCAGGTACACCATCTTTCCCAGGCTACGTTTGAAGTTTGAGGTGGCAGGACAAGCAAGCAGCCCCAGTCTCTGTGCCTCTGTGCGAGCAGTGCCGTGGGCAGATGAGGCTGAGCAACAGGTTTCCAGGCTAGCACCTTCTGGCTGCCAGCTATCTGCAGACGTTCGCACTTTCGGAGCAGGGCTGCCGCAGGCTCCCGGCACGGACCCCATAAGCTACGTTTGAAGTTTGAGGTCGCAAGACAAGCATGCAGCCCCATTATCTGTGCGAGCAGTGCCATGGGCACATGAGGCTGAGCAACAGGTTTCCAGGCTAGCACCTTCTGGCTGCCAGCTATCTGCAGACGTTCGCACTTTCGGAGCAGGGCTGCGAAAGGAGCCTGGCTGGGACACCAACTTTTCCAGGCTACGTTTGAAATTTGAGGTGGCAAGACAAGCAAGCAGCCCCATTCTCTGTGCCTCTGTGCGAGCACTGCCATGGGCAGATGAGGCTAAGCAACAGCTTTCCAGGCTAGCCCCTTCTGGCTGCCAGCTATCTGCAGACGTTCGCACTTTCGGATCAGGGCTGTGATAGGAGCCTGGCAAGGACACCACCATTCCCAGCATGCATTTGAAGTTTCAAGTGGCAAGATAAGCAAGCAGCCCCATTCTCTGTGACTCTGTGCGAGCACTGCCATGGGCAGAGGAGGCTGAGCAACAGCTTTCCAGGCTAGCCCCTTCCGGCTACCAGCTATCTGCCGACGTTCGCATTTCAAGAGCAGGGCTGCGAAAGGAGCCTAGCAGGTACACCATCTTTCCCAGGCTACGTTTGAAGTTTGATGTGGCAAATCAAGCAAGCAGCCCCATTCTCTGTGCGAGCAGTGCCATGGGCAGATGAGGCTGAGCAACAGGTTTCCAGGCTAGCACCTTCTGACTGCCAGCTATCTGCAGACGTTCGCATTTTCGTAGCAGGGCTGCCGCAGGCTCACGGCACGGACCACATAAGCTCCGTTAGAAGTTTGAGGTGGCAAGACAAGCATGCAGCCCCATTCTCTGTGCCTCTGTGCGAGCACTGCCGTGGGCAGATGAGGCTGAGCAACAGCTTTCCAGGCTAGCCCCTTCTGCCTGCCAGCTATCTGCAGACGTTCACATTTTCGGAGCAGGGCTGCCGCAGGGTCCCCTCACGGATCCCATAAGCTACGTTTGAAGTTTGAGGTGGCAAGACAAGCATGCAGCCCCAGTCTCTGTGCCTCTGGGCGAGCAGTGCCGTGGGCAGATGAGGCTGAGCAACAGCTTTCCAGGCTAGCCCCTTCTGCCTGCCAGCTATCTGCAGACGTTCAAATTTTCGGAGCAGGGCTGCCAGAGGCCCCAGCACAGACCCCATAAGCTACGTTTGAAGTTTGAGGTGGCAAGACAAGCATGCAGCCCCATTCTCTGTGCGAGCAGTGCCATGGGCACATGAGGCTGAGCAACAGGTTTCCAGGCTAGCCCCTTCTGGCTGCCAGCTATCTGCAGACGTTCGCACTTTCGGAGCAGGGCTGTGATAGGAGCCTGGCAAGGACACCACCATTCCCAGCATGCATTTGAAGTTTCAAGTGGCAAGATAAGCAAGCAGCCCCATTCTCTGTGACTCTGTGCGAGCACTGCCATGGGCAGAGGAGGCTGAGCAACAGCTTTCCAGGCTAGCCCCTTCTGGCTGCCAGCTATCTGCCGACGTTCGCATTTCAAGAGCAGGGCTGCGAAAGGAGCCTAGCAGGTACACCATCTTTCCCAGGCTACGTTTGAAGTTTGATGTGGCAAGACAAGCAAGCAGCCCCATTCTCTGTGCGAGCAGTGCCATGGGCAGATGAGGCTGAGCAACAGGTTTCCAGGCTAGCACCTTCTGGCTGCCAGCTATCTGCAGACGTTCGCACATTCGGAGCAGGGCTGCGAAAGGAGCCTGGCTGGGACACCAACTTTCCCAGGCTACGTTTGAAGTTTGAGGTGGCAAGACAAGCAAGGAGCCCCAGTCTCTGTGCCTCTGTGTGAGCAGTGCCGTGGGCAGATGAGGCTGAGCAACAGCTTTCCAGTCTAGCCCCTTCTGCCTGGCAGCTATCTGCAGACGTTCGTATTTTCAGAGCAGGGCTGCCGCAGGCTCCTGGCACAGACACCAAGAGCTACGTTTGAAATTTGAGGTGGCAAGACAAGCAAGCAGCCCCATTCTCTGTGCCTCTCTGCGAGCACTGCCATGGGCAGATGAGGCTGAGCAACAGCTTTCCAGGCTAGCACCTTCTGGCTGCCAGCTATCTGCAGACGTTCGCACTTTCGGGGCAGGGCTGCGAAAGGAGCCTGGCTGGGACACGAATTTTCCCAGGCTACGTTTGAATTTTGAGGTGGCAAGACAAGCAAGGAGCCCCAGTCTCTGTGCCTCTGTGCAAGCAGTGTCGTGGGCAGATGAGGCTGAGCAACAGCTTTCCAGGCTAGCCCCTTCTGGCTGCCAGCTATCTGCAGACGTTCGCACTTTCTGAGCAGGGCTGCGAAAGGAGCCTAGCAGGTACACCATCTTTCCCAGGCTACGTTTGAAGTTTGAGGTGGAAAGACAAGCAAGCAGCCCCATTCCCTGTGCCTCTGTGCGAGCACTGCCATGGGCAGATGAGGCTGAGCAACAGCTTTCCACGCTAGCACCTTCTGGATGCCAGCTATCTGCAGACGTTCTCATTTCAAGAGCAGGGCTGCGAAAGGAGCCTAGCAGGTACACCATCTTTCCCAGGCTACGTTTGAAGTTTGAGGTGGCAAGACAAGCAAGGAGCCCCATTCTCTGTGCCTCTGTGCGAGCAGTGCCATGGGCAGATGAGGCTGAGCAACAGCTTTCCAGGATAGCCCCTTCTGGCTGCCAGCTATCTGCAGACGTTCGCACTTTCGTAGCAGGGCTGTGATAGGAGACTGGCAGGGACACCACCATTCCCAGAAAGCGTTTGAAGTTTCAAGTGGCAAGTTAAGGAAGCAGCCCCATTCTCTGTGCCTCTCTGCGAGCACTGCCAGGGGCAGATGAGGCTGAGCAACAGCTTTCCAGGCTAGCCCCTTCTGCCTGCCAGCTATCTGCAGACGTTCGCACTTTCGGGGCAGGGCTGCGAAAGGAGCCTGGCTGGGACACGAACTTTCCCAGGCTACGTTTGAAGTTTGAGGTGGCAGGACAAGCAAGGAGCCCCAGTCTCTGTGCCTCTGTGCGAGCAGTGTCGTGGGCAGATGAGGCTGAGCAACAGCTTTCCAGGCTAGCCCCTTCTGCCTGCCAGCTATCTGCAGACGTTCGCATTTTCGGAGCAGGGCTGCCGCAGGCTCCTGGCACAGACACCAAGAGATACGTTTGAAATTTGAGGTGGCAAGACAAGCAAGCAGCCCCATTCTCTGTGCCTCTCTGCGAGCACTGCCATGGGCAGATGAGGCTGAGCAACAGCTTTCCAGGCTAGCCCCTTCTGGCTGCCAGCTATCTGCAGACGTTCGCATTTCAAGAGCAGGGCTGCGAAAGGAGCCTAGCAGGTACACCATATTTCCCAGGCTACGTTTGAAGTTTGAGGTGGCAAGACAAGTAAGCAGCCCCATTCTTTGTGCCTCTTTGCGAGCAGTGCCATGGGCAGATGAGGCTGAGCGAGAGCTTTCCAGGCTAGCCCCTTCTGGCTGCCAGCTATCTGCAGACGTTCGCACTTTCGGAGCAGGGATGCGAAAGGAGGGTGGCTGGGACACCAACTTTCCCAGGCTACGTTTGAAGTTGAGGTGGCAAGACAAGCAAGGAGCCCCAGTCTCTGTGCCTCTGTGCGAGCAGTGCCGTGGGCAGATGAGGCTGAGCAACATCTTTCCAGGCTAGCCCCTTCTGCCTGTCAGCTATCTGCAGACGTTCGCACTTTCGGGACAGGGCTGCGAAAGGAGCCTGGCTGGGACACGAACTTTCCCAGGCTACGTTTGAAGTTTGAGGTGGCAAGACAAGCAAGCAGCCCCAGTCTCTGTGCCTCTGTGCGAGCACTGCCGTGGGCAGATGAGGCTGAGCAACAGCTTTCCAGGCTAGCCCCTTCTGGCTGCCAGCTATCTGCAGACGTTCGCGTTTTCGGAGCAGGGCTGCCGCAGGATCCTGGCACAGACCCCAAGAGCTACGTTTGAAATTTGAGCTGGCAAGACAAGCAAGCAGCCCCATTCTCTGTGCCTCTATGCAAACAGTGCCATGGGCAGATGAGGCTGAGCAACAGCTTTCCAGGCTAGCCCCTTCTGCCTGCCAGCTATCTGCAGACGTTCACATTTCAAGAGCAGGGCTGCCGGAGGCCCCAGCACAGACCCCATAAGCTATGTTTGAAGTTTGAGATGGCAAGACAAGCAAGCAGCCCCAGTCTCTGTGCCTCTGTGCGAGCAGTGCCGTGGGCAGATGAGGCTGAGCAACAGCTTTCCAGGCTAGCCCCTTCTGCCTGCCAGCTATCTGCAGACGTTCGCATTTTCGGAGCAGGGCTGCCGCAGGCTCACGGCACGGACCCCATAAGATCCGTTTGAAGTTTGAGGTGGCAAGACAAGCATGCAGCCCCAGTCTCTGTGCCTCTGTGCGAGCACTGCCGTGGGCAGATGAGGCTGAGCAACAGCTTTCCAGGCTAGCCCCTTCTGCCTGCCAGCTATCTGCAGACGTTCACATTTTCGGAGCAGGGCTGCCGCAGGGTCTCGGCACGGACCCCATAAGCTACGTTTGAAGTTTGAGGTGGCAAGACAAGCATGCAGCCCCATTCTCTGTGCCTCTGTGCGAGCAGTGCCGTGGGCAGATGAGGCTGAGCAACAGCTTTCCAGGCTAGCCCCTTCTGCCTGCCAGCTATCTGCAGACGTTCGCATGTTCGGAGCAGGGCTGCCGGAGGCCCCAGCACAGACCCCATAAGCTACGTTTGAAATTTGAGGTGGCAAGACAAGCAAGCAGCCCCATTCTCTGTGCCTCTGTGCGAGCACTGCCGTGGGCAGATGAGGCTGAGCAACAGCTTTCCAGGCTAGCCCCTTCTGCCTGCCAGCTATCTGCCGACGTTCGCATTTTCGGAGCAGGGCTGCCGGAGGCCCCAGCACAGACCCCATAAGCTACGTTTGAAGTTTGAGGTGGCAAGACAAGCAAGCAGCCCCAGTCTCTGTGCCTCTGTGCGAGCACTGCCGTGGGCAGATGAGGCTGAGCAACAGCTTTCCAGGCTAGCCCCTTCTGGCTGCCATCTATCTGCAGACGTTCGCATTTTCGGAGCAGGGCTGCCGCAGGCTCCCGGCACGGACCCCATAAGCTACGTTTGAAGTCTGAGGTGGCAAGACAAGCATGCAGCCCCAGTCTCTGTGCCTCTGTGCGAGCAGTGCCATGGGCACATGAGGCTGAGCAACAGGTTTCCAGGCTAGCACCTTCTGCCTGCCAGCTATCTGCAGACGTTCGCACTTTCGGAGCAGGGCTGTGATAGGAGCCTGGCAGGGACACCACAATTCCCAGCATGCGTTTGAAGTTTCAAGTGGCAAGATAAGCAAGCAGCCCCATTCTCTGTGCCTCTATGCGAACAGTGCCATGGGCAGATGAGGCTGAGCAACAGCTTTCCAGGCTAGCCCCTTCTGCCTGCCAGCTATCTGCCGACGTTCGCTTTTCAAGAGCAGGGCTGCGAAAGGAGCCTAGCAGGTACACCATCTTTCCCAGGCTACGTTTGAAGTTTGAGGTGGCAGGACAAGCAAGGAGCCCCATTCTCTGTGCCTCTGGGCGAGCAGTGCCGTGGGCAGATGAGGCTGAGCAACAGCTTTCCAGGCTAGCCCCTTCTGCCTGGCAGCTATCTGCAGACGTTCGTATTTTCAGAGCAGGGCTGCCGCAGGCTCCTGGCACAGACACCAAGAGCTACGTTTGAAATTTGAGGTGGCAAGACAAGCAAGCAGCCCCATTCTCTGTGCCTCTCTGCGAGCACTGCCATGGGCAGATGAGGCTGAGCAACAGCTTTCCAGGCTAGCACCTTCTGGCTGCCAGCTATCTGCAGACGTTCGCACTTGCGGGGCAGGGCTGCGAAAGGAGCCTGGCTGGGACACGAACTTTCCCAGGCTACGTTTGAAGTTGAGGTGGCAAGACAAGCAAGGAGCCCCAGTCTCTGTGCCTCTGTGCGAGCAGTGCCGTGGGCAGATGAGGCTGAGCAACATCTTTCCAGGCTAGCCCCTTCTGGCTGCCAGCTATCTGCAGACGTTCGCGTTTTCGGAGCAGGGCTGCCGCAGGCTCCTGGCACAGACACCAAGAGCTACGTTTGAAATTTGAGCTGGCAAGACAAGCAAGCAGCCCCATTCTCTGTGCCTCTATGCAAACAGTGCCATGGGCAGATGAGGCTGAGCAACAGCTTTCCAGGCTAGCCCCTTCTGCCTGCCAGCTATCTGCAGACGTTCGCATGTTCGGAGCAGGGCTGCCGGAGGCCCCAGCACAGACCCCAAGAGCTACGTTTGAAATTTGAGCTGGCAAGACAAGCAAGCAGCCCCATTCTCTGTGCCTCTATGCAAACAGTGCCATGGGCAGATGAGGCTGAGCAACAGCTTTCCAGGCTAGCCCCTTCTGCCTGCCAGCTATCTGCAGACGTTCGCATGTTCGGAGCAGGGCTGCCGGAGGCCCCAGCACAGACCCCATAAGCTACGTTTGAAATTTGAGGTGGCAAGACAAGCAAGCAGCCCCATTCTCTGTGCCTCTGTGCGAGCACTGCCGTGGGCAGATGAGGCTGAGCAACAGCTTTCCAGGCTAGCCCCTTCTGCCTGCCAGCTATCTGCCGACGTTCGCATTTTCGGAGCAGGGCTGCCGGAGGCCCCAGCACAGACCCCATAAGCTACGTTTGAAGTTTGAGGTGGCAAGACAAGCAAGCAGCCCCAGTCTCTGTGCCTCTGTGCGAGCACTGCCGTGGGCAGATGAGGCTGAGCAACAGCTTTCCAGGCTAGCCCCTTCTGGCTGCCAGCTATCTGCAGACGTTCGCATTTTCGGAGCAGGGCTGCCGCAGGCTCCCGGCACGGACCCCATAAGCTACGTTTGAAGTCTGAGGTGGCAAGACAAGCATGCAGCCCCAGTCTCTGTGCCTCTGTGCGAGCAGTGCCATGGGCACATGAGGCTGAGCAACAGGTTTCCAGGCTAGCACCTTCTGCCTGCCAGCTATCTGCAGACGTTCGCACTTTCGGAGCAGGGCTGTGATAGGAGCCTGGCAGGGACACCACAATTCCCAGCATGCGTTTGAAGTTTCAAGTGGCAAGATAAGCAAGCAGCCCCATTCTCTGTGCCTCTATGCGAACAGTGCCATGGGCAGATGAGGCTGAGCAACAGCTTTCCAGGCTAGCCCCTTCTGCCTGCCAGCTATCTGCCGACGTTCGCTTTTCAAGAGCAGGGCTGCGAAAGGAGCCTAGCAGGTACACCATCTTTCCCAGGCTACGTTTGAAGTTTGAGGTGGCAGGACAAGCAAGGAGCCCCATTCTCTGTGCCTCTGTGCGAGCAGTGCCGTGGGCAGATGAGGCTGAGCAACAGCTTTCCAGGCTAGCCCCTTCTGCCTGGCAGCTATCTGCAGACGTTCGTATTTTCAGAGCAGGGCTGCCGCAGGCTCCTGGCACAGACACCAAGAGCTACGTTTGAAATTTGAGGTGGCAAGACAAGCAAGCAGCCCCATTCTCTGTGCCTCTCTGCGAGCACTGCCATGGGCAGATGAGGCTGAGCAACAGCTTTCCAGGCTAGCACCTTCTGGCTGCCAGCTATCTGCAGACGTTCGCACTTGCGGGGCAGGGCTGCGAAAGGAGCCTGGCTGGGACACGAACTTTCCCAGGCTACGTTTGAAGTTGAGGTGGCAAGACAAGCAAGGAGCCCCAGTCTCTGTGCCTCTGTGCGAGCAGTGCCGTGGGCAGATGAGGCTGAGCAACATCTTTCCAGGCTAGCCCCTTCTGGCTGCCAGCTATCTGCAGACGTTCGCGTTTTCGGAGCAGGGCTGCCGCAGGCTCCTGGCACAGACACCAAGAGCTACGTTTGAAATTTGAGCTGGCAAGACAAGCAAGCAGCCCCATTCTCTGTGCCTCTATGCAAACAGTGCCATGGGCAGATGAGGCTGAGCAACAGCTTTCCAGGCTAGCCCCTTCTGCCTGCCAGCTATCTGCAGACGTTCGCATGTTCGGAGCAGGGCTGCCGGAGGCCCCAGCACAGACCCCAAGAGCTACGTTTGAAATTTGAGCTGGCAAGACAAGCAAGCAGCCCCATTCTCTGTGCCTCTATGCAAACAGTGCCATGGGCAGATGAGGCTGAGCAACAGCTTTCCAGGCTAGCCCCTTCTGCCTGCCAGCTATCTGCAGACGTTCGCATGTTCGGAGCAGGGCTGCCGGAGGCCCCAGCACAGACCCCATAAGCTACGTTTGAAATTTGAGGTGGCAAGACAAGCAAGCAGCCCCATTCTCTGTGCCTCTGTGCGAGCACTGCCGTGGGCAGATGAGGCTGAGCAACAGCTTTCCAGGCTAGCCCCTTCTGCCTGCCAGCTATCTGCCGACGTTCGCATTTTCGGAGCAGGGCTGCCGGAGGCCCCAGCACAGACCCCATAAGCTACGTTTGAAGTTTGAGGTGGCAAGACAAGCAAGCAGCCCCAGTCTCTGTGCCTCTGTGCGAGCACTGCCGTGGGCAGATGAGGCTGAGCAACAGCTTTCCAGGCTAGCCCCTTCTGGCTGCCAGCTATCTGCAGACGTTCGCATTTTCGGAGCAGGGCTGCCGCAGGCTCCCGGCACGGACCCCATAAGCTACGTTTGAAGTCTGAGGTGGCAAGACAAGCATGCAGCCCCAGTCTCTGTGCGAGCAGTGCCATGGGCACATGAGGCTGAGCAACAGGTTTCCAGGCTAGCACCTTCTGGCTGCCAGCTATCTGCAGACGTTCGCACTTTCGGAGCAGGGCTGTGATAGGAGCCTGGCAGGGACACCACAATTCCCAGCATGCGTTTGAAGTTTCAAGTGGCAAGATAAGCAAGCAGCCCCATTCTCTGTGCCTCTATGCGAACAGTGCCATGGGCAGATGAGGCTGAGCAACAGCTTTCCAGGCTAGCCCCTTCTGCCTGCCAGCTATCTGCCGACGTTCGCTTTTCAAGAGCAGGGCTGCGAAAGGAGCCTAGCAGGTACACCATCTTTCCCAGGCTACGTTTGAAGTTTGAGGTGGCAGGACAAGCAAGGAGCCCCATTCTCTGTGCCTCTGGGCGAGCAGTGCCGTGGGCAGATGAGGCTGAGCAACAGCTTTCCAGGCTAGCCCCTTCTGCCTGGCAGCTATCTGCAGACGTTCGTATTTTCAGAGCAGGGCTGCCGCAGGCTCCTGGCACAGACACCAAGAGCTACGTTTGAAATTTGAGGTGGCAAGACAAGCAAGCAGCCCCATTCTCTGTGCCTCTGTGCGAGCACTGCCATGGGCAGATGAGGCTGAGCAACAGCTTTCCAGGCTAGCACCTTCTGGCTGCCAGCTATCTGCAGACGTTCGCACTTGCGGGGCAGGGCTGCGAAAGGAGCCTGGCTGGGACACGAACTTTCCCAGGCTACGTTTGAAGTTTTTGGTGGCAAGACAAGCAAGCAGCCCCAGTCTCTGTGCCTCTGTGCGAGCAGTGCCGTGGGCAGATGAGGCTGAGCAACAGCTTTCCCGGCTAGCCCCTTCTGCCTGCCAGCTATCTGCAGACGTTCGCATTTTCGGAGCAGGGCTGCCGCAGGCTCCTGGCACAGACCACAAGAGCTACGTTTGAAGTTTGAGGTGGCAAGACAAGCAAGCAGCCCCAGTCTCTGTGCCTCTGTGCGAGCACTGCTATGAGCAGATAA
Organism: Opisthocomus hoazin; assembly: GCF_030867145.1. NCBI lineage: Eukaryota > Metazoa > Chordata > Aves > Opisthocomiformes > Opisthocomidae > Opisthocomus > Opisthocomus hoazin. The sequence continues at coordinate 26,028,806 of NC_134424.1, read as the reverse complement.
GGCTGAGCAACAGCTTTCCAGGCTAGCACCTTCTGGCTGCAAGCTATCTGCAGACGTTCGCATTTTCGGAGCAGGGCTGTCGCAGGCTCTCGCCACAGACCCCATAAGTTTCGTTTGAAGTTTGAGGTAGAGAGACAAGCAAGCAGCCCCAGTCTCTGTGCCTCTGTGCGAGCAGTGCCGTGGGCAGATGAGGCTGAGCAACAGCTTTCCAGGCTAGCCCCTTCTGGCTGCCAGCTATCTGCAGACGTTCGCGTTTTCGGAGCAGGGCTGCCGCATGCTCCCGGCACAGACCCCAAGAGCTACGTTTGAAATTTGAGCTGGCAAGACAAGCAAGCAGCCCCATTCTCTGTGCGAGCAGTGCCATGGGCAGATGAGGCTAAGCAACAGCTTTCCAGGCTAGCCCCTTCTGGCTGCCAGCTATCTGCAGACGTTCGCACTTTCGGAGCAGGGCTGTGATAGGAGCCTGGCAAGGACACCACCATTCCCAGCATGCATTTGAAGTTTCAAGTGGCAAGATAAGCAAGCAGCCCCATTCTCTGTGACTCTGTGCGAGCACTGCCATGGGCAGAGGAGGCTGAGCAACAGCTTTCCAGGCTAGCCCCTTCTGGCTGCCAGCTATCTGCCGACGTTCGCATTTTTCAGAGCAGGGTTGCGAAAGGAGCCTAGCAGGTACACCATCTTTCCCAGGCTACGTTTGAAGTTTGATGTGGCAAGACAAGCAAGCAGCCCCATTCTCTGTGCGAGCAGTGCCATGGGCAGATGAGGCTGAGCAACAGGTTTCCAGGCTAGCACCTTCTTGCTGCCAGCTATCTGCAGACGTTCGCACTTTCGGAGCAGGGCTGCGAAAGGAGCCTGGCTGGGACACCAACTTTCCCAGGCTACGTTTGAAGTTTGAGGTGGCAAGACAAGCAAGCAGCCCCAGTCTCTGTGCCTCTGTGCGAGCACTGCCATGAGCAGATAAGGCTGAGCAACAGCTTTCCAGGCTAGCACCTTCTGGCTGGCAGCTATCTGCAGACGTTCGCATTTTCGGAGCAGGGCTGTCGCAGGCTCCCGGCACAGACCCCATAAGTTTCGTTTGAAGTTTGAGGTAGAGAGACAAGCAAGCAGCCCCAGTCTCTGTGCCTCTGTGCGAGCAGTGCCGTGGGCAGATGAGGCTGAGCAACAGCTTTCCAGGCTAGCCCCTTCTGCCTGCCAGCTATCTGCAGACGTTCGCGTTTTCGGAGCAGGGCTGCCGCAGGCTCCCGGCACAGACCCCAAGAGCTACGTTTGAAATTTGAGCTGGCAAGACAACTAGCAGCCCCAGTCTCTGTGCCTCTGTGCGAGCACTGCCGTGGGCAGATGAGGCTGAGCAACAGCTTTCCAGGCTAGCCCCTTCTGCCTGCCAGCTATCTGCAGACGTTCACATTTTCGGAGCAGGGCTGCCGAAGGCCCCAGCACAGACCCCATAAGCTACGTTTGAAGTTTGAGGTGCCAAGACAAGCAAGCAGCCCCAGTCTCTGTGCCTCTGTGCGAGCAGTGCCATGGGCAGATGAGGCTGAGCAACAGCTTTCCAGGCTAGCCCCTTCTGCCTGCCAGCTATCTGCAGACGTTCACATTTTCGGAGCAGGGCTGCCGGAGGCCCCAGCACAGACCCCATAAGCTACGTCTGAAGTTTGAGGTGGCAAGACAAGCAAGCAGCCCCAGTCTCTGTGCCTCTGTGCGAGCACTGCCGTGGGCAGATAAGGCTGAGCAACAGCTTTCCAGGCTAGACTCTTCTGCCTGCAAGCTATCTGCAGACGTTCGCATTTTCGGAGCAGGGCTGCCGCAGGCTCCTGGCACAGACACCAAGAGCTACGTTTGAAATTTGAGGTGGCAATACAAGCAAGCAGCCCCATTCTCTGTGCCTCTCTGCGAGCACTGCCATGGGCAGATGAGGCTGACCAACAGCTTTCCAAGCTAGCCCCTTATGCCTGCCAGCTATCTGCAGACGTTTGCACTTTCGGTGCAGGGCTGCGAAAGGAGCCTGGCTGCGACACGAACTTTCCCAGGCTACGTTTGAAGTTTGAGGTGGCAAGACAAGCAAGGAGCCCCAGTCTCTGTGCCTCTGTGCGAGCAGTGCCATGGGCAGATGAGGCTGAGCAACAGATTTCCACGCTAGCACCTTCTGGCTGCCAGCTATCTGCAGACGTTCTCATTTCAAGAGCAGGGCTGCGAAAGGAGCCTAGCAGGTACACCATCTTTCCCAGGCTACGTTTGAAGTTTGAGGTGGCAAGACAAGCAAGGAGCCCCATTCTCTCTGCCTCTGTGCGAGCAGTGCCATGGGCAGATGAGGCTGAGCAACAGCTGTCCAGGCTAGCCCCTTCTGGCTGCCAGCTATTTGCAGACGTTCGCACTTTCGGAGCTGGGCTGTGATAGGAGCCTGGCAGGGACACCACCATTCCCAGAAAGCGTTTGAAGTTTCAAGTAGCAAGTTAAGGAAGCAGCCCCATTCTCTGTGCCTCTATGCGAACAGTGCCATGGGCAGATGAGGCTGAGCAACAGCTTTCCAGGCTAGCCCCTTCTGGCTGCCAGCTATCTGCCGACGTTCGCATTTTCGGGGCAGGGCTGCGAAAGGAGCCTGGCAGGGACACCACAATTCCCAGCATGCGTTTGAGGTTTCAAGTGGCAAGATAAGCAAGCAGCCCCAGTCTCTGTGCCTCTCTGCGAGCACTGCCATGGGCAGATGAGGCTGAGCAACAGCTTTCCAGGCTAGCACCTTCTGGCTGCCAGCTATCTGCAGACGTTCGCACTTTCTGAGCAGGGCTGCGAAAGGAGCCTAGCAGGTACACCATCTTTCCCAGGCTACGTTTGAAGTTTGAGGTGGCAAGACAAGCAAGCAGCCCCATTCTCTGTGCCTCTGGGCGAGCAGTGCCGTGGGCAGATGAGGCTGAGCAACAGCTTTCCAGGCTAGCCCCTTCTGCCTGCCAGCTATCTGCAGACGTTCGTATTTTCAGAGCAGGGCTGCCGCAGGCTCCTGGCACAGACACCAAGAGCTACGTTTGAAATTTGAGGTGGCAAGACAAGCAAGCAGCCCCATTCTCTGTGCCTCTCTGCGAGCACTGCCATGGGCAGATGAGGCTGAGCAACAGCTTTCCAGGCTAGCACCTTCTGGCTGCCAGCTATCTGCAGACGTTCGCACTTTCGGGGCAGGGCTGCGAAAGGAGCCTGGCTGGGACACGAACTTTCCCAGGCTACGTTTGAAGTTTGAGGTGGCAGGACAAGCAAGCAGCCCCAGTCTCTGTGCCTCTGTGCGAGCACTGCCATGGGCAGATGAGGCTGAGCAACAGCTTTCCAGGCTAGCCCCTTCTGCCTGCCATCTATCTGCAGACGTTCGCATTTTCGGAGCAGGGCTGCCGCAGGCTCCTGGCACAGACACCAAGAGCTACGTTTGAAATTTGAGGTGGCAAGACAAGCAAGCAGCCCCATTCTCTGTGCCTCTGTGCGAGCACTGCCATGGGCAGATGAGGCTGAGCAACAGCTTTCCAGGCTAGCACCTTCTGGCTGCCAGCTATCTGCAGACGTTCGCATTTTCGGGGCACGGCTGTGATAGGAGCCTGGCAGGGACACCACTATTCCCAGCATGCGTTTGAGGTTTCAAGTGGCAAGATAAGCAAGCAGACCCATTCTCTGTGCCTCTGTGCGAGCAGTGCCGTGGGCAGATGAGGCTGAGCAACAGCTTTCCAGGCTAGCCCCTTCTGGCTGCCAGCTATCTGCAGACGTTCGCATTTCAAGAGCAGGGCTGCGAAAGGAGCCTAGCAGGTACACCATCTTTCCCAGGCTACGTTTGAAGTTTGAGGTGGGAAGACAAGCAAGGAGCCCCATTCTCTGTGCCTCTGTGCGAGCAGTGCCGTGGGCAGATGAGGCTGAGCAACAGCTTTCCAGGATAGCACCTTCTGGCTGCCAGCTATCTGCACGCGTTCGCACTTTCTGAGCAGGGCTGCGAAAGGAGCCTGGCTGGGACACCACCTTTCCCAGGCTACGTTTGAAGTTTGAGCTGGCAAGACAAGCAAGCAGCCCCATTCTCTGTGCCTCTGTGCGAGCACTGCCATGGGCAGATGAGGCTGAGCAACAGCTTTCCACGCTAGCACCTTCTGGCTGCCAGCTATCTGCAGACGTTCGCATTTCAAAAGCAGGGCTGCGAAAGGAGCCTAGCAGGTACACCATCTTTCCCAGGCTACGTTTGAAGTTTGAGGTGGCAAGACAAGCAAGGAGCCCCATTCTATGTGCCTCTGTGCGAGCAGTGCCATGGGCAGATGAGGCTGACCAAGAGCTTTCCAGGCTAGCCCCTTCTGGCTGCCAGCTATCTGCAGACGTTCGCACTTTCGGAGCAGGGATGCGAAAGGAGCCTGGCTGGGACACCAACTTTCCCAGGCTACGTTTGAAGTTGAGGTGGCAAGACAAGCAAGGAGCCCCATTCTCTGTGCCTCTGTGCGAGCAGTGCCGTGGGCAGATGAGGCTGAGCAACATCTTTCCAGGCTAGCCCCTTCTGCCTGCCAGCTATCTGCAGACGTTCGCACTTTCGGAGCAGGGCTGTGATAGGATCCTGGCAGGGACACCACCATTCCCAGCATGCGTTTGAAGTTTCAAGTGGCAAGATAAGCAAGCAGCCCCATTCTCTGTGCCTCTATGCGAACAGTGCCATGGGCAGATGAGGCTGAGCAACAGCTTTCCAGGCTAGCCCCTTCTGGCTGCCAGCTATCTGCAGACGTTCGCACTTTCGGGGCAGGGCTGCGAAAGGAGCCTGGTTGGGACACGAACTTTCCCAGGCTACGTTTGAAGTTTGAGGTGGCAAGACAAGCAAGGAGCCCCAGTCTCTGTGCCTCTGTGCGAGCAGTGTTGTGGGCAGATGAGCCTGAGCAACAGCTTTCCAGGCTAGCCCCTTCTGCCTGCCAGCTATCTGCAGACGTTCGCATTTTCGGAGCAGGGCTGCCGCGGGCTCCTGGCACAGACCACAAGAGCTACGTTTCAAGTTTGAGGTGGCAAGACAAGCAAGCAGCCCCATTCTCTGTGCCTCTGTGCGAGCACTGCCATGGGCAGATGAGGCTGAGCAACAGCTTTCCAGGCTAGACTCTTCTGCCTGCAAGCTATCTGCAGACGTTCGCATTTTCGGAGCAGGGCTGCCGCAGGCTCCCGACACGGACTCCATAAGCTACGTCTGAAGTTTGAGGTGGCAAGACAAGCATGCAGCCCCATTCTCTGTGCGAGCAGTGCCATGGGCAGATGAGGCTGAGCAACAGCTTTCCACACTAGCACCTTCTGGCTGCCAGCTATCTGCAGACGTTCGCACTTTCGGAGCAGGGCTGCGAAAGGAGCCTGGCTGGGACACCAACTTTCCCAGGCTACGTTTGAAGTTTGAGGTGGCAAGACAAGCAAGCAGCCCCAGTATCTGTGCCTCTGTGCGAGCAGTGCCGTGGGCAGATGAGGCTGAGCAACAGCTTTCCAGGCTAGCCCCTTCTGCCTGCCAGCTATCTGCAGACGTTCGCACTTTCGGAGCAGGGCTGTGATAGGAGCCTGGCAGGGACACCACCATTCCCAGCATGCGTTTGAAGTTTCAAGTGGCAAGATAAGCAAGCAGCCCCATTCTCTGTGCCTCTATGCGAACAGTGCCATGGGCAGATGAGGCTGAGCAACAGCTTTCCAGGCTAGCCCCTTCTGCCTGCCAGCTATCTGCCGACGTTCGCTTTTCAAGAGCAGGGCTGCGAAAGGAGCCTAGCAGGTACACCATCTTTCCCAGGCTACGTTTGAAGTTTGAGGTGGCAGGACAAGCAAGCAGCCCCAGTCTCTGTGCCTCTCTGCGAGCACTGCCATGGGCAGATGAGGCTGAGCAACAGCTTTCCAGGCTAGCACCTTCTGGCTGCCATCTAACTTCAGACGTTCGCACTTTCGGGGCAGGGCTGCGAAAGGAGCCTGGCTGGGACACGAACTTTCCCAGGCTACGTTTGAAGTTTGAGGTGGCAAGACAAGCAAGGAGCCCCAGTCTCTGTGCCTCTGTCCGAGCAGTGTCGTGGGCAGATGAGGCTGAGCAACAGCTTTCCAGGCTAGCCCCTTCTGCCTGCCAGCTATCTGCAGACGTTCGCATTTTCGGAGCAGGGCTGCCGCAGGCTCCTGGCACAGACCACAAGAGCTACGTTTGAAGTTTGAGGTGGCAAGACAAGCAAGCAGCCCCAGTCTCTGTGCCTCTGTGCGAGCACTGCCATGAGCAGATAAGGCTGAGCAACAGCTTTCCAGGCTAGCACCTTCTGGCTGCCATCTATCTGCAGACGTTCACATTTTCGGAGCAGGGCTGCCGCAGGCTCCCGGCACCGACCCCATAAGCTACGTTTGAAGTTTGAGGTCGCAAGACAAGCATGCAGCCCCATTCTCTGTGCGAGCAGTGCCATGGGCACATGAGGCTGAGCAACAGGTTTCCAGGCTAGCACCTTCTGGCTGCCATCTATCTGCAGACGTTCGCACTTTCGGAGCAGGGCTGCGAAAGGAGCCTGGCTTGGACACCAACTTTTCCAGGCTACGTTTGAAATTTGAGGTGGCAAGACAAGCAAGCAGCCCCATTCTCTGTGCCTCTGTGCGAGCACTGCCATGGGCAGATGAGGCTAACCAACAGCTTTCCAGGCTAGCACCTTCTGGCTGCCAGCTATCTGCAGACGTTCGCACTTTCGGAGCAGGGCTGTGATAGGAGCCTGGCAAGGACACCACCATTCCCAGCATGCATTTGAAGTTTCAAGTGGCAAGATAAGCAAGCAGCCCCATTCTCTGTGACTCTGTGCGAGCACTGCCATGGGCAGAGGAGGCTGAGCAACAGCTTTCCAGGCTAGCCCCTTCTGGCTGCCAGCTATCTGCCGACGTTCGCATTTCAAGAGCAGGGCTGCGAAAGGAGCCTAGCAGGTACACCATCTTTCCCAGGCTACGTTTGAAGTTTGATGTGGCAAGACAAGCAAGCAGCCCCATTCTCTGTGCGAGCAGTGCCATGGGCAGATGAGGCTGAGCAACAGGTTTCCAGGCTAGCACCTTCTGGCTGCCAGCTATCTGCAGACGTTCGCACTTTCGGAGCAGGGCTGCGAAAGGAGCCTGGCTGGGACACCAACTTTCCCAGGCTACGTTTGAAGTTTGAGGTGGCAAGACAAGCAAGGAGCCCCAGTCTCTGTGCCTCTGTGCGAGCAGTGCCGTGGGCAGATGAGGCTGAGCAACAGCTTTCCAGTCTAGCCCCTTCTGCCTGGCAGCTATCTGCAGACGTTCGTATTTTCAGAGCAGGGCTGCCGCAGGCTCCTGGCACAGACAGCAAGAGCTACGTTTGAAATTTGAGGTGGCAAGACAAGCAAGCAGCCCCATTCTCTGTGCCTCTCTGCGAGCACTGCCATGGGCAGATTAGGCTGAGCAACAGCTTTCCAGGCTAGCACCTTCTGGCTGCCAGCTATCTGCAGACGTTCGCACTTTCGGTGCAGGGCTGCGAAAGGAGCCTGGCTGGGACACGAACTTTCCCAGGCTACGTTTGAATTTTGAGGTGGCAAGACAAGCAAGGAGCCCCAGTCTCTGTGCCTCTGTGCAAGCAGTGTCGTGGGCAGATGAGGCTGAGCAACAGCTTTCCAGGCTAGCCCCTTCTGCCTGCCAGCTATCTGCAGACGTTCGCATTTTCGGGCAGGGCTGTGATAGGAGCCTGGCAGGGACACCACCATTCCCAGCACGCTTTTGACGTTTCAAGTGGCAAGATAAGCAAGCAGCCCCAGTATCTGTGCCTCTGTGCGAGCAGTGCCATGGGCAGATGAGGCTGAGCAACTGCTTTCCAGGCTAGCACCTTCTGCCTGCCAGCTATCTGCAGACGTTCGCACTTTCTGAGCAGGGCTGCGAAAGGAGCCTAGCAGGTACACCATCTTTCCCAGGCTACGTTTGAAGTTTGAGGTGGAAAGACAAGCAAGCAGCCCCATTCCCTGTGCCTCTGTGCGAGCACTGCCATGGGCAGATGAGGCTGAGCAACAGCTTTCCACGCTAGCACCTTCTGGATGCCAGCTATCTGCAGACGTTCTCATTTCAAGAGCAGGGCTGCGAAAGGAGCCTAGCAGGTACACCATCTTTCCCAGGCTACGTTTGAAGTTTGAGGTGGCAAGACAAGCAAGGAGCCCCATTCTCTGTGCCTCTGTGCGAGCAGTGCCATGGGCAGATGAGGCTGAGCAACAGCTTTCCAGGATAGCCCCTTCTGGCTGCCAGCTATCTGCAGACGTTCGCACTTTCGTAGCAGGGCTGTGATAGGAGACTGGCAGGGACACCACCATTCCCAGAAAGCGTTTGAAGTTTCAAGTGGCAAGTTAAGGAAGCAGCCCCATTCTCTGTGCCTCTCTGCGAGCACTGCCATGGGCAGATGAGGCTGAGCAACAGCTTTCCAGGCTAGCACCTTCTGGCTGCCAGCTATCTGCAGACGTTCGCACTTTCGGGGCAGGGCTGCGAAAGGAGCCTGGCTGGGACACGAACTTTCCCAGGCTACGTTTGAAGTTTGAGGTGGCAGGACAAGCAAGGAGCCCCAGTCTCTGTGCCTCTGTGCGAGCAGTGTCGTGGGCAGATGAGGCTGAGCAACAGCTTTCCAGGCTAGCCCCTTCTGCCTGCCAGCTATCTGCAGACGTTCGCATTTTCGGAGCAGGGCTGCCGCAGGCTCCTGGCACAGACACCAAGAGCTACGTTTGAAATTTGAGGTGGCAAGACAAGCAATCAGCCCCATTCTCTGTGCCTCTCTGCGAGCACTGCCATGGGCAGATGAGGCTGAGCAACAGCTTTCCAGGCTAGCACCTTCTGGCTGCCAGCTATCTGCAGACGTTCGCATTTTCGGGGCACGGCTGTGATAGGAGCCTGGCAGGGACACCACTATTCCCAGCATGCGTTTGAGGTTTCAAGTGGCAAGATAAGCAAGCAGCCCCAGTATCTGTGCCTCTGTGCGAGTAGTGCCATGGGCAGATGAGGCTGAGCAACAGCTTTCCACGCTAGCACCTTCTGGCTGCCAGCTATCTGCAGACGTTCTCATTTCAAAAGCAGGGCTGCGAAAGGAGCCTAGCAGGTACACCATATTTCCCAGGCTACGTTTGTAGTTTGAGGTGGCAAGACAAGTAAGCAGCCCCATTCTCTGTGCCTCTGTGCGAGCAGTGCCATGGGCAGATGAGGCTGAGCGAGAGCTTTCCAGGCTAGCCCCTTCTGGCTGCCAGCTATCTGCAGACGTTCGCACTTTCGGAGCAGGGATGCGAAAGGAGGGTGGCTGGGACACCAACTTTCCCAGGCTACGTTTGAAGTTGAGGTGGTAAGACAAGCTAGGAGCCCCAGTCTCTGTGCCTCTGTGCGAGCAGTGCCGTGGGCAGATGAGGCTGAGCAACATCTTTCCAGGCTAGCCCCTTCTGCCTGTCAGCTATCTGCAGACGTTCGCACTTTCGGGGCAGGGCTGCGAAAGGAGCCTGGCTGGGACACGAACTTTCCCAGGCTACGTTTGAAGTTTGAGGTGGCAAGACAAGCAAGGAGCCCCAGTCTCTGTGCCTCTGTGCGAGCACTGCCGTGGGCAGATGAGCCTGAGCAACAGCTTTCCAGGCTAGCCCCTTCTGCCTGCCAGCTATCTGCAGACGTTCGCATTTTCGGAGCAGGGCTGCCGCAGGCTCCCGGCACGGACCCCATAAGCTCCGTTTGAAGTTTGAGGTGGCAAGACAAGCATGCAGCCCCAGTCTCTGTGACTCTGTGCGAGCACTGCCGTGGGCAGATGAGGCTGAGCAACAGCTTTCCAGGCTAGCCCCTTCTGCCTGCCAGCTATCTGCAGACGTTCACATTTTCGGAGCAGGGCTGCCGCAGGGTCCCGGCACGGACCCCATAAGCTACGTTTGAAGTTTGAGGTGGCAAGACAAGCATGCAGCCCCATTCTCTGTGCCTCTGTGCGAGCAGTGCCGTGGGCAGATGAGGCTGAGCAACAGCTTTCCAGGCTAGCCCCTTCTGCCTGCCAGCTGTCTGCAGACGTTCACATTTTCGGAGCAGGGCTGCCGGAGGCCCCAGCACAGACCCCATAAGCTACGTTTGAAGTTTGAGGTGGCAAGACAAGCAAGCAGCCCCAGTCTCTGTGCCTCTGTGCGAGCAGTGCCGTGGGCAGATGAGGCTGAGCAACAGCTTTCCAGGCTAGCCCCTTCTGCCTGCCAGCTATCTGCAGACGTTCACATTTTCGGAGCAGGGCTGCCGGAGGCCCCAGCACAGACCCCATAAGCTACGTTTGAAGTTTGAGGTGGCAAGACAAGCAAGCAGCCCCAGTCTCTGTGCCTCTGTGCGAGCACTACCGTGCGCAGATGAGGCTGAGCAACAGCTTTCCAGGCTAGCCCCTTCTGGCTGCCAGCTATCTGCAGACGTTCGCACTTTTGGAGCAGGGCTGTGATAGGAGCCTGGCAGGGACACCACCATTCCCAGCATGCTTTTGAAGTTTCAAGTGGCAAGATAAGCAAGCAGCCCCATTCTCTGTGACTCTGTGCGAGCACTGCCATGGGCAGAGGAGGCTGAGCAACAGCTTTCCAGGCTAGCCCCTTCTGGCTGCCAGCTATCTGCCGACGTTCGCATTTCAAGAGCAGGGCTGCGAAAGGAGCCTAGCAGGTACACCATCTTCCCAGGCTACGTTTGAAGTTTGATGTGGCAAGACAAGCAAGGAGCCCCATTCTCTGTGCGAGCAGTGCCATGAGCAGATGAGGCTGAGCAACAGGTTTCCAGGCTAGCACCTTCTGGCTGCCAGCTATCTGCAGACGTTCGCACTTTCGGAGCAGGGATGCGAAAGGAGCCTGGCTGGGACACCAAATTTCCCAGGATACGTTTGAAGTTTGAGGTGGCAGGACAAGCAAGCAGCCCCATTTTCTGTGCCTCTGTGCGAGCACTGCCATGGGCAGATGAGGCTGAGCAACAGCTTTCCAGGCTAGCCCTTTCTGCCTGCCAGCTATATGCAGACGTTCGCACTTTCGGAGCAGGGCTGTGATAGGAGCCTGGCAGGGATACCACCATTCCCATCATGCGTTTGAAGTTTGAGGTGGCAAGATAAGCAAGCAGCCCCATTCTCTGTGCCTCTATGCGAACAGTGCCATGGGCAGATGAGGCTGAGCAACAGCTTTCCAGGCTAGCCCCTTCTGCCTGGCAGCTATCTGCAGACGTTCGTATTTTCAGAGCAGGGCTGCCGCAGGCTCCTGGCACAGACACTTAGAGATACGTTTGAAATTTGAGGTCGCAAGACAAGCAAGGAGCCCCATTCTCTGTGCCTCTGTGCGAGCAGTGCCATGGGCAGATGAGGCTGAGCAACAGCTTTCCAGGCTAGCCCCTTCTGCCTGCCAGCTATCTGCAGACGTTCGCACTTTCGGGGCAGGGCTGCGAAAGGAGCCTGGCTGGGACACGAACTTTCCCAGGCTACGTTTGAAGTTTGAGGTGGCAAGACAAGCAAGGAACCCCAGTGTCTGTGCCTTTGTGCGAGCAGTGCCGTGGGCAGATGAGCCTGAGCAACAGCTTTCCAGGCTAGCCCCTTCTGCCTGCCAGCTATCTGCAGACGTTCGCATTTTCGGAGCAGGGCTGACGCAGGCTCCCGGCATAGACCCCATAAGTTTCGTTTGAAGTTTGAGGTAGAGAGACAAGCAAGCAGCCCCAGTCTCTGTGCCTCTGTGCGAGCAGTGCCGTGCGCAGATGAGGCTGAGCAACAGCTTTCCAGGCTAGCCCCTTCTGCCTGCCAGCTATCTGCAGACGTTCGCATTTTCGGAGCAGGGCTGCCGCAGGCTCACGGCACGGACCCCATAAGATACGTTTGAAGTTTGAGGTGGCAAGACAAGCATGCAGCCCCAGTCTCTGTGCCTCTGTGCGAGCAGTGCCGTGGGCAGATGAGGCTGAGCAACAGCTTTCCAGGCTAGCCCCTTCTGCCTGCCAGCTATCTGCAGACGTTCACATTTTCGGAGCAGGGCTGCCGCAGGGTCCCGGCACGGACCCCATAACCTACGTTTGAAGTTTGAGGTGGCAAGACAAGCATGCAGCCCCATTCTCTGTGCCTCTGTGCGAGCAGTGCCGTGGGCAGATGAGGCTGAGCAACAGCTTTCCAGGCTAGCCCCTTCTGTCTGCCAGCTATCTGCAGACGTTCACATTTTCGGAGCAGGACTGCCGGAGGCCCCAGCACAGACCCCATAAGCTACGTTTGAAGTTTGAGGTGGCAAGACAAGCAAGCAGCCCCAGTCTCTGTGCCTCTGTGCGAGCAGTGCCGTGGGCAGATGAGGCTGAGCAACAGCTTTCCAGGCTAGCCCCTTCTGCCTGCCAGCTATCTGCAGACGTTCACATTTTCGGAGCAGGGCTGCCGGAGGCCCCAGCACAGACCCCATAAGCTACGTTTGAAGTTTGAGGTGGCAAGACAAGCAAGCAGCCCCAGTCTCTGTGCCTCTGTGCGAGCACTGCCGTGGGCAGATGAGGCTGAGCAACAGCTTTCCAGGCTAGCCCCTTCTGGCTGCCAGCTATCTGCCGACGTTCGCATTTCAAGAGCAGGGCTGCGAAAGGAGCCTAGCAGGTACACCATCTTTCCCAGGCTACGTTTGAAGTTTGATGTGGCAAGACAAGCAAGCAGCCCCATTCTCTGTGCGAGCAGTGCCATGGGCAGAGGAGGCTGAGCAACAGCTTTCCAGGTTAGCCCCTTCTGGGTGCCAGCTATCTGCCGAAGTTCGCATTTCAAGAGCAGGGCTGCGAAAGGAGCCTAGCAGGTACATCATCTTTCCCAGGCTACGTTTGAAGTTTGAGGTGGCAAGACAAGCAAGGAGCCCCATTCTCTGTGCCTCTGTGCGAGCAGTGCCGTGGGCAGATGAGGCTGAGCAACAGCTTTCCAGGCTAGCCCCTTCTGCCTGGCAGCTATCTGCAGACGTTCGTATTTTCAGAGCAGGGCTGCCGCAGGCTCCTGGCACAGACACCAAGAGCTACGTTTGAAATTTGAGGTGGCAAGACAAGCAAGGAGCCCCATTCTCTGTGCCTCTGTGCGAGCAGTGCCATGGGCAGATGAGGCTGAGCAACAGCTTTCCAGGCTAGCCCCTTCTGCCTGCCAGCTATCTGCAGACGTTCGCACTTTCGGGGCAGGGCTGCGAAAGGAGTGTGGCTGGGACACGAACTTTCCCAGACTACGTTTGAAGTTTGAGGTGGCAAGACAAGCAAGGAACCCCAGTGTCTGTGCCTTTGTGCGAGCAGTGTCGTGGGCAGATGAGCCTGAGCAACAGCTTTCCAGGCTAGCCCCTTCTGCCTGCCAGCTATCTGCAGACGTTCGCATTTTCGGAGCAGGGCTGACGCAGGCTCCCGGCATAGACCCCATAAATTTCGTTTGAAGTTTGAGGTAGAGAGACAAGCAAGCAGCCCCAGTCTCTGTGCCTCTGTGCGAGCAGTGCCGTGGGCAGATGAGGCTGAGCAACAGCTTTCCAGGCTAGCCCCTTCTGCCTGCAAGCTATCTGCAGACGTTCGCATTTTCGGAGCAGGGCTGCCGCAGGCTCCCGGCACGGACCCCATAAGCTCCGTTTGAAGTTTGATGTGGCAAGACAAGCAAGGAGCCCCATTCTCTGTGCGAGCAGTGCCATGGGCAGATGAGGCTGAGCAACAGGTTTCCAGGCTAGCACCTTCTGGCTGCCAGCTATCTGCAGACGTTCGCACTTTCGGAGCAGGGCTGCGAAAGGAGCCTGGCTGGGACACCAACTTTCCCAGGCTACGTTTGAAGTTTGAGGTGGCAAGACAAGCAAGCAGCCCCAGTCTCTGTGCCTCTGTGCGAGCACTGCCATGGGCAGATGAGGCTTAGCAACAGCTTTCCAGGCTAGCCCCTTCTGCCTGCCAGCTATCTGCAGACGTTCGCACTTTCGGAGCAGGGCTGTGATAGGAGCCTGGCAGGGACACCACCTTTCCCAGCATGCATTTGAAGTTTCAAGTGGCAAGACAAGCAAGCAGCCCCATTCTCTGTGCCTCTGTGCGAGCAGTGCCGTGGGCAGATGAGGCTGAGCAACAGCTTTCCAGGCTAGCCCCTTCTGCCTGCCAGCTATCTGCAGACGTTCGCATTTTCCGAGCAGGGCTGCCGGAGGCTCCCGGCACGGACCCCATAACCTACCTTTGAAGTTTGAGGTGGCAAGACAAGCAAGCAGCCCCAGTCTCTGAGCCTCTGTGCGAGCAGTGCCGTGGGCAGATGAGGCTGAGCAACAGCATTCCAGGCTAGCCCCTTCTGCCTGCCAGCTATCTGCAGACGTTGGCATTTTTGGAACAAGGCTGCCGAAGGCTCCCGGCATAGAACCCATAATCTACGTTTTAAGTTTGAGGTGGCAAGACAAGCAAGCAGCCCCAGTCTCTGTGCCTCTGTGCGAGCAGTGCCGTGGGCAGATGAGGCTGAGCAACAGCTTTCCAGGCTAGCCCCTTCTGCCTGCCAGCTATCTGCAGACGTTCGCATTTTCGGAGCAGGGCTGCCGCAGGCTCCCGGCACAGAACCCATAAGCTACGTTTGAATTTTGAGGTGGCAAGACAAGCAAGCAGACCCAGTCACTGTGCCACTGTGCGAGCAGTGCCGTGGGCAGATGAGGCTGAGCAACAGCTTTCCAGGCTAGCCCCTTCTGCCTGCCAGCTATCTGCAGACGTTCGCATTTTCGGAGCAGGGCTGACGCAGGCTCCCGGCATAGACCCCATAAATTTCGTTTGAAGTTTGAGGTAGAGAGACAAGCAAGCAGCCCCAGTCTCTGTGCCTCTGTGCGAGCAGTGCCGTGGGCAGATGAGGCTGAGCAACAGCTTTCCAGGCTAGCCCCTTCTGCCTGCAAGCTATCTGCAGACGTTCGCATTTTCGGAGCAGGGCTGCCGCAGGCTCCCGGCACGGACCCCATAAGCTCCGTTTGAAGTTTGATGTGGCAAGACAAGCAAGGAGCCCCATTCTCTGTGCAGGCAGTGCCATGGGCAGATGAGGCTGAGCAACAGGTTTCCAGGCTAGCACCTTCTGGCTGCCAGCTATCTGCAGACGTTCGCACTTTCGGAGCAGGGCTGCGAAAGGAGCCTGGCTGGGACACCAACTTTCCCAGGCTACGTTTGAAGTTTGAGGTGGCAAGACAAGCAAGCAGCCCCAGTCTCTGTGCCTCTGTGCGAGCACTGCCATGGGCAGATGAGGCTTAGCAACAGCTTTCCAGGCTAGCCCCTTCTGGCTGCCAGCTATCTGCAGACGTTCGCACTTTCGGAGCAGGGCTGCCGGAGGCTCCCGGCACGGACCCCATAACCTACGTTTGAAGTTTGAGGTGGCAAGACAAGCAAGCAGCCCCAGTCTCTGTGCCTCTGTGCGAGCAGTGCCGTGGGCAGATGAGGCTGAGCAACAGCATTCCAGGCTAGCCCCTTCTGCCTGCCAACTATCTGCAGACGTTGGCATTTTCGGAGCAGGGCTGCCTCACGCTCCCGGCACAGAACCCAAGAGATAGGTTTGAAGTTTGAGGTGGCAAAACAAGCAAGCAGCCCCAGTCTCTGTGCCTCTGTGCGAGCGGTGCCGTGGGCAGATGAGGCTGAGCAACAGCATTCAAGGCTAGGCCCTTCTGCCTGCCAGCTATCTGCAGACGTTCGCATTTCAAGAGCAGGACTGCCGGAGGCTACCGGCACGGAACCCAAGAGATACGTTTGAAGTTTGAGGTGGCAAGACAAGCAAGCAGCCCCAGTCTCTGTGCCTCTGTGCGAGCAGTGCCGTGGGCAGATGAGGCTGAGCAACAGCTTTCCCCGCTAGCCCCTTCTGCCTGCCAGCTATCTGCAGACGTTCGCATTTTCGGAGCAGGGCTGCCGGAGGCTCCCGGCACAGACCCCATAAGCTACGTTTGAAGTTTGAGGTGGCAAGACAAGCAAGCAGCCCCAGTCTCTGTGCCTCTGTGCGAGCAGTGCCGTGGGCAGATGAGGCTGAGCAACAGCTTTCCAGGCTAGCCCCTTCTGCCTGCCAGCTATCTGCAGACGTTGGCATTTTCAGAGCAGGGCTGCCGGAGGCTCCCGGCACGGACCCCATAACCTACGTTTGAAGTTTGAGGTGGCAAGACAAGCAAGCAGCCCCAGTCTCTGTGCCTCTGTGCGAGCAGTGCCGTGGGCAGATGAGGCTGAGCAACAGCTTTCCAGGCTAGCCCCTTCTGCCTGCCAGCTATCTGCAGACGTTGGCATTTTTGGAACAAGGCTGCCTCACGCTCCCGGCACAGAACCCATAAGCTACGTTTGAAGTTTGAGGTGGCAAGACAAGCAAGCAGCCCCAGTCTCTGTGCCTCTGTGCGAGCAGTGCCGTGGGCAGATGAGGCTGAGCAACAGCTTTCCAGGCTAGCCCCTTCTGCCTGCAAGCTATCTGCAGACGTTCGCATTTTCAGAGCAGGGCTGCCGCAGGCTCCCGGCAAAAAAACCCATAAGCTACGTTTGAAGTTTGAGGTGGCAAGACAAGCAAGCAGCCCCAGTCTCTGTGCCTCTGTGCGAGCAGTGCCGTGGGCAGATGAGGCTGAGCAACAGCTTTCCAGGCTAGCCCCTTCTGCCTGCCAGCTATCTGCAGACGTTCGCATTTTCAGAGCAGGGCTGCCGGAGGCTCCCGGCACGGACCCCATAACCTACGTTTGAAGTTTGAGGTGGCAAGACAAGCAAGCAGCCCCAGTCTCTGTGCCTCTGTGCGAGCAGTGCCGTGGGCAGATGAGGCTGAGCAACAGCATTCCAGGCTAGCCCCTTCTGCCTGCCAGCTATCTGCAGACGTTGGCATTTTTGGAACAAGGCTGCCGCAGGGTCCCGGCACAGAACCCATAAGCTACGTTTGAAGTTTGAGGTGGCAAGACAAGCAAGCAGCCCCAGTCTCTGTGCCTCTGTGCGAGCACTGCCGTGGGCAGATGAGGCTGAGCAACAGCTTTCCAGGCTAGCCCCTTCTGCCTGCCAGCTATCTGCAGATGTTCGCATTTTCAGAGCAGGGCTGCCGCATGTTCCCGGCAAAAAAACCCATAAGCTATGTTTGAAGTTTGAGGTGGCAAGACAAGCAAGCAGCCCCAGTCTCTGTGCCTCTGTGCGAGCACTGCCATGGGCAGATGAGGCTGAGCAACAGCTTTCCAGGCTAGCCCCTTCTGCCTGCCAGCTATCTGCAGACGTTCGCATTTTCAGAGCAGGGCTGCCGCAGGCTCCCGGCACAGACCCCATAAGCTACGTTTGAAGTTTGAGGTGGAAAGACAAGCAAGCAGCCCCATTCTCTGTGCCTCTATGCGAACAGTGGCATGGGCAGATGAGGCTGAGCAACAGCTTTCCAGGCTAGCCCCTTCTGGCTGCCAGCTATCTGCAGACGTTCGCATTTCAAGAGCAGGGCTGCGAAAGGAGCCTAGCAGGTGCACCATCTTTCCCAGGCTACGTTTGAAGTTTGAGGTGGCAAGACAAGCAAGGAGCCCCATTCTCTGTGCGAGCAGTGCCATGGGCAGATGAGGCTGAGCAACAGGTTTCCAGGCTAGCCCCTTCTGGCTGCCAGCTATCTGCAGACGTTCGCACTTTCGGAGCAGGGCTGTGATAGGAGCCTGGCAGTGACACCACCATTCCCAGCATGCATTTGAAGTTTCAAGTGGCAAGATAAGCAAGCAGCCCCATTCTCTGTGCCTCTATGCGAGCAGTGCCATGGGCAGATGTGGCTGAGCAACAGCTTTCCAGGTTAGCCCCTTCTGGCTGCCAGCTATCTGCCGACGTTCGCATTTCAAGAGCAGGGCTGCGAAAGGAGCCTAGCAGGTACACCATCTTTCCCAGGCTACGTTTGAAGTTTGAGGTGGCAAGACAAGCAAGGAGCCCCATTCTCTGTGCCTCTGTGCGAGCAGGGCCGTGGGCAGATGAGGCTGAGCAACAGCTTTCCAGGCTAGCCCCTTCTGCCTGGCAGCTATCTGCAGACGTTCGTATTTTCAGAGCAAGGCTGCCGCAGGCTCCTGGCACAGACACCAAGAGCTACTTTTGAAATTTGAGGTGGCAAGACAAGCAAGCAGCCCCATTCTCTGTGCCTCTCTGCGAGCACTGCCATGGGCAGATGAGGCTGAGCAACAGCTTTCCAGGCTAGCCACTTCTGGCTGCCAGCTATCTGCCGACGTTCGCATTTCAAGAGCAGGGCTGCGAAAGGAGCCTAGCAGGTACACCATCTTTCCCAGGCTACGTTTGAAGTTTGATGTGGCAAGACAAGCAAGGAGCCCCATTCTCTGTGCGAGCAGTGCCATGGGCAGATGAGGCTGAGCAACAGGTTTCCAGGCTAGCACCTTCTGGCTGCCAGCTATCTGCAGACGTTCGCACTTTCGGAGCAGGGCTGCGAAAGGAGCCTGGCTGGGACACCAACTTTCCCAGGCTACGTTTGAAGTTTGAGGTGGCAAGACAAGCAAGCATCCCCAGTCTCTGTGCCTCTGTGCGAGCACTGCCATGGGCAGATGAGGCTTAGCAACAGCTTTCCAGGCTAGCCCCTTCTGCCTGCCAGCTATCTGCAGACGTTCGCACTTTCGGAGCAGGGCTGTGATAGGAGCCTGGCAGCGACACCACCTTTCCCAGCATGCATTTGAAGTTTCAAGTGGCAAGACAAGCAAGCAGCCCCAGTCTCTGTGCCTCTGTGCGAGCAGTGCCGTGGGCAGATGAGGCTGAGCAACAGCTTTCCAGGCTAGCCCCTTCTGCCTGCCAGCTATCTGCAGACGTTCGCATTTTCCGAGCAGGGCTGCCGGAGGCTCCCGGCACGGACCCCATAACCTACGTTTGAAGTTTGAGGTGGCAAGACAAGCAAGCAGCCCCATTCTCTGTGCCTCTGTGCGAGCAGTGCCGTGGGCAGATGAGGCTGAGCAACAGCATTCCAGGCTAGCCCCTTCTGCCTGCCAGCTATCTGCAGACGTTGGCATTTTAGGAACAAGGCTGCCGGAGGCTCCTGGCACAGAACCCATAAGCTACGTTTGAAGTTTGAGGTGGCAAGACAAGCAAGCAGCCCCAGTCTCTGTGCCTCTGTGCGAGCAGTGCCGTGGGCAGATGAGGCTGAGCAACAGCTTTCCAGGCTAGCCCCTTCTGCCTGCCAGCTATCTGCAGACGTTCGCATTTTCGGAGCAGGGCTGCCGCAGGCTCCCGGCACAGAACCCATAAGTTACGTTTGAAGTTTGAGGTGGCAAGACAAGCAAGCAGCCCCAGTCACTGTGCCTCTGTGCGAGCAGTGCCGTGGGCAGATGAGGCTGAGCAACAGCTTTCCAGGCTAGCCCCTTCTGCCTGCCAGCTATCTGCAGACGTTTGCATTTTTGGAGCACGGCTGCCGGAGGCTCTCGGCACGGACCCCATAAGCTACGTTTGAAGTTTGAGGTGGCAAGACAAGGAAGAAGCCCCAGTCTCTGTGCCTCTGTGCGAGCAGTGCCGTGGGCAGATGAGGCTGAGCAACAGCTTTCCAGGCTAGCCCCTTCTGCCTGCAAGCTATCTGCAGACGTTGGCATATTCGGAGCAGGGCTGCCGGAGGATCCGGGCACGGACCCCAAGAGCTACGTTTGAAGTTTGAGGTGGCAAGACAAGCAAGCAGCCCCAGTCTCTGTGCCTCTGTGCGAGCACTGCCGTGGGCAGATGAGGCTGAGCAACAGCTTTCCAGGCTAGCCCCTTCTGCCTGCCAGCTATCTGCAGACGTTTGCATTTTCGGAGCAGGGCTGCCTCAGGCTCCTGCACGGAACCCAAGAGCTATGTTTGAAGTTTGAGGTGGCAAGACAAGCAAGCACCCCCAGTCTCTGTGCCTCTGTGTGAGCAGTGCCGTGGGCAGATGAGGCTGAGCAACAGCTTTCCAGGCTAGCCTCTTCTGCGTGCCAACTATCTGCAGACGTTCGCATTTTCGGAGCAGGGCTGCCGGAGGCTCCCGGCACGGACCCCAAGAGCTACGTTTGACGTTGGAGGCGGCAAGACAAGCAAGCAGCCCCAGTCTCTGTGCCTCTGTGCGAGCACTGCCATGGGCAGATGAGGCTGAGCAACAGCTTTCCAGGCTAGCCCCTTCTGCCTGCCAGCTATCTGCAGACGTTCGCATTTTCGGAGCAGGGCTGCCTCAGGCTCCCGGCACGGACCCCATAAGCTACGTTTGAAGTTTGAGGTGGCAAGACAAGCAAGCAGCCCCAGTCTCTGTGCCTCTGTGCGAGCAGTGCCGTGGGCAGATGAGGCTGAGCAACAGCATTCCAGGCTAGCCCCTTCTGCCTGCCAGCTATCTGCAGACGTTGGCATTTTTGGAACAAGGCTGCCGCAGGGTCCGGGCACAGAACCCATAAGATACGTTTGAAGTTTGAGGTGGCAAGACAAGCAAGGAGCCCCAGTCTCTGTGCCTCTGTGCGAGCAGTGCCGTGGGCAGATGAGGCTGAGCAACAGCTTTCCAGGCTAGCCCCTTCTGCCTGCCAGCTATCTGCAGACGTTCGCATTTTCAGAGCAGGGCTGCCGCATGCTCCCGGCAAAAAAACCCATAAGCTACGTTTGAAGTTTGAGGTGGCAAGACAAGCAAGCAGCCCCAGTCACTGTGCCTCTGTGCGAGCAGTGCCGTGGGCAGATGAGGCTGAGCAACAGCTTTCCAGGCTAGCCCCTTCTGCCTGCCAGCTATCTGCAGACGTTCGCATTTTCGGAGCAGGGCTGTCGGAGGCTCCCGGCACGGAACCCAAGAGCTATGTTTGAAGTTTGAGGTGGCAAGAAAAGCAAGCACCCCCAGTCTCTGTGCCTCTGTGCGAGCACTGCCGTGGGCAGATGAGGCTGAGCAACAGCTTTCCAGGCTAGCCCCTTGTGCCTGCCAGCTATCTGCAGACGTTCGCATTTTCGGAGCAGGGCTGCCGGAGGCTCCCGGCACGGACCCCAAGAGCTACGTTTGAAGTTGGAGGCGGCAAGACAAGCAAGCAGCCCCAGTCTCTGTGCCTCTGTGCGAGCAGTGCCGTGGGCAGATGAGGCTGAGCAACAGCTTTCCAGGCTAGCCCCTTCTGCCTGCCAGCTATCTGCAGATGTTCGCATTTTCCGAGCAGGTCTGCCGGAGGCTCCCGGCACGGACCCCATAACCTACGTTTGAAGTTTGAGGTGGCAAGACAAGCAAGCAGCCCCAGTCTCTGTGCCTCTGTGCGAGCAGTGCCGTGGGCAGATGAGGCTGAGCAACAGCATTCCAGGCTAGCCCCTTCTGCCTGCCAGCTATCTGCAGACGTTGGCATTTTTGGAACAAGGCTGCCGGAGTCTCCTGGCACAGAACCCATAAGCTACGTTTGAAGTTTGAGGTGGCAAGACAAGCAAGCAGCCCCAGTCTCTGTGCCTCTGTGCGAGCAGTGCCATGGGCAGATGAGGCTGAGCAACAGCTTTCCAGGCTAGCCCCTTCTGCCTGCCAGCTATCTGCAGACGTTCGCATTTTCGGAGCAGGGCTGCCGCATGCTCCCGGCAAAAAAACCCATAAGCTACTTTTGAAGTTTGAGGTGACAAGACAAGCAAGCAGCCCCAGTCACTGTGCCTCTGTGCGAGCAGTGCCGTGGGCAGATGAGGCTGAGCAACAGCTTTCCAGGCTAGCCCCTTCTGCCTGGCAGCTATCTGCAGACGTTCGCATTTTCGGAGCAGGGCTGCCGGAGGCTCCCGGCACAGACTCCATAAGCTACGTTTGAAGTTTGAGGTGGCAAGACAAGCAAGCAGCCCCAGTCTCTGTACCTCTGTGCGAGCACTGAAGTGGGCAGATGAGGCTGAGCAACAGCTTTCCAGGCTAGCCCCTTCTGCCTGCCAGCTATCTGCAGACGTTGGCATTTTCGGAGCACGGCTGCCGGAGGCTCTCGGCACGGACCCCATAAGCCACAGTTGAAGTTTGAGGTGGCAAGACAAGGAAGAAGCCCCAGTCTCTGTGCCTCTGTGCGAGCAGTGCCGTGGGCAGATGAGGCTGAGCAACAGCTTTCCAGGCTAGCCCCTTCTGCCTGCCAGCTATCTGCAGACGTTGGCATATTCGGAGCAGGGCTGCCGGAGGATCCCGGCACGGACCCCAAGAGCTACGTTTGAAGTTTGAGGTGGCAAGACAAGCAAGCAGCCCCAGTCTCTGTGCCTCTGTGCGAGCAGTGCCGTGGGCAGATGAGGCTGAGCAACAGCTTTCCAGGCTAGCCTCTTCTGCCTGCCAGCTATCTGCAGACGTTTGCATTTTCGGAGCAGGGCTGCCTCAGGATCCTGGCACGGAACCCAAGAGCTATATTTGAAGTTTGAGGTGGCAAGACAAGCAAGCACCCCCAGTCTCTGTGCCTCTGTGTGAGCAGTGCCGTGGGCAGATGAGGCTGAGCAACAGCTTTCCAGGCTAGCCCCTTCTGCCTGCCAGCTATCTGCAGACGTTCGCATTTTCGGAGCAGGGCTGCCGCAGCCTCCCGGCACGGACCCCAACAGATACGTTTGAAGTTTGAGGTGGCAAGACAAGCAAGCAGCCCCAGTCTCTGTGCCTCTGTGCGAGCAGTGCCGTGGGCAGATGAGGCTGAGCAACAGCTTTCCAGGCTAGCCCCTTCTGCCTGCCAGCTATCTGCAGACGTTTGCATTTTCCGAGCAGGGCTGCCGGAGGCTCCCGGCACGGACCCCATAACCTACGTTTGAAGTTTGAGGTGGCAAGACAAGCAAGCAGCCCCAGTCTCTGTACCTCTGTGCGAGCAGTGCCGTAGGCAGATGAGGCTGAGCAACAGCATTCCAGGCTAGCCCCTTCTGCCTGCCAGCTATCTGCAGACGTTGGCATTTTTGGAACAAGGCTGACGGAGGCTCCCGGCACAGAACCCATAAGTTATGTTTGAAGTATGAGGTGGCAAAACAAGCAAGCAGCCCCAGTCTCTGTGCCTCTGTGCGAGCAGTGCCGTGGGCAGATGAGGCTGAGCAACAGCTTTCCAGGCTAGCCCCTTCTGCCTGCCAGCTATCTGCAGACGTTTGCATTTTCCGAGCAGGGCTGCCGGAGGCTCCCGGCACGGACCCCATAACCTACGTTTGAAGTTTGAGGTGGCAAGACAAGCAAGCAGCCCCAGTCACTGTGCCTCTGTGCGAGCAGTGCCGTGGGCAGATGAGGCTGAGCAACAGCTTTCCAGGCTAGCCCCTTCTGCCTGCCAGCTATCTGCAGACGTTCGCATTTTCGGAGCAGGGCTGTCGGAGGCTCCCGGCACGGAACCCAAGAGCTATGTTTGAAGTTTGAGGTGGCAAGAAAAGCAAGCACCCCCAGTCTCTGTGCCTCTGTGCGAGCACTGCCGTGGGCAGATGAGGCTGAGCAACAGCTTTCCAGGCTAGCCCCTTCTGCCTGCCAGCTATCTGCAGACGTTCGCATTTTCGGAGCAGGGCTGCCGGAGGCTCCCGGCACGGACCCCAAGAGCTACGTTTGAAGTTGGAGGCGGCAAGACAAGCAAGCAGCCCCAGTCTCTGTGCCT
Source organism: Opisthocomus hoazin (assembly GCF_030867145.1). NCBI lineage: Eukaryota > Metazoa > Chordata > Aves > Opisthocomiformes > Opisthocomidae > Opisthocomus > Opisthocomus hoazin. The sequence goes on along the minus strand of NC_134424.1, from coordinate 26,005,461 downwards.
CTGTGCGAGCAGTGCCGTGGGCAGATGAGGCTGAGCAACAGCTTTCCAGGCTAGCCCCTTCTGCCTGCCAGCTATCTGCAGATGTTCGCATTTTCCGAGCAGGGCTGCCGGAGGCTCCCGGCACGGACCCCATAACCTACGTTTGAAGTTTGAGGTGGCAAGACAAGCAAGCAGCCCCAGTCTCTGTGCCTCTGTGCGAGCAGTGCCGTGGGCAGATGAGGCTGAGCAACAGCATTCCAGGCTAGCCCCTTCTGCCTGCCAGCTATCTGCAGACGTTGGCATTTTTGGAACAAGGCTGCCGGAGGCTCCTGGCACAGAACCCATAAGCTACGTTTGAAGTTTGAGGTGGCAAGACAAGCAAGCAGCCCCAGTCTCTGTGCCTCTGTGCGAGCAGTGCCATGGGCAGATGAGGCTGAGCAACAGCTTTCCAGGCTAGCCCCTTCTGCCTGCCAGCTATCTGCAGACGTTCGCATTTTCGGAGCAGGGCTGCCGCATGCTCCCGGCAAAAAAACCCATAAGCTACTTTTGAAGTTTGAGGTGACAAGACAAGCAAGCAGCCCCAGTCACTGTGCCTCTGTGCGAGCAGTGCCGTGGGCAGATGAGGCTGAGCAACAGCTTTCCAGGCTAGCCCCTTCTGCCTGGCAGCTATCTGCAGACGTTCGCATTTTCGGAGCAGGGCTGCCGGAGGCTCCCGGCACAGACTCCATAAGCTACGTTTGAAGTTTGAGGTGGCAAGACAAGCAAGCAGCCCCAGTCTCTGTGCCTCTGTGCGAGCAGTGCCATCGGCAGATGAGGCTGAGCAACAGCTTTCCAGGCTAGCCCCTTCTGCCTGCCAGCTATCTGCAGACGTTGGCATTTTCGGAGCACGGCTGCCGGAGGCTCTCGGCACGGACCCCATAAGCCACAGTTGAAGTTTGAGGTGGCAAGACAAGGAAGAAGCCCCAGTCTCTGTGCCTCTGTGCGAGCAGTGCCGTGGGCAGATGAGGCTGAGCAACAGCTTTCCAGGCTAGCCCCTTCTGCCTGCAAGCTATCTGCAGACGTTGGCATATTCGGAGCAGGGCTGCCGGAGGATCCCGGCACGGACCCCAAGAGCTACGTTTGAAGTTTGAGGTGGCAAGACAAGCAAGCAGCCCCAGTCTCTGTGCCTCTGTGCGAGCACTGCCGTGGGCAGATGAGGCTGAGCAACAGCTTTCCAGGCTAGCCTCTTCTGCCTGCCAGCTATCTGCAGATGTTTGCATTTTCGGAGCAGGGCTGCCTCAGGATCCTGGCACGGAACCCAAGAGCTATATTTGAAGTTTGAGGTGGCAAGACAAGCAAGCACCCCCAGTCTCTGTGCCTCTGTGTGAGCAGTGCCGTGGGCAGATGAGGCTGAGCAACAGCTTTCCAGGCTAGCCCCTTCTGCCTGCCAGCTATCTGCAGACGTTCGCATTTTCGGAGCAGGGCTGCCGCAGCCTCCCGGCACGGACCCCAACAGATACGTTTGAAGTTGGAGGTGGCAAGACAAGCAAGCAGCCCCAGTCTCTGTGCCTCTGTGCGAGCAGTGCCGTGGGCAGATGAGGCTGAGCAACAGCTTTCCAGGCTAGCCCCTTCTGCCTGCCAGCTATCTGCAGACGTTTGCATTTTCCGAGCAGGGCTGCCGGAGGCTCCCGGCACGGACCCCATAACCTACGTTTGAAGTTTGAGGTGGCAAGACAAGCAAGCAGCCCCAGTCTCTGTACCTCTGTGCGAGCAGTGCCGTAGGCAGATGAGGCTGAGCAACAGCATTCCAGGCTAGCCCCTTCTGCCTGCCAGCTATCTGCAGACGTTGGCATTTTTGGAACAAGGCTGACGGAGGCTCCCGGCACAGAACCCATAAGTTATGTTTGAAGTATGAGGTGGCAAAACAAGCAAGCAGCCCCAGTCTCTGTGCCTCTGTGCGAGCAGTGCCGTGGGCAGATGAGGCTGAGCAACAGCTTTCCAGGCTAGCCCCTTCTGCCTGCCAGCTATCTGCAGACGTTCGCATTTTCGGAGCAGGGCTGCCGGAGGCTCCCGGCACAGAACCCATAAGCTACGTTTGAAGTTTGAGGTGGCAAGACAAGCAAGCAGCCCCAGTCTCTGTGCCTCTGTGCGAGCAGTGCCGTGGGCAGATGAGGCTGAGCAACAGCTTTCCAGGCTAGCCCCTTCTGCCTGCCAGCTATCTGCAGATGTTCGCATTTTCGGAGCAGGGCTGCCGGAGGCTCCCGGCACAGAATCCATAAGGTACCTTTGAGTTTGAGGTGGCAAGACAAGCAAGCAGCCCCATTCTCTGTGCCTCTGCGCGAGCAGTGCCGTGGGCAGATGAGGCTGAGCAACAGCTTTCCCGGCTAGCCCCTTCTGTCTGCCAGCTATCTGCAGACGTTCGCGTTTTCGGAGCAGGGCTGCCTCAGGCTCCCGGCACGGACCCCAAGAGCTACGTTTGAAGTTTGAGGTGGCAAGACAAGCAAGCAGCCCCAGTCTCTGTGCCTCTGTGCGAGCAGTGCCGTGGGCAGATGAGGCTGAGCAACAGCTTTCCAGGCTAGCCCCTTCTGCCTGCCAGCTATCTGCAGACGTTGGCATATTCGGAGCAGGGCTGCCGGAGGATCCCGGCACGGACCCCATAAGATACGTTTGAAGTTTGAGGTGGCAAGACAAGCAAGCAGCCCCAGTCTCTGTGCCTCTGTGCGAGCAGTGCCGTGGGCAGATGAGGCTGAGCAACAGCTTTCCAGGCTAACCCCTTCTGCCTGCCAGCTATCTGCAGACGTTCGCATTTTCGGAGCAGGGCTGCCGGAGGCTCCCGGCACGGACCCCAAGAGCTACGTTTGAAGTTTGAGGTGGCAAGACAAGCAAGCAGCCCCAGTCTCTGTGCCTCTGTGCGAGCACTGCCGTGGGCAGATGAGGCTGAGCAACAGCATTCCAGGCTAGCCCCTTCTGCCTGCCAGCTATCTGCAGACGTTGGCATTTTTGGAACAAGGCTGCCGGAGGCTCCCGGCACAGAACCCATAAGCTACGTTTGAAGTTTGAGGTGGCAAGACAAGCAAGCAGCCCCATTCTCTGTGCCTCTCTGCGAGCACTGCCATGGGCAGATGAGGCTGAGCAACAGCTTTCCAGGCTAGCCACTTCTGGCTGCCAGCTATCTGCCGACGTTCGCATTTCAAGAGCAGGGCTGCGAAAGGAGCCTAGCAGGTACACCATCTTTCCCAGGCTACGTTTGAAGTTTGATGTGGCAAGACAAGCAAGGAGCCCCATTCTCTGTGCGAGCAGTGCCATGGGCAGATGAGGCTGAGCAACAGGTTTCCAGGCTAGCACCTTCTGGCTGCCAGCTATCTGCAGACGTTCGCACTTTCGGAGCAGGGCTGCGCAAGGAGCCTGGCTGGGACACCAACTTTCCCAGGCTACGTTTGAAGTTTGAGGTGGCAAGACAAGCAAGCAGCCCCAGTCTCTGTGCCTCTGTGCGAGCACTGCCATGGGCAGATGAGGCTTAGCAACAGCTTTCCAGGCTAGCCCTTTCTGGCTGCCAGCTATCTGCAGACGTTCGCACTTTCGGAGCAGGGCTGTGATAGGAGCCTGGCAGGGACACCACCTTTCCCAGCATGCATTTGAAGTTTCAAGTGGCAAGACAAGCAAGCAGCCCCATTCTCTGTGCCTCTGTGCGAGCAGTGCCGTGGGCAGATGAGGCTGAGCAACAGCATTCCAGGCTAGCCCCTTCTGCCTGCCAGCTATCTGCAGACGTTGGCATTTTTGGAACAAGGCTGACGGAGGCTCCCGGCACAGAACCCATAAGCTACGTTTGAAGTTTGAGGTGGCAAGACAAGCAAGCAGCCCCAGTCTCTGTGCCTCTGTGCGAGCAGTGCCGTGGGCAGATGAGGCTGAGCAACAGCTTTCCAGGCTAGCCCCTTCTGCCTGCCAGCTATCTGCAGACGTTTGCATTTTCGGAGCAGGGCTGCCGGAGGCTCCCGGCACGGACCCGAAGAGCTACGTTTGAAGTTGGAGGTGGCAAGACAAGCAAGCAGCCCCAGTCTCTGTGCCTCTGTGCGAGCAGTGCCGTGGGCAGATGAGGCTGAGCAACAGCTTTCCAGGCTAGCCCCTTCTGCCTGCCAGCTATCTGCAGATGTTCGCATTTTCGGAGCAGGGCTGCCGGAGGCTCCCGGCACAGAATCCATAAGGTACCTTTGAGTTTGAGGTGGCAAGACAAGCAAGCAGCCCCAGTCTCTGTGCCTCTGTGCGAGCAGTGCCGTGGGCAGATGAGGCTGAGCAACAGCTTTCCCGGCTAGCCCCTTCTGCCTGCCAGCTATCTGCAGACGTTCGCGTTTTCGGAGCAGGGCTGCCTCAGGCTCCCGGCACGGACCCCAAGAGCTACGTTTGAAGTTGGAGGTGGCAAGACAAGCAAGCAGCCCCAGTCTCTGTGCCTCTGTGCGAGCAGTGCCGTGGGCAGATGAGGCTGAGCAACAGCTTTCCAGGCTAGCCCCTTCTGCCTGCCAGCTATCTGCAGACGTTGGCATTTTTGGAACAAGGCTGACGGAGGCTCCCGGCACAGAACCCATAAGTTATGTTTGAAGTAAGAGGTGGCAAAACAAGCAAGCAGCCCCAGTCTCTGTGCCTCTGTGCGAGCAGTGCCGTGGGCAGATGAGGCTGAGCAACAGCTTTCCAGGCTAGCCCCTTCTGCCTGCCAGCTATCTGCAGACGTTCGCGTTTTCGGAGCAGGGCTGCCTCAGGCTCCCGGCACAGAACCCATAAGCTACGTTTGAAGTTTGAGGTGGCAAGACAAGCAAGCAGCCCCAGTCTCTGTGCCTCTGTGCGAGCACTGCCGTGGGCAGATGAGGCTGAGCAACAGCATTCCAGGCTAGCCCCTTCTGCCTGCCAGCTATCTGCAGACGTTGGCATTTTTGGAACAAGGCTGCCGGAGGCTCCCGGCACAGAACCCATAAGCTACGTTTGAAGTTTGAGGTGGCAAGACAAGCAAGCAGCCCCATTCTCTGTGCCTCTCTGCGAGCACTGCCATGGGCAGATGAGGCTGAGCAACAGCTTTCCAGGCTAGCCACTTCTGGCTGCCAGCTATCTGCCGACGTTCGCATTTCAAGAGCAGGGCTGCGAAAGGAGCCTAGCAGGTACACCATCTTTCCCAGGCTACGTTTGAAGTTTGATGTGGCAAGACAAGCAAGGAGCCCCATTCTCTGTGCGAGCAGTGCCATGGGCAGATGAGGCTGAGCAACAGGTTTCCAGGCTAGCACCTTCTGGCTGCCAGCTATCTGCAGACGTTCGCACTTTCGGAGCAGGGCTGCGAAAGGAGCCTGGCTGGGACACCAACTTTCCCAGGCTACGTTTGAAGTTTGAGGTGGCAAGACAAGCAAGCAGCCCCAGTCTCTGTGCCTCTGTGCGAGCACTGCCATGGGCAGATGAGGCTTAGCAACAGCTTTCCAGGCTAGCCCCTTCTGGCTGCCAGCTATCTGCAGACGTTCGCACTTTCGGAGCAGGGCTGTGATAGGAGCCTGGCAGGGACACCACCTTTCCCAGCATGCATTTGAAGTTTCAAGTGGCAAGACAAGCAAGCAGCCCCATTCTCTGTGCCTCTGTGCGAGCAGTGCCGTGGGCAGATGAGGCTGAGCAACAGCATTCCAGGCTAGCCCCTTCTGCCTGCCAGCTATCTGCAGACGTTGGCATTTTTGGAACAAGGCTGACGGAGGCTCCCGGCACAGAACCCATAAGTTATGTTTGAAGTATGAGGTGGCAAAACAAGCAAGCAGCCCCAGTCTCTGTGCCTCTGTGCGAGCAGTGCCGTGGGCAGATGAGGCTGAGCAACAGCTTTCCAGGCTAGCCCCTTCTGGCTGCCAGCTATCTGCAGACGTTCGCATTTTCGGAGCAGGGCTGCCGGAGGCTCCCGGCACAGAACCCATAAGCTACGTTTGAAGTTTGAGGTGGCAAGACAAGCAAGCAGCCCCAGTCTCTGTGCCTCTGTGCGAGCAGTGCCGTGGGCAGATGAGGCTGAGCAACAGCTTTCCAGGCTAGCCCCTTCTGCCTGCCAGCTATCTGCAGACGTTTGCATTTTCGGAGCAGGGCTGCCGGAGGCTCCCGGCACGGACCCCAAGAGCTACGTTTGAAGTTTGAGGTGGCAAGACAAGCAAGCAGCCCCAGTCTCTGTGCCTCTGTGCGAGCAGTGCCGTGGGCAGATGAGGCTGAGCAACAGCTTTCCAGGCTAGCCCCTTCTGCCTGCCAGCTATCTGCAGACGTTCGCATTTTCGGAGCAGGGCTGCCGCAGGCTCCCGGCACAGAATCCATAAGGTACCTTTGAGTTTGAGGTGGCAAGACAAGCAAGCAGCCCCAGTCTCTGTGCCTCTGTGCGAGCAGTGCCGTGGGCAGATGAGGCTGAGCAACAGCTTTCCCGGCTAGCCCCTTCTGCCTGCCAGCTATCTGCAGACGTTCGCGTTTTCGGAGCAGGGCTGCCGGAGGCTCCCGGCACAGAATCCATAAGGTACCTTTGAGTTTGAGGTGGCAAGACAAGCAAGCAGCCCCAGTCTCTGTGCCTCTGTGCGAGCAGTGCCGTGGGCAGATGAGGCTGAGCAACAGTTTTCCCGGCTAGCCCCTTCTGCCTGCCAGCTATCTGCAGACGTTCGCGTTTTCGGAGCAGGGCTGCCTCAGGCTCCCGGCACGGACCCCAAGAGCTACGTTTGAAGTTGGAGGTGGCAAGACAAGCAAGCAGCCCCAGTCTCTGTGCCTCTGTGCGAGCAGTGCCGTGGGCAGATGAGGCTGAGCAACAGCTTTCCAGGCTAGCCCCTTCTGCCTGCCAGCTATCTGCAGACGTTGGCATTTTCGGAGCAGTGCTGCCGTAGGCTTCCGTCACAGAACCCATAGATACGTTTGAAGTTTGAGGTGGCAAGACAAGCAAGCAGCCCCAGTCTCTGTGCCTCTGTGCGAGCAGTGCCGTGGGCAGATGAGGCTGAGCAACAGCTTTCCAGGCTAGCCCCTTCTGCCTGCCAGCTATCTGCAGACGTTGGCATATTCGGAGCAGGGCTGCCGGAGGATCCCGGCACGGACCCCATAAGATACGTTTGAAGTTTGAGGTGGCAAGACAAGCAAGCAGCCCCAGTCTCTGTGCCTCTGTGCGAGCAGTGCCGTGGGCAGATGAGGCTGAGCAACAGCTTTCCAGGCTAACCCCTTCTGCCTGCCAGCTATCTGCAGACGTTCGCATTTTCGGAGCAGGGCTGCCGGAGGCTCCCGGCATGGACCCCATAACCTACGTTTGAAGTTTGAGGTGGCAAGACAAGCAAGCAGCCCCAGTCTCTGTGCCTCTGTGCGAGCAGTGCCGTGGGCAGATGAGGCTGAGCAACAGCATTCCAGGCTAGCCCCTTCTGCCTGCCAGCTATCTGCAGACGTTGGCATTTTTGGAACAAGGCTGCCGGAGGCTCCCGGCACAGAACCCATAAGCTACGTTTGAAGTTTGAGGTGGCAAGACAAGCAAGCAGCCCCATTCTCTGTGCCTCTCTGCGAGCACTGCCATGGGCAGATGAGGCTGAGCAACAGCTTTCCAGGCTAGCCACTTCTGGCTGCCAGCTATCTGCCGACGTTCGCATTTCAAGAGCAGGGCTGCGAAAGGAGCCTAGCAGGTACACCATCTTTCCCAGGCTACGTTTGAAGTTTGATGTGGCAAGACAAGCAAGGAGCCCCATTCTCTGTGCGAGCAGTGCCATGGGCAGATGAGGCTGAGCAACAGGTTTCCAGGCTAGCACCTTCTGGCTGCCAGCTATCTGCAGACGTTCGCACTTTCGGAGCAGGGCTGCGAAAGGAGCCTGGCTGGGACACCAACTTTCCCAGGCTACGTTTGAAGTTTGATGTGGCAAGACAAGCAAGCAGCCCCAGTCTCTGTGCCTCTGTGCGAGCACTGCCATGGGCAGATGAGGCTTAGCAACAGCTTTCCAGGCTAGCCCCTTCTGGCTGCCAGCTATCTGCAGACGTTCGCACTTTCGGAGCAGGGCTGTGATAGGAGCCTGGCAGGGACACCACCTTTCCCAGCATGCATTTGAAGTTTCAAGTGGCAAGACAAGCAAGCAGCCCCATTCTCTGTGCCTCTGTGCGAGCAGTGCCATGGGCAGATGAGGCTGAGCAACAGCTTTCCAGGCTAGCCCCTTCTGCCTGCCAGCTATCTGCAGACGTTCGCATTTTCCGAGCAGGGCTGCCGGAGGCTCCCGGCACGGACCCCATAACCTACCTTTGAAGTTTGAGGTGGCAAGACAAGCAAGCAGCCCCAGTCTCTGTGCCTCTGTGCGAGCAGTGCCGTGGGCAGATGAGGCTGAGCAACAGCATTCCAGGCTAGCCCCTTCTGCCTGCCAGCTATCTGCAGACGTTGGCATTTTTGGAACAAGGCTGACGGAGGCTCCCGGCACAGAACCCATAAGTTATGTTTGAAGTAAGAGGTGGCAAAACAAGCAAGCAGCCCCAGTCTCTGTGCCTCTGTGCGAGCAGTGCCGTGGGCAGATGAGGCTGAGCAACAGCTTTCCAGGCTAGCCCCTTCTGCCTGCCAGCTATCTGCAGACGTTCGCGTTTTCGGAGCAGGGCTGCCTCAGGCTCCCGGCACAGAACCCATAAGCTACGTTTGAAGTTTGAGGTGGCAAGACAAGCAAGCAGCCCCAGTCTCTGTGCCTCTGTGCGAGCAGTGCCGTGGGCAGATGAGGCTGAGCAACAGCTTTCCAGGCTAGCCCCTTCTGCCTGCCAGCTATCTGCAGACGTTTGCATTTTCGGAGCAGGGATGCAGGAGGCTCCCGGCACGGACCCCAAGAGCTACGTTTGAAGTTTGAGGTGGCAAGACAAGCAAGCAGCCCCAGTCTCTGTGCCTCTGTGCGAGCAGTGCCGTGGGCAGATGAGGCTGAGCAACAGCTTTCCAGGCTAGCCCCTTCTGCCTGCCAGCTATCTGCAGATGTTCGCATTTTCGGAGCAGGGCTGCCGGAGGCTCCCGGCACAGAATCCATAAGGTACCTTTGAGTTTGAGGTGGCAAGACAAGCAAGCAGCCCCAGTCTCTGTGCCTCTGTGCGAGCAGTGCCGTGGGCAGATGAGGCTGAGCAACAGCTTTCCCGGCTAGCCCCTTCTGCCTGCCAGCTATCTGCAGACGTTCGCGTTTTCGGAGCAGGGCTGCCTCAGGCTCCCGGCACGGACCCCAAGAGCTACGTTTGAAGTTGGAGGTGGCAAGACAAGCAAGCAGCCCCAGTCTCTGTGCCTCTGTGCGAGCAGTGCCGTGGGCAGATGAGGCTGAGCAACAGCTTTCCAGGCTAGCCCCTTCTGCCTGCCAGCTATCTGCAGACGTTGGCATTTTCGGAGCAGTGCTGCCGTAGGCTTCCGTCACAGAACCCATAGATACGTTTGAAGTTTGAGGTGGCAAGACAAGCAAGCAGCCCCAGTCTCTGTGCCTCTGTGCGAGCAGTGCCGTGGGCAGATGAGGCTGAGCAACAGCTTTCCAGGCTAGCCCCTTCTGCCTGCCAGCTATCTGCAGACGTTGGCATATTCGGAGCAGGGCTGCCGGAGGATCCCGGCACGGACCCCATAAGATACGTTTGAAGTTTGAGGTGGCAAGACAAGCAAGCAGCCCCATTCTCTGTGCCTCTGTGCGAGCAGTGCCGTGGGCAGATGAGGCTGAGCAACAGCTTTCCAGGCTAACCCCTTCTGCCTGCCAGCTATCTGCAGACGTTCGCATTTTCGGAGCAGGGCTGCCGGAGGCTCCCAGCATGGACCCCATAACCTACGTTTGAAGTTTGAGGTGGCAAGACAAGCAAGCAGCCCCAGTCTCTGTGCCTCTGTGCGAGCACTGCCGTGGGCAGATGAGGCTGAGCAACAGCATTCCAGGCTAGCCCCTTCTGCCTGCCAGCTATCTGCAGACGTTGGCATTTTTGGAACAAGGCTGCGGGAGGCTCCCGGCACAGAACCCATAAGCTACGTTTGAAGTTTGAGGTGGCAAGACAAGCAAGCAGCCCCATTCTCTGTGCCTCTCTGCGAGCACTGCCATGGGCAGATGAGGCTGAGCAACAGCTTTCCAGGCTAGCCACTTCTGGCTGCCAGCTATCTGCCGACGTTCGCATTTCAAGAGCAGGGCTGCGAAAGGAGCCTAGCAGGTACACCATCTTTCCCAGGCTACGTTTGAAGTTTGATGTGGCAAGACAAGCAAGGAGCCCCATTCTCTGTGCGAGCAGTGCCATGGGCAGATGAGGCTGAGCAACAGGTTTCCAGGCTAGCACCTTCTGGCTGCCAGCTATCTGCAGACGTTCGCACTTTCGGAGCAGGGCTGCGAAAGGAGCCTGGCTGGGACACCAACTTTCCCAGGCTACGTTTGAAGTTTGAGGTGGCAAGACAAGCAAGCAGCCCCAGTCTCTGTGCCTCTGTGCGAGCACTGCCATGGGCAGATGAGGCTTAGCAACAGCTTTCCAGGCTAGCCCCTTCTGGCTGCCAGCTATCTGCAGACGTTCGCACTTTCGGAGCAGGGCTGTGATAGGAGCCTGGCAGGGACACCACCTTTCCCAGCATGCATTTGAAGTTTCAAGTGGCAAGACAAGCAAGCAGCCCCATTCTCTGTGCCTCTGTGCGAGCAGTGCCATGGGCAGATGAGGCTGAGCAACAGCTTTCCAGGCTAGCCCCTTCTGCCTGCCAGCTATCTGCAGACGTTCGCATTTTCCGAGCAGGGCTGCCGGAGGCTCCCGGCACGGACCCCATAACTTACCTTTGAAGTTTGAGGTGGCAAGACAAGCAAGCAGCCCCAGTCTCTGTGCCTCTGTGCGAGCAGTGCCGTGGGCAGATGAGGCTGAGCAACAGCATTCCAGGCTAGCCCCTTCTGCCTGCCAGCTATCTGCAGACGTTGGCATTTTTGGAACAAGGCTGCCGGAGGCTCCCGGCATAGAACCCATAATCTACGTTTTAAGTTTGAGGTGGCAAGACAAGCAAGCAGCCCCAGTCTCTGTGCCTCTGTGCGAGCAGTGCCGTGGGCAGATGAGGCTGAGCAACAGCTTTCCAGGCTAGCCCCTTCTGCCTGCCAGCTATCTGCAGACGTTCGCATTTTCGGAGCAGGGCTGCCGGAGGCTCCCGGCACAGAACCCATAAGCTACGTTTGAATTTTGAGGTGGCAAGACAAGCAAGCAGACCCAGTCACTGTGCCTCTGTGCGAGCAGTGCCGTGGGCAGATGAGGCTGAGCAACAGCTTTCCAGGCTAGCCCCTTCTGCCTGCCAACTATCTGCAGACGTTGGCATTTTCGGAGCAGGGCTGCCTCACGCTCCCGGCACAGAACCCAAGAGATAGGTTTGAAGTTTGAGGTGGCAAAACAAGCAAGCAGCCCCAGTCTCTGTGCCTCTGTGCGAGCAGTGCCGTGGGCAGATGAGGCTGAGCAACAGCATTCAAGGCTAGGCCCTTCTGCCTGCCAGCTATCTGCAGACGTTCGCATTTCAAGAGCAGGACTGCCGGAGGCTACCGGCACAGAACCCAAGAGATACGTTTGAAGTTTGAGGTGGCAAGACAAGCAAGCAGCCCCAGTCTCTGTGCCTCTGTGCGAGCAGTGCCGTGGGCAGATGAGGCTGAGCAACAGCTTTCCCGGCTAGCCCCTTCTGCCTGCCAGCTATCTGCAGACGTTCGCGTTTTCGGAGCAGGGCTGCCTCAGGCTCCCGGCACGGACCCCAAGAGCTACGTTTGAAGTTGGAGGTGGCAAGACAAGCAAGCAGCCCCAGTCTCTGTGCCTCTGTGCGAGCAGTGCCGTGGGCAGATGAGGCTGAGCAACAGCTTTCCAGGCTAGCCCCTTCTGCCTGCCAGCTATCTGCAGACGTTGGCATTTTCGGAGCAGTGCTGCCGTAGGCTTCCGTCACAGAACCCATAGTTACGTTTGAAGTTTGAGGTGGCAAGACAAGCAAGCAGCCCCAGTCTCTGTGCCTCTGTGCGAGCAGTGCCGTGGGCAGATGAGGCTGAGCAACAGCTTTCCAGGCTAGCCCCTTCTGCCTGCCAGCTATCTGCAGACGTTGGCATATTCGGAGCAGGGCTGCCGGAGGATCCCGGCACGGACCCCATAAGATACGTTTGAAGTTTGAGGTGGCAAGACAAGCAAGCAGCCCCATTCTCTGTGCCTCTGTGCGAGCAGTGCCGTGGGCAGATGAGGCTGAGCAACAGCTTTCCAGGCTAACCCCTTCTGCCTGCCAGCTATCTGCAGACGTTCGCATTTTCGGAGCAGGGCTGCCGGAGGCTCCCGGCACGGACCCCAAGAGCTACGTTTGAAGTTTGAGGTGGCAAGACAAGCAAGCAGCCCCAGTCTCTGTGCCTTTGTGCGAGCAGTGCCGTGGGCAGATGAGGCTGAGCAACAGCATTCCAGGCTAGCCCCTTCTGCCTGCCAGCTATCTGCAGACGTTGGCATTTTTGGAACAAGGCTGCCGGAGGCTCCCGGCACAGAACCCATAAGCTACGTTTGAAGTTTGAGGTGGCAAGACAAGCAAGCAGCCCCATTCTCTGTGCCTCTCTGCGAGCACTGCCATGGGCAGATGAGGCTGAGCAACAGCTTTCCAGGCTAGCCACTTCTGGCTGCCAGCTATCTGCCGACGTTCGCATTTCAAGAGCAGGGCTGCGAAAGGAGCCTAGCAGGTACACCATCTTTCCCAGGCTACGTTTGAAGTTTGATGTGGCAAGACAAGCAAGGAGCCCCATTCTCTGTGCGAGCAGTGCCATGCGCAGATGAGGCTGAGCAACAGGTTTCCAGGCTAGCACCTTCTGGCTGCCAGCTATCTGCAGACGTTCGCACTTTCGGAGCAGGGCTGCGAAAGGAGCCTGGCTGGGACACCAACTTTCCCAGGCTACGTTTGAAGTTTGAGGTGGCAAGACAAGCAAGCAGCCCCAGTCTCTGTGCCTCTGTGCGAGCACTGCCATGGGCAGATGAGGCTTAGCAACAGCTTTCCAGGCTAGCCCCTTCTGGCTGCCAGCTATCTGCAGACGTTCGCACTTTCGGAGCAGGGCTGTGATAGGAGCCTGGCAGGGACACCACCTTTCCCAGCATGCATTTGAAGTTTCAAGTGGCAAGACAAGCAAGCAGCCCCATTCTCTGTGCCTCTGTGCGAGCAGTGCCGTGGGCAGATGAGGCTGAGCAACAGCTTTCCAGGCTAGCCCCTTCTGCCTGCCAGCTATCTGCAGACGTTCGCATTTTCCGAGCAGGGCTGCCGGAGACTCCCGGCACGGACCCCATAACTTACCTTTGAAGTTTGAGGTGGCAAGACAAGCAAGCAGCCCCAGTCTCTGTGCCTCTGTGCGAGCAGTGCCGTGGGCAGATGAGGCTGAGCAACAGCATTCCAGGCTAGCCCCTTCTGCCTGCCAGCTATCTGCAGACGTTGGCATTTTTGGAACAAGGCTGCCGGAGGCTCCCGGCATAGAACCCATAATCTACGTTTTAAGTTTGAGGTGGCAAGACAAGCAAGCAGCCCCAGTCTCTGTGCCTCTGTGCGAGCAGTGCCGTGGGCAGATGAGGCTGAGCAACAGCTTTCCAGGCTAGCCCCTTCTGCCTGCCAGCTATCTGCAGACGTTCGCATTTTCGGAGCAGGGCTGCCGCAGGCTCCCGGCACAGAACCCATAAGCTACGTTTGAATTTTGAGGTGGCAAGACAAGCAAGCAGACCCAGTCACTGTGCCTCTGTGCGAGCAGTGCCATGGGCAGATGAGGCTGAGCAACAGCTTTCCAGGCTAGCCCCTTCTGCCTGCCAACTATCTGCAGACGTTGGCATTTTCGGAGCAGGGCTGCCTCACGCTCCCGGCACAGAACCCAAGAGATAGGTTTGAAGTTTGAGGTGGCAAAACAAGCAAGCAGCCCCAGTCTCTGTGCCTCTGTGCGAGCAGTGCCGTGGGCAGATGAGGCTGAGCAACAGCATTCAAGGCTAGGCCCTTCTGCCTGCCAGCTATCTGCAGACGTTCGCATTTCAAGAGCAGGACTGCCGGAGGCTACCGGCACAGAACCCAAGAGATACGTTTGAAGTTTGAGGTGGCAAGACAAGCAAGCAGCCCCAGTCTCTGTGCCTCTGTGCGAGCAGTGCCGTGGGCAGATGAGGCTGAGCAACATCTTTCCCCGCTAGCCCCTTCTGCCTGCCAGCTATCTGCAGACGTTCGCATTTTCGGAGCAGGGCTGCCGGAGGCTCCCGGCACAGACCCCATAAGCTACGTTTGAAGTTTGAGGTGGCAAGACAAGCAAGCAGCCCCAGTCTCTGTGCCTCTGTGCGAGCAGTGCCGTGGGCAGATGAGGCTGAGCAACAGCTTTCCAGGCTAGCCCCTTCTGCCTGCCAGCTATCTGCAGACGTTGGCATTTTCAGAGCAGGGCTGCCGGAGGCTCCCGGCACAGACCCCATAAGTTACGTTTGAAGTTTGAGATGGCAAGAGAAGCAAGAAGCCCCAGTCTCTGTGCCTCTGTGCGAGCAGTGCCGTGGGCAGATGAGGCTGAGCAACAGCTTTCCAGGCTAGCCCCTTCTGCCTGCCAGCTATCTGCAGACGTTCGCATTTTCGGAGCAGGGCTGCCGGAGGCTCCCGGCACGGACCCCATAACCTACGTTTGAAGTTTGAGGTGGCAAGACAAGCAAGCAGCCCCAGTCTCTGTGCCTCTGTGCGAGCAGTGCCGTGGGCAGATGAGGCTGAGCAACAGCTTTCCAGGCTAGCCCCTTCTGCCTGCCAGCTATCTGCAGACGTTGGCATTTTTGGAACAAGGCTGCCTCACGCTCCCGGCACAGAACCCATAAGCTATGTTTGAAGTTTGAGGTGGCAAGAGAAGCAAGCAGCCCCAGTCTCTGTGCCTCTGTGCGAGCAGTGCCGTGGGCAGATGAGGCTGAGCAACAGCTTTCCAGGCTAGCCTCTTCTGCCTGCAAGCTATCTGCAGACGTTCGCATTTTCAGAGCAGGGCTGCCGCAGGCTCCCGGCAAAAAAACCCATAAGCTACGTTTGAAGTTTGAGGTGGCAAGACAAGCAAGCAGCCCCAGTCTCTGTGCCTCTGTGCGAGCAGTGCCGTGGGCAGATGAGGCTGAGCAACAGCTTTCCAGGCTAGCCCCTTCTGCCTGCCAGCTATCTGCAGACGTTCGCATTTTCGGAGCAGGGCTGCCGCAGGCTCCCGGCACGGACCCCATAACATACGTTTGAAGTTTGAGGTGGCAAGACAAGCAAGCAGCCCCAGTCTCTGTGCCTCTGTGCGAGCAGTGCCGTGGGCAGATGAGGCTGAGCAACAGCATTCCAGGCTAGCCCCTTCTGCCTGCCAGCTATCTGCAGACGTTGGCATTTTTGGAACAAGGCTGCCGCAGGGTCCCGGCACAGAACCCATAAGCTACGTTTGAAGTTTGAGGTGGCAAGACAAGCAAGCAGCCCCAGTCTCTGTGCCTCTGTGCGAGCACTGCCGTGGGCAGATGAGGCTGAGCAACAGCTTTCCAGGCTAGCCCCTTCTGCCTGCCAGCTATCTGCAGACGTTCGCATTTTCAGAGCAGGGCTGCCGCATGTTCCCAGCAAAAAAACCCATAAGCTACGTTTGAAGTTTGAGGTGGCAAGACAAGCAAGCAGCCCCAGTCTCTGTGCCTCTGTGCGAGCACTGCCATGGGCAGATGAGGCTGAGCAACAGCTTTCCAGGCTAGCCGCTTCTGCCTGCCAGCTATCTGCAGACGTTCGCATTTTCAGAGCAGGGCTGCCGCAGGCTCCCGGCACAGACCCCATAAGCTACGTTTGAAGTTTGAGGTGCAAAGACAAGCAAGCAGCCCCATTCTCTGTGCCTCTATGCGAACAGTGCCATGGGCAGATGAGGCTGAGCAACAGCTTTCCAGGCTAGCCCCTTCTGGCTGCCAGCTATCTGCAGACGTTCGCATTTCAAGAGCAGGGCTGCGAAAGGAGCCTAGCAGGTGCACCATCTTTCCCAGGCTACGTTTGAAGTTTGAGGTGGCAAGACAAGCAAGGAGCCCCATTCTCTGTGCGAGCAGTGCCATGGGCAGATGAGGCTGAGCAACAGGTTTCCAGGCTAGCCCCTTCTGGCTGCCAGCTATCTGCAGACGTTCGCACTTTCGGAGCAGGGCTGTGATAGGAGCCTGGCAGTGACACCACCATTCCCAGCATGCATTTGAAGTTTCAAGTGGCAAGATAAGCAAGCAGCCCCATTCTCTGTGCCTCTATGCGAGCAGTGCCATGGGCAGATGTGGCTGAGCAACAGCTTTCCAGGTTAGCCCCTTCTGGCTGCCAGCTATCTGCCGACGTTCGCATTTCAAGAGCAGGGCTGCGAAAGGAGCCTAGCAGGTACACCATCTTTCCCAGGCTACGTTTGAAGTTTGAGGTGGCAAGACAAGCAAGGAGCCCCATTCTCTGTGCCTCTGTGCGAGCAGGGCCGTGGGCAGATGAGGCTGAGCAACAGCTTTCCAGGCTAGCCCCTTCTGCCTGGCAGCTATCTGCAGACGTTCGTATTTTCAGAGCAAGGCTGCCGCAGGCTCCTGCACAGACACCAAGAGCTACTTTTGAAATTTGAGGTGGCAAGACAAGCAAGCAGCCCCATTCTCTGTGCCTCTCTGCGAGCACTGCCATGGGCAGATGAGGCTGAGCAACAGCTTTCCAGGCTAGCCACTTCTGGCTGCCAGCTATCTGCCGACGTTCGCATTTCAAGAGCAGGGCTGCGAAAGGAGCCTAGCAGGTACACCATCTTTCCCAGGCTACGTTTGAAGTTTGATGTGGCAAGACAAGCAAGGAGCCCCATTCTCTGTGCGAGCAGTGCCATGGGCAGATGAGGCTGAGCAACAGGTTTCCAGGCTAGCACCTTCTGGCTGCCAGCTATCTGCAGACGTTCGCACTTTCGGAGCAGGGCTGCGAAAGGAGCCTGGCTGGGACACGAACTTTCCCAGGCTACGTTTGAAGTTTGAGGTGGCAAGACAAGCAAGCAGCCCCAGTCTCTGTGCCTCTGTGCGAGCACTGCCATGGGCAGATGAGGCTTAGCAACAGCTTTCCAGGCTAGCCCCTTCTGCCTGCCAGCTATCTGCAGACGTTCGCACTTTCGGAGCAGGGCTGTGATAGGAGCCTGGCAGCGACACCACCTTTCCCAGCATGCATTTGAAGTTTCAAGTGGCAAGACAAGCAAGCAGCCCCAGTCTCTGTGCCTCTGTGCGAGCAGTGCCGTGGGCAGATGAGGCTGAGCAACAGCTTTCCAGGCTAGCCCCTTCTGCCTGCCAGCTATCTGCAGACGTTCGCATTTTCCGAGCAGGGCTGCCGGAGGCTCCCGGCACGGACCCCATAACCTACGTTTGAAGTTTGAGGTGGCAAGACAAGCAAGCAGCCCCAGTCTCTGTGCCTCTGTGCGAGCAGTGCCGTGGGCAGATGAGGCTGAGCAACAGCATTCCAGGCTAGCCCCTTCTGCCTGCCAGCTATCTGCAGACATTGGCATTTTTGGAACAAGGCTGCCGCAGGCTCCTGGCACAGAACCCATAAGCTACGTTTGAAGTTTGAGGTGGCAAGACAAGCAAGCAGCCCCAGTCTCTGTGCCTCTGTGCGAGCAGTGCCGTGGGCAGATGAGGCTGAGCAACAGCTTTCCCGGCTAGCCCCTTCTGCCTGCCAGCTATCTGCAGACGTTCGCGTTTTCGGAGCAGGGCTGCCTCAGGCTCCCGGCACGGACCCCAAGAGCTACGTTTGAAGTTGGAGGTGGCAAGACAAGCAAGCAGCCCCAGTCTCTGTGCCTCTGTGCGAGCAGTGCCGTGGGCAGATGAGGCTGAGCAACAGCTTTCCAGGCTAGCCCCTTCTGCCTGCCAGCTATCTGCAGACGTTGGCATTTTCGGAGCAGTGCTGCCGTAGGCTTCCGTCACAGAACCCATAGATACGTTTGAAGTTTGAGGTGGCAAGACAAGTAAGCAGCCCCAGTCTCTGTGCCTCTGTGCGAGCAGTGCCGTGGGCAGATGAGGCTGAGCAACAGCTTTCCAGGCTAGCCCCTTCTGCCTGCCAGCTATCTGCAGACGTTGGCATATTCGGAGCAGGGCTGCCGGAGGATCCCGGCACGGACCCCATAAGATACGTTTGAAGTTTGAGGTGGCAAGACAAGCAAGCAGCCCCATTCTCTGTGCCTCTGTGCGAGCAGTGCCGTGGGCAGATGAGGCTGAGCAACAGCTTTCCAGGCTAACCCCTTCTGCCTGCCAGCTATCTGCAGACGTTCGCATTTTCGGAGCAGGGCTGCCGGAGGCTCCCAGCATGGACCCCATAACCTACGTTTGAAGTTTGAGGTGGCAAGACAAGCAAGCAGCCCCAGTCTCTGTGCCTCTGTGCGAGCACTGCCGTGGGCAGATGAGGCTGAGCAACAGCATTCCAGGCTAGCCCCTTCTGCCTGCCAGCTATCTGCAGACGTTGGCATTTTTGGAACAAGGCTGCGGGAGGCTCCCGGCACAGAACCCATAAGCTACGTTTGAAGTTTGAGGTGGCAAGACAAGCAAGCAGCCCCATTCTCTGTGCCTCTCTGCGAGCACTGCCATGGGCAGATGAGGCTGAGCAACAGCTTTCCAGGCTAGCCACTTCTGGCTGCCAGCTATCTGCCGACGTTCGCATTTCAAGAGCAGGGCTGCGAAAGGAGCCTAGCAGGTACACCATCTTTCCCAGGCTACGTTTGAAGTTTGATGTGGCAAGACAAGCAAGGAGCCCCATTCTCTGTGCGAGCAGTGCCATGGGCAGATGAGGCTGAGCAACAGGTTTCCAGGCTAGCACCTTCTGGCTGCCAGCTATCTGCAGACGTTCGCACTTTCGGAGCAGGGCTGCGAAAGGAGCCTGGCTGGGACACCAACTTTCCCAGGCTACGTTTGAAGTTTGAGGTGGCAAGACAAGCAAGCAGCCCCAGTCTCTGTGCCTCTGTGCGAGCACTGCCATGGGCAGATGAGGCTTAGCAACAGCTTTCCAGGCTAGCCCCTTCTGGCTGCCAGCTATCTGCAGACGTTCGCACTTTCGGAGCAGGGCTGTGATAGGAGCCTGGCAGGGACACCACCTTTCCCAGCATGCATTTGAAGTTTCAAGTGGCAAGACAAGCAAGCAGCCCCATTCTCTGTGCCTCTGTGCGAGCAGTGCCATGGGCAGATGAGGCTGAGCAACAGCTTTCCAGGCTAGCCCCTTCTGCCTGCCAGCTATCTGCAGACGTTCGCATTTTCCGAGCAGGGCTGCCGGAGGCTCCCGGCACGGACCCCATAACTTACCTTTGAAGTTTGAGGTGGCAAGACAAGCAAGCAGCCCCAGTCTCTGTGCCTCTGTGCGAGCAGTGCCGTGGGCAGATGAGGCTGAGCAACAGCATTCCAGGCTAGCCCCTTCTGCCTGCCAGCTATCTGCAGACGTTGGCATTTTTGGAACAAGGCTGCCGGAGGCTCCCGGCATAGAACCCATAATCTACGTTTTAAGTTTGAGGTGGCAAGACAAGCAAGCAGCCCCAGTCTCTGTGCCTCTGTGCGAGCAGTGCCGTGGGCAGATGAGGCTGAGCAACAGCTTTCCAGGCTAGCCCCTTCTGCCTGCCAGCTATCTGCAGACGTTCGCATTTTCGGAGCAGGGCTGCCGCAGGCTCCCGGCACAGAACCCATAAGCTACGTTTGAATTTTGAGGTGGCAAGACAAGCAAGCAGACCCAGTCACTGTGCCTCTGTGCGAGCAGTGCCGTGGGCAGATGAGGCTGAGCAACAGCTTTCCAGGCTAGCCCCTTCTGCCTGCCAACTATCTGCAGACGTTGGCATTTTCGGAGCAGGGCTGCCTCACGCTCCCGGCACAGAACCCAAGAGATAGGTTTGAAGTTTGAGGTGGCAAAACAAGCAAGCAGCCCCAGTCTCTGTGCCTCTGTGCGAGCAGTGCCGTGGGCAGATGAGGCTGAGCAACAGCATTCAAGGCTAGGCCCTTCTGCCTGCCAGCTATCTGCAGACGTTCGCATTTCAAGAGCAGGACTGCCGGAGGCTACCGGCACAGAACCCAAGAGATACGTTTGAAGTTTGAGGTGGCAAGACAAGCAAGCAGCCCCAGTCTCTGTGCCTCTGTGCGAGCAGTGCCGTGGGCAGATGAGGCTGAGCAACAGCTTTCCCGGCTAGCCCCTTCTGCCTGCCAGCTATCTGCAGACGTTCGCGTTTTCGGAGCAGGGCTGCCTCAGGCTCCCGGCACGGACCCCAAGAGCTACGTTTGAAGTTGGAGGTGGCAAGACAAGCAAGCAGCCCCAGTCTCTGTGCCTCTGTGCGAGCAGTGCCGTGGGCAGATGAGGCTGAGCAACAGCTTTCCAGGCTAGCCCCTTCTGCCTGCCAGCTATCTGCAGACGTTGGCATTTTCGGAGCAGTGCTGCCGTAGGCTTCCGTCACAGAACCCATAGATACGTTTGAAGTTTGAGGTGGCAAGACAAGCAAGCAGCCCCAGTCTCTGTGCCTCTGTGCGAGCAGTGCCGTGGGCAGATGAGGCTGAGCAACAGCTTTCCAGGCTAGCCCCTTCTGCCTGCCAGCTATCTGCAGACGTTGGCATATTCGGAGCAGGGCTGCCGGAGGATCCCGGCACGGACCCCATAAGATACGTTTGAAGTTTGAGGTGGCAAGACAAGCAAGCAGCCCCATTCTCTGTGCCTCTGTGCGAGCAGTGCCGTGGGCAGATGAGGCTGAGCAACAGCTTTCCAGGCTAACCCCTTCTGCCTGCCAGCTATCTGCAGACGTTCGCATTTTCGGAGCAGGGCTGCCGGAGGCTCCCGGCACGGACCCCAAGAGCTACGTTTGAAGTTTGAGGTGGCAAGACAAGCAAGCAGCCCCAGTCTCTGTGCCTTTGTGCGAGCACTGCCGTGGGCAGATGAGGCTGAGCAACAGCATTCCAGGCTAGCCCCTTCTGCCTGCCAGCTATCTGCAGACGTTGGCATTTTTGGAACAAGGCTGCCGGAGGCTCCCGGCACAGAACCCATAAGCTACGTTTGAAGTTTGAGGTGGCAAGACAAGCAAGCAGCCCCATTCTCTGTGCCTCTCTGCGAGCACTGCCATGGGCAGATGAGGCTGAGCAACAGGTTTCCAGGCTAGCCACTTCTGGCTGCCAGCTATCTGCCGACGTTCGCATTTCAAGAGCAGGGCTGCGAAAGGAGCCTAGCAGGTACACCATCTTTCCCAGGCTACGTTTGAAGTTTGATGTGGCAAGACAAGCAAGGAGCCCCATTCTCTGTGCGAGCAGTGCCATGCGCAGATGAGGCTGAGCAACAGGTTTCCAGGCTAGCACCTTCTGGCTGCCAGCTATCTGCAGACGTTCGCACTTTCGGAGCAGGGCTGCGAAAGGAGCCTGGCTGGGACACCAACTTTCCCAGGCTACGTTTGAAGTTTGAGGTGGCAAGACAAGCAAGCAGCCCCAGTCTCTGTGCCTCTGTGCGAGCACTGCCATGGGCAGATGAGGCTTAGCAACAGCTTTCCAGGCTAGCCCCTTCTGGCTGCCAGCTATCTGCAGACGTTCGCACTTTCGGAGCAGGGCTGTGATAGGAGCCTGGCAGGGACACCACCTTTCCCAGCATGCATTTGAAGTTTCAAGTGGCAAGACAAGCAAGCAGCCCCATTCTCTGTGCCTCTGTGCGAGCAGTGCCGTGGGCAGATGAGGCTGAGCAACAGCTTTCCAGGCTAGCCCCTTCTGCCTGCCAGCTATCTGCAGACGTTCGCATTTTCCGAGCAGGGCTGCCGGAGGCTCCCGGCACGGACCCCATAACTTACCTTTGAAGTTTGAGGTGGCAAGACAAGCAAGCAGCCCCAGTCTCTGTGCCTCTGTGCGAGCAGTGCCGTGGGCAGATGAGGCTGAGCAACAGCATTCCAGGCTAGCCCCTTCTGCCTGCCAGCTATCTGCAGACGTTGGCATTTTTGGAACAAGGCTGCCGGAGGCTCCCGGCATAGAACCCATAATCTACGTTTTAAGTTTGAGGTGGCAAGACAAGCAAGCAGCCCCAGTCTCTGTGCCTCTGTGCGAGCAGTGCCGTGGGCAGATGAGGCTGAGCAACAGCTTTCCAGGCTAGCCCCTTCTGCCTGCCAGCTATCTGCAGACGTTCGCATTTTCGGAGCAGGGCTGCCGCAGGCTCCCGGCACAGAACCCATAAGCTACGTTTGAATTTTGAGGTGGCAAGACAAGCAAGCAGACCCAGTCACTGTGCCTCTGTGCGAGCAGTGCCATGGGCAGATGAGGCTGAGCAACAGCTTTCCAGGCTAGCCCCTTCTGCCTGCCAACTATCTGCAGACGTTGGCATTTTCGGAGCAGGGCTGCCTCACGCTCCCGGCACAGAACCCAAGAGATAGGTTTGAAGTTTGAGGTGGCAAAACAAGCAAGCAGCCCCAGTCTCTGTGCCTCTGTGCGAGCAGTGCCGTGGGCAGATGAGGCTGAGCAACAGCATTCAAGGCTAGGCCCTTCTGCCTGCCAGCTATCTGCAGACGTTCGCATTTCAAGAGCAGGACTGCCGGAGGCTACCGGCACAGAACCCAAGAGATACGTTTGAAGTTTGAGGTGGCAAGACAAGCAAGCAGCCCCAGTCTCTGTGCCTCTGTGCGAGCAGTGCCGTGGGCAGATGAGGCTGAGCAACAGCTTTCCCCGCTAGCCCCTTCTGCCTGCCAGCTATCTGCAGACGTTCGCATTTTCGGAGCAGGGCTGCCGGAGGCTCCCGGCACAGACCCCATAAGCTACGTTTGAAGTTTGAGGTGGCAAGACAAGCAAGCAGCCCCAGTCTCTGTGCCTCTGTGCGAGCAGTGCCGTGGGCAGATGAGGCTGAGCAACAGCTTTCCAGGCTAGCCCCTTCTGCCTGCCAGCTATCTGCAGACGTTGGCATTTTCAGAGCAGGGCTGCCGGAGGCTCCCGGCACAGACCCCATAAGTTACGTTTGAAGTTTGAGGTGGCAAGAGAAGCAAGAAGCCCCAGTCTCTGTGCCTCTGTGCGAGCAGTGCCGTGGGCAGATGAGGCTGAGCAACAGCTTTCCAGGCTAGCCCCTTCTGCCTGCCAGCTATCTGCAGACGTTCGCATTTTCGGAGCAGGGCTGCCGGAGGCTCCCGGCACGGACCCCATAACCTACGTTTGAAGTTTGAGGTGGCAAGACAAGCAAGCAGCCCCAGTCTCTGTGCCTCTGTGCGAGCAGTGCCGTGGGCAGATGAGGCTGAGCAACAGCTTTCCAGGCTAGCCCCTTCTGCCTGCCAGCTATCTGCAGACGTTGGCATTTTTGGAACAAGGCTGCCTCACGCTCCCGGCACAGAACCCATAAGCTATGTTTGAAGTTTGAGGTGGCAAGAGAAGCAAGCAGCCCCAGTCTCTGTGCCTCTGTGCGAGCAGTGCCGTGGGCAGATGAGGCTGAGCAACAGCTTTCCAGGCTAGCCTCTTCTGCCTGCAAGCTATCTGCAGACGTTCGCATTTTCAGAGCAGGGCTGCCGCAGGCTCCCGGCAAAAAAACCCATAAGCTACGTTTGAAGTTTGAGGTGGCAAGACAAGCAAGCAGCCCCAGTCTCTGTGCCTCTGTGCGAGCAGTGCCGTGGGCAGATGAGGCTGAGCAACAGCTTTCCAGGCTAGCCCCTTCTGCCTGCCAGCTATCTGCAGACGTTCGCATTTTCGGAGCAGGGCTGCCGCAGGCTCCCGGCACGGACCCCATAACATACGTTTGAAGTTTGAGGTGGCAAGACAAGCAAGCAGCCCCAGTCTCTGTGCCTCTGTGCGAGCAGTGCCGTGGGCAGATGAGGCTGAGCAACAGCATTCCAGGCTAGCCCCTTCTGCCTGCCAGCTATCTGCAGACGTTGGCATTTTTGGAACAAGGCTGCCGCAGGGTCCCGGCACAGAACCCATAAGCTACGTTTGAAGTTTGAGGTGGCAAGACAAGCAAGCAGCCCCAGTCTCTGTGCCTCTGTGCGAGCAGTGCCGTGGGCAGATGAGGCTGAGCAACAGCTTTCCAGGCTAGCCCCTTCTGCCTGCCAGCTATCTGCAGACGTTCGCATTTTCAGAGCAGGGCTGCCGCATGTTCCCAGCAAAAAAACCCATAAGCTACGTTTGAAGTTTGAGGTGGCAAGACAAGCAAGCAGCCCCAGTCTCTGTGCCTCTGTGCGAGCACTGCCATGGGCAGATGAGGCTGAGCAACAGCTTTCCAGGCTAGCCCCTTCTGCCTGCCAGCTATCTGCAGACGTTGGCATATTCGGAGCAGGGCTGCCGGAGGATCCCGGCACGGACCCCATAAGATACGTTTGAAGTTTGAGGTGGCAAGACAAGCAAGCAGCCCCATTCTCTGTGCCTCTGTGCGAGCAGTGCCGTGGGCAGATGAGGCTGAGCAACAGCTTTCCAGGCTAACCCCTTCTGCCTGCCAGCTATCTGCAGACGTTCGCATTTTCGGAGCAGGGCTGCCGGAGGCTCCCGGCACGGACCCCAAGAGCTACGTTTGAAGTTTGAGGTGGCAAGACAAGCAAGCAGCCCCAGTCTCTGTGCCTTTGTGCGAGCACTGCCGTGGGCAGATGAGGCTGAGCAACAGCATTCCAGGCTAGCCCCTTCTGCCTGCCAGCTATCTGCAGACGTTGGCATTTTTGGAACAAGGCTGCCGGAGGCTCCCGGCACAGAACCCATAAGCTACGTTTGAAGTTTGAGGTGGCAAGACAAGCAAGCAGCCCCATTCTCTGTGCCTCTCTGCGAGCACTGCCATGGGCAGATGAGGCTGAGCAACAGGTTTCCAGGCTAGCCACTTCTGGCTGCCAGCTATCTGCCGACGTTCGCATTTCAAGAGCAGGGCTGCGAAAGGAGCCTAGCAGGTACACCATCTTTCCCAGGCTACGTTTGAAGTTTGATGTGGCAAGACAAGCAAGGAGCCCCATTCTCTGTGCGAGCAGTGCCATGCGCAGATGAGGCTGAGCAACAGGTTTCCAGGCTAGCACCTTCTGGCTGCCAGCTATCTGCAGACGTTCGCACTTTCGGAGCAGGGCTGCGAAAGGAGCCTGGCTGGGACACCAACTTTCCCAGGCTACGTTTGAAGTTTGAGGTGGCAAGACAAGCAAGCAGCCCCAGTCTCTGTGCCTCTGTGCGAGCACTGCCATGGGCAGATGAGGCTTAGCAACAGCTTTCCAGGCTAGCCCCTTCTGGCTGCCAGCTATCTGCAGACGTTCGCACTTTCGGAGCAGGGCTGTGATAGGAGCCTGGCAGGGACACCACCTTTCCCAGCATGCATTTGAAGTTTCAAGTGGCAAGACAAGCAAGCAGCCCCATTCTCTGTGCCTCTGTGCGAGCAGTGCCGTGGGCAGATGAGGCTGAGCAACAGCTTTCCAGGCTAGCCCCTTCTGCCTGCCAGCTATCTGCAGACGTTCGCATTTTCCGAGCAGGGCTGCCGGAGGCTCCCGGCACGGACCCCATAACTTACCTTTGAAGTTTGAGGTGGCAAGACAAGCAAGCAGCCCCAGTCTCTGTGCCTCTGTGCGAGCAGTGCCGTGGGCAGATGAGGCTGAGCAACAGCATTCCAGGCTAGCCCCTTCTGCCTGCCAGCTATCTGCAGACGTTGGCATTTTTGGAACAAGGCTGCCGGAGGCTCCCGGCATAGAACCCATAATCTACGTTTTAAGTTTGAGGTGGCAAGACAAGCAAGCAGCCCCAGTCTCTGTGCCTCTGTGCGAGCAGTGCCGTGGGCAGATGAGGCTGAGCAACAGCTTTCCAGGCTAGCCCCTTCTGCCTGCCAGCTATCTGCAGACGTTCGCATTTTCGGAGCAGGGCTGCCGCAGGCTCCCGGCACAGAACCCATAAGCTACGTTTGAATTTTGAGGTGGCAAGACAAGCAAGCAGACCCAGTCACTGTGCCTCTGTGCGAGCAGTGCCATGGGCAGATGAGGCTGAGCAACAGCTTTCCAGGCTAGCCCCTTCTGCCTGCCAACTATCTGCAGACGTTGGCATTTTCGGAGCAGGGCTGCCTCACGCTCCCGGCACAGAACCCAAGAGATAGGTTTGAAGTTTGAGGTGGCAAAACAAGCAAGCAGCCCCAGTCTCTGTGCCTCTGTGCGAGCAGTGCCGTGGGCAGATGAGGCTGAGCAACAGCATTCAAGGCTAGGCCCTTCTGCCTGCCAGCTATCTGCAGACGTTCGCATTTCAAGAGCAGGACTGCCGGAGGCTACCGGCACAGAACCCAAGAGATACGTTTGAAGTTTGAGGTGGCAAGACAAGCAAGCAGCCCCAGTCTCTGTGCCTCTGTGCGAGCAGTGCCGTGGGCAGATGAGGCTGAGCAACAGCTTTCCAGGCTAGCCCCTTCTGCCTGCCAGCTATCTGCAGACGTTCGCATTTTCGGAGCAGGGCTGCCGGAGGCTCCCGGCACAGACCCCATAAGCTACGTTTGAAGTTTGAGGTGGCAAGACAAGCAAGCAGCCCCCGTCTCTGTGCCTCTGTGCGAGCAGTGCCGTGGGCAGATGAGGCTGAGCAACAGCTTTCCAGGCTAGCCCCTTCTGCCTGCCAGCTATCTGCAGACGTTGGCATTTTCAGAGCAGGGCTGCCGGAGGCTCCCGGCACAGACCCCATAAGTTACGTTTGAAGTTTGAGGTGGCAAGAGAAGCAAGAAGCCCCAGTCTCTGTGCCTCTGTGCGAGCAGTGCCGTGGGCAGATGAGGCTGAGCAACAGCTTTCCAGGCTAGCCCCTTCTGCCTGCCAGCTATCTGCAGACGTTCGCATTTTCGGAGCAGGGCTGCCGGAGGCTCCCGGCACGGACCCCATAACCTACGTTTGAAGTTTGAGGTGGCAAGACAAGCAAGCAGCCCCAGTCTCTGTGCCTCTGTGCGAGCAGTGCCGTGGGCAGATGAGGCTGAGCAACAGCTTTCCAGGCTAGCCCCTTCTGCCTGCCAGCTATCTGCAGACGTTGGCATTTTTGGAACAAGGCTGCCTCACGCTCCCGGCACAGAACCCATAAGCTATGTTTGAAGTTTGAGGTGGCAAGAGAAGCAAGCAGCCCCAGTCTCTGTGCCTCTGTGCGAGCAGTGCCGTGGGCAGATGAGGCTGAGCAACAGCTTTCCAGGCTAGCCTCTTCTGCCTGCAAGCTATCTGCAGACGTTCGCATTTTCAGAGCAGGGCTGCCGCAGGCTCCCGGCAAAAAAACCCATAAGCTACGTTTGAAGTTTGAGGTGGCAAGACAAGCAAGCAGCCCCAGTCTCTGTGCCTCTGTGCGAGCAGTGCCGTGGGCAGATGAGGCTGAGCAACAGCTTTCCAGGCTAGCCCCTTCTGCCTGCCAGCTATCTGCAGACGTTCGCATTTTCGGAGCAGGGCTGCCGCAGGTTCCCGGCACGGACCCCATAACATACGTTTGAAGTTTGAGGTGGCAAGACAAGCAAGCAGCCCCAGTCTCTGTGCCTCTGTGCGAGCAGTGCCGTGGGCAGATGAGGCTGAGCAACAGCATTCCAGGCTAGCCCCTTCTGCCTGCCAGCTATCTGCAGACGTTGGCATTTTTGGAACAAGGCTGCCGCAGGGTCCCGGCACAGAACCCATAAGCTACGTTTGAAGTTTGAGGTGGCAAGACAAGCAAGCAGCCCCAGTCTCTGTGCCTCTGTGCGAGCACTGCCGTGGGCAGATGAGGCTGAGCAACAGCTTTCCAGGCTAGCCCCTTCTGCCTGCCAGCTATCTGCAGACGTTCGCATTTTCAGAGCAGGGCTGCCGCATGTTCCCAGCAAAAAAACCCATAAGCTACGTTTGAAGTTTGAGGTGGCAAGACAAGCAAGCAGCCCCAGTCTCTGTGCCTCTGTGCGAGCACTGCCATGGGCAGATGAGGCTGAGCAACAGCTTTCCAGGCTAGCCCCTTCTGCCTGCCAGCTATCTGCAGACGTTCGCATTTTCAGAGCAGGGCTGCCGCAGGCTCCCGGCACAGACCCCATAAGCTACGTTTGAAGTTTGAGGTGCAAAGACAAGCAAGCAGCCCCAGTCACTGTGCCTCTGTGCGAGCAGTGCCATGGGCAGATGAGGCTGAGCAACAGCTTTCCAGGCTAGCCCCTTCTGGCTGCCAGCTATCTGCAGACGTTCGCATTTCAAGAGCAGGGCTGCGAAAGGAGCCTAGCAGGTGCACCATCTTTCCCAGGCTACGTTTGAAGTTTGAGGTGGCAAGACAAGCAAGGAGCCCCATTCTCTGTGCGAGCAGTGCCATGGGCAGATGAGGCTGAGCAACAGGTTTCCAGGCTAGCCCCTTCTGGCTGCCAGCTATCTGCAGACGTTCGCACTTTCGGAGCAGGGCTGTGATAGGAGCCTGGCAGTGACACCACCATTCCCAGCATGCATTTGAAGTTTCAAGTGGCAAGATAAGCAAGCAGCCCCATTCTCTGTGCCTCTATGCGAGCAGTGCCATGGGCAGATGTGGCTGAGCAACAGCTTTCCAGGTTAGCCCCTTCTGGCTGCCAGCTATCTGCCGACGTTCGCATTTCAAGAGCAGGGCTGCGAAAGGAGCCTAGCAGGTACACCATCTTTCCCAGGCTACTTTTGAAGTTTGAGGTGGCAAGACAAGCAAGGAGCCCCATTCTCTGTGCCTCTGTGCGAGCAGGGCCGTGGGCAGATGAGGCTGAGCAACAGCTTTCCAGGCTAGCCCCTTCTGCCTGGCAGCTATCTGCAGACGTTCGTATTTTCAGAGCAAGGCTGCCGCAGGCTCCTGCACAGACACCAAGAGCTACTTTTGAAATTTGAGGTGGCAAGACAAGCAAGCAGCCCCATTCTCTGTGCCTCTCTGCGAGCACTGCCATGGGCAGATGAGGCTGAGCAACAGCTTTCCAGGCTAGCCACTTCTGGCTGCCAGCTATCTGCCGACGTTCGCATTTCAAGAGCAGGGCTGCGAAAGGAGCCTAGCAGGTACACCATCTTTCCCAGGCTACGTTTGAAGTTTGATGTGGCAAGACAAGCAAGGAGCCCCATTCTCTGTGCGAGCAGTGCCATGGGCAGATGAGGCTGAGCAACAGGTTTCCAGGCTAGCACCTTCTGGCTGCCAGCTATCTGCAGACGTTCGCACTTTCGGAGCAGGGCTGCGAAAGGAGCCTGGCTGGGACACGAACTTTCCCAGGCTACGTTTGAAGTTTGAGGTGGCAAGACAAGCAAGCAGCCCCAGTCTCTGTGCCTCTGTGCGAGCACTGCCATGGGCAGATGAGGCTTAGCAACAGCTTTCCAGGCTAGCCCCTTCTGCCTGCCAGCTATCTGCAGACGTTCGCACTTTCGGAGCAGGGCTGTGATAGGAGCCTGGCAGCGACACCACCTTTCCCAGCATGCATTTGAAGTTTCAAGTGGCAAGACAAGCAAGCAGCCCCAGTCTCTGTGCCTCTGTGCGAGCAGTGCCGTGGGCAGATGAGGCTGAGCAACAGCTTTCCAGGCTAGCCCCTTCTGCCTGCCAGCTATCTGCAGACGTTCGCATTTTCCGAGCAGGGCTGCCGGAGGCTCCCGGCACGGACCCCATAACCTACGTTTGAAGTTTGAGGTGGCAAGACAAGCAAGCAGCCCCAGTCTCTGTGCCTCTGTGCGAGCAGTGCCGTGGGCAGATGAGGCTGAGCAACAGCATTCCAGGCTAGCCCCTTCTGCCTGCCAGCTATCTGCAGACGTTGGCATTTTTGGAACAAGGCTGCCGGAGGCTCCTGGCACAGAACCCATAAGCTACGTTTGAAGTTTGAGGTGGCAAGACAAGCAAGCAGCCCCAGTCTCTGTGCCTCTGTGCGAGCAGTGCCGTGGGCAGATGAGGCTGAGCAACAGCTTTCCAGGCTAGCCCCTTCTGCCTGCCAGCTATCTGCAGACGTTGGCATTTTCGGAGCAGGGCTGCCGTAGGCTTCCGTCACAGAACCCATAAGATACGTTGGAAGTTTGAGGTGGCAAGACAAGCAAGCAGCCCCAGTTTCTGTGCCTCTGTGCGAGCAGTGCCGTGGGCAGATGAGGCTGAGCAACAGCTTTCCAGGCTAGCCCCTTCTGCCTGCCAGCTATCTGCAGACGTTCGCATTTTCGGAGCAGGGCTGCCGCAGGCTCCCGGCACAGAACCCATAAGCTACGTTTGAAGTTTGAGGTGGCAAGACAAGCAAGCAGCCCCAGTCACTGTGCCTCTGTGCGAGCAGTGCCGTGGGCAGATGAGGCTGAGCAACAGCTTTCCAGGCTAGCCCCTTCTGCCTGCCAACTATCTGCAGACGTTGGCATTTTCGGAGCAGGGCTGCCTCACGCTCCCGGCACAGAACCCAAGAGATAGGTTTGAAGTTTGAGGTGGCAAAACAAGCAAGCAGCCCCAGTCTCTGTGCCTCTGTGCGAGCAGTGCCGTGGGCAGATGAGGCTGAGCAACAGCATTCAAGGCTAGGCCCTTCTGCCTGCCAGCTATCTGCAGACGTTCGCATTTCAAGAGCAGGACTGCCGGAGGCTACCGGCACGGACCCCAAGAGCTACGTTTGAAGTTTGAGGTGGCAAGACAAGCAAGCAGCCCCAGTCTCTGTGCCTCTGTGCGAGCAGTGCCGTGGGCAGATGAGGCTGAGCAACAGCTTTCCAGGCTAGCCCCTTCTGCCTGCCAACTATCTGCAGACGTTGGCATTTTCGGAGCAGGGCTGCCTCACGCTCCCGGCACAGAACCCAAGAGATAGGTTTGAAGTTTGAGGTGGCAAAACAAGCAAGCATCCCCAGTCTCTGTGCCTCTGTGCGAGCAGTGCCGTGGGCAGATGAGGCTGAGCAACAGCATTCAAGGCTAGGCCCTTCTGCCTGCCAGCTATCTGCAGACGTTCGCATTTCAAGAGCAGGACTGCCGTAGGCTACCGGCACGGACCGCAAGAGCTACGTTTGAAGTTTGAGGTGGCAAGACAAGCAAGCAGCCCCAGTCTCTGTGCCTCTGTGCGAGCAGTGCCGTGGGCAGATGAGGCTGAGCAACAGCTTTCCAGGCTAGCCCCTTCTGCCTGCCAGCTATCTGCAGACGTTCGCATTTTCAGAGCTGGGCTGCCGCAGGCTCCCGGCAAAAAAACCCATAAGCTACGTTTGAAGTTTGAGGTGGCAAGACAAGCAAGCAGCCCCAGTCTCTGTGCCTCTGTGCGAGCAGTGCCGTGGGCAGATGAGGCTGAGCAACAGCTTTCCAGGCTAGCCCCTTCTGCCTGCCAGCTATCTGCAGATGTTCGCATTTTCGGAGCAGGGCTGCCGGAGGCTCTCGGCACGGACCCCATAACCTACGTTTGAAGTTTGAGGTGGCAAGACAAGCAAGCAGCCCCAGTCTCTGTGCCTCTGTGCGAGCAGTGCCGTGGGCAGATGAGGCTGAGCAACAGCATTCCAGGCTAGCCCCTTCTGCCTGCCAGCTATCTGCAGACGTTGGCATTTTTGGAACAAGGCTGCCGCAGGGTCCCGGCACAGAACCCATAAGCTACGTTTGAAGTTTGAGGTGGCAAGACAAGCAAGCAGCCCCAGTCTCTGTGCCTCTGTGCGAGCAGTGCCGTGGGCAGATGAGGCTGAGCAACAGCTTTCCAGGCTAGCCCCTTCTGCCTGCCAGCTATCTGCAGATGTTCGCATTTTCGGAGCAGGGCTGCCGGAGGCTCCCGGCACAGAATCCATAAGGTACCTTTGAGTTTGAGGTGGCAAGACAAGCAAGCAGCCCCAGTCTCTGTGCCTCTGTGCGAGCAGTGCCGTGGGCAGATGAGGCTGAGCAACAGTTTTCCCGGCTAGCCCCTTCTGCCTGCCAGCTATCTGCAGACGTTCGCGTTTTCGGAGCAGGGCTGCCTCAGGCTCCCGGCACGGACCCCAAGAGCTACGTTTGAAGTTGGAGGTGGCAAGACAAGCAAGCAGCCCCAGTCTCTGTGCCTCTGTGCGAGCAGTGCCGTGGGCAGATGAGGCTGAGCAACAGCTTTCCAGGCTAGCCCCTTCTGCCTGCCAGCTATCTGCAGACGTTGGCATTTTCGGAGCAGTGCTGCCGTAGGCTTCCGTCACAGAACCCATAGATACGTTTGAAGTTTGAGGTGGCAAGACAAGCAAGCAGCCCCAGTCTCTGTGCCTCTGTGCGAGCAGTGCCGTGGGCAGATGAGGCTGAGCAACAGCTTTCCAGGCTAGCCCCTTCTGCCTGCCAGCTATCTGCAGACGTTGGCATATTCGGAGCAGGGCTGCCGGAGGATCCCGGCACGGACCCCATAAGATACGTTTGAAGTTTGAGGTGGCAAGACAAGCAAGCAGCCCCAGTCTCTGTGCCTCTGTGCGAGCAGTGCCGTGGGCAGATGAGGCTGAGCAACAGCTTTCCAGGCTAACCCCTTCTGCCTGCCAGCTATCTGCAGACGTTCGCATTTTCGGAGCAGGGCTGCCGGAGGCTCCCGGCATGGACCCCATAACCTACGTTTGAAGTTTGAGGTGGCAAGACAAGCAAGCAGCCCCAGTCTCTGTGCCTCTGTGCGAGCACTGCCGTGGGCAGATGAGGCTGAGCAACAGCATTCCAGGCTAGCCCCTTCTGCCTGCCAGCTATCTGCAGACGTTGGCATTTTTGGAACAAGGCTGCCGGAGGCTCCCGGCACAGAACCCATAAGCTACGTTTGAAGTTTGAGGTGGCAAGACAAGCAAGCAGCCCCATTCTCTGTGCCTCTCTGCGAGCACTGCCATGGGCAGATGAGGCTGAGCAACAGCTTTCCAGGCTAGCCACTTCTGGCTGCCAGCTATCTGCCGACGTTCGCATTTCAAGAGCAGGGCTGCGAAAGGAGCCTAGCAGGTACACCATCTTTCCCAGGCTACGTTTGAAGTTTGATGTGGCAAGACAAGCAAGGAGCCCCATTCTCTGTGCGAGCAGTGCCATGCGCAGATGAGGCTGAGCAACAGGTTTCCAGGCTAGCACCTTCTGGCTGCCAGCTATCTGCAGACGTTCGCACTTTCGGAGCAGGGCTGCGAAAGGAGCCTGGCTGGGACACCAACTTTCCCAGGCTACGTTTGAAGTTTGAGGTGGCAAGACAAGCAAGCAGCCCCAGTCTCTGTGCCTCTGTGCGAGCACTGCCATGGGCAGATGAGGCTTAGCAACAGCTTTCCAGGCTAGCCCCTTCTGGCTGCCAGCTATCTGCAGACGTTCGCACTTTCGGAGCAGGGCTGTGATAGGAGCCTGGCAGGGACACCACCTTTCCCAGCATGCATTTGAAGTTTCAAGTGGCAAGACAAGCAAGCAGCCCCATTCTCTGTGCCTCTGTGCGAGCAGTGCCGTGGGCAGATGAGGCTGAGCAACAGCTTTCCAGGCTAGCCCCTTCTGCCTGCCAGCTATCTGCAGACGTTCGCATTTTCCGAGCAGGGCTGCCGGAGGCTCCCGGCACGGACCCCATAACCTACCTTTGAAGTTTGAGGTGGCAAGACAAGCAAGCAGCCCCAGTCTCTGTGCCTCTGTGCGAGCAGTGCCGTGGGCAGATGAGGCTGAGCAACAGCATTCCAGGCTAGCCCCTTCTGCCTGCCAGCTATCTGCAGACGTTGGCATTTTTGGAACAAGGCTGACGGAGGCTCCCGGCACAGAACCCATAAGTTATGTTTGAAGTATGAGGTGGCAAAACAAGCAAGCAGCCCCAGTCTCTGTGCCTCTGTGCGAGCAGTGCCGTGGGCAGATGAGGCTGAGCAACAGCTTTCCAGGCTAGCCCCTTCTGCCTGCCAGCTATCTGCAGACGTTCGCATTTTCGGAGCAGGGCTGCCGGAGGCTCCCGGCACAGAACCCATAAGCTACGTTTGAAGTTTGAGGTGGCAAGACAAGCAAGCAGCCCCAGTCTCTGTGCCTCTGTGCGAGCAGTGCCGTGGGCAGATGAGGCTGAGCAACAGCTTTCCAGGCTAGCCCCTTCTGCCTGCCAGCTATCTGCAGACGTTTGCATTTTCGGAGCAGTGCTGCCGGAGGCTCCCGGCACGGACCCCAAGAGCTACGTTTGAAGTTTGAGGTGGCAAGACAAGCAAGCAGCCCCAGTCTCTGTGCCTCTGTGCGAGCAGTGCCGTGGGCAGATGAGGCTGAGCAACAGCTTTCCAGGCTAGCCCCTTCTGCCTGCCAGCTATCTGCAGACGTTGGCATTTTCGGAGCAGGGCTGCCGGAGGCTCCCGGCACAGAATCCATAAGGTACCTTTGAGTTTGAGGTGGCAAGACAAGCAAGCAGCCCCAGTCTCTGTGCCTCTGTGCGAGCAGTGCCGTGGGCAGATGAGGCTGAGCAACAGCTTTCCCGGCTAGCCCCTTCTGCCTGCCAGCTATCTGCAGACGTTCGCGTTTTCGGAGCAGGGCTGCCTCAGGCTCCCGGCACGGACCCCAAGAGCTACGTTTGAAGTTTGAGGTGGCAAGACAAGCAAGCAGCCCCAGTCTCTGTGCCTCTGTGCGAGCAGTGCCGTGGGCAGATGAGGCTGAGCAACAGCTTTCCAGGCTAGCCCCTTCTGCCTGCCAGCTATCTGCAGACGTTGGCATTTTCGGAGCAGTGCTGCCGTAGGCTTCCGTCACAGAACCCATAGATACGTTTGAAGTTTGAGGTGGCAAGACAAGCAAGCAGCCCCAGTCTCTGTGCCTCTGTGCGAGCAGTGCCGTGGGCAGATGAGGCTGAGCAACAGCTTTCCAGGCTAGCCCCTTCTGCCTGCCAGCTATCTGCAGACGTTGGCATATTCGGAGCAGGGCTGCCGGAGGATCCCGGCACGGACCCCATAAGATACGTTTGAAGTTTGAGGTGGCAAGACAAGCAAGCAGCCCCAGTCTCTGTGCCTCTGTGCGAGCAGTGCCGTGGGCAGATGAGGCTGAGCAACAGCTTTCCAGGCTAACCCCTTCTGCCTGCCAGCTATCTGCAGACGTTCGCATTTTCGGAGCAGGGCTGCCGGAGGCTCCCGGCATGGACCCCATAACCTACGTTTGAAGTTTGAGGTGGCAAGACAAGCAAGCAGCCCCAGTCTCTGTGCCTCTGTGCGAGCAGTGCCGTGGGCAGATGAGGCTGAGCAACAGCATTCCAGGCTAGCCCCTTCTGCCTGCCAGCTATCTGCAGACGTTGGCATTTTTGGAACAAGGCTGCCGGAGGCTCCCGGCACAGAACCCATAAGCTACGTTTGAAGTTTGAGGTGGCAAGACAAGCAAGCAGCCCCAGTCTCTGTGCCTCTCTGCGAGCACTGCCATGGGCAGATGAGGCTGAGCAACAGCTTTCCAGGCTAGCCACTTCTGGCTGCCAGCTATCTGCCGACGTTCGCATTTCAAGAGCAGGGCTGCGAAAGGAGCCTAGCAGGTACACCATCTTTCCCAGGCTACGTTTGAAGTTTGATGTGGCAAGACAAGCAAGGAGCCCCATTCTCTGTGCGAGCAGTGCCATGGGCAGATGAGGCTGAGCAACAGGTTTCCAGGCTAGCACCTTCTGGCTGCCAGCTATCTGCAGACGTTCGCACTTTCGGAGCAGGGCTGCGAAAGGAGCCTGGCTGGGACACCAACTTTCCCAGGCTACGTTTGAAGTTTGAGGTGGCAAGACAAGCAAGCAGCCCCAGTCTCTGTGCCTCTGTGCGAGCACTGCCATGGGCAGATGAGGCTTAGCAACAGCTTTCCAGGCGAGCCCCTTCTGGCTGCCAGCTATCTGCAGACGTTCGCACTTTCGGAGCAGGGCTGTGATAGGAGCCTGGCAGGGACACCACCTTTCCCAGCATGCATTTGAAGTTTCAAGTGGCAAGACAAGCAAGCAGCCCCATTCTCTGTGCCTCTGTGCGAGCAGTGCCGTGGGCAGATGAGGCTGAGCAACAGCTTTCCAGGCTAGCCCCTTCTGCCTGCCAGCTATCTGCAGACGTTCGCATTTTCCGAGCAGGGCTGCCGCAGGCTCCCGGCACGGACCCCATAACTTACCTTTGAAGTTTGAGGTGGCAAGACAAGCAAGCAGCCCCAGTCTCTGTGCCTCTGTGCGAGCAGTGCCGTGGGCAGATGAGGCTGAGCAACAGCATTCCAGGCTAGCCCCTTCTGCCTGCCAGCTATCTGCAGATGTTGGCATTTTTGGAACAAGGCTGCCGGAGGCTCCCGGCATAGAACCCATAATCTACGTTTTAAGTTTGAGGTGGCAAGACAAGCAAGCAGCCCCAGTCTCTGTGCCTCTGTGCGAGCAGTGCCGTGGGCAGATGAGGCTGAGCAACAGCTTTCCAGGCTAGCCCCTTCTGCCTGCCAGCTATCTGCAGACGTTCGCATTTTCGGAGCAGGGCTGCCGCAGGCTCCCGGCACAGAACCCATAAGCTACGTTTGAATTTTGAGGTGGCAAGACAAGCAAGCAGACCCAGTCACTGTGCCTCTGTGCGAGCAGTGCCGTGGGCAGATGAGGCTGAGCAACAGCTTTCCAGGCTAGCCCCTTCTGCCTGCCAACTATCTGCAGACGTTGGCATTTTCGGAGCAGGGCTGCCTCACGCTCCCGGCACAGAACCCAAGAGATAGGTTTGAAGTTTGAGGTGGCAAAACAAGCAAGCAGCCCCAGTCTCTGTGCCTCTGTGCGAGCAGTGCCGTGGGCAGATGAGGCTGAGCAACAGCATTCAAGGCTAGGCCCTTCTGCCTGCCAGCTATCTGCAGACGTTCGCATTTCAAGAGCAGGACTGCCGGAGGCTACCGGCACAGAACCCAAGAGATACGTTTGAAGTTTGAGGTGGCAAGACAAGCAAGCAGCCCCAGTCTCTGTGCCTCTGTGCGAGCAGTGCCGTGGGCAGATGAGGCTGAGCAACAGCTTTCCCGGCTAGCCCCTTCTGCCTGCCAGCTATCTGCAGACGTTCGCGTTTTCGGAGCAGGGCTGCCTCAGGCTCCCGGCACGGACCCCAAGAGCTACGTTTGAAGTTGGAGGTGGCAAGACAAGCAAGCAGCCCCAGTCTCTGTGCCTCTGTGCGAGCAGTGCCGTGGGCAGATGAGGCTGAGCAACAGCTTTCCAGGCTAGCCCCTTCTGCCTGCCAGCTATCTGCAGACGTTGGCATTTTCGGAGCAGTGCTGCCATAGGCTTCCGTCACAGAACCCATAGATACGTTTGAAGTTTGAGGTGGCAAGACAAGCAAGCAGCCCCAGTCTCTGTGCCTCTGTGCGAGCAGTGCCGTGGGCAGATGAGGCTGAGCAACAGCTTTCCAGGCTAGCCCCTTCTGCCTGCCAGCTATCTGCAGACGTTGGCATATTCGGAGCAGGGCTGCCGGAGGATCCCGGCACGGACCCCATAAGATACGTTTGAAGTTTGAGGTGGCAAGACAAGCAAGCAGCCCCATTCTCTGTGCCTCTGTGCGAGCAGTGCCGTGGGCAGATGAGGCTGAGCAACAGCTTTCCAGGCTAACCCCTTCTGCCTGCCAGCTATCTGCAGACGTTCGCATTTTCGGAGCAGGGCTGCCGGAGGCTCCCGGCATGGACCCCATAACCTACGTTTGAAGTTTGAGGTGGCAAGACAAGCAAGCAGCCCCAGTCTCTGTGCCTCTGTGCGAGCACTGCCGTGGGCAGATGAGGCTGAGCAACAGCATTCCAGGCTAGCCCCTTCTGCCTGCCAGCTATCTGCAGACGTTGGCATTTTTGGAACAAGGCTGCCGGAGGCTCCCGGCACAGAACCCATAAGCTACGTTTGAAGTTTGAGGTGGCAAGACAAGCAAGCAGCCCCATTCTCTGTGCCTCTCTGCGAGCACTGCCATGGGCAGATGAGGCTGAGCAACAGCTTTCCAGGCTAGCCACTTCTGGCTGCCAGCTATCTGCCGACGTTCGCATTTCAAGAGCAGGGCTGCGAAAGGAGCCTAGCAGGTACACCATCTTTCCCAGGCTACGTTTGAAGTTTGATGTGGCAAGACAAGCAAGGAGCCCCATTCTCTGTGCGAGCAGTGCCATGGGCAGATGAGGCTGAGCAACAGGTTTCCAGGCTAGCACCTTCTGGCTGCCAGCTATCTGCAGACGTTCGCACTTTCGGAGCAGGGCTGCGAAAGGAGCCTGGCTGGGACACCAACTTTCCCAGGCTACGTTTGAAGTTTGAGGTGGCAAGACAAGCAAGCAGCCCCAGTCTCTGTGCCTCTGTGCGAGCACTGCCATGGGCAGATGAGGCTTAGCAACAGCTTTCCAGGCTAGCCCCTTCTGGCTGCCAGCTATCTGCAGACGTTCGCACTTTCGGAGCAGGGCTGTGATAGGAGCCTGGCAGGGACACCACCTTTCCCAGCATGCATTTGAAGTTTCAAGTGGCAAGACAAGCAAGCAGCCCCATTCTCTGTGCCTCTGTGCGAGCAGTGCCGTGGGCAGATGAGGCTGAGCAACAGCTTTCCAGGCTAGCCCCTTCTGCCTGCCAGCTATCTGCAGACGTTCGCATTTTCCGAGCAGGGCTGCCGGAGGCTCCCGGCACGGACCCCATAACTTACCTTTGAAGTTTGAGGTGGCAAGACAAGCAAGCAGCCCCAGTCTCTGTGCCTCTGTGCGAGCAGTGCCGTGGGCAGATGAGGCTGAGCAACAGCTTTCCAGGCTAGCCCCTTCTGCCTGCCAGCTATCTGCAGACGTTCGCATTTTCGGAGCAGGGCTGCCGCAGGCTCCCGGCACAGAACCCATAAGCTACGTTTGAATTTTGAGGTGGCAAGACAAGCAAGCAGACCCAGTCACTGTGCCTCTGTGCGAGCAGTGCCGTGGGCAGATGAGGCTGAGCAACAGCTTTCCAGGCTAGCCCCTTCTGCCTGCCAACTATCTGCAGACGTTGGCATTTTCGGAGCAGGGCTGCCTCACGCTCCCGGCACAGAACCCAAGAGATAGGTTTGAAGTTTGAGGTGGCAAAACAAGCAAGCAGCCCCAGTCTCTGTGCCTCTGTGCGAGCAGTGCCGTGGGCAGATGAGGCTGAGCAACAGCATTCAAGGCTAGGCCCTTCTGCCTGCCAGCTATCTGCAGACGTTCGCATTTCAAGAGCAGGACTGCCGGAGGCTACCGGCACAGAACCCAAGAGATACGTTTGAAGTTTGAGGTGGCAAGACAAGCAAGCAGCCCCAGTCTCTGTGCCTCTGTGCGAGCAGTGCCGTGGGCAGATGAGGCTGAGCAACAGCTTTCCCCGCTAGCCCCTTCTGCCTGCCAGCTATCTGCAGACGTTGGCATTTTCAGAGCAGGGCTGCCGGAGGCTCCCGGCACAGACCCCATAAGTTACGTTTGAAGTTTGAGGTGGCAAGAGACGCAAGAAGCCCCAGTCTCTGTGCCTCTGTGCGAGCAGTGCCGTGGGCAGATGAGGCTGAGCAACAGCTTTCCAGGCTAGCCCCTTCTGCCTGCCAGCTATCTGCAGACGTTCGCATTTTCGGAGCAGGGCTGCCGGAGGCTCCCGGCACGGACCCCATAACCTACGTTTGAAGTTTGAGGTGGCAAGACAAGCAAGCAGCCCCAGTCTCTGTGCCTCTGTGCGAGCAGTGCCGTGGGCAGATGAGGCTGAGCAACAGCTTTCCAGGCTAGCCCCTTCTGCCTGCCAGCTATCTGCAGACGTTGGCATTTGTGGAACAAGGCTGCCTCACGCTCCCGGCACAGAACCCATAAGCTATGTTTGAAGTTTGAGGTGGCAAGACAAGCAAGCAGCCCCAGTCTCTGTGCCTCTGTGCGAGCAGTGCCGTGGGCAGATGAGGCTGAGCAACAGCTTTCCAGGCTAGCCCCTTCTGCCTGCAAGCTATCTGCAGACGTTCGCATTTTCAGAGCAGGGCTGCCGCAGGCTCCCGGCAAAAAAACCCATAAGCTACGTTTGAAGTTTGAGGTGGCAAGACAAGCAAGCAGCCCCAGTCTCTGTGCCTCTGTGCGAGCAGTGCCGTGGGCAGATGAGGCTGAGCTACAGCTTTCCAGGCTAGCCCCTTCTGCCTGCCAGCTATCTGCAGACGTTCGCATTTTCGGAGCAGGGCTGCCGCAGGCTCCCGGCACGGACCCCATAACATACGTTTCAAGTTTGAGGTGGCAAGACAAGCAAGCAGCCCCAGTCTCTGTGCCTCTGTGCGAGCAGTGCCGTGGGCAGATGAGGCTGAGCAACAGCATTCCAGGCTAGCCCCTTCTGCCTGCCAGCTATCTGCAGACGTTGGCATTTTTGGAACAAGGCTGCCGCAGGGTCCCGGCACAGAACCCATAAGCTACGTTTGAAGTTTGAGGTGGCAAGACAAGCAAGCAGCCCCAGTCTCTGTGCCTCTGTGCGAGCACTGCCGTGGGCAGATGAGGCTGAGCAACAGCTTTCCAGGCTAGCCCCTTCTGCCTGCCAGCTATCTGCAGACGTTCGCATTTTCAGAGCAGGGCTGCCGCATGTCCCCAGCAAAAAAACCCATAAGCTACGTTTGAAGTTTGAGGTGGCAAGACAAGCAAGCAGCCCCAGTCTCTGTGCCTCTGTGCGAGCACTGCCATGGGCA
This sequence comes from Opisthocomus hoazin, assembly GCF_030867145.1. Taxonomy (NCBI): domain Eukaryota; kingdom Metazoa; phylum Chordata; class Aves; order Opisthocomiformes; family Opisthocomidae; genus Opisthocomus; species Opisthocomus hoazin. Next base: position 25,965,331 of record NC_134424.1, on the reverse strand, counting down.
GATGAGGCTGAGCAACAGCTTTCCAGGCTAGCCCCTTCTGCCTGCCAGCTATCTGCAGACGTTCGCATTTTCAGAGCAGGGCTGCCGCAGGCTCCCGGCACAGACCCCATAAGCTACGTTTGAAGTTTGAGGTGCAAAGACAAGCAAGTAGCCCCATTCTCTGTGCCTCTATGCGAACAGTGCCATGGGCAGATGAGGCTGAGCAACAGCTTTCCAGGCTAGCCCCTTCTGGCTGCCAGCTATCTGCAGACGTTCGCATTTCAAGAGCAGGGCTGCGAAAGGAGCCTAGCAGGTGCACCATCTTTCCCAGGCTACGTTTGAAGTTTGAGGTGGCAAGACAAGCAAGGAGCCCCATTCTCTGTGCGAGCAGTGCCATGGGCAGATGAGGCTGAGCAACAGTGTTCCAGGCTAGCCCCTTCTGGCTGCCAGCTATCTGCAGACGTTCGCACTTTCGGAGCAGGGCTGTGATAGGAGCCTGGCAGTGACACCACCATTCCCAGCATGCATTTGAAGTTTCAAGTGGCAAGATAAGCAAGCAGCCCCATTCTCTGTGCCTCTATGCGAGCAGTGCCATGGGCAGATGTGGCTGAGCAACAGCTTTCCAGGTTAGCCCCTTCTGGCTGCCAGCTATCTGCCGACGTTCGCATTTCAAGAGCAGGGCTGCGAAAGGAGCCTAGCAGGTACACCATCTTTCCCAGGCTACGTTTGAAGTTTGAGGTGGCAAGACAAGCAAGGAGCCCCATTCTCTGTGCCTCTGTGCGAGCAGGGCCGTGGGCAGATGAGGCTGAGCAACAGCTTTCCAGGCTAGCCCCTTCTGCCTGGCAGCTATCTGCAGACGTTCGTATTTTCAGAGCAAGGCTGCCGCAGGCTCCTGCACAGACACCAAGAGCTACTTTTGAAATTTGAGGTGGCAAGACAAGCAAGAAGCCCCATTCTCTGTGCCTCTCTGCGAGCACTGCCATGGGCAGATGAGGCTGAGCAACAGCTTTCCAGGCTAGCCACTTCTGGCTGCCAGCTATCTGCCGACGTTCGCATTTCAAGAGCAGGGCTGCGAAAGGAGCCTAGCAGGTACACCATCTTTCCCAGGGTACGTTTGAAGTTTGATGTGGCAAGACAAGCAAGGAGCCCCATTCTCTGTGCGAGCAGTGCCATGGGCAGATGAGGCTGAGCAACAGCTTTCCAGGCTAGCCCCTTCTGCCTGCCAGCTATCTGCAGACGTTCGCATTTTCGGAGCAGGGCTGCCGGAGGCTCCCGGCACGGACCCCATAACCTACGTTTGAAGTTTGAGGTGGCAAGACAAGCAAGCAGCCCCAGTCTCTGTGCCTCTGTGCGAGCAGTGCCGTGGGCAGATGAGGCTGAGCAACAGCTTTCCAGGCTAGCCCCTTCTGCCTGCCAGCTATCTGCAGACGTTGGCATTTGTGGAACAAGGCTGCCTCACGCTCCCGGCACAGAACCCATAAGCTATGTTTGAAGTTTGAGGTGGCAAGACAAGCAAGCAGCCCCAGTCTCTGTGCCTCTGTGCGAGCAGTGCCGTGGGCAGATGAGGCTGAGCAACAGCTTTCCAGGCTAGCCTCTTCTGCCTGCAAGCTATCTGCAGACGTTCGCATTTTCAGAGCAGGGCTGACGCAGGCTCCCGGCAAAAAAACCCATAAGCTACGTTTGAAGTTTGAGGTGGCAAGACAAGCAAGCAGCCCCAGTCTCTGTGCCTCTGTGCGAGCAGTGCCGTGGGCAGATGAGGCTGAGCTACAGCTTTCCAGGCTAGCCCCTTCTGCCTGCCAGCTATCTGCAGACGTTCGCATTTTCGGAGCAGGGCTGCCGCAGGCTCCCGGCACGGACCCCATAACATACGTTTCAAGTTTGAGGTGGCAAGACAAGCAAGCAGCCCCAGTCTCTGTGCCTCTGTGCGAGCAGTGCCGTGGGCAGATGAGGCTGAGCAACAGCATTCCAGGCTAGCCCCTTCTGCCTGCCAGCTATCTGCAGACGTTGGCATTTTTGGAACAAGGCTGCCGCAGGGTCCCAGCACAGAACCCATAAGCTACGTTTGAAGTTTGAGGTGGCAAGACAAGCAAGCAGCCCCAGTCTCTGTGCCTCTGTGCGAGCACTGCCGTGGGCAGATGAGGCTGAGCAACAGCTTTCCAGGCTAGCCCCTTCTGCCTGCCAGCTATCTGCAGACGTTCGCATATTCAGAGCAGGGCTGCCGCATGTTCCCAGCAAAAAAACCCATAAGCTACGTTTGAAGTTTGAGGTGCAAAGACAAGCAAGTAGCCCCATTCTCTGTGCCTCTATGCGAACAGTGCCATGGGCAGATGAGGCTGAGCAACAGCTTTCCAGGCTAGCCCCTTCTGGCTGCCAGCTATCTGCAGACGTTCGCAATTCAAGAGCAGGGCTGCGAAAGGAGCCTAGCAGGTGCACCATCTTTCCCAGGCTACGTTTGAAGTTTGAGGTGGCAAGACAAGCAAGGAGCCCCATTCTCTGTGCGAGCAGTGCCATGGGCAGATGAGGCTGAGCAACAGGTTTCCAGGCTAGCCCCTTCTGGCTGCCAGCTATCTGCAGACGTTCGCACTTTCGGAGCAGGGCTGTGATAGGAGCCTGGCAGTGACACCACCATTCCCAGCATGCATTTGAAGTTTCAAGTGGCAAGATAAGCAAGCAGCCCCATTCTCTGTGCCTCTATGCGAGCAGTGCCATGGGCAGATGTGGCTGAGCAACAGCTTTCCAGGTTAGCCCCTTCTGGCTGCCAGCTATCTGCCGACGTTCGCATTTCAAGAGCAGGGCTGCGAAAGGAGCCTAGCAGGTACACCATCTTTCCCAGGCTACGTTTGAAGTTTGAGGTGGCAAGAGAAGCAAGGAGCCCCATTCTCTGTGCCTCTGTGCGAGCAGGGCCGTGGGCAGATGAGGCTGAGCAACAGCTTTCCAGGCTAGCCCCTTCTGCCTGGCAGCTATCTGCAGACGTTCGTATTTTCAGAGCAAGGCTGCCGCAGGCTCCTGCACAGACACCAAGAGCTACTTTTGAAATTTGAGGTGGCAAGACAAGCAAGAAGCCCCATTCTCTGTGCCTCTCTGCGAGCACTGCCATGGGCAGATGAGGCTGAGCAACAGCTTTCCAGGCTAGCCACTTCTGGCTGCCAGCTATCTGCCGACGTTCGCATTTCAAGAGCAGGGCTGCGAAAGGAGCCTAGCAGGTACACCATCTTTCCCAGGCTACGTTTGAAGTTTGATGTGGCAAGACAAGCAAGGAGCCCCATTCTCTGTGCGAGCAGTGCCATGGGCAGATGAGGCTGAGCAACAGCTTTCCAGGCTAGCCCCTTCTGCCTGCCAGCTATCTGCAGACGTTCGCATTTTCGGAGCAGGGCTGCCGGAGGCTCCCGGCACGGACCCCATAACCTACGTTTGAAGTTTGAGGTGGCAAGACAAGCAAGCAGCCCCAGTCTCTGTGCCTCTGTGCGAGCAGTGCCGTGGGCAGATGAGGCTGAGCAACAGCTTTCCAGGCTAGCCCCTTCTGCCTGCCAGCTATCTGCAGACGTTGGCATTTGTGGAACAAGGCTGCCTCACGCTCCCGGCACAGAACCCATAAGCTATGTTTGAAGTTTGAGGTGGCAAGACAAGCAAGCAGCCCCAGTCTCTGTGCCTCTGTGCGAGCAGTGCCGTGGGCAGATGAGGCTGAGCAACAGCTTTCCAGGCTAGCCTCTTCTGCCTGCAAGCTATCTGCAGACGTTCGCATTTTCAGAGCAGGGCTGACGCAGGCTCCCGGCAAAAAAACCCATAAGCTACGTTTGAAGTTTGAGGTGGCAAGACAAGCAAGCAGCCCCAGTCTCTGTGCCTCTGTGCGAGCAGTGCCGTGGGCAGATGAGGCTGAGCTACAGCTTTCCAGGCTAGCCCCTTCTGCCTGCCAGCTATCTGCAGACGTTCGCATTTTCGGAGCAGGGCTGCCGCAGGCTCCCGGCACGGACCCCATAACATACGTTTCAAGTTTGAGGTGGCAAGACAAGCAAGCAGCCCCAGTCTCTGTGCCTCTGTGCGAGCAGTGCCGTGGGCAGATGAGGCTGAGCAACAGCATTCCAGGCTAGCCCCTTCTGCCTGCCAGCTATCTGCAGACGTTGGCATTTTTGGAACAAGGCTGCCGCAGGGTCCCAGCACAGAACCCATAAGCTACGTTTGAAGTTTGAGGTGGCAAGACAAGCAAGCAGCCCCAGTCTCTGTGCCTCTGTGCGAGCACTGCCGTGGGCAGATGAGGCTGAGCAACAGCTTTCCAGGCTAGCCCCTTCTGCCTGCCAGCTATCTGCAGACGTTCGCATTTTCAGAGCAGGGCTGCCGCATGTTCCCAGCAAAAAAACCCATAAGCTACGTTTGAAGTTTGAGGTGGCAAGACAAGCAAGCAGCCCCAGTCTCTGTGCCTCTGTGCGAGCACTGCCATGGGCAGATGAGGCTGAGCAACAGCTTTCCAGGCTAGCCCCTTCTGCCTGCCAGCTATCTGCAGACGTTCGCATTTTCAGAGCAGGGCTGCCGCAGGCTCCCGGCACAGACCCCATAAGCTACGTTTGAAGTTTGAGGTGCAAAGACAAGCAAGTAGCCCCATTCTCTGTGCCTCTATGCGAACAGTGCCATGGGCAGATGAGGCTGAGCAACAGCTTTCCAGGCTAGCCCCTTCTGGCTGCCAGCTATCTGCAGACGTTCGCATTTCAAGAGCAGGGCTGCGAAAGGAGCCTAGCAGGTGCACCATCTTTCCCAGGCTACGTTTGAAGTTTGAGGTGGCAAGACAAGCAAGGAGCCCCATTCTCTGTGCGAGCAGTGCCATGGGCAGATGAGGCTGAGCAACAGGTTTCCAGGCTAGCCCCTTCTGGCTGCCAGCTATCTGCAGACGTTCGCACTTTCGGAGCAGGGCTGTGATAGGAGCCTGGCAGTGACACCACCATTCCCAGCATGCATTTGAAGTTTCAAGTGGCAAGATAAGAAAGCAGCCCCAGTCTCTGTGCCTCTATGCGAGCAGTGCCATGGGCAGATGTGGCTGAGCAACAGCTTTCCAGGTTAGCCCCTTCTGGCTGCCAGCTATCTGCCGACGTTCGCATTTCAAGACCAGGGCTGCGAAAGGAGCCTAGCAGGTACACCATCTTTCCCAGGCTACGTTTGAAGTTTGAGGTGGCAAGACAAGCAAGGAGCCCCATTCTCTGTGCCTCTGTGCGAGCAGGGCCGTGGGCAGATGAGGCTGAGCAACAGCTTTCCAGGCTAGCCCCTTCTGCCTGGCAGATATCTGCAGACGTTCGTATTTTCAGAGCAAGGCTGCCGCAGGCTCCTGCACAGACACCAAGAGCTACTTTTGAAATTTGAGGTGGCAAGACAAGCAAGCAGCCCCATTCTCTGTGCCTCTCTGCGAGCACTGCCATGGGCAGATGAGGCTGAGCAACAGCTTTCCAGGCTAGCCACTTCTGGCTGCCAGCTATCTGCCGACGTTCGCATTTCAAGAGCAGGGCTGCGAAAGGAGCCTAGCAGGTACACCATCTTTCCCAGGCTACGTTTGAAGTTTGATGTGGCAAGACAAGCAAGGAGCCCCATTCTCTGTGCGAGCAGTGCCATGGGCAGATGAGGCTGAGCAACAGGTTTCCAGGCTAGCACCTTCTGGCTGCCAGCTATCTGCAGACGTTCGCACTTTCGGAGCAGGGCTGCGAAAGGAGCCTGGCTGGGACACGAACTTTCCCAGGCTACGTTTGAAGTTTGAGGTGGCAAGACAAGCAAGCAGCCCCAGTCTCTGTGCCTCTGTGCGAGCACTGCCATGGGCAGATGAGGCTTAGCAACAGCTTTCCAGGCTAGCCCCTTCTGCCTGCCAGCTATCTGCAGACGTTCGCACTTTCGGAGCAGGGCTGTGATAGGAGCCTGGCAGCGACACCACCTTTCCCAGCATGCATTTGAAGTTTCAAGTGGCAAGACAAGCAAGCAGCCCCAGTCTCTGTGCCTCTGTGCGAGCAGTGCCGTGGGCAGATGAGGCTGAGCAACAGCTTTCCAGGCTAGCCCCTTCTGCCTGCCAGCTATCTGCAGACGTTCGCATTTTCCGAGCAGTGCTGCCGGAGGCTCCCGGCACGGACCCCATAACCTACGTTTGAAGTTTGAGGTGGCAAGACAAGCAAGCAGCCCCAGTCTCTGTGCCTCTGTGCGAGCAGTGCCGTGGGCAGATGAGGCTGAGCAACAGCATTCCAGGCTAGCCCCTTCTGCCTGCCAGCTATCTGCAGACATTGGCATTTTTGGAACAAGGCTTCCGGAGGCTCCTGGCACAGAACCCATAAGCTACGTTTGAAGTTTGAGGTGGCAAGACAAGCAAGCAGCCCCAGTCTCTGTGCCTCTGTGCGAGCAGTGCCGTGGGCAGATGAGGCTGAGCAACAGCTTTCCAGGCTAGCCCCTTCTGCCTGCCAGCTATCTGCAGACGTTGGCATTTTCGGAGCAGGGCTGCCGTAGGCTTCCGTCACAGAACCCATAAGATACGTTGGAAGTTTGAGGTGGCAAGACAAGCAAGCAGCCCCAGTCTCTGTGCCTCTGTGCGAGCAGTGCCGTGGGCAGATGAGGCTGAGCAACAGCTTTCCAGGCTAGCCCCTTCTGCCTGCCAGCTATCTGCAGACGTTCGCATTTTCGGAGCAGGGCTGCCGCAGGCTCCCGGCACAGAACCCATAAGCTACGTTTGAAGTTTGAGGTGGCAAGACAAGCAAGCAGCCCCAGTCACTGTGCCTCTGTGCGAGCAGTGCCGTGGGCAGATGAGGCTGAGCAACAGCTTTCCAGGCTAGCCCCTTCTGCCTACCAACTATCTGCAGACGTTGGCATTTTCGGAGCAGGGCTGCCTCACGCTCCCGGCACAGAACCCAAGAGATAGGTTTGAAGTTTGAGGTGGCAAAACAAGCAAGCAGCCCCAGTCTCTGTGCCTCTGTGCGAGCAGTGCCGTGGGCAGATGAGGCTGAGCAACAGCATTCAAGGCTAGGCCCTTCTGCCTGCCAGCTATCTGCAGACGTTCGCATTTCAAGAGCAGGACTGCCGGAGGCTACCGGCACGGACCCCAAGAGCTACGTTTGAAGTTTGAGGTGGCAAGACAAGCAAGCAGCCCCAGTCTCTGTGCCTCTGTGCGAGCAGTGCCGTGGGCAGATGAGGCTGAGCAACAGCTTTCCAGGCTAGCCCCTTCTGCCTGCCAACTATCTGCAGACGTTGGCATTTTCGGAGCAGGGCTGCCTCACGCTCCCGGCACAGAACCCAAGAGATAGGTTTGAAGTTTGAGGTGGCAAAACAAGCAAGCATCCCCAGTCTCTGTGCCTCTGTGCGAGCAGTGCCGTGGGCAGATGAGGCTGAGCAACAGCATTCAAGGCTAGGCCCTTCTGCCTGCCAGCTATCTGCAGACGTTCGCATTTCAAGAGCAGGACTGCCGGAGGCTACCGGCACGGACCCCAAGAGCTACTTTTGAAGTTTGAGGTGGCAAGACAAGCAAGCAGCCCCAGTCTCTGTGCCTCTGTGCGAGCAGTGCCGTGGGCAGATGAGGCTGAGCAACAGCTTTCCAGGCTAGCCCCTTCTGCCTGCCAGCTATCTGCAGACGTTCGCATTTTCAGAGCTGGGCTGCCGCAGGCTCCCGGCAAAAAAACCCGTAAGCTACGTTTGAAGTTTGAGGTGGCAAGACAAGCAAGCAGCCCCAGTCTCTGTGCCTCTGTGCGAGCAGTGCCGTGGGCAGATGAGGCTGAGCAACAGCTTTCCAGGCTAGCCCCTTCTGCCTGCCAGCTATGTGCAGACGTTCGCATTTTCGGAGCAGGGCTGCCGGAGGCTCTCGGCACGGACCCCATAACCTACGTTTGAAGTTTGAGGTGGCAAGACAAGCAAGCAGCCCCAGTCTCTGTGCCTCTGTGCGAGCAGTGCCGTGGGCAGATGAGGCTGAGCAACAGCATTCCAGGCTAGCCCCTTCTGCCTGCCAGCTATCTGCAGACGTTGGCATTTTTGGAACAAGGCTGCCGCAGGGTCCCGGCACAGAACCCATAAGCTACGTTTGAAGTTTGAGGTGGCAAGACAAGCAAGCAGCCCCAGTCTCTGTGCCTCTGTGCGAGCACTGCCGTGGGCAGATGAGGCTGAGCAACAGCTTTCCAGGCTAGCCCCTTCTGCCTGCCAGCTATCTGCAGACGTTCGCATTTTCAGAGCAGGGCTGCCGCATGCTCCCGGCAAAAAAACCCATAAGCTACGTTTGAAGTTTGAGGTGGCAAGACAAGCAAGCAGCCCCAGTCTCTGTGCCTCTGTGCGAGCACTGCCGTGGGCAGATGAGGCTGAGCAACAGCTTTCCAGGCTAGCCCCTTCTGCCTGCCAGCTATCTGCAGACGTTCGCATTTTCGGAGCAGGGCTGCCGGAGGCTCCCGGCACAGACCCCATAAGCTACGTTTGAAGTTTGAGGTGGCAAGACAAGCAAGCAGCCCCAGTCTCTGTGCCTCTGTGCGAGCAGTGCCGTGGGCAGATGAGGCTGAGCAACAGCTTTCCAGGCTAGCCCCTTCTGCCTGCCAGCTATCTGCAGACGTTTGCATTTTTGGAGCACGGCTGCCGGAGGCTCTCGGCACGGACCCCATAAGCTACGTTTGAAGTTTGAGGTGGCAAGACAAGGAAGAAGCCCCAGTCTCTGTGCCTCTGTGCGAGCAGTGCCGTGGGCAGATGAGGCTGAGCAACAGCTTTCCAGGCTAGCCCCTTCTGCCTGCAAGCTATCTGCAGACGTTGGCATATTCGGAGCAGGGCTGCCGGAGGATCCGGGCACGGACCCCAAGAGCTACGTTTGAAGTTTGAGGTGGCAAGACAAGCAAGCAGCCCCAGTCTCTGTGCCTCTGTGCGAGCACTGCCGTGGGCAGATGAGGCTGAGCAACAGCTTTCCAGGCTAGCCCCTTGTACCTGCCAGCTATCTGCAGACGTTTGCATTTTCGGAGCAGGGCTGCCTCAGGCTCCTGGCACGGAACCCAAGAGCTATGTTTGAAGTTTGAGGTGGCAAGACAAGCAAGCACCCCCAGTCTCTGTGCCTCTGTGTGAGCAGTGCCGTGGGCAGATGAGGCTGAGCAACAGCTTTCCAGGCTAGCCTCTTCTGCGTGCCAACTATCTGCAGACGTTCGCATTTTCGGAGCAGGGCTGCCGGAGGCTCCCGGCACGGACCCCAAGAGCTACGTTTGACGTTGGAGGCGGCAAGACAAGCAAGCAGCCCCAGTCTCTGTGCCTCTGTGCGAGCACTGAAGTGGGCAGATGAGGCTGAGCAACAGCTTTCCAGGCTAGCCCCTTCTGCCTGCCAGCTATCTGCAGACGTTCGCATTTTCGGAGCAGGGCTGCCGGAGGCTCCCGGCACGGAACCCAAGAGCTATGTTTGAAGTTTGAGGTGGCAAGACAAGCAAGCACCCCCAGTCTCTGTGCCTCTGTGCGAGCACTGCCGTGGGCAGATGAGGCTGAGCAACAGCTTTCCAGGCTAGCACCTTCTGCCTGCCAGCTATCTGCAGACGTTCGCATTTTCGGAGCAGGGCTGCCGGAGGCTCCCGGCACGGACCCCAAGAGCTACGTTTGAAGTTGGAGGCGGCAAGACAAGCAAGCAGCCCCAGTCTCTGTGCCTCTGTGCGAGCAGTGCCGTGGGCAGATGAGGCTGAGCAACAGCTTTCCAGGCTAGCCCCTTCTGCCTGCCAGCTATCTGCAGATGTTCGCATTTTCCGAGCAGGGCTGCCGGAGGCTCCCGGCACGGACCCCATAACCTACGTTTGAAGTTTGAGGTGGCAAGACAAGCAAGCAGCCCCAGTCTCTGTGCCTCTGTGCGAGCAGTGCCGTGGGCAGATGAGGCTGAGCAACAGCATTCCAGGCTAGCCCCTTCTGCCTGCCAGCAATCTGCAGACGTTGGCATTTTTGGAACAAGGCTGCCGGAGGCTCCTGGCACAGAACCCATAAGCTACGTTTGAAGTTTGAGGTGGCAAGACAAGCAAGCAGCCCCAGTCTCTGTGCCTCTGTGCGAGCAGTGCCATGGGCAGATGAGGCTGAGCAACAGCTTTCCAGGCTAGCCCCTTCTGCCTGCCAGCTATCTGCAGACGTTCGCATTTTCGGAGCAGGGCTGTCGCATGCTCCCGTCAAAAAAACCCATAAGCTACGTTTGAAGTTTGAGGTGGCAAGACAAGCAAGCAGCCCCAGTCACTGTGCCTCTGTGCGAGCAGTGCCGTGGGCAGATGAGGCTGAGCAACAGCTTTCCAGGCTAGCCCCTTCTGCCTGGCAGCTATCTGCAGACGTTCGCATTTTCGGAGCAGGGCTGCCGGAGGCTCCCGGCACAGACTCCATAAGCTACGTTGGAAGTTTGAGGTGGCAAGACAAGCAAGCAGCCCCAGTCTCTGTGCCTCTGTGCGAGCACTGAAGTGGGCAGATGAGGCTGAGCAACAGCTTTCCAGGCTAGCCCCTTCTGCCTGCCAGCTATCTGCAGACGTTTGCATTTTCGGAGCACGGCTGCCGGAAGCTCTCGGCACGGACCCCATAAGCCACGGTTGAAGTTTGAGGTGGCAAGACAAGGAAGAAGCCCCAGTCTCTGTGCCTCTGTGCGAGCAGTGCCGTGGGCAGATGAGGCTGAGCAACAGCTTTCCAGGCTAGCCCCTTCTGCCTGCCAGCTATCTGCAGACGTTGGCATATTCGGAGCAGGGCTGCCGGAGGATCCCGGCACGGACCCAAAGAGCTACGTTTGAAGTTTGAGGTGTCAAGACAAGCAAGCAGCCCCAGTCTCTGTGCCTCTGTGCGAGCAGTGCCGTGGGCAGATGAGGCTGAGCAACAGCTTTCCAGGCTAGCCCCTTCTGCCTGCCTGCTATCTGCAGACGTTTGCATTTTCGGAGCAGGGCTGCCTCAGGATCCTGGCACGGAACCCAAGAGCTATATTTGAAGTTTGAGGTGGCAAGACAAGCAAGCACCCCCAGTCTCTGTGCCTCTGTGTGAGCAGTGCCGTGGGCAGATGAGGCTGAGCAACAGCTTTCCAGGCTAGCCCCTTCTGCCTGCCAGCTATCTGCAGACGTTCGCATTTTCGGAGCAGGGCTGCCGCAGCCTCCCGGCACGGACCCCAAGAGATACGTTTGAAGTTGGAGGTGGCAAGACAAGCAAGCAGCCCCAGTCTCTGTGCCTCTGTGCGAGCAGTGCCGTGGGCAGATGAGGCTGAGCAACAGCTTTCCAGGCTAGCCCCTTCTGCCTGCCAGCTATCTGCAGACGTTTGCATTTTCCGAGCAGGGCTGCCGGAGGCTCCCGGCACGGACCCTATAACCTACGTTTGAAGTTTGAGGTGGCAAGACAAGCAAGCAGCCCCAGTCTCTGTGCCTCTGTGCGAGCAGTGCCGTAGGCAGATGAGGCTGAGCAACAGCATTCCAGGCTAGCCCCTTCTGCCTGCCAGCTATCTGCAGACGTTGGCATTTTTGGAACAAGGCTGCTGGAGGCTCCCGGCACAGAACCCATAAGTTATGTTTGAAGTATGAGGTGGCAAAACAAGCAAGCAGCCCCAGTCTCTGTGCCTCTGTGCGAGCAGTGCCGTGGGCAGATGAGGCTGAGCAACAGCTTTCCCCGCTAGCCCCTTCTGCCTGCCAGCTATCTGCAGACGTTCGCATTTTCGGAGCAGGGCTGCCGGAGGCTCCCGGCACAGAACCCATAAGCTACGTTTGAAGTTTGAGGTGGCAAGACAAGCAAGCAGCCCCAGTCTCTGTGCCTCTGTGCGAGCAGTGCCGTGGGCAGATGAGGCTGAGCAACAGCTTTCCAGGCTAGCCCCTTCTGCCTGCCAGCTATCTGCAGACGTTTGCATTTTCGGAGCAGGGCTGCCGGAGGCTCCCGGCACGGACCCCAAGAGCTACGTTTGAAGTTTGAGGTGGCAAGACAAGCAAGCAGCCCCAGTCTCTGTGCCTCTGTGCGAGCAGTGCCGTGGGCAGATGAGGCTGAGCAACAGCTTTCCAGGCTAGCCCCTTCTGCCTGCCAGCTATCTGCAGATGTTCGCATTTTCGGAGCAGGGCTGCCGGAGGCTCCCGGCACAGAATCCATAAGGTACCTTTGAGTTTGAGGTGGCAAGACAAGCAAGCAGCCCCAGTCTCTGTGCCTCTGTGCGAGCAGTGCCGTGGGCAGATGAGGCTGAGCAACAGCTTTCCCGGCTAGCCCCTTCTGCCTGCCAGCTATCTGCAGACGTTCGCGTTTTCGGAGCAGGGCTGCCTCAGGCTCCCGGCACGGACCCCAAGAGCTACGTTTGAAGTTGGAGGTGGCAAGACAAGCAAGCAGCCCCAGTCTCTGTGCCTCTGTGCGAGCAGTGCCGTGGGCAGATGAGGCTGAGCAACAGCTTTCCAGGCTAGCCCCTTCTGCCTGCCAGCTATCTGCAGACGTTGGCATTTTCGGAGCAGTGCTGCCGTAGGCTTCCGGCACAGAACCCATAGATACGTTTGAAGTTTGAGGTGGCAAGACAAGCAAGCAGCCCCAGTCTCTGTGCCTCTGTGCGAGCAGTGCCGTGGGCAGATGAGGCTGAGCAACAGCTTTCCAGGCTAGCCCCTTCTGCCTGCCAGCTATCTGCAGACGTTGGCATATTCGGAGCAGGGCTGCCGGAGGATCCCGGCACGGACCCCATAAGATACGTTTGAAGTTTGAGGTGGCAAGACAAGCAAGCAGCCCCATTCTCTGTGCCTCTGTGCGAGCAGTGCCGTGGGCAGATGAGGCTGAGCAACAGCTTTCCAGGCTAACCCCTTCTGCCTGCCAGCTATCTGCAGACGTTCGCATTTTTGGAACAAGGCTGCCGGAGGCTCCCGGCACAGAACCCATAAGCTACGTTTGAAGTTTGAGGTGGCAAGACAAGCAAGCAGCCCCAGTCTCTGTGCCTCTGTGCGAGCAGTGCCGTGGGCAGATGAGGCTGAGCAACAGCTTTCCAGGCTAGCCCCTTCTGCCTGCAAGCTATCTGCAGACGTTGGCATATTCGGAGCAGGGCTGTCGGAGGATCCCGGCACGGACCCCAAGAGCTACGTTTGAAGTTTGAGGTGGCAAGACAAGCAAGCAGCCCCAGTCTCTGTGCCTCTGTGCGAGCAGTGCCGTGGGCAGATGAGGCTGAGCAACAGCTTTCCAGGCTAGCCCCTTCTGCCTGCAAGCTATCTGCAGACGTTGGCATATTCGGAGCAGGGCTGCCGGAGGATCCCGGCACGGACCCCAAGAGCTACGTTTGAAGTTTGAGGTGGCAAGACAAGCAAGCAGCCCCAGTCTCTGTGCCTCTGTGCGAGCAGTGCCGTGGGCAGATGAGGCTGAGCAACAGCTTTCCAGGCTAGCCCCTTCTGCCTGCCAGCTATCTGCAGACGTTTGCATTTTCGGAGCAGGGCTGCCTCAGGCTCCCGGCACGGAACCCAAGAGCTATGTTTGAAGTTTGAGGTGGCAAGACAAGCAAGCACCCCCAGTCTCTGTGCCTCTGTGTGAGCAGTGCCGTGGGCAGATGAGGCTGAGCAACAGCTTTCCAGGCTAGCCCCTTCTGCCTGCCAGCTATCTGCAGACGTTCGCATTTTCGGAGCAGGGCTGCCGCAGCCTCCCGGCACGGACCCCAAGAGATACGTTTGAAGTTGGAGGCGGCAAGACAAGCAAGCAGCCCCAGTCTCTGTGCCTCTGTGCGAGCAGTGCCGTGGGCAGATGAGGCTGAGCAACAGCTTTCCAGGCTAGCCCCTTCTGCCTGCCAGCTATCTGCAGACGTTCACATTTTCCGAGCAGGGCTACCTCAGGCTCCCAGCACAGAACCCCAAGAGCTACGTTTGAAGTTTGAGGTGGCAAGACAAGCAAGCAGCCCCAGTCTCTGTGCCTCTGTGCGAGCAGTGCCGTGGGCAGATGAGGCTGAGCAACAGCATTCCAGGCTAGCCCCTTCTGCCTGCCAGCTATCTGCAGACGTTGGCATTTTTGGAACAAGGCTGCCGGAGGCTCCCGGCACAGAACCCATAAGCTACGTTTGAAGTTTGAGGTGGCAAAACAAGCAAGCAGCCCCAGTCTCTGTGCCTCTGTGCGAGCAGTGCCGTGGGCAGATGAGGCTGAGCAACAGCTTTCCAGGCTAGCCCCTTCTGCCTGCCAGCTATCTGCAGACGTTCGCATTTTCGGAGCAGGGCTGCCGGAGGCTCCCGGCACAGAACCCATAAGGTACATTTGAAGTTTGAGGTGGCAAGACAAGCAAGCAGCCCCAGTCTCTGTGCCTCTGTGCGAGCAGTGCCGTGGGCAGATGAGGCTGAGCAACAGCTTTCCCGGCTAGCCCCTTCTGCCTGCCAGCTATCTGCAGACGTTCGCGTTTTCGGAGCAGGGCTGCCTCAGGCTCCCGGCACGGACCCCAAGAGCTACGTTTGAAGTTTGAGGTGGCAAGACAAGCAAGCAGCCCCAGTCTCTGTGCCTCTGTGCGAGCAGTGCCGTGGGCAGATGAGGCTGAGCAACAGCTTTCCAGGCTAGCCACTTCTGCCTGCCAGCTATCTGCAGACGTTGGCATTTTCGGAGCAGTGCTGCCGTAGGCTTCCGGCACAGAACCCATAGATACGTTTGAAGTTTGAGGTGGCAAGACAAGCAAGCAGCCCCAGTCTCTGTGCCTCTGTGCGAGCACTGCCGTGGGCAGATGAGGCTGAGCAACAGCTTTCCAGGCTAACCCCTTCTGCCTGCCAGCTATCTGCAGACGTTCGCATTTTCGGAGCACGATTGCCGGAGGCTACCGGCACGGACACCCAAGAGCTACGTTTGAAGTTTGAGGTGGCAAGACAAGCAAGCAGCCCCAGTCTCTGTGCCTCTGTGCGAGCAGTGCCGTGGGCAGATGAGGCTGAGCAACAGCATTCCAGGCTAGCACCTTCTGCCTGCCAGCTATCTGCAGACGTTTGCATCTTCGGAGCAGGGCTGCCTCACACTCCCGGCACAGACTCCATAAGCTACGTTTGAAGTATGAGGCGGCAAGACAAGCAAGCAGCCCCAGTCTCTGTGCCTCTGTGCGAGCAGTGCCGTGGGCAGATGAGGCAGAGCAACAGCTTTCCAGGCTAGCCCCTTCTGCCTGCCAGCTATCTGCAGACGTTGGCATTTTCGGAGCAGGGCTGCCGGAGGCTCCCGGCACGGACCCCATAACATACGTTTGAAGTTTGAGGTGGCAAGACAAGCAAGCAGCCCCAGTCTCTGTGCCTCTGTGCGAGCAGTGCCGTGGGCAGATGAGGCTGAGCAACAGCTTTCCAGGCCAGCCCCTTCTGCCTGCCAGCTATCTGCAGACGTTGGCATTTTTGGAACAAGGCTGCCGAAGGCTCCCGACAGAGAACCCATAAGCTACGTTTGAAGTTTGAGGTGGCAAGACAAGCAAGCAGCCCCAGTCTCTGTGCCTCTGTGCGAGCAGTGCCGTGGGCAGATGAGGCTGAGCAACAGCTTTCCAGGCTAGCCCCTTCTGCCTGCCAGCTATCTGCAGACGTTCGCATTTTCAGAGCAGGGCTGCCGGAGGCTCCCGGCACAAAACCCATAAGCTACGTTTGAAGTTTGAGGTGGCAAGACAAGCAAGCAGCCCCAGTCACTGTGCCTCTGTGCGAGGAGTGCCGTGGGCAGATGAGGCTGAGCAACAGCTTTCCAGGCTAGCCCCTTCTGCCTGGCAGCTATCTTCAGATGTTCGCATTTTCGGAGCAGGGCTGCCGGAGGCTCCCGGTACAGAAACCATAAGATACCTTTGAAGTTTGAGGTGGCAAGACAAGCAAGCAGCCCCAGTCTCTGTGCCTCTGTGCGAGCAGTGCCGTGGGCAGATGAGGCTGAGCAACAGCTTTCCCGGCTAGCCCCTTCTGCCTGCCAGCTATCTGCAGACGTTCGCGTTTTCGGAGCAGGGCTGCCTCACACTCCCGGTACGGACCCCAAGAGCTACGTTTGAAGTTGGAGGTGGCAAGACAAGCAAGCAGCCCCAGTCTCTGTGCCTCTGTGCGAGCAGTGCCGTGGGCAGATGAGGCTGAGCAACAGCTTCCCAGGCTAGCCCCTTCTGCCTGCCAGCTATCTGCAGATGTTCGCATTTTCGGAGCAGGGCTGCCGGAGGCTCCCGGCACAGAAACCATAAGGTACCTTTGAAGTTTGAGGTGGCAAGACAAGCAAGCAGCCCCAGTCTCTGTGCCTCTGTGCGAGCACTGCCGTGGGCAGATGAGGCTGAGCAACAGCTTTCCCGGCTAGCCCCTTCTGCCTGCCAGCTATCTGCAGACGTTCGCGTTTTCGGAGCAGGGCTGCCTCACAATCCCGGCACGGACCCCAAGAGCTACGTTTGAAGTTTGAGGTGGCAAGACAAGCAAGCAGCCCCAGTCTCTGTGCCTCTGTGCGAGCAGTGCCGTGGGCAGATGAGGCTGAGCAACAGCTTTCCAGGCTAGCCCCTTCTGCCTGCCAGCTATCTGCAGACGTTGGCATTTTCGGAGCAGGGCTGCCGTAGGCTTCCGGCACAGAACCCATAGATACGTTTGAAGTTTGAGGTGGCAAGACAAGCAAGCAGCCCCAGTCTCTGTGCCTCTGTGCGAGCAGTGCCGTGGGCAGATGAGGCTGAGCAACAGCTTTCCAGGCTAGCCCCTTCTGCCTGCCAGCTATCTGCAGACGTTCGCATTTTCCCAGCAGGGCTGCCGGAGGCTCCCGGCACGGACCCCATAACCTACGTTTGAAGTTTGAGGTGGCAAGACAAGCAAGCAGCCCCAGTCTCTGTGCCTCTGTGCGAGCAGTGCCGTGGGCAGATGAGGCTGAGCAACAGCATTCCACACTAGCCCCTTCTGCCTGCCAGCTATCTGCAGACGTTGGCATTTTTGGAACAAGGCTGCCGGAGGCTCCCGGCACAGAACCCATAAGCTACGTTTGAAGTTTGAGGTGGCAAGACGAGCAAGCAGCCCCAGTCTCTGTGCCTCTGTGCGAGCAGTGCCGTGGGCAGATGAGGCTGAGCAACAGCTTTCCAGGCTAGCCCCTTCTGCATGCCAGCTATCTGCAGACGTTCGCATTTAAAGAGCAGGACTGCCGGAGGCTACCGGCACGGACCCCAAGAGATAAGTTTGAAGTTTGAGGTGCCAAGACAAGCAAGCAGCCCCAGTCTCTGTGCCTCTGTGCGAGCAGTGCCGTGGGCAGATGAGGCTGAGCAACAGCTTTCCCCGCTAGCCCCTTCTGCCTGCCAGCTATCTGCAGACGTTCGCATTTTCGGAGCAGGGCTGCCGAAGGCTCCCGGCACAGACCCCATAAGCTACGTTTGAAGTTGGAGGCGGCAAGACAAGCAAGCAGCCCCAGTCTCTGTGCCTCTGTGCGAGCAGTGCCGTGGGCAGATGAGGCTGAGCAACAGCTTTCCAGGCTAGCCCCTTCTGCCTGCCAGCTATCTGCAGACGTTGGCATTTTCGGAGCAGGGCTGCCGGAGGCTCCCGGCACAGACCCCATAAGTTACGTTTGAAGTTTGAGGTGGCAAGAGAAGCAAGAAGCCCCAGTCTCTGTGCCTCTGTGCGAGCAGTGCCGTGGGCAGATGAGGCTGAGCAACAGCTTTCCAGGCTAGCCCCTTCTGCCTGCCAGCTAACTGCAGACGTTCGCATTTTTGGAGGAGGGCTGCCGGAGGCTCCCGGCACCAACCCCATAAGCTATGTTTGAAGTTTGAGGTGACAAGACAAGCAAGCAGCCCCAGTCTCTGTGGCTCTGTGCGAGCAGTGCCGTGGGCAGATGAGGCTGAGCAACAGCATTCCAGGCTAGCCCCTTCTGCCTGCCAGCTATCTGCAGACGTTGGCATTTTTGGAACAAGGCTGCCGGAGGCTCCCGGCACAGAACCCATAAGCTACGTTTGAAGTTTGAGGTGGCAAGACAAGCAAGCAGCCCCAGTCTCTGTGCCTCTGTGCGAGCAGTGCCGTGAGCAGATGAGGCTGAGCAACAGCTTTCCAGGCTAGCCCCTTCTGCCTGCCAGCTATCTGCAGACGTTCGCATTTTCGGAGCAGGGCTGCCGAAGGCTCCCGGCAAAAAAACCCATAAGCTACGTTTGAAGTTTGAGGTGGCAAGACAAGCAAGCAGCCCCAGTCACTGTGCCTCTGTGCGAGCAGTGCCGTGGGCAGATGAGGCTGAGCAACAGCTTTCCAGGCTAGCCCCTTCTGCCTGCCAGCTATCTGCAGACGTTCGCATTTTCGGAGCAGGGCTGCCGGAGGCTCCCGGCACAGACCCCATAAGCTACGTTTGAAGTTTGAGGTGGCAAGACAAGCAAGCAGCCCCAGTGTCTGTGCCTCTGTGCGAGCACTGAAGTGGGCAGATGAGGCTGAGCAACAGCTTTCCAGGCTAGCCCCTTCTGCCTGCCAGCTATCTGCAGACATTTGCATTTTCGGAGCACGGCTGCCGGAGGCTCTCGGCACGGACCCCATAAGCTACGGTTGAAGTTTGAGGTGGCAAGACAAGGAAGAAGCCCCAGTCTCTGTGCCTCTGTGCGAGCACTGAAGTGGGCAGATGAGGCTGAGCAACAGCTTTCCAGGCTAGCCCCTTCTGCCTGCCAGCTATCTGCAGACGTTTGCATTTTCGGAGCACGGCTGCCGGAGGCTCTCGGCACGGACCCCATAAGCTACGGTTGAAGTTTGAGGTGGCAAGAGAAGGAAGAAGCCCCAGTCTCTGTGCCTCTGTGCGAGCAGTGCCGTGGGCAGATGAGGCTGAGCAACAGCTTTCCAGGCTAGCCCCTTCTGCCTGCCAGCTATCTGCAGACGTTTGCATTTTCGGAGCAGGGCTGCCTCAGGCTCCTGGCACGGAACCCAAGAGCTATGTTTGAAGTTTGAGGTGGCAAGACAAGCAAGCAGCCCCAGTCTCTGTGCCTCTGTGCGAGCAGTGCCGTGGGCAGATGAGGCTGAGCAACAGCTTTCCAGGCTAGCCCCTTCTGCCTGCCAGCTATCTGCAGACGTTGGCATTTTCGGAGCAGGGCTGCCGTAGGCTCCCGGCACGGACCCCAAGAGCTACGTTTGAAGTTGGAGGCGGCAAGACAAGCAAGCAGCCCCAGTCTCTGTGCCTCTGTGCGAGCAGTGCCGTGGGCAGATGAGGCTGAGCAACAGCTTTCCAGGCTAGCCCCTTCTGCCTGCCAGCTATCTGCAGACGTTCGCATTTTCGGAGCAGGGCTGCCGGAGGCTCCCGGCACGGACCCCATAACCTACGTTTGAAGTTTGAGGTGGCAAGACAAGCAAGCAGCCCCAGTCTCTGTGCCTCTGTGCGAGCAGTGCCGTGGGCAGATGAGGCTGAGCAACAGCATTCCAGGCTAGCCCCTTCTGCCTGCCAGCTATCTGCAGACGTTGGCATTTTTGGAACAAGGCTGCCGGAGGCTCCCGGCACAGAACCCATAAGCTACGTTTGAAGTTTGAGGTGGCAAAACAAGCAAGCAGCCCCAGTCTCTGTGCCTCTGTGCGAGCAGTGCCGTGGGCAGATGAGGCTGAGCAACAGCTTTCCAGGCTAGCCCCTTCTGCCTGCCAGCTATCTGCAGACGTTCGCATTTTCGGAGCAGTGCTGCCGTAGGCTTCCGCCACAGAACCCATAGATACGTTTGAAGTTTGAGGTGGCAAGACAAGCAAGCAGCCCCAGTCTCTGTGGCTCTGGGCGAGCAGTGCCGTGGGCAGATGAGGCTGAGCAACAGCTTTCCAGGCTAGCCCCTTCTGCCTGCCAGCTATCTGCAGACGTTCGCATTTTCCGAGCAGGGCTGCCGCAGGCTCCCGGCACAGAACCCATAAGCTACGTTTGAAGTTTGAGGTGGCAAGACAAGCAAGCAGCCCCAGTCACTGTGCCTCTGTGCGAGCAGTGCCGTGGGCAGATGAGGCTGAGCAACAGCTTTCCAGGCTAGCCCCTTCTGCCTGCCAACTATCTGCAGACTTTGGCATTTGCGGAGCAGGGCTGCCTCACGCTCCCGGCACAGAACCCAAGAGATACGTTTGAAGTTTGAGGTGGCAAAACAAGCAAGCAGCCCCAGTCTCTGTGCCTCTGTGCGAGCAGTGCCGTGGGCAGATGAGGCTGAGCAACAGCATTCATTGCTAGACCCTTCTGCCTGCCAGCTATCTGCAAACGTTCGCATTTAAAGAGCAGGACTGCCGGAGGCTACCGGCACGGACCCCAAGAGATACGTTTGAAGTTTGAGGTGGCAAGACAAGCAAGCAGCCCCAGTCTCTGTGCCTCTGTGCGAGCAGTGCCGTGGGCAGATGAGGCTGAGCAACAGCTTTCCCCGCTAGCCCCTTCTGCCTGCCAGCTATCTGCAGACGTTCGCATTTTCGGAGCAGGGCTGCCGAAGGCTCCGTGCACAGACCCCATAAGCTACGTTTCAAGTTGGAGGCGGCAAGACAAGCAAGCAGCCCCAGTCTCTGTGCCTCTGTGCGAGCAGTGCCGTGGGCAGATGAGGCTGAGCAACAGCTTTCCAGGCTAGCCCCTTCTGCCTGCCAGCTATCTGCAGACGTTGGCATTTTCGGAGCAGGGCTGCCGGAGGCTCCCGGCACAGACCCCATAAGTTACGTTTGAAGTTTGAGGTGGCAAGACAAGCAAGAAGCCCCAGTCTCTGTGCCTCTGTGCGAGCAGTGCCGTGGGCAGATGAGGCTGAGCAACAGCTTTCCAGGCTAGCCCCTTCTGCCTGCCAGCTATCTGCAGACGTTCGCATTTTTGGAGCAGGGCTGCCGGAGGCTCCCGGCACCGACCCCATAAGCTATGTTTGAAGTTTGAGGTGGCAAGACAAGCAAGCAGCCCCAGTCTCTGTGGCTCTGTGAGAGCAGTGCCGTGGGCAGATGAGGCTGAGCAACAGCATTCCAGGCTAGCCCCTTCTGCCTGCCAGCTATCTGCAGACATTGGCATTTTTGGAACAAGGCTGCCGGAGTCTCCCGGCACAGAACCCATAAGCTACGTTTGAAGTTTGAGGTGGCAAGACAAGCAAGCAGCCCCAGTCTCTGTGCCTCTGTGCGATCAGTGCCGTGGGCAGATGAGGCTGAGCAACAGCTTTCCAGGCTAGCCCCTTCTGCCTGCCAGCTATCTGCAGACGTTCGCATTTTCAGAGCAGGGCTGCCGGAGGCTCCCGGCAAAAAAACCCATAAGCTACGTTTGAAGTTTTTGGTGGCAAGACAAGAAAGCAGGCCCAGTCTCTGTGCCTCTGTGCGAGCAGTGCCGTGGGCAGATGAGGCTGAGCAACAGCTTTCCAGGCTAGCCCCTTCTGCCTGCCAGCTATCTGCAGACGTTCGCATTTTCGGAGCAGGGCTGCCGGATGCTCCGGGCACGGACCCCCTACACTACGTTTGAAGTTTGAGGTGGCAAGACAAGCAAGCAGCCCCAGTCTCTGTGCCTCTGTGCGAGCAGTGCCATGGGCAGATGAGGCTGAGCAACAGCTTTCCAGGCTAGCCCCTTCTGCCTGCCAGCTATCTGCAGACGTTGGCATATTCGGAGCAGGGCTGCCGGAGGATCCCGGCACGGACCACAAGAGCTACGTTTGAAGTTTGAGGTGGCAAGACAAGCAAGCAGCCCCAGTCTCTGTGCCTCTGTGCGAGCACTGCCATGGGCAGATGAGACTGAGCAACAGCTTTCCAGGCTAGCCCCTTCTGCCTGCCAGCTATCTGCAGACGTTTGCATTTTCGGAGCAGGGCTGCCTCAGGCTCCTGGCACGGAACCCAAGAGCTATGTTTGAAGTTTGAGGTGGCAAGACAAGCAAGCACCCCCAGTCTCTGTGCCTCTGTGCGAGCAGTGCCGTGGGCAGATGAGGCTGAGCAACAGCTTTCCAGGCTAGCCCCTTCTGCCTGCCAGCTATCTGCAGACGTTCGCATTTTCGGAGCAGGGCTGCCGGAGGCTCCCGTCACGGACCCCAAGAGCTACGTTTGAAGTTTGAGGTGGCAAGACAAGCAAGCAGCCCCAGTCTCTGTGCCTCTGTGCGAGCAGTGCCGTGGGCAGATGAGGCTGAGCAACAGCATTCCAGGCTAGCCCCTTCTGCCTGCCAGCTATCTGCAGACGTTGGCATTTTTGGAACAAGGCTGCCGGAGGCTCCCGGCACAAAACCCATAAGCTACGTTTGAAGTTTGAGGTGGCAAAACAAGCAAGCAGCCCCAGTCTCTGTGCCTCTGTGCGAGCAGTGCCGTGGGCAGATGAGGCTGAGCAACAGCTTTCCAGGCTAGCCCCTTCTGCCTGCCAGCTATCTGCAGACGTTCGCATTTTCGGAGCAGGGCTGCCGCATGCTCCCGGCAAAAAAACCCATAAGCTACGTTTGAAGTTTGAGGTGGCAAGACAAGCAAGCAGCCCCAGTCACTGTGCCTCTGTGCGAGCAGTGCCGTGGGCAGATGAGGCTGAGCAACAGCTTTCCAGGCTAGCCCCTTCTGCCTGCCAGCTATCTGCAGACGTTCGCATTTTCGGAGCAGGGCTGCCGGAAGCTCCCGGCACAGAACCCATAAGATACGTTTGAAGTTTGAGGTGGCAAGACAAGCAAGCAGCCCCAGTCTCTGTGCCTCTGTGCGAGCACTGAAGTGGGCAGATGAGGCTGAGCAACAGCTTTCCAGGCTAGCCCCTTCTGCCTGCCAGCTATCTGCAGACGTTTGCATTTTCGGAGCACGGCTGCCGGAGGCTCTCGGCACGGACCCCATAAGCTACGGTTGAAGTTTGAGGTGGCAAGACAAGCAAGCAGCCCCAGTCTCTGTGCCTCTGTGCGAGCAGTGCCGTGGGCAGATGAGGCTGAGCAACAGCTTTCCAGGCTAGCCCCTTCTGCCTGCAAGCTATCTGCAGACGTTGGCATATTCGGAGCAGGGCTGCCGGAGGATCCCGGCACGGACCCCAAGAGCTACGTTTGAAGTTTGAGGTGGCAAGACAAGCAAGCAGCCCCAGTCTCTGTGCCTCTGTGCGAGCACTGCCGTGGGCAGATGAGGCTGAGCAACAGCTTTCCAGGCTAGCCCCTTCTGCCTGCCAGCTATCTGCAGACGTTTGCATTTTCGGAGCAGGGCTGCCTCAGGCTCCTGGCACGGAAACCAAGAGCTATGTTTGAAGTTTGAGGTGGCAAGACAAGCAAGCAGCCCCAGTCACTGTGCCTCTGTGCGAGCAGTGCCGTGGGCAGATGAGGCTGAGCAACAGCTTTCCAGGCTAGCCCCTTCTGCCTGCCAGCTATCTGCAGACGTTTGCATTTTCGGAGCAGGGCTGCCTCAGGCTCCTGGCAAGGAACCCAAGAGCTATGTTTGAAGTTTGAGGTGGCAAGACAAGCAAGCACCCCCAGTCTCTGTGCCTCTGTGCGAGCAGTGCCGTGGGCAGATGAGGCTGAGCAACAGCTTTCCAGGCTAGCCTCTTCTGCCTGCCAGCTATCTGCAGACGTTTGCATTTTCGGAGCAGGGCTGCCGTAGGCTCCCGGCACGGACCCCAAGAGCTACGTTTGAAGTTTGAGGTGGCAAGACAAGCAAGCAGCCCCAGTCTCTGTGCCTCTGTGCGAGCAGTGCCGTGGGCAGATGAGGCTGAGCAACAGCATTCCAGGCTAGCCCCTTCTGCCTGCCAGCTATCTGCAGATGTTCGCATTTTCGGAGCAGGGCTGCCGGAGGCTCCCGGCACAGAAACCATAAGGTACCTTTGAAGTTGGAGGTGGCAAGACAAGCAAGCAGCCCCAGTCTCTGTGCCTCTGTGCGAGCAGTGCCGTGGGCAGATGAGGCTGAGCAACAGCTTTCCCGGCTAGCCCCTTCTGCCTGCCATCTATCTGCAGACGTCCGCGTTTTCGGAGCAGGGCTGCCTCAGGCTCCCGGCACGGACCCCAAGAGCTACGTTTGAAGTTTGAGGTGGCAAGACAAGCAAGCAGCCCCAGTCTCTGTGCCTCTGTGCGAGCAGTGCCGTGGGCAGATGAGGCTGAGCAACAGCTTTCCAGGCTAGCCCCTTCTGCCTGCCAGCTATCTGCAGACGTTGGCATTTTCGGAGCAGTGCTGCCGTAGGCTTCCGGCACAGAACCCATAGATACGTTTGAAGTTTGAGGTGGCAAGACAAGCAAGCAGCCCCAGTCTCTGTGCCTCTGTGCGAGCACTGCCGTGGGCAGATGAGGCTGAGCAACAGCTTTCCAGGCTAACCCCTTCTGCCTGCCAGCTATCTGCAGACGTTTGCATTTTCGGAGCACGATTGCCGGAGGCTACCGGCACGGACCCCCAAGAGCTACGTTTGAAGTTTGAGGTGGCAAGACAAGCAAGCAGCCCCAGTCTCTGTGCCTCTGTGCGAGCACTGCCGTGGGCAGATGAGGCTGAGCAACAGCATTCCAGGCTAGCCCCTTCTGCCTGCCAGCTATCTGCAGACGTTCGCATTTTTGGAACAAGGCTGCCGGAGGCTCCCGGCACAGAACCCAAGAGCTATGTTTGAAGTTTGAGGTGGCAAAACAAGCAAGCAGCCCCAGTCTCTGTGCCTCTGTTCGAGCAGTGCCGTGGGCAGATGAGGCTGAGCAACAGCTTTCCAGGCTAGCCCCTTCTGCCTGCCAGCTATCTGCAGACGTTCGCATTTTTGGAGCAGGGCTGCCGCAGGCTCCCGGCAGAGAACCCATAACCTACGTTTGAAGTTTGAGGTGGCAAGACAAGCAAGCAGCCCCAGTCACTGTGCCTCTGTGCGAGCAGTGCCGTGGGCAGATGAGGCTGAGCAACAGCTTTCCCCGCTAGCCCCTTCTGCCTGCCAGCTATCTGCAGACGTTCGCGTTTTCGGAGCAGGGCTGACTCACACTCCCGGCACAGACCCCATAAGGTACGTTTGAAGTATGAGGCGGCAAGACAAGCAAGCAGCCCCAGTCTCTGTGCCTCTGTGCGAGCAGTGCCGTGGGCAGATGAGGCTGAGCAACAGCTTTCCAGGCTAGCCCCTTCTGCCTGCAAGCTATCTGCAGACGTTGGCATTTTCAGAGCAGGGCTGCCGGAGGCTCCCGGCACAGAAAACATAAGCTACGTTTGAAGTTTGAGGTGGCAAGACAAGCAAGCAGCCCCAGTCTCTGTGCCTCTGTGCGAGCAGTGCCGTGGGCAGATGAGGCTGAGCAACAGCTTTCCAGGCTAGCCCCTTCTGCCTGCCAGCTATCTGCAGACGTTCGCATTTTCAGAGCAGGGCTGCCGGAGGCTCCCGGCACAAAACCCATAAGCTACGTTTGAAGTTTGAGGTGGCAAGACAAGCAAGCAGCCCCAGTCTCT
This sequence comes from Opisthocomus hoazin, assembly GCF_030867145.1. Lineage (NCBI taxonomy): Eukaryota > Metazoa > Chordata > Aves > Opisthocomiformes > Opisthocomidae > Opisthocomus > Opisthocomus hoazin. Next base: position 25,940,285 of record NC_134424.1, on the reverse strand, counting down.
GTGCCTCTGTGCGAGCACTGAAGTGGGCAGATGAGGCTGAGCAACAGCTTTCCAGGCTAGCCCCTTCTGCCTGCCAGCTATCTGCAGACGTTCGCATTTTCGGAGCAGGGCTGCCGGAGGCTCCCGGCACGGACCCCATAACCTACGTTTGAAGTTTGAGGTGGCAAGACAAGCAAGCACCCCCAGTGTCTGTGCCTCTGTGCGAGCAGTGCCGTGGGCAGATGAGGCTGAGCAACAGCTTTCCAGGCTAGCCCCTTCAGCCTGCCAGCTATCTGCAGACGTTTGCATTTTCGGAGCATGGCTGTCGGAGGCTCACGGCACAGAACCCATAAGCTACGTTTGAAGTTTGAGGTGGCAAAACAAGCAAGAAGCCCCAGTCTCTGTGCCTCTGTGCGAGCAGTGCCGTGGGCAGATGAGGCTGAGCAACAGCTTTCCAGGCTAGCCCCTTCTGCCTGCCAGCTATGTGCAGACGTTCGCATTTTCGGAGCAGGGCTGCCGCAGGCTCCCGACAAAAAAACCCATAAGCTACGTTTGAAGTTTGAGGTGGCAAGACAAGCAAGCAGCCCCAGTCACTGTGCCTCTGTGCGAGCAGTGCCGTGGGCAGATGAGGCTGAGCAACAGCTTTCCAGGCTAGCCCCTTCTGCCTGCCAGCTATCTGCAGACGTTCGCATTTTCGGAGCAGGGCTGCCGCAGGCTCCCGGCACAGAACCCATAAGCTACGTTTGAAGTTTGAGGTGGCAAGACAAGCAAGCAGCCCCAGTCTCTGTGCCTCTGTGCGAGCACTGCCGTGGGCAGATGAGGCTGAGCAACAGCTTTCCAGGCTAGCCCCTTCTGCCTGCCAGCTATCTGCAGACGTTTGCATTTTCGGAGCAGGGCTGCCTCAGGCTCCTGGCACGGAACCCAAGAGCTATGTTTGAAGTTGGAGGTGGCAAGACAAGCAAGCAGCCCCAGTCTCTGTGCCTCTGTGTGAGCAGTGCCGTGGGCAGATGAGGCTGAGCAACAGCTTTCCAGGCTAGCCCCTTCTGCCTGCCAGCTATCTGCAGACGTTCGCATTTTCGGAGCAGGGCTGCCGTAGGCTCCCGGCACGGACCCCAAGAGCTACGTTTGAAGTTTGAGGTGGCAAGACAAGCAAGCAGCCCCAGTCTCTGTGCCTCTGTGCGAGCAGTGCCGTGGGCAGATGAGGCTGAGCAACAGCATTCCAGGCTAGCCCCTTCTGCCTGCCAGCTATCTGCAGATGTTCGCATTTTCGGAGCAGGGCTGCCGGAGGCTCCCGGCACAGAACCCATAAGGTACCTTTGAAGTTTGAGGTGGCAAGACAAGCAAGCAGCCCCAGTCTCTGTGCCTCTGTGCGAGCAGTGCCGTGGGCAGATGAGGCTGAGCAACAGCTTTCCCGGCTAGCCCCTTCTGCCTGCCAGCTATCTGCAGACGTCCACGTTTTCGGAGCAGGGCTGCCTCAGGCTCCCGGCACGGACCCCAAGAGCTACGTTTGAAGTTTGAGGTGGCAAGACAAGCAAGCAGCCCCAGTCTCTGTGCCTCTGTGCGAGCAGTGCCGTGGGCAGATGAGGCTGAGCAACAGCTTTCCAGGCTAGCCCCTTCTGCCTGCCAGCTATCTGCAGACGTTGGCATTTTCGGAGCAGTGCTGCCGTAGGCTTCCGGCACAGAACCCATAGATACGTTTGAAGTTTGAGGTGGCAAGACAAGCAAGCAGCCCCAGTCTCTGTGCCTCTGTGCGAGCAGTGCCGTGGGCAGATGAGGCTGAGCAACAGCTTTCCAGGCTAGCCCCTTCTGCCTGCCAGCTATCTGCAGACGTTGGCATATTCGGAGCAGGGCTGCCGGAGGATCCCGGCACGGACCCCATAAGATACGTTTGAAGTTTGAGGTGGCAAGACAAGCAAGCAGCCCCAGTCTCTGTGCCTCTGTGCGAGCACTGCCGTGGGCAGATGAGGCTGAGCAACAGCTTTCCAGGCTAACCCCTTCTGCCTGCCAGCTATCTGCAGACGTTTGCATTTTCGGAGCACGATTGCCGGAGGCTCCCGTCACGGACCCCAAGAGCTACGTTTGAAGTTTGAGGTGGCAAGACAAGCAAGCAGCCCCAGTCTCTGTGCCTCTGTGCGAGCACTGCCGTGGGCAGATGAGGCTGAGCAACAGCATTCCAGGCTAGCCCCTTCTGCCTGCCAGCTATCTGCAGACGTTCGCATTTTTGGAGCAGGGCTGCCGGAGGCTCCCGGCAGAGAACCCATAACCTACGTTTGAAGTTTGAGGTGGCAAGACAAGCAAGCAGCCCCAGTCACTGTGCCTCTGTGCGAGCAGTGCCGTGGGCAGATGAGGCTGAGCAACAGCTTTCCCCGCTAGCCCCTTCTGCCTGCCAGCTATCTGCAGACGTTCGCGTTTTCGGAGCAGGGCTGACTCACACTCCCGGCACAGACCCCATAAGGAACGTTTGAAGTATGAGGCGGCAAGACAAGCAAGCAGCCCCAGTCTCTGTGCCTCTGTGCGAGCAGTGCCGTGGGCAGATGAGGCTGAGCAACAGCTTTCCAGGCTAGCCCCTTCTGCCTGCAAGCTATCTGCAGACGTTTGCATTTTCAGAGCAGGGCTGCCGGAGGCTCCCGGCACAGAAAACATAAGCTACGTTTGAAGTTTGAGGTGGCAAGACAAGCAAGCAGCCCCAGTCTCTGTGCCTCTGTGTGAGCAGTGCCGTGGGCAGATGAGGCTGAGCAACAGCTTTCCAGGCTAGCCCCTTCTGCCTGCCAGCTATCTGCAGACGTTCGCATTTTCCGATCAGGGCTGCCGGAGGCTCCCGGCACGGACCCCATAACCTACGTTTGAAGTTTGAGGTGGCAAGACAAGCAAGCAGCCCCAGTCTCTGTGCCTCTGTGCGAGCAGTGCCGTGGGCAGATGAGGCTGAGCAACAGCTTTCCAGGCTAGCCCCTTCTGCCTGCCAGCTATCTGCAGACGTTCGCATTTTCAGAGCAGGGCTGCCGGAGGCTCCCGGCACAAAACCCATAAGCTACGTTTGAAGTTTGAGGTGGCAAGACAAGCAAGCAGCCCCAGTCTCTGTGCCTCTGTGCGAGCAGTGCCGTGGGCAGATGAGGCTGAGCAACAGCTTTCCAGGCTAGCCCCTTCTGCCTGCCAGCTATCTGCAGACGTTCGCATTTTCGGAGCAGGGCTGCCTCAGGCTCCTGGCACAGAACACATAAGCTAAGTTTGAAGTTTGAGGTGGCAAGACAAGCAAGCAGCCCCAGTGTCTGTGCCTCTGTGCGAGCAGTGCCGTGGGCAGATGAGGCTGAGCAACAGCTTTCCAGGCTAGCCCCTTCTGCCTGCCAGCTATCTGCAGACGTTTGCGTTTTCGGAGCAGGGCTGTCGGATGCTCCCGGCACAGAACCCATAAGCTACGTTGGAAGTTTGAGGTGGCAAGACAAGCAAGCAGCCCCAGTCTCTGTGCCTCTGTGCGAGCAGTGCCGTGGGCAGATGAGGCTGAGCAACAGCTTTCCAGGCTAGCCCCTTCTGCCTGCCAGCTATCTGCAGACATTCGCATTTTCGGAGCAGGGCTGCCTCAGGCTCCCGGCACGGACCCCAAGAGCTACGTTTGAAGTTTGAGGTGGCAAGACAAGCAAGCAGCCCCAGTCTCTGTGCCTCTGTGCGAGCACTGCCGTGGGCAGATGAGGCTGAGCAACAGCTTTCCAGGCTAGCCCCTTCTGGCTGCCAGCTATCTGCAGACGTTCGCATTTTCGGAGCAGGGCTGCCGGAGGCTCCCGGCACGGACCCCAAGAGCTACGTTTGAAGTTTGAGGTGGCAAGACAAGCAAGCAGCCCCAGTCTCTGTGCCTCTGTGCGAGCAGTGCCGTGGGCAGATGAGGCTGAGCAACAGCTTTCCAGGCTAGCCCCTTCTGCCTGCCAGCTATCTGCAGACGTTCGCATTTTCCGATCAGGGCTGCCGGAGGCTCCCGGCACGGACCCCATAACCTACGTTTGAAGTTTGAGGTGGCAAGACAAGCAAGCAGCCCCAGTCTCTGTGCCTCTATGCGAACAGTGCCATGGGCAGATGAGGCTGAGCAACAGCTTTCCAGGCTAGCCCCTTCTGCCTGCCAGCTATCTGCAGACGTTCGCATTTTCAGAGCAGGGCTGCCGGAGGCTCCCGGCACAAAACCCATAAGCTACGTTTGAAGTTTGAGGTGGCAAGACAAGCAAGCAGCCCCAGTCTCTGTGCCTCTGTGCGAGCACTGAAGTGGGCAGATGAGGCTGAGCAACAGCTTTCCAGGCTAGCCCCTTCTGCCTGCCAGCTATCTGCAGACATTTGCATTTTCGGAGCAGGGCTGCCGGAGGCTCCTGGCACAGACCCCAAGAGCTACGTTTGAAGTTTGAGGTGGCAAGACAAGGAAGAAGCCCCAGTCTCTGTGCCTCTGTGCGAGCAGTGCCGTGGGCAGATGAGGCTGAGCAACAGCTTTCCAGGCTAGCCCCTTCTGCCTGCCAGCTATCTGCAGACGTTCGCATTTTCGGAGCAGGGCTGCCTCAGGCTCCTGGCACAGAACACATAAGCTAAGTTTGAAGTTTGAGGTGGCAAGACAAGCAAGCAGCCCCAGTCTCTGTGCCTCTGTGTGAGCAGTGCCGTGGGCAGATGAGGCTGAGCAACAGCTTTCCAGGCTAGCCCCTTCTGCCTGCCAGCTATCTGCAGACGTTGGCATTTTCAGAGCAGGGCTGCCGGAGGCTCCCGGCACAGAACACATAAGCTAAGTTTGAAGTTTGAGGTGGCAAGACAAGCAAGCAGCCCCAGTCTCTGTGCCTCTGTGCGAGCAGTGCCGTGGGCAGATGAGGCTGAGCAACAGCTTTCCAGGCTAGCCCCTTCTGCCTGCCAGCTATCTGCAGACGTTCGCATTTTCGGAGCAGGGCTGCAGGAGGCTCCCGGCACAGACCCCATAAGCTACGTTTGAAGTTTGAGGTGGCAAGACAAGCAAGCAGCCCCAGTCACTGTGCCTCTGTGCGAGCAGTGCCGTGGGCAGATGAGGCTGAGCAACAGCTTTCCAGGCTAGCCCCTTCTGCCTGCCAGCTATCTGCAGACGTTGGCATTTTCGGAGCAGGGCTGCCGGAGGCTCCCGGCACGGACCCCAAGAGCTACGTTTGAAGTTTGAGGTGGCAAGACAAGCAAGCAGCCCCAGTGTCTGTGCCTCTGTGCGAGCAGTGCCGTGGGCAGATGAGGCTGAGCAACAGCTTTCCAGGCTAGCCCCTTCTGCCTGCCAGCTATCTGCAGACGTTTGCGTTTTCGGAGCAGGGCTGCCGGAGGCTCCCGGCACAGAACCCATAAGCTACGTTGGAAGTTTGAGGTGGCAAGACAAGCAAGCAGCCCCAGTCTCTGTGCCTCTGTGCGAGCAGTGCCGTGGGCAGATGAGGCTGAGCAACAGCTTTCAAGGCTAGCCCCTTCTGCCTGCCAGCTATCTGCAGACGTTCGCATTTTCGGAGCAGGGCTGCCAGAGGCTCCCGGCACAGACCCCAAGAGCTACGTTTGAAGTTTGAGGTGGCAAGACAAGCAAGCAGCCCCAGTCTCTGTGCCTCTGTGCGAGCAGTGCCGTGGGCAGATGAGGCTGAGCAACAGCTTTCCAGGCTAGCCCCTTCTGCCTGCCAGCTATCTGCAGACGTTCGCATTTTCGGAGCAGGGCTGCCGCAGGCTCCCGGCAGAGAACCCATAACTTACGTTTGAAGTTTGAGGTGGCAAGACAAGCAAGCAGCCCCAGTCACTGTGCCTCTGTGCGAGCAGTGCCGTGGGCAGATGAGGCTGAGCAACAGCTTTCCCCGCTAGCCCCTTCTGCCTGCCAGCTATCTGCAGATGTTCGCGTTTTCGGAGCAGGGCTGACTCACACTCCCGGCACAGACCCCATAAGCTACGTTTGAAGTATGAGGCGGCAAGACAAGCAAGCAGCCCCAGTGTCTGTGCCTCTGTGCGAGCAGTGCCGTGGGCAGATGAGGCTGAGCAACAGCTTTCCAGGCTAGCCCCTTCTGCCTGCCAGCTATCTGCAGACGTTCGCATTTTCGGAGCAGGGCTGCCGGAGACTCCCGGCACAGAAAACATAAGCTACGTTTGAAGTTTGAGGTGGCAAGACAAGCATGCAGCCCCAGTCTCTGTGCCTCTGTGTGAGCAGTGCCGTGGGCAGATGAGGCTGAGCAACAGCTTTCCAGGCTAGCCCCTTCTGCCTGCCAGCTATCTGCAGACGTTCGCATTTTCCGATCAGGGCTGCCGGAGGCTCCCGGCACGGACCCCATAACCTACGTTTGAAGTTTGAGGTGGCAAGACAAGCAAGCAGCCCCAGTCTCTGTGCCTCTATGCGAACAGTGCCATGGGCAGATGAGGCTGAGCAACAGCTTTCCAGGCTAGCCCCTTCTGCCTGCCAGCTATCTGCAGACGTTCGCATTTTCAGAGCAGGGCTGCCGGAGGCTCCCGGCACAAAACCCATAAGCTACGTTTGAAGTTTGAGGTGGCAAGACAAGCAAGCAGCCCCAGTCTCTGTGCCTCTGTGCGAGCACTGAAGTGGGCAGATGAGGCTGAGCAACAGCTTTCCAGGCTAGCCCCTTCTGCCTGCCAGCTATCTGCAGACTTTTGCATTTTCGGAGCAGGGCTGCCTCAGGCTCCTGGCACAGAACACATAAGCTAAGTTTGAAGTTTGAGGTGGCAAGACAAGCAAGCAGCCCCAGTCTCTGTGCCTCTGTGTGAGCAGTGCCGTGGGCAGATGAGGCTGAGCAACAGCTTTCCAGGCTAGCCCCTTCTGCCTGCCAGCTATCTGCAGACGTTCGCATTTTCAGAGCAGGGCTGCCGGAGGCTCCCGGCACAGAACACATAAGCTAAGTTTGAAGTTTGAGGTGGCAAGACAAGCAAGCAGCCCCAGTCTCTGTGCCTCTGTGCGAGCAGTGCCGTGGGCAGATGAGGCTGAGCAACAGCATTCCAGGCTAGCCCCTTCTGCCTGCCAGCTATCTGCAGACGTTCGCATTTTCGGAGCAGGGCTGCAGGAGGCTCCCGGCACAGACCCCATAAGCTACGTTTGAAGTTTGAGGTGGCAAGACAAGCAAGCAGCCCCAGTCACTGTGCCTCTGTGCGAGCAGTGCCGTGGGCAGATGAGGCTGAGCAACAGCTTTCCAGGCTAGCCCCTTCTGCCTGCCAGCTATCTGCAGACGTTGGCATTTTCGGAGCAGGGCTGCCGGAGGCTCCCGGCACGGACCCCAAGAGCTACGTTTGAAGTTTGAGGTGGCAAGACAAGCAAGCAGCCCCAGTGTCTGTGCCTCTGTGCGAGCAGTGCCGTGGGCAGATGAGGCTGAGCAACAGCTTTCCAGGCTAGCCCCTTCTGCCTGCCAGCTATCTGCAGACGTTTGCGTTTTCGGAGCAGGGCTGCCGGAGGCTCCCGGCACAGAACCCATAAGCTACGTTGGAAGTTTGAGGTGGCAAGACAAGCAAGCAGCCCCAGTCTCTGTGCCTCTGTGCGAGCAGTGCCGTGGGCAGATGAGGCTGAGCAACAGCTTTCAAGGCTAGCCCCTTCTGCCTGCCAGCTATCTGCAGACGTTCGCATTTTCGGAGCAGGGCTGCCAGAGGCTCCCGGCACGGACCCCAAGAGCTACGTTTGAAGTTTGAGGTGGCAAGACAAGCAAGCAGCCCCAGTCTCTGTGCCTCTGTGCGAGCAGTGCCGTGGGCAGATGAGGCTGAGCAACAGCTTTCCAGGCTAGCCCCTTCTGCCTGCCAGCTATCTGCAGACGTTCGCATTTTCGGAGCAGGGCTGCCGGAGGCTCCCGGCACGGACCCCAAGAGCTACGTTTGAAGTTTGAGGTGGCAAGACAAGCGAGCAGCCCCAGTCTCTGTGCCTCTGTGCGAGCAGTGCCGTGGGCAGATGAGGCTGAGCAACAGATTTCCAGGCTAGCCCAGTCTGGCTGCCAGCTATCTGCAGACGTTCGCATTTTCGGAGCAGGGCTGCCGGAGGCTCCCGGCACGGACCCCAAGAGCTACGTTTGAAGTTTGAGGTGGCAAGACAAGCAAGCAGCCCCAGTCTCTGTGCCTCTGTGCGAGCAGTGCCGTGGGCAGATGAGGCTGAGCAACAGCTTTCCAGGCTAGCCCCTTCTGCCTGCCAGCTATCTGCAGACGTTTGCGTTTTCGGAGCAGGGCTGCCCGAGGCTCCCGGCACGGAAAACATAAGCTACGTTTGAAGTTTGAGGTGGCAAGACAAGCAAGCAGCCCCAGTCTCTGTGCCTCTGTGCGAGCAGTGCCGTGGGCAGATGAGGCTGAGCAACAGCTTTCCAGGCTAGCCCCTTCTGCCTGCCAGCTATCTGCAGACGTTCGCATTTTTGGAGCAGGGCTGCCGGAGGCTCCCGGCACGGACCCCATAAGGTACGTTTGAAGTTTGAGGTGGCAAGACAAGCGAGCAGCCCCAGTCTCTGTGCCTCTGTGCGAGCAGTGCCGTGGGCAGATGAGGCTGAGCAACAGCTTTCCAGGCTAGCCCCTTCTGCCTGCCAGCTATCTTCGGACGTTCGCATTTTCGGAGCAGGGCTGCCGGAGGCTCCCGGCACGGACCCCATAAGCTACGTTTGAAGTTTGAGGTGGCAAGACAAGCAAGCAGCCCCAGTCTCTGTGCCTCTGTGCGAGCAGTGCCGTGGGCAGATGAGGCTGAGCAACAGCTTTCCAGGCTAGCCCCTTCTGCCTGCCAGCTATCTGCAGATGTTTGCGTTTTCGGAGCAGGGCTGCCGGAGACTCCCGGCACAGAACCCATAAGTTACGTTGCAAGTTTGAGGTGGCAAGACAAGCAAGCAGCCCCAGTCTCTGTGCCTCTGTGCGAGCAGTGCCGTGGGCAGATGAGGCTGAGCAACAGCTTTCCAGGCTAGCCCCTTCTGCCTGCCAGCTATCTGCAGACGTTCGCATTTTCGGAGCAGGGCTGCCGGAGGCTCCCGGCACGGACCCCAAGAGCTACGTTTGAAGTTTGAGGTGGCAAGACAAGCGAGCAGCCCCAGTCTCTGTGCCTCTGTGCGAGCAGTGCCGTGGGCAGATGAGGCTGAGCAACAGGTTTCCAGGCTAGCCCCTTCTGCCTGCCAGCTATCTGCAGACGTTCGCATTTTCGGAGCAGGGCTGCCGCCGTCTCCCTGCACGGACCCCATAAGCTACGTTTGAAGTTTGAGGTGGCAAGACAAGCAAGCAGCCCCAGTGTCTGTGCCTCTGTGCGAGCAGTGCCGTGGGCAGATGAGGCTGAGCAACAGCTTTCCCCGCTAGCCCCTTCTGCCTGCCAGCTATCTGCAGACGTTTGCGTTTTCGGAGCAGGGCTGCCGGAGGCTCCCGGCACAGAACCCATAAGTTACGTTGCAAGTTTGAGGTGGCAAGACAAGCAAGCAGCCCCAGTCTCTGTGCCTGTGTGCGAGCAGTGCCGTGGGCAGATGAGGCTGAGCAACAGCTTTCCAGGCTAGCCACTTCTGCCTGCCAGCTATCTGCAGACGTTCGCATTTTCAAAGCAGGGTTGCCTCAGGCTCCTGGCACAGAACACATAAGTTAAGTTTGAAGTTTGAGGTGGCAAGACAAGCAAGCAGCCCCGGTCTCTGTGCCTCTGTGCGAGCAGTGCCGTGGGCAGATGAGGCTGAGCAACAGCTTTCCAGGCTAGCCCCTTCTGCCTGCCAGCTATCTGCAGACGTTCGCATTTTCGGAGCAGGGCTGCCGGAGGCTCCCGACACGTACCCCAAGAGTTACGTTTGAAGTTTGAGGTGGCAAGACAAGCAAGAAGCCCCAGTCTCTGTGCCTCTGTGCGAGCAGTGCCGTGGGCAGATGAGGCTGAGCAACAGCTTTCCAGGCTAGCCCCTTCTGCCTGCCAGCTATCTGCAGACGTTCGCATTTTCGGAGCAGGGCTGCCAGAGGCTCCCGGCACGGACCCCAAGAGCTACGTTTGAAGTTTGAGGTGGCAAGACAAGCAAGAAGCCCCAGTCTCTGTGCCTCTGTGCGAGCAGTGCCGTGGGCAGATGAGGCTGAGCAACAGCTTTCCCCGCTAGCCCCTTCTGCCTGCCAGCTATCTGCAGACGTTTGCGTTTTCGGAGCAGGGCTGCCGGAGGCTCCCGGCACAGAACCCATAAGTTACGTTGCAAGTTTGAGGTGGCAAGACAAGCAAGCAGCCCCAGTCTCTGTGCCTCTGTGCGAGCAGTGCCGTGGGCAGATGAGGCTGAGCAACAGCTTTCCAGGCTAGCCCCTTCTGCCTGCCAGCTATCTGCAGACGTTCGCATTTTCGGAGCAGGGCTGCCGGAGGCTCCCGGCACGGACCCCATAAGCTACGTTTGAAGTTTGAGGTGGCAAGACAAGCGAGCAGCCCCAGTCTCTGTGCCTGTGTGCGAGCAGTGCCGTGGGCAGATGAGGCTGAGCAACAGCTTTCCAGGCTAGCCACTTCTGCCTGCCAGCTATCTGCAGACGTTCGCATTTTCAAAGCAGGGTTGCCTCAGGCTCCTGGCACAGAACACATAAGTTAAGTTTGAAGTTTGAGGTGGCAAGACAAGCAAGCAGCCCCAGTCTCTGTGCCTCTGTGCGAGCAGTGCCGTGGGCAGATGAGGCTGAGCAACAGCTTTCCAGGCTAGCCCCTTCTGCCTGCCAGCTATCTGCAGACGTTCGCATTTTCGGAGCAGGGCTGCCGGAGGCTCCCGACACGGACCCCAAGAGTTACGTTTGAAGTTTGAGGTGGCAAGACAAGCAAGAAGCCCCAGTCTCTGTGCCTCTGTGCGAGCAGTGCCGTGGGCAGATGAGGCTGAGCAACAGCTTTCCAGGCTAGCCCCTTCTGCCTGCCAGCTATCTGCAGACGTTCGCATTTTCGGAGCAGGGCTGCCGGAGGCTCCCGGCACGGACCCCATAAGCTACGTTTGAAGTTTGAGGTGGCAAGACAAGCGAGCAGCCCCAGTCTCTGTGCCTGTGTGCGAGCAGTGCCGTGGGCAGATGAGGCTGAGCAACAGCTTTCCAGGCTAGCCACTTCTGCCTGCCAGCTATCTGCAGACTTTCGCATTTTCAAAGCAGGGTTGCTTCAGGCTCCTGGCACAGAACACATAAGCTAAGTTTGAAGTTTGAGGTGGCAAGACAAGCAAGCAGCCCCAGTCTCTGTGCCTCTGTGCGAGCAGTGCCGTGGGCAGATGAGGCTGAGCAACAGCTTTCCAGGCTAGCCCCTTCTGCCTGCCAGCTATCTGCAGACGTTCGCATTTTCGGAGCAGGGCTGCCGGAGGCTCCCGACACGGACCCCAAGAGTTACGTTTGAAGTTTGAGGTGGCAAGACAAGCAAGAAGCCCCAGTCTCTGTGCCTCTGTGCGAGCAGTGCCGTGGGCAGATGAGGCTGAGCAACAGCTTTCCAGGCTAGCCCCTTCTGCCTGCCAGCTATCTGCAGACGTTCGCATTTTCGGAGCAGGGCTGCCAGAGGCTCCCGGCACGGACCCTTAAGCTACGTTTGAAGTTTGAGGTGGCAAGACAAGCAAGAAGCCCCAGTCTCTGTGCCTCTGAGCGAGCAGTGCCGTGGGCAGATGAGGCTGAGCAACAGCTTTCCCGGCTAGCCCCTTCTGCCTGCCAGCTATCTGCAGACGTTCGCATTTTCGGAGCAGGGCTGCAGGAGGCTCCCGGCACGGACCCCATAAGCTACGTTTGAAGTTTGAGGTGGCAAGACAAGCAAGCAGCCCCAGTCTCTGTGCCTCTGTGCGAGCAGTGCCGTGAGCAGATGAGGCTGAGCAACAGCTTTCCAGGCTAGCCCCTTCTGCCTGCCAGCTATCTGCAGACGTTCGCATTTTCGGAGCAGGGCTGCCACAGCCTCCCGGCACGGACCCCAAGAGATACGTTTGAAGTTGGAGGCGGCAAGACAAGCAAGCAGCCCCAGTCTCTGTGCCTCTGTGCGAGCAGTGCCGTGGGCAGATGAGGCTGAGCAACAGCTTTCCAGGCTAGCCCCTTCTGCCTGCCAGCTATCTGCAGACGTTCGCATTTTCGGAGCAGGGCTGCCGGAGGCTCCCGGCACAGAACCCATAAGATACGTTGGAAGTTTGAGGTGGCAAGACAAGCAAGCAGCCCCAGTCTCTGTGCCTCTGTGCGAGCAGTGCCGTGGGCAGATGAGGCTGAGCAACAGCTTTCCAGGCTAGCCCCTTCTGCCTGCCAGCTATCTGCAGACGTTCGCATTTTCGGAGCAGGGATGCAGGATGCTCCTGGCACGGACCCCCAGAGCTACGTTTGAAGTTTGAGGTGGCAAGACAAGCAAGCAGCCCCAGTCTCTGTGCCTCTGTGCGAGCAGTGCCGTGGGCAGATGAGGCTGAGCAACAGCTTTCCAGGCTAGCCCCTTCTGCCTGCCAGCTATCTGCAGACGTTCGCATTTTCGGAGCAGGGCTGCCGGAGGCTCCCGACACGGACCCCAAGAGTTACGTTTGAAGTTTGAGGTGGCAAGACAAGCAAGAAGCCCCAGTCTCTGTGCCTCTGTGCGAGCAGTGCCGTGGGCAGATGAGGCTGAGCAACAGCTTTCCAGGCTAGCCCCTTCTGCCTGCCAGCTATCTGCAGACGTTCGCATTTTCGGAGCAGGGCTGCCAGAGGCTCCCGGCACGGACCCTTAAGCTACGTTTGAAGTTTGAGGTGGCAAGACAAGCAAGAAGCCCCAGTCTCTGTGCCTCTGAGCGAGCAGTGCCGTGGGCAGATGAGGCTGAGCAACAGCTTTCCCGGCTAGCCCCTTCTGCCTGCCAGCTATCTGCAGACGTTCGCATTTTCGGAGCAGGGCTGCAGGAGGCTCCCGGCACGGACCCCATAAGCTACGTTTGAAGTTTGAGGTGGCAAGACAAGCAAGCAGCCCCAGTCTCTGTGCCTCTGTGCGAGCAGTGCCGTGAGCAGATGAGGCTGAGCAACAGCTTTCCAGGCTAGCCCCTTCTGCCTGCCAGCTATCTGCAGACGTTCGCATTTTCGGAGCAGGGCTGCCACAGCCTCCCGGCACGGACCCCAAGAGATACGTTTGAAGTTGGAGGCGGCAAGACAAGCAAGCAGCCCCAGTCTCTGTGCCTCTGTGCGAGCAGTGCCGTGGGCAGATGAGGCTGAGCAACAGCTTTCCAGGCTAGCCCCTTCTGCCTGCCAGCTATCTGCAGACGTTCGCATTTTCGGAGCAGGGCTGCCGGAGGCTCCCGGCACAGAACCCATAAGATACGTTGGAAGTTTGAGGTGGCAAGACAAGCAAGCAGCCCCAGTCTCTGTGCCTCTGTGCGAGCAGTGCCGTGGGCAGATGAGGCTGAGCAACAGCTTTCCAGGCTAGCCCCTTCTGCCTGCCAGCTATCTGCAGACGTTCGCATTTTCGGAGCAGGGATGCAGGATGCTCCTGGCACGGACCCCCAGAGCTACGTTTGAAGTTTGAGGTGGCAAGACAAGCAAGCAGCCCCAGTCTCTGTGCCTCTGTGCGAGCAGTGCCGTGGGCAGATGAGGCTGAGCAACAGCTTTCCAGGCTAGCCCCTTCTGCCTGCCAGCTATCTGCAAACGTTCGCATTTTCAGAGCAGGGCTGCCGGAGGCTCCCGGCACGGACCCCAAGAGCTACGTTTGAAGTTTGAGGTGGCAAGACAAGCAAGCAGCCCCAGTCTCTGTGCCTCTGTGCGAGCAGTGCCGTGGGCAGATGAGGCTGAGCAACAGCTTTCCAGGCTAGCCCCTTCTGCCTGCCAGCTATCTGCAGACGTTTGCGTTTTCGGAGCAGGGCTGCCGGAGGCTCCCGGCACAGAACCCATAAGCTAAGTTTGAAGTTTGAGGTGGCAAGACAAGCAAGCAGCCCCAGTCTCTGTGCCTCTGTGCGAGCAGTGCCGTGGGCAGATGAGGCTGAGCAACAGCTTTCCAGGCTAGCCCCTTCTGCCTGCCAGCTATATGCAGACGTTCGCATTTTCGGAGCAGGGCTGCCGGAGGCTCCCGGCACGAACCCCATAAGCAACGTTTGAAGTTTGAGGTGGCAAGACAAGCGAGCAGCCCCAGTCTCTGTGCCTCTGTGCGAGCAGTGCCGTGGGCAGATGAGGCTGAGCAACAGCTTTCCAGGCTAGCCCCTTCTGCCTGCCAGCTATCTTCAGACATTCGCATTTTCGGAGCAGGTCTTCCGCAGCCTCCCGGCACGGACCCCATGAGCTACGTTTGAAGTTTGAGGTGGCAAAACAAGCAAACAGCCCCAGTCTCTGTGCCTCTGTGCGAGCAGTGCCGTGGGCAGATGAGGCTGAGCAACAGCTTTCCAGGCTAGCCCCTTCTGCCTGCCAGCTATCTGCAGACGTTCGCATTTTCGGAGCAGGGCTGCCGAAGGCTCCCCGCACGGACCCCATAAGATACGTTTGAAGTTGGAGGTGGCAAGACAAGCAAGCAGCCCCAGTCTCTGTGCCTCTGTGCGAGCAGTGCCGTGGGCAGATGAGGCTGAGCAACAGCTTTTCAGGCTAGCCCCTTCTGCCTGCCAGCTATCTGCAGACGTTCGCATTTTCGGAGCAGGGCTGCCAGAGGCTCCCGGCACAGAACCCATAAGCTACGTTTGAAGTTTCAGGTGGCAAGAGAAGCAAGTAGCCCCAGTGTCTGTGCCTCTGTGCGAGCAGTGCCGTGGGCAGATGAGGCTGAGCAACAGCTTTCCAGGCTAGCCCCTTCTGCCTGCCAGCTATCTTCAGACATTCGCATTTTCGGAGCAGGGCTGCCGGAGCCTCCCGTCACGGACCCCAAGAGCTACGTTTGAAGTTTGAGGTGGCAAGACAAGCAAGCAGCCCCAGTCTCTGTGCCTCTGTGCGAGCAGTGCCGTGGGCAGATGAGGCTGAGCAACAGCTTTCCAGGCTAGCCCCTTCTGCCTGCCAGCTATCTGCAGACGTTCGCATTTTCGGAGCAGGGCTGCCGGAGACTCCCGGCACGGAACCCATAAGCTACGTTTGAAGTTTCAGGTGGCAAGACAAGCAAGTAGCCCCAGTGTCTGTGCCTCTGTGCGAGCAGTGCCGTGGGCAGATGAGGCTGAGCAACAGCTTTCCAGGCTAGCCCCTTCTGCCTGCCAGCTATCTGCAGACGTTCGCATTTTCGGAGCAGGGCTGCCGCCGTCTCCCGGCACGGACACCATAAGCTACGTTTGAAGTTTGAGGTGGCAAGACAAGCAAGCAGCCCCAGTCTCTGTGCCTCTGTGCGAGCAGTGCCGTGGGCAGATGAGGCTGAGCAACAGCTTTCCAGGCTAGCCCCTTCTGCCTGCCAGCTATCTGCAGACGTTCGCATTTTCGGAGCAGGGCTGCCGCAGCCTCCCGTCACGGACCCCAAGAGCTACGTTTGAAGTTTGAGGTGGCAAGACAAGCAAGCAGCCCTAGTCTCTGTGCCTCTGTGCGAGCAGTGCCGTGGGCAGATGAGGCTGACCAACAGCTTCCCAGGCTAGCCACTTCTTCCTGCCTGCTATCTGCAAACGTTCGCATTTTTGGAGCAGGGCTGCCGGAGGCTCTCGGCACGGACCCCAAGAGCTACGTTTGAAGTTTGAGGTGGCAAGACAAGCAAGCAGCCCCAGTCTCTGTGCCTCTGTGCGAGCAGTGCCGTGGGCAGATGAGGCTGAGCAACATCTTTCCAGGCTAGCCCCTTCTGCCTACCAGCTATCTGCAGACGTTCGCATTTTCGGAGCAGGGCTGCTGGAGGCTCCCGGCACAGACCCCGTAAGCTAAGTTTGAAGTTTGAGGTGGCAAGACAAGCAAGCAGCCCCAGTCTCTGTGCCTCTGTGCGAGCAGTGCCGTGGGCAGATGAGGCTGAGCAACAGCTTTCCAGGCTAGCCCCTTCTGCCTGCCAGCTATCTGCAGACGTTCGCACTTTCGGAGCAGGGCTGCCGGAGGCTCCCGGCACAGACCCCATAAGCTACGTTTGAAGTTTGAGGTGGCAAGACAAGCAAGCAGCCCCAGTCTCTGTGCCTCTGTGCGAGCAGTGCCGTGGGCAGATGAGGCTGAGCAACAGCTTTCCAGGCTAGCCCCTTCTGCCTGCCAGCTATCTGCAGACGTTCTCATTTTCGGAGCAGGGCTGCCGCAGCCTCCCGTCACGGACCCCAAGAGGTACGTTTGAAGTTTGAGGTGGCAAGACAAGCAAGCAGCCCCAGTCTCTGTGCCTCTGTGCGAGCAGTGCCGTGGGCAGATGAGGCTGAGCAACAGCTTTCCAGGCTAGCCCCTTCTGCCTGCCAGCTATCTGCAGACGTTCGCATTTTCGGAGCAGGGCTGCCGAAGACTCCCGGTACGCACCCCAAGAGCTACGTTTGAAGTTTGAGGTGGCAAGACAAGCAAGCAGCCCCAGTCTCTGTGCCTCCGTGCGAGCAGTGCCGTGGGCAGATGAGGCTGAGCAACAGCTTTCCAGGCTAGCCCCTTCTGCCTGCCAGCTATCTGCAGACGTTCGCATTTTTGGAGCAGGGCTGCCGGAGGATCCCGGCACAGACCCCAAAAGCTCCGTTTGAAATTTGAGGTGGCAAGACAAGCAAGCAGCCCCAGTCTCTGTGCCTCTGTGCGAGCAGTGCCGTGGGCAGATGAGGCTGAGTAACAGCTTTCACGGCTAGCCCCTTCTGCCTGCCAGCTATCTGCAGACGTTGGCATTTTCGGAGCAGGGCTGCCGGAGGCTCCCGGCACGGACCCCTACACTACGTTTGAAGTTTGAGGTGGCAAGACAAGCAAGCAGCCCCGGTCTCTGTGCCTCTGTGCGAGCAGTGCCGTGGGCAGATGAGGCTGAGCAACAGCTTTCCAGGCTAGCCCCTTCTGCCTGCCAGCTATCTGCAGACGTTCGCATTTTCGGAGCAGGGCTGCCGAAGACTCCCGGTACGCACCCCAAGAGCTACGTTTGAAGTTTGAGGTGGCAAGACAAGCAAGCAGCCCCAGTCTCTGTGCCTCCGTGCGAGCACAGCCGTGGGCAGATGAGGCTGAGCAACAGCTTTCCAGGCTAGCCCCTTCTGCCTGCCAGCTATCTGCAGACGTTGGCATTTTCGGAGCAGGGCTGCCGGAGGCTCCCGGCACAGAACCCATAAGTTACGTTGCAAGTTTGATGTGGCAAGACAAGCAAGCAGCCCCAGTCTCTGTGCCTCTGTGCGAGCAGTGCCGTGGGCAGATGAGGCTGAGCAACAGCTTTCCAGGCTAGCCCCTTCTGCCTGCCAGCTATCTGCAGACGTTCGCATTTTCGGAGCAGGGCTGCCGCAGCCTCCCGTCACGGACCCCAAGAGCTACGTTTGAAGTTTGAGGTGGCAAGACAAGCAAGCAGCCCTAGTCTCTGTGCCTCTGTGCGAGCAGTGCCGTGGGCAGATGAGGCTGACCAACAGCTTCCCAGGCTAGCCACTTCTGCCTGCCTGCTATCTGCAAACGTTCGCATTTTTGGAGCAGGGCTGCCGGAGGCTCCCGGCACGGACCCCAAGAGCTACGTTTGAAGTTTGAGGTGGCAAGACAAGCAAGCAGCCCCAGTCTCTGTGCCTCTGTGCGAGCAGTGCCGTGGGCAGATGAGGCTGAGCAACAGCTTTCCAGGCTAGCCCCTTCTGCCTGCCAGCTATCTGCAGACGTTCGCATTTTCGGAGCAGGGCTGCTGGAGGCTCCCGGCACAGACCCCGTAAGCTAAGTTTGAAGTTTGAGGTGGCAAGACAAGCAAGCAGCCCCAGTCTCTGTGCCTCTGTGCGAGCAGTGCCGTGGGCAGATGAGGCTGAGCAACAGCTTTCCAGGCTAGCCCCTTCTGCCTGCCAGCTATCTGCAGACGTTCGCATTTTCGGAGCAGGGCTGCCGGAGGCTCCCGGCACAGACCCCATAAGCTACGTTTGAAGTTTGAGGTGGCAAGACAAGCAAGCAGCCCCAGTCTCTGTGCCTCTGTGCGAGCAGTGCCGTGGGCAGATGAGGCTGAGCAACAGCTTTCCAGGCTAGCCCCTTCTGCCTGCCAGCTATCTGCAGACGTTCGCATTTTCGGAGCAGGGCTGCCGCAGCCTCCCGTCACGGACCCCAAGAGCTACGTTTGAAGTTTGAGGTGGCAAGACAAGCAAGCAGCCCCAGTGTCTGTGCCTCTGTGCGAGCAGTGCCGTGGGCAGATGAGGCTGAGCAACAGCTTTCCAGGCTAGCCCCTTCTGCCTGCCAGCTATCTGCAGACGTTCGCATTTTCGGAGCAGGGCTGCCGAAGACTCCCGGTACGCACCCCAAGAGCTACGTTTGAAGTTTGAGGTGGCAAGACAAGCAAGCAGCCCCAGTGTCTGTGCCTCTGTGCGAGCACTGCCGTGGGCACATGAGGCTGAGCAACAGCTTTCCAGGCTAGCCCCTTCTGCCTGCCAGCTATCTGCAGACGTTGGCATTTTCGGAGCAGGGCTGCCGGAGGATCGCGGCACGGACCCCATAAGCTACGTTTGAAGTTGGAGGTGGCAAGACAAGCAAGCAGCCCCAGTCTCTGTGCCTCTGTGCGAGCAGTGCCGTGGGCAGATGAGGCTGAGCAACAGCTTTTCAGGCTAGCCCCTTCTGCCTGCCAGCTATCTGCAGACGTTCGCATTTTCGGAGCAGGGCTGCCGGAGACTCCCGGCACAGAACCCAAGAGCTACGTTTGAAGTTTGAGGTGGCAAGACAAGCAAGCAGCCCTAGTCTCTGTGCCTCTGTGCGAGCAGTGCCGTGGGCAGATGAGGCTAACCAACAGCTTCCCAGGCTAGCCACTTCTGCCTGCCTGCTATCTGCAAACGTTCGCATTTTTGGAGCAGGGCTGCCGGAGGCTCCCGGCACGGACCCCAAGAGCTACGTTTGAAGTTTGAGGTGGCAAGACAAGCAAGCAGCCCCAGTCTCTGTGCCTCTGTGCGAGCAGTGCCGTGGGCAGATGAGGCTGAGCAACATCTTTCCAGCTAGCCCCTTCTGCCTGCCAGCTATCTGCAGACGTTTCCATTTTCGGAGCAGGGCTGCTGGAGGCTCCCGGCACAGACGCCGTAAGCTAAGTTTAAAGTTTGAGGTGGCAAGACAAGCAAGCAGCCCCAGTCTCTGTGCCTCTGTGCGAGCAGTGCCGTGGGCAGATGAGGCTGAGCAACAGCTTTCCAGGCTAGCCCCTTCTGCCTGCCAGCTATCTGCAGACGTTCGCATTTTCGGAGCAGGGATGCAGGAGGCTCCCGGCACCGACCCCATAAGCTACGTTTGAAGTTTGAGGGGGCAAGACAAGCAAGCAGCCCCGGTCTCTGTGCCTCTGTGCGAGCAGTGCCGTGGGCAGATGAGGCTGAGCAACAGCTTTCAAGGCTAGCCCCTTCTGCCTGCCAGCTATCTGCAGACGTTCGCATTTTCAGAGCAGGGCTGCCGGAGGCCCCAGCACAGACCCCATAAGCTACGTTTGAAGTTTGAGGTGGCAAGACAAGCAAGCAGCCCCAGTCTCTGTGCCTCTGTGCGAGCAGTGCCGTGGGCACATGAGGCTGAGCAACAGCTTTCCAGGCTAGCCCCTTCTGCCTGCCAGCTATCTGCAGACGTTCGCATTTTCGGAGCAGGGCTGCCGGAGGCTCCCGGCACAAAACCCATAAGCTACGTTTGAAGTTTGAGGGGGCAAGACAAGCAAGCAGCCCCGGTCTCTGTGCCTCTGTGCGAGGAGTGCCGTGGGCAGATGAGGCTGAGCAACAGCTTTCAAGGCTAGCCCCTTCTGCCTGCCAGCTATCTGCAGACGTTCGCATTTTCAGAGCAGAGCTGCCGGATTCTCCAGGCACAGAACCCATAAGCTACGTTTGAAGTTTGAGGTGGCAAGACAAGCAAGCAGCCCCAGTGTCTGTGCCTCTGTGCGAGCACTGCCGTGGGCACATGAGGCTGAGCAACAGCATTCAAGGCTAGCCCCTTCTGTCTGCCAGCTATCTGCAGACGTTCGCATTTTCGGAGCAGGGCTGCCGGAGGCTTTCGGCACGGACCCCAAGAGTTACGTTTGAAGTTTGAGGTGGCAAGACAAGCAAGCAGCCCCAGTCTCTGTGCCTCTGTGCGAGCAGTGCCGTGGGCAGATGAGGCTGAGCAACAGCTTTCCAGGCTAGCCCCTTCTGCCTGCCAGCTATCTGCAGACGTTCGCATTTTTGGAGCAGGGCTGCCGGAGGCTCCCGGCACGGACTCCATAAGCTACGTTTGAAGTTTGAGGTGGCAAGACAAGCAAGCAGCCCCAGTGTCTGTGCCTCTGTGCGAGCAGTGCCGTGGGCAGATGAGGCTGAGCAACAGCTTTCCAGGCTAGCCCCTTCTGCCTGCCAGCTATCTGCAGACGTTCGCATTTTCGGAGCAGGGCTGCCGGAGGCTCCCGGCACGGACCCCATAAGCTAAGTTTGAAGTTTGAGGTGGCAAGACAAGCAAGCAGCCCCAGTCTCTGTGCCTCTGTGCGAGCAGTGCCGTGGGCAGATGAGGCTGAGCAACAGCTTTCCAGGCTAGCCCCTTCTGCCTGCCAGCTATCTGCAGACGTTCGCATTTTCGGAGCAGGGCTGCCGGAGGCTCCCGGCACGGACCCCAAGAGCTACGTTTGAAGTTTGAGGTGGCAAAACAAGCAAACAGCCCCAGTCTCTGTGCCTCTGTGCGAGCAGTGCCGTGGGCAGATGAGGCTGAGCAACAGCTTTCCAGGCTAGCCCCTTCTGCCTGCCAGCTATCTGCAGACGTTCGCATTTTCGGAGCAGGGCTGCCGAAGGCTCCCCGCACGGACCCCATAAGATACGTTTGAAGTTGGAGGTGGCAAGACAAGCAAGCAGCCCCAGTCTCTGTGCCTCTGTGCGAGCAGTGCCGTGGGCAGATGAGGCTGAGCAACAGCTTTTCAGGCTAGCCCCTTCTGCCTGCCAGCTATCTGCAGACGTTCGCATTTTCGGAGCAGGGCTGCCAGAGGCTCCCGGCACAGAACCCATAAGCTACGTTTGAAGTTTCAGGTGGCAAGACAAGCAAGTAGCCCCAGTGTCTGTGCCTCTGTGCGAGCAGTGCCGTGGGCAGATGAGGCTGAGCAACAGCTTTCCAGGCTAGCCCCTTCTGCCTGCCAGCTATCTTCAGACATTCGCATTTTCGGAGCAGGGCTGCCGGAGGCTCCCGTCACGGACCCCAAGAGCTACGTTTGAAGTTTGAGGTGGCAAAACAAGCAAACAGCCCCAGTCTCTGTGCCTCTGTGCGAGCAGTGCCGTGGGCAGATGAGGCTGAGCAACAGCTTTCCAGGCTAGCCCCTTCTGCCTGCCAGCTATCTGCAGACGTTGGCATTTTCGGAGCAGGGCTGCCGGAGGCTCCCGGCACGGACCCCATAAGCTACGTTTGAAGTTGGAGGTGGCAAGACAAGCAAGCAGCCCCAGTCTCTGTGCCTCTGTGCGAGCAGTGCCGTGGGCAGATGAGGCTGAGCAACAGCTTTTCAGGCTAGCCACTTCTGCCTGCCAGCTATCTGCAGACGTTCGCACTTTCGGAGCAGGGCTGCCGGAGTCTCCCGGCACAGAACCCAAGAGCTACGTTTGAAGTTTGAGGTGGCAAGACAAGCAAGCAGCCCTAGTCTCTGTGCCTCTGTGCGAGCAGTGCCGTGGGCAGATGAGGCTGACCAACAGCTTCCCAGGCTAGCCACTTCTGCCTGCCTGCTATCTGCAAACGTTCGCATTTTTGGAGCAGGGCTGCCGGAGGCTCCCGGCACGGACCCCAAGAACTACGTTTGAAGTTTGAGGTGGCAAGACAAGCAAGCAGCCCCAGTCTCTGTGCCTCTGTGCGAGCAGTGCCGTGGGCAGATGAGGCTGAGCAACATCTTTCCAGGCTAGCCCCTTCTGCCTGCCAGCTATCTGCAGACGTTCGCATTTTCGGAGCAGGGCTGCTGGAGGCTCCCGGCACAGACGCCGTAAGCTAAGTTTGAAGTTTGAGGTGGCAAGACAAGCAAGCAGCCCCAGTCTCTGTGCCTCTGTGCGAGCAGTGCCGTGGGCAGATGAGGCTGAGTAACAGCTTTCCAGGCTAGCCCCTTCTGCCTGCCAGCTATCTGCAGACGTTCGCATTTTCGGAGCAGGGCTGCCGCAGGCTCCCGGCACGGACCCCATAAGCTAAGTTTGAAGTTTGAGGTGGCAAGACAAGCAAGCAGCCCCAGTCTCTGTGCCTCTGTGCGAGCAGTGCCGTGGGCAGATGAGGCTGAGCAACAGCTTTCCAGGCTAGCCCCTTCTGCCTGCCAGCTATCTGCAGACGTTCGCATTTTCGGAGCAGGGCTGCCGCAGCCTCCCGTCACGGACCCCAAGAGCTACGTTTGAAGTTTGAGGTGGCAAGACAAGCAAGCAGCCCCAGTCTCTGTGCCTCTGTGCGAGCACTGCTGTGGGCAGATGAGGCTGAGCAACAGCTTTCCAGGCTAGCCCCCTCTGCCTGCCAGCTATCTGCAGACGTTCGCATTTTCGGAGCAGGGCTGCCGAAGACTCCCGGTACGCACCCCATAAGCTACGTTTGAAGCTTGAGGTGGCAAGACAAGCAAGCAGCCCCAGTCTCTGTGCCTCCGTGCGAGCACAGCCGTGGGCAGATGAGGCTGAGCAACAGCTTTCCAGGCTAGCCTCTTCTGCCTGCCAGCTATCTGCAGACGTTCGCATTTTTGGAGCAGGGCTGCCGGAGGATCCCGGCACGGACCCCAAGAGCTACGTTTGAAGTTTGAGGTGGCAAGACAAGCAAGCAGCCCCAGTCTCTGTGCCTCTGTGCGAGCAGTGCCGTGGGCAGATGAGGCTGAGCAACAGCTTTCCAGGCTAGCCCCTTCTGCCTGCCAGCTATCTGCAGACGTTGGCATTTTCGGAGCAGGGCTGCCGGAGGCTCCCAGCACGGACCCCATAAGCTACGTTTGAAGTTTCAGGTGGCAAGACAAGCAAGCAGCCCCAGTCTCTGTGCCTCTGTGCGAGCAGTGCCGTGGGCAGATGAGGCTGAGCAACAGCTTTCCAGGCTAGCCCCTTCTGCCTGCCAGCTATCTGCAGACATTCGCATTTTCGGAGCAGGGCTGCCGCAGGCTCCCGGCACGGACCCCATAAGCTATGTTTGAAGTTTGAGGTGGCAAGACAAGCAAGCAGCCCCAGTCTCTGTGCCTCTGTGCGAGCACTGCCGTGGGCAGATGAGGCTGAGCAACAGCTTTCCAGGCTAGCCCCTTCTGCCTGCCAGCTATCTGCAGACGTTCGCATTTTTGGAGCAGGGATGCCGGAGGCTCCCGGCACGGACCCCATAAGCTACGTTTGAAGTTTGAGGTGGCAAGACAAGCAAGCAGCCCCAGTCTCTGTGCCTCTGTGCGAGCAGTGCCGTGGGCAGATGAGGCTGAGCAACAGCTTTCCAGGCTAGCCCCTTCTGCCTGCCAGCTATCTGCAGACGTTCGCATTTTCGGAGCAGGGCTGCCGGAGGCTCCCGGCACCGACCCCATAAGCTACGTTTTAAGTTTGAGGGGGCAAGACAAGCAAGCAGCCCCGGTCTCTGTGCCTCTGTGCGAGCAGTGCCGTGGGCAGATGAGGCTGAGCAACAGCTTTCAAGGCTAGCCCCTTCTGCCTGCCAGCTATCTGCAGACGTTCGCATTTTCAGAGCAGGGCTGCCGGATTCTCCAGGCACAGAACCCATAAGCTACGTTTGAAGTTTGAGGTGGCAAGACAAGCAAGCAGCCCCAGTGTCTGTGCCTCTGTGCGAGCAGTGCCGTGGGCACATGAGGCTGAGCAACAGCTTTCCAGGCTAGCCCCTTCTGCCTGCCTGCTATCTGCAAACGTTCGCATTTTTGGAGCAGGGCTGCCGGAGGCTCCCGGCACGGACCCCAAGAACTACGTTTGAAGTTTGAGGTGGCAAGACAAGCAAGCAGCCCCAGTCTCTGTGCCTCTGTGCGAGCAGTGCCGTGGGCAGATGAGGCTGAGCAACATCTTTCCAGGCTAGCCCCTTCTGCCTGCCAGCTATCTGCAGACGTTCGCATTTTCGGAGCAGGGCTGCTGGAGGCTCCCGGCACAGACGCCGTAAGCTAAGTTTGAAGTTTGAGGTGGCAAGACAAGCAAGCAGCCCCAGTCTCTGTGCCTCTGTGCGAGCAGTGCCGTGGGCAGATGAGGCTGAGCAACATCTTTCCAGGCTAGCCCCTTCTGCCTGCCAGCTATCTGCAGACGTTCGCATTTTCGGAGCAGGGCTGCCGGAGGCTCCCGGCACAGACGCCGTAAGCTAAGTTTGAAGTTTGAGGTGGCAAGACAAGCAAGCAGCCCCAGTCTCTGTGCCTCTGTGCGAGCAGTGCCGTGGGCAGATGAGGCTGAGTAACAGCTTTCCAGGCTAGCCCCTTCTGCCTGCCAGCTATCTGCAGACGTTCGCATTTTCGGAGCAGGGCTGCCGCAGGCTCCGGGCACGGACCCCTACACTACGTTTGAAGTTTGAGGTGGCAAGACAAGCAAGCAGCCCCAGTCTCTGTGCCTCTGTGCGAGCAGTGCCGTGGGCAGATGAGGCTGAGCAACAGCTTTCCAGGCTAGCCCCTTCTGCCTGCCAGCTATCTGCAGACGTTCGCATTTTCGGAGCAGGGCTGCCGCAGCCTCCCGTCACGGACCCCAAGAGCTACGTTTGAAGTTTGAGGTGGCAAGACAAGCAAGCAGCCCCAGTCTCTGTGCCTCTGTGCGAGCACTGCTGTGGGCAGATGAGGCTGAGCAACAGCTTTCCAGGCTAGCCCCCTCTGCCTGCCAGCTATCTGCAGACGTTCGCATTTTCGGAGCAGGGCTGCCGAAGACTCCCGGTACGCACCCCATAAGCTACGTTTGAAGTTTGAGGTGGCAAGACAAGCAAGCAGCCCCAGTCTCTGTGCCTCCGTGCGAGCACAGCCGTGGGCAGATGAGGCTGAGCAACAGCTTTCCAGGCTAGCCCCTTCTGCCTGCCAGCTATCTGCAGACGTTCGCATTTTCGGAGCAGGGCTGCCGGAGGCTCCCGGCACGGACCCCATAAGCTAAGTTTGAAGTTTGAGGTGGCAAGACAAGCAAGCAGCCCCAGTCTCTGTGCCTCTGTGCGAGCAGTGCCGTGGGCAGATGAGGCTGAGCAACAGCTTTCCAGGCTAGCCCCTTCTGCCTGCCAGCTATCTGCAGACGTTGGCATTTTCGGAGCAGGGCTGCCGGAGGCTCCCAGCACGGACCCCATAAGCTACGTTTGAAGTTTCAGGTGGCAAGACAAGCAAGCAGCCCCAGTCTCTGTGCCTCTGTGCGAGCAGTGCCGTGGGCAGATGAGGCTGAGCAACAGCTTTCCAGGCTAGCCCCTTCTGCCTGCCAGCTATCTGCAGACATTCGCATTTTCGGAGCAGGGCTGCCGCAGGCTCCCGGCACGGACCCCATAAGCTATGTTTGAAGTTTGAGGTGGCAAGACAAGCAAGCAGCCCCAGTCTCTGTGCCTCTGTGCGAGCAGTGCCGTGGGCAGATGAGGCTGAGCAACAGCTTTCCAGGCTAGCCCCTTCTGCCTGCCAGCTATCTGCAGACGTTCGCATTTTTGGAGCAGGGCTGCCGGAGGATCCCGGCACAGACCCCATAAGGTACGTTTGAGGTTTGAGGTGGCAAGACAAGCAAGCAGCCCCAGTCTCTGTGCCTCTGTGCGAGCAGTGCCGTGGGCAGATGAGGCTGAGCAACAGCTTTCCAGGCTAGCCCCTTCTGCCTGCCAGCTATCTGCAGACGTTCGCATTTTCAGAGCAGATCTGCCGGATTCTCCAGGCACAGAACCCATAAGCTACGTTTGAAGTTTGAGGTGGCAAGACAAGCAAGCAGCCCCAGTGTCTGTGCCTCTGTGCGAGCAGTGCCGTGGGCACATGAGGCTGAGCAACAGCTTTCCAGGCTAGCCCCTTCTGCCTGCCAGCTATCTGCAGACGTTCGCATTTTCGGAGCAGGGCTGCCGGAGGCTCCCGGCACCGACCCCATAAGATACGTTTTAAGTTTGAGGGGGCAAGACAAGCAAGCAGCCCCGGTCTCTGTGCCTCCGTGCGAGCACTGCCGTGGGCAGATGAGGCTGAGCAACAGCTTTCCAGGCTAGCCCCTTCTGCCTGCCAGCTATCTGCAGACGTTCGCATTTTTGGAGCAGGGCTGCCGGAGGATCCCGGCACAGACCCCAGGAGCTCCGTTTGAAGTTTGAGGTGGCAAGACAAGCAAGCAGCCCCAGTCTCTGTGCCTCTGTGCGAGCAGTGCCGTGGGCAGATGAGGCTGAGCAACAGCTTTCCAGGCTAGCCCCTTCTGCCTGCCAGCTATCTGCAGACTTTCGCATTTTTGGAGCAGGGCTGCCGAAGACTCCCGGTACGCACCACAAGAGCTACGTTTGAAGTTTGAGGTGGCAAGACAAGCAAGCAGCCCCAGTCTCTGTGCCTCTGTGCGAGCAGTGCCGTGGACAGATGAGGCTGAGCGAAAGCTTTCCAGGCTAGCCCCTTCTGCCTGCCAGCTATCTGCAGACGTTCGCATTTTCGGAGCAGGGATGCAGGAGGCTCCCGGCACGGACCCCATAAGCTACGTTTGAAGTTTGAGGTGGCAAGACAAGCAAGCAGCCCCAGTCTCTGTGCCTCTGTGCGAGCAGTGCCGTGGGCAGATGAGGCTGAGCAACAGCTTTCCAGGCTAGCCCCTTCTGCCTGCCAGCTATCTGCAGACGTTCGCATTTTCGGAGCAGGGCTGCCGGAGGCTCCCGGCACCGACCCCATAAGCTACGTTTGAAGTTTGAGGGGGCAAGACAAGCAAGCAGCCCCAGTGTCTGTGCCTCTGTGCGAGCAGTGCCGTGGGCACATGAGGCTGAGCAACAGCTTTCCAGGCTAGCCCCTTCTGCCTGCCAGCTATCTGCAGACGTTCGCATTTTTGGAGCAGGGCTGCCGGAAGATCACGGCACAGAGCCCATAAGCTACGTTTGAAGTATGAGGTGGCAAGACAAGCAAGCAGCCCCAGTCTCTGTGCCTCTGTGCGAGCAGTGCCGTGGGCAGATGAGGCTGAGCAACAGCTTTCCAGGCTAGCCCCTTCTGCCTGCCAGCTATCTGCAGACGTTCGCATTTTCGGAGCAGGGCTGCCTCAGGCTCCCGGCACAGACCCCATAAGCTACGTTTGAAGTTTGAGGGGGCAAGACAAGCAAGCAGCCCCGGTCTCTGTGCCTCTGTGCGAGCAGTGCCGTGGGCAGATGAGGCTGAGCAACAGCTTTCAAGGCTAGCCCCTTCTGCCTGCCAGCTATCTGCAGACGTTCGCATTTTCGGAGCAGGGCTGCCGGATTCTCCAGGCACAGACCCCATAAGCTATGTTTGAAGTTTGAGGTGGCAAGACAAGCAAGCAGCCCCAGTCTCTGTGCCTCTGTGCGAGCAGTGCCGTGGGCAGATGAGGCTGAGCGAAAGCTTTCCAGGCTAGCCCCTTCTGCCTGCCAGCTATCTGCAGACGTTCGCATTTTTGGAGCAGGGCTGCCGGAGGCTCCCGGCACGGACTCCATAAGCTACGTTTGAAGTTTGAGGTGGCAAGACAAGCAAGCAGCCCAGTGTCTGTGCCTCTGTGCGAGCAGTGCCGTGGGCAGATGAGGCTGAGCAACAGCTTTCCAGGCTAGCCCCTTCTGCCTGCCAGCTATCTGCAGACGTTCGCATTTTCGGAGCAGGGCTGCCGGAGGCTCCCGGCACGGACCCCATAAGCTAAGTTTGAAGTTTGAGGTGGCAAGACAAGCAAGCAGCCCCAGTCTCTGTGCCTCTGTGCGAGCAGTGCCGTGGGCAGATGAGGCTGAGCAACAGCTTTCCAGGCTAGCCCCTTCTGCCTGCCAGCTATCTGCAGACGTTCGCATTTTCGGAGCAGGGCTGCCGGAGGCTCCCGGCACGGACCCCAAGAGCTACGTTTGAAGTTTGAGGTGGCAAGACAAGCAAGCAGCCCCAGTGTCTGTGCCTCTGTGCGAGCAGTGCCGTGGGCAGATGAGGCTGACCAACAGCTTCCCAGGCTAGCCACTTCTGCCTGCCTGCTATCTGCAGACGTTGGCATTTTTGGAGCAGGGCTGCCGGAGGCTCCCGGCACAGAACCCATAAGCTACATTTGAAGTTTGAGGTGGCAAGACAAGCAAGCAGCCCCAGTCTCTGTGCCTCTGTGCGAGCACTGCCGTGGGCAGATGAGGCTGAGCAACAGCTTTCCAGGGTAGCCTTTTCTGCCTGCCAGCTATTTGCAGACGTTTGCGTTTTTGGAGCAGGGCTGCCGGAGGCTCCCGGCACAGACCCCATAAGCTAAGTTTGAAGTTTGAGGGGGCAAGACAAGCAAGCAGCCCCAGTCTCTGTGCCTCTGTGCGAGCAGTGCCGTGGGCAGATGAGGCTGAGCAACAGCTTTCCAGGCTAGCCCCTTCTGCCTGCCAGCTATCTGCAGACGTTCGCATTTTCGGAGCAGGGATGCAGGAGGCTCCCGGAACGGACCCCATAAGCTACGTTTGAAGTTTGAGGTGGCAAGACAAGCAAGCAGCCCCAGTCTCTGTGCCTCTGTGCGAGCAGTGCCGTGGGCAGATGAGGCTGAGCAACAGCTTTCCAGGCTAGCCCCTTCTGCCTGCCAGCTATCTGCAGACGTTCGCATTTTCGGAGCAGGGCTGCCGGAGGCTCCCGGCACCAACCCCATAAGCTACGTTTGAAGTTTGAGGGGGCAAGACAAGCAAGCAGCCCCGGTCTCTGTGCCTCTGTGCGAGCAGTGCCGTGGGCAGATGAGGCTGAGCAACAGCTTTCAAGGCTAGCCCCTTCTGCCTGCCAGCTATCTGCAGACGTTCGCATTTTCAGAGCAGGGCTGCCGGATTCTCCAGGCACAGAACCCATAAGCTACGTTTGAAGTTTGAGGTGGCAAGACAAGCAAGCAGCCCCAGTGTCTGTGCCTCTGTGCGAGCAGTGCCGTGGGCAGATGAGGCTGAGCAACAGCTTTCCAGGCTAGCCCCTTCTGCCTGCCAGCTATCTGCAGACGTTCGCATTTTTGGAGCAGGGCTGCCGGAAGATCCCGGCACAGACCCCATAAGCTACGTTTGAAGTTTGAGGTGGCAAGACAAGCAAGCAGCCCCAGTCTCTGTGCCTCTGTGCGAGCAGTGCCGTGGGCAGATGAGGCTGAGCAACAGCTTTCCAGGCTAGCCCCTTCTGCCTGCCAGCTATCTGCAGACGTTCGCATTTTCGGAGCAGGGATGCAGGAGGCTCCCGGCACCGACCCCATAAGCTACGTTTGAAGTTTGAGGGGGCAAGACAAGCAAGCAGCCCCGGTCTCTGTGCCTCTGTGCGAGCAGTGCCATGGGCAGATGAGGCTGAGCAACAGCTTTCAAGGCTAGCCCCTTCTGCCTGCCAGCTATCTGCAGACGTTCGCATTTTCAGAGCAGATCTGCCGGATTCTCCAGGCACAGAACCCATAAGCTACGTTTGAAGTTTGAGGTGGCAAGACAAGCAAGCAGCCCCAGTGTCTGTGCCTCTGTGCGAGCACTGCCGTGGGCACATGAGGCTGAGCAACAGCTTTCCAGGCTAGCCCCTTCTGTCTGCCAGCTATCTGCAGACGTTCGCATTTTCGGAGCAGGGCTGCCGGAGGCTCCCGGCACGGACCCCAAGAGTTACGTTTGAAGTTTGAGGTGGCAAGACAAGCAAGCAGCCCCAGTCTCTGTGCCTCTGTGCGAGCAGTGCCGTGGGCAGATGAGGCTGAGCAACAGCTTTCCAGGCTAGCCCCTTCTGCCTGCCAGCTATCTGCAGACGTTCGCATTTTCGGAGCAGGGATGCAGGAGGCTCCCGGAACGGACCCCATAAGCTACGTTTGAAGTTTGAGGTGGCAAGACAAGCAAGCAGCCCCAGTCTCTGTGCCTCTGTGCGAGCAGTGCCGTGGGCAGATGAGGCTGAGCAACAGCTTTCCAGGCTAGCCCCTTCTGCCTGCCAGCTATCTGCAGACGTTCGCATTTTCGGAGCAGGGCTGCCGGAGGCTCCCGGCACCGACCCCATAAGCTACGTTTGAAGTTTGAGGGGGCAAGACAAGCAAGCAGCCCCGGTCTCTGTGCCTCTGTGCGAGCAGTGCCGTGGGCAGATGAGGCTGAGCAACAGCTTTCAAGGCTAGCCCCTTCTGCCTGCCAGCTATCTGCAGACGTTCGCATTTTCAGAGCAGGGCTGCCGGATTCTCCAGGCACAGAACCCATAAGCTACGTTTGAAGTTTGAGGTGGCAAGACAAGCAAGCAGCCCCAGTGTCTGTGCCTCTGTGCGAGCAGTGCCGTGGGCAGATGAGGCTGAGCAACAGCTTTCCAGGCTAGCCCCTTCTGCCTGCCAGCTATCTGCAGACGTTCGCATTTTTGGAGCAGGGCTGCCGGAAGATCCCGGCACAGACCCCATAAGCTACGTTGGAAGTTTGAGGTGGCAAGACAAGCAAGCAGCCCCAGTCTCTGTGCCTCTGTGCGAGCAGTGCCGTGGGCAGATGAGGCTGAGCAACAGCTTTCCAGGCTAGCCCCTTCTGCCTGCCAGCTATCTGCAGACGTTCGCATTTTCGGAGCAGGGATGCAGGAGGCTCCCGGCACCGACCCCATAAGCTACGTTTGAAGTTTGAGGGGGCAAGACAAGCAAGCAGCCCCGGTCTCTGTGCCTCTGTGCGAGCAGTGCCGTGGGCAGATGAGGCTGAGCAACAGCTTTCAAGGCTAGCCCCTTCTGCCTGCCAGCTATCTGCAGACGTTCGCATTTTCAGAGCAGGGCTGCCGGATTCTCCAGGCACAGACCCCATAAGCTACGTTTGAAGTTTGAGGTGGCAAGACAAGCAAGCAGCCCCAGTCTCTGTGCCTCTGTGCGAGCAGTGCCGTGGGCAGATGAGGCTGAGCAACAGCTTTCCAGGCTAGCCCCTTCTGCCTGCCACCTATCTGCAGACGTTCGCATTTTCGGAGCAGGGCTGCCGGAGGCTCTCGGCACCGACCCCATAAGCTACGTTTGAAGTTTGAGGGGGCAAGACAAGCAAGCAGCCCCAGTCTCTGTGCCTCTGTGCGAGCAGTGCCGTGGGCAGATGAGGCTGAGCAACAGCTTTCAAGGCTAGCCCCTTCTGCCTGCCAGCTATCTGCAGACGTTCGCATTTTCAGAGCAGATCTGCCGGATTCTCCAGGCACAGAACCCATAAGCTACGTTTGAAGTTTGAGGTGGCAAGACAAGCAAGCAGCCCCAGTGTCTGTGCCTCTGTGCGAGCAGTGCCGTGGGCAGATGAGGCTGAGCAACAGCTTTCCAGGCTAGCCCCTTCTGTCTGCCAGCTATCTGCAGACGTTCGCATTTTCGGAGCAGGGCTGCCGGAGGCTCCCGGCACGGACCCCAAGAGTTACGTTTGAAGTTTGAGGTGGCAAGACAAGCAAGCAGCCCCAGTCTCTGTGCCTCTGTGCGAGCAGTGCCGTGGGCAGATGAGGCTGAGCAACAGCTTTCCAGGCTAGCCCCTTCTGCCTGCCAGCTATCTGCAGACGTTCGCATTTTCGGAATGGGATGCAGGAGGCTCCCGGAACGGACCCCATAAGCTAAGTTTGAAGTTTGAGGTGGCAAGACAAGCAAGCAGCCCCAGTCTCTGTGCCTCTGTGCGAGCAGTGCCGTGGGCAGATGAGGCTGAGCAACAGCTTTCCAGGCTAGCCCCTTCTGCCTGCCAGCTATCTGCAGACGTTCGCATTTTCGGAGCAGGGCTGCCGGAGGCTCCCGGCACCGACCCCATAAGCTACGTTTGAAGTTTGAGGGGGCAAGACAAGCAAGCAGCCCCGGTCTCTGTGCCTCTGTGCGAGCAGTGCCGTGGGCAGATGAGGCTGAGCAACAGCTTTCAAGGCTAGCCCCTTCTGCCTGCCAGCTATCTGCAGACGTTCGCATTTTCAGAGCAGGGCTGCCGGATTCTCCAGGCACAGAACCCATAAGCTACGTTTGAAGTTTGAGGTGGCAAGACAAGCAAGCAGCCCCAGTGTCTGTGCCTCTGTGCGAGCAGTGCCGTGGGCAGATGAGGCTGAGCAACAGCTTTCCAGGCTAGCCCCTTCTGCCTGCCAGCTATCTGCAGACGTTCGCATTTTTGGAGCAGGGCTGCCGGAAGATCCCGGCACAGACCCCATAAGCTACGTTGGAAGTTTGAGGTGGCAAGACAAGCAAGCAGCCCCAGTCTCTGTGCCTCTGTGCGAGCAGTGCCGTGGGCAGATGAGGCTGAGCAACAGCTTTCCAGGCTAGCCCCTTCTGCCTGCCAGCTATCTGCAGACGTTCGCATTTTCGGAGCAGGGATGCAGGAGGCTCCCGGCACCGACCCCATAAGCTACGTTTGAAGTTTGAGGGGGCAAGACAAGCAAGCAGCCCCGGTCTCTGTGCCTCTGTGCGAGCAGTGCCGTGGGCAGATGAGGCTGAGCAACAGCTTTCAAGGCTAGCCCCTTCTGCCTGCCAGCTATCTGCAGACGTTCGCATTTTCAGAGCAGATCTGCCGGATTCTCCAGGCACAGAACCCATAAGCTACGTTTGAAGTTTGAGGTGGCAAGACAAGCAAGCAGCCCCAGTGTCTGTGCCTCTGTGCGAGCACTGCCGTGGGCACATGAGGCTGAGCAACAGCTTTCCAGGCTAGCCCCTTCTGTCTGCCAGCTATCTGCAGACGTTCGCATTTTCGGAGCAGGGCTGCCGGAGGCTCCCGGCACGGACCCCAAGAGTTACGTTTGAAGTTTGAGGTGGCAAGACAAGCAAGCAGCCCCAGTCTCTGTGCCTCTGTGCGAGCAGTGCCGTGGGCAGATGAGGCTGAGCAACAGCTTTCCAGGCTAGCCCCTTCTGCCTGCCAGCTATCTGCAGACGTTCGCATTTTCGGAGCAGGGCTGCCGGAAGATCCCGGCACAGACCCCATAAGCTATGTTGGAAGTTTGAGGTGGCAAGACAAGCAAGCAGCCCCAGTCTCTGTGCCTCTGTGCGAGCAGTGCCGTGGGCAGATGAGGCTGAGCAACAGCTTTCCAGGCTAGCCCCTTCTGCCTGCCAGCTATCTGCAGACGTTCGCATTTTCGGAGCAGGGATGCAGGAGGCTCCCGGCACCGACCCCATAAGCTACGTTTGAAGTTTGAGGGGGCAAGACAAGCAAGCAGCCCCGGTCTCTGTGCCTCTGTGCGAGCAGTGCCGTGGGCAGATGAGGCTGAGCAACAGCTTTCCAGGCTAGCCCCTTCTGCCTGCCAGCTATCTGCAGACGTTCGCATTTTCAGAGCAGGGCTGCCGGATTCTCCAGGCACAGACCCCATAAGCTACGTTTGAAGTTTGAGGTGGCAAGACAAGCAAGCAGCCCCAGTCTCTGTGCCTCTGTGCGAGCAGTGCCGTGGGCAGATGAGGCTGAGCAACAGCTTTCCAGGCTAGCCCCTTCTGCCTGCCAGCTATTTGCAGACGTTTGCGTTTTCGGAGCAGGGCTGCCGGAGGCTCCCGGCACAGACCCCATAAGCTAAGTTTGAAGTTTGAGGTGGCAAGACAAGCAAGCAGCCCCATTCTCTGTGCCTCTGTGCGAGCAGTGCCGTGGGCAGATGAGGCTGAGCAACAGCTTTCCAGGCTAGCCCCTTCTGCCTGCCAGCTATCTGCAGACGTTCGCATTTTCGGAGCAGGGCTGCCGGAGGCTCCCGGCACGGACCCCAAGAGTTACGTTTGAAGTTTGAGGTGGCAAGACAAGCAAGCAGCCCCATTCTCTGTGCCTCTGTGCGAGCAGTGCCGTGGGCAGATGAGGCTGAGCAACAGCTTTCCAGGCTAGCCCCTTCTGCCTGCCAGCTATCTGCAGACATTCGCATTTTCAGAACAGGGCTGCCGGAGGCTCCCGGCACGGACCCCAAGAGCTACGTTTGAAGTTTGAGGTGGCAAGACAAGCAAGCAGCCCCAGTCTCTGTGCCTCTGTGCGAGCAGTGCCGTGGGCAGATGAGGCTGAGCAACAGCTTTCCAGGCTAGCCCCTTCTGCCTGCCAGCTATCTGCAGACGTTCGCATTTTCGGAGCAGGGCTGCCGGAGGCTCCCGGCACCGACCCCATAAGCTACGTTTGAAGTTTGAGGGGGCAAGACAAGCAAGCAGCCCCGGTCTCTTTGCCTCTGTGCGAGCAGTGCCGTGGGCAGATGAGGCTGAGCAACAGCTTTCCAGGCTAGCCCCTTCTGCCTGCCAGCTGTCTGCAGACGTTCGCATTTTCAGAGCAGAGCTGCCGGATTCTCCAGGCACAGAACCCATAAGCTACGTTTGAAGTTTGAGGTGGCAAGACAAGCAAGCAGCCCCAGTGTGTGTGCCTCTGTGCGAGCAGTGACGTGGGCAGATGAGGCTGAGCAACAGCTTTCCAGGCTAGCCCCTTCTGTCTGCCAGCTATCTGCAGACGTTCGCATTTTCGGAGCAGGGCTGCCGGAGGCTCCCGGCACGGACCCCAAGAGTTACGTTTGAAGTTTGAGGTGGCAAGACAAGCAAGCAGCCCCAGTCTCTGTGCCTCTGTGCGAGCAGTGCCGTGGGCAGATGAGGCTGAGCAACAGCTTTCCAGGCTAGCCCCTTCTGCCTGCCAGCTATCTGCAGACATTCGCATTTTCAGAACAGGGCTGCCGGAGGCTCCCGGCACGGACCCCAAGAGTTACGTTTGAAGTTTGAGGTGGCAAGACAAGCAAGCAGCCCCAGTCTCTGTGCCTCTGTGCGAGCAGTGCCGTGGGCAGATGAGGCTGAGCAACAGCTTTCCAGGCTAGCCCCTTCTGCCTGCCAGCTATCTGCAGACGTTCGCATTTTCGGAGCAGGGCTGCCGGAGGCTCCCGGCACAGACCCCATAAGCTACGTTTGAAGTTTGAGGTGGCAAGACAAGCAAGCAGCCCCAGTCTCTGTGCCTCTGTGCGAGCAGTGCCGTGGGCAGATGAGGCTGAGCAACAGCTTTCCAGGGTAGCCTTTTCTGCCTGCCAGCTATTTGCAGACGTTTGCGTTTTCGAAGCAGGGCTGCCGGAGGCTCCCGGCACAGACCCCATAAGCTAAGTTTGAAGTTTGAGGTGGCAAGACAAGCAAGCAGCCCCAGTCTCTGTGCCTCTGTGCGAGCAGTGCCGTGGGCAGATGAGGCTGAGCAACAGCTTTCCAGGCTAGCCCCTTCTGCCTGCCAGCTATCTGCAGACGTTCGCATTTTTGGAGCAGGGCTGCCGGAAGATCCCGGCACAGACCCCATAAGCTACGTTGGAAGTTTGAGGTGGCAAGACAAGCAAGCAGCCCCAGTCTCTGTGCCTCTGTGCGAGCAGTGCCGTGGGCAGATGAGGCTGAGCAACAGCTTTCCAGGCTAGCCCCTTCTGCCTGCCAGCTATCTGCAGACGTTCGCATTTTCGGAGCAGGGATGCAGGAGGCTCCCGGCACCGACCCCATAAGCTACGTTTGAAGTTTGAGGGGGCAAGACAAGCAAGCAGCCCCGGTCTCTGTGCCTCTGTGCGAGCAGTGCCGTGGGCAGATGAGGCTGAGCAACAGCTTTCAAGGCTAGCCCCTTCTGCCTGCCAGCTATCTGCAGACGTTCGCATTTTCAGAGCAGGGCTGCCGGATTCTCCAGGCACAGACCCCATAAGCTACTTTTGAAGTTTGAGGTGGCAAGACAAGCAAGCAGCCCCAGTCTCTGTGCCTCTGTGCGAGCAGTGCCGTGGGCAGATGAGGCTGAGCAACAGCTTTCCAGGCTAGCCCCTTCTGCCTGCCAGCTATCTGCAGACGTTCGCATTTTCGGAGCAGGGCTGCCGGAGGCTCCCGGCACCGACCCCATAAGCTACGTTTGAAGTTTGAGGGGGCAAGACAAGCAAGCAGCCCCGGTCTCTGTGCCTCTGTGCGAGCAGTGCCGTGGGCAGATGAGGCTGAGCAACAGCTTTCAAGGCTAGCCCCTTCTGCCTGCCAGCTATCTGCAGACGTTCGCATTTTCAGAGCAGATCTGCCGGATTCTCCAGGCACAGAACCCATAAGCTACGTTTGAAGTTTGAGGTGGCAAGACAAGCAAGCAGCCCCAGTGTCTGTGCCTCTGTGCGAGCAGTGCCGTGGGCACATGAGGCTGAGCAACAGCTTTCCAGGCTAGCCCCTTCTGCCTGCCAGCTATCTGCAGACGTTCGCATTTTTGGAGCAGGGCTGCCGGAAGACCCCGTCACAGACCCCATAAGCTACGTTGGAAGTTTGAGGTGGCAAGACAAGCAAGCAGCCCCGGTCTCTGTGCCTCTGTGCGAGCAGTGCCGTGGGCAGATGAGGCTCAGCAACAGCTTTCAAGGCTAGCCCCTTCTGCCTGCCAGCTATCTGCAGACGTTCGCATTTTCAGAGCACGGCTGCCGGATTCTCCAGGCACAGACCCCATAAGCTACGTTTGAAGTTTGAGGTGGCAAGACAAGCAAGCAGCCCCAGTCTCTGTGCCTCTGTGCGAGCAGTGCCGTGGGCAGATGAGGCTGAGCAACAGCTTTCCAGGCTAGCCCCTTCTGCCTGCCAGCTATCTGCAGACGTTCGCATTTTCGGAGCAGGGCTGCCGGAGGCTCCCGGCACCGACCCCATAAGCTACGTTTGAAGTTTGAGGGGGCAAGACAAGCAAGCAGCCCCGGTCTCTGTGCCTCTGTGCGAGCAGTGCCGTGGGCAGATGAGGCTGAGCAACAGCTTTCAAGGCTAGCCCCTTCTGCCTGCCAGCTATCTGCAGACGTTCGCATTTTCAGAGCAGATCTGCCGGATTCTCCAGGCACAGAACCCATAAGCTACGTTTGAAGTTTGAGGTGGCAAGACAAGCAAGCAGCCCCAGTGTGTGTGCCTCTGTGCGAGCAGTGCCGTGGGCAGATGAGGCTGAGCAACAGCTTTCCAGGCTAGCCCCTTCTGTCTTCCAGCTATCTGCAGACGTTCGCATATTCGGAGCAGGGCTGCCGGAGGCTCCCGGCACGGACCCCAAGAGTTACGTTTGAAGTTTGAGGTGGCAAGACTAGCAAGCAGCCCCAGTCTCTGTGCCTCTGTGCGAGCAGTGCCGTGGGCAGATGAGGCTGAGCAACAGCTTTCCAGGGTAGCCTTTTCTGCCTGCCAGCTATTTGCAGACGTTTGCGTTTTCGGAGCAGGGCTGCCGGAGGCTCCCGGCACAGACCCCATAAGCTAAGTTTGAAGTTTGAGGTGGCAAGACAAGCAAGCAGCCCCAGTCTCTGTGCCTCTGTGCGAGCAGTGCCGTGGGCAGATGAGGCTGAGCAACAGCTTTCCAGGCTAGCCCCTTCTGCCTGCCAGCTATCTGCAGACGTTCGCATTTTTGGAGCAGGGCTGCCGGAAGATCCCGGCACAGACCCCATAAGCTACGTTGGAAGTTTGAGGTGGCAAGACAAGCAAGCAGCCCCAGTCTCTGTGCCTCTGTGCGAGCAGTGCCGTGGGCAGATGAGGCTGAGCAACAGCTTTCCAGGCTAGCCCCTTCTGCCTGCCAGCTATCTGCAGACGTTCGCATTTTTGGAGCAGGGCTGCCGGAAGACCCCGTCACAGACCCCATAAGCTACGTTGGAAGTTTGAGGTGGCAAGACAAGCAAGCAGCCCCGGTCTCTGTGCCTCTGTGCGAGCAGTGCCGTGGGCAGATGAGGCTCAGCAACAGCTTTCAAGGCTAGCCCCTTCTGCCTGCCAGCTATCTGCAGACGTTCGCATTTTCAGAGCACGGCTGCCGGATTCTCCAGGCACAGACCCCATAAGCTACGTTTGAAGTTTGAGGTGGCAAGACAAGCAAGCAGCCCCAGTCTCTGTGCCTCTGTGCGAGCAGTGCCGTGGGCAGATGAGGCTGAGCAACAGCTTTCCAGGCTAGCCCCTTCTGCCTGCCAGCTATCTGCAGACGTTCGCATTTTCGGAGCAGGGCTGCCGGAGGCTCCCGGCACCGACCCCATAAGCTACGTTTGAAGTTTGAGGGGGCAAGACAAGCAAGCAGCCCCGGTCTCTGTGCCTCTGTGCGAGCAGTGCCGTGGGCAGATGAGGCTGAGCAACAGCTTTCAAGGCTAGCCCCTTCTGCCTGCCAGCTATCTGCAGACGTTCGCATTTTCAGAGCAGATCTGCCGGATTCTCCAGGCACAGAACCCATAAGCTACGTTTGAAGTTTGAGGTGGCAAGACAAGCAAGCAGCCCCAGTGTCTGTGCCTCTGTGCGAGCACTGCCGTGGGCACATGAGGCTGAGCAACAGCTTTCCAGGCTAGCCCCTTCTGTCTGCCAGCTATCTGCAGACGTTCGCATTTTTGGAGCAGGGCTGCCGGAGGCTCCCGGCACGGACCCCAAGAGTTACGTTTGAAGTTTGAGGTGGCAAGACAAGCAAGCAGCCCCAGTCTCTGTGCCTCTGTGCGAGCAGTGCCGTGGGCAGATGAGGCTGAGCAACAGCTTTCCAGGCTAGCCCCTTCTGCCTGCCAGCTATCTGCAGACGTTCGCATTTTCGGAGCAGGGCTGCCGGAGGCTCCCGGCACGGACCCCATAAGCTAAGTTTGAAGTTTGAGGTGGCAAGACAAGCAAGCAGCCCCAGTCTCTGTGCCTCTGTGCGAGCAGTGCCGTGGGCAGATGAGGCTGAGCAACAGCTTTCCAGGCTAGCCCCTTCTGCCTGCCAGCTATCTGCAGACGTTCGCATTTTCGGAGCAGGGCTGCCGGAGGCTCCCGGCACGGACCCCATAAGCTAAGTTTGAAGTTTGAGGTGGCAAGACAAGCAAGCAGCCCCAGTCTCTGTGCCTCTGTGCGAGCAGTGCCGTGGGCAGATGAGGCTGAGCAACAGCTTTCCAGGCTAGCCCCTTCTGCCTGCCAGCTATCTGCAGACGTTCGCATTTTCGGAGCAGGGCTGCCGGAGGCTCCCGGCACGGACCCCAAGAGCTACGTTTGAAGTTTGAGGTGGCAAGACAAGTAAGCAGCCCCAGTGTCTGTGCCTCTGTGCGAGCAGTGCCGTGGGCAGATGAGGCTGACCAACAGCTTCCCAGGCTAGCCACTTCTGCCTGCCTGCTATCTGCAGACGTTGGCATTTTTGGAGCAGGGCTGTCGGAGGCTCCCGGCACAGAACCCATAAGCTACATTTGAAGTTTGAGGTGGCAAGACAAGCAAGCAGCCCCAGTCTCTGTGCCTCTGTGCGAGCAGTGCCGTGGGCAGATGAGGCTGAGCAACAGCTTTCCAGGGTAGCCTTTTCTGCCTGCCAGCTATTTGCAGACGTTTGCGTTTTCGGAGCAGGGCTGTCGCAGGCTCCCGGCACAGACCCCGTAAGCTAAGTTTGAAGTTTGAGGTGGCAAGACAAGCAAGCAGCCCCAGTCTCTGTGCCTCTGTGCGAGCAGTGCCGTGGGCAGATGAGGCTGAGCAACAGCTTTCCAGGCTAGCCCCTTCTGCCTGCCAGCTATCTGCAGACGTTCGCATTTTCGGAGCAGGGATGCAGGAGGCTCCCGGAACGGACCCCATAAGCTACGTTTGAAGTTTGAGGTGGCAAGACAAGCAAGCAGCCCCAGTCTCTGTGCCTCTGTGCGAGCAGTGCCGTGGGCAGATGAGGCTGAGCAACAGCTTTCCAGGCTAGCCCCTTCTGCCTGCCAGCTATCTGCAGACGTTCGCATTTTCGGAGCAGGGCTGCCGGAGGCTCCCGGCACCGACCCCATAAGCTACGTTTGAAGTTTGAGGGGGCAAGACAAGCAAGCAGCCCCGGTCTCTGTGCCTCTGTGCGAGCAGTGCCGTGGGCAGATGAGGCTGAGCAACAGCTTTCAAGGCTAGCCCCTTCTGCCTGCCAGCTATCTGCAGACGTTCGCATTTTCAGAGCAGGGCTGCCGGATTCTCCAGGCACAGAACCCATAAGCTACGTTTGAAGTTTGAGGTGGCAAGACAAGCAAGCAGCCCCAGTGTCTGTGCCTCTGTGCGAGCAGTGCCGTGGGCAGATGAGGCTGAGCAACAGCTTTCCAGGCTAGCCCCTTCTGCCTGCCAGCTATCTGCAGACGTTCGCATTTTTGGAGCAGGGCTGCCGGAAGATCCCGGCACAGACCCCATAAGCTACGTTGGAAGTTTGAGGTGGCAAGACAAGCAAGCAGCCCCAGTCTCTGTGCCTCTGTGCGAGCAGTGCCGTGGGCAGATGAGGCTGAGCAACAGCTTTCCAGGGTAGCCTTTTCTGCCTGCCAGCTATTTGCAGACGTTTGCGTTTTCGGAGCAGGGCTGCCGGAGGCTCCCGGCACAGACCCCATAAGCTAAGTTTGAAGTTTGAGGTGGCAAGACAAGCAAGCAGCCCCAGTCTCTGTGCCTCTGTGCGAGCAGTGCCGTGGGCAGATGAGGCTGAGCAACAGCTTTCCAGGCTAGCCCCTTCTGCCTGCCAGCTATCTGCAGACGTTCGCATTTTCGGAGCAGGGCTGCCGGAGGCTCCCGGCACGGACCCCAAGAGTTACGTTTGAAGTTTGAGGTGGCAAGACAAGCAAGCAGCCCCATTCTCTGTGCCTCTGTGCGAGCAGTGCCGTGGGCAGATGAGGCTGAGCAACAGCTTTCCAGGCTAGCCCCTTCTGCCTGCCAGCTATCTGCAGACATTCGCATTTTCAGAACAGGGCTGCCGGAGGCTCCCGGCACGGACCCCAAGAGCTACGTTTGAAGTTTGAGGTGGCAAGACAAGCAAGCAGCCCCAGTCTCTGTGCCTCTGTGCGAGCAGTGCCGTGGGCAGATGAGGCTGAGCAACAGCTTTCCAGGCTAGCCCCTTCTGCCTGCCAGCTATCTGCAGACGTTCGCATTTTTGGAGCAGGGCTGCCGGAGGCTCCCGGCACCGACCCCATAAGCTACGTTTGAAGTTTGAGGGGGCAAGACAAGCAAGCAGCCCCGGTCTCTTTGCCTCTGTGCGAGCAGTGCCGTGGGCAGATGAGGCTGAGCAACAGCTTTCCAGGCTAGCCCCTTCTGCCTGCCAGCTATCTGCAGACGTTCGCATTTTCAGAGCAGATCTGCCGGATTCTCCAGGCACAGAACCCATAAGCTACGTTTGAAGTTTGAGGTGGCAAGACAAGCAAGCAGCCCCAGTGTGTGTGCCTCTGTGCGAGCAGTGCCGTGGGCAGATGAGGCTGAGCAACAGCTTTCCAGGCTAGCCCCTTCTGTCTTCCAGCTATCTGCAGACGTTCGCATTTTCGGAGCAGGGCTGCCGGAGGCTCCCGGCACGGACCCCAAGAGTTACGTTTGAAGTTTGAGGTGGCAAGACAAGCAAGCAGCCCCAGTCTCTGTGCCTCTGTGCGAGCAGTGCCGTGGGCAGATGAGGCTGAGCAACAGCTTTCCAGGCTAGCCCCTTCTGCCTGCCAGCTATCTGCAGACATTCGCA
Source organism: Opisthocomus hoazin (assembly GCF_030867145.1). Taxonomy (NCBI): domain Eukaryota; kingdom Metazoa; phylum Chordata; class Aves; order Opisthocomiformes; family Opisthocomidae; genus Opisthocomus; species Opisthocomus hoazin. The sequence goes on along the minus strand of NC_134424.1, from coordinate 25,899,323 downwards.
TTTTCAGAACAGGGCTGCCGGAGGCTCCCGGCACGGACCCCAAGAGCTACGTTTGAAGTTTGAGGTGGCAAGACAAGCAAGCAGCCCCAGTCTCTGTGCCTCTGTGCGAGCAGTGCCGTGGGCAGATGAGGCTGAGCAACAGCTTTCCAGGCTAGCCCCTTCTGCCTGCCAGCTATCTGCAGACGTTGGCATTTTCGGAGCAGGGCTGCCGGAGGCTCCCGGCACAGACCCCATAAGCTACGTTTGAAGTTTGAGGTGGCAAGACAAGCAAGCAGCCCCAGTCTCTGTGCCTCTGTGCGAGCAGTGCCGTGGGCAGATGAGGCTGAGCAACAGCTTTCCAGGGTAGCCTTTTCTGCCTGCCAGCTATTTGCAGACGTTTGCGTTTTCGGAGCAGGGCTGCCGGAGGCTCCCGGCACAGACCCCATAAGCTAAGTTTGAAGTTTGAGGTGGCAAGACAAGCAAGCAGCCCCAGTCTCTGTGCCTCTGTGCGAGCAGTGCCGTGGGCAGATGAGGCTGAGCAACAGCTTTCCAGGCTAGCCCCTTCTGCCTGCCAGCTATCTGCAGACGTTCGCATTTTCGGAGCAGGGCTGCCGGAGGCTCCCGGCACCGACCCCATAAGCTACGTTTGAAGTTTGAGGGGGCAAGACAAGCAAGCAGCCCCGGTCTCTGTGCCTCTGTGCGAGCAGTGCCGTGGGCAGATGAGGCTGAGCAACAGCTTTCAAGACTAGCCCCTTCTGCCTGCCAGCTATCTGCAGACGTTCGCATTTTCAGAGCAGATCTGCCGGATTCTCCAGGCACAGAACCCATAAGCTACGTTTGAAGTTTGAGGTGGCAAGACAAGCAAGCAGCCCCAGTGTCTGTGCCTCTGTGCGAGCAGTGCCGTGGGCACATGAGGCTGAGCAACAGCTTTCCAGGCTAGCCCCTTCTGCCTGCCAGCTATCTGCAGACGTTCGCATTTTTGGAGCAGGGCTGCCGGAAGACCCCGTCACAGACCCCATAAGCTACGTTTGAAGTTTGAGGTGGCAAGACAAGCAAGCAGCCCCGGTCTCTGTGCCTCTGTGCGAGCAGTGCCGTGTGCAGATGAGGCTCAGCAACAGCTTTCAAGGCTAGCCCCTTCTGCCTGCCAGCTATCTGCAGACGTTCGCATTTTCGGAGCAGGGCTGCCGGAGGCTCCCGGCACCGAACCCATAAGCTACGTTTGAAGTTTGAGGGGGCAAGACAAGCAAGCAGCCCCGGTCTCTGTGCCTCTGTGCGAGCAGTGCCGTGGGCAGATGAGGCTGAGCAACAGCTTTCAAGGCTAGCCCCTTCTGCCTGCCAGCTATCTGCAGACGTTCGCATTTTCAGAGCAGATCTGCCGGATTCTCCAGGCACAGAACCCATAAGCTACGTTTGAAGTTTGAGGTGGCAAGACAAGCAAGCAGCCCCAGTCTCTGTGCCTCTGTGCGAGCAGTGCCGTGGGCAGATGAGGCTGAGCAACAGCTTTCCAGGCTAGCCCCTTCTGCCTGCCAGCTATCTGCAGACGTTCGCATTTTCGGAGCAGGGCTGCCGGAGGCTCCCGGCACCGAACCCATAAGCTACGTTTGAAGTTTGAGGGGGCAAGACAAGCAAGCAGCCCCGGTCTCTGTGCCTCTGTGCGAGCAGTGCCGTGGGCAGATGAGGCTGAGCAACAGCTTTCAAGGCTAGCCCCTTCTGCCTGCCAGCTATCTGCAGACGTTCGCATTTTCAGAGCAGATCTGCCGGATTCTCCAGGCACAGAACCCATAAGCTACGTTTGAAGTTTGAGGTGGCAAGACAAGCAAGCAGCCCCAGTGTCTGTGCCTCTGTGCGAGCACTGCCGTGGGCACATGAGGCTGAGCAACAGCTTTCCAGGCTAGCCCCTTCTGTCTGCCAGCTATCTGCAGACGTTCGCATTTTTGGAGCAGGGCTGCCGGAGGCTCCCGGCACGGACCCCAAGAGTTACGTTTGAAGTTTGAGGTGGCAAGACAAGCAAGCAGCCCCAGTCTCTGTGCCTCTGTGCGAGCAGTGCCGTGGGCAGATGAGGCTGAGCAACAGCTTTCCAGGCTAGCCCCTTCTGCCTGCCAGCTATCTGCAGACGTTCGCATTTTCGGAGCAGGGCTGCCGGAGGCTCCCGGCACGGACCCCATAAGCTAAGTTTGAAGTTTGAGGTGGCAAGACAAGCAAGCAGCCCCAGTCTCTGTGCCTCTGTGCGAGCAGTGCCGTGGGCAGATGAGGCTGAGCAACAGCTTTCCAGGCTAGCCCCTTCTGCCTGCCAGCTATCTGCAGACGTTCGCATTTTCGGAGCAGGGCTGCCGGAGGCTCCCGGCACGGACCCCATAAGCTAAGTTTGAAGTTTGAGGTGGCAAGACAAGCAAGCAGCCCCAGTCTCTGTGCCTCTGTGCGAGCAGTGCCGTGGGCAGATGAGGCTGAGCAACAGCTTTCCAGGCTAGCCCCTTCTGCCTGCCAGCTATCTGCAGACGTTCGCATTTTCGGAGCAGGGCTGCCGGAGGCTCCCGGCACGGACCCCAAGAGTTACGTTTTAAGTTTGAGGTGGCAAGACAAGCAAGCAGCCCCAGTGTCTGTGCCTCTGTGCGAGCAGTGCCGTGGGCAGATGAGGCTGAGCAACAGCTTTCCAGGCTAGCCCCTTCTGCCTGCCAGCTATCTGCAGACGTTCGCATTTTCGGAGCAGGGCTGCCGGAGGCTCCCGGCACGGACCCCATAAGCTAAGTTTGAAGTTTGAGGTGGCAAGACAAGCAAGCAGCCCCAGTCTCTGTGCCTCTGTGCGAGCAGTGCCGTGGGCAGATGAGGCTGAGCAACAGCTTTCCAGGCTAGCCCCTTCTGCCTGCCAGCTATCTGCAGACGTTCGCATTTTCGGAGCAGGGCTGCCGGAGGCTCCCGGCACGGACCCCATAAGCTAAGTTTGAAGTTTGAGGTGGCAAGACAAGCAAGCAGCCCCAGTCTCTGTGCCTCTGTGCGAGCAGTGCCGTGGGCAGATGAGGCTGAGCAACAGCTTTCCAGGCTAGCCCCTTCTGCCTGCCAGCTATCTGCAGACGTTCGCATTTTCGGAGCAGGGCTGCCGGAGGCTCCCGGCACGGACCCCAAGAGCTACGTTTGAAGTTTGAGGTGGCAAGAGAAGTAAGCAGCCCCAGTGTCTGTGCCTCTGTGCGAGCAGTGCCGTGGGCAGATGAGGCTGACCAACAGCTTCCCAGGCTAGCCACTTCTGCCTGCCTGCTATCTGCAGACGTTCGCATTTTTGGAGCAGGGCTGCCGGAGGCTCCCGGCACAGAACCCATAAGCTACGTTTGAAGTTTGAGGTGGCAAGACAAGCAAGCAGCCCCAGTCTCTGTGCCTCTGTGCGAGCAGTGCCGTGGGCAGATGAGGCTGAGCAACAGCTTTCCAGGGTAGCCTTTTCTGCCTGCCAGCTATTTGCAGACGTTTGCGTTTTCGGAGCAGGGCTGCCGGAGGCTCCCGGCACAGACCCCATAAGCTAAGTTTGAAGTTTGAGGTGGCAAGACAAGCAAGCAGCCCCAGTCTCTGTGCCTCTGTGCGAGCAGTGCCGTGGGCAGATGAGGCTGAGAAACAGCTTTCCAGGCTAGCCCCTTCTGCCTGCCAGCTATCTGCAGACGTTCGCATTTTCGGAGCAGGGCTGCCGGAGGCTCCCGGCACGGACCCCAAGAGTTACGTTTGAAGTTTGAGGTGGCAAGACAAGCAAGCAGCCCCATTCTCTGTGCCTCTGTGCGAGCAGTGCCGTGGGCAGATGAGGCTGAGCAACAGCTTTCCAGGCTAGCCCCTTCTGCCTGCCAGCTATCTGCAGACATTCGCATTTTCAGAACAGGGCTGCCGGAGGCTCCCGGCACGGACCCCAAGAGCTACGTTTGAAGTTTGAGGTGGCAAGACAAGCAAGCAGCCCCAGTCTCTGTGCCTCTGTGCGAGCAGTGCCGTGGGCAGATGAGGCTGAGCAACAGCTTTCCAGGCTAGCCCCTTCTGCCTGCCAGCTATCTGCAGACGTTCGCATTTTCGGAGCAGGGCTGCCGGAGGCTCCCGGCACCGACCCCATAAGCTACGTTTGAAGTTTGAGGGGGCAAGACAAGCAAGCAGCCCCGTTCTCTTTGCCTCTGTGCGAGCAGTGCCGTGGGCAGATGAGGCTGAGCAACAGCTTTCAAGGCTAGCCCCTTCTGCCTGCCAGCTATCTGCAGACGTTCGCATTTTCAGAGCAGAGCTGCCGGATTCTCCAGGCACAGAAACCATAAGCTACGTTTGAAGTTTGAGGTGGCAAGACAAGCAAGCAGCCCCAGTGTGTGTGCCTCTGTGCGAGCAGTGCCGTGGGCAGATGAGGCTGAGCAACAGCTTTCCAGGCTAGCCCCTTCTGTCTTCCAGCTATCTGCAGACATTCGCATTTTCGGAGCAGGGCTGCCGGAGGCTCCCGGCACGGACCCCAAGAGTTACGTTTGAAGTTTGAGGTGGCAAGACAAGCAAGCAGCCCCAGTCTCTGTGCCTCTGTGCGAGCAGTGCCGTGGGCAGATGAGGCTGAGCAACAGCTTTCCAGGCTAGCCCCTTCTGCCTGCCAGCTATCTGCAGACATTCGCATTTTCAGAACAGGGCTGCCGGAGGCTCCCGGCACGGACCCCAAGAGCTACGTTTGAAGTTTGAGGTGGCAAGACAAGCAAGCAGCCCCAGTCTCTGTGCCTCTGTGCGAGCAGTGCCGTGGGCAGATGAGGCTGAGCAACAGCTTTCCAGGCTAGCCCCTTCTGCCTGCCAGCTATCTGCAGACGTTCGCATTTTCGGAGCAGGGCTGCCGGAGGCTCCCGGCACAGACCCCATAAGCTAAGTTTGAAGTTTGAGGTGGCAAGACAAGCAAGCAGCCCCAGTCTCTGTGCCTCTGTGCGAGCAGTGCCGTGGGCAGATGAGGCTGAGCAACAGCTTTCCAGGCTAGCCCCTTCTGCCTGCCAGCTATTTGCAGACGTTTGCGTTTTCGGAGCAGGGCTGCCGGAGGCTCCCGGCACAGACCCCATAAGCTAAGTTTGAAGTTTGAGGTGGCAAGACAAGCAAGCAGCCCCAGTCTCTGTGCCTCTGTGCGAGCAGTGCCGTGGGCAGATGAGGCTGAGCAACAGCTTTGCAGGCTAGCCCCTTCTGCCTGCCAGCTATCTGCAGACGTTCGCATTTTCAGAGCAGAGCTGCCGGATTCTCCAGGCACAGAACCCATAAGCTACGTTTGAAGTTTGAGGTGGCAAGACAAGCAAGCAGCCCCAGTGTCTGTGCCTCTGTGCGAGCACTGCCGTGGGCACATGAGGCTGAGCAACAGCTTTCCAGGGTAGCCTTTTCTGCCTGCCAGCTATTTGCAGACGTTTGCATTTTCGGAGCAGGGCTGCCGGAGGCTCCCGGCACAGACCCCAAGAGCTACGTTTGAAGTTTGAGGTGGCAAGAGAAGCAAGCAGCCCCAGTCTCTGTGCCTCTGTGCGAGCAGTGCCGTGGGCAGATGAGGCTGAGCAACAGCTTTCCAGGGTAGCCTTTTCTGCCTGTCAGCTATTTGCAGACGTTTGCGTTTTCGGAGCAGGGCTGCCGGAGGCTCCCGGCACAGACCCCATAAGCTAAGTTTGAAGTTTGAGGTGGCAAGACAAGCAAGCAGCCCCAGTCTCTGTGCCTCTGTGCGAGCAGTGCCGTGGGCAGATGAGGCTGAGCAACAGCTTTCCAGGCTAGCCCCTTCTGCCTGCCAGCTATCTGCAGACGTTCGCATTTTCGGAGCAGGGATGCAGGAGGCTCCCGGCACGGACCCCATAAGCTACGTTTGAAGTTTGAGGTGGCAAGACAAGCAAGCAGCCCCAGTCTCTGTGCCTCTGTGCGAGCAGTGCCGTGGGCAGATGAGGCTGAGCAACAGCTTTCCAGGCTAGCCCCTTCTGCCTGCCAGCTATCTGCAGACATTCGCATTTTCAGAACAGGGCTGCCGGAGGCTCCCGGCACGGACCCCAAGAGCTACGTTTGAAGTTTGAGGTGGCAAGACAAGCAAGCAGCCCCAGTCTCTGTGCCTCTGTGCGAGCAGTGCCGTGGGCAGATGAGGCTGAGCAACAGCTTTCCAGGCTAGCCCCTTCTGCCTGCCAGCTATCTGCAGACGTTCGCATTTTCGGAGCAGGGCTGCCGGAGGCTCCCGGCACCGACCCCATAAGCTACGTTTGAAGTTTGAGGGGGCAAGACAAGCAAGCAGCCCCGGTCTCTGTGCCTCTGTGCGAGCAGTGCCGTGGGCAGATGAGGCTGAGCAACAGCTTTCAAGGCTAGCCCCTTCTGCCTGCCAGCTATCTGCAGACATTCGCATTTTCAGAGCAGAGCTGCCGGATTCTCCAGGCACAGAACCCATAAGCTACGTTTGAAGTTTGAGGTGGCAAGACAAGCAAGCAGCCCCAGTGTGTGTGCCTCTGTGCGAGCACTGCCGTGGGCACATGAGGCTGAGCAACAGCTTTCCAGGCTAGCCCCTTCTGTCTGCCAGCTATCTGCAGACGTTCGCATTTTCAGAGCAGGGCTGCCGGAGGCTCCCGGCACGGACCCCAAGAGTCACGTTTGAAGTTTGAGGTGGCAAGACAAGCAAGCAGCCCCAGTCTCTGTGCCTCTGTGCGAGCAGTGCCGTGGGCAGATGAGGCTGAGCAACAGCTTTCCAGGCTAGCCCCTTCTGCCTGCCAGCTATCTGCAGACATTCGCATTTTCAGAACAGGGCTGCCGGAGGCTCCCGGCACGGACCCCAAGAGCTACGTTTGAAGTTTGAGGTGGCAAGACAAGCAAGCAGCCCCAGTCTCTGTGCCTCTGTGCGAGCAGTGCCGTGGGCAGATGAGGCTGAGCAACAGCTTTCCAGGCTAGCCCCTTCTGCCTGCCAGCTATCTGCAGACGTTCGCATTTTCGGAGCAGGGCTGCCGGAGGCTCCCGGCACGGACCCCATAAGCTAAGTTTGAAGTTTGAGGTGGCAAGACAAGCAAGCAGCCCCAGTCTCTGTGCCTCTGTGCGAGCAGTGCCGTGGGCAGATGAGGCTGAGCAACAGCTTTCCAGGCTAGCCCCTTCTGCCTGCCAGCTATCTGCAGACGTTCGCATTTTCGGAGCAGGGCTGCCGGAGGCTCCCGGCACGGACCCCATAAGCCAAGTTTGAAGTTTGAGGTGGCAAGACAAGCAAGCAGCCCCAGTCTCTGTGCCTCTGTGCGAGCAGTGCCGTGGGCAGATGAGGCTGAGCAACAGCTTTCCAGGCTAGCCCCTTCTGCCTGCCAGCTATCTGCAGACGTTCGCATTTTCGGAGCAGGGCTGCCGGAGGCTCCCGGCACGGACCCCAAGAGCTACGTTTGAAGTTTGAGGTGGCAAGACAAGCAAGCAGCCCCAGTGTCTGTGCCTCTGTGCGAGCAGTGCCGTGGGCAGATGAGGCTGAGCAACAGCTTTCCAGGCTAGCCCCTTCTGCCTGCCAGCTATCTGCAGACGTTCTCATTTTCCGAGCAGGGCTGCCGGAGGCTCCCGGCACGGACCCCAAGAGCTACGTTTGAAGTTTGAGGTGGCAAGACAAGCAAGCAGCCCCAGTGTCTGTGCCTCTGTGCGAGCAGTGCCGTGGGCAGATGAGGCTGAGCAACAGCTTTCCAGGCTAGCCCCTTCTGTCTGCCAGCTATCTGCAGACGTTCGCATTTTCCGAGCAGGGCTGCCGGAGGCTCCCGGCACGAACTCCATAAGCTACGTTTGAAGTTTGAGGTGGCAAGACAAGCAAGCAGCCCCAGTCTCTGTGCCTCTGTGCGAGCAGTGCCGTGGGCAGATGAGGCTGAGCAACAGCTTTCCAGGCTAGCCCCTTCTGCCTGCCAGCTATCTGCAGACGTTCGCATTTTCGGAGCAGGGCTGCCTCAGGCTCCCGGCACGGACCCCATAATTTAAGTTTGAAGTTTGAGGTGGCAAGACAAGCAAGCAGCCCCAGTCTCTGTGCCTCTGTGCGAGCAGTGCCGTGGGCAGATGAGGCTGAGCAACAGCTTTCCAGGCTAGCCCCTTCTGCCTGCCAGCTATCTGCAGACGTTTGCGTTTTCGGAGCAGGACTGCCGGAGGCTCCCGGCACAGAACCCATAAGCTACGTTGGAAGTTTGAGGTGGCAAGACAAGCAAGCAGCCCCAGTCTCTGTGCCTCTGTGCGAGCAGTGCCAAGGGCAGATGAGGCTGAGCAACAGCTTTCCAGGCTAGCCCCTTCTGCCTGCCAGCTATCTGCAGACGTTCGCATTTTCGGAGCAGGGCTGCCGGAGGCTCCCGGCACGGACCTCATAAGCTACGTTTGAAGTTTGAGGTGGCAAGACAAGCGAGCAGCCCCAGTCTCTGTGCCTCTGTGCGAGCAGTGCCGTGGGCAGATGAGGCTGACCAACAGCTTCCCAGGCTAGCCACTTCTGCCTGCCTGCTATCTGCAGACGTTCGCATTTTCGGAGCAGGGCGGCCTCATGCTCCCGGCACGGACCCCAAGAGCTACATTTGAAGTTTGAGGTGGCAAGACAAGCAAGCAGCCCCAGTCTCTGTGCCTCTGTGCGAGCAGTGCCGTGGGCAGATGAGGCTGACCAACAGCTTCCCAGGCTAGCCACTTCTGCCTGCCTGCTATCTGCAGACGTTGGCATTTTTGGAGCAGGGCTGCCGGAGGCTCCCGGCACAGAACCTATAAGCTACATTTGAAGTTTGAGGTGGCAAGACAAGCAAGCAGCCCCAGTCTCTGTGCCTCTGTGCGAGCACTGCCGTGGGCAGATGAGGCTGAGCAACAGCTTTCCAGGCTAGCCTTTTCTGCCTGCCAGCTATCTGCAGACGTTTGCGTTTTCGGAGCAGGGCTGCCGGAGGCTCCCGGCACAGAACCCATAAGCTACGTTTGAAGTTTGAGGTGGCAAGACAAGCAAGCAGCCCCAGTCTCTGTGCCTCTGTGCGAGCAGTGCCGTGGGCAGATGAGGCTGAGCAACAGCTTTCCAGGCTAGCCCCTTCTGCCTGCCAGCTATCTGCAGACGTTGGCATTTTCGGAGCAGGGCTGCCTCAGGCTCCCGGCACGGACCCCAAGAGTTACGTTTGAAGTTTGAGGTGGCAAGACAAGCAAGCAGCCCCAGTCTCTGTGCCTCTGTGCGAGCAGTGCCGTGGGCAGATGAGGCTGAGCAACAGCTTTCCAGGCTAGCCCCTTCTGCCTGCCAGCTATCTGCAGACGTTCGCATTTTCGGAGCAGGGCTGCCGGAGGCTCCCGGCACGGCCCCCAAGAGCTACGTTTGAAGTTTGAGGTGGCAAGACAAGCAAGCAGCTCCAGTGTCTGTGCCTCTGTGCGAGCAGTGCCGTGGGCAGATGAGGCTGAGCAACAGCTTTCCAGGCTAGCCCCTTCTGTCTGCCAACTATCTGCAGACGTTCGCATTTTCGGAGCAGGGCTGCCTAAGGCTCCCGGCACGGACCCCAAGAGTTACGTTTGAAGTTTGAGGTGGCAAGACAAGCAAGCAGCCCCAGTCTCTGTGCCTCTGTGCGAGCAGTGCCGTGGGCAGATGAGGCTGAGCGAAAGGTTTCCAGGCTAGCCCCTTCTGCCTGCCAGCTATCTGCAGACGTTCGCATTTTTGAAGCAGGGCTGCCGGAGGCTCCCGGCACGAACTCCATAAGCTACGTTTGAAGTTTGAGGTGGCAAGACAAGCAAGCAGCCCCAGTCTCTGTGCCTCTGTGCGAGCAGTGCCGTGGGCAGATGAGGCTGAGCAACAGCTTTCCAGGCTAGCCCCTTCTGCCTGCCAGCTATCTGCAGACGTGCGCATTTTCGGAGCAGGGCTGCCTCAGGCTCCCGGCACGGACCCCATAATTTAAGTTTGAAGTTTGAGGTGGCAAGACAAGCAAGCAGCCCCAGTCTCTGTGCCTCTGTGCGAGCAGTGCCGTGGGCAGATGAGGCTGAGCAACAGCTTTCCAGGCTAGCCCCTTCTGCCTGCCAGCTATCTGCAGACGTTTGCGTTTTCGGAGCAGGGCTGCCGGAGGCTCCCGGCACAGAACCCATAAGCTACGTTTGAAGTTTGAGTTGGCAAGACAAGCAAGAAGCCCCAGTCTCTGTGCCTCTGTGCGAGCAGTGCCGTGGGCAGATGAGGCTGAGCAACAGCTTTCCAGGCTAGCCCCTTCTGCCTGCCAGCTATCTGCAGACGTTGGCATTTTCGGAGCAGGGCTGCCTCAGTCTCCCGGCACGGAACCCAAGAGCTACGTTTGAAGTTTGAGGTGGCAAGATAAGCAAGCAGCCCCAGTCTCTGTGCCTCTGTGCGAGCAGTGCCGTGGGCAGATGAGGCTGAGCAACAGCTTTCCAGGCTAGCCCCTTCTGCCTGCCAGCTATCTGCAGACGTTGGCATTTTCGGAGCAGGGCTGCCGGAGGCTCCCGGCACGGACCCCATAAGCTACGTTTGAAGTTGGAGGTGGCAAGACAAGCAAGTAGCCCCAGTGTCTGTGCCTCTGTGCGAGCAGTGCCGTGGGCAGATGAGGCTGAGCAACAGCTTTCCAGGCTAGCCCCTTCTGCCTGCCAGCTATCTTCAGACATTCGCATTTTCGGAGCAGGGCTGCCGGAGGCTCCCGGCACGGACCTCATAAGCTACGTTTGAAGTTTGAGGTGGCAAGACAAGCGAGCAGCCCCAGTCTCTGTGCCTCTGTGCGAGCAGTGCCGTGGGCAGATGAGGCTGACCAACAGCTTCCCAGGCTAGCCACTTCTGCCTGCCTGCTATCTGCAGACGTTCGCATTTTCGGAGCAGGGCGGCCTCATGCTCCCGGCACGGACCCCAAGAGCTACATTTGAAGTTTGAGGTGGCAAGACAAGCAAGCAGCCCCAGTCTCTGTGCCTCTGTGCGAGCAGTGCCGTGGGCAGATGAGGCTGACCAACAGCTTCCCAGGCTAGCCACTTCTGCCTGCCTGCTATCTGCAGACGTTGGCATTTTTGGAGCAGGGCTGCCGGAGGCTCCCGGCACAGAACCTATAAGCTACATTTGAAGTTTGAGGTGGCAAGACAAGCAAGCAGCCCCAGTCTCTGTGCCTCTGTGCGAGCACTGCCGTGGGCAGATGAGGCTGAGCAACAGCTTTCCAGGCTAGCCTTTTCTGCCTGCCAGCTATCTGCAGACGTTTGCGTTTTCGGAGCAGGGCTGCCGGAGGCTCCCGGCACAGAACCCATAAGCTACGTTTGAAGTTTGAGGTGGCAAGACAAGCAAGCAGCCCCAGTCTCTGTGCCTCTGTGCGAGCAGTGCCGTGGGCAGATGAGGCTGAGCAACAGCTTTCCAGGCTAGCCCCTTCTGCCTGCCAGCTATCTGCAGACGTTGGCATTTTCGGAGCAGGGCTGCCTCAGGCTCCCGGCACGGACCCCAAGAGTTACGTTTGAAGTTTGAGGTGGCAAGACAAGCAAGCAGCCCCAGTCTCTGTGCCTCTGTGCGAGCAGTGCCGTGGGCAGATGAGGCTGAGCAACAGCTTTCCAGGCTAGCCCCTTCTGCCTGCCAGCTATCTGCAGACGTTCGCATTTTCGGAGCAGGGCTGCCGGAGGCTCCCGGCACGGCCCCCAAGAGCTACGTTTGAAGTTTGAGGTGGCAAGACAAGCAAGCAGCTCCAGTGTCTGTGCCTCTGTGCGAGCAGTGCCGTGGGCAGATGAGGCTGAGCAACAGCTTTCCAGGCTAGCCCCTTCTGTCTGCCAACTATCTGCAGACGTTCGCATTTTCGGAGCAGGGCTGCCTAAGGCTCCCGGCACGGACCCCAAGAGTTACGTTTGAAGTTTGAGGTGGCAAGACAAGCAAGCAGCCCCAGTCTCTGTGCCTCTGTGCGAGCAGTGCCGTGGGCAGATGAGGCTGAGCGAAAGGTTTCCAGGCTAGCCCCTTCTGCCTGCCAGCTATCTGCAGACGTTCGCATTTTTGAAGCAGGGCTGCCGGAGGCTCCCGGCACGAACTCCATAAGCTACGTTTGAAGTTTGAGGTGGCAAGACAAGCAAGCAGCCCCAGTCTCTGTGCCTCTGTGCGAGCAGTGCCGTGGGCAGATGAGGCTGAGCAACAGCTTTCCAGGCTAGCCCCTTCTGCCTGCCAGCTATCTGCAGACGTTCGCATTTTCGGAGCAGGGCTGCCTCAGGCTCCCGGCACGGACCCCATAATTTAAGTTTGAAGTTTGAGGTGGCAAGACAAGCAAGCAGCCCCAGTCTCTGTGCCTCTGTGCGAGCAGTGCCGTGGGCAGATGAGGCTGAGCAACAGCTTTCCAGGCTAGCCCCTTCTGCCTGCCAGCTATCTGCAGACGTTCGCATTTTCGGAGCAGGGCTGCCGGAGGCTCCCGGCACGGACCCCATAAGCCAAGTTTGAAGTTTGAGGTGGCAAGACAAGCAAGCAGCCCCGGTCTCTGTGCCTCTGTGCGAGCAGTGCCGTGGGCAGATGAGGCTGAGCAACAGCTTTCCAGGCTAGCCCCTTCTGCCTGCCAGCTATCTGCAGACGTTCGCATTTTCGGAGCAGGGCTGCCGGAGGCTCCCGGCACGGACCCCAAGAGCTACGTTTGAAGTTTGAGGTGGCAAGACAAGCAAGCAGCCCCAGTGTCTGTGCCTCTGTGCGAGCAGTGCCGTGGGCAGATGAGGCTGAGCAACAGCTTTCCAGGCTAGCCCCTTCTGCCTGCCAGCTATCTGCAGACGTTCTCATTTTCCGAGCAGGGCTGCCGGAGGCTCCCGGCACGGACCCCAAGAGCTACGTTTGAAGTTTGAGGTGGCAAGACAAGCAAGCAGCCCCAGTGTCTGTGCCTCTGTGCGAGCAGTGCCGTGGGCAGATGAGGCTGAGCAACAGCTTTCCAGGCTAGCCCCTTCTGTCTGCCAGCTATCTGCAGACGTTCGCATTTTCCGAGCAGGGCTGCCGGAGGCTCCCGGCACGAACTCCATAAGCTACGTTTGAAGTTTGAGGTGGCAAGACAAGCAAGCAGCCCCAGTCTCTGTGCCTCTGTGCGAGCAGTGCCGTGGGCAGATGAGGCTGAGCAACAGCTTTCCAGGCTAGCCCCTTCTGCCTGCCAGCTATCTGCAGACGTTCGCATTTTCGGAGCAGGGCTGCCTCAGGCTCCCGGCACGGACCCCATAATTTAAGTTTGAAGTTTGAGGTGGCAAGACAAGCAAGCAGCCCCAGTCTCTGTGCCTCTGTGCGAGCAGTGCCGTGGGCAGATGAGGCTGAGCAACAGCTTTCCAGGCTAGCCCCTTCTGCCTGCCAGCTATCTGCAGACGTTTGCGTTTTCGGAGCAGGACTGCCGGAGGCTCCCGGCACAGAACCCATAAGCTACGTTGGAAGTTTGAGGTGGCAAGACAAGCAAGCAGCCCCAGTCTCTGTGCCTCTGTGCGAGCAGTGCCATGGGCAGATGAGGCTGAGCAACAGCTTTCCAGGCTAGCCCCTTCTGCCTGCCAGCTATCTGCAGACGTTCGCATTTTCGGAGCAGGGCTGCCGGAGGCTCCCGGCACGGACCTCATAAGCTACGTTTGAAGTTTGAGGTGGCAAGACAAGCGAGCAGCCCCAGTCTCTGTGCCTCTGTGCGAGCAGTGCCGTGGGCAGATGAGGCTGACCAACAGCTTCCCAGGCTAGCCACTTCTGCCTGCCTGCTATCTGCAGACGTTCGCATTTTCGGAGCAGGGCGGCCTCATGCTCCCGGCACGGACCCCAAGAGCTACATTTGAAGTTTGAGGTGGCAAGACAAGCAAGCAGCCCCAGTCTCTGTGCCTCTGTGCGAGCAGTGCCGTGGGCAGATGAGGCTGACCAACAGCTTCCCAGGCTAGCCACTTCTGCCTGCCTGCTATCTGCAGACGTTGGCATTTTTGGAGCAGGGCTGCCGGAGGCTCCCGGCACAGAACCTATAAGCTACATTTGAAGTTTGAGGTGGCAAGACAAGCAAGCAGCCCCAGTCTCTGTGCCTCTGTGCGAGCACTGCCGTGGGCAGATGAGGCTGAGCAACAGCTTTCCAGGCTAGCCTTTTCTGCCTGCCAGCTATCTGCAGACGTTTGCGTTTTCGGAGCAGGGCTGCCGGAGGCTCCCGGCACAGAACCCATAAGCTACGTTTGAAGTTTGAGGTGGCAAGACAAGCAAGCAGCCCCAGTCTCTGTGCCTCTGTGCGAGCAGTGCCGTGGGCAGATGAGGCTGAGCAACAGCTTTCCAGGCTAGCCCCTTCTGCCTGCCAGCTATCTGCAGACGTTGGCATTTTCGGAGCAGGGCTGCCTCAGGCTCCCGGCACGGACCCCAAGAGTTACGTTTGAAGTTTGAGGTGGCAAGACAAGCAAGCAGCCCCAGTCTCTGTGCCTCTGTGCGAGCAGTGCCGTGGGCAGATGAGGCTGAGCAACAGCTTTCCAGGCTAGCCCCTTCTGCCTGCCAGCTATCTGCAGACGTTCGCATTTTCGGAGCAGGGCTGCCGGAGGCTCCCGGCACGGCCCCCAAGAGCTACGTTTGAAGTTTGAGGTGGCAAGACAAGCAAGCAGCTCCAGTGTCTGTGCCTCTGTGCGAGCAGTGCCGTGGGCAGATGAGGCTGAGCAACAGCTTTCCAGGCTAGCCCCTTCTGTCTGCCAACTATCTGCAGACGTTCGCATTTTCGGAGCAGGGCTGCCTAAGGCTCCCGGCACGGACCCCAAGAGTTACGTTTGAAGTTTGAGGTGGCAAGACAAGCAAGCAGCCCCAGTCTCTGTGCCTCTGTGCGAGCAGTGCCGTGGGCAGATGAGGCTGAGCGAAAGGTTTCCAGGCTAGCCCCTTCTGCCTGCCAGCTATCTGCAGACGTTCGCATTTTTGAAGCAGGGCTGCCGGAGGCTCCCGGCACGAACTCCATAAGCTACGTTTGAAGTTTGAGGTGGCAAGACAAGCAAGCAGCCCCAGTCTCTGTGCCTCTGTGCGAGCAGTGCCGTGGGCAGATGAGGCTGAGCAACAGCTTTCCAGGCTAGCCCCTTCTGCCTGCCAGCTATCTGCAGACGTTCGCATTTTCGGAGCAGGGCTGCCTCAGGCTCCCGGCACGGACCCCATAATTTAAGTTTGAAGTTTGAGGTGGCAAGACAAGCAAGCAGCCCCAGTCTCTGTGCCTCTGTGCGAGCAGTGCCGTGGGCAGATGAGGCTGAGCAACAGCTTTCCAGGCTAGCCCCTTCTGCCTGCCAGCTATCTGCAGACGTTTGCGTTTTCGGAGCAGGGCTGCCGGAGGCTCCCGGCACAGAACCCATAAGCTACGTTGGAAGTTTGAGGTGGCAAGACAAGCAAGCAGCCCCAGTCTCTGTGCCTCTGTGCGAGCAGTGCCGTGGGCAGATGAGGCTGAGCAACAGCTTTCCAGGCTAGCCCCTTCTGCCTGCCAGCTATCTGCAGACGTTGGCATTTTCGGAGCAGGGCTGCCTCAGTCTCCCGGCACGGAACCCAAGAGCTACGTTTGAAGTTTGAGGTGGCAAGATAAGCAAGCAGCCCCAGTCTCTGTGCCTCTGTGCGAGCAGTGCCGTGGGCAGATGAGGCTGAGCAACAGCTTTCCAGGCTAGCCCCTTCTGCCTGCCAGCTATCTGCAGACGTTGGCATTTTCGGAGCAGGGCTGCCGGAGGCTCCCGGCACGGACCCCATAAGCTACGTTTGAAGTTGGAGGTGGCAAGACAAGCAAGTAGCCCCAGTGTCTGTGCCTCTGTGCGAGCAGTGCCGTGGGCAGATGAGGCTGAGCAACAGCTTTCCAGGCTAGCCCCTTCTGCCTGCCAGCTATCTTCAGACATTCGCATTTTCGGAGCAGGGCTGCCGGAGGCTCCCGGCACGGACCTCATAAGCTACGTTTGAAGTTTGAGGTGGCAAGACAAGCGAGCAGCCCCAGTCTCTGTGCCTCTGTGCGAGCAGTGCCGTGGGCAGATGAGGCTGACCAACAGCTTCCCAGGCTAGCCACTTCTGCCTGCCTGCTATCTGCAGACGTTCGCATTTTCGGAGCAGGGCGGCCTCATGCTCCCGGCACGGACCCCAAGAGCTACATTTGAAGTTTGAGGTGGCAAGACAAGCAAGCAGCCCCAGTCTCTGTGCCTCTGTGCGAGCAGTGCCGTGGGCAGATGAGGCTGACCAACAGCTTCCCAGGCTAGCCACTTCTGCCTGCCTGCTATCTGCAGACGTTGGCATTTTTGGAGCAGGGCTGCCGGAGGCTCCCGGCACAGAACCTATAAGCTACATTTGAAGTTTGAGGTGGCAAGACAAGCAAGCAGCCCCAGTCTCTGTGCCTCTGTGCGAGCACTGCCGTGGGCAGATGAGGCTGAGCAACAGCTTTCCAGGCTAGCCTTTTCTGCCTGCCAGCTATCTGCAGACGTTTGCGTTTTCGGAGCAGGGCTGCCGGAGGCTCCCGGCACAGAACCCATAAGCTACGTTTGAAGTTTGAGGTGGCAAGACAAGCAAGCAGCCCCAGTCTCTGTGCCTCTGTGCGAGCAGTGCCGTGGGCAGATGAGGCTGAGCAACAGCTTTCCAGGCTAGCCCCTTCTGCCTGCCAGCTATCTGCAGACGTTGGCATTTTCGGAGCAGGGCTGCCTCAGGCTCCCGGCACGGACCCCAAGAGTTACGTTTGAAGTTTGAGGTGGCAAGACAAGCAAGCAGCCCCAGTCTCTGTGCCTCTGTGCGAGCAGTGCCGTGGGCAGATGAGGCTGAGCAACAGCTTTCCAGGCTAGCCCCTTCTGCCTGCCAGCTATCTGCAGACGTTCGCATTTTCGGAGCAGGGCTGCCGGAGGCTCCCGGCACGGCCCCCAAGAGCTACGTTTGAAGTTTGAGGTGGCAAGACAAGCAAGCAGCTCCAGTGTCTGTGCCTCTGTGTGAGCAGTGCCGTGGGCAGATGAGGCTGAGCAACAGCTTTCCAGGCTAGCCCCTTCTGTCTGCCAACTATCTGCAGACGTTCGCATTTTCGGAGCAGGGCTGCCTAAGGCTCCCGGCACGGACCCCAAGAGTTACGTTTGAAGTTTGAGGTGGCAAGACAAGCAAGCAGCCCCAGTCTCTGTGCCTCTGTGCGAGCAGTGCCGTGGGCAGATGAGGCTGAGCGAAAGGTTTCCAGGCTAGCCCCTTCTGCCTGCCAGCTATCTGCAGACGTTCGCATTTTTGAAGCAGGGCTGCCGGAGGCTCCCGGCACGAACTCCATAAGCTACGTTTGAAGTTTGAGGTGGCAAGACAAGCAAGCAGCCCCAGTCTCTGTGCCTCTGTGCGAGCAGTGCCGTGGGCAGATGAGGCTGAGCAACAGCTTTCCAGGCTAGCCCCTTCTGCCTGCCAGCTATCTGCAGACGTTCGCATTTTCGGAGCAGGGCTGCCTCAGGCTCCCGGCACGGACCCCATAATTTAAGTTTGAAGTTTGAGGTGGCAAGACAAGCAAGCAGCCCCAGTCTCTGTGCCTCTGTGCGAGCAGTGCCGTGGGCAGATGAGGCTGAGCAACAGCTTTCCAGGCTAGCCCCTTCTGCCTGCCAGCTATCTGCAGACGTTTGCGTTTTCGGAGCAGGGCTGCCGGAGGCTCCCGGCACAGTACCCATAAGCTACGTTTGAAGTTTGAGGTGGCAAGACAAGCAAGCAGCCCCAGTCTCTGTGCCTCTGTGCGAGCAGTGCCGTGGGCAGATGAGGCTGAGCAACAGCTTTCCAGGCTAGCCCCTTCTGCCTGCCAGCTATCTGCAGACGTTGGCATTTTCGGAGCAGGGCTGCCTCAGTCTCCCGGCACGGAACCCAAGAGCTACGTTTGAAGTTTGAGGTGGCAAGACAAGCAAGCAGCCCCAGTCTCTGTGCCTCTGTGCGAGCAGTGCCGTGGGCAGATGAGGCTGAGCAACAGCTTTCCAGGCTAGCCCCTTCTGCCTGCCAGCTATCTGCAGACGTTGGCATTTTCGGAGCAGGGCTGCCGGAGGCTCCCGGCACGGACCCCATAAGCTACGTTTGAAGTTGGAGGTGGCAAGACAAGCAAGTAGCCCCAGTGTCTGTGCCTCTGTGCGAGCAGTGCCGTGGGCAGATGAGGCTGAGCAACAGCTTTCCAGGCTAGCCCCTTCTGCCTGCCAGCTATCTTCAGACATTCGCATTTTCGGAGCAGGGCTGCCGGAGGCTCCCGGCACGGACCCCAAGAGCTACGTTTGAAGTTTGAGGTGGCAAAACAAGAAAACAGCCCCAGTCTCTGTGCCTCTGTGCGAGCAGTGCCGTGGGCAGATGAGGCTGAGCAACAGCTTTCCAGGCTAGCCCCTTCTGCCTGCCAGCTATCTGCAGACGTTGGCATTTTCGGAGCAGGGCTGCCGGAGGCTTCCGGCACGGACCCCATAAGCTACGTTTGAAGTTGGAGGTGGCAAGACAAGCAAGCAGCCCCAGTGTCTGTGCCTCTGTGCGAGCAGTGCCGTGGGCAGATGAGGCTGAGCAACAGCTTTTCAGGCTAGCCCCTTCTGCCTGCCAGCTATCTGCAGACGTTCGCATTTTCGGAGCAGGGCTGCCGGAGACTCCCGGCACAGAACCCATAAGCTACGTTTGAAGTTTCAGGTGGCAAGACAAGCAAGTAGCCCCAGTGTCTGTGCCTCTGTGCGAGCAGTGCCGTGGGCAGATGAGGCTGAGCAACAGCTTTCCAGGCTAGCCCCTTCTGCCTGCCAGCTATCTGCAGACGTTCGCATTTTCGGAGCAGGGCTGCCGCCGTCTCACGGCACGGACCCCATAAGCTACGTTTGAAGTTTGAGGTGGCAAGACAAGCAAGCAGCCCCAGTCTCTGTGCCTCTGTGCGAGCACTGCCGTGGGCAGATGAGGCTGACCAACAGCTTTCCAGGCTAGCCCCTTCTGCCTGCCAGCTATCTGCAGACGTTGGCATTTTCGGAGCAGGGCTGCCGGAGGCTCCCGGCACAGAACCCATAAGTTACGTTGCAAGTTTGAGGTGGCAAGACAAGCAAGCAGCCCCAGTCTCTGTGCCTCTGTGCGAGCAGTGCCGTGGGGAGATGAGGCTGAGCAACAGCTTTCCAGGCTAGCCCCTTCTGCCTGCCAGCTATCTGCAGACGTTCGCATTTTCGGAGCAGGGCTGCCGGAGGCTCCCGGCACGGACCCCATAAGCTACGTTTGAAGTTTGAGGTGGCAAGACAAGCGAGCAGCCCCAGTCTCTGTGCCTCTGTGCGAGCAGTGCCGTGGGCCGATGAGGCTGAGCAACAGCTTTCCAGGCTAGCCCCTTCTGCCTGCCAGCTATCTGCAGACGTTCGCATTTTCGGAGCAGTGCTGCCGCAGCCTCACGTCACGGACCCCAAGAGCTACGTTTGAAGTTTGAGGTGGCAAGACAAGCAAGCAGCCCCAGTCTCTGTGCCTCTGTGCGAGCAGTGCCGTGGGCAGATGAGGCTGACCAACAGCTTTCCAGGCTAGCCACTTCTGCCTGCCTGCTATCTGCAAACGTTCGCGTTTTTGGAGCAGTGCTGCCGGAGGCTCCTGGCACGGACCCCAAGAGATACGTTTGAAATTTGAGGTGGCAAGACAAGCAAGCAGCCCCAGTCTCTGTGCCTCTGTGCGAGCAGTGCCGTGGGCAGATGAGGCTGACCAACAGCTTTCCAGGCTAGCCCCTTCTGCCTGCCAGCTATCTGCAGACGTTCGCATTTTTGGAGCAGGGCTTCCGGAGGCTCCCGGCACAGACCCCGTAAGCTAAGTTTGAAGTTTGAGGTGGCAAGACAAGCAAGCAGCCCCAGTCTCTGTGCCTCTGTGCGAGCACTGCCGTGGGCAGATGAGGCTGAGCAACAGCTTTCCAGGCTAGCCCCTTGTGCCTGCAAGCTATCTGCAGACGTTGGCATTTTCGGAGCAGGGCTGCCTCTGGCTCCCGGCACGGACCCCCAGAGCTACGTTTGAAGTTTGAGGTGGCAACACAAGCAAGCAGCCCCAGTCTCTGTGCCTCTGTGCGAGCAGTGCCGTGGGCAGATGAGGCTGAGCAACAGCTTTCCAGGCTAGCCCCTTCTGCCTGCCAGCTATCTGCAGACGTTGGCATTTTCGGAGCAGGGCTGCGAAAGGAGGCTCCCGGCACGGACCCCAAGAGCTACGTTTGAAGTTTGAGGTGGCAAGAGAATCAAGCAGCCCCAGTCTCTGTGCCTCTGTGCGAGCAGTGCCGTGGGCAGATGAGGCTGAGCAACAGCTTTTCAGGCTAGCCCCTTCTGCCTGCCAGCTATCTGCAGACGTTCGCATTTTCGGAGCAGGGCTGCCAGAGGCTCCCGGCACAGAACCCATAAGCTACGTTTGAAGTTTGAGGTGGCAAGACAAGCAAGTAGCCCCAGTGTCTGTGCCTCTGTGCGAGCAGTGCCGTGGGCAGATGAGGCTGACCAACAGCTTCCCAGGCTAGCCACTTCTGCCTGCCAGCTATCTGCAAACGTTCGTATTTTTGGAGCAGTGCTGCCGGAAGCTCCTGGCACGGACCCCATAAGCTACGTTTGAAGTTGGAGGTGGCAAGACAAGCAAGCAGCCCCAGTCTCTGTGCCTCTGTGCGAGCAGTGCCGTGGGCAGATGAGGCTGAGCAACAGCTTTCCAGGCTAGCCCCTTCTGCCTGCCAGCTATCTGCAGACGTTCGCATTTTTGGAGCAGGGCTGCCGCAGGCTCCCGGCACGGACCCCTACACTACGTTTGAAGTTTGAGGTGGCAAGACAAGCAAGCAGCCCCAGTCTCTGTGCCTCTGTGCGAGCACTGCTGTGGGCAGATGAGGCTGAGCAACAGCTTTCCAGGCTAGCCCCTTCTGCCTGCCAGCTATCTGCAGACGTTCGCATTTTCGGAGCAGGGCTGCCGAAGGCTCCCGGCACGGACCCCCAGAGCTACGTTTGAAGTTTGAGGTGGCAAGACAAGCAAGCAGCCCCAGTCTCTGTGCCTCCGTGCGAGCACAGCCGTGGGCAGATGAGGCTGAGCAACAGCTTTCCAGGCTAGCCTCTTCTGCCTGCCAGCTATCTGCAGACGTTCGCATTTTTGGAGCAGGGCTGCCGGAGGATCCCGGCACAGACACCAAGAGCTACGTTTGAAGTTTGAGGTGGCAAGACAAGCAAGCAGCCCCAGTCTCTGTGCCTCTGTGCGAGCAGTGCCGTGGGCAGATGAGGCTGAGCAACAGCTTTCCAGGCTAGCCCCTTCTGCCTGCCAGCTATCTGCAGACGTTCGCATTTTTGGAGCATGGCTGCCGGAGGATCCCGGCACAGACCCCATAAGCTACGTTTGAAGTTTGAGGTGGCAAGACAAGCAAGCAGCCCCAGTCTCTGTGCCTCTGTGCGAGCACTGCAGTGGGCAGATGAGGCTGAGCAACAGCTTTCCAGGCTAGCCCCTTCTGCCTGCCAGCTATCTGCAGACGTTGGCATTTTCGGAGCAGGGATGCAGGAGGCTCCCGGCACGGACCCCATAAGCTACGTTTGAAGTTTGAGGTGGCAAGAAAAGCAAGCAGCCCCAGTGTCTGTGCCTCTGTGCGAGCAGTGCCGTGGGCAGATGAGGCTGAGCAACAGCTTTCCAGGCTAGCCCCTTCTGCCTGCCAGCTATCTGCAGACGTTCGCATTTTTGGAGCAGGGCTGCCGGAGGCTCCCGGCACCGACCCCATAAGCTACGTTTGAAGTTTGAGGTGGCAAGACAAGCAAGCAGCCCCGGTCTCTGTGCCTCTGTGCGAGCAGTGCCGTGGGCAGATGAGGCTGAGCAACAGCTTTCCAGGCTAGCCCCTTCTGCCTGCCAGCTATCTGCAGACGTTCGCATTTTCGGAGCAGGGCTGCCGGATTCTCCAGGCACAGAACCCATAAGCTACGTTTGAAGTTTGAGGTGGCAAGACAAGCAAGCAGCCCCAGTCTCTGTGCCTCTGTGCGAGCAGTGCCGTGGGCAGATGAGGCTGAGCAACAGCTTTCCAGGCTAGCCCCTTCTGTCTGCCAGCTATCTGCAGACGTTCGCATTTTCGGAGCAGGGCTGCCGGAGGCTCCCGGCACGGACCCCAAGAGTTACGTTTGAAGTTTGAGGTGGCAAGACAAGCAAGCAGCCCCAGTCTCTGTGCCTCTGTGCGAGCAGTGCCATGGGCAGATGAGGCTGAGCGAAAGCTTTCCAGGCTAGCCCCTTCTGCCTGCCAGCTATCTGCAGACGTTCGCATTTTTGGAGCAGGGCTGCCGGAGGCTCCCGGCACTGAACCCATAAGTTATGTTTGAAGTTTGAGGTGGCAAGACAAGCAAGCAGCCCCAGTCTCTGTGCCTCTGTGCGAGCAGTGCCGTGGGCAGATGAGGCTGAGCAACAGCTTTCCAGGCTAGCCCCTTCTGCCTGCCAGCTATCTGCAGACGTTCGCATTTTCGGAGCAGGGCTGCCTCAGGCTCCCGGCACGGACCCCATAAGCTAAGTTTGAAGTTTGAGGTGGCAAGACAAGCAAGCAGCCCCAGTCTCTGTGCCTCTGTGCGAGCACTGCCGTGGGCAGATGAGGCTGAGCAACAGCTTTCCAGGCTAGCCCCTTCTGCCTGCCAGCTATCTGCAGACGTTCGTATTTTCGGAGCAGGGCTGCCGGAGGCTCCCGGCACGGACCCCAAGAGCTACGTTTGAAGTTTGAGGTGGCAAGACAAGCAAGCAGCCCCAGTCTCTGTGCCTCTGTGCGAGCAGTGCCGTGGGCAGATGAGGCTGAGCAACAGCTTTCCAGGCTAGCCCCTTCTGCCTGCCAGCTATCTGCAGACGTTTGCGTTTTCGGAGCAGGGCTGCCGGAGGCTCCCGGCACAGAACCCATAAGCTACGTTGGAAGTTTGAGGTGGCAAGACAAGCAAGCAGCCCCAGTCTCTGTGCCTCTGTGCGAGCAGTGCCATGGGCAGATGAGGCTGAGCAACAGCTTTCCAGGCTAGCCCCTTCTGCCTGCCAGCTATCTGCAGACGTTCGCATTTTCGGAGCAGGGCTGCCGGAGGCTCCCGGCACGGACCCCATAAGCTACGTTTGAAGTTTGAGGTGGCAAGACAAGCGAGCAGCCCCAGTCTCTGTGCCTCTGTGTGAGCAGTGCCGTGGGCAGATGAGGCTGAGCAACAGCTTTCCAGGCTAGCCCCTTCTGCCTGCCAGCTATCTGCAGACGTTGGCATATTCGGAGCAGGGCTGCCGGAGGCTCCCGGCACGGACCCCAAGAGCTACGTTTGAAGTTTGAGGTGGCAAGACAAGCAAGCAGCCCCAGTCTCTGTGCCTCTGTGCGAGCAGTGCCGTGGGCAGATGAGGCTGAGCAACAGCTTTCCAGGCTAGCTCCTTCTGCCTGCCAGCTATCTGCAGACGTTCTCATTTTCCGAGCAGGGCTGCCGGAGGCTCCCGGCACGGACCCCAAGAGCTACGTTTGAAGTTTGAGGTGGCAAGACAAGCAAGCAGCCCCAGTCTCTGTGCCTCTGTGCGAGCAGTGCCGTGGGCAGATGAGGCTGAGCGAAAGCTTTCCAGGCTAGCCCCTTCTGCCTGCCAGCTATCTGCAGACGTTCGCATTTTTGGAGCAGGGCTGCCGGAGGCTCCCGGCACGAACTCCATAAGCTACGTTTGAAGTTTGAGGTGGCAAGACAAGCAAGCAGCCCCAGTCTCTGTGCCTCTGTGCGAGCAGTGCCGTGGGCAGATGAGGCTGAGAAACAGCTTTCCAGGCTAGCCCGTTCTGCCTGCCAGCTATCTGCAGACGTTCGCATTTTCGGAGCAGGGCTGCCTCAGGCTCCCGGCACGGACCCCATAATTTAAGTTTGAAGTTTGAGGTGGCAAGACAAGCAAGCAGCCCCAGTCTCTGTGCCTCTGTGCGAGCAGTGCCGTGGGCAGATGAGGCTGAGCAACAGCTTTCCAGGCTAGCCCCTTCTGCCTGCCAGCTATCTGCAGACGTTTGCGTTTTCGGAGCAGGGCTGCCGGAGGCTCCCGGCACAGAACCCATAAGCTACGTTTGAAGTTTGAGGTGGCAAGACAAGCAAGCAGCCCCAGTCTCTGTGCCTCTGTGCGAGCAGTGCCATGGGCAGATGAGGCTGAGCAACAGCTTTCCAGGCTAGCCCCTTCTGCCTGCCAGCTATCTGCAGACGTTCGCATTTTCGGAGCAGGGCTGCCGGAGGCTCCCGGCACGGACCTCATAAGCTACGTTTGAAGTTTGAGGTGGCAAGACAAGCGAGCAGCCCCAGTCTCTGTGCCTCTGTGCGAGCAGTGCCGTGGGCAGATGAGGCTGAGCAACAGCTTTCCAGGCTAGCCCCTTCTGCCTGCCAGCTATCTGCAGACGTTCGCATTTTCGGAGCAGGGCTGCTGGAGGCTCCTGGCACGGACCCCAAGAGCTACATTTGAAGTTTGAGGTGGCAAGACAAGCAAGCAGCCCCAGTCTCTGTGCCTCTGTGCGAGCAGTGCCGTGGGCAGATGAGGCTGACCAACAGCTTCCCAGGCTAGCCTTTTCTGCCTGCCAGCTATCTGCAGACGTTCGCATTTTTGGAGCAGGGCTGCCGGAGGATCCCGGCACAGACCCCATAAGCTACGTTTGAAGTTTGAGGTAGCAAGACAAGCAAGCAGCCCCAGTCTCTGTGCCTCTGTGCGAGCACTGCCGTGGGCAGATGAGGCTGAGCAACAGCTTTCCAGGCTAGCCCCTTCTGCCTGCCAGCTATCTGCAGACGTTGGCATTTTCGGAGCAGGGATGCAGGAGGCTCCCGGCACGGACCCCAAGAGATACGTTTGAAGTTTGAGGTGGCAAGAAAAGCAAGCAGCCCCAGTCTCTGTGCCTCTGTGCGAGCAGTGCCGTGGGCAGATGAGGCTGAGCAACAGCTTTCCAGGCTAGCCCCTTCTGCCTGCCAGCTATCTGCAGACGTTCGCATTTTTGGAGCAGGGCTGCCGGAGGCTCCCGGCACCGACCCCATAAGCTACGTTTGAAGTTTGAGTTGGCAAGACAAGCAAGCAGCCCCGGTCTCTGTGCCTCTGTGCGAGCAGTGCCGTGGGCAGATGAGGCTGAGCAACAGCTTTCCAGGCTAGCCCCTTCTGCCTGCCAGCTATCTGCAGACGTTCGCATTTTCGGAGCAGGGCTGCCGGATTCTCCAGGCACAGAACCCATAAGCTACGTTTGAAGTTTGAGGTGGCAAGACAAGCAAGCAGCCCCAGTCTCTGTGCCTCTGTGCGAGCAGTGCCGTGGGCAGATGAGGCTGAGCAACAGCTTTCCAGGCTAGCCCCTTCTGTCTGCCAGCTATCTGCAGACGTTCGCATTTTCGGAGCAGGGCTGCCGGAGGCTCCCGGCACGGACCCCAAGAGTTACGTTTGAAGTTTGAGGTGGCAAGACAAGCAAGCAGCCCCAGTCTCTGTGCCTCTGTGCGAGCAGTGCCGTGGGCAGATGAGGCTGAGCAACAGCTTTCCAGGCTAGCCCCTTCTGCCTGCCAGCTATCTGCAGACGTTCGTATTTTCGGAGCAGGGCTGCCGGAGGCTCCCGGCACGGACCCCAAGAGCTACGTTTGAAGTTTGAGGTGGCAAGACAAGCAAGCAGCCCCAGTCTCTGTGCCTCTGTGCGAGCAGTGCCGTGGGCAGATGAGGCTGAGCAACAGCTTTCCAGGCTAGCCCCTTCTGCCTGCCAGCTATCTGCAGACGTTTGCGTTTTCGGAGCAGGGCTGCCGGAGGCTCCCGGCACAGAACCCATAAGCTACGTTGGAAGTTTGAGGTGGCAAGACAAGCAAGCAGCCCCAGTCTCTGTGCCTCTGTGCGAGCAGTGCCATGGGCAGATGAGGCTGAGCAACAGCTTTCCAGGCTAGCCCCTTCTGCCTGCCAGCTATCTGCAGACGTTCTCATTTTCCGAGCAGGGCTGCCGGAGGCTCCCGGCACAGAACCCATAAGCTACGTTGGAAGTTTGAGGTGGCAAGACAAGCAAGCAGCCCCAGTCTCTGTGCCTCTGTGCGAGCAGTGCCGTGGGCAGATGAGGCTGAGCAACAGCTTTCCAGGCTAGCCCCTTCTGCCTGCCAGCTATCTGCAGACGTTCTCATTTTCCGAGCAGGGCTGCCGGAGGCTCCCGGCACGGACCCCAAGAGCTACGTTTGAAGTTTGAGGTGGCAAGACAAGCAAGCAGCCCCAGTCTCTGTGCCTCTGTGCGAGCAGTGCCGTGGGCAGATGAGGCTGAGCGAAAGCTTTCCAGGCTAGCCCCTTCTGCCTGCCAGCTGTCTGCAGACGTTCGCATTTTTGGAGCAGGGCTGCCGGAGGCTCCCGGCACGAACTCCATAAGCTACGTTTGAAGTTTGAGGTGGCAAGACAAGCAAGCAGCCCCAGTCTCTGTGCCTCTGTGCGAGCAGTGCCGTGGGCAGATGAGGCTGAGAAACAGCTTTCCAGGCTAGCCCCTTCTGCCTGCCAGCTATCTGCAGACGTTCGCATTTTCGGAGCAGGGCTGCCAGAGACTCCCGGCACGGAACCCAAGAGCTATGTTTGAAGTTTGAGGTGGCAAGACAAGCAAGCAGCCCCAGTCTCTGTGCCTCTGTGCGAGCACTGCCGTGGGCAGATGAGGCTGAGCAACAGCTTTCCAGTCTAGCACCTTCTGCCTGCCAGCTATCTGCAGACGTTAGCATTTTCAGAGCAGGGCTGCCGGAGGCTCCCGGCACGGACCCCAAGAGCTACGTTTGAAGTTTGAGGTGGCAAGAGAAGCAAGCAGCCCCAGTCTCTGTGCCTCTGTGCGAGCACTGCCGTGGGCAGATGAGGCTGAGCAACAGCTTTCCCCGCTAGCCCCTTCTGCCTGCCAGCTATCTGCATACGTTTGCATTTTCGGAGCAGGGCTGCCTCAGGCTCCCGGCACAGAACCCATAAGCTACGTTTGAAGTTTGAGGTGGCAAGACAAGCAAGAAGCCCCAGTCTCTGTGCCTCTGTGCGAGCAGTGCCGTGGGCAGATGAGGCTGAGCAACATCTTTCCAGGCTAGCCCCTTCTGCCTGCCAGCTATCTGCAGACGTTCGCATTTTCGGAGCAGGGCTGCCGGAGGCTCCCGGCACAGACCCCATAAGCTACGTTTGAAGTTTGAGGTGGCAAGATAATCAAGCAGCCCCAGTCTCTGTGCCTCTGTGCGAGCAGTGCCGTGGGCAGATGAGGCTGAGCAACAGCTTTCCAGGCTAGCCCCTTCTGCCTGCCAGCTATCTGCAGACGTTAGTATTTTCGAACCAGGGCTGCCGGAGGATCCCGGCACGGGCCCCAAGAGCTACGTTTGAAGTTTGAGGTGGCAAGACAAGCAAGCAGCCCCAGTCTCTGTGCCTCTGTGCGAGCAGTGCCGTGGGCAGATGAGGCTGAGCAACAGCTTTCCCCGCTAGCCCCTTCTGCCTGCCAGCTATCTGCAGACGTTCGCATTTTCAGAGCAGGGCTGCCGGAGGGTCCCGGCACGGACCACAAGAGCTACGTTTGAAGTTTGAGGTGGCAAGACAAGCAAGCAGCCCCAGTCTCTGTGCCTCTGTGCGAGCAGTGCCGTGGGCAGATGAGGCTGAGCAACAGCTTTCCAGGCTAGCCCCTTCTGCCTGCCAGCTATCTGCAGACGTTCGCATTTTCGGAGCAGGGCTGCCGGAGGCTCCCGACACGGACCCCAAGAGTTACGTTTGAAGTTTGAGGTGGCAAGACAAGCAAGCAGCCCCAGTCTCTGTGCCTCTGTGCGAGCAGTGCCGTGGGCAGATGAGGCTGAGCAACAGCTTTCCAGGATAGCCCCTTCTGCCTGCCAGCTATCTGCAGACGTTCGCATTTTCGGAGCAGGGCTGCCTCAGGCTCCTGGCACGGACCCCATAATTTAAGTTTGAAGTTTGAGGTGGCAAGACAAGCAAGCAGCCCCAGTCTCTGTGCCTCTGTGCGAGCAGTGCCGTGGGCAGATGAGGCTGAGCAACAGCTTTCCAGGCTAGCCCCTTCTGCCTGCCAGCTATCTGCAGACGTTTGCGTTTGCGGAGCAGGGCTGCCGGAGGCTCCCGGCACAGAACCCATAAGCTACGTTGGAAGTTTGAGGTGGCAAGACAAGCAAGCAGCCCCAGTCTCTGTGCCTCTGTGCGAGCAGTGCCATGGGCAGATGAGGCTGAGCAACAGCTTTCCAGGCTAGCCCCTTCTGCCTGCCAGCTATCTGCAGACGTTCGCATTTTTGGAGCAGGGCTGCCGGAGGCTCCCGGCACAGACCCCATAAGCTACGTTTGAAGTTTGAGGTGGCAAGACAAGCAAGCAGCCCCAGTCTCTGCGCCTCTGTGCGAGCAGTGCCGTGGGCAGATGAGGCTGAGCAACAGCTTTCCAGGCTAGCCCCTTCTGCCTGCCAGCTATCTGCAGACGTTGGCATTTTCGGAGCAGGGCTGCAGGAGGCTCCCGGCACGGACCCCATAAGCTACGTTTGAAGTTTGAGGTGGCAAGACAAGCAAGCAGCCCCAGTCTCTGTGCCTCTGTGCGAGCAGTGCCGTGGGCAGATGAGGCTGAGCAACAGCTTTCCAGGCTAGCCCCTTCTGCCTGCCAGCTATCTGCAGACGTTCGCATTTTTGGAGCAGGGCTGCCGGAGGCTCCCGGCACCGACCCCATAAGCTACGTTTGAAGTTTGAGGGGGCAAGACAAGCAAGCAGCCCCGGTCTCTGTGCCTCTGTGCGAGCAGTGCCGTGGGCAGATGAGGCTGAGCAACAGCTTTCCAGGCTAGCCCCTTCTGCCTGCCAGCTATCTGCAGACGTTCGCATTTTCAGAGCAGGGCTGCCGGATTCTCCAGGCACAGAACCCATAAGCTACGTTTGAAGTTTGAGGTGACAAGACAAGCAAGCAGCCCCAGTCTCTGTGCCTCTGTGCGAGCAGTGCCGTGGGCAGATGAGGCTGAGCAACAGCTTTCCAGGCTAGCCCCTTCTGTCTGCCAGCTATCTGCAGACGTTCGCATTTTCGGAGCAGGGCTGCCGGAGGCTCCCGGCACGGACCCCAAGAGTTACGTTTGAAGTTTGAGGTGGCAAGACAAGCAAGCAGCCCCACTCTCTGTGCCTCTGTGCGAGCAGTGCCGTGGGCAGATGAGGCTGAGCGAAAGCTTTCCAGGCTAGCCCCTTCTGCCTGCCAGCTATCTGCAGACGTTCGCATTTTTGGAGCAGGGCTGCCGGAGGCTCCCGGCACGGACTCCATAAGCTACGTTTGAAGTTTGAGGTGGCAAGACAAGCAAGCAGCCCCAGTCTCTGTGCCTCTGTGCGAGCACTGCCGTGGGCAGATGAGGCTGAGCAACAGCTTTCCAGGCTAGCCCCTTCTGCCTGCCAGCTATCTGCAGACGTTCGTATTTTCGGAGCAGGGCTGCCGGAGGCTCCCGGCACGGACCCCAAGAGCTACGTTTGAAGTTTGAGGTGGCAAGACAAGCAAGCAGCCCCAGTCTCTGTGCCTCTGTGCGAGCAGTGCCATGGGCAGATGAGGCTGAGCAACAGCTTTCCAGGCTAGCCCCTTCTGCCTGCGAGCTATCTGCAGACGTTCGCATTTTCGGAGCAGGGCTGCCGGAGGCTCCCGGCAAGGACCCCATAAGCTACGTTTGAAGTTTGAGGTGGCAAGACAAGCGAGCAGCCCCAGTCTCTGTGCCTCTGTGTGAGCAGTGCCGTGGGCAGATGAGGCAGAGCAACATCTTTCCAGGCTAGCCCCTTCTGCCTGCCAGCTATCTGCAGACGTTGGCATATTCGGAGCAGGGCTGCCGGAGGCTCCCGGCACGGACCCCAAGAGCTACGTTTGAAGTTTGAGGTGGCAAGACAAGCAAGCAGCCCCAGTCTCTGTGCCTCTGTGCGAGCAGTGCCGTGGGCAGATGAGGCTGAGCAACAGCTTTCCAGGCTAGCCCCTTCTGCCTGCCAGCTATCTGCAGACGTTGGCATTTTTGGAGCAGGGCTGCCGGAGACTCCCGGCACAGACCCCAAGAGCTACGTTTGAAGTTTGAGGTGGCAAGACAAGCAAGCAGCCCCAGTCTCTGTGCCTCTGTGCGAGCAGTGCCGTGGGCAGATGAGGCTGAGCAACAGTTTTCCAGGCTAGCCCCTTCTGCCTGCCAGCTATCTGCAGACGTTCGCATTTTCGGAGCAGGGCTGCCTCAGGCTCCCGGCACAGAACCCATAAGCTACGTTGGAAGTTTGAGGTGGCAAGACAAGCAAGCAGCCCCAGTCTCTGTGCCTCTGTGCGAGCAGTGCCGTGGGCAGATGAGGCTGAGCAACAGCTTTCCAGGCTAGCCCCTTCTGCCTGCCAGCTATCTGCAGACGTTTGCGTTTGCGGAGCAGGGCTGCCGGAGGCTCCCGGCACAGAACCCATAAGCTACGTTGGAAGTTTGAGGTGGCAAGACAAGCAAGCAGCCCCAGTCTCTGTGCCTCTGTGCGAGCAGTGCCATGGGCAGATGAGGCTGAGCAACAGCTTTCCAGGCTAGCCCCTTCTGCCTGCCAGCTATCTGCAGACGTTCGCATTTTTGGAGCAGGGCTGCCGGAGGCTCCCGGCACAGACCCCATAAGCTACGTTTGAAGTTTGAGGTGGCAAGACAAGCAAGCAGCCCCAGTCTCTGCACCTCTGTGCGAGCAGTGCCGTGGGCAGATGAGGCTGAGCAACAGCTTTCCAGGCTAGCCCCTTCTGCCTGCCAGCTATCTGCAGACGTTTGCATTTTCAGAGCAGGGATGCAGGAGGCTCCCGGCACGGACCCCATAAGCTACGTTTGAAGTTTGAGGTGGCAAGACAAGCAAGCAGCCCCAGTCTCTGTGCCTCTGTGCGAGCAGTGCCGTGGGCAGATGAGGCTGAGCAACAGCTTTCCAGGCTAGCCCCTTCTGCCTGCCAGCTATCTGCAGACGTTCGCATTTTTGGAGCAGGGCTGCCGGAGGCTCCCGGCACCGACCCCATAAGCTACGTTTGAAGTTTGAGGGGGCAAGACAAGCAAGCAGCCCCGGTGTCTGTGCCTCTGTGCGAGCAGTGCCGTGGGCAGATGAGGCTGAGCAACAGCTTTCCAGGCTAGCCCCTTCTGCCTGCCAGCTATCTGCAGACGTTCGCATTTTCAGAGCAGGGCTGCCGGATTCTCCAGGCACAGAACCCATAAGCTACGTTTGAAGTTTGAGGTGACAAGACAAGCAAGCAGCCCCAGTCTCTGTGCCTCTGTGCGAGCAGTGCCGTGGGCAGATGAGGCTGAGCAACAGCTTTCCAGGCTAGCCCCTTCTGTCTGCCAGCTATCTGCAGACGTTCGCATTTTCGGAGCAGGGCTGCCGGAGGCTCCCGGCACGGACCCCAAGAGTTACGTTTGAAGTTTGAGGTGGCAAGACAAGCAAGCAGCCCCACTCTCTGTGCCTCTGTGCGAGCAGTGCCGTGGGCAGATGAGGCTGAGCGAAAGCTTTCCAGGCTAGCCCCTTCTGCCTGCCAGCTATCTGCAGACGTTCGCATTTTTGGAGCAGGGCTGCCGGAGGCTCCCGCCACGGACTCCATAAGCTACGTTTGAAGTTTGAGGTGGCAAGACAAGCAAGCAGCCCCAGTCTCTGTGCCTCTGTGCGAGCACTGCCGTGGGCAGATGAGGCTGAGCAACAGCTTTCCAGGCTAGCCCCTTCTGCCTGCCAGCTATCTGCAGACGTTCGTATTTTCGGAGCAGGGCTGCCGGAGGCTCCCGGCACGGACCCCAAGAGCTACGTTTGAAGTTTGAGGTGGCAAGACAAGCAAGCAGCCCCAGTCTCTGTGCCTCTGTGCGAGCAGTGGCATGGGCAGATGAGGCTGAGCAACAGCTTTCCAGGCTAGCCCCTTCTGCCTGCCAGCTATCTGCAGACGTTCGCATTTTCGGAGCAGGGCTGCCGGAGGCTCCCGGCAAGGACCCCATAAGCTACGTTTGAAGTTTGAGGTGGCAAGACAAGCGAGCAGCCCCAGTCTCTGTGCCTCTGTGTGAGCAGTGCCGTGGGCAGATGAGGCAGAGCAACATCTTTCCAGGCTAGCCCCTTCTGCCTGCCAGCTATCTGCAGACGTTGGCATATTCGGAGCAGGGCTGCCGGAGGCTCCCGGCACGGACCCCAAGAGCTACGTTTGAAGTTTGAGGTGGCAAGACAAGCAAGCAGCCCCAGTCTCTGTGCCTCTGTGCGAGCAGTGCCGTGGGCAGATGAGGCTGAGCAACAGCTTTCCAGGCTAGCCCCTTCTGCCTGCCAGCTATCTGCAGACGTTGGCATTTTTGGAGCAGGGCTACCGGAGACTCCCGGCACAGACCCCAAGAGCTACGTTTGAAGTTTGAGGTGGCAAGACAAGCAAGCAGCCCCAGTCTCTGTGCCTCTGTGCGAGCAGTGCCATGGGCAGATGAGGCTGAGCAACAGCTTTCCAGGCTAGCCCCTTCTGCCTGCCAGCTATCTGCAGACGTTCGCATTTTCGGAGCAGGGCTGCCTCAGGCTCCCGGCACAGAACCCATAAGCTACGTTGGAAGTTTGAGGTGGCAAGACAAGCAAGCAGCCCCAGTCTCTGTGCCTCTGTGCGAGCAGTGCCGTGGGCAGATGAGGCTGAGCAACAGCTTTCCAGGCTAGCCCCTTCTGCCTGCCATCTATCTGCAGACATTGGCATTTTCAGAACAGGGCTGACGGAGGCTCCCGGCACGGACCCCAAGAGCTACGATTGAAGTTTGAGGTGGCAAGACAAGCAAGCAGCCCCAGTCTCTGTGCCTCTGTGCGAGCAGTGCCGTGGGCAGATGAGGCTGAGCAACAGCTTTCCAGGCTAGCCACTTCTGCCTGCCAGCTATCTGCAGACGTTCTCATTTTCCGAGCAGGGCTGCCGGAGGCTCCCGGCACGGACCCCAAGAGCTACGTTTGAAGTTTGAGGTGGCAAGACAAGCAAGCAGCCCCAGTCTCTGTGCCTCTGTGCGAGCAGTGCCGTGGGCAGATGAGGCTGAGCGAAAGCTTTCCATGCTAGCCCCTTCTGCCTGCCAGCTATCTGCAGACGTTCGCATTTTTGGAGCAGGGCTGCCGGAGGCTCCCGGCACGAACTCCATAAGCTACGTTTGAAGTTTGAGGTGGCAAGACAAGCAAGCAGCCCCAGTCTCTGTGCCTCTGTGCGAGCAGTGCCGTGGGCAGATGAGGCTGAGCAACAGCTTTCCAGGCTAGCCCCTTCTGCCTGCCAGCTATCTGCAGACGTTCGCATTTTCGGAGCAGGGCTGCCTCAGGCTCCCGGCACGGACCCCATAATTTAAGTTTGAAGTTTGAGGTGGCAAGACAAGCAAGCAGCCCCAGTCTCTGTGCCTCTGTGCGAGCACTGCTGTGGGCACATGAGGCTGAGCAACAGCTTTCCAGGCTAGCCCCTTCTGCCTGCCTGCTATCTGCAGACGTTGGCATTTTTGGAGCAGGGCTGCTGGAGGATCCCGGCACAGAACCTATAAGCTACATTTGAAGTTTGAGGTGGCAAGACAAGCAAGCAGCCCCAGTCTCTGTGCCTCTGTGCGAGCACTGCTGTGGGCAGATGAGGCTGAGCAACAGCTTTCCAGGCTAGCCTTTTCTGCCTGCCAGCTATCTGCAGACGTTTGCGTTTTCAGAGCAGGGCTGCCGGAGGCTCCCGGCACAGAACCCATAAGCTACGTTTGAAGTTTGAGGTGGCAAGACAAGCAAGCAGCCCCAGTCTCTGTGCCTCTGTGCGAGCAGTGCCGTGGGCAGATGAGGCTGAGAAACAGCTTTCCAGGCTAGCCCCTTCTGCCTGCCAGCTATCTGCAGACGTTCGCATTTTCGGAGCAGGGCTGCCGGAGGCTCCCGGCACGGAACCCAAGAGCTATGTTTGAAGTTTGAGGTGGCAAGACAAGCAAGCAGCCCCAGTCTCTGTGCCTCTGTGCGAGCACTGCCGTGGGCAGATGAGGCTGAGCAACAGCTTTCCAGTCTAGCCCCTTCTGCCTGCCAGCTATCTGCAGACGTTCGCATTTTCAGAGCAGGGCTGCCGGAGGCTCCCGGCACGGACCCCAAGAGCTACGTTTGAAGTTTGAGGTGGCAAGAGAAGCAAGCAGCCCCAGTCTCTGTGCCTCTGTGCGAGCACTGCCGTGGGCAGATGAGGCTGAGCAACAGCTTTCCCCGCTAGCCCCTTCTGCCTGCCAGCTATCTGCAGACGTTTGCATTTTCGGAGCAGGGCTGCCTCAGGCTCCCGGCACAGAACCCATAAGCTACGTTTGAAGTTTGAGGTGGCAAGACAAGCAAGAAGCCCCAGTCTCTGTGCCTCTGTGCGAGCAGTGCCGTGGGCAGATGAGGCTGAGCAACAGCTTTCCAGGCTAGCCCCTTCTGCCTGCCAGCTATCTGCAGACGTTCGCATTTTCGGAGCAGGGCTGCCGAAGGCTCCCCGCACGGACCCCATAAGCTAAGTTTGAAGTGTGAGGTGACAAGACAAGCAAGCAGCCCCAGTCTCTGTGCCTCTGTGCGAGCAGTGCCGTGGGCAGATGAGGCTGAGCAACAGCTTTCCAGGCTAGCCCCTTCTGCCTGCCAGCTATCTGCAGACGTTCGCATTTTTGGAGCAGGGCTGCCGCAGGCTCCCGGCACGGACCCCAAGAGCTACGTTTGAAGTTTGAGGTGGCAAGACAAGCAAGCAGCCCCAGTCTCTGTGCCTCTGTGCGAGCACTGCCGTGGACAGATGAGGCTGAGCAACAGCTTTCCAGGCTAGCCTCTTCTGCCTGGCAGCTATCTGCAGACGTTGGCATTTTCGGAGCAGGGCTGCCGAAGGCTCCCGGCACCGAACCCATAAGAAATGTTTGAAATATGAGGTGGCAAGACAAGCAAGCAGCCCCAGTCTCTGTGCCTCTGTGCGAGCAGTGCCGTGGGCAGATGAGGCTGAGCAACATCTTTCCAGGCTAGCCCCTTCTGCCTGCCAGCTATCTGCAGACGTTCGCATTTTCGGAACCGGGCTGCCGGAGGCTCCCGGCACAGACCCCATAAGCTACGTTTGAAGTTTGAGGTGGCAAGATAATCAAGCAGCCCCAGTCTCTGTGCCTCTGTGCGAGCAGTGCCGTGGGCAGATGAGGCTGAGCAACAGCTTTCCAGGCTAGCCCCTTCTGCCTGCCAGCTATCTGCAGACGTTCGCATTTTCGGAGCAGGGCTGCCGAAGGCTCCCGGCACCGAACCCATAAGAAATGTTTGAAGTCTGAGGTGGCAAGACAAGCAAGCAGCCCCAGTCTCTGTGCCTCTGTGCGAGCAGTGCCGTGGGCAGATGAGGCTGAGCAACAGCTTTCCAGGCTAGCCCCTTCTGCCTGCCAGCTATCTGCAGACGTTCGCATTTTCGGAACCGGGCTGCCGGAGGCTCCCGGCACAGACCCCATAAGCTACGTTTGAAGTTTGAGGTGGCAAGATAATCAAGCAGCCCCAGTCTCTGTGCCTCTGTGCGAGCAGTGCCGTGGGCAGATGAGGCTGAGCAACAGCTTTCCAGGCTAGCCCCTTCTGCCTGCCAGCTATCTGCAGACGTTCGCATTTTCGGAGTAGGGCTGCCGGAGGCTCCCGACACGGACCCCAAGAGTTACGTTTGAAGTTTGAGGTGGCAAGACAAGCAAGCAGCCCCAGTCTCTGTGCCTCTGTGCGAGCAGTGCCGTGGGCAGATGAGGCTGAGCAACAGCTTTCCAGGATAGCCCCTTCTGCCTGCCAGCTATCTGCAGACGTTTGCATTTTCGGAGCAGGGCTGCCGCAGGCTCCCAGCACGGACCCCAAGAGCTACATTTGAAGTTTGAGGTGGCAAGACAAGCAAGCAGCCCCAGTCTCTGTGCCTCTGTGCGAGCAGTGCTGTGGGCAGATGAGGCTGACCAACAGCTTCCCAGGCTAGCCACTTCTGCCTGCCTGCTATCTGCAGACGTTGGCATTTTTGGAGCAGGGCTGCCGGAGGATCCCGGCACAGAACCTATAAGCTACATTTGAAGTTTGAGGTGGCAAGACAAGCAAGCAGCCCCCGTCTCTGTGCCTCTGTGCGAGCACTGCTGTGGGCAGATGAGGCTGAGCAACAGCTTTCCAGGCTAGCCTTTTCTGCCTGCCAGCTATCTGCAGACGTTTGCGTTTTCAGAGCAGGGCTGCCGGAGGCTCCCGGCACAGAACCCATAAGCTACGTTTGAAGTTTGAGGTGGCAAGACAAGCAAGCAGCCCCAGTGTCTGTGCCTCTGTGCGAGCAGTGCCGTGGGCAGATGAGGCTGAGCAACAGCTTTCCAGGCTAGCCCCTTCTGCCTGCCAGCTATCTGCAGACGTTGGCATTTTCGGAGCAGGGCTGCCGGAGGCTCCCGGCACGGACCCCAAGAGCTACGTTTGAAGTTTGAGGTGGCAAGACAAGCAAGCAGCCCCAGTCTCTGTGCCTCTGTGCGAGCAGTGCCGTGGGCAGATGAGGCTGAGCAACAGCTTTCCAGGCTAGCCCCTTCTGCCTGCCAGCTATCTGCAGACGTTCGCATTTTTGGAGCAGGGCTGCCGGAGGCTCCCGGCACGGAACCCAAGAGCTATGTTTGAAGTTTGAGGTGGCAAGACAAGCAAGCAGCCCCAGTCTCTGTGCCTCTGTGCGAGCACTGCCGTGGGCAGATGAGGCTGAGCAACAGCTTTCCAGTCTAGCCCCTTCTGCCTGCCAGCTATCTGCAGACGTTCGCATTTTCAGAGCAGGGCTGCCGGAGGCTCCCGGCACGGACCCCAAGAGCTACGTTTGAAGTTTGAGGTGGCAAGAGAAGCAAGCAGCCCCAGTCTCTGTGCCTCTGTGCGAGCAGTGCCGTGGGCAGATGAGGCTGAGCAACAGCTTTCCAGGCTAGCCCCTTCTGCCTGCCAGCTATCTGCAGACGTTTGCATTTTCGGAGCAGGGCTGCCTCAGGCTCCCGGCACAGAACCCATAAGCTACGTTTGAAGTTTGAGGTGGCAAGACAAGCAAGAAGCCCCAGTCTCTGTGCCTCTGTGCGAGCAGTGCCGTGGGCAGATGAGGCTGAGCAACAGCTTTCCAGGCTAGCCCCTTCTGCCTGCCAGCTATCTGCAGACGTTCGCATTTTCGGAGCAGGGCTGCCGGAGGCTCCCGGCACGGACCCCATAAGCTAAGTTTGAAGTGTGAGGTGGCAAGACAAGCAAGCAGCCCCAGTCTCTGTGCCTCTGTGCGAGCAGTGCCGTGGGCAGATGAGGCTGAGCAACAGCTTTCCAGGCTAGCCCCTTCTGCCTGCCAGCTATCTGCAGACGTTCGCATTTTCAGAGCAGGGCTGCCGGAGGGTCCCGGCACGGACCATAAGAGCTACGTTTGAAGTTTGAGGTGGCAAGACAAGCAAGCAGCCCCAGTCTCTGTGCCTCTGTGCGAGCAGTGCCGTGGGCAGATGAGGCTGAGCAACAGCTTTCCAGGCTAGCTCCTTCTGCCTGCCATCTATCTGCAGACGTTCGCATTTTCGGTGCAGGGCTGCCGGAGGCTCCCGACACGGACCCCAAGAGTTACGTTTGAAGTTTGAGGTGGCAACACAAGCAAGCAGCCCCAGTCTCTGTGCCTCTGTGCGAGCAGTGCCGTGGGCAGATGAGGCTGAGCAACAGCTTTCCAGGCTAGCCCCTTCTACCTGCCAGCTATCTGCAGACGTTCGCATTTTCGGAGCAGGGCTGCCTCAGGCTCCCGGCACGGACCCCAAGAGCTACATTTGAAGTTTGAGGTGGCAAGACAAGCAAGCAGCCCCAGTCTCTGTGCCTCTGTGCGAGCAGTGCTGTGGGCAGATGAGGCTGACCAACAGCTTTCCAGGCTAGCCCCTTCTGCCTGCCAGCTATCTGCAGACGTTCGCATTTTCAGAGCAGGGCTGCCGGAGGGTCCCGGCACGGACCCCAAGAGCTACGTTTGAAGTTTGAGGTGGCAAGACAAGCAAGCAGCCCCAGTCTCTGTGCCTCTGTGCGAGCAGTGCCGTGGGCAGATGAGGCTGAGCAACAGCTTTCCAGGCTAGCTCCTTCTGCCTGCCATCTATCTGCAGACGTTCGCATTTTCGGAGCAGGGCTGCCGGAGGCTCCCGACACGAACCCCAAGAGTTACGTTTGAAGTTTGAGGTGGCAAGACAAGCAAGCAGCCCCAGTCTCTGTGCCTCTGTGCGAGCAGTGCCGTGGGCAGATGAGGCTGAGCAACAGCTTTCCAGGCTAGCCCCTTCTGCCTGCCAGCTATCTGCAGACGTTCGCATTTTCGGAGCAGGGCTGCTGCAGCCTCCCGGCACAGAACCCATAAGCTACGTTGGAAGTTTGAGGTGGCAAGACAAGCAAGCAGCCCCAGTCTCTGTGCCTCTGTGCGAGCAGTGCCGTGGGCAGATGAGGCTGAGCAACAGCTTTCCAGGCTAGCCCCTTCTGCCTGCCATCTATCTGCAGACATTCGCATTTTCAGAACAGGGCTGCCGGAGGCTCCCGGCACGGACCCCAAGAGCTACGTTTGAAGTTTGAGGTGGCAAGACAAGCAAGCAGCCCCAGTCTCTGTGCCTCTGTGCGAGCAGTGCCGTGGGCAGATGAGGCTGAGCAACAGCTTCCCAGGCTAGCCCCTTCTGCCTGCCAGCTATCTGCAGACGTTCGCATTTTTGGAGCAGGGCTGCCGGAGGATCCCGGCACAGAACCTATAAGCTTCATTTGAAGTTTGAGGTGGCAAGACAAGCAAGCAGCCCCACTCTCTGTGCCTCTGTGCGAGCAGTGCCGTGGGCAGATGAGGCTGAGCAACAGCTTTCCAGGCTAGCCCCTTCTGCCTGCCAGCTATCTGCAAACGTTGGCATTTTCGGAGCAGGGCTGCAGGAGGCTCCCGGCACGGACCCCAAGAGCTACGTTTGAAGTTTGAGGTGGCAAGACAAGCAAGCAGCCCCAGTCTCTGTGCCTCTGTGCGAGCAGTGCTGTGGGCAGATGAGGCTGAGCAACAGCTTTCCAGGCTAGCCCCTTCTGCCTGCCAGCTATCTGCAGACGTTCGCATTTTCGGAGCAGGGCTGCCTCAGGCTCCCGGCACGGACCCCATAATTTAAGTTTGAAGTTTGAGGTGGCAAGACAAGCAAGCAGCCCCAGTCTCTGTGCCTCTGTGCGAGCACTGCCGTGGGCAGATGAGGCTGAGCAACAGCTTTCCAGGCTAGCCCCTTCTGCCTGCCAGCTATCTGCAGACGTTTGCATTTTCGGAGCAGGGCTGCCTCAGGCTCCCGGCACGGACCCCAAGAGCTACGTTTGAAGTTTGAGGTGGCAAGACAAGCAAGCAGCCCCAGTCTCTGTGCCTCTGTGCGAGCAGTGCTGTGGGCAGATGAGGCTGACCAACAGCTTCCCAGGCTAGCCACTTCTGCCTGCCTGCTATCTGCAGACTTTGGCATTTTTGGAGCAGGGCTGCCGGAGGATCCCGGCACAGAACCTATAAGCTACGTTTGAAGTTTGAGGTGGCAAGACAAGCAAGCAGCCCCAGTGTCTGTGCCTCTGTGCGAGCAGTGCCGTGGGCAGATGAGGCTGAGCAACAGCTTTCCAGGCTAGCCTTTTCTGCCTGCCAGCTATCTGCAGACGTTTGCGTTTTCAGAGCAGGGCTGCCGGAGGCTCCCGGCACAGAACCCATAAGCTACGTTTGAAGTTTGAGGTGGCAAGACAAGCAAGCAGCCCCAGTCTCTGTGCCTCTGTGCGAGCAGTGCCGTGGGCAGATGAGGCTGAGCAACAGCTTTCCAGGCTAGCCCCTTCTGCCTGCCAGCTATCTGCAGACGTTGGCATTTTCGGAGCAGGGCTGCCGCAGGCTCCCGGCACGGACCCCAAGAGCTACGTTTGAAGTTTGAGGTGGCAAGACAAGCAAGCAGCCCCAGTCTCTGTGCCTCTGTGCGAGCAGTGCCGTGGGCAGATGAGGCTGAGAAACAGCTTTCCAGGCTAGCCCCTTCTGCCTGCCAGCTATCTGCAGACGTTTGCATTTTCGGAGCAGGGCTGCCGGAGGCTCCCGGCACGGACCCCAAGAGCTATGTTTGAAGTTTGAGGTGGCAAGACAAGCAAGCAGCCCCAGTCTCTGTGCCTCTGTGCGAGCACTGCCGTGGGCAGATGAGGCTGAGCAACAGCTTTCCAGTCTAGCCCCTTCTGCCTGCCAGCTATCTGCAGACGTTCGCATTTTCGGAGCAGGGCTGCCGCAGGCTCCCGGCACAGAATCCATAAGCTACGTTTGAAGTTTGAGGTGGCAAGACAAGCAAGAAGCCCCAGTCTCTGTGCCTCTGTGCGAGCAGTGCCGTGGGCAGATGAGGCTGAGCAACAGCTTTCCAGGCTAGCCCCTTCTGCCTGCCAGCTATCTGCAGACGTTCGCATTTTCGGAGCAGGGCTGCCGGAGCCTCCCGGCACGGACCACATAAGCTACGTTTGAAGTGTGAGGTGGCAAGACAAGCAAGCAGCCCCAGTCTCTGTGCCTCTGTGCGAGCAGTGCCGTGGGCAGATGAGGCTGAGCAACAGCTTTCCAGGCTAGCCCCTTCTGCCTGCCAGCTATCTGCAGACGTTCGCATTTTCGGAGCAGGGCTGCCGGAGGCTCCCCGCACGGACCCCATAAGCTACGTTTGAAGTGTGAGGTGGCAAGACAAGCAAGCAGCCCCAGTCTCTGTGCCTCTGTGCGAGCAGTGCCGTGGGCAGATGAGGCTGAGCAACAGCTTTCCAGGCTAGCCCCTTCTGCCTGCCAGCTATCTGCAGACGTTCGCATTTTCGAAGCAGGGCTGCCGGAGGCTCCCGGCACGGACCCCAAGAGCTACGTTTGAAGTTTGAGGTGGCAAGACAAGCAAGCAGCCCCAGTGTCTGTGCCTCTGTGCGAGCACTGCCGTGGGCAGATGAGGCTGAGCAACAGCTTTCCAGGCTAGCCTCTTATGCCTGGCAGCTATCTGCAGACGTTTGCATTTTCAGAGAAGGGCTGCCGAAGGCTCCCGGCACTGAACCCATAAGAAATGTTTGAAGTATGAGGTGGCAAGACAAGCAAGCAGCCCCAGTCTCTGTGCCTCTGTGCGAGCAGTGCCGTGGGCAGATGAGGCTGAGCAACATCTTTCCAGGCTAGCCCCTTCTGCCTGCCAGCTATCTGCAGACGTTCGCATTTTCGGAACCGGGCTGCCGGAGGCTCCCGGCACAGAACCCATAAGCTACGTTTGAAGTTTGAGGTGGCAAGATAATCAAGCACCCCAGTCTCTGTGCCTCTGTGCGAGCAGTGCCGTGGGCAGATGAGGCTGAGCAACAGCTTTCCAGGCTAGCCACTTCTGCCTGCCAGCTATCTGCAGACGTTCGTATTTTCGGAGCAGGGCTGCCGGAGGATCCCGGCACGGGCCCCAAGAGCTACGTTTGAAGTTTGAGGTGGCAAGACAAGCAAGCAGCCCCAGTCTCTGTGCCTCTGTGCGAGCAGTGCCGTGGGCAGATGAGGCTGAGCAACAGCTTTCCAGGCTAGCCCCTTCTGCCTGCCAGCTATCTGCAGACGTTCGCATTTTCAGAGCAGGGCTGCCGGAGGGTCCCGGCACGGACCACAAGAGCTACGTTTGAAGTTTGAGGTGGCAAGACAAGCAAGCAGCCCCAGTCTCTGTGCCTCTGTGCGAGCAGTGCCGTGGGCAGATGAGGCTGAGCAACAGCTTTCCAGGCTAGCTCCTTCTGCCTGCCATCTATCTGCAGACGTTGGCATTTTCGGAGCAGGGCTGCCGGAGGCTCCCGACACGGACCCCAAGAGTTACGTTTGAAGTTTGAGGTGGCAAGACAAGCAAGCAGCCCCAGTCTCTGTGCCTCTGTGCGAGCAGTGCCGTGGGCAGATGAGGCTGAGCAACAGCTTTCCAGGCTAGCCCCTTCTGCCTGCCAGCTATCTGCAGACGTTCGCATTTTCGGAGCAGGGCTGCCAGAGGCTCCCGACACGGACCCCAAGAGATACGTTTGAAGTTTGAGGTGGCAAGACAAGCAAGCAGCCCCAGTCTCTGTGCCTCTGTGCGAGCAGTGCCGTGGGCAGATGAGGCTGAGCAACAGCTTTCCAGGCTAGCCCCTTCTGCCTGCCAGCTATCTGCAGACGTTCGCATTTTCGGAGCAGGGCTGCCGGAGGCTCCCGGCACGGACCCCAAGAGCTACGTTTGAAGTTTGAGGTGGCAAGACAAGCAAGCAGCCCCAGTCTCTGTGCCTCTGTGCGAGCACTGCCGTGGGCAGATGAGGCTGAGCAACAGCTTTCCAGGCTAGCCCCTTCTGCCTGCCAGCTATCTGCAGACGTTCGCATTTTCGGAGCAGGGCTGTCGGAGGGTCGCGGCACGGACCCCATAAGCTACGTTTGAAGTTTGAGGTGGCAAGACAAGCGAGCAGCCCCAGTCTCTGTGCCTCTGTGCGAGCAGTGCCGTGGGCAGATGAGGCTGAGCAACAGCTTTCCAGGCTAGCCCCTTCTGCCTGCCAGCTATCTGCAGACGTTCGCATTTTCAGAGCAGGGCTGCCGGAGGGTCCCGGCACGGACCACAAGAGCTACGTTTGAAGTTTGAGGTGGCAAGACAAGCAAGCAGCCCCAGTCTCTGTGCCTCTGTGCGAGCAGTGCCGTGGGCAGATGAGGCTGAGCAACAGCTTTCCAGGCTAGCTCCTTCTGCCTGCCATCTATCTGCAGACGTTCGCATTTTCGGAGCAGGGCTGCCGGAGGCTCCCGACACGGACCCCAAGAGTTACGTTTGAAGTTTGAGGTGGCAAGACAAGCAAGCAGCCCCAGTCTCTGTGCCTCTGTGCGAGCAGTGCCGTGGGCAGATGAGGCTGAGCAACAGCTTTCCAGGCTAGCCCCTTCTGCCTGCCAGCTATCTGCAGACGTTCGCATTTTCGGAGCAGGGCTGCCGCAGACTCCCGGCACGGACCCCAAGAGCTACATTTGAAGTTTGAGGTGGCAAGACAAGCAAGCAGCCCCAGTCTCTGTGCCTCTGTGCGAG
The DNA here is from genome assembly GCF_030867145.1 of Opisthocomus hoazin. Classification (NCBI taxonomy): domain Eukaryota; kingdom Metazoa; phylum Chordata; class Aves; order Opisthocomiformes; family Opisthocomidae; genus Opisthocomus; species Opisthocomus hoazin. The sequence goes on along the minus strand of NC_134424.1, from coordinate 25,856,810 downwards.
CAGTGCCGTGGGCAGATGAGGCTGAGCAACAGCTTTCCAGGCTAGCCCCTTCTGCCTGCCAGCTATCTGCAGACGTTCGCATTTTCAGAGCAGGGCTGCCGGAGGGTCCCGGCACGGACCACAAGAGCTACGTTTGAAGTTTGAGGTGGCAAGACAAGCAAGCAGCCCCAGTCTCTGTGCCTCTGTGCGAGCAGTGCCGTGGGCAGATGAGGCTGAGCAACAGCTTTCCAGGCTAGCTCCTTCTGCCTGCCATCTATCTGCAGACGTTCGCATTTTCGGAGCAGGGCTGCCGGAGGCTCCCGACACGGACCCCAAGAGTTACTTTTGAAGTTTGAGGTGGCAAGACAAGCAAGCAGCCCCAGTCTCTGTGCCTCTGTGCGAGCAGTGCCGTGGGCAGATGAGGCTGAGCAACAGCTTTCCAGGCTAGCCCCTTCTGCCTGCCATCTATCTGCAGACGTTCGCATTTTCGGAGCAGGGCTGCCGGAGGCTCCCGACACGGACCCCAAGAGTTACGTTTGAAGTTTGAGGTGGCAAGACAAGCAAGCAGCCCCAGTCTCTGTGCCTCTGTGTGAGCAGTGCCGTGGGCAGATGAGGCTGAGCAACAGCTTTCCAGGCTAGCCCCTTCTGCCTGCCAGCTATCTGCAGACGTTCGCATTTTCGGAGCAGGGCTGCCGCAGGCTCCCGGCACGGACCCCAAGAGCTACGTTTGAAGTTTGAGGTGGCAAGACAAGCAAGCAGCCCCAGTCTCTGTGCCTCTGTGCGAGCAGTGCTGTGGGCAGATGAGGCTGACCAACAGCTTCCCAGGCTAGCCACTTCTGCCTGCGAGCTATCTGCAGACTTTGGCATTTTTGGAGCAGGGCTGCCGGAGGATCCCGGCACAGAACCTATAAGCTACATTTGAAGTTTGAGGTGGCAAGACAAGCAAGCAGCCCCAGTCTCTGTGCCTCTGTGCGAGCAGTGCCGTGGGCAGATGAGGCTGAGCAACAGCTTTCCAGGCTAGCCTTTTCTGCCTGCCAGCTATCTGCAGACGTTTGCGTTTTCAGAGCAGGGCTGCCGGAGGCTCCCGGCACAGAACCCATAAGCTACGTTTGAAGTTTGAGGTGGCAAGACAAGCAAGCAGCCCCAGTCTCTGTGCCTCTGTGCGAGCAGTGCCGTGGGCAGATGAGGCTGAGCAACAGCTTTCCAGGCTAGCCCCTTCTGCCTGCCAGCTATCTGCAGACGTTGGCATTTTCGGAGCAGGGCTGCCTCAGGCTCCCGGCACGGACCCCAAGAGCTACGTTTGAAGTTTGAGGTGGCAAGACAAGCAAGCAGCCCCAGTCTCTGTGCCTCTGTGCGAGCAGTGCCGTGGGCAGATGAGGCTGAGAAACAGCTTTCCAGGCTAGCCCCTTCTGCCTGCCAGCTATCTGCAGACGTTTGCATTTTCGGAGCAGGGCTGCCGGAGGCTCCCGGCACGGACCCCAAGAGCTATGTTTGAAGTTTGAGGTGGCAAGACAAGCAAGCAGCCCCAGTCTCTGTGCCTCTGTGCGAGCACTGCCGTGGGCAGATGAGGCTGAGCAACAGCTTTCCAGTCTAGCCCCTTCTGCCTGCCAGCTATCTGCAGACGTTCGCATTTTCGGAGCAGGGCTGCCGCAGGCTCCCGGCACAGAATCCATAAGCTACGTTTGAAGTTTGAGGTGGCAAGACAAGCAAGAAGCCCCAGTCTCTGTGCCTCTGTGCGAGCAGTGCCGTGGGCAGATGAGGCTGAGCAACAGCTTTCCAGGCTAGCCCCTTCTGCCTGCCAGCTATCTGCAGACGTTCGCATTTTCGGAGCAGGGCTGCCGGAGCCTCCCCACACGGACCCCAAGAGCTACGTTTGAAGTTTGAGGTGGCAAGACAAGCAAGCAGCCCCAGTCTCTGTGCCTCTGTGCGAGCAGTGCCGTGGGCAGATGAGGCTGAGCAACAGCTTTCCAGGCTAGCCCCTTCTGCCTGCCAGCTATCTGCAGACGTTCGCATTTTCGGAGCAGGGCTGCCGGAGGCTCCCCGCACGGACCCCATAAGCTACGTTTGAAGTGTGAGGTGGCAAGACAAGCAAGCAGCCCCAGTCTCTGTGCCTCTGTGCGAGCAGTGCCGTGGGCAGATGAGGCTGAGCAACAGCTTTCCAGGCTAGCCTCTTATGCCTGGCAGCTATCTGCAGACGTTTGCATTTTCAGAGAAGGGCTGCCGAAGGCTCCCGGCACTGAACCCATAAGAAATGTTTGAAGTATGAGGTGGCAAGACAAGCAAGCAGCCCCAGTCTCTGTGCCTCTGTGCGAGCAGTGCCGTGGGCAGATGAGGCTGAGCAACATCTTTCCAGGCTAGCCCCTTCTGCCTGCCAGCTATCTGCAGACGTTCGCATTTTCGGAACCGGGCTGCCGGAGGCTCCCGGCACAGAACCCATAAGCTACGTTTGAAGTTTGAGGTGGCAAGATAATCAAGCAGCCCCAGTCTCTGTGCCTCTGTGCGAGCAGTGCCGTGGGCAGATGAGGCTGAGCAACAGCTTTCCAGGCTAGCCACTTCTGCCTGCCAGCTATCTGCAGACGTTCGTATTTTCAGAGCAGGGCTGCCGGAGGATCCCGGCACGGACCCCAAGAGCTACGTTTGAAGTTTGAGGTGGCAAGACAAGCAAGCAGCCCCAGTCTCTGTGCCTCTGTGCGAGCAGTGCCGTGGGCAGATGAGGCTGAGCAACAGCTTTCCAGGCTAGCCCCTTCTGCCTGCCAGCTATCTGCAGACGTTCGCATTTTCAGAGCAGGGCTGCCGGAGGGTCCCGGCACGGACCACAAGAGCTACGTTTGAAGTTTGAGGTGGCAAGACAAGCAAGCAGCCCCAGTCTCTGTGCCTCTGTGCGAGCAGTGCCGTGGGCAGATGAGGCTGAGCAACAGCTTTCCAGGCTAGCTCCTTCTGCCTGCCATCTATCTGCAGACGTTGGCATTTTCGGAGCAGGGCTGCCGGAGGCTCCCGACACGGACCCCAAGAGTTACGTTTGAAGTTTGAGGTGGCAAGACAAGCAAGCAGCCCCAGTCTCTGTGCCTCTGTGCGAGCAGTGCCGTGGGCAGATGAGGCTGAGCAACAGCTTTCCAGGCTAGCCCCTTCTGCCTGCCAGCTATCTGCAGACGTTCGCATTTTCGGAGCAGGGCTGCCAGAGGCTCCCGACACGGACCCCAAGAGCTACGTTTGAAGTTTGAGGTGGCAAGACAAGCAAGCAGCCCCAGTCTCTGTGCCTCTGTGCGAGCAGTGCCGTGGGCAGATGAGGCTGAGCAACAGCTTTCCAGGCTAGCCCCTTCTGCCTGCCAGCTATCTGCAGACGTTCGCATTTTCGGAGCAGGGCTGCCGGAGGCTCCCGGCACGGACCCCAAGAGCTACGTTTGAAGTTTGAGGTGGCAAGACAAGCAAGCAGCCCCAGTCTCTGTGCCTCTGTGCGAGCACTGCCGTGGGCAGATGAGGCTGAGCAACAGCTTTCCAGGCTAGCCCCTTCTGCCTGCCAGCTATCTGCAGACGTTGGCATTTTCGGAGCAGGGCTGCCGCAGGCTCCCGGCACAGAACCCATAAGTTATGTTTGAAGTATGAGGTGGCAAGACAAGCGAGCAGCCCCAGTCTCTGTGCCTCTGTGCGAGCAGTGCCGTGGGCAGATGAGGCTGAGCAACAGCTTTCCAGGCTAGCCCCTTCTGCCTGCCAGCTATCTGCAGACGTTCGCATTTTCGGAACAGGGCTGCCGGAGGCTTCCGGCACAGACCCCAAGAGCTACGTTTGAAGTTTGAGGTGGCAAGATAATCAAGCAGCCCCAGTCTCTGTGCCTCTGTGCGAGCACTGCCGTGGGCAGATGAGGCTGAGCAACAGCTTTCCAGGCTAGCCCCTTCTGCCTGCCAGCTATCTGCAGACGTTCGCATTTTCGGAGCAGGGCTGCCGGAGGATCGCGGCACGGACCCCATAAGTTACGTTTGAAGTTTGAGGTGGCAAGACAAGCGAGCAGCCCCAGTCTCTGTGCCTCTGTGCGAGCAGTGCCGTGGGCAGATGAGGCTGAGCAACAGCTTTCCAGGCTAGCCCCTTCTGCCTACCAGCTATCTGCAGACGTTCGCATTTTCGAAGCAGGGCTGCCGGAGGCTCCCGGCACGGACCCCAAGAGCTACGTTTGAAGTTTGAGGTGGCAAGACAAGCAAGCAGCCCCAGTGTCTGTGCCTCTGTGCGAGCACTGCCGTGGGCAGATGAGGCTGAGCAACAGCTTTCCAGGCTAGCCTCTTATGCCTGGCAGCTATCTGCAGACGTTTGCATTTTCAGAGAAGGGCTGCCGAAGGCTCCCGGCACTGAACCCATAAGAAATGTTTGAAGTTTGAGGTGGCAAGACAAGCAAGCAGCCCCAGTCTCTGTGCCTCTGTGCGAGCAGTGCCGTGGGCAGATGAGGCTGAGCAACAGCTTTCCAGGCTAGCCCCTTCTGCCTGCCATCTATCTGCAGACGTTCGCATTTTCGGAGCAGGGCTGCCGGAGGCTCCCGACACGGACCCCAAGAGTTACGTTTGAAGTTTGAGGTGGCAAGACAAGCAAGCAGCCCCAGTCTCTGTGCCTCTGTGTGAGCAGTGCCGTGGGCAGATGAGGCTGAGCAACAGCTTTCCAGGCTAGCCCCTTCTGCCTGCCAGCTATCTGCAGACGTTCGCATTTTCGGAGCAGGGCTGCCGCAGGCTCCCGGCACGGACCCCAAGAGCTACGTTTGAAGTTTGAGGTGGCAAGACAAGCAAGCAGCCCCAGTCTCTGTGCCTCTGTGCGAGCAGTGCTGTGGGCAGATGAGGCTGACCAACAGCTTCCCAGGCTAGCCACTTCTGCCTGCCAGCTATCTGCAGACTTTGGCATTTTTGGAGCAGGGCTGCCGGAGGATCCCGGCACAGAACCTATAAGCTACATTTGAAGTTTGAGGTGGCAAGACAAGCAAGCAGCCCCAGTGTCTGTGCCTCTGTGCGAGCAGTGCCGTGGGCAGATGAGGCTGAGCAACAGCTTTCCAGGCTAGCCCCTTCTGCCTGCCAGCTATCTGCAGACGTTTGCGTTTTCAGAGCAGGGCTGCCGGAGGCTCCCGGCACAGAACCCATAAGCTACGTTTGAAGTTTGAGGTGGCAAGACAAGCAAGCAGCCCCAGTCTCTGTGCCTCTGTGCGAGCAGTGCCGTGGGCAGATGAGGCTGAGCAACAGCTTTCCAGGCTAGCCCCTTCTGCCTGCCAGCTATCTGCAGACGTTGGCATTTTCGGAGCAGGGCTGCCTCAGGCTCCCGGCACGGACCCCAAGAGCTACGTTTGAAGTTTGAGGTGGCAAGACAAGCAAGCAGCCCCAGTCTCTGTGCCTCTGTGCGAGCAGTGCCGTGGGCAGATGAGGCTGAGAAACAGCTTTCCAGGCTAGCCCCTTCTGCCTGCCAGCTATCTGCAGACGTTTGCATTTTCGGAGCAGGGCTGCCGGAGGCTCCCGGCACGGACCCCAAGAGCTATGTTTGAAGTTTGAGGTGGCAAGACAAGCAAGCAGCCCCAGTCTCTGTGCCTCTGTGCGAGCACTGCCGTGGGCAGATGAGGCTGAGCAACAGCTTTCCAGTCTAGCCCCTTCTGCCTGCCAGCTATCTGCAGACGTTCGCATTTTCGGAGCAGGGCTGCCGCAGGCTCCCGGCACAGAATCCATAAGCTACGTTTGAAGTTTGAGGTGGCAAGACAAGCAAGAAGCCCCAGTCTCTGTGCCTCTGTGCGAGCAGTGCCGTGGGCAGATGAGGCTGAGCAACAGCTTTCCAGGCTAGCCCCTTCTGCCTGCCAGCTATCTGCAGACGTTCGCATTTTCGGAGCAGGGCTGCCGGAGCCTCCCCGCACGGACCACATAAGCTACGTTTGAAGTGTGAGGTGGCAAGACAAGCAAGCAGCCCCAGTCTCTGTGCCTCTGTGCGAGCAGTGCCGTGGGCAGATGAGGCTGAGCAACAGCTTTCCAGGCTAGCCCCTTCTGCCTGCCAGCTATCTGCAGACGTTCGCATTTTCGGAGCAGGGCTGCCGGAGGCTCCCCGCACGGACCCCATAAGCTACGTTTGAAGTGTGAGGTGGCAAGACAAGCAAGCAGCCCCAGTCTCTGTGCCTCTGTGCGAGCAGTGCCGTGGGCAGATGAGGCTGAGCAACAGCTTTCCAGGCTAGCCTCTTATGCCTGGCAGCTATCTGCAGACGTTTGCATTTTCAGAGAAGGGCTGCCGAAGGCTCCCGGCACTGAACCCATAAGAAATGTTTGAAGTATGAGGTGGCAAGACAAGCAAGCAGCCCCAGTCTCTGTGCCTCTGTGCGAGCAGTGCCGTGGGCAGATGAGGCTGAGCAACATCTTTCCAGGCTAGCCCCTTCTGCCTGCCAGCTATCTGCAGACGTTCGCATTTTCGGAACCGGGCTGCCGGAGGCTCCCGGCACAGAACCCATAAGCTACGTTTGAAGTTTGAGGTGGCAAGATAATCAAGCAGCCCCAGTCTCTGTGCCTCTGTGCGAGCAGTGCCGTGGGCAGATGAGGCTGAGCAACAGCTTTCCAGGCTAGCCACTTCTGCCTGCCAGCTATCTGCAGACGTTCGTATTTTCGGAGCAGGGCTGCCGGAGGATCCCGGCACGGACCCCAAGAGCTACGTTTGAAGTTTGAGGTGGCAAGACAAGCAAGCAGCCCCAGTCTCTGTGCCTCTGTGCGAGCAGTGCCGTGGGCAGATGAGGCTGAGCAACAGCTTTCCAGGCTAGCCCCTTCTGCCTGCCAGCTATCTGCAGACGTTCGCATTTTCAGAGCAGGGCTGCCGGAGGGTCCCGGCACGGACCACAAGAGCTACGTTTGAAGTTTGAGGTGGCAAGACAAGCAAGCAGCCCCAGTCTCTGTGCCTCTGTGCGAGCAGTGCCGTGGGCAGATGAGGCTGAGCAACAGCTTTCCAGGCTAGCTCCTTCTGCCTGCCATCTATCTGCAGACGTTGGCATTTTCGGAGCAGGGCTGCCGGAGGCTCCCGACACGGACCCCAAGAGTTACGTTTGAAGTTTGAGGTGGCAAGACAAGCAAGCAGCCCCAGTCTCTGTGCCTCTGTGCGAGCAGTGCCGTGGGCAGATGAGGCTGAGCAACAGCTTTCCAGGCTAGCCCCTTCTGCCTGCCAGCTATCTGCAGACGTTCGCATTTTCGGAGCAGGGCTGCCAGAGGCTCCCGACACGGACCCCAAGAGATACGTTTGAAGTTTGAGGTGGCAAGACAAGCAAGCAGCCCCAGTCTCTGTGCCTCTGTGCGAGCAGTGCCGTGGGCAGATGAGGCTGAGCAACAGCTTTCCAGGCTAGCCCCTTCTGCCTGCCAGCTATCTGCAGACGTTCGCATTTTCGGAGCAGGGCTGCCGGAGGCTCCCGGCACGGACCCCAAGAGCTACGTTTGAAGTTTGAGGTGGCAAGACAAGCAAGCAGCCCCAGTCTCTGTGCCTCTGTGCGAGCACTGCCGTGGGCAGATGAGGCTGAGCAACAGCTTTCCAGGCTAGCCCCTTCTGCCTGCCAGCTATCTGCAGACGTTGGCATTTTCGGAGCAGGGCTGCCGCAGGCTCCCGGCACAGAACCCATAAGTTATGTTTGAAGTATGAGGTGGCAAGACAAGCGAGCAGCCCCAGTCTCTGTGCCTCTGTGCGAGCAGTGCCGTGGGCAGATGAGGCTGAGCAACAGCTTTCCAGGCTAGCCCCTTCTGCCTGCCAGCTATCTGCAGACGTTCGCATTTTCGGAACAGGGCTGCCGGAGGCTTCCGGCACAGACCCCAAGAGCTACGTTTGAAGTTTGAGGTGGCAAGATAATCAAGCAGCCCCAGTCTCTGTGCCTCTGTGCGAGCACTGCCGTGGGCAGATGAGGCTGAGCAACAGCTTTCCAGGCTAGCCCCTTCTGCCTGCCAGCTATCTGCAGACGTTCGCATTTTCGGAGCAGGGCTGCCGGAGGCTCCCGGCACGGACCCCAAGAGCTACGTTTGAAGTTTGAGGTGGCAAGACAAGCGAGCAGCCCCAGTCTCTGTGCCTCTGTGCGAGCACTGCCGTGGGCAGATGAGGCTGAGCAACAGCTTTCCAGGCTAGCCTGTGGGGGGATGGCAAGGCTCGACCGAATTGCTTGTTGTAGAAAATCCATTTTAAGCTTAGCACACGGTGTCCTTGACAGAACAAGGAATTTAACAAATCAACTCTGCGGTTAGCAAGAATGTGAAAAACAGAATGCAGCTGGAGAAGAATGAGGGAGTATGGGCGGAGTTGACAATTAGCTGGCTAGCCAGTAATGAGCTCTAACTTTGCAATATGTAGTAGCTAATTAATCACTCTATAAATTGTGTAACCAAATTGTAATAAACGAAGCTTGCTTATCACTCACATTGAGTTGGCTGCATTCTTCCGCCGCTTCTCCAGGTTCGCGACCCTCGGGGCAGGACTTAGCCGATCGCCCCGACATTTGGCGCCCGAACAGGGACCTGGAGCAGCGGCAAGGAGCGGGGCACTGGGAGCAGCGACCAGGGGGCAGAAGCGACCGAACACTGCGCTGTGGTGTGTCGACTTAGGAGCCTGACTACGTGATTTTGCGTACGCTCGCCACCGCAAGGGCTACAGGTTAAGGGCTGCAAGGATATCGCTTCGGCAGGTATATGTTTTTAATTGTTGTTAAAGGATAAAGGCTTATTGTTAAAGGTATGGATAAGGAAGTAGCCCTAGAGTTATTACAGCGCTTTTTAGAAAAGCGGGGAGTAGAGCTTGGTTGTATTAAACAGCTAGCGGGACTAGTGGCAACCGGTAAGCTCAAGGGGTTTTTTAAGACTCCAGATTCGTTATTTGAGGAGAAGGAGTGGAGGGATTTTGGAGACGTGTTATGGGATATGGTGATTGATGATGACAAGATAGGTAAAAAGTTAATGAAGCCGTGGCGGGAGGTTATCAATTGCATTAAGAGGTATAAAGTTGAGAAAAACCTTGCGGCCGTTGTTACTCAGAAGTTGGAAAAGGTAGAGCCGTCAGCCCCCCCGCCGGAGGCGGGATGTTCCTTGTTTTCTAGTGGAACCACGGCACCCCCTGGAGACAATGCCTTGTTATTTAGCACGAGTAAGGTCCCGGAGCCTCCATGCTGGGAAAAAGTGAAGGTGACGATGGAGGGGTCTAGTAACAATCAAGAGGCTGAGGAAGAAAAGGAGTTAGGGATAGGGCGGAAGGTGGAGCAGCAAGGGATGGAGCAAGGAAAGGGGGAGCAAGGGAATAAAGAAACGGGAAAGGATAGTGGGACCTGTAGGAGACCGATGGGTATTAATTGGAGGAAGGTGGCAGACGAAGCGTCTGAGGCAGGGGAATTTCTCCCCTTGGCCTTTCTGGTAGCGTTTGAAGAAGATGCGCATGGGGATTATCATGGTAATCATGCTCCGTTAGGCTGGAAATTGTTGTCACAGTTACGGAACACGGTGAATGAATCAGGTTTGCACGGCGAGCCATCTAAGCAGATGTTGAATTATATATGGGGGGGTGCTGTGCTTTGTCCTGAGGATATTAAGGTTATTATGCGAATGATTATGACTCAGTCGCAGTTATTGTTGTGGCAGGCCCATTGGCAGCGATATTGTGAAGCGTCCGCTCAAACGCCGCGGGAGCAGGGCGATCCGCTGCGAGGCGTAACAGTAGAACAACTGATGGGGGCAGGTCCTTTTGTCACAATCAGGGCACAACTGCAGATGGGGCCGCAGCGATGCTTGGAGGCTATGCGTACGGCTAGAGCTGCTCTTGAACACGTTAAAACCGCACAGCCCTCGCCGTCCTATATGGGCATTAAGCAAGGAAGGGAGGAAACTTTTGCTCGCTTTATTGATCGCCTCACTAGTGCCATAGAACAGTCAGATGTACCGGAGTGGATGAGGGCAGCTTTGCTAAGGCAGTGTGTTATTCAGAATTCGAATACTCAAACCAGAAACATCATAAGTTCTTTACCCGCTGATGCCACAGTAGAACTGATGTTGGATAGAATGAGTAGGGTACCGGTAGGACCACAAGCTATGTTGGTCGAGGCTATGAAACAGTTAGGAAGCGATATCCTTCAAGCCCAACAACAGGCCTTCACAGCCCAACAGCAAATCCAACAGCAAGTGTTCGCCGCTCTGCAACCCCTTCGAGTTAATGCTGCGGAGGCACGACCGAAGCCGCCACGAAACTTTAAGTGTTACCGATGTGGGCGAGAAGGACATATGAGACGTAATTGTCAAGCCACCAGGGTGTGGTGTGAGAACTGCCGTACGAACAATCACAATACTGAGATATGTCTCAAGTCGGGAAACGGACGGATGAGCGCGTCGAGCCGTCGCGCCCCGACACAAGTAGCAGCTCCAGCAGTGCAGCAAGTGACTGCCAACTTATAAACGCCCACAGCGACATCAGCAGCCAGTTACAACCAGCTACAGCCGGCAGCCTCGGAATGGATGTGGCAACGGCAGTAACTGTCACCCTATTGGATCAAAGACCCCAACGAGTACCAAGCAATGTAAAGGGACCAGTGATTATTAATAAACAAGCATGTGAAACGTTATTACTCGGCCGCTCGTCAACAAGCCTAAAAGGTTTGACGGTCATCCCAAGACTCATTGATGCCAATTTTACTGGGACTATTAGCATCATTGTCCAGACATCGTTTCCGCCAATACATATTCCAACAGGCAGCAAAATTGCCCAATTGATACCGCTGCCGCACCTGACTGCGGGTATTTCCCCGAGAATCACCACCCCCCGGGAGGACCGAGGATTTGGCTCAACGGGAGCAGGAGTATTTCTGACCATGTCTATGAACCATCGACCGACTACGATGGCTACGCTAGAGGCCCGGGGTCAACAGATCCACCTCTCGCTGCTGTTGGATACAGGTGCTGACTTAACTATTGTAGAAGAAGGGGTCTGGCCTAAAACATGGCCTACGAAACCAATGGAGCGAGGAGTTGAAGGAGTGGGAGGATACACTCCGGTACAACGGAGCGTGGACCGTATTTTGATAATCATAGACAACAGACATGCGAACGTGCCAGTCACTGTCATGCCCCTCCCGACTGGAGTGAATGGTCTAATTGGAAGAGATGTTCTTGACCAATTGGGGGTGGTGCTAACCACCGAGAAGGTTTTTCAGTAACGGTCACTGCAACCTGGGCTTTCCCGATCCCATTGCAGTGGATAACGAACGAACCAGTGTGGGTCGAGCAGTGGCCGTTAAAGCAGGAAAGCCTCGCCGCCGCTCATCAAATAGTGCAAGAACAACTAGACCAAAAACATCTGCGTTTATCGACAAGCCCTTGGAATACCCCAATTTTTGTGATCAAGAAAAAATCTGGAAAATTTAGGCTAGTACATGACTTAAGGGCAGTTAACCCTCAAATGCAATCGATGGGAGCGCTGCAGCCAGGACTACCTAACCCCGCTATGTTACCAGAGCATTGGAGACTGTTGATAGTGGACTTAAAAGATTGCTTTTTTACTATTGCATTACACGAGCAAGATATGCAACGCTTCGCGTTTACTTTGCCCGCTGTTAACAAAGAGGCGCCAGCACAGCGATTTGAATGGACAGTATTACCACAAGGAATGAAAAATAGTCCCACGCTGTGCCAGTTGTATGTGGACAATGCGCTACAACCTCTAAGGAAATTATGGCCACACACGTTAATTTACCATTATATGGATGACATCCTACTTGTGCAAGAATCGGAGTTCAGTCCAGAACAAGTTCGGATATTACATACAAAGCTGAGAGAGAATGGTTTAGTAATAGCCGTGGAAAAAATTCAAACGAAAGCGCCATGGCTATATCTAGGCTGGAAGATTTCTGACTCTCAGATCCACCCACAAAAACTGCAACTCAACACGTCAATCAAGACACTGCATGACGCCCAAAGGCTGATGGGAGACATCCAATGGATCCGTCCTGTCGTCGGAATATCCAACGCACAGCTGGACAGCCTTCGACCGTTACTACGTGGGACAGACCCAACCACACCGGTGCAACTTACGTCGGAACAGCCGCGTATCCTCTCTCAAATTGCTGACCAGATTGCCTCACGTTTCGCTCACCGTCGTGACCCCGACCTCCCTATTGACCTTTGTGTATTTTTAACAAATTCTCATCTATTAGGAGCCCTATCGCAATTTAAAAAGAAAAAGGGGGAAGTGTGGGGGGATGGCAAGGCTCGACCGAATTGCTTGTTGTAGAAAATCCATTTTAAGCTTAGCACACGGTGTCCTTGACAGAACAAGGAATTTAACAAATCAACTCTGCGGTTAGCAAGAATGTGAAAAACAGAATGCAGCTGGAGAAGAATGAGGGAGTATGGGCGGAGTTGACAATTAGCTGGCTAGCCAATAATGAGCTCTAACTTTGCAATATGTAGTAGCTAATTAATCACTCTATAAATTGTGTAACCAAATTGTAATAAACGAAGCTTGCTTATCACTCACATTGAGTTGGCTGCATTCTTCCGCCGCTTCTCCAGGTTCGCGACCCTCGGGGCAGGACTTAGCCGATCGCCCCGACACTAGCCCCTTCTGCCTGCCATCTATCTGCAGACGTTGGCATTTTCGGAGCAGGGCTGCCGGAGGCTCCCGACACGGACCCCAAGAGTTACGTTTGAAGTTTGAGGTGGCAAGACAAGCAAGCAGCCCCAGTCTCTGTGCCTCTGTGCGAGCAGTGCCGTGGGCAGATGAGGCTGAGCAACAGCTTTCCAGGCTAGCCCCTTCTGCCTGCCAGCTATCTGCAGACGTTCGCATTTTCGGAGCAGGGCTGCCGCAGCCTCCCGGCATGGACACCAAGAGATACGTTTGAAGTTTGAGGTGGCAAGACAAGCAAGCAGCCCCAGTCTCTGTGCCTCTGTGCGAGCAGTGCCGTGGGCAGATGAGGCTGAGCAACAGCTTTCCAGGCTAGCCCCTTCTGCCTGCCAGCTATCTGCAGACGTTCGCATTTTCGGAGCAGGGCTGCCGGAGGATCGCGGCACGGACCCCATAAGCTACGTTTGAAGTTTGAGGTGGCAAGACAAGCGAGCAGCCCCAGTCTCTGTGCCTCTGTGCGAGCACTGCCGTGGGCAGATGAGGCTGAGCAACAGCTTTCCAGGCTAGCCTGTGGGGGGATGGCAAGGCTCGACCGAATTGCTTGTTGTAGAAAATCCATTTTAAGCTTAGCACACGGTGTCCTTGACAGAACAAGGAATTTAACAAATCAACTCTGCGGTTAGCAAGAATGTGAAAAACAGAATGCAGCTGGAGAAGAATGAGGGAGTATGGGCGGAGTTGACAATTAGCTGGCTAGCCAGTAATGAGCTCTAACTTTGCAATATGTAGTAGCTAATTAATCACTCTATAAATTGTGTAACCAAATTGTAATAAACGAAGCTTGCTTATCACTCACATTGAGTTGGCTGCATTCTTCCGCCGCTTCTCCAGGTTCGCGACCCTCGGGGCAGGACTTAGCCGATCGCCCCGACATTTGGCGCCCGAACAGGGACCTGGAGCAGCGGCAAGGAGCGGGGCACTGGGAGCAGCGACCAGGGGGCAGAAGCGACCGAACACTGCGCTGTGGTGTGTCGACTTAGGAGCCTGACTACGTGATTTTGCGTACGCTCGCCACCGCAAGGGCTACAGGTTAAGGGCTGCAAGGATATCGCTTCGGCAGGTATATGTTTTTAATTGTTGTTAAAGGATAAAGGCTTATTGTTAAAGGTATGGATAAGGAAGTAGCCCTAGAGTTATTACAGCGCTTTTTAGAAAAGCGGGGAGTAGAGCTTGGTTGTATTAAACAGCTAGCGGGACTAGTGGCAACCGGTAAGCTCAAGGGGTTTTTTAAGACTCCAGATTCGTTATTTGAGGAGAAGGAGTGGAGGGATTTTGGAGACGTGTTATGGGATATGGTGATTGATGATGACAAGATAGGTAAAAAGTTAATGAAGCCGTGGCGGGAGGTTATCAATTGCATTAAGAGGTATAAAGTTGAGAAAAACCTTGCGGCCGTTGTTACTCAGAAGTTGGAAAAGGTAGAGCCGTCAGCCCCCCCGCCGGAGGCGGGATGTTCCTTGTTTTCTAGTGGAACCACGGCACCCCCTGGAGACAATGCCTTGTTATTTAGCACGAGTAAGGTCCCGGAGCCTCCATGCTGGGAAAAAGTGAAGGTGACGATGGAGGGGTCTAGTAACAATCAAGAGGCTGAGGAAGAAAAGGAGTTAGGGATAGGGCGGAAGGTGGAGCAGCAAGGGATGGAGCAAGGAAAGGGGGAGCAAGGGAATAAAGAAACGGGAAAGGATAGTGGGACCTGTAGGAGACCGATGGGTATTAATTGGAGGAAGGTGGCAGACGAAGCGTCTGAGGCAGGGGAATTTCTCCCCTTGGCCTTTCTGGTAGCGTTTGAAGAAGATGCGCATGGGGATTATCATGGTAATCATGCTCCGTTAGGCTGGAAATTGTTGTCACAGTTACGGAACACGGTGAATGAATCAGGTTTGCACGGCGAGCCATCTAAGCAGATGTTGAATTATATATGGGGGGGTGCTGTGCTTTGTCCTGAGGATATTAAGGTTATTATGCGAATGATTATGACTCAGTCGCAGTTATTGTTGTGGCAGGCCCATTGGCAGCGATATTGTGAAGCGTCCGCTCAAACGCCGCGGGAGCAGGGCGATCCGCTGCGAGGCGTAACAGTAGAACAACTGATGGGGGCAGGTCCTTTTGTCACAATCAGGGCACAACTGCAGATGGGGCCGCAGCGATGCTTGGAGGCTATGCGTACGGCTAGAGCTGCTCTTGAACACGTTAAAACCGCACAGCCCTCGCCGTCCTATATGGGCATTAAGCAAGGAAGGGAGGAAACTTTTGCTCGCTTTATTGATCGCCTCACTAGTGCCATAGAACAGTCAGATGTACCGGAGTGGATGAGGGCAGCTTTGCTAAGGCAGTGTGTTATTCAGAATTCGAATACTCAAACCAGAAACATCATAAGTTCTTTACCCGCTGATGCCACAGTAGAACTGATGTTGGATAGAATGAGTAGGGTACCGGTAGGACCACAAGCTATGTTGGTCGAGGCTATGAAACAGTTAGGAAGCGATATCCTTCAAGCCCAACAACAGGCCTTCACAGCCCAACAGCAAATCCAACAGCAAGTGTTCGCCGCTCTGCAACCCCTTCGAGTTAATGCTGCGGAGGCACGACCGAAGCCGCCACGAAACTTTAAGTGTTACCGATGTGGGCGAGAAGGACATATGAGACGTAATTGTCAAGCCACCAGGGTGTGGTGTGAGAACTGCCGTACGAACAATCACAATACTGAGATATGTCTCAAGTCGGGAAACGGACGGATGAGCGCGTCGAGCCGTCGCGCCCCGACACAAGTAGCAGCTCCAGCAGTGCAGCAAGTGACTGCCAACTTATAAACGCCCACAGCGACATCAGCAGCCAGTTACAACCAGCTACAGCCGGCAGCCTCGGAATGGATGTGGCAACGGCAGTAACTGTCACCCTATTGGATCAAAGACCCCAACGAGTACCAAGCAATGTAAAGGGACCAGTGATTATTAATAAACAAGCATGTGAAACGTTATTACTCGGCCGCTCGTCAACAAGCCTAAAAGGTTTGACGGTCATCCCAAGACTCATTGATGCCAATTTTACTGGGACTATTAGCATCATTGTCCAGACATCGTTTCCGCCAATACATATTCCAACAGGCAGCAAAATTGCCCAATTGATACCGCTGCCGCACCTGACTGCGGGTATTTCCCCGAGAATCACCACCCCCCGGGAGGACCGAGGATTTGGCTCAACGGGAGCAGGAGTATTTCTGACCATGTCTATGAACCATCGACCGACTACGATGGCTACGCTAGAGGCCCGGGGTCAACAGATCCACCTCTCGCTGCTGTTGGATACAGGTGCTGACTTAACTATTGTAGAAGAAGGGGTCTGGCCTAAAACATGGCCTACGAAACCAATGGAGCGAGGAGTTGAAGGAGTGGGAGGATACACTCCGGTACAACGGAGCGTGGACCGTATTTTGATAATCATAGACAACAGACATGCGAACGTGCCAGTCACTGTCATGCCCCTCCCGACTGGAGTGAATGGTCTAATTGGAAGAGATGTTCTTGACCAATTGGGGGTGGTGCTAACCACCGAGAAGGTTTTTCAGTAACGGTCACTGCAACCTGGGCTTTCCCGATCCCATTGCAGTGGATAACGAACGAACCAGTGTGGGTCGAGCAGTGGCCGTTAAAGCAGGAAAGCCTCGCCGCCGCTCATCAAATAGTGCAAGAACAACTAGACCAAAAACATCTGCGTTTATCGACAAGCCCTTGGAATACCCCAATTTTTGTGATCAAGAAAAAATCTGGAAAATTTAGGCTAGTACATGACTTAAGGGCAGTTAACCCTCAAATGCAATCGATGGGAGCGCTGCAGCCAGGACTACCTAACCCCGCTATGTTACCAGAGCATTGGAGACTGTTGATAGTGGACTTAAAAGATTGCTTTTTTACTATTGCATTACACGAGCAAGATATGCAACGCTTCGCGTTTACTTTGCCCGCTGTTAACAAAGAGGCGCCAGCACAGCGATTTGAATGGACAGTATTACCACAAGGAATGAAAAATAGTCCCACGCTGTGCCAGTTGTATGTGGACAATGCGCTACAACCTCTAAGGAAATTATGGCCACACACGTTAATTTACCATTATATGGATGACATCCTACTTGTGCAAGAATCGGAGTTCAGTCCAGAACAAGTTCGGATATTACATACAAAGCTGAGAGAGAATGGTTTAGTAATAGCCGTGGAAAAAATTCAAACGAAAGCGCCATGGCTATATCTAGGCTGGAAGATTTCTGACTCTCAGATCCACCCACAAAAACTGCAACTCAACACGTCAATCAAGACACTGCATGACGCCCAAAGGCTGATGGGAGACATCCAATGGATCCGTCCTGTCGTCGGAATATCCAACGCACAGCTGGACAGCCTTCGACCGTTACTACGTGGGACAGACCCAACCACACCGGTGCAACTTACGTCGGAACAGCCGCGTATCCTCTCTCAAATTGCTGACCAGATTGCCTCACGTTTCGCTCACCGTCGTGACCCCGACCTCCCTATTGACCTTTGTGTATTTTTAACAAATTCTCATCTATTAGGAGCCCTATCGCAATTTAAAAAGAAAAAGGGGGAAGTGTGGGGGGATGGCAAGGCTCGACCGAATTGCTTGTTGTAGAAAATCCATTTTAAGCTTAGCACACGGTGTCCTTGACAGAACAAGGAATTTAACAAATCAACTCTGCGGTTAGCAAGAATGTGAAAAACAGAATGCAGCTGGAGAAGAATGAGGGAGTATGGGCGGAGTTGACAATTAGCTGGCTAGCCAATAATGAGCTCTAACTTTGCAATATGTAGTAGCTAATTAATCACTCTATAAATTGTGTAACCAAATTGTAATAAACGAAGCTTGCTTATCACTCACATTGAGTTGGCTGCATTCTTCCGCCGCTTCTCCAGGTTCGCGACCCTCGGGGCAGGACTTAGCCGATCGCCCCGACACTAGCCCCTTCTGCCTGCCATCTATCTGCAGACGTTGGCATTTTCGGAGCAGGGCTGCCGGAGGCTCCCGACACGGACCCCAAGAGTTACGTTTGAAGTTTGAGGTGGCAAGACAAGCAAGCAGCCCCAGTCTCTGTGCCTCTGTGCGAGCAGTGCCGTGGGCAGATGAGGCTGAGCAACAGCTTTCCAGGCTAGCCCCTTCTGCCTGCCAGCTATCTGCAGACGTTCGCATTTTCGGAGCAGGGCTGCCGCAGCCTCCCGGCATGGACACCAAGAGATACGTTTGAAGTTTGAGGTGGCAAGACAAGCAAGCAGCCCCAGTCTCTGTGCCTCTGTGCGAGCAGTGCCGTGGGCAGATGAGGCTGAGCAACAGCTTTCCAGGCTAGCCCCTTCTGCCTGCCAGCTATCTGCAGACGTTCGCATTTTCGGAGCAGGGCTGCCGGAGGATCGCGGCACGGACCCCATAAGCTACGTTTGAAGTTTGAGGTGGCAAGACAAGCGAGCAGCCCCAGTCTCTGTGCCTCTGTGCGAGCACTGCCGTGGGCAGATGAGGCTGAGCAACAGCTTTCCAGGCTAGCCTGTGGGGGGATGGCAAGGCTCGACCGAATTGCTTGTTGTAGAAAATCCATTTTAAGCTTAGCACACGGTGTCCTTGACAGAACAAGGAATTTAACAAATCAACTCTGCGGTTAGCAAGAATGTGAAAAACAGAATGCAGCTGGAGAAGAATGAGGGAGTATGGGCGGAGTTGACAATTAGCTGGCTAGCCAGTAATGAGCTCTAACTTTGCAATATGTAGTAGCTAATTAATCACTCTATAAATTGTGTAACCAAATTGTAATAAACGAAGCTTGCTTATCACTCACATTGAGTTGGCTGCATTCTTCCGCCGCTTCTCCAGGTTCGCGACCCTCGGGGCAGGACTTAGCCGATCGCCCCGACATTTGGCGCCCGAACAGGGACCTGGAGCAGCGGCAAGGAGCGGGGCACTGGGAGCAGCGACCAGGGGGCAGAAGCGACCGAACACTGCGCTGTGGTGTGTCGACTTAGGAGCCTGACTACGTGATTTTGCGTACGCTCGCCACCGCAAGGGCTACAGGTTAAGGGCTGCAAGGATATCGCTTCGGCAGGTATATGTTTTTAATTGTTGTTAAAGGATAAAGGCTTATTGTTAAAGGTATGGATAAGGAAGTAGCCCTAGAGTTATTACAGCGCTTTTTAGAAAAGCGGGGAGTAGAGCTTGGTTGTATTAAACAGCTAGCGGGACTAGTGGCAACCGGTAAGCTCAAGGGGTTTTTTAAGACTCCAGATTCGTTATTTGAGGAGAAGGAGTGGAGGGATTTTGGAGACGTGTTATGGGATATGGTGATTGATGATGACAAGATAGGTAAAAAGTTAATGAAGCCGTGGCGGGAGGTTATCAATTGCATTAAGAGGTATAAAGTTGAGAAAAACCTTGCGGCCGTTGTTACTCAGAAGTTGGAAAAGGTAGAGCCGTCAGCCCCCCCGCCGGAGGCGGGATGTTCCTTGTTTTCTAGTGGAACCACGGCACCCCCTGGAGACAATGCCTTGTTATTTAGCACGAGTAAGGTCCCGGAGCCTCCATGCTGGGAAAAAGTGAAGGTGACGATGGAGGGGTCTAGTAACAATCAAGAGGCTGAGGAAGAAAAGGAGTTAGGGATAGGGCGGAAGGTGGAGCAGCAAGGGATGGAGCAAGGAAAGGGGGAGCAAGGGAATAAAGAAACGGGAAAGGATAGTGGGACCTGTAGGAGACCGATGGGTATTAATTGGAGGAAGGTGGCAGACGAAGCGTCTGAGGCAGGGGAATTTCTCCCCTTGGCCTTTCTGGTAGCGTTTGAAGAAGATGCGCATGGGGATTATCATGGTAATCATGCTCCGTTAGGCTGGAAATTGTTGTCACAGTTACGGAACACGGTGAATGAATCAGGTTTGCACGGCGAGCCATCTAAGCAGATGTTGAATTATATATGGGGGGGTGCTGTGCTTTGTCCTGAGGATATTAAGGTTATTATGCGAATGATTATGACTCAGTCGCAGTTATTGTTGTGGCAGGCCCATTGGCAGCGATATTGTGAAGCGTCCGCTCAAACGCCGCGGGAGCAGGGCGATCCGCTGCGAGGCGTAACAGTAGAACAACTGATGGGGGCAGGTCCTTTTGTCACAATCAGGGCACAACTGCAGATGGGGCCGCAGCGATGCTTGGAGGCTATGCGTACGGCTAGAGCTGCTCTTGAACACGTTAAAACCGCACAGCCCTCGCCGTCCTATATGGGCATTAAGCAAGGAAGGGAGGAAACTTTTGCTCGCTTTATTGATCGCCTCACTAGTGCCATAGAACAGTCAGATGTACCGGAGTGGATGAGGGCAGCTTTGCTAAGGCAGTGTGTTATTCAGAATTCGAATACTCAAACCAGAAACATCATAAGTTCTTTACCCGCTGATGCCACAGTAGAACTGATGTTGGATAGAATGAGTAGGGTACCGGTAGGACCACAAGCTATGTTGGTCGAGGCTATGAAACAGTTAGGAAGCGATATCCTTCAAGCCCAACAACAGGCCTTCACAGCCCAACAGCAAATCCAACAGCAAGTGTTCGCCGCTCTGCAACCCCTTCGAGTTAATGCTGCGGAGGCACGACCGAAGCCGCCACGAAACTTTAAGTGTTACCGATGTGGGCGAGAAGGACATATGAGACGTAATTGTCAAGCCACCAGGGTGTGGTGTGAGAACTGCCGTACGAACAATCACAATACTGAGATATGTCTCAAGTCGGGAAACGGACGGATGAGCGCGTCGAGCCGTCGCGCCCCGACACAAGTAGCAGCTCCAGCAGTGCAGCAAGTGACTGCCAACTTATAAACGCCCACAGCGACATCAGCAGCCAGTTACAACCAGCTACAGCCGGCAGCCTCGGAATGGATGTGGCAACGGCAGTAACTGTCACCCTATTGGATCAAAGACCCCAACGAGTACCAAGCAATGTAAAGGGACCAGTGATTATTAATAAACAAGCATGTGAAACGTTATTACTCGGCCGCTCGTCAACAAGCCTAAAAGGTTTGACGGTCATCCCAAGACTCATTGATGCCAATTTTACTGGGACTATTAGCATCATTGTCCAGACATCGTTTCCGCCAATACATATTCCAACAGGCAGCAAAATTGCCCAATTGATACCGCTGCCGCACCTGACTGCGGGTATTTCCCCGAGAATCACCACCCCCCGGGAGGACCGAGGATTTGGCTCAACGGGAGCAGGAGTATTTCTGACCATGTCTATGAACCATCGACCGACTACGATGGCTACGCTAGAGGCCCGGGGTCAACAGATCCACCTCTCGCTGCTGTTGGATACAGGTGCTGACTTAACTATTGTAGAAGAAGGGGTCTGGCCTAAAACATGGCCTACGAAACCAATGGAGCGAGGAGTTGAAGGAGTGGGAGGATACACTCCGGTACAACGGAGCGTGGACCGTATTTTGATAATCATAGACAACAGACATGCGAACGTGCCAGTCACTGTCATGCCCCTCCCGACTGGAGTGAATGGTCTAATTGGAAGAGATGTTCTTGACCAATTGGGGGTGGTGCTAACCACCGAGAAGGTTTTTCAGTAACGGTCACTGCAACCTGGGCTTTCCCGATCCCATTGCAGTGGATAACGAACGAACCAGTGTGGGTCGAGCAGTGGCCGTTAAAGCAGGAAAGCCTCGCCGCCGCTCATCAAATAGTGCAAGAACAACTAGACCAAAAACATCTGCGTTTATCGACAAGCCCTTGGAATACCCCAATTTTTGTGATCAAGAAAAAATCTGGAAAATTTAGGCTAGTACATGACTTAAGGGCAGTTAACCCTCAAATGCAATCGATGGGAGCGCTGCAGCCAGGACTACCTAACCCCGCTATGTTACCAGAGCATTGGAGACTGTTGATAGTGGACTTAAAAGATTGCTTTTTTACTATTGCATTACACGAGCAAGATATGCAACGCTTCGCGTTTACTTTGCCCGCTGTTAACAAAGAGGCGCCAGCACAGCGATTTGAATGGACAGTATTACCACAAGGAATGAAAAATAGTCCCACGCTGTGCCAGTTGTATGTGGACAATGCGCTACAACCTCTAAGGAAATTATGGCCACACACGTTAATTTACCATTATATGGATGACATCCTACTTGTGCAAGAATCGGAGTTCAGTCCAGAACAAGTTCGGATATTACATACAAAGCTGAGAGAGAATGGTTTAGTAATAGCCGTGGAAAAAATTCAAACGAAAGCGCCATGGCTATATCTAGGCTGGAAGATTTCTGACTCTCAGATCCACCCACAAAAACTGCAACTCAACACGTCAATCAAGACACTGCATGACGCCCAAAGGCTGATGGGAGACATCCAATGGATCCGTCCTGTCGTCGGAATATCCAACGCACAGCTGGACAGCCTTCGACCGTTACTACGTGGGACAGACCCAACCACACCGGTGCAACTTACGTCGGAACAGCCGCGTATCCTCTCTCAAATTGCTGACCAGATTGCCTCACGTTTCGCTCACCGTCGTGACCCCGACCTCCCTATTGACCTTTGTGTATTTTTAACAAATTCTCATCTATTAGGAGCCCTATCGCAATTTAAAAAGAAAAAGGGGGAAGTGTGGGGGGATGGCAAGGCTCGACCGAATTGCTTGTTGTAGAAAATCCATTTTAAGCTTAGCACACGGTGTCCTTGACAGAACAAGGAATTTAACAAATCAACTCTGCGGTTAGCAAGAATGTGAAAAACAGAATGCAGCTGGAGAAGAATGAGGGAGTATGGGCGGAGTTGACAATTAGCTGGCTAGCCAATAATGAGCTCTAACTTTGCAATATGTAGTAGCTAATTAATCACTCTATAAATTGTGTAACCAAATTGTAATAAACGAAGCTTGCTTATCACTCACATTGAGTTGGCTGCATTCTTCCGCCGCTTCTCCAGGTTCGCGACCCTCGGGGCAGGACTTAGCCGATCGCCCCGACACTAGCCCCTTCTGCCTGCCATCTATCTGCAGACGTTGGCATTTTCGGAGCAGGGCTGCCGGAGGCTCCCGACACGGACCCCAAGAGTTACGTTTGAAGTTTGAGGTGGCAAGACAAGCAAGCAGCCCCAGTCTCTGTGCCTCTGTGCGAGCAGTGCCGTGGGCAGATGAGGCTGAGCAACAGCTTTCCAGGCTAGCCCCTTCTGCCTCCCAGCTATCTGCAGACGTTCGCATTTTCGGAGCAGGGCTGCCGGAGACTCCCGGCACGGACCCCAAGAGTACGTTTGAAGTTTGAGGTGGCAAGACAAGCAAGCAGCCCCAGTCTCTGTGCCTCTGTGCGAGCACTGCCGTGGGCAGATGAGGCTGAGCAACAGCTTTCCAGGCTAGCCTGTGGGGGGATGGCAAGGCTCGACCGAATTGCTTGTTGTAGAAAATCCATTTTAAGCTTAGCACACGGTGTCCTTGACAGAACAAGGAATTTAACAAATCAACTCTGCGGTTAGCAAGAATGTGAAAAACAGAATGCAGCTGGAGAAGAATGAGGGAGTATGGGCGGAGTTGACAATTAGCTGGCTAGCCAGTAATGAGCTCTAACTTTGCAATATGTAGTAGCTAATTAATCACTCTATAAATTGTGTAACCAAATTGTAATAAACGAAGCTTGCTTATCACTCACATTGAGTTGGCTGCATTCTTCCGCCGCTTCTCCAGGTTCGCGACCCTCGGGGCAGGACTTAGCCGATCGCCCCGACATTTGGCGCCCGAACAGGGACCTGGAGCAGCGGCAAGGAGCGGGGCACTGGGAGCAGCGACCAGGGGGCAGAAGCGACCGAACACTGCGCTGTGGTGTGTCGACTTAGGAGCCTGACTACGTGATTTTGCGTACGCTCGCCACCGCAAGGGCTACAGGTTAAGGGCTGCAAGGATATCGCTTCGGCAGGTATATGTTTTTAATTGTTGTTAAAGGATAAAGGCTTATTGTTAAAGGTATGGATAAGGAAGTAGCCCTAGAGTTATTACAGCGCTTTTTAGAAAAGCGGGGAGTAGAGCTTGGTTGTATTAAACAGCTAGCGGGACTAGTGGCAACCGGTAAGCTCAAGGGGTTTTTTAAGACTCCAGATTCGTTATTTGAGGAGAAGGAGTGGAGGGATTTTGGAGACGTGTTATGGGATATGGTGATTGATGATGACAAGATAGGTAAAAAGTTAATGAAGCCGTGGCGGGAGGTTATCAATTGCATTAAGAGGTATAAAGTTGAGAAAAACCTTGCGGCCGTTGTTACTCAGAAGTTGGAAAAGGTAGAGCCGTCAGCCCCCCCGCCGGAGGCGGGATGTTCCTTGTTTTCTAGTGGAACCACGGCACCCCCTGGAGACAATGCCTTGTTATTTAGCACGAGTAAGGTCCCGGAGCCTCCATGCTGGGAAAAAGTGAAGGTGACGATGGAGGGGTCTAGTAACAATCAAGAGGCTGAGGAAGAAAAGGAGTTAGGGATAGGGCGGAAGGTGGAGCAGCAAGGGATGGAGCAAGGAAAGGGGGAGCAAGGGAATAAAGAAACGGGAAAGGATAGTGGGACCTGTAGGAGACCGATGGGTATTAATTGGAGGAAGGTGGCAGACGAAGCGTCTGAGGCAGGGGAATTTCTCCCCTTGGCCTTTCTGGTAGCGTTTGAAGAAGATGCGCATGGGGATTATCATGGTAATCATGCTCCGTTAGGCTGGAAATTGTTGTCACAGTTACGGAACACGGTGAATGAATCAGGTTTGCACGGCGAGCCATCTAAGCAGATGTTGAATTATATATGGGGGGGTGCTGTGCTTTGTCCTGAGGATATTAAGGTTATTATGCGAATGATTATGACTCAGTCGCAGTTATTGTTGTGGCAGGCCCATTGGCAGCGATATTGTGAAGCGTCCGCTCAAACGCCGCGGGAGCAGGGCGATCCGCTGCGAGGCGTAACAGTAGAACAACTGATGGGGGCAGGTCCTTTTGTCACAATCAGGGCACAACTGCAGATGGGGCCGCAGCGATGCTTGGAGGCTATGCGTACGGCTAGAGCTGCTCTTGAACACGTTAAAACCGCACAGCCCTCGCCGTCCTATATGGGCATTAAGCAAGGAAGGGAGGAAACTTTTGCTCGCTTTATTGATCGCCTCACTAGTGCCA
Organism: Opisthocomus hoazin; assembly: GCF_030867145.1. Taxonomy (NCBI): domain Eukaryota; kingdom Metazoa; phylum Chordata; class Aves; order Opisthocomiformes; family Opisthocomidae; genus Opisthocomus; species Opisthocomus hoazin. The sequence continues at coordinate 25,832,057 of NC_134424.1, read as the reverse complement.
TAGAACAGTCAGATGTACCGGAGTGGATGAGGGCAGCTTTGCTAAGGCAGTGTGTTATTCAGAATTCGAATACTCAAACCAGAAACATCATAAGTTCTTTACCCGCTGATGCCACAGTAGAACTGATGTTGGATAGAATGAGTAGGGTACCGGTAGGACCACAAGCTATGTTGGTCGAGGCTATGAAACAGTTAGGAAGCGATATCCTTCAAGCCCAACAACAGGCCTTCACAGCCCAACAGCAAATCCAACAGCAAGTGTTCGCCGCTCTGCAACCCCTTCGAGTTAATGCTGCGGAGGCACGACCGAAGCCGCCACGAAACTTTAAGTGTTACCGATGTGGGCGAGAAGGACATATGAGACGTAATTGTCAAGCCACCAGGGTGTGGTGTGAGAACTGCCGTACGAACAATCACAATACTGAGATATGTCTCAAGTCGGGAAACGGACGGATGAGCGCGTCGAGCCGTCGCGCCCCGACACAAGTAGCAGCTCCAGCAGTGCAGCAAGTGACTGCCAACTTATAAACGCCCACAGCGACATCAGCAGCCAGTTACAACCAGCTACAGCCGGCAGCCTCGGAATGGATGTGGCAACGGCAGTAACTGTCACCCTATTGGATCAAAGACCCCAACGAGTACCAAGCAATGTAAAGGGACCAGTGATTATTAATAAACAAGCATGTGAAACGTTATTACTCGGCCGCTCGTCAACAAGCCTAAAAGGTTTGACGGTCATCCCAAGACTCATTGATGCCAATTTTACTGGGACTATTAGCATCATTGTCCAGACATCGTTTCCGCCAATACATATTCCAACAGGCAGCAAAATTGCCCAATTGATACCGCTGCCGCACCTGACTGCGGGTATTTCCCCGAGAATCACCACCCCCCGGGAGGACCGAGGATTTGGCTCAACGGGAGCAGGAGTATTTCTGACCATGTCTATGAACCATCGACCGACTACGATGGCTACGCTAGAGGCCCGGGGTCAACAGATCCACCTCTCGCTGCTGTTGGATACAGGTGCTGACTTAACTATTGTAGAAGAAGGGGTCTGGCCTAAAACATGGCCTACGAAACCAATGGAGCGAGGAGTTGAAGGAGTGGGAGGATACACTCCGGTACAACGGAGCGTGGACCGTATTTTGATAATCATAGACAACAGACATGCGAACGTGCCAGTCACTGTCATGCCCCTCCCGACTGGAGTGAATGGTCTAATTGGAAGAGATGTTCTTGACCAATTGGGGGTGGTGCTAACCACCGAGAAGGTTTTTCAGTAACGGTCACTGCAACCTGGGCTTTCCCGATCCCATTGCAGTGGATAACGAACGAACCAGTGTGGGTCGAGCAGTGGCCGTTAAAGCAGGAAAGCCTCGCCGCCGCTCATCAAATAGTGCAAGAACAACTAGACCAAAAACATCTGCGTTTATCGACAAGCCCTTGGAATACCCCAATTTTTGTGATCAAGAAAAAATCTGGAAAATTTAGGCTAGTACATGACTTAAGGGCAGTTAACCCTCAAATGCAATCGATGGGAGCGCTGCAGCCAGGACTACCTAACCCCGCTATGTTACCAGAGCATTGGAGACTGTTGATAGTGGACTTAAAAGATTGCTTTTTTACTATTGCATTACACGAGCAAGATATGCAACGCTTCGCGTTTACTTTGCCCGCTGTTAACAAAGAGGCGCCAGCACAGCGATTTGAATGGACAGTATTACCACAAGGAATGAAAAATAGTCCCACGCTGTGCCAGTTGTATGTGGACAATGCGCTACAACCTCTAAGGAAATTATGGCCACACACGTTAATTTACCATTATATGGATGACATCCTACTTGTGCAAGAATCGGAGTTCAGTCCAGAACAAGTTCGGATATTACATACAAAGCTGAGAGAGAATGGTTTAGTAATAGCCGTGGAAAAAATTCAAACGAAAGCGCCATGGCTATATCTAGGCTGGAAGATTTCTGACTCTCAGATCCACCCACAAAAACTGCAACTCAACACGTCAATCAAGACACTGCATGACGCCCAAAGGCTGATGGGAGACATCCAATGGATCCGTCCTGTCGTCGGAATATCCAACGCACAGCTGGACAGCCTTCGACCGTTACTACGTGGGACAGACCCAACCACACCGGTGCAACTTACGTCGGAACAGCCGCGTATCCTCTCTCAAATTGCTGACCAGATTGCCTCACGTTTCGCTCACCGTCGTGACCCCGACCTCCCTATTGACCTTTGTGTATTTTTAACAAATTCTCATCTATTAGGAGCCCTATCGCAATTTAAAAAGAAAAAGGGGGAAGTGTGGGGGGATGGCAAGGCTCGACCGAATTGCTTGTTGTAGAAAATCCATTTTAAGCTTAGCACACGGTGTCCTTGACAGAACAAGGAATTTAACAAATCAACTCTGCGGTTAGCAAGAATGTGAAAAATAGAATGCAGCTGGAGAAGAATGAGGGAGTATGGGCGGAGTTGACAATTAGCTGGCTAGCCAATAATGAGCTCTAACTTTGCAATATGTAGTAGCTAATTAATCACTCTATAAATTGTGTAACCAAATTGTAATAAACGAAGCTTGCTTATCACTCACATTGAGTTGGCTGCATTCTTCCGCCGCTTCTCCAGGTTCGCGACCCTCGGGGCAGGACTTAGCCGATCGCCCCGACACTAGCCCCTTCTGCCTGCCATCTATCTGCAGACGTTGGCATTTTCGGAGCAGGGCTGCCGGAGGCTCCCGACACGGACCCCAAGAGCTACGTTTGAAGTTTGAGGTGGCAAGACAAGCAAGCAGCCCCAGTCTCTGTGCCTCTGTGCGAGCAGTGCCGTGGGCAGATGAGGCTGAGCAACAGCTTTCCAGGCTAGCCCCTTCTGCCTCCCAGCTATCTGCAGACGTTCGCATTTTCGGAGCAGGGCTGCCGGAGACTCCCGGCACGGACCCCAAGAGTACGTTTGAAGTTTGAGGTGGCAAGACAAGCAAGCAGCCCCAGTCTCTGTGCCTCTGTGCGAGCACTGCCGTGGGCAGATGAGGCCGAGCAACAGCTTTCCAGGCTAGCCCCTTCTGCCTGCCAGCTATCTGCAGACGTTCGCATTTTCGGAGCAGGGCTGCCGGAGGCTCCCGGCACTGAACCCATAAGTTATTTTTGAAGTATGAGGTGGCAAGACAAGCAAGCAGCCCCAGTCTCTGTGCCTCTGTGCGAGCAGTGCCGTGGGCAGATGAGGCTGAGCAACAGCTTTCCAGGCTAGCCCCTTCTGCCTGCCAGCTATCTGCAGACGTTCGCATTTTCGGAGCAGGGCTGCCGCAGCCTCCCGGCATGGACAGCAAGAGATACGTTTGAAGTTTGAGGTGGCAAGACAAGCAAGCAGCCCCAGTCTCTGTGCCTCTGTGCGAGCAGTGCCGTGGGCAGATGAGGCTGAGCAACAGCTTTCCAGGCTAGCCCCTTCTGCCTGCCAGCTATCTGCAGACGTTGGCATTTTCGGAGCAGGGCTACCTCAGGCTCCCAGCACAGAACCCCAAGAGATACGTTTGAAGTTTGAGGTGGCAAGACAAGCAAGCAGCCCCAGTCTCTGTGCCTCTGTGCGAGCAGTGCCGTGGGCAGATGAGGCTGAGCAACAGCTTTCCAGGCTAGCCCCTTCTGCCTGCCAGCTATCTGCAGACGTTCGCATTTTCGGAGCAGGGCTGCCGGAGGCTCCCGGCACGGACCCCATAAGCTACGTTTGAAGTTTGAGGTGGCAAGACAAGCAAGCAGCCCCAGTCTCTGTGCCTCTGTGCGAGCACTGCCGTGGGCAGATGAGGCTGAGCAACAGCTTTCCAGTCTAGCCCCTTCTGCCTGCCAGCTATCTGCAGACGTTCGCATTTTCGGAGCAGGGCTGCCGGAGGCTCCCGGCACGGACCCCAAGAGCTACGTTTGAAGTTTGAGGTGGCAAGACAAGCAAGCAGCCCCAGTCTCTGTGCCTCTGTGCGAGCACTGCCGTGGGGAGATGAGGCTGAGCAACAGCCTTGCAGGCTAGCCCCTTCTGCCTGCCAGCTATCTGCAGACGTTCGCATTTTCGGAGCAGGGCTGCCTCAGGCTCCCGGCACAGACCCCAAGAGCTACGTTTGAAGTTTGAGGGGGCAAGACAAGCAAGCAGCCCCAGTCTCTGTGCCTCTGTGCGAGCAGTGCCGTGGGCAGATGAGGCTGAGCAACAGCTTTCCAGGCTAGCCCCTTCTGCCTGCCAGCTATCTGCAGACGTTCGCATTTTCGGAGCAGGGCTGCCGGAGGCTCCCGGCACAGAACCCATAAGCTACGTTTGAAGTTTGAGTTGGCAAGAAAAGCAAGCAGCCCCAGTCTCTGTGCCTCTGTGCGAGCAGTGCCGTGGGCAGATGAGGCTGAGCAACAGCTTTCCAGGCTAGCCCCTTCTGCCTGCCAGCTATCTGCAGACGTTTGCGTTTTCGGAGCAGGGCTGCCGGAGGCTCCCGGCACAGAACCCATAAGCTACGTTTGAAGTTTGAGGTGGCAAGACAAGCAAGCAGCCCCAGTCTCTGTGCCTCTGTGCGAGCAGTGCCATGGGCAGATGAGGCTGAGCAACAGCTTTCCAGGCTAGCCCCTTCTGCCTGCCAGCTATCTGCAGACATTCGCATTTTCAGAACAGGGCTGCCGGAGGCTCCCGGCACGGACCCCAAGAGCTACGTTTGAAGTTTGAGGTGGCAAGACAAGCAAGCAGCCCCAGTCTCTGTGCCTCTGTGCGAGCAGTGCCGTGGGCAGATGAGGCTGAGCAACAGCTTTCCAGGCTAGCCCCTTCTGCCTGCCAGCTATCTGCAGACGTTCTCATTTTCCGAGCAGGGCTGCCGGAGGCTCCCGGCACGGACCCCAAGAGCTACGTTTGAAGTTTGAGGTGGCAAGACAAGCAAGCAGCCCCAGTGTCTGTGCCTCTGTGCGAGCAGTGCCGTGGGCAGATGAGGCTGAGCAACAGCTTTCCAGGCTAGCCCCTTCTGCCTGCCAGCTATCTGCAGACGTTCGCATTTTCGGAGCAGGGCTGCCGCAGCCTCCCGGCATGGACACCAAGAGATACGTTTGAAGTTTGAGGTGGCAAGACAAGCAAGCAGCCCCAGTCTCTGTGCCTCTGTGCGAGCAGTGCCGTGGGCAGATGAGGCTGAGCAACAGCTTTCCAGGCTAGCCCCTTCTGCCTGCCAGCTATCTGCAGACGTTGGCATTTTCGGAGCAGGGCTACCTCAGGCTCCCAGCACAGAACCCCAAGAGATACGTTTGAAGTTTGAGGTGGCAAGACAAGCAAGCAGCCCCAGTCTCTGTGCCTCTGTGCGAGCAGTGCCGTGGGCAGATGAGGCTGAGCAACAGCTTTCCAGTCTAGCCCCTTCTGCCTGCCAGCTATCTGCAGACGTTCGCATTTTCGGAGCAGGGCTGCCGGAGGCTCCCGGCACGGACCCCAAGAGCTACGTTTGAAGTTTGAGGTGGCAAGAGAAGCAAGCAGCCCCAGTCTCTGTGCCTCTGTGCGAGCACTGCCGTGGGGAGATGAGGCTGAGCAACAGCCTTGCAGGCTAGCCCCTTCTGCCTGCCAGCTATCTGCAGACGTTCGCATTTTCGGAGCAGGGCTGCCTCAGGCTCCCGGCACAGACCCCAAGAGCTACGTTTGAAGTTTGAGGGGGCAAGACAAGCAAGCAGCCCCAGTCTCTGTGCCTCTGTGCGAGCAGTGCCGTGGGCAGATGAGGCTGAGCAACAGCTTTCCAGGCTAGCCCCTTCTGCCTGCCAGCTATCTGCAGACGTTGGCATTTGCGGAGCAGGGCTGCCGGAGGCTCCCGGCACAGAACCCATAAGCTACGTTTGAAGTTTGAGTTGGCAAGACAAGCAAGAAGCCCCAGTCTCTGTGCCTCTGTGCGAGCAGTGCCGTGGGCAGATGAGGCTGAGCAACAGCTTTCCAGGCTAGCCCCTTCTGCCTGCCAGCTATCTGCAGACGTTTGCGTTTTCGGAGCAGGGCTGCCGGAGGCTCCCGGCACAGAACCCATAAGCTACGTTGGAAGTTTGAGGTGGCAAGACAAGCAAGCAGCCCCAGTCTCTGTGCCTCTGTGCGAGCAGTGCCGTGGGCAGATGAGGCTGAGCAACAGCTTTCCAGGCTAGCCCCTTCTGCCTGCCAGCTATCTGCAGACGTTCGCATTTTCGGAGCAGGGCTGCCGGAGGCTCCCGGCACTGAACCCATAAGTTATTTTTGAAGTATGAGGTGGCAAGACAAGCAAGCAGCCCCAGTCTCTGTGCCTCTGTGCGAGCAGTGCCGTGGGCAGATGAGGCTGAGCAACAGCTTTCCAGGCTAGCCCCTTCTGCCTGCCAGCTACCTGCAGACGTTCGCATTTTCGGAGCAGGGCTGCCGCAGCCTCCCGGCATGGACACCAAGAGCTACGTTTGAAGTTTGAGGTGGCAAGACAAGCAAGCAGCCCCAGTCTCTGTGCCTCTGTGCGAGCAGTGCCGTGGGCAGATGAGGCTGAGCAACAGCTTTCCAGGCTAGCCCCTTCTGCCTGCCAGCTATCTGCAGACGTTGGCATTTTCGGAGCAGGGCTACCTCAGGCTCCCAGCACAGAACCCCAAGAGATACGTTTGAAGTTTGAGGTGGCAAGACAAGCAAGCAGCCCCAGTCTCTGTGCCTCTGTGCGAGCAGTGCCGTGGGCAGATGAGGCTGAGAAACAGCTTTCCAGGCTAGCCCCTTCTGCCTGCCAGCTATCTGCAGACGTTCGCATTTTCGGAGCAGGGCTGCCGGAGGCTCCCGGCACGGACCCCATAAGCTACGTTTGAAGTTTGAGGTGGCAAGACAAGCAAGCAGCCCCAGTCTCTGTGCCTCTGTGCGAGCACTGCCGTGGGCAGATGAGACTGAGCAACAGCTTTCCAGTCTAGCCTCTTCTGCCTGCCAGCTATCTGCAGACGTTCGCATTTTCGGAGCAGGGCTGCCGGAGGCTCCCGGCACGGACCCCAAGAGCTACGTTTGAAGTTTGAGGTGGCAAGACAAGCAAGCAGCCCCAGTCTCTGTGCCTCTGTGCGAGCACTGCCGTGGGGAGATGAGGCTGAGCAACAGCCTTGCAGGCTAGCCCCTTCTGCCTGCCAGCTATCTGCAGACGTTCGCATTTTCGGAGCAGGGCTGCCTCAGGCTCCCGGCACAGACCCCAAGAGCTACGTTTGAAGTTTGAGGTGGCAAGACAAGCAAGCAGCCCCAGTCTCTGTGCCTCTGTGCGAGCAGTGCCGTGGGCAGATGAGGCTGAGCAACAGCTTTCCAGGCTAGCCCCTTCTGCCTGCCAGCTATCTGCAGACGTTGGCATTTTCGGAGCAGGGCTGCCGGAGGCTCCCGGCACAGAACCCATAAGCTACGTTTGAAGTTTGAGTTGGCAAGACAAGCAAGCAGCCCCAGTCTCTGTGCCTCTGTGCGAGCAGTGCCGTGGGCAGATGAGGCTGAGCAACAGCTTTCCAGGCTAGCCCCTTCTGCCTGCCAGCTATCTGCAGAAGTTTGCGTTTTCGGAGCAGGGCTGCCGGAGGCTCCCGGCACAGAACCCATAAGTTACGTTGGAAGTTTGAGGTGGCAAGACAAGCAAGCAGCCCCAGTCTCTGTGCCTCTGTGCGAGCAGTGCCATGGGCAGATGAGGCTGAGCAACAGCTTTCCAGGCTAGCCCCTTCTGCCTGCCAGCTATCTGCAGACATTCGCATTTTCAGAACAGGGCTGCCGGAGGCTCCCGGCACGGACCCCAAGAGCTACGTTTGAAGTTTGAGGTGGCAAGACAAGCAAGCAGCCCCAGTCTCTGTGCCTCTGTGCGAGCAGTGCCGTGGGCAGATGAGGCTGAGCAACAGCTTTCCAGGCTAGCCCCTTCTGCCTGCCAGCTATCTGCAGACGTTCTCATTTTCCGAGCAGGGCTGCCAGAGGCTCCCGGCACGGACCCCAAGAGCTACGTTTGAAGTTTGAGGTGGCAAGACAAGCAAGCAACCCCAGTGTCTGTGCCTCTGTGCGAGCAGTGCCGTGGGCAGATGAGGCTGAGCAACAGCTTTCCAGGCTAGCCCCTTCTGCCTGCCAGCTATCTGCAGACGTTCGCATTTTCGGAGCAGGGCTGCCGCAGCCTCCCGGCATGGACACCAAGAGATACGTTTGAAGTTTGAGGTGGCAAGACAAGCAAGCAGCCCCAGTCTCTGTGCCTCTGTGCGAGCAGTGCCGTGGGCAGATGAGGCTGAGCAACAGCTTTCCAGGCTAGCCCCTTCTGCCTGCCAGCTATCTGCAGACGTTGGCATTTTCGGAGCAGGGTTACCTCAGGCTCCCAGCACAGAACCCCAAGAGATACGTTTGAAGTTTGAGGTGGCAAGACAAGCAAGCAGCCCCAGTCTCTGTGCCTCTGTGCGAGCAGTGCCGTGGGCAGATGAGGCTGAGCAACAGCTTTCCAGGCTAGCCCCTTCTGCCTGCCAGCTATCTGCAGACGTTGGCATTTTCGGAGCAGGGCTGCCGCAGGCTCCCGGCACAGAACCCATAAGTTATGTTTGAAGTATGAGGTGGCAAGACAAGCGAGCAGCCCCAGTCTCTGTGCCTCTGTGCGAGCAGTGCCGTGGGCAGATGAGGCTGAGCAACAGCTTTCCAGGCTAGCCCCTTCTGCCTGCCAGCTATCTGCAGACGTTCGCATTTTCGGAACAGGGCTGCCGGAGGCTCCCGGCACAGACCCCAAGAGCTACGTTTGAAGTTTGAGGTGGCAAGATAATCAAGCAGCCCCAGTCTCTGTGCCTCTGTGCGAGCAGTGCCGTGGGCAGATGAGGCTGAGCAACAGCTTTCCAGGCTAGCCCCTTCTGCCTGCCAGCTATCTGCAGACGTTCGCATTTTCGGAGCAGGGCTGCCGGAGGATCGCGGCACGGACCCCATAAGCTACGTTTGAAGTTTGAGGTGGCAAGACAAGCGAGCAGCCCCAGTCTCTGTGCCTCTGTGCGAGCAGTGCCGTGGGCAGATGAGGCTGAGCAACAGCTTTCCAGGCTAGCCCCTTCTGCCTGCCAGCTATCTGCAGACGTTCGCATTTTCGGAGCAGGGCTGCCGGAGGCTCCCGGCACTGAACCCATAAGTTATTTTTGAAGTATGAGGTGGCAAGACAAGCAAGCAGCCCCAGTCTCTGTGCCTCTGTGCGAGCAGTGCCGTGGGCAGATGAGGCTGAGCAACAGCTTTCCAGGCTAGCCCCTTCTGCCTGCCAGCTACCTGCAGACGTTCGCATTTTCGGAGCAGGGCTGCCGCAGCCTCCCGGCATGGACACCAAGAGCTACGTTTGAAGTTTGAGGTGGCAAGACAAGCAAGCAGCCCCAGTCTCTGTGCCTCTGTGCGAGCAGTGCCGTGGGCAGATGAGGCTGAGCAACAGCTTTCCAGGCTAGCCCCTTCTGCCTGCCAGCTATCTGCAGACGTTGGCATTTTCGGAGCAGGGCTACCTCAGGCTCCCAGCACAGAACCCCAAGAGATACGTTTGAAGTTTGAGGTGGCAAGACAAGCAAGCAGCCCCAGTCTCTGTGCCTCTGTGCGAGCAGTGCCGTGGGCAGATGAGGCTGAGAAACAGCTTTCCAGGCTAGCCCCTTCTGCCTGCCAGCTATCTGCAGACGTTCGCATTTTCGGAGCAGGGCTGCCGGAGGCTCCCGGCACGGACCCCATAAGCTACGTTTGAAGTTTGAGGTGGCAAGACAAGCAAGCAGCCCCAGTCTCTGTGCCTCTGTGCGAGCACTGCCGTGGGCAGATGAGACTGAGCAACAGCTTTCCAGTCTAGCCTCTTCTGCCTGCCAGCTATCTGCAGACGTTCGCATTTTCGGAGCAGGGCTGCCGGAGGCTCCCGGCACGGACCCCAAGAGCTACGTTTGAAGTTTGAGGTGGCAAGACAAGCAAGCAGCCCCAGTCTCTGTGCCTCTGTGCGAGCACTGCCGTGGGGAGATGAGGCTGAGCAACAGCCTTGCAGGCTAGCCCCTTCTGCCTGCCAGCTATCTGCAGACGTTCGCATTTTCGGAGCAGGGCTGCCTCAGGCTCCCGGCACAGACCCCAAGAGCTACGTTTGAAGTTTGAGGTGGCAAGACAAGCAAGCAGCCCCAGTCTCTGTGCCTCTGTGCGAGCAGTGCCGTGGGCAGATGAGGCTGAGCAACAGCTTTCCAGGCTAGCCCCTTCTGCCTGCCAGCTATCTGCAGACGTTGGCATTTTCGGAGCAGGGCTGCCGGAGGCTCCCGGCACAGAACCCATAAGCTACGTTTGAAGTTTGAGTTGGCAAGACAAGCAAGCAGCCCCAGTCTCTGTGCCTCTGTGCGAGCAGTGCCGTGGGCAGATGAGGCTGAGCAACAGCTTTCCAGGCTAGCCCCTTCTGCCTGCCAGCTATCTGCAGAAGTTTGCGTTTTCGGAGCAGGGCTGCCGGAGGCTCCCGGCACAGAACCCATAAGTTACGTTGGAAGTTTGAGGTGGCAAGACAAGCAAGCAGCCCCAGTCTCTGTGCCTCTGTGCGAGCAGTGCCATGGGCAGATGAGGCTGAGCAACAGCTTTCCAGGCTAGCCCCTTCTGCCTGCCAGCTATCTGCAGACATTCGCATTTTCAGAACAGGGCTGCCGGAGGCTCCCGGCACGGACCCCAAGAGCTACGTTTGAAGTTTGAGGTGGCAAGACAAGCAAGCAGCCCCAGTCTCTGTGCCTCTGTGCGAGCAGTGCCGTGGGCAGATGAGGCTGAGCAACAGCTTTCCAGGCTAGCCCCTTCTGCCTGCCAGCTATCTGCAGACGTTCTCATTTTCCGAGCAGGGCTGCCAGAGGCTCCCGGCACGGACCCCAAGAGCTACGTTTGAAGTTTGAGGTGGCAAGACAAGCAAGCAACCCCAGTGTCTGTGCCTCTGTGCGAGCAGTGCCGTGGGCAGATGAGGCTGAGCAACAGCTTTCCAGGCTAGCCCCTTCTGCCTGCCAGCTATCTGCAGACGTTCGCATTTTCGGAGCAGGGCTGCCGCAGCCTCCCGGCATGGACACCAAGAGATACGTTTGAAGTTTGAGGTGGCAAGACAAGCAAGCAGCCCCAGTCTCTGTGCCTCTGTGCGAGCAGTGCCGTGGGCAGATGAGGCTGAGCAACAGCTTTCCAGGCTAGCCCCTTCTGCCTGCCAGCTATCTGCAGACGTTGGCATTTTCGGAGCAGGGTTACCTCAGGCTCCCAGCACAGAACCCCAAGAGATACGTTTGAAGTTTGAGGTGGCAAGACAAGCAAGCAGCCCCAGTCTCTGTGCCTCTGTGCGAGCAGTGCCGTGGGCAGATGAGGCTGAGCAACAGCTTTCCAGGCTAGCCCCTTCTGCCTGCCAGCTATCTGCAGACGTTGGCATTTTCGGAGCAGGGCTGCCGCAGGCTCCCGGCACAGAACCCATAAGTTATGTTTGAAGTATGAGGTGGCAAGACAAGCGAGCAGCCCCAGTCTCTGTGCCTCTGTGCGAGCAGTGCCGTGGGCAGATGAGGCTGAGCAACAGCTTTCCAGGCTAGCCCCTTCTGCCTGCCAGCTATCTGCAGACGTTCGCATTTTCGGAACAGGGCTGCCGGAGGCTCCCGGCACAGACCCCAAGAGCTACGTTTGAAGTTTGAGGTGGCAAGATAATCAAGCAGCCCCAGTCTCTGTGCCTCTGTGCGAGCAGTGCCGTGGGCAGATGAGGCTGAGCAACAGCTTTCCAGGCTAGCCCCTTCTGCCTGCCAGCTATCTGCAGACGTTCGCATTTTCGGAGCAGGGCTGCCGGAGGATCGCGGCACGGACCCCATAAGCTACGTTTGAAGTTTGAGGTGGCAAGACAAGCGAGCAGCCCCAGTCTCTGTGCCTCTGTGCGAGCAGTGCCGTGGGCAGATGAGGCTGAGCAACAGCTTTCCAGGATAGCCCCTTCTGCCTGCCAGCTATCTGCAGACGTTCGCATTTTCGGAGCAGGGCTGCCGGAGGGTCCCGGCACGGACCCCAAGAGCTACGTTTGAAGTTTGAGGTGGCAAGACAAGCAAGCAGCCCCAGTCTCTGTGCCTCTGTGCGAGCACTGCCGTGGGCAGATGAGGCTGAGCAACAGCTTTCCAGGCTAGCCTGTGGGGGGATGGCAAGGCTCGACCGAATTGCTTGTTGTAGAAAATCCATTTTAAGCTTAGCACACGGTGTCCTTGACAGAACAAGGAATTTAACAAATCAACTCTGCGGTTAGCAAGAATGTGAAAAACAGAATGCAGCTGGAGAAGAATGAGGGAGTATGGGCGGAGTTGACAATTAGCTGGCTAGCCAGTAATGAGCTCTAACTTTGCAATATGTAGTAGCTAATTAATCACTCTATAAATTGTGTAACCAAATTGTAATAAACGAAGCTTGCTTATCACTCACATTGAGTTGGCTGCATTCTTCCGCCGCTTCTCCAGGTTCGCGACCCTCGGGGCAGGACTTAGCCGATCGCCCCGACATTTGGCGCCCGAACAGGGACCTGGAGCAGCGGCAAGGAGCGGGGCACTGGGAGCAGCGACCAGGGGGCAGAAGCGACCGAACACTGCGCTGTGGTGTGTCGACTTAGGAGCCTGACTACGTGATTTTGCGTACGCTCGCCACCGCAAGGGCTACAGGTTAAGGGCTGCAAGGATATCGCTTCGGCAGGTATATGTTTTTAATTGTTGTTAAAGGATAAAGGCTTATTGTTAAAGGTATGGATAAGGAAGTAGCCCTAGAGTTATTACAGCGCTTTTTAGAAAAGCGGGGAGTAGAGCTTGGTTGTATTAAACAGCTAGCGGGACTAGTGGCAACCGGTAAGCTCAAGGGGTTTTTTAAGACTCCAGATTCGTTATTTGAGGAGAAGGAGTGGAGGGATTTTGGAGACGTGTTATGGGATATGGTGATTGATGATGACAAGATAGGTAAAAAGTTAATGAAGCCGTGGCGGGAGGTTATCAATTGCATTAAGAGGTATAAAGTTGAGAAAAACCTTGCGGCCGTTGTTACTCAGAAGTTGGAAAAGGTAGAGCCGTCAGCCCCCCCGCCGGAGGCGGGATGTTCCTTGTTTTCTAGTGGAACCACGGCACCCCCTGGAGACAATGCCTTGTTATTTAGCACGAGTAAGGTCCCGGAGCCTCCATGCTGGGAAAAAGTGAAGGTGACGATGGAGGGGTCTAGTAACAATCAAGAGGCTGAGGAAGAAAAGGAGTTAGGGATAGGGCGGAAGGTGGAGCAGCAAGGGATGGAGCAAGGAAAGGGGGAGCAAGGGAATAAAGAAACGGGAAAGGATAGTGGGACCTGTAGGAGACCGATGGGTATTAATTGGAGGAAGGTGGCAGACGAAGCGTCTGAGGCAGGGGAATTTCTCCCCTTGGCCTTTCTGGTAGCGTTTGAAGAAGATGCGCATGGGGATTATCATGGTAATCATGCTCCGTTAGGCTGGAAATTGTTGTCACAGTTACGGAACACGGTGAATGAATCAGGTTTGCACGGCGAGCCATCTAAGCAGATGTTGAATTATATATGGGGGGGTGCTGTGCTTTGTCCTGAGGATATTAAGGTTATTATGCGAATGATTATGACTCAGTCGCAGTTATTGTTGTGGCAGGCCCATTGGCAGCGATATTGTGAAGCGTCCGCTCAAACGCCGCGGGAGCAGGGCGATCCGCTGCGAGGCGTAACAGTAGAACAACTGATGGGGGCAGGTCCTTTTGTCACAATCAGGGCACAACTGCAGATGGGGCCGCAGCGATGCTTGGAGGCTATGCGTACGGCTAGAGCTGCTCTTGAACACGTTAAAACCGCACAGCCCTCGCCGTCCTATATGGGCATTAAGCAAGGAAGGGAGGAAACTTTTGCTCGCTTTATTGATCGCCTCACTAGTGCCATAGAACAGTCAGATGTACCGGAGTGGATGAGGGCAGCTTTGCTAAGGCAGTGTGTTATTCAGAATTCGAATACTCAAACCAGAAACATCATAAGTTCTTTACCCGCTGATGCCACAGTAGAACTGATGTTGGATAGAATGAGTAGGGTACCGGTAGGACCACAAGCTATGTTGGTCGAGGCTATGAAACAGTTAGGAAGCGATATCCTTCAAGCCCAACAACAGGCCTTCACAGCCCAACAGCAAATCCAACAGCAAGTGTTCGCCGCTCTGCAACCCCTTCGAGTTAATGCTGCGGAGGCACGACCGAAGCCGCCACGAAACTTTAAGTGTTACCGATGTGGGCGAGAAGGACATATGAGACGTAATTGTCAAGCCACCAGGGTGTGGTGTGAGAACTGCCGTACGAACAATCACAATACTGAGATATGTCTCAAGTCGGGAAACGGACGGATGAGCGCGTCGAGCCGTCGCGCCCCGACACAAGTAGCAGCTCCAGCAGTGCAGCAAGTGACTGCCAACTTATAAACGCCCACAGCGACATCAGCAGCCAGTTACAACCAGCTACAGCCGGCAGCCTCGGAATGGATGTGGCAACGGCAGTAACTGTCACCCTATTGGATCAAAGACCCCAACGAGTACCAAGCAATGTAAAGGGACCAGTGATTATTAATAAACAAGCATGTGAAACGTTATTACTCGGCCGCTCGTCAACAAGCCTAAAAGGTTTGACGGTCATCCCAAGACTCATTGATGCCAATTTTACTGGGACTATTAGCATCATTGTCCAGACATCGTTTCCGCCAATACATATTCCAACAGGCAGCAAAATTGCCCAATTGATACCGCTGCCGCACCTGACTGCGGGTATTTCCCCGAGAATCACCACCCCCCGGGAGGACCGAGGATTTGGCTCAACGGGAGCAGGAGTATTTCTGACCATGTCTATGAACCATCGACCGACTACGATGGCTACGCTAGAGGCCCGGGGTCAACAGATCCACCTCTCGCTGCTGTTGGATACAGGTGCTGACTTAACTATTGTAGAAGAAGGGGTCTGGCCTAAAACATGGCCTACGAAACCAATGGAGCGAGGAGTTGAAGGAGTGGGAGGATACACTCCGGTACAACGGAGCGTGGACCGTATTTTGATAATCATAGACAACAGACATGCGAACGTGCCAGTCACTGTCATGCCCCTCCCGACTGGAGTGAATGGTCTAATTGGAAGAGATGTTCTTGACCAATTGGGGGTGGTGCTAACCACCGAGAAGGTTTTTCAGTAACGGTCACTGCAACCTGGGCTTTCCCGATCCCATTGCAGTGGATAACGAACGAACCAGTGTGGGTCGAGCAGTGGCCGTTAAAGCAGGAAAGCCTCGCCGCCGCTCATCAAATAGTGCAAGAACAACTAGACCAAAAACATCTGCGTTTATCGACAAGCCCTTGGAATACCCCAATTTTTGTGATCAAGAAAAAATCTGGAAAATTTAGGCTAGTACATGACTTAAGGGCAGTTAACCCTCAAATGCAATCGATGGGAGCGCTGCAGCCAGGACTACCTAACCCCGCTATGTTACCAGAGCATTGGAGACTGTTGATAGTGGACTTAAAAGATTGCTTTTTTACTATTGCATTACACGAGCAAGATATGCAACGCTTCGCGTTTACTTTGCCCGCTGTTAACAAAGAGGCGCCAGCACAGCGATTTGAATGGACAGTATTACCACAAGGAATGAAAAATAGTCCCACGCTGTGCCAGTTGTATGTGGACAATGCGCTACAACCTCTAAGGAAATTATGGCCACACACGTTAATTTACCATTATATGGATGACATCCTACTTGTGCAAGAATCGGAGTTCAGTCCAGAACAAGTTCGGATATTACATACAAAGCTGAGAGAGAATGGTTTAGTAATAGCCGTGGAAAAAATTCAAACGAAAGCGCCATGGCTATATCTAGGCTGGAAGATTTCTGACTCTCAGATCCACCCACAAAAACTGCAACTCAACACGTCAATCAAGACACTGCATGACGCCCAAAGGCTGATGGGAGACATCCAATGGATCCGTCCTGTCGTCGGAATATCCAACGCACAGCTGGACAGCCTTCGACCGTTACTACGTGGGACAGACCCAACCACACCGGTGCAACTTACGTCGGAACAGCCGCGTATCCTCTCTCAAATTGCTGACCAGATTGCCTCACGTTTCGCTCACCGTCGTGACCCCGACCTCCCTATTGACCTTTGTGTATTTTTAACAAATTCTCATCTATTAGGAGCCCTATCGCAATTTAAAAAGAAAAAGGGGGAAGTGTGGGGGGATGGCAAGGCTCGACCGAATTGCTTGTTGTAGAAAATCCATTTTAAGCTTAGCACACGGTGTCCTTGACAGAACAAGGAATTTAACAAATCAACTCTGCGGTTAGCAAGAATGTGAAAAACAGAATGCAGCTGGAGAAGAATGAGGGAGTATGGGCGGAGTTGACAATTAGCTGGCTAGCCAATAATGAGCTCTAACTTTGCAATATGTAGTAGCTAATTAATCACTCTATAAATTGTGTAACCAAATTGTAATAAACGAAGCTTGCTTATCACTCACATTGAGTTGGCTGCATTCTTCCGCCGCTTCTCCAGGTTCGCGACCCTCGGGGCAGGACTTAGCCGATCGCCCCGACACTAGCCCCTTCTGCCTGCCATCTATCTGCAGACGTTGGCATTTTCGGAGCAGGGCTGCCGGAGGCTCCCGACACGGACCCCAAGAGTTACGTTTGAAGTTTGAGGTGGCAAGACAAGCAAGCAGCCCCAGTCTCTGTGCCTCTGTGCGAGCAGTGCCGTGGGCAGATGAGGCTGAGCAACAGCTTTCCAGGCTAGCCCCTTCTGCCTGCCAGCTATCTGCAGACGTTCGCATTTTCGGAGCAGGGCTGCCGCAGCCTCCCGGCATGGACACCAAGAGATACGTTTGAAGTTTGAGGTGGCAAGACAAGCAAGCAGCCCCAGTCTCTGTGCCTCTGTGCGAGCAGTGCCGTGGGCAGATGAGGCTGAGCAACAGCTTTCCAGGCTAGCCCCTTCTGCCTGCCAGCTATCTGCAGACGTTGGCATTTTCGGAGCAGGGTTACCTCAGGCTCCCAGCACAGAACCCCAAGAGATACGTTTGAAGTTTGAGGTGGCAAGACAAGCAAGCAGCCCCAGTCTCTGTGCCTCTGTGCGAGCAGTGCCGTGGGCAGATGAGGCTGAGCAACAGCTTTCCAGGCTAGCCCCTTCTGCCTGCCAGCTATCTGCAGACGTTGGCATTTTCGGAGCAGGGCTGCCGCAGGCTCCCGGCACAGAACCCATAAGTTATGTTTGAAGTATGAGGTGGCAAGACAAGCGAGCAGCCCCAGTCTCTGTGCCTCTGTGCGAGCAGTGCCGTGGGCAGATGAGGCTGAGCAACAGCTTTCCAGGCTAGCCCCTTCTGCCTGCCAGCTATCTGCAGACGTTCGCATTTTCGGAACAGGGCTGCCGGAGGCTCCCGGCACAGACCCCAAGAGCTACGTTTGAAGTTTGAGGTGGCAAGATAATCAAGCAGCCCCAGTCTCTGTGCCTCTGTGCGAGCAGTGCCGTGGGCAGATGAGGCTGAGCAACAGCTTTCCAGGCTAGCCCCTTCTGCCTGCCAGCTATCTGCAGACGTTCGCATTTTCGGAGCAGGGCTGCCGGAGGATCGCGGCACGGACCCCATAAGATACGTTTGAAGTTTGAGGTGGCAAGACAAGCGAGCAGCCCCAGTCTCTGTGCCTCTGTGCGAGCAGTGCCGTGGGCAGATGAGGCTGAGCAACAGCTTTCCAGGATAGCCCCTTCTGCCTGCCAGCTATCTGCAGACGTTCGCATTTTCGGAGCAGGGCTGCCGGAGGGTCCCGGCACGGACCCCAAGAGCTACGTTTGAAGTTTGAGGTGGCAAGACAAGCAAGCAGCCCCAGTCTCTGTGCCTCTGTGCGAGCACTGCCGTGGGCAGATGAGGCTGAGCAACAGCTTTCCAGGCTAGCCTGTGGGGGGATGGCAAGGCTCGACCGAATTGCTTGTTGTAGAAAATCCATTTTAAGCTTAGCACACGGTGTCCTTGACAGAACAAGGAATTTAACAAATCAACTCTGCGGTTAGCAAGAATGTGAAAAACAGAATGCAGCTGGAGAAGAATGAGGGAGTATGGGCGGAGTTGACAATTAGCTGGCTAGCCAGTAATGAGCTCTAACTTTGCAATATGTAGTAGCTAATTAATCACTCTATAAATTGTGTAACCAAATTGTAATAAACGAAGCTTGCTTATCACTCACATTGAGTTGGCTGCATTCTTCCGCCGCTTCTCCAGGTTCGCGACCCTCGGGGCAGGACTTAGCCGATCGCCCCGACATTTGGCGCCCGAACAGGGACCTGGAGCAGCGGCAAGGAGCGGGGCACTGGGAGCAGCGACCAGGGGGCAGAAGCGACCGAACACTGCGCTGTGGTGTGTCGACTTAGGAGCCTGACTACGTGATTTTGCGTACGCTCGCCACCGCAAGGGCTACAGGTTAAGGGCTGCAAGGATATCGCTTCGGCAGGTATATGTTTTTAATTGTTGTTAAAGGATAAAGGCTTATTGTTAAAGGTATGGATAAGGAAGTAGCCCTAGAGTTATTACAGCGCTTTTTAGAAAAGCGGGGAGTAGAGCTTGGTTGTATTAAACAGCTAGCGGGACTAGTGGCAACCGGTAAGCTCAAGGGGTTTTTTAAGACTCCAGATTCGTTATTTGAGGAGAAGGAGTGGAGGGATTTTGGAGACGTGTTATGGGATATGGTGATTGATGATGACAAGATAGGTAAAAAGTTAATGAAGCCGTGGCGGGAGGTTATCAATTGCATTAAGAGGTATAAAGTTGAGAAAAACCTTGCGGCCGTTGTTACTCAGAAGTTGGAAAAGGTAGAGCCGTCAGCCCCCCCGCCGGAGGCGGGATGTTCCTTGTTTTCTAGTGGAACCACGGCACCCCCTGGAGACAATGCCTTGTTATTTAGCACGAGTAAGGTCCCGGAGCCTCCATGCTGGGAAAAAGTGAAGGTGACGATGGAGGGGTCTAGTAACAATCAAGAGGCTGAGGAAGAAAAGGAGTTAGGGATAGGGCGGAAGGTGGAGCAGCAAGGGATGGAGCAAGGAAAGGGGGAGCAAGGGAATAAAGAAACGGGAAAGGATAGTGGGACCTGTAGGAGACCGATGGGTATTAATTGGAGGAAGGTGGCAGACGAAGCGTCTGAGGCAGGGGAATTTCTCCCCTTGGCCTTTCTGGTAGCGTTTGAAGAAGATGCGCATGGGGATTATCATGGTAATCATGCTCCGTTAGGCTGGAAATTGTTGTCACAGTTACGGAACACGGTGAATGAATCAGGTTTGCACGGCGAGCCATCTAAGCAGATGTTGAATTATATATGGGGGGGTGCTGTGCTTTGTCCTGAGGATATTAAGGTTATTATGCGAATGATTATGACTCAGTCGCAGTTATTGTTGTGGCAGGCCCATTGGCAGCGATATTGTGAAGCGTCCGCTCAAACGCCGCGGGAGCAGGGCGATCCGCTGCGAGGCGTAACAGTAGAACAACTGATGGGGGCAGGTCCTTTTGTCACAATCAGGGCACAACTGCAGATGGGGCCGCAGCGATGCTTGGAGGCTATGCGTACGGCTAGAGCTGCTCTTGAACACGTTAAAACCGCACAGCCCTCGCCGTCCTATATGGGCATTAAGCAAGGAAGGGAGGAAACTTTTGCTCGCTTTATTGATCGCCTCACTAGTGCCATAGAACAGTCAGATGTACCGGAGTGGATGAGGGCAGCTTTGCTAAGGCAGTGTGTTATTCAGAATTCGAATACTCAAACCAGAAACATCATAAGTTCTTTACCCGCTGATGCCACAGTAGAACTGATGTTGGATAGAATGAGTAGGGTACCGGTAGGACCACAAGCTATGTTGGTCGAGGCTATGAAACAGTTAGGAAGCGATATCCTTCAAGCCCAACAACAGGCCTTCACAGCCCAACAGCAAATCCAACAGCAAGTGTTCGCCGCTCTGCAACCCCTTCGAGTTAATGCTGCGGAGGCACGACCGAAGCCGCCACGAAACTTTAAGTGTTACCGATGTGGGCGAGAAGGACATATGAGACGTAATTGTCAAGCCACCAGGGTGTGGTGTGAGAACTGCCGTACGAACAATCACAATACTGAGATATGTCTCAAGTCGGGAAACGGACGGATGAGCGCGTCGAGCCGTCGCGCCCCGACACAAGTAGCAGCTCCAGCAGTGCAGCAAGTGACTGCCAACTTATAAACGCCCACAGCGACATCAGCAGCCAGTTACAACCAGCTACAGCCGGCAGCCTCGGAATGGATGTGGCAACGGCAGTAACTGTCACCCTATTGGATCAAAGACCCCAACGAGTACCAAGCAATGTAAAGGGACCAGTGATTATTAATAAACAAGCATGTGAAACGTTATTACTCGGCCGCTCGTCAACAAGCCTAAAAGGTTTGACGGTCATCCCAAGACTCATTGATGCCAATTTTACTGGGACTATTAGCATCATTGTCCAGACATCGTTTCCGCCAATACATATTCCAACAGGCAGCAAAATTGCCCAATTGATACCGCTGCCGCACCTGACTGCGGGTATTTCCCCGAGAATCACCACCCCCCGGGAGGACCGAGGATTTGGCTCAACGGGAGCAGGAGTATTTCTGACCATGTCTATGAACCATCGACCGACTACGATGGCTACGCTAGAGGCCCGGGGTCAACAGATCCACCTCTCGCTGCTGTTGGATACAGGTGCTGACTTAACTATTGTAGAAGAAGGGGTCTGGCCTAAAACATGGCCTACGAAACCAATGGAGCGAGGAGTTGAAGGAGTGGGAGGATACACTCCGGTACAACGGAGCGTGGACCGTATTTTGATAATCATAGACAACAGACATGCGAACGTGCCAGTCACTGTCATGCCCCTCCCGACTGGAGTGAATGGTCTAATTGGAAGAGATGTTCTTGACCAATTGGGGGTGGTGCTAACCACCGAGAAGGTTTTTCAGTAACGGTCACTGCAACCTGGGCTTTCCCGATCCCATTGCAGTGGATAACGAACGAACCAGTGTGGGTCGAGCAGTGGCCGTTAAAGCAGGAAAGCCTCGCCGCCGCTCATCAAATAGTGCAAGAACAACTAGACCAAAAACATCTGCGTTTATCGACAAGCCCTTGGAATACCCCAATTTTTGTGATCAAGAAAAAATCTGGAAAATTTAGGCTAGTACATGACTTAAGGGCAGTTAACCCTCAAATGCAATCGATGGGAGCGCTGCAGCCAGGACTACCTAACCCCGCTATGTTACCAGAGCATTGGAGACTGTTGATAGTGGACTTAAAAGATTGCTTTTTTACTATTGCATTACACGAGCAAGATATGCAACGCTTCGCGTTTACTTTGCCCGCTGTTAACAAAGAGGCGCCAGCACAGCGATTTGAATGGACAGTATTACCACAAGGAATGAAAAATAGTCCCACGCTGTGCCAGTTGTATGTGGACAATGCGCTACAACCTCTAAGGAAATTATGGCCACACACGTTAATTTACCATTATATGGATGACATCCTACTTGCGCAAGAATCGGAGTTCAGTCCAGAACAAGTTCGGATATTACATACAAAGCTGAGAGAGAATGGTTTAGTAATAGCCGTGGAAAAAATTCAAACGAAAGCGCCATGGCTATATCTAGGCTGGAAGATTTCTGACTCTCAGATCCACCCACAAAAACTGCAACTCAACACGTCAATCAAGACACTGCATGACGCCCAAAGGCTGATGGGAGACATCCAATGGATCCGTCCTGTCGTCGGAATATCCAACGCACAGCTGGACAGCCTTCGACCGTTACTACGTGGGACAGACCCAACCACACCGGTGCAACTTACGTCGGAACAGCCGCGTATCCTCTCTCAAATTGCTGACCAGATTGCCTCACGTTTCGCTCACCGTCGTGACCCCGACCTCCCTATTGACCTTTGTGTATTTTTAACAAATTCTCATCTATTAGGAGCCCTATCGCAATTTAAAAAGAAAAAGGGGGAAGTGTGGGGGGATGGCAAGGCTCGACCGAATTGCTTGTTGTAGAAAATCCATTTTAAGCTTAGCACACGGTGTCCTTGACAGAACAAGGAATTTAACAAATCAACTCTGCGGTTAGCAAGAATGTGAAAAAAAGAATGCAGCTGGAGAAGAATGAGGGAGTATGGGCGGAGTTGACAATTAGCTGGCTAGCCAATAATGAGCTCTAACTTTGCAATATGTAGTAGCTAATTAATCACTCTATAAATTGTGTAACCAAATTGTAATAAACGAAGCTTGCTTATCACTCACATTGAGTTGGCTGCATTCTTCCGCCGCTTCTCCAGGTTCGCGACCCTCGGGGCAGGACTTAGCCGATCGCCCCGACACTAGCCCCTTCTGCCTGCCATCTATCTGCAGACGTTGGCATTTTCGGAGCAGGGCTGCCGGAGGCTCCCGACACGGACCCCAAGAGTTACGTTTGAAGTTTGAGGTGGCAAGACAAGCAAGCAGCCCCAGTCTCTGTGCCTCTGTGCGAGCAGTGCCGTGGGCAGATGAGGCTGAGCAACAGCTTTCCAGGCTAGCCCCTTCTGCCTGCCAGCTATCTGCAGACGTTGGCATTTTCGGAGCAGGGCTACCTCAGGCTCCCAGCACAGAACCCCAAGAGATACGTTTGAAGTTTGAGGTGGCAAGACAAGCAAGCAGCCCCAGTCTCTGTGCCTCTGTGCGAGCAGTGCCGTGGGCAGATGAGGCTGAGCAACAGCTTTCCAGGCTAGCCCCTTCTGCCTGCCAGCTATCTGCAGACGTTCGCATTTTCGGAGCAGGGCTGCCGGAGGCTCCCGGCACGGACCCCATAAGCTACGTTTGAAGTTTGAGGTGGCAAGACAAGCAAGCAGCCCCAGTCTCTGTGCCTCTGTGCGAGCACTGCCGTGGGCAGATGAGGCTGAGCAACAGCTTTCCAGTCTAGCCCCTTCTGCCTGCCAGCTATCTGCAGACGTTCGCATTTTCGGAGCAGGGCTGCCGGAGGCTCCCGGCACGGACCCCAAGAGCTACGTTTGAAGTTTGAGGTGGCAAGAGAAGCAAGCAGCCCCAGTCTCTGTGCCTCTGTGCGAGCAGTGCCGTGGGCAGATGAGGCTGAGCAACAGCCTTGCAGGCTAGCCCCTTCTGCCTGCCAGCTATCTGCAGACGTTCGCATTTTCGGAGCAGGGCTGCCTCAGGCTCCCGACACGGACCCCAAGAGCTACGTTTGAAGTTTGAGGGGGCAAGACAAGCAAGCAGCCCCAGTCTCTGTGCCTCTGTGCGAGCAGTGCCGTGGGCAGATGAGGCTGAGCAACAGCTTTCCAGGCTAGCCCCTTCTGCCTGCCAGCTATCTGCAGACGTTCGCATTTTCGGAGCAGGGCTGCCGAAGGCTCCCGGCACAGAAGCCATAAGCTACGTTTGAAGTTTGAGTTGGCAAGACAAGCAAGAAGCCCCAGTCTCTGTGCCTCTGTGCGAGCAGTGCCGTGGGCAGATGAGGCTGAGCAACAGCTTTCCAGGCTAGCCCCTTCTGCCTGCCAGCTATCTGCAGACGTTTACGTTTTCGGAGCAGGGCTGCCGGAGGCTCCCGGCACAGAACCCATAAGCTACGTTGGAAGTTTGAGGTGGCAAGACAAGCAAGCAGCCCCAGTCTCTGTGCCTCTGTGCGAGCAGTGCCGTGGGCAGATGAGGCTGAGCAACAGCTTTCCAGGCTAGCCCCTTCTGCCTGCCAGCTATCTGCAGACGTTTCCGTTTTCGGAGCAGGGCTGCCGGAGGCTCCCGGCACTGAACCCATAAGTTATTTTTGAAGTATGAGGTGGCAAGACAAGCAAGCAGCCCCAGTCTCTGTGCCTCTGTGCGAGCAGTGCCGTGGGCAGATGAGGCTGAGCAACAGCTTTCCAGGCTAGCCCCTTCTGCCTGCCAGCTATCTGCAGACGTTCGCATTTTCGGAGCAGGGCTGCCGCAGCCTCCCGGCATGGACACCAAGAGATACGTTTGAAGTTTGAGGTGGCAAGACAAGCAAGCAGCCCCAGTCTCTGTGCCTCTGTGCGAGCAGTGCCGTGGGCAGATGAGGCTGAGCAACAGCTTTCCAGGCTAGCCCCTTCTGCCTGCCAGCTATCTGCAGACGTTGGCATTTTCGGAGCAGGGCTACCTCAGGCTCCCAGCACAGAACTCCAAGAGATACGTTTGAAGTTTGAGGTGGCAAGACAAGCAAGCAGCCCCAGTCTCTGTGCCTCTGTGCGAGCAGTGCCGTGGGCAGATGAGGCTGAGAAACAGCTTTCCAGGCTAGCCCCTTCTGCCTGCCAGCTATCTGCAGACGTTCGCATTTTCGGAGCAGGGCTGCCGGAGGCTCCCGGCACGGACCCCATAAGCTACGTTTGAAGTTTGAGGTGGCAAGACAAGCAAGCAGCCCCAGTCTCTGTGCCTCTGTGCGAGCACTGCCGTGGGCAGATGAGGCTGAGCAACAGCTTTCCAGTCTAGCCCCTTCTGCCTGCCAGCTATCTGCAGACGTTCGCATTTTCGGAGCAGGGCTGCCGGAGGCTCCCGGCACGGACCCCAAGAGCTACGTTTGAATTTTGAGGTGGCAAGACAAGCAAGCAGCCCCAGTCTCTGTGCCTCTGTGCGAGCACTGCCGTGGGGAGATGAGGCTGAGCAACAGCCTTGCAGGCTAGCCCCTTCTGCCTGCCAGCTATCTGCAGACGTTCGCATTTTCGGAGCAGGGCTGCCTCAGGCTCCCGGCACAGACCCCAAGAGCTACGTTTGAAGTTTGAGGTGGCAAGACAAGCAAGCAGCCCCAGTCTCTGTGCCTCTGTGCGAGCAGTGCCGTGGGCAGATGAGGCTGAGCAACAGCTTTCCAGGCTAGCCCCTTCTGCCTGCCAGCTATCTGCAGACGTTGGCATTTTCGGAGCAGGGCTGCCGGAGGCTCCCGGCACAGAACCCATAAGCTACGTTTGAAGTTTGAGTTGGCAAGACAAGCAAGCAGCCCCAGTCTCTGTGCCTCTGTGCGAGCAGTGCCGTGGGCAGATGAGGCTGAGCAACAGCTTTCCAGGCTAGCCCCTTCTGCCTGCCAGCTATCTGCAGACGTTTGCGTTTTCGGAGCAGGGCTGCCGGAGGCTCCCGGCACGGACCCCAAGAGCTACGTTGGAAGTTTGAGGTGGCAAGACAAGCAAGCAGCCCCAGTCTCTGTGCCTCTGTGCGAGCAGTGCCGTGGGCAGATGAGGCTGAGCAACAGCTTTCCAGGCTAGCCCCTTCTGCCTGCCAGCTATCTGCAGACATTCGCATTTTCAGAACAGGGCTGCCGGAGGCTCCCGGCACGGAACCCAAGAGCTACGTTTGAAGTTTGAGGTGGCAAGACAAGCAAGCAGCCCCAGTCTCTGTGCCTCTGTGCGAGCAGTGCCATGGGCAGATGAGGCTGAGCAACAGCTTTCCAGGCTAGCCCCTTCTGCCTGCCAGCTATCTGCAGACGTTCTCATTTTCCGAGCAGGGCTGCCGGAGGCTCCCGGCACGGACCCCAAGAGCTACGTTTGAAGTTTGAGGTGGCAAGACAAGCAAGCAGCCCCAGTGTCTGTGCCTCTGTGCGAGCAGTGCCGTGGGCAGATGAGGCTGAGCAACAGCTTTCCAGGCTAGCCCCTTCTGCCTGCCAGCTATCTGCAGACGTTCGCATTTTCGGAGCAGGGCTGCCGCAGCCTCCCGGCATGGACACCAAGAGCTACGTTTGAAGTTTGAGGTGGCAAGACAAGCAAGCAGCCCCAGTCTCTGTGCCTCTGTGCGAGCACTGCCGTGGGGAGATGAGGCTGAGCAACAGCCTTGCAGGCTAGCCCCTTCTGCCTGCCAGCTATCTGCAGACGTTCGCATTTTCGGAGCAGGGCTGCCTCAGGCTCCCGGCACAGACCCCAAGAGCTACGTTTGAAGTTTGAGGGGGCAAGACAAGCAAGCAGCCCCAGTCTCTGTGCCTCTGTGCGAGCAGTGCCGTGGGCAGATGAGGCTGAGCAACAGCTTTCCAGGCTAGCCCCTTCTGCCTGCCAGCTATCTGCAGACGTTGGCATTTTCGGAGCAGGGCTGCCGGAGGCTCCCGGCACAGAACCCATAAGCTACGTTTGAAGTTTGAGTTGGCAAGACAAGCAAGAAGCCCCAGTCTCTGTGCCTCTGTGCGAGCAGTGCCGTGGGCAGATGAGGCTGAGCAACAGCTTTCCAGGCTAGCCCCTTCTGCCTGCCAGCTATCTGCAGACGTTTGCGTTTTCGGAGCAGGGCTGCCGGAGGCTCCCGGCACAGAACCCATAAGCTACGTTGGAAGTTTGAGGTGGCAAGACAAGCAAGCAGCCCCAGTCTCTGTGCCTCTGTGCGAGCAGTGCCATGGGCAGATGAGGCTGAGCAACAGCTTTCCAGGCTAGCCCCTTCTGCCTGCCAGCTATCTGCAGACGTTCGCATTTTCGGAGCAGGGCTGCCGGAGGCTCCCGGCACGGACCTCATAAGCTACGTTTGAAGTTTGAGGTGGCAAGACAAGCGAGCAGCCCCAGTCTCTGTGCCTCTGTGCGAGCAGTGCCGTGGGCAGATGAGGCTGAGCAACAGCTTTCCCGGCTAGCCCCTTCTGCCTGCCAGCTATCTGCAGACGTTCGCATTTTCGGAGCAGGGCTGCCGCAGGCTCCCGGCACGGACCCCAAGAGCTACGTTTGAAGTTTGAGGTGGCAAGACAAGCAAGCAGCCCCAGTGTCTGTGCCTCTGTGCGAGCAGTGCCGTGGGCAGATGAGGCTGACCAACAGCTTCCCAGGCTAGCCACTTCTGCCTGCCTGCTATCTGCAGACGTTCGCATTTTTGGAGCAGGGCTGCCGGAGGCTCCCGGCACAGACCCCATAAGCTAAGTTTGAAGTTTGAGGTGGCAAGACAAGCAAGCAGCCCCAGTCTCTGTGCCTCTGTGCGAGCAGTGCCGTGGGCAGATGAGGCTGAGTAACAGCTTTCCAGGCTAGCCCCTTCTGCCTGCCAGCTATCTGCAGACGTTCGCATTTTCGGAGCAGGGCTGCCGCAGCCTCCCGGCATGGACACCAAGAGATACGTTTGAAGTTTGAGGTGGCAAGACAAGCAAGCAGCCCCAGTCTCTGTGCCTCTGTGCGAGCAGTGCCGTGGGCAGATGAGGCTGAGCAACAGCTTTCCAGGCTAGCCCCTTCTGCCTGCCAGCTATCTGCAGACGTTGGCATTTTCGGAGCAGGGCTACCTCAGGCTCCCAGCACAGAACCCCAAGAGATACGTTTGAAGTTT
Source organism: Opisthocomus hoazin (assembly GCF_030867145.1). Classification (NCBI taxonomy): domain Eukaryota; kingdom Metazoa; phylum Chordata; class Aves; order Opisthocomiformes; family Opisthocomidae; genus Opisthocomus; species Opisthocomus hoazin. The sequence continues at coordinate 25,804,873 of NC_134424.1, read as the reverse complement.
GAGGTGGCAAGACAAGCAAGCAGCCCCAGTCTCTGTGCCTCTGTGCGAGCAGTGCCGTGGGCAGATGAGGCTGAGAAACAGCTTTCCAGGCTAGCCCCTTCTGCCTGCCAGCTATCTGCAGACGTTCGCATTTTCGGAGCAGGGCTGCCGGAGGCTCCCGTCACCGACCCCATAAGCTACGTTTGAAGTTTGAGGTGGCAAGACAAGCAAGCAGCCCCAGTCTCTGTGCCTCTGTGCGAGCAGTGCCGTGGGCAGATGAGGCTGAGCAACAGCTTTCCAGGCTAGCCCCTTCTGCCTGCCAGCTATCTGCAGACGTTAGCGTTTTCGGAGCAGGGCTGCCGGAGGCTCCCGGCACAGAACCCATAAGCTACGTTGGAAGTTTGAGGTGGCAAGACAAGCAAGCAGCCCCAGTCTCTGTGCCTCTGTGCGAGCAGTGCCGTGGGCAGATGAGGCTGAGCAACAGCTTTCCAGGCTAGCCCCTTCTGCCTGCCAGCTATCTGCAGACATTCGCATTTTCAGAACAGGGCTGCCGGAGGCTCCCGGCACGGACCCCAAGAGCTACGTTTGAAGTTTGAGGTGGCAAGACAAGCAAGCAGCCCCAGTCTCTGTGCCTCTGTGCGAGCAGTGCCGTGGGCAGATGAGGCTGAGCAACAGCTTTCCAGGCTAGCCCCTTCTGCCTGCCAGCTATCTGCAGACATTCTCATTTTCCGAGCAGGGCTGCCGGAGGCTCCCGGCACGGACCCCAAGAGCTACGTTTGAAGTTTGAGGTGGCAAGACAAGCAAGCAGCCCCAGTGTCTGTGCCTCTGTGCGAGCAGTGCCGTGGGCAGATGAGGCTGAGCAACAGCTTTCCAGGCTAGCCCCTTCTGCCTGCCAGCTATCTGCAGACTTTGGCATTTTCGGAGCAGGGCTGCCGGAGGCTCCCGGCACGGACCCCAAGAGCTACGTTTGAAGTTTGAGGTGGCAAGACAAGCAAGCAGCCCCAGTCTCTGTGCCTCTGTGCGAGCACTGCCGTGGGCAGATGAGGCTGAGCGAAAGCTTTCCAGGCTAGCCCCTTCTGCCTGCCAGCTATCTGCAGACGTTCGCATTTTTGGAGCAGGGCTGCCGGAGGCTCCCGGCACGAACTCCATAAGCTACGTTTGAAGTTTGAGGTGGCAAGACAAGCAAGCAGCCCCAGTCTCTGTGCCTCTGTGCGAGCAGTGCCGTGGGCAGATGAGGCTGAGCAACAGCTTTCCAGGCTAGCCCCTTCTGCCTGCCAGCTATCTGCAGACGTTCGCATTTTCGGAGCAGGGCTGCCTCAGGCTCCCGGCACGGACCCCAAGAGCTACGTTTGAAGTTTGAGGTGGCAAGACAAGCAAGCAGCCCCAGTCTCTGTGCCTCTGTGCGAGCAGTGCCGTGGGCAGATGAGGCTGAGCAACAGCTTTCCAGGCTAGCCCCTTCTGCCTGCCAGCTATCTGCAGACGTTTGCGTTTTCGGAGCAGGGCTGCCGGAGGCTCCCCGCACAGAACCCACAAGCTACGTTGGAAGTTTGAGGTGGCAAGACAAGCAAGCAGCCCCAGTCTCTGTGCCTCTGTGCGAGCAGTGCCGTGGGCAGATGAGGCTGAGCAACAGCTTTCCAGGCTAGCCCCTTCTTCCTGCCAGCTATCTGCAGACGTTCGCATTTTCGGAGCAGGGCTGCCGGAGGCTCCCGGCACGGACCTCATAAGCTACGTTTGAAGTTTGAGGTGGCAAGACAAGCGAGCAGCCCCAGTCTCTGTGCCTCTGTGCGAGCAGTGCCGTGGGCAGATGAGGCTGAGCAACAGCTTTCCAGGCTAGCCCCTTCTGCCTGCCAGCTATCTGCAGACGTTCGCATTTTCGGAGCAGGGCTGCCGGAGGCTCCCGGCACAGAACCTATAAGCTACATTTGAAGTTTGAGGTGGCAAGACAAGCAAGCAGCCCCAGTCTCTGTGCCTCTGTGCGAGCACTGCTGTGGGCAGATGAGGCTGAGCAACAGCTTTCCAGGCTAGCCTTTTCTGCCTGCCAGCTATCTGCAGACGTTTGCGTTTTCGGAGAAGGGCTGCCGGAGGCTCCCGGCACAGAACCCATAAGCTACGTTTGAAGTTTGAGGTGGCAAGACAAGCAAGCAGCCCCAGTCTCTGTGCCTCTGTGCGAGCAGTGCCGTGGGCAGATGAGGCTGAGCAACAGCTTTCCAGGCTAGCCCCTTCTGCCTGCCAGCTATCTGCAGACGTTGGCATTTTCGGAGCAGGGCTGCCTCAGGCTCCCGGCACGGACCCCAAGAGCTACGTTTGAAGTTTGAGGTGGCAAGACAAGCAAGCAGCCCCAGTCTCTGTGCCTCTGTGCGAGCAGTGCCGTGGGCAGATGAGGCTGAGAAACAGCTTTCCAGGCTAGCCCCTTCTGCCTGCCATCTATCTGCAGACGTTCGCATTTTCAGAGCAGGGCTGCCGGAGGCTCCTGGCACGGACCCCAAGAGATATATTTGAAGTTTGAGGTGGCAAGACAAGCAAGCAGCCCCAGTCTCTGTGCCTCTGTGCGAGCACTGCCGTGGGCAGATGAGGCTGAGCAACAGCTTTCCAGTCTAGCCCCTTCTGCCTGCCAGCTATCTGCAGACGTTCGCATTTTCGAAGCAGGGCTGCCGCAGGGTCCCGGCACGGACCCCAAGAGCTACGTTTAAAGTTTGAGGTGGCAAGATAAGCAAGCAGCCCCAGTCTCTGTGCCTCTGTGCGAGCACTGCCGTGGGCAGATGAGGCTGAGCAACAGCTTTCCCCGCTAGCCCCTTCTGCCTGCCACCTATCTGCAGACGTTTGCATTTTCGGAGCAGGGCTGCCTCAGGCTCCCGACACAGAACCTACAAGCTACGTTTGAAGTTTGAGGTGGCAAGACAAGCAAGAAGCCCCAGTCTCTGTGCCTCTGTGCGAGCAGTGCCGTGGGCAGATGAGGCTGAGCAACAGCTTTCCAGGCTAGCCCCTTCTGCCTGCCAGCTATCTGCAGACGTTCGCATTTTCGGAGCAGGGCTGCCGGAGGCTCCCGGCACGGAACTCATAAGATTCGTTTGAAGTTTGAGGTGGCAAGACAAGCGAGCAGCCCCCGTCTCTGTGCCTCTGTGCGAGCAGTGCCGTGGGCAGATGAGGCTGAGCAACAGCTTTCCAGGCTAGCCCCTTCTGCCTGCCAGCTATCTGCAGACGTTCGCATTTTCGGAGCAGGGCTGCCTCAGGCTCCCGGCACGGACCCCAAGAGCTACATTTGAAGTTTGAGGTGGCAAGACAAGCAAGCAGCCCCAGTCTCTGTGCCTCTGTGCGAGCAGTGCCGTGGGCAGATGAGGCTGACCAACAGCTTCCCAGGCTAGCAACTTCTGCCTGCCTGCTATCTGCAGACGTTGGCATTTTCGGAGCAGGGCTGCCGGAGGCTCCCGGCACAGAACCTATAAGCTACGTTTGAAGTTTGAGGTGGCAAGACAAGCAAGCAGCCCCAGTCTCTGTGCCTCTGTGCGAGCAGTGCCGTGGGCAGATGAGGCTGAGCAACAGCTTTCCAGGCTAGCCCCTTCTGCCTGCCAGCTATCTGCAGACGTTCGCATTTTCGGAGCAGGGCTGACTCAGGCTCCCGGCACGGACCCCAAGAGCTACATTTGAAGTTTGAGGTGGCAAGACAAGCAAGCAGCCCCAGTCTCTGTGCCTCTGTGCGAGCAGTGCCGTGGGCAGATGAGGCTGAGCAACAGCTTTCCAGGCTAGCCCCTTCTGCCTGCCAGCTATCTGCAGACGTTGGCATTTTCGGAGCAGGGCTACCTCAGGCTCCCAGCACAGAACCCCAAGAGATACGTTTGAAGTTTGAGGTGGCAAGACAAGCAAGCAGCCCCAGTCTCTGTGCCTCTGTGCGAGCAGTGCCGTGGGCAGATGAGGCTGAGAAACAGCTTTCCAGGCTAGCCCCTTCTGCCTGCCAGCTATCTGCAGACGTTCGCATTTTCGGAGCAGGGCTGCCGGAGGCTCCCGTCACCGACCCCATAAGCTACGTTTGAAGTTTGAGGTGGCAAGACAAGCAAGCAGCCCCAGTCTCTGTGCCTCTGTGCGAGCAGTGCCGTGGGCAGATGAGGCTGAGCAACAGCTTTCCAGGCTAGCCCCTTCTGCCTGCCAGCTATCTGCAGACGTTAGCGTTTTCGGAGCAGGGCTGCCGGAGGCTCCCGGCACAGAACCCATAAGCTACGTTGGAAGTTTGAGGTGGCAAGACAAGCAAGCAGCCCCAGTCTCTGTGCCTCTGTGCGAGCAGTGCCGTGGGCAGATGAGGCTGAGCAACAGCTTTCCAGGCTAGCCCCTTCTGCCTGCCAGCTATCTGCAGACATTCGCATTTTCAGAACAGGGCTGCCGGAGGCTCCCGGCACGGACCCCAAGAGCTACGTTTGAAGTTTGAGGTGGCAAGACAAGCAAGCAGCCCCAGTCTCTGTGCCTCTGTGCGAGCAGTGCCGTGGGCAGATGAGGCTGAGCAACAGCTTTCCAGGCTAGCCCCTTCTGCCTGCCAGCTATCTGCAGACATTCTCATTTTCCGAGCAGGGCTGCCGGAGGCTCCCGGCACGGACCCCAAGAGCTACGTTTGAAGTTTGAGGTGGCAAGACAAGCAAGCAGCCCCAGTGTCTGTGCCTCTGTGCGAGCAGTGCCGTGGGCAGATGAGGCTGAGCAACAGCTTTCCAGGCTAGCCCCTTCTGCCTGCCAGCTATCTGCAGACTTTGGCATTTTCGGAGCAGGGCTGCCGGAGGCTCCCGGCACGGACCCCAAGAGCTACGTTTGAAGTTTGAGGTGGCAAGACAAGCAAGCAGCCCCAGTCTCTGTGCCTCTGTGCGAGCACTGCCGTGGGCAGATGAGGCTGAGCGAAAGCTTTCCAGGCTAGCCCCTTCTGCCTGCCAGCTATCTGCAGACGTTCGCATTTTTGGAGCAGGGCTGCCGGAGGCTCCCGGCACGAACTCCATAAGCTACGTTTGAAGTTTGAGGTGGCAAGACAAGCAAGCAGCCCCAGTCTCTGTGCCTCTGTGCGAGCAGTGCCGTGGGCAGATGAGGCTGAGCAACAGCTTTCCAGGCTAGCCCCTTCTGCCTGCCAGCTATCTGCAGACGTTCGCATTTTCGGAGCAGGGCTGCCTCAGGCTCCCGGCACGGACCCCAAGAGCTACGTTTGAAGTTTGAGGTGGCAAGACAAGCAAGCAGCCCCAGTCTCTGTGCCTCTGTGCGAGCAGTGCCGTGGGCAGATGAGGCTGAGCAACAGCTTTCCAGGCTAGCCCCTTCTGCCTGCCAGCTATCTGCAGACGTTTGCGTTTTCGGAGCAGGGCTGCCGGAGGCTCCCCGCACAGAACCCACAAGCTACGTTGGAAGTTTGAGGTGGCAAGACAAGCAAGCAGCCCCAGTCTCTGTGCCTCTGTGCGAGCAGTGCCGTGGGCAGATGAGGCTGAGCAACAGCTTTCCAGGCTAGCCCCTTCTTCCTGCCAGCTATCTGCAGACGTTCGCATTTTCGGAGCAGGGCTGCCGGAGGCTCCCGGCACGGACCTCATAAGCTACGTTTGAAGTTTGAGGTGGCAAGACAAGCGAGCAGCCCCAGTCTCTGTGCCTCTGTGCGAGCAGTGCCGTGGGCAGATGAGGCTGAGCAACAGCTTTCCAGGCTAGCCCCTTCTGCCTGCCAGCTATCTGCAGACGTTCGCATTTTCGGAGCAGGGCTGCCGGAGGCTCCCGGCACAGAACCTATAAGCTACATTTGAAGTTTGAGGTGGCAAGACAAGCAAGCAGCCCCAGTCTCTGTGCCTCTGTGCGAGCACTGCTGTGGGCAGATGAGGCTGAGCAACAGCTTTCCAGGCTAGCCTTTTCTGCCTGCCAGCTATCTGCAGACGTTTGCGTTTTCGGAGAAGGGCTGCCGGAGGCTCCCGGCACAGAACCCATAAGCTACGTTTGAAGTTTGAGGTGGCAAGACAAGCAAGCAGCCCCAGTCTCTGTGCCTCTGTGCGAGCAGTGCCGTGGGCAGATGAGGCTGAGCAACAGCTTTCCAGGCTAGCCCCTTCTGCCTGCCAGCTATCTGCAGACGTTGGCATTTTCGGAGCAGGGCTGCCTCAGGCTCCCGGCACGGACCCCAAGAGCTACGTTTGAAGTTTGAGGTGGCAAGACAAGCAAGCAGCCCCAGTCTCTGTGCCTCTGTGCGAGCAGTGCCGTGGGCAGATGAGGCTGAGAAACAGCTTTCCAGGCTAGCCCCTTCTGCCTGCCATCTATCTGCAGACGTTCGCATTTTCAGAGCAGGGCTGCCGGAGGCTCCTGGCACGGACCCCAAGAGATATATTTGAAGTTTGAGGTGGCAAGACAAGCAAGCAGCCCCAGTCTCTGTGCCTCTGTGCGAGCACTGCCGTGGGCAGATGAGGCTGAGCAACAGCTTTCCAGTCTAGCCCCTTCTGCCTGCCAGCTATCTGCAGACGTTCGCATTTTCGAAGCAGGGCTGCCGCAGGGTCCCGGCACGGACCCCAAGAGCTACGTTTAAAGTTTGAGGTGGCAAGATAAGCAAGCAGCCCCAGTCTCTGTGCCTCTGTGCGAGCACTGCCGTGGGCAGATGAGGCTGAGCAACAGCTTTCCCCGCTAGCCCCTTCTGCCTGCCACCTATCTGCAGACGTTTGCATTTTCGGAGCAGGGCTGCCTCAGGCTCCCGACACAGAACCTACAAGCTACGTTTGAAGTTTGAGGTGGCAAGACAAGCAAGAAGCCCCAGTCTCTGTGCCTCTGTGCGAGCAGTGCCGTGGGCAGATGAGGCTGAGCAACAGCTTTCCAGGCTAGCCCCTTCTGCCTGCCAGCTATCTGCAGACGTTCGCATTTTCGGAGCAGGGCTGCCGGAGGCTCCCGGCACGGAACTCATAAGATTCGTTTGAAGTTTGAGGTGGCAAGACAAGCGAGCAGCCCCCGTCTCTGTGCCTCTGTGCGAGCAGTGCCGTGGGCAGATGAGGCTGAGCAACAGCTTTCCAGGCTAGCCCCTTCTGCCTGCCAGCTATCTGCAGACGTTCGCATTTTCGGAGCAGGGCTGCCTCAGGCTCCCGGCACGGACCCCAAGAGCTACATTTGAAGTTTGAGGTGGCAAGACAAGCAAGCAGCCCCAGTCTCTGTGCCTCTGTGCGAGCAGTGCCGTGGGCAGATGAGGCTGACCAACAGCTTCCCAGGCTAGCAACTTCTGCCTGCCTGCTATCTGCAGACGTTGGCATTTTCGGAGCAGGGCTGCCGGAGGCTCCCGGCACAGAACCTATAAGCTACGTTTGAAGTTTGAGGTGGCAAGACAAGCAAGCAGCCCCAGTCTCTGTGCCTCTGTGCGAGCAGTGCCGTGGGCAGATGAGGCTGAGCAACAGCTTTCCAGGCTAGCCCCTTCTGCCTGCCAGCTATCTGCAGACGTTCGCATTTTCGGAGCAGGGCTGACTCAGGCTCCCGGCACGGACCCCAAGAGCTACATTTGAAGTTTGAGGTGGCAAGACAAGCAAGCAGCCCCAGTCTCTGTGCCTCTGTGCGAGCACTGCCGTGGGCAGATGAGGCTGAGCAACAGTTTTCCCCGCTAGCCCCTTCTGCCTGCCAGCTATCTGCAGACGTTTGCATTTTCGGAGCAGGGCTGCCTCAGGCTCCCGGCACAGAACCCATAAGCTACGTTTGAAGTTTGAGGTGGCAAGACAAGCAAGAAGCCCCAGTCTCTGTGCCTCTGTGCGAGCAGTGCCGTGGGCAGATGAGGCTGAGCAACAGCTTTCCAGGCTAGCCCCTTCTGCCTGCCAGCTATCTGCAGACGTTCGCATTTTCGGAGCAGGGCTGCCGGAGGCTCCCGGCACTGAACCCATAAGTTATGTTTGAAGTATGAGGTGGCAAGACAAGCAAGCAGCCCCAGTCTCTGTGCCTCTGTGCGAGCAGTGCCGTGGGCAGATGAGGCTGAGCAACAGCTTTCCAGGCTAGCCCCTTCTGCCTGCCAGCTATCTGCAGACGTTCGCATTTTCGGAGCAGGGCTGCCGCAGCCTCCCGGCATGGACACCAAGAGATACGTTTGAAGTTTGAGGTGGCAAGACAAGCAAGCAGCCCCAGTCTCTGTGCCTCTGTGCGAGCAGTGCCGTGGGCAGATGAGGCTGAGCAACAGCTTTCCAGGCTAGCCCCTTCTGCCTGCCAGCTATCTGCAGACGTTCGCATTTTCGGAGCAGGGCTGCCTCAGGCTCCCGGCACAGACCACAAGAGCTACATTTGAAGTTTGAGGTGGCAAGACAAGCGAGCAGCCCCAGTCTCTGTGCCTCTGTGCGAGCAGTGCCGTGGGCAGATGAGGCTGACCAACAGCTTCCCAGGCTAGCAACTTCTGCCTGCCTGCTATCTGCAGACGTTGGCATTTTCGGAGCAGGGCTGCCGGAGGCTCCCGGCACAGAACCTATAAGCTACATTTGAAGTTTGAGGTGGCAAGACAAGCAAGCAGCCCCAGTCTCTGTGCCTCTGTGCGAGCACTGCTGTGGGCAGATGAGGCTGAGCAACAGCTTTCCAGGCTAGCCTTTTCTGCCTGCCAGCTATCTGCAGACGTTTGCGTTTTCGGAGCAGGGCTGCCGGAGGCTCCCGGCACAGAACCTATAAGCTACGTTTGAAGTTTGAGGTGGCAAGACAAGCAAGCAGCCCCAGTCTCTGTGCCTCTGTGCGAGCAGTGCCGTGGGCAGATGAGGCTGAGCAACAGCTTTCCAGGCTAGCCCCTTCTGCCTGCCAGCTATCTGCAGACGTTGGCATTTTCGGAGCAGGGCTGCCTCAGGCTCCCGGCACGGACCCCAAGAGCTACGTTTGAAGTTTGAGGTGGCAAGACAAGCAAGCAGCCCCAGTCTCTGTGCCTCTGTGCGAGCAGTGCCGTGGGCAGATGAGGCTGAGCAACAGCTTTCCAGGCTAGCCCCTTCTGCCTGCCAGCTATCTGCAGACGTTCGCATTTTCGGAGCAGGGCTGCCGGAGGCTCCCGGCACGGACCTCATAAGCTACGTTTGAAGTTTGAGTTGGCAAGACAAGCAAGCAGCCCCAGTCTCTGTGCCTCTGTGCGAGCACTGCCGTGGGCAGATGAGGCTGAGCAACAGCTTTCCAGTCTAGCCCCTTCTGCCTGCCAGCTATCTGCAGACGTTCGCATTTTCGGAGCAGGGCTGCCGGAGGCTCCCGGCACGGACCCCAAGAGCTACGTTTGAAGTTTGAGGTGGCAAGAGAAGCAAGCAGCCCCAGTCTCTGTGCCTCTGTGCGAGCACTGCCGTGGGGAGATGAGGCTGAGCAACAGCCTTGCAGGCTAGCCCCTTCTGCCTGCCAGCTATCTGCAGACGTTCGCATTTTCGGAGCAGGGCTGCCTCAGGCTCCCGGCACAGACCCCAAGAGCTACGTTTGAAGTTTGAGGGGGCAAGACAAGCAAGCAGCCCCAGTCTCTGTGCCTCTGTGCGAGCAGTGCCGTGGGCAGATGAGGCTGAGCAACAGCTTTCCAGGCTAGCCCCTTCTGCCTGCCAGCTATCTGCAGACGTTGGCATTTTCGGAGCAGGGCTGCCGGAGGCTCCCGGCACAGAACCCATAAGCTACGTTTGAAGTTTGAGTTGGCAAGACAAGCAAGAAGCCCCAGTCTCTGTGCCTCTGTGCGAGCAGTGCCGTGGGCAGATGAGGCTGAGCAACAGCTTTCCAGGCTAGCCCCTTCTGCCTGCCAGCTATCTGCAGACGTTTGCGTTTTCGGAGCAGGGCTGCCGGAGGCTCCCGGCACAGAACCCATAAGCTACGTTGGAAGTTTGAGGTGGCAAGACAAGCAAGCAGCCCCAGTCTCTGTGCCTCTGTGCGAGCAGTGCCATGGGCAGATGAGGCTGAGCAACAGCTTTCCAGGCTAGCCCCTTCTGCCTGCCAGCTATCTGCAGACGTTCGCATTTTCGGAGCAGGGCTGCCGGAGGCTCCCGGCACGGACCTCATAAGCTACGTTTGAAGTTTGAGGTGGCAAGACAAGCGAGCAGCCCCAGTCTCTGTGCCTCTGTGCGAGCAGTGCCGTGGGCAGATGAGGCTGAGCAACAGCTTTCCCGGCTAGCCCCTTCTGCCTGCCAGCTATCTGCAGACGTTCGCATTTTCGGAGCAGGGCTGCCGGAGGCTCCCGGCACGGACCCCAAGAGCTACGTTTGAAGTTTGAGGTGGCAAGACAAGCAAGCAGCCCCAGTCTCTGTGCCTCTGTGCGAGCACTGCCGTGGGCAGATGAGGCTGACCAACAGCTTCCCAGGCTAGCCACTTCTGCCTGCCTGCTATCTGCAGACGTTGGCATTTTTGGAGCAGGGCTGCCGCAGCCTCCCGGCATGGACACCAAGAGATACGTTTGAAGTTTGAGGTGGCAAGACAAGCAAGCAGCCCCAGTCTCTCTGCCTCTGTGCGAGCAGTGCCGTGGGCAGATGAGGCTGAGCAACAGCTTTCCAGGCTAGCCCCTTCTGCCTGCCAGCTATCTGCAGACGTTGGCATTTTCGGAGCAGGGCTACCTCAGGCTCCCAGCACAGAACCCCAAGAGATACGTTTGAAGTTTGAGGTGGCAAGACAAGCAAGCAGCCCCAGTCTCTGTGCCTCTGTGCGAGCAGTGCCGTGGGCAGATGAGGCTGAGCAACAGCTTTCCAGGCTAGCCCCTTCTGCCTGCCAGCTATCTGCAGACGTTCGCATTTTCGGAGCAGGGCTGCCTCAGGCTCCCGGCACGGACCCCATAAGCTACGTTTGAAGTTTGAGGTGGCAAGACAAGCAAGCAGCCCCAGTCTCTGTGCCTCTGTGCGAGCAGTGCCGTGGGCAGATGAGGCTGAGCAACAGCTTTCCAGGCTAGCCCCTTCTGCCTGCCAGCTATCTGCAGACGTTTGCGTTTTCGGAGCAGGGCTGCCGGAGGCTCCCGGCACAGAACCCATAAGCTACGTTGGAAGTTTGAGGTGGCAAGACAAGCAAGCAGCCCCAGTCTCTGTGCCTCTGTGCGAGCACTGCCGTGGGCAGATGAGGCTGAGCAACAGCTTTCCAGGCTAGCCCCTTCTGCCTGCCAGCTATCTGCAGACATTCGCATTTTCAGAACAGGGCTGCCGGAGGCTCCCGGCACGGACCCCAAGAGCTACGTTTGAAGTTTGAGGTGGCAAGACAAGCAAGCAGCCCCAGTCTCTGTGCCTCTGTGCGAGCAGTGCCGTGGGCAGATGAGGCTGAGCAACAGCTTTCCAGGCTAGCCCCTTCTGCCTGCCAGCTATCTGCAGACATTCTCATTTTCCGAGCAGGGCTGCCGGAGGCTCCCGGGACGGACCCCAAGAGCTACGTTTGAAGTTTGAGGTGGCAAGACAAGCAAGCAGCCCCAGTCTCTGTGCCTCTGTGCGAGCAGTGCCGTGGGCAGATGAGGCTGAGCAACAGCTTTCCAGGCTAGCCCCTTCTGTCTGCCAGCTATCTGCAGACGTTCGCATTTTCGGAGCAGGGCTGCCGGAGGCTCCCGGCACGGACCCCAAGAGCTACGTTTGAAGTTTGAGGTGGCAAGACAAGCAAGCAGCCCCAGTCTCTGTGCCTCTGTGCGAGCAGTGCCGTGGGCAGATGAGGCTGAGCGAAAGCTTTCCAGGCTAGCCCCTTCTGCCTGCCATCTATCTGCAGACGTTCGCATTTTTGGAGCAGGGCTGCCGGAGGCTCCCGGCACGAACTCCATAAGCTACGTTTGAAGTTTGAGGTGGCAAGACAAGCAAGCAGCCCCAGTCTCTGTGCCTCTGTGCGAGCAGTGCCGTGGGCAGATGAGGCTGAGCAACAGCTTTCCAGGCTAGCCCCTTCTGCCTGCCAGCTATCTGCAGACGTTCGCATTTTCCGAGCAGGGCTGCCTCAGGCTCCCGGCACGGACCCCAAGAGCTACGTTTGAAGTTTGAGGTGGCAAGACAAGCAAGCAGCCCCAGTCTCTGTGCCTCTGTGCGAGCAGTGCCGTGGGCAGATGAGGCTGAGCAACAGCTTTCCAGGCTAGCCCCTTCTGCCTGCCAGCTATCTGCAGACGTTTGCGTTTTCGGAGCAGGGCTGCCGGAGGCTCCCCGCACAGAACCCACAAGCTACGTTGGAAGTTTGAGGTGGCAAGACAAGCAAGCAGCCCCAGTCTCTGTGCCTCTGTGCGAGCAGTGCCGTGGGCAGATGAGGCTGAGCAACAGCTTTCCAGGCTAGCCCCTTCTGCCTGCCAGCTATCTGCAGACGTTCGCATTTTCGGAGCAGGGCTGCCGGAGGCTCCCGGCACGGACCTCATAAGCTACGTTTGAAGTTTGAGGTGGCAAGACAAGCGAGCAGCCCCAGTCTCTGTGCCTCTGTGCGAGCAGTGCCGTGGGCAGATGAGGCTGAGCAACAGCTTTCCCGGCTAGCCCCTTCTGCCTGCCAGCTATCTGCAGACGTTCGCATTTTCGGAGCAGGGCTGCCGGAGGCTCCCGGCACGGACCCCAAGAGCTACGTTTGAAGTTTGAGGTGGCAAGACAAGCAAGCAGCCCCAGTCTCTGTGCCTCTGTGCGAGCAGTGCCGTGGGCAGATGAGGCTGACCAACAGCTTCCCAGGCTAGCCCCTTCTGCCTGCCTGCTATCTGCAGACGTTGGCATTTTTGGAGCAGGGCTGCCGCAGCCTCCCGGCATGGACACCAAGAGATACGTTTGAAGTTTGAGGTGGCAAGACAAGCAAGCAGCCCCAGTCTCTGTGCCTCTGTGCGAGCAGTGCCGTGGGCAGATGAGGCTGAGCAACAGCTTTCCAGGCTAGCCCCTTCTGCCTGCCAGCTATCTGCAGACGTTGGCATTTTCGGAGCAGGGCTACCTCAGGCTCCCAGCACAGAACCCCAAGAGATACGTTTGAAGTTTGAGGTGGCAAGACAAGCAAGCAGCCCCAGTCTCTGTGCCTCTGTGCGAGCAGTGCCGTGGGCAGATGAGGCTGAGCAACAGCTTTCCAGGCTAGCCCCTTCTGCCTGCCAGCTATCTGCAGACGTTCGCATTTTCGGAGCAGGGCTGCCGGAGGCTCCCGGCACGGACCCCATAAGCTACGTTTGAAGTTTGAGGTGGCAAGACAAGCAAGCAGCCCCAGTCTCTGTGCCTCTGTGCGAGCAGTGCCGTGGGCAGATGAGGCTGAGCAACAGCTTTCCAGGCTAGCCCCTTCTGCCTGCCAGCTATCTGCAGACGTTTGCGTTTTCGGAGCAGGGCTGCCGGAGGCTCCCGGCACAGAACCCATAAGCTACGTTGGAAGTTTGAGGTGGCAAGACAAGCAAGCAGCCCCAGTCTCTGTGCCTCTGTGCGAGCAGTGCCGTGGGCAGATGAGGCTGAGCAACAGCTTTCCAGGCTAGCCCCTTCTGCCTGCCAGCTATCTGCAGACATTCGCATTTTCAGAACAGGGCTGCCGGAGGCTCCCGGCACGGACCCCAAGAGCTACGTTTGAAGTTTGAGGTGGCAAGACAAGCAAGCAGCCCCAGTCTCTGTGCCTCTGTGCGAGCAGTGCCGTGGGCAGATGAGGCTGAGCAACAGCTTTCCAGGCTAGCCCCTTCTGCCTGCCAGCTATCTGCAGACATTCTCATTTTCCGAGCAGGGCTGCCGGAGGCTCCCGGCACGGACCCCAAGAGCTACGTTTGAAGTTTGAGGTGGCAAGACAAGCAAGCAGCCCCAGTCTCTGTGCCTCTGTGCGAGCAGTGCCGTGGGCAGATGAGGCTGAGCAACAGCTTTCCAGGCTAGCCCCTTCTGTCTGCCAGCTATCTGCAGACGTTCGCATTTTCGGAGCAGGGCTGCCGGAGGCTCCCGGCACGGACCCCAAGAGCTACGTTTGAAGTTTGAGGTGGCAAGACAAGCAAGCAGCCCCAGTCTCTGTGCCTCTGTGCGAGCAGTGCCGTGGGCAGATGAGGCTGAGCGAAAGCTTTCCAGGCTAGCCCCTTCTGCCTGCCATCTATCTGCAGACGTTCGCATTTTTGGAGCAGGGCTGCCGGAGGCTCCCGGCACGAACTCCATAAGCTACGTTTGAAGTTTGAGGTGGCAAGACAAGCAAGCAGCCCCAGTCTCTGTGCCTCTGTGCGAGCAGTGCCGTGGGCAGATGAGGCTGAGCAACAGCTTTCCAGGCTAGCCCCTTCTGCCTGCCAGCTATCTGCAGACGTTCGCATTTTCCGAGCAGGGCTGCCTCAGGCTCCCGGCACGGACCCCAAGAGCTACGTTTGAAGTTTGAGGTGGCAAGACAAGCAAGCAGCCCCAGTCTCTGTGCCTCTGTGCGAGCAGTGCCGTGGGCAGATGAGGCTGAGCAACAGCTTTCCAGGCTAGCCCCTTCTGCCTGCCAGCTATCTGCAGACGTTTGCGTTTTCGGAGCAGGGCTGCCGGAGGCTCCCCGCACAGAACCCACAAGCTACGTTGGAAGTTTGAGGTGGCAAGACAAGCAAGCAGCCCCAGTCTCTGTGCCTCTGTGCGAGCAGTGCCGTGGGCAGATGAGGCTGAGCAACAGCTTTCCAGGCTAGCCCCTTCTGCCTGCCAGCTATCTGCAGACGTTCGCATTTTCGGAGCAGGGCTGCCGGAGGCTCCCGGCACGGACCTCATAAGCTACGTTTGAAGTTTGAGGTGGCAAGACAAGCGAGCAGCCCCAGTCTCTGTGCCTCTGTGCGAGCAGTGCCGTGGGCAGATGAGGCTGAGCAACAGCTTTCCAGGCTAGCCCCTTCTGCCTGCCAGCTATCTGCAGACGTTCGCATTTTCGGAGCAGGGCTGCCTCAGGCTCCCGGCACGGACCCCAAGAGCTACGTTTGAAGTTTGAGGTGGCAAGACAAGCAAGCAGCCCCAGTCTCTGTGCCTCTGTGCGAGCAGTGCCGTGGGCAGATGAGGCTGAACAACAGCTTCCCAGGCTAGCAACTTCTGCCTGCCTGCTATCTGCAGACGTTGGCATTTTCGGAGCAGGGCTGCCGGAGGCTCCCGGCACAGAACCTATAAGCTACATTTGAAGTTTGAGGTGGCAAGACAAGCAAGCAGCCCCAGTCTCTGTGCCTCTGTGCGAGCACTGCTGTGGGCAGATGAGGCTGAGCAACAGCTTTCCAGGCTAGCCTTTTCTGCCTGCCAGCTATCTGCAGACGTTTGCGTTTTCGGAACAGGGCTGCCGGAGGCTCCCGGCACAGAACCCATAAGCTACGTTTGAAGTTTGAGGTGGCAAGAGAAGCAAGCAGCCCCAGTCTCTGTGCCTCTGTGCGAGCAGTGCCGTGGGCAGATGAGGCTGAGCAACAGCTTTCCAGGCTAGCCCCTTCTGCCTGCCAGCTATCTGCAGACGTTGGCATTTTCGGAGCAGGGCTGCCTCAGGCTCCCGGCACGGACCCCAAGAGCTACGTTTGAAGTTTGAGGTGGCAAGACAAGCAAGCAGCCCCAGTCTCTGTGCCTCTGTGCGAGCAGTGCCGTGGGCAGATGAGGCTGAGAAACAGCTTTCCAGGCTAGCCCCTTCTGCCTGCCAGCTATCTGCAGACGTTCGCATTTTCAGAGCAGGGCTGCCAGAGGCTCCTGGCACAGACCCCAAGAGATATATTTGAAGTTTGAGGTGGCAAGACAAGCAAGCAGCCCCAGTCTCTGTGCCTCTGTGCGAGCACTGCCGTGGGCAGATGAGGCTGAGCAACAGCTTTCCAGGCTAGCCCCTTCTGCCTGCCAGCTATCTGCAGACGTTCGCATTTTTGAAGCAGGGCTGCCGCAGGGTCCCGGCACGGACCCCAAGAGCTACGTTTAAAGTTTGAGGTGGCAAGACAAGCAAGCAGCCCCAGTCTCTGTGCCTCTGTGCGAGCACTGCCGTGGGCAGATGAGGCTGAGCAACAGCTTTCCCCGCTAGCCCCTTCTGCCTGCCACCTATCTGCAGACGTTTGCATTTTCGGAGCAGGGCTGCCTCAGGCTCCCGGCACAGAACCTACAAGCTACGTTTGAAGTTTGAGGTGGCAAGACAAGCAAGAAGCCCCAGTCTCTGTGCCTCTGTGCGAGCAGTGCCGTGGGCAGATGAGGCTGAGCAACAGCTTTCCAGGCTAGCCCCTTCTGCCTGTCAGCTATCTGCAGACGTTCGCATTTTCGGAGCAGGGCTGCCGGAGGCTCCCGGCACGGAACTCATAAGATTCGTTTGAAGTTTGAGGTGGCAAGACAAGCGAGCAGCCCCCGTCTCTGTGCCTCTGTGCGAGCAGTGCCGTGGGCAGATGAGGCTGAGCAACAGCTTTCCAGGCTAGCCCCTTCTGCCTGCCAGCTATCTGCAGACGTTCGCATTTTCGGAGCAGGGCTGCCTCAGGCTCCCGGCACGGACCCCAAGAGCTACATTTGAAGTTTGAGGTGGCAAGACAAGCAAGCAGCCCCAGTCTCTGTGCCTCTGTGCGAGCAGTGCCGTGGGCAGATGAGGCTGACCAACAGCTTCCCAGGCTAGCAACTTCTGCCTGCCTGCTATCTGCAGACGTTGGCATTTTCGGAGCAGGGCTGCCGGAGGCTCCCGGCACAGAACCTATAAGCTACGTTTGAAGTTTGAGGTGGCAAGACAAGCAAGCAGCCCCAGTCTCTGTGCCTCTTTGCGAGCAGTGCCGTGGGCAGATGAGGCTGAGCAACAGCTTTCCAGGCTAGCCCCTTCTGCCTGCCAGCTATCTGCAGACGTTGGCATTTTCGGAGCAGGGCTGCCTCAGGCTCCCGGCACGGACCCCAAGAGCTACATTTGAAGTTTGAGGTGGCAAGACAAGCAAGCAGCCCCAGTCTCTGTGCCTCTGTGCGAGCACTGCCGTGGGCAGATGAGGCTGAGCAACAGTTTTCCCCGCTAGCCCCTTCTGCCTGCCAGCTATCTGCAGACGTTTGCATTTTCGGAGCAGGGCTGCCTCAGGCTCCCGGCACAGAACCCATAAGCTACGTTTGAAGTTTGAGGTGGCAAGACAAGCAAGAAGCCCCAGTCTCTGTGCCTCTGTGCGAGCAGTGCCGTGGGCAGATGAGGCTGAGCAACAGCTTTCCAGGCTAGCCCCTTCTGCCTGCCAGCTATCTGCAGACGTTCGCATTTTCGGAGCAGGGCTGCCGGAGGCTCCCGGCACTGAACCCATAAGTTATGTTTGAAGTATGAGGTGGCAAGACAAGCAAGCAGCCCCAGTCTCTGTGCCTCTGTGCGAGCAGTGCCGTGGGCAGATGAGGCTGAGCAACAGCTTTCCAGGCTAGCCCCTTCTGCCTGCCAGCTATCTGCAGACGTTCGCATTTTCGGAGCAGGGCTGCCGCAGCCTCCCGGCATGGACACCAAGAGATACGTTTGAAGTTTGAGGTGGCAAGACAAGCAAGCAGCCCCAGTCTCTGTGCCTCTGTGCGAGCAGTGCCGTGGGCAGATGAGGCTGAGCAACAGCTTTCCAGGCTAGCCCCTTCTGCCTGCCAGCTATCTGCAGACGTTCGCATTTTCGGAGCAGGGCTGCCTCAGGCTCCCGGCACAGACCACAAGAGCTACATTTGAAGTTTGAGGTGGCAAGACAAGCGAGCAGCCCCAGTCTCTGTGCCTCTGTGCGAGCAGTGCCGTGGGCAGATGAGGCTGACCAACAGCTTCCCAGGCTAGCAACTTCTGCCTGCCTGCTATCTGCAGACGTTGGCATTTTCGGAGCAGGGCTGCCGGAGGCTCCCGGCACAGAACCTATAAGCTACATTTGAAGTTTGAGGTGGCAAGACAAGCAAGCAGCCCCAGTCTCTGTGCCTCTGTGCGAGCACTGCTGTGGGCAGATGAGGCTGAGCAACAGCTTTCCAGGCTAGCCTTTTCTGCCTGCCAGCTATCTGCAGACGTTTGCGTTTTCGGAGCAGGGCTGCCGGAGGCTCCCGGCACAGAACCTATAAGCTACGTTTGAAGTTTGAGGTGGCAAGACAAGCAAGCAGCCCCAGTCTCTGTGCCTCTGTGCGAGCAGTGCCGTGGGCAGATGAGGCTGAGCAACAGCTTTCCAGGCTAGCCCCTTCTGCCTGCCAGCTATCTGCAGACGTTGGCATTTTCGGAGCAGGGCTGCCAGAGGCTCCCGGCACGGACCCCAAGAGCTACGTTTGAAGTTTGAGGTGGCAAGACAAGCAAGCAGCCCCAGTCTCTGTGCCTCTGTGCGAGCAGTGCCGTGGGCAGATGAGGCTGAGCAACAGCT
This sequence comes from Opisthocomus hoazin, assembly GCF_030867145.1. Classification (NCBI taxonomy): domain Eukaryota; kingdom Metazoa; phylum Chordata; class Aves; order Opisthocomiformes; family Opisthocomidae; genus Opisthocomus; species Opisthocomus hoazin. Next base: position 25,786,833 of record NC_134424.1, on the reverse strand, counting down.
TTCCAGGCTAGCCCCTTCTGCCTGCCAGCTATCTGCAGACGTTCGCATTTTCGGAGCAGGGCTGCCGGAGGCTCCCGGCACGGACCCCAAGAGCTATATTTGAAGTTTGAGGTGGCAAGACAAGCAAGCAGCCCCAGTCTCTGTGCCTCTGTGCGAGCACTGCCGTGGGCAGATGAGGCTGAGCAACAGCTTTGCAGTCTAGCCCCTTCTGCCTGCCAGCTATCTGCAGACGTTCGCATTTCGGAGCAGGGCTGCCGCAGGGTCCCGGCACGGACCCCAAGAGCTACGTTTGAAGTTTGAGGTGGCAAGACAAGCAAGCAGCCCCAGTCTCTGTGCCTCTGTGCGAGCAGTGCCGTGGGCAGATGAGGCTGAGCAACAGCTTTCCAGGCTAGCCCCTTCTGCCTGCCAGCTATCTGCAGACGTTCGCATTTTCGGAGCAGGGCTGCCGGAGGCTCCCGGCACGGACCCCAAGAGCTACGTTTGAAGTTTGAGGTGGCAAGACAAGCAAGCAGCCCCAGTGTCTGTGCCTCTGTGCGAGCAGTGCCGTGGGCAGATGAGGCTGAGCAACAGCTTTCCAGGCTAGCCCCTTCTGCCTGCCAGCTATCTGCAGACGTTCGCATTTTCGGAGCAGGGCTGCCGCAGGCTCCCGGCACCGACCCCATAAGCTACGTTTGAAGTTTGAGGTGGCAAGACAAGCAAGCAGCCCCAGTCTCTGTGCCTCTGTGCGAGCACTGCCGTGGACAGATGAGGCTGAGCAACAGCTTTCCAGGCTAGCCCCTTCTGCCTGCCAGCTATCTGTAGACGTTGGCATTTTCGGAGCAGGGCTGCCGAAGGCTCCCGGCATGGACACCAAGAGATACGTTTGAAGTTTGAGGTGGCAAGACAAGCAAGCAGCCCCAGTCTCTGTGCCTCTGTGCGAGCAGTGCTGTGGGCAGATGAGGCTGAGCAACAGCTTTCCAGGCTAGCCCCTTCTGCCTGCCAGCTATCTGCAGACGTTGGCATTTTCGGAGCAGGGCTACCTCAGGCTCCCAGCACAGAACCCCAAGAGATACGTTTGAAGTTTGAGGTGGCAAGACAAGCAAGCAGCCCCAGTCTCTGTGCCTCTGTGCGAGCAGTGCCGTGGGCAGATGAGGCTGAGAAACAGCTTTCCAGGCTAGCCCCTTCTGCCTGCCAGCTATCTGCAGACGTTCGCATTTTCGGAGCAGGGCTGCCTCAGGCTCCCGGCACGGACCCCAAGAGCTACATTTGAAGTTTGAGGTGGCAAGACAAGCAAGCAGCCCCAGTCTCTGTGCCTCTGTGCGAGCACTGCCGTGGGCAGATGAGGCTGAGCAACAGCTTTCCAGGCTAGCCCCTTCTGCCTGCCAGCTATCTGCAGACGTTCGCATTTTCGGAGCAGGGCTGCCGGAGGCTCCCGGCACGGACCCCAAGAGCTACGTTTGAAGTTTGAGGTGGCAAGACAAGCAAGAAGCCCCAGTCTCTGTGCCTCTGTGCGAGCAGTGCCGTGGGCAGATGAGGCTGAGCAACAGCTTTCCAGGCTAGCCCCTTCTGCCTGCCAGCTATCTGCAGACGTTCGCATTTTCGGAGCAGGGCTGCCGGAGGCTCCCAGCACGGAACTCATAAGATTCGTTTGAAGTTTGAGGTGGCAAGACAAGCGAGCAGCCCCCGTCTCTGTGCCTCTGTGCGAGCAGTGCCGTGGGCAGATGAGGCTGAGCAACAGCTTTCCAGGCTAGCCCCTTCTGCCTGCCAGCTATCTGCAGACGTTCGCATTTTCGGAGCAGGGCTGCCTCAGGCTCCCGGCACGGACCCCAAGATCTACATTTGAAGTTTGAGGTGGCAAGACAAGCAAGCAGCCCCAGTCTCTGTGCCTCTGTGCGAGCAGTGCCGTGGGCAGATGAGGCTGACCAACAGCTTCCCAGGCTAGCAACTTCTGCCTGCCTGCTATCTGCAGACGTTGGCATTTTCGGAGCAGGGCTGCCGGAGGCTCCCGGCACAGAACCTATAAGCTACGTTTGAAGTTTGAGGTGGCAAGACAAGCAAGCAGCCCCAGTCTCTGTGCCTCTTTGCGAGCAGTGCCGTGGGCAGATGAGGCTGAGCAACAGCTTTCCAGGCTAGCCCCTTCTGCCTGCCAGCTATCTGCAGACGTTCGCATTTTCGGAGCAGGGCTGCCTCAGGCTCCCGGCACGGACCCCAAGAGCTACATTTGAAGTTTGAGGTGGCAAGACAAGCAAGCAGCCCCAGTCTCTGTGCCTCTGTGCGAGCACTGCCGTGGGCAGATGAGGCTGAGCAACAGTTTTCCCCGCTAGCCCCTTCTGCCTGCCAGCTATCTGCAGACGTTTGCATTTTCGGAGCAGGGCTGCCTCAGGCTCCCGGCACAGAACCCATAAGCTACGTTTGAAGTTTGAGGTGGCAAGACAAGCAAGAAGCCCCAGTCTCTGTGCCTCTGTGCGAGCAGTGCCGTGGGCAGATGAGGCTGAGCAACAGCTTTCCAGGCTAGCCCCTTCTGCCTGCCAGCTATCTGCAGACGTTCGCATTTTCGGAGCAGGGCTGCCGGAGGCTCCCGGCACTGAACCCATAAGTTATGTTTGAAGTATGAGGTGGCAAGACAAGCAAGCAGCCCCAGTCTCTGTGCCTCTGTGCGAGCAGTGCCGTGGGCAGATGAGGCTGAGCAACAGCTTTCCAGGCTAGCCCCTTCTGCCTGCCAGCTATCTGCAGACGTTCGCATTTTCGGAGCAGGGCTGCCGCAGCCTCCCGGCATGGACACCAAGAGATACGTTTGAAGTTTGAGGTGGCAAGACAAGCAAGCAGCCCCAGTCTCTGTGCCTCTGTGCGAGCACTGCCGTGGGCAGATGAGGCTGAGCAACAGCTTTCCAGGCTAGCCCCTTCTGCCTGCCAGCTATCTGCAGACGTTCGCATTTTCGGAGCAGGGCTGCCTCAGGCTCCCGGCACAGACCACAAGAGCTACATTTGAAGTTTGAGGTGGCAAGACAAGCGAGCAGCCCCAGTCTCTGTGCCTCTGTGCGAGCAGTGCCGTGGGCAGATGAGGCTGACCAACAGCTTCCCAGGCTAGCAACTTCTGCCTGCCTGCTATCTGCAGACGTTGGCATTTTCGGAGCAGGGCTGCCGGAGGCTCCCGGCACAGAACCTATAAGCTACATTTGAAGTTTGAGGTGGCAAGACAAGCAAGCAGCCCCAGTCTCTGTGCCTCTGTGCGAGCACTGCTGTGGGCAGATGAGGCTGAGCAACAGCTTTCCAGGCTAGCCTTTTCTGCCTGCCAGCTATCTGCAGACGTTTGCGTTTTCGGAGCAGGGCTGCCGGAGGCTCCCGGCACAGAACCTATAAGCTACGTTTGAAGTTTGAGGTGGCAAGACAAGCAAGCAGCCCCAGTCTCTGTGCCTCTGTGCGAGCAGTGCCGTGGGCAGATGAGGCTGAGCAACAGCTTTCCAGGCTAGCCCCTTCTGCCTGCCAGCTATCTGCAGACGTTGGCATTTTCGGAGCAGGGCTGCCAGAGGCTCCCGGCACGGACCCCAAGAGCTACGTTTGAAGTTTGAGGTGGCAAGACAAGCAAGCAGCCCCAGTCTCTGTGCCTCTGTGCGAGCAGTGCCGTGGGCAGATGAGGCTGAGCAACAGCTTTCCAGGCTAGCCCCTTCTGCCTGCCAGCTATCTGCAGACGTTCGCATTTTCGGAGCAGGGCTGCCGGAGGCTCCCGGCACGGACCCCAAGAGCTATATTTGAAGTTTGAGGTGGCAAGACAAGCAAGCAGCCCCAGTCTCTGTGCCTCTGTGCGAGCACTGCCGTGGGCAGATGAGGCTGAGCAACAGCTTTGCAGTCTAGCCCCTTCTGCCTGCCAGCTATCTGCAGACGTTCGCATTTCGGAGCAGGGCTGCCGCAGGGTCCCGGCACGGACCCCAAGAGCTACGTTTGAAGTTTGAGGTGGCAAGACAAGCAAGCAGCCCCAGTCTCTGTGCCTCTGTGCGAGCAGTGCCGTGGGCAGATGAGGCTGAGCAACAGCTTTCCAGGCTAGCCCCTTCTGCCTGCCAGCTATCTGCAGACGTTCGCATTTTCGGAGCAGGGCTGCCGGAGGCTCCCGGCACGGACCCCAAGAGCTACGTTTGAAGTTTGAGGTGGCAAGACAAGCAAGCAGCCCCAGTGTCTGTGCCTCTGTGCGAGCAGTGCCGTGGGCAGATGAGGCTGAGCAACAGCTTTCCAGGCTAGCCCCTTCTGCCTGCCAGCTATCTGCAGACGTTCGCATTTTCGGAGCAGGGCTGCCGCAGGCTCCCAGCACCGACCCCATAAGCTACGTTTGAAGTTTGAGGTGGCAAGACAAGCAAGCAGCCCCAGTCTCTGTGCCTCTGTGCGAGCACTGCCGTGGACAGATGAGGCTGAGCAACAGCTTTCCAGGCTAGCCCCTTCTGCCTGCCAGCTATCTGCAGACGTTGGCATTTTCGGAGCAGGGCTGCCGAAGGCTCCCGGCATGGACACCAAGAGATACGTTTGAAGTTTGAGGTGGCAAGACAAGCAAGCAGCCCCAGTCTCTGTGCCTCTGTGCGAGCAGTGCTGTGGGCAGATGAGGCTGAGCAACAGCTTTCCAGGCTAGCCCCTTCTGCCTGCCAGCTATCTGCAGACGTTGGCATTTTCGGAGCAGGGCTACCTCAGGCTCCCAGCACAGAACCCCAAGAGATACGTTTGAAGTTTGAGGTGGCAAGACAAGCAAGCAGCCCCAGTCTCTGTGCCTCTGTGCGAGCAGTGCCGTGGGCAGATGAGGCTGAGAAACAGCTTTCCAGGCTAGCCCCTTCTGCCTGCCAGCTATCTGCAGACGTTCGCATTTTCGGAGCAGGGCTGCCTCAGGCTCCCGGCACGGACCCCAAGAGCTACATTTGAAGTTTGAGGTGGCAAGACAAGCAAGCAGCCCCAGTCTCTGTGCCTCTGTGCGAGCACTGCCGTGGGCAGATGAGGCTGAGCAACAGCTTTCCAGGCTAGCCCCTTCTGCCTGCCAGCTATCTGCAGACGTTCGCATTTTCGGAGCAGGGCTGCCGGAGGCTCCCGGCACTGAACCCATAAGTTATGTTTGAAGTATGAGGTGGCAAGACAAGCAAGCAGCCCCAGTCTCTGTGCCTCTGTGCGAGCACTGCCGTGGGCAGATGAGGCTGAGCAACAGCTTTCCAGGCTAGCCCATTCTGCCTGCCAGCTATCTGCAGACGTTCGCATTTTCGGAGCAGGGCTGCCGCAGCCTCCCGGCATGGACACCAAGAGATACGTTTGAAGTTTGAGGTGGCAAGACAAGCAAGCAGCCCCAGTCTCTGTGCCTCTGTGCGAGCAGTGCCGTGGGCAGATGAGGCTGAGCAACAGCTTTCCAGGCTAGCCCCTTCTGCCTGCCAGCTATCTGCAGACGTTCGCATTTTCGGAGCAGGGCTGCCTCAGGGTCCCGGCACAGACCACAAGAGCTACATTTGAAGTTTGAGGTGGCAAGACAAGCGAGCAGCCCCAGTCTCTGTGCCTCTGTGCGAGCAGTGCCGTGGGCAGATGAGGCTGACCAACAGCTTCCCAGGCTAGCAACTTCTGCCTGCCTGCTATCTGCAGACGTTGGCATTTTCGGAGCAGGGCTGCCGGAGGCTCCCGGCACAGAACCTATAAGCTACATTTGAAGTTTGAGGTGGCAAGACAAGCAAGCAGCCCCAGTCTCTGTGCCTCTGTGCGAGCACTGCTGTGGGCAGATGAGGCTGAGCAACAGCTTTCCAGGCTAGCCTTTTCTGCCTGCCAGCTATCTGCAGACGTTTGCGTTTTCGGAGCAGGGCTGCCGGAGGCTCCCGGCACAGAACCTATAAGCTACGTTTGAAGTTTGAGGTGGCAAGACAAGCAAGCAGCCCCAGTCTCTGTGCCTCTGTGCGAGCAGTGCCGTGGGCAGATGAGGCTGAGCAACAGCTTTCCAGGCTAGCCCCTTCTGCCTGCCAGCTATCTGCAGACGTTCGCATTTTCGGAGCAGGGCTGCCGCAGGCTCCCGGCACGGACCCCATAAGCTACGTTTGAAGTTTGAGGTGGCAAGACAAGCAAGCAGCCCCAGTCTCTGTGCCTCTGTGCGAGCACTGCCGTGGACAGATGAGGCTGAGCAACAGCTTTCCAGGCTAGCCCCTTCTGCCTGCCAGCTATCTGCAGACGTTGGCATTTTCGGAGCAGGGCTGCCGAAGGCTCCCGGCACGGACCCCAAGAGCTACGTTTGAAGTTTGAGGTGGCAAGACAAGCAAGCAGCCCCAGTCTCTGTGCCTCTGTGCGAGCAGTGCCGTGGGCAGATGAGGCTGAGAAACAGCTTTCCAGGCTAGCCCCTTCTGCCTGCCAGCTATCTGCAGACGTTCGCATTTTCAGAGCAGGGCTGCCGGAGGCTCCTGGCACGGACCCCAAGAGATATATTTGAAGTTTGAGGTGGCAAGACAAGCAAGCAGCCCCAGTCTCTGTGCCTCTGTGCGAGCACTGCCGTGGGCAGATGAGGCTGAGCAACAGCTTTCCAGGCTAGCCCCTTCTGCCTGCCAGCTATCTGCAGACGTTCGCATTTTCGGAGCAGGGCTGCCGCAGGGTCCCGGCACGGACCCCAAGAGCTACGTTTAAAGTTTGAGGTGGCAAGACAAGCAAGCAGCCCCAGTCTCTGTGCCTCTGTGCGAGCACTGCCGTGGGCAGATGAGGCTGAGCAACAGCTTTCCCCGCTAGCCCCTTCTGCCTGCCACCTATCTGCAGACGTTTGCATTTTCGGAGCAGGGCTGCCTCAGGCTCCCGGCACAGAACCTATAAGCTACGTTTGAAGTTTGAGGTGGCAAGACAAGCAAGAAGCCCCAGTCTCTGTGCCTCTGTGCGAGCAGTGCCGTGGGCAGATGAGGCTGAGCAACAGCTTTCCAGGCTAGCCCCTTCTGCCTGCCAGCTATCTGCAGACGTTCGCATTTTCGGAGCAGGGCTGCCTCAGGCTCCCGGCACGGAACTCATAAGATTCGTTTGAAGTTTGAGGTGGCAAGACAAGCGAGCAGCCCCCGTCTCTGTGCCTCTGTGCGAGCAGTGCCGTGGGCAGATGAGGCTGAGCAACAGCTTTCCAGGCTAGCCCCTTCTGCCTGCCAGCTATCTGCAGACGTTCGCATTTTCGGAGCAGGGCTGCCTCAGGCTCCCGGCACGGACCCCAAGAGCTACATTTGAAGTTTGAGGTGGCAAGACAAGCAAGCAGCCCCAGTCTCTGTGCCTCTGTGCGAGCAGTGCCGTGGGCAGATGAGGCTGAGCAACAGCTTCCCAGGCTAGCAACTTCTGCCTGCCTGCTATCTGCAGACGTTGGCATTTTCGGAGCAGGGCTGCCGGAGGCTCCCGGCACAGAACCTATAAGCTACGTTTGAAGTTTGAGGTGGCAAGACAAGCAAGCAGCCCCAGTCTCTGTGCCTCTGTGCGAGCAGTGCCGTGGGCAGATGAGGCTGAGCAACAGCTTTCCAGGCTAGCCCCTTCTGCCTGCCAGCTATCTGCAGACGTTCGCATTTTCGGAGCAGGGCTGCCTCAGGATCCCGGCACGGACCCCAAGAGCTACATTTGAAGTTTGAGGTGGCAAGACAAGCAAGCAGCCCCAGTCTCTGTGCCTCTGTGCGAGCACTGCCGTGGGCAGATGAGGCTGAGCAACAGTTTTCCCCGCTAGCCCCTTCTGCCTGCCAGCTATCTGCAGACGTTTGCATTTTCGGAGCAGGGCTGCCTCAGGCTCCCGGCACAGAACCCATAAGCTACGTTTGAAGTTTGAGGTGGCAAGACAAGCAAGAAGCCCCAGTCTCTGTGCCTCTGTGCGAGCAGTGCCGTGGGCAGATGAGGCTGAGCAACAGCTTTCCAGGCTAGCCCCTTCTGCCTGCCAGCTATCTGCAGACGTTCGCATTTTCGGAGCAGGGCTGCCGGAGGCTCCCGGCACTGAACCCATAAGTTATGTTTGAAGTATGAGGTGGCAAGACAAGCAAGCAGCCCCAGTCTCTGTGCCTCTGTGCGAGCAGTGCCGTGGGCAGATGAGGCTGAGCAACAGCTTCCCAGGCTAGCAACTTCTGCCTGCCAGCTATCTGCAGACGTTCGCATTTTCGGAGCAGGGCTGCCGCAGCCTCCCGGCATGGACACCAAGAGATACGTTTGAAGTTTGAGGTGGCAAGACAAGCAAGCAGCCCCAGTCTCTGTGCCTCTGTGCGAGCACTGCCGTGGGCAGATGAGGCTGACCAACAGCTTCCCAGGCTAGCAACTTCTGCCTGCCTGCTATCTGCAGACGTTGGCATTTTCGGAGCAGGGCTGCCGGAGGCTCCCGGCACAGAACCTATAAGCTACATTTGAAGTTTGAGGTGGCAAGACAAGCAAGCAGCCCCAGTCTCTGTGCCTCTGTGCGAGCACTGCTGTGGGCAGATGAGGCTGAGCAACAGCTTTCCAGGCTAGCCTTTTCTGCCTGCCAGCTATCTGCAGACGTTTGCGTTTTCGGAGCAGGGCTGCCGGAGGCTCCCGGCACAGAACCTATAAGCTACGTTTGAAGTTTGAGGTGGCAAGACAAGCAAGCAGCCCCAGTCTCTGTGCCTCTGTGCGAGCAGTGCCGTGGGCAGATGAGGCTGAGAAACAGCTTTCCAGGCTAGCCCCTTCTGCCTGCCAGCTATCTGCAGACGTTCGCATTTTCGGAGCAGGGCTGCCTCAGGCTCCCGGCACGGACCCCAAGAGCTATATTTGAAGTTTGAGGTGGCAAGACAAGCAAGCAGCCCCAGTCTCTGTGCCTCTGTGCGAGCACTGCCGTGGGCAGATGAGGCTGAGCAACAGCTTTCCAGTCTAGCCCCTTCTGCCTGCCAGCTATCTGCAGACGTTCGCATTTTCGGAGCAGGGCTGCCGGAGGCTCCCGGCACGGACCCCAAGAGCTACGTTTGAAGTTTGAGGTGGCAAGAGAATCAAGCAGCCCCAGAGTCTGTGCCTCTGTGCGAGCAGTGCCGTGGGCAGATGAGGCTGAGCAACAGCTTTCCAGGCTAGCCCCTTCTGCCTGCCAGCTATCTGCAGACGTTCGCATTTTCGGAGCAGGGCTGCCGCAGCCTCCCGGCACGGACCCCATAAGCTACGTTTGAAGTTTGAGGTGGCAAGACAAGCAAGCAGCCCCAGTCTCTGTGCCTCTGTGCGAGCACTGCCGTGGACAGATGAGGCTGAGCAACAGCTTTCCAGGCTAGCCCCTTCTGCCTGCCAGCTATCTGCAGACGTTGGCATTTTCGGAGCAGGGCTGCCGAAGGCTCCCGGCATGGACACCAAGAGATACGTTTGAAGTTTGAGGTGGCAAGACAAGCAAGCAGCCCCAGTCTCTGTGCCTCTGTGCGAGCAGTGCCGTGGGCAGATGAGGCTGAGCAACAGCTTTCCAGGCTAGCCCCTTCTGCCTGCCAGCTATCTGCAGACGTTGGCATTTTCGGAGCAGGGCTACCTCAGGCTCCCAGCACAGAACCCCAAGAGATACGTTTGAAGTTTGAGGTGGCAAGACAAGCAAGCAGCCCCAGTCTCTGTGCCTCTGTGCGAGCAGTGCCGTGGGCAGATGAGGCTGAGAAACAGCTTTCCAGGCTAGCCCCTTCTGCCTGCCAGCTATCTGCAGACGTTCGCATTTTCGGAGCAGGGCTGCCTCAGGCTCCCGGCACGGACCCCAAGAGCTACATTTGAAGTTTGAGGTGGCAAGACAAGCAAGCAGCCCCAGTCTCTGTGCCTCTGTGCGAGCACTGCCGTGGGCAGATGAGGCTGAGCAACAGCTTTCCAGGCTAGCCCCTTCTGCCTGCCAGCTATCTGCAGACGTTCGCATTTTCGGAGCAGGGCTGCCGGAGGCTCCCGGCACGGACCCCAAGAGCTACGTTTGAAGTTTGAGGTGGCAAGACAAGCAAGAAGCCCCAGTCTCTGTGCCTCTGTGCGAGCAGTGCCGTGGGCAGATGAGGCTGAGCAACAGCTTTCCAGGCTAGCCCCTTCTACCTGCCAGCTATCTGCAGACGTTCGCATTTTCGGAGCAGGGCTGCCGGAGGCTCCCGGCACTGAACCCATAAGTTATGTTTGAAGTATGAGGTGGCAAGACAAGCAAGCAGCCCCTGTCTCTGTGCCTCTGTGCGAGCAGTGCCGTGGGCAGATGAGGCTGAGCAACAGCTTTCCAGGCTAGCCCCTTCTGCCTGCCAGCTATCTGCAGACGTTCGCATTTTCGAAGCAGGGCTGCCGCAGCCTCCCGGCATGGACACCAAGAGATACGTTTGAAGTTTGAGGTGGCAAGACAAGCAAGCAGCCCCAGTGTCTGTGCCTCTGTGCGAGCAGTGCCGTGGGCAGATGAGGCTGAGCAACAGCTTTCCAGGCTAGCCCCTTCTGCCTGCCAGCTATCTGCAGACGTTCGCATTTTCGGAGCAGGGCTGCCGCAGGCTCCCGGCACGGACCCCATAAGCTACGTTTGAAGTTTGAGGTGGCAAGACAAGCGAGCAGCCCCAGTCTCTGTGCCTCTGTGCGAGCAGTGCCGTGGGCAGATGAGGCTGACCAACAGCTTCCCAGGCTAGCAACTTCTGCCTGCCTGCTATCTGCAGACGTTGGCATTTTCGGAGCAGGGCTGCCGGAGGCTCCCGGCACAGAACCTATAAGCTACATTTGAAGTTTGAGGTGGCAAGACAAGCAAGCAGCCCCAGTCTCTGTGCCTCTGTGCGAGCACTGCTGTGGGCAGATGAGGCTGAGCAACAGCTTTCCAGGCTAGCCTTTTCTGCCTGCCAGCTATCTGCAGACGTTTGCGTTTTCGGAGCAGGGCTGCCGGAGGCTCCCGGCACAGAACCTATAAGCTACGTTTGAAGTTTGAGGTGGCAAGACAAGCAAGCAGCCCCAGTCTCTGTGCCTCTGTGCGAGCACTGCCGTGGGCAGATGAGGCTGAGCAACAGCTTTCCAGGCTAGCCCCTTCTGCCTGCCAGCTATCTGCAGACGTTGGCATTTTCGGAGCAGGGCTGCCTCAGGCTCCCGGCACGGACCCCAAGAGCTACGTTTGAAGTTTGAGGTGGCAAGACAAGCAAGCAGCCCCAGTCTCTGTGCCTCTGTGCGAGCAGTGCCGTGGGCAGATGAGGCTGAGAAACAGCTTTCCAGGCTAGCCCCTTCTGCCTGCCAGCTATCTGCAGACGTTCGCATTTTCGGAGCAGGGCTGCCGGAGGCTCCCGGCACGGACCCCAAGAGCTATATTCGAAGTTTGAGGTGGCAAGACAAGCAAGCAGCCCCAGTCTCTGTGCCTCTGTGCGAGCACTGCCGTGGGCAGATGAGGCTGAGCAACAGCTTTCCAGTCTAGCCCCTTCTGCCTGCCAGCTATCTGCAGACGTTCGCATTTCGGAGCAGGGCTGCCGCAGGGTCCCGGCACGGACCCCAAGAGCTACGTTTGAAGTTTGAGGTGGCAAGACAAGCAAGCAGCCCCAGTCTCTGTGCCTCTGTGCGAGCAGTGCCGTGGGCAGATGAGGCTGAGCAACAGCTTTCCAGGCTAGCCCCTTCTGCCTGCCAGCTATCTGCAGACGTTCGCATTTTCGGAGCAGGGCTGCCGGAGGCTCCCGGCACGGACCCCAAGAGCTACGTTTGAAGTTTGAGGTGGCAAGACAAGCAAGCAGCCCCAGTGTCTGTGCCTCTGTGCGAGCAGTGCCGTGGGCAGATGAGGCTGAGCAACAGCTTTCCAGGCTAGCCCCTTCTGCCTGCCAGCTATCTGCAGACGTTCGCATTTTCGGAGCAGGGCTGCCGCAGGCTCCCGGCACGGACCCCATAAGCTACGTTTGAAGTTTGAGGTGGCAAGACAAGCAAGCAGCCCCAGTCTCTGTGCCTCTGTGCGAGCACTGCCGTGGACAGATGAGGCTGAGCAACAGCTTTCCAGGCTAGCCCCTTCTGCCTGCCAGCTATCTGCAGATGTTGGCATTTTCGGAGCAGGGCTGCCGAAGGCTCCCGGCATGGACACCAAGAGATACGTTTGAAGTTTGAGGTGGCAAGACAATCAAGCAGCCCCAGTCTCTGTGCCTCTGTGCGAGCAGTGCCGTGGGCAGATGAGGCTGAGCAACAGCTTTCCAGGCTAGCCCCTTCTGCCTGCCAGCTATCTGCAGACGTTCGCATTTTCGGAGCACGGCTACCTCAGGCTCCCAGCACAGAACCCCAAGAGATACGTTTGAAGTTTGAGGTGGCAAGACAAGCAAGCAGCCCCAGTCTCTGTGCCTCTGTGCGAGCAGTGCCGTGGGCAGATGAGGCTGAGCAACAGCTTTCCAGGCTAGCCCCTTCTGCCTGCCAGCTATCTGCAGACGTTCGCATTTTCGGAGCAGGGCTGCCGGAGGCTCCCGGCACGGACCCCATAAGCTACGTTTGAAGTTTGAGGTGGCAAGACAAGCAAGCAGCCCCAGTCTCTGTGCCTCTGTGCGAGCACTGCCGTGGGCAGATGAGGCTGAGCAACAGCTTTCCAGTCTAGCCCCTTCTGCCTGCCAGCTATCTGCAGACGTTCGCATTTTCGGAGCAGGGCTGCCGGAGGCTCCCGGCACGGACCCCAAGAGCTACGTTTGAAGTTTGAGGTGGCAAGATAAGCAAGAAGCCCCAGTCTCTGTGCCTCTGTGCGAGCAGTGCCGTGGGCAGATGAGGCTGAGCAACAGCTTTCCAGGCTAGCCCCTTCTGCCTGCCAGCTATCTGCAGACGTTCGCATTTTCGGAGCAGGGCTGCCGGAGGCTCCCGGCACTGAACCCATAAGTTATGTTTGAAGTATGAGGTGGCAAGACAAGCAAGCAGCCCCAGTCTCTGTGCCTCTGTGCGAGCAGTGCCGTGGGCAGATGAGGCTGAGCAACAGCTTTCCAGGCTAGCCCATTCTGCCTGCCAGCTATCTGCAGACGTTGGCATTTTCGGAGCAGGGCTGCCGCAGCCTCCCGGCATGGACACCAAGAGATACGTTTGAAGTTTGAGGTGGCAAGACAAGCAAGCAGCCCCAGTCTCTGTGCCTCTGTGCGAGCAGTGCCGTGGGCAGATGAGGCTGAGCAACAGCTTTCCAGGCTAGCCCCTTCTGCCTGCCAGCTATCTGCAGACGTTCGCATTTTCGGAGCAGGGCTGCCTCAGGGTCCCGGCACAGACCACAAGAGCTACATTTGAAGTTTGAGGTGGCAAGACAAGCGAGCAGCCCCAGTCTCTGTGCCTCTGTGCGAGCAGTGCCGTGGGCAGATGAGGCTGACCAACAGCTTCCCAGGCTAGCAACTTCTGCCTGCCTGCTATCTGCAGACGTTGGCATTTTCGGAGCAGGGCTGCCGAAGGCTCCCGGCATGGACACCAAGAGATACGTTTGAAGTTTGAGGTGGCAAGACAAGCAAGCAGCCCCAGTCTCTGTGCCTCTGTGCGAGCACTGCCGTGGGCAGATGAGGCTGAGCAACAGCTTTCCAGGCTAGCCCCTTCTGCCTGCCAGCTATCTGCAGACGTTGGCATTTTCGGAGCAGGGCTACCTCAGGCTCCCAGCACAGAACCCCAAGAGATACGTTTGAAGTTTGAGGTGGCAAGACAAGCAAGCAGCCCCAGTCTCTGTGCCTCTGTGCGAGCAGTGCCGTGGGCAGATGAGGCTGAGAAACAGCTTTCCAGGCTAGCCCCTTCTGCCTGCCAGCTATCTGCAGACGTTCGCATTTTCGGAGCAGGGCTGCCTCAGGCTCCCGGCACGGACCCCAAGAGCTACATTTGAAGTTTGAGGTGGCAAGACAAGCAAGCAGCCCCAGTCTCTGTGCCTCTGTGCGAGCAGTGCCGTGGGCAGATGAGGCTGAGCAACAGCTTTCCAGGCTAGCCCCTTCTGCCTGCCAGCTATCTGCAGACGTTCGCATTTTCGGAGCAGGGCTGCCGGAGGCTCCCGGCACGGACCCCAAGAGCTACGTTTGAAGTTTGAGGTGGCAAGACAAGCAAGAAGCCCCAGTCTCTGTGCCTCTGTGCGAGCAGTGGCGTGGGCAGATGAGGCTGAGCAACAGCTTTCCAGGCTAGCCCCTTCTACCTGCCAGCTATCTGTAGACGTTCGCATTTTCGGAGCAGGGCTGCCGCAGGCTCCCGGCACGGACCCCATAAGCTACGTTTGAAGTTTGAGGTGGCAAGACAAGCGAGCAGCCCCAGTCTCTGTGCCTCTGTGCGAGCAGTGCCGTGGGCAGATGAGGCTGACCAACAGCTTCCCAGGCTAGCAACTTCTGCCTGCCTGCTATCTGCAGACGTTGGCATTTTCGGAGCAGGGCTGCCGGAGGCTCCCGGCACAGAACCTATAAGCTACATTTGAAGTTTGAGGTGGCAAGACAAGCAAGCAGCCCCAGTCTCTGTGCCTCTGTGCGAGCACTGCTGTGGGCAGATGAGGCTGAGCAACAGCTTTCCAGGCTAGCCTTTTCTGCCTGCCAGCTATCTGCAGACGTTTCCGTTTTCGGAGCAGGGCTGCCGGAGGCTCCCGGCACAGAACCTATAAGCTACGTTTGAAGTTTGAGGTGGCAAGACAAGCAAGCAGCCCCAGTCTCTGTGCCTCTGTGCGAGCACTGCCGTGGGCAGATGAGGCTGAGCAACAGCTTTCCAGGTACCCTCTTCTGCCTGCCAGCTATCTGCAGACGTTGGCATTTTCGGAGCAGGGCTGCCTCAGGCTCCCGGCACGGACCCCAAGAGCTACGTTTGAAGTTTGAGGTGGCAAGACAAGCAAGCAGCCCCAGTCTCTGTGCCTCTGTGCGAGCAGTGCCGTGGGCAGATGAGGCTGAGCAACAGCTTTCCAGGCTAGCCCCTTCTGCCTGCCAGCTATCTGCAGACGTTCGCATTTTCGGAGCAGGGCTGCCGGAGGCTCCCGGCACGGACCCCAAGAGCTATATTTGAAGTTTGAGGTGGCAAGACAAGCAAGCAGCCCCAGTCTCTGTGCCTCTGTGCGAGCACTGCCGTGGGCAGATGAGGCTGAGCAACAGCTCTCCAGGCTAGCCCCTTCTGCCTGCCAGCTATCTGCAGACGTTCGCATTTCGGAGCAGGGCTGCCGCAGGGTCCCGGCACGGACCCCAAGAGCTACGTTTGAAGTTTGAGGTGGCAAGACAAGCAAGCAGCCCCAGTCTCTGTGCCTCTGTGCGAGCAGTGCCGTGGGCAGATGAGGCTGAGCAACAGCTTTCCAGGCTAGCCCCTTCTGCCTGCCAGCTATCTGCAGACGTTCGCATTTTCGGAGCAGGGCTGCCGGAGGCTCCCGGCACGGACCCCAAGAGCTACGTTTGAAGTTTGAGGTGGCAAGACAAGCAAGCAGCCCCAGTGTCTGTGCCTCTGTGCGAGCAGTGCCGTGGGCAGATGAGGCTGAGCAACAGCTTTCCAGGCTAGCCCCTTCTGCCTGCCAGCTATCTGCAGACGTTCGTATTTTCGGAGCAGGGCTGCCGCAGGCTCCCGGCACGGACCCCATAAGCTACGTTTGAAGTTTGAGGTGGCAAGACAAGCAAGCAGCCCCAGTCTCTGTGCCTCTGTGCGAGCACTGCCGTGGACAGATGAGGCTGAGCAACAGCTTTCCAGGCTAGCCCCTTCTGCCTGCCAGCTATCTGCAGATGTTGGCATTTTCGGAGCAGGGCTGCCGAAGGCTCCCGGCATGGACACCAAGAGATACGTTTGAAGTTTGAGGTGGCAAGACAATCAAGCAGCCCCAGTCTCTGTGCCTCTGTGCGAGCAGTGCCGTGGGCAGATGAGGCTGAGCAACAGCTTTCCAGGCTAGCCCCTTCTGCCTGCCAGCTATCTGCAGACGTTCGCATTTTCGGAGCAGGGCTGCCGGAGGCTCCCGGCACGGACCCCAAGAGCTACGTTTGAAGTTTGAGGTGGCAAGACAAGCAAGAAGCCCCAGTCTCTGTGCCTCTGTGCGAGCAGTGGCGTGGGCAGATGAGGCTGAGCAACAGCTTTCCAGGCTAGCCCCTTCTACCTGCCAGCTATCTGTAGACGTTCGCATTTTCGGAGCAGGGCTGCCGCAGGCTCCCGGCACGGACCCCATAAGCTACGTTTGAAGTTTGAGGTGGCAAGACAAGCGAGCAGCCCCAGTCTCTGTGCCTCTGTGCGAGCAGTGCCGTGGGCAGATGAGGCTGACCAACAGCTTCCCAGGCTAGCAACTTCTGCCTGCCTGCTATCTGCAGACGTTGGCATTTTCGGAGCAGGGCTGCCGGAGGCTCCCGGCACAGAACCTATAAGCTACATTTGAAGTTTGAGGTGGCAAGACAAGCAAGCAGCCCCAGTCTCTGTGCCTCTGTGCGAGCACTGCTGTGGGCAGATGAGGCTGAGCAACAGCTTTCCAGGCTAGCCTTTTCTGCCTGCCAGCTATCTGCAGACGTTTCCGTTTTCGGAGCAGGGCTGCCGGAGGCTCCCGGCACAGAACCTATAAGCTACGTTTGAAGTTTGAGGTGGCAAGACAAGCAAGCAGCCCCAGTCTCTGTGCCTCTGTGCGAGCACTGCCGTGGGCAGATGAGGCTGAGCAACAGCTTTCCAGGTACCCCCTTCTGCCTGCCAGCTATCTGCAGACGTTGGCATTTTCGGAGCAGGGCTGCCTCAGGCTCCCGGCACGGACCCCAAGAGCTACGTTTGAAGTTTGAGGTGGCAAGACAAGCAAGCAGCCCCAGTCTCTGTGCCTCTGTGCGAGCAGTGCCGTGGGCAGATGAGGCTGAGCAACAGCTTTCCAGGCTAGCCCCTTCTGCCTGCCAGCTATCTGCAGACGTTCGCATTTTCGGAGCAGGGCTGCCGGAGGCTCCCGGCACGGACCCCAAGAGCTATATTTGAAGTTTGAGGTGGCAAGACAAGCAAGCAGCCCCAGTCTCTGTGCCTCTGTGCGAGCACTGCCGTGGGCAGATGAGGCTGAGCAACAGCTTTCCAATCTAGCCCCTTCTGCCTGCCAGCTATCTGCAGACGTTCGCATTTCGGAGCAGGGCTGCCGCAGGGTCCCGGCACGGACCCCAAGAGCTACGTTTGAAGTTTGAGGTGGCAAGACAAGCAAGCAGCCCCAGTCTCTGTGCCTCTGTGCGAGCAGTGCCGTGGGCAGATGAGGCTGAGCAACAGCTTTCCAGGCTAGCCCCTTCTGCCTGCCAGCTATCTGCAGACGTTCGCATTTTCGGAGCAGGGCTGCCGGAGGCTCCCGGCACGGACCCCAAGAGCTACGTTTGAAGTTTGAGGTGGCAAGACAAGCAAGCAGCCCCAGTGTCTGTGCCTCTGTGCGAGCAGTGCCGTGGGCAGATGAGGCTGAGCAACAGCTTTCCAGGCTAGCCCCTTCTGCCTGCCAGCTATCTGCAGACGTTCGTATTTTCGGAGCAGGGCTGCCGCAGGCTCCCGGCACGGACCCCATAAGCTACGTTTGAAGTTTGAGGTGGCAAGACAAGCAAGCAGCCCCAGTCTCTGTGCCTCTGTGCGAGCACTGCCGTGGACAGATGAGGCTGAGCAACAGCTTTCCAGGCTAGCCCCTTCTGCCTGCCAGCTATCTGCAGATGTTGGCATTTTCGGAGCAGGGCTGCCGAAGGCTCCCGGCATGGACACCAAGAGATACGTTTGAAGTTTGAGGTGGCAAGACAATCAAGCAGCCCCAGTCTCTGTGCCTCTGTGCGAGCAGTGCCGTGGGCAGATGAGGCTGAGCAACAGCTTTCCAGGCTAGCCCCTTCTGCCTGCCAGCTATCTGCAGACGTTCGCATTTTCGGAGCAGGGCTACCTCAGGCTCCCAGCACAGAACCCCAAGAGATACGTTTGAAGTTTGAGGTGGCAAGACAAGCAAGCAGCCCCAGTCTCTGTGCCTCTGTGCGAGCAGTGCCGTGGGCAGATGAGGCTGAGCAACAGCTTTCCAGGCTAGCCCCTTCTGCCTGCCAGCTATCTGCAGACGTTCGCATTTTCGGAGCAGGGCTGCCGGAGGCTCCCGGCACGGACCCCATAAGCTACGTTTGAAGTTTGAGGTGGCAAGACAAGCAAGCAGCCCCAGTCTCTGTGCCTCTGTGCGAGCACTGCCGTGGGCAGATGAGGCTGAGCAACAGCTTTCCAGTCTAGCCCCTTCTGCCTGCCAGCTATCTGCAGACGTTCGCATTTTCGGAGCAGGGCTGCCGGAGGCTCCCGGCACGGACCCCAAGAGCTACGTTTGAAGTTTGAGGTGGCAAGACAAGCAAGAAGCCCCAGTCTCTGTGCCTCTGTGCGAGCAGTGCCGTGGGCAGATGAGGCTGAGCAACAGCTTTCCAGGCTAGCCCCTTCTGCCTGCCAGCTATCTGCAGACGTTCGCATTTTCGGAGCAGGGCTGCCGGAGGCTCCCGGCACTGAACCCATAAGTTATGTTTGAAGTATGAGGTGGCAAGACAAGCAAGCAGCCCCAGTCTCTGTGCCTCTGTGCGAGCAGTGCCGTGGGCAGATGAGGCTGAGCAACAGCTTTCCAGGCTAGCCCATTCTGCCTGCCAGCTATCTGCAGACGTTGGCATTTTCGGAGCAGGGCTGCCGCAGCCTCCCGGCATGGACACCAAGAGATACGTTTGAAGTTTGAGGTGGCAAGACAAGCAAGCAGCCCCAGTCTCTGTGCCTCTGTGCGAGCAGTGCCGTGGGCAGATGAGGCTGAGCAACAGCTTTCCAGGCTAGCCCCTTCTGCCTGCCAGCTATCTGCAGACGTTCGCATTTTCGGAGCAGGGCTGCCTCAGGCTCCCGGCACAGACCACAAGAGCTACATTTGAAGTTTGAGGTGGCAAGACAAGCGAGCAGCCCCAGTCTCTGTGCCTCTGTGCGAGCAGTGCCGTGGGCAGATGAGGCTGACCAACAGCTTCCCAGGCTAGCAACTTCTGCCTGCCTGCTATCTGCAGACGTTGGCATTTTCGGAGCAGGGCTGCCGGAGGCTCCCGGCACAGAACCTATAAGCTACATTTGAAGTTTGAGGTGGCAAGACAAGCAAGCAGCCCCAGTCTCTGTGCCTCTGTGCGAGCACTGCTGTGGGCAGATGAGGCTGAGCAACAGCTTTCCAGGCTAGCCTTTTCTGCCTGCCAGCTATCTGCAGACGTTTGCGTTTTCGGAGGAGGGCTGCCGGAGGCTCCCGGCACAGAACCTATAAGCTACGTTTGAAGTTTGAGGTGGCAAGACAAGCAAGCAGCCCCAGTCTCTGTGCCTCTGTGCGAGCAGTGCCGTGGGCAGATGAGGCTGAGCAACAGCTTTCCAGGCTAGCCCCTTCTGCCTGCCAGCTATCTGCAGACGTTGGCATTTTCGGAGCAGGGCTGCCTCAGGCTCCCGGCACGGACCCCAAGAGCTACGTTTGAAGTTTGAGGTGGCAAGACAAGCAAGCAGCCCCAGTCTCTGTGCCTCTGTGTGAGCAGTGCCGTGGGCAGATGAGGCTGAGAAACAGCTTTCCAGGCTAGCCCCTTCTGCCTGCCAGCTATCTGCAGACGTTCGCATTTTCGGAGCAGGGCTGCCGGAGGCTCCCGGCACGGACCCCAAGAGCTATATTTGAAGTTTGAGGTGGCAAGACAAGCAAGCAGCCCCAGTCTCTGTGCCTCTGTGCGAGCACTGCCGTGGGCAGATGAGGCTGAGCAACAGCTTTCCAGGCTAGCCCCTTCTGCCTGCCAGCTATCTGCAGACGTTCGCATTTCGGAGCAGGGCTGCCGGAGGCTCCCGGCACGGACCCCAAGAGCTACGTTTGAAGTTTGAGGTGGCAAGACAAGCAAGCAGCCCCAGTCTCTGTGCCTCTGTGCGAGCAGTGCCGTGGGCAGATGAGGCTGAGCAACAGCTTTCCAGGCTAGCCCCTTCTGCCTGCCAGCTATCTGCAGACGTTGGCATTTTCGGAGCAGGGCTGCCGGAGGCTCCCGGCACGGACCCCAAGAGCTACGTTTGAAGTTTGAGGTGGCAAGACAAGCAAGCAGCCCCAGTGTCTGTGCCTCTGTGCGAGCAGTGCCGTGGGCAGATGAGGCTGAGCAACAGCTTTCCAGGCTAGCCCCTTCTGCCTGCCAGCTATCTGCAGACATTCGCATTTTCGGAGCAGGGCTGCCGCAGGCTCCCGGCACGGACCCCATAAGCTACGTTTGAAGTTTGAGGTGGCAAGACAAGCAAGCAGCCCCAGTCTCTGTGCCTCTGTGCGAGCACTGCCGTGGGGAGATGAGGCTGAGCAACAGCCTTGCAGGCTAGCCCCTTCTGCCTGCCAGCTATCTGCAGACGTTCGCATTTTCGGAGCAGGGCTGCCTCAGGCTCCCGGCACAGACCCCAAGAGCTACGTTTGAAGTTTGAGGGGGCAAGACAAGCAAGCAGCCCCAGTCTCTGTGCCTCTGTGCGAGCAGTGCCGTGGGCAGATGAGGCTGAGCAACAGCTTTCCAGGCTAGCCCCTTCTGCCTGCCAGCTATCTGGAGACGTTGGCATTTTCGGAGCAGGGCTGCCGGAGGCTCCCGGCACAGAACCCATAAGCTACGTTTGAAGTTTGAGTTGGCAAGACAAGCAAGCAGCCCCAGTCTCTGTGCCTCTGTGCGAGCAGTGCCGTGGGCAGATGAGGCTGAGCAACAGCTTTCCAGTCTAGCCCCTTCTGCCTGCCAGCTATCTGCAGACGTTTGCGTTTTCGGAGAAGGGCTGCCGGAGGCTCCCGGCACAGAACCCATAAGCTACGTTGGAAGTTTGAGGTGGCAAGACAAGCAAGCAGCCCCAGTCTCTGTGCCTCTGTGCGAGCAGTGCCATGGGCAGATGAGGCTGAGCAACAGCTTTCCAGGCTAGCCCCTTCTGCCTGCCAGCTATCTGCAGACGTTCTCATTTTCCGAGCAGGGCTGCCGGAGGCTCCCGGCACGGACCCCAAGAGCTACGTTTGAAGTTTGAGGTGGCAAGACAAGCAAGCAGCCCCAGTGTCTGTGCCTCTGTGCGAGCAGTGCCGTGGGCAGATGAGGCTGAGCAACAGCTTTCCAGGCTAGCCCCTTCTGCCTGCCAGCTATCTGCAGACGTTCGCATTTTCGGAGCAGGGCTGCCGCAGCCTCCCGGCATGGACACCAAGAGATACGTTTGAAGTTTGAGGTGGCAAGACAAGCAAGCAGCCCCAGTCTCTGTGCCTCTGTGCGAGCAGTGCCGTGGGCAGATGAGGCTGAGCAACAGCTTTCCAGGCTAGCCCCTTCTGCCTGCCAGCTATCTGCAGACGTTGGCATTTTCGGAGCAGGGCTACCTGAGGCTCCCAGCACAGAACCCCAAGAGATACGTTTGAAGTTTGAGGTGGCAAGACAAGCAAGCAGCCCCAGTCTCTGTGCCTCTGTGCGAGCAGTGCCGTGGGCAGATGAGGCTGAGCAACAGCTTTCCAGTCTAGCCCCTTCTGCCTGCCAGCTATCTGCAGACGTTCGCATTTTCGGAGCAGGGCTGCCGGAGGCTCCCGGCACGGACCCCATAAGTTACGTTTGAAGTTTGAGGTGGCAAGACAAGCAAGCAGCCCCAGTCTCTGTGCCTCTGTGCGAGCAGTGCCGTGGGCAGATGAGGCTGAGCAACAGCTTTCCAGTCTAGCCCCTTCTGCCTGCCAGCTATATGCAGACGTTCGCATTTTCGGAGCAGGGCTGCCGGAGGCTCCCGGCACGGACCCCAAGAGCTACGTTTGAAGTTTGAGGTGGCAATTTAAGCAAGCAGCCCCAGTCTCTGTGCCTCTGTGCGAGCACTGCCGTGGGGAGATGAGGCTGAGCAACAGCCTTGCAGGCTAGCCCCTTCTGCCTGCCAGCTATCTGCAGACGTTCGCATTTTCGGAGCAGGGCTGCCTCAGGCTCCCGGCACAGACCCCAAGAGCTACGTTTGAAGTTTGAGGGGGCAAGACAAGCAAGCAGCCCCAGTCTCTGTGCCTCTGTGCGAGCAGTGCCGTGGGCAGATGAGGCTGAGTAACAGCTTTCCAGGCTAGCCCCTTCTGCCTGCCAGCTATCTGCAGACGTTGGCATTTTCGGAGCAGGGCTGCCGGAGGCTCCCGGCACAGAACCCATAAGCTACGTTTGAAGTTTGAGTTGGCAAGACAAGCAAGAAGCCCCAGTCTCTGTGCCTCTGTGCGAGCAGTGCCGTGGGCAGATGAGGCTGAGCAACAGCTTTCCAGGCTAGCCCCTTCTGCCTGCCAGCTATCTGCAGACGTTTGCGTTTTCGGAGCAGGGCTGCCGGAGGCTCCCGGCACAGAACCCATAAGCTACGTTGGAAGTTTGAGGTGGCAAGACAAGCAAGCAGCCCCAGTCTCTGTGCCTCTGTGCGAGCAGTGCCATGGGCAGATGAGGCTGAGCAACAGCTTTCCAGGCTAGCCCCTTCTGCCTGCCAGCTATCTGCAGACGTTCGCATTTTCGGAGCAGGGCTGCCGGAGGCTCCCGGCACGGACCTCATAAGCTACGTTTGAAGTTTGAGGTGGCAAGACAAGCGAGCAGCCCCAGTCTCTGTGCCTCTGTGCGAGCAGTGCCGTGGGCAGATGAGGCTGAGCAACAGCTTTCCCGGCTAGCCCCTTCTGCCTGCCAGCTATCTGCAGACGTTCGCATTTTCGGAGCAGGGCTGCCGGAGGCTCCCGGCACGGACCCCAAGAGCTACGTTTGAAGTTTGAGGTGGCAAGACAAGCAAACAGCCCCAGTGTCTGTGCCTCTGTGCGAGCAGTGCCGTGGGCATATGAGGCTGACCAACAGCTTTCCAGGCTAGCCCCTTCTGCCTGCCAGCTATCTGCAGACGTTCGCATTTTCGGAGCAGGGCTGCCGGAGGCTCCCGGCACTGAACCCATAAGTTATTTTTGAAGTATGAGGTGGCAAGACAAGCAAGCAGCCCCAGTCTCTGTGCCTCTGTGCGAGCAGTGCCGTGGGCAGATGAGGCTGAGCAACAGCTTTCCAGGCTAGCCCCTTCTGCCTGCCAGCTATCTGCAGACGTTCCCATTTTCGGAGCAGGGCTGCCGCAGCCTCCCGGCATGGACACCAAGAGATACGTTTGAAGTTTGAGGTGGCAAGACAAGCAAGCAGCCCCAGTCTCTGTGCCTCTGTGCGAGCAGTGCCGTGGGCAGATGAGGCTGAGCAACAGCTTTCCAGGCTAGCCCCTTCTGCCTGCCAGCTATCTGCAGACGTTCTCATTTTCGGAGCAGGGCTACCTCAGGCTCCCAGCACAGAACCCATAAGATACGTTGGAAGTTTGAGGTGGCAAGACAAGCAAGCAGCCCCAGTCTCTGTGCCTCTGTGCGAGCAGTGCCGTGGGCAGATGAGGCTGAGCGAAAGCTTTCCAGGCTAGCCCCTTCTGCCTGCCATCTATCTGCAGACGTTCGCATTTTCGGAGCAGGGCTGCCGGAGGCTCCCGGCACGAACTCCATAAGCTACGTTTGAAGTTTGAGGTGGCAAGACAAGCAAGCAGCCCCAGTCTCTGTGCCTCTGTGCGAGCAGTGCCGTGGGCAGATGAGGCTGAGCAACAGCTTTCCAGGCTAGCCCCTTCTGCCTGCCAGCTATCTGCAGACGTTCGCATTTTCGGAGCAGGGCTGCCTCAGGCTCCCGGCACGGACCCCAAGAGCTACGTTTGAAGTTTGAGGTGGCAAGACAAGCAAGCAGCCCCAGTCTCTGTGCCTCTGTGCGAGCAGTGCCGTGGGCAGATGAGGCTGAGCAACAGCTTTCCAGGCTAGCCCCTTCTGCCTGCCAGCTATCTGCAGACGTTTGCGTTTTCGGAGCAGGGCTGCCGGAGGCTCCCCGCACAGAACCCACAAGCTACGTTGGAAGTTTGAGGTGGCAAGAAAAGCAAGCAGCCCCTGTCTCTGTGCCTCTGTGCGAGCAGTGCCGTGGGCAGATGAGGCTGAGCAACAGCTTTCCAGGCTAGCCCCTTCTGCCTGCCAGCTATCTGCAGACGTTCGCATTTTCGGAGCAGGGCTGCCGGAGGCTCCCGGCACGGACCTCATAACCTACGTTTGAAGTTTGAGGTGGCAAGACAAGCGAGCAGCCCCAGTCTCTGTGCCTCTGTGCGAGCAGTGCCGTGGGCAGATGAGGCTGAGCAACAGCTTTCCAGGCTAGCCCCTTCTGCCTGCCAGCTATCTGCAGACGTTGGCATTTTCGGAGCAGGGCTGCCGGAGGCTCCCGGCACGGACCCCAAGAGCTCCGTTTGAAGTTTGAGGTGGCAAGACAAGCAAGCAGCCCCAGTCTCTGTGCCTCTGTGCGAGCAGTGCCGTGGGCAGATGAGGCTGAGCAACAGCTCTCCAGGCTAGCCCCTTCTGCCTGCCAGCTATCTGCAGACGTTCGCATTTTCGGAGCAGGGCTGCCGCAGGGTCCCGGCACGGACCCCAAGAGCTACGTTTGAAGTTTGAGGTGGCAAGACAAGCAAGCAGCCCCAGTCTCTGTGCCTCTGTGCGAGCACTGCCGTGGGCAGATGAGGCTGAGCAACAGCTTTCCCCGCTAGCCCCTTCTGCCTGCCAGCTATCTGCAGACGTTCGCATTTTCGGAGCAGGGCTGCCGGAGGCTCCCGACACGGACCCCAAGAGATACGTTTGAAGTTTGAGGTGGCAAGACAAGCAAGCAGCCCCAGTCTCTGTGCCTCTGTGCGAGCAGTGCCGTGGGCAGATGAGGCTGAGCAACAGCTTTCCAGGCTAGCCCCTTCTGCCTGCCACCTATCTGCAGACGTTCGCATTTTCGGAGCAGGGCTGCCGGAGGCTCCCGGCACGGACCCCAAGAGCTACGTTTGAAGTTTGAGGTGGCAAGACAAGCAAGCAGCCCCAGTCTCTGTGCCTCTGTGCGAGCACTGCCGTGGGCAGATGAGGCTGAGCAACAGCTTTCCAGGCTAGCCCCTTCTGCCTGCCAGCTATCTGCAGACGTTGGCATTTTCGGAGCAGGGATGCAGGAGGCTCCCGGCACAGAACCCATAAGTTATGTTTGAAGTATGAGGTGGCAAGACAAGCAAGCAGCCCCAGTCTCTGTGCCTCTGTGCGAGCAGTGCCGTGGGCAGATGAGGCTGAGCAACAGCTTTCCAGGCTAGCCCCTTCTGCCTGCCACCTATCTGCAGACGTTCGCATTTTCGGAACAGGGCTGCCGGAGGGTCCCGGCACGGACCACAAGAGCTACGTTTGAAGTTTGAGGTGGCAAGACAAGCAAGCAGCCCCAGTCTCTGTGCCTCTGTGCGAGCACTGCCGTGGGCAGATGAGGCTGAGCAACAGCTTTCCAGGCTAGCCCCTTCTGCCTGCCAGCTATCTGCAGACGTTCCCATTTTCGGAGCAGGGCTGCCGCAGCCTCCCGGCATGGACACCAAGAGATACGTTTGAAGTTTGAGGTGGCAAGACAAGCAAGCAGCCCCAGTCTCTGTGCCTCTGTGCGAGCAGTGCCGTGGGCAGATGAGGCTGAGCAACAGCTTTCCAGGCTAGCCCCTTCTGCCTGCCAGCTATCTGCAGACGTTCTCATTTTCGGAGCAGGGCTACCTCAGGCTCCCAGCACAGAACCCATAAGATACGTTGGAAGTTTGAGGTGGCAAGACAAGCAAGCAGCCCCAGTCTCTGTGCCTCTGTGCGAGCAGTGCCGTGGGCAGATGAGGCTGAGCGAAAGCTTTCCAGGCTAGCCCCTTCTGCCTGCCATCTATCTGCAGACGTTCGCATTTTCGGAGCAGGGCTGCCGGAGGCTCCCGGCACGAACTCCATAAGCTACGTTTGAAGTTTGAGGTGGCAAGACAAGCAAGCAGCCCCAGTCTCTGTGCCTCTGTGCGAGCAGTGCCGTGGGCAGATGAGGCTGAGCAACAGCTTTCCAGGCTAGCCCCTTCTGCCTGCCAGCTATCTGCAGACGTTCGCATTTTCGGAGCAGGGCTGCCTCAGGCTCCCGGCACGGACCCCAAGAGCTACGTTTGAAGTTTGAGGTGGCAAGACAAGCAAGCAGCCCCAGTCTCTGTGCCTCTGTGCGAGCAGTGCCGTGGGCAGATGAGGCTGAGCAACAGCTTTCCAGGCTAGCCCCTTCTGCCTGCCAGCTATCTGCAGACGTTTGCGTTTTCGGAGCAGGGCTGCCGGAGGCTCCCCGCACAGAACCCACAAGCTACGTTGGAAGTTTGAGGTGGCAAGAAAAGCAAGCAGCCCCTGTCTCTGTGCCTCTGTGCGAGCAGTGCCGTGGGCAGATGAGGCTGAGCAACAGCTTTCCAGGCTAGCCCCTTCTGCCTGCCAGCTATCTGCAGACGTTCGCATTTTCGGAGCAGGGCTGCCGGAGGCTCCCGGCACGGACCTCATAACCTACGTTTGAAGTTTGAGGTGGCAAGACAAGCGAGCAGCCCCAGTCTCTGTGCCTCTGTGCGAGCAGTGCCGTGGGCAGATGAGGCTGAGCAACAGCTTTCCAGGCTAGCCCCTTCTGCCTGCCAGCTATCTGCAGACGTTGGCATTTTCGGAGCAGGGCTGCCGGAGGCTCCCGGCACGGACCCCAAGAGCTCCGTTTGAAGTTTGAGGTGGCAAGACAAGCAAGCAGCCCCAGTCTCTGTGCCTCTGTGCGAGCAGTGCCGTGGGCAGATGAGGCTGAGCAACAGCTCTCCAGGCTAGCCCCTTCTGCCTGCCAGCTATCTGCAGACGTTCGCATTTTCGGAGCAGGGCTGCCGCAGGGTCCCGGCACGGACCCCAAGAGCTACGTTTGAAGTTTGAGGTGGCAAGACAAGCAAGCAGCCCCAGTCTCTGTGCCTCTGTGCGAGCACTGCCGTGGGCAGATGAGGCTGAGCAACAGCTTTCCCCGCTAGCCCCTTCTGCCTGCCAGCTATCTGCAGACGTTCGCATTTTCGGAGCAGGGCTGCCGGAGGCTCCCGACACGGACCCCAAGAGATACGTTTGAAGTTTGAGGTGGCAAGACAAGCAAGCAGCCCCAGTCTCTGTGCCTCTGTGCGAGCAGTGCCGTGGGCAGATGAGGCTGAGCAACAGCTTTCCAGGCTAGCCCCTTCTGCCTGCCACCTATCTGCAGACGTTCGCATTTTCGGAGCAGGGCTGCCGGAGGCTCCCGGCACGGACCCCAAGAGCTACGTTTGAAGTTTGAGGTGGCAAGACAAGCAAGCAGCCCCAGTCTCTGTGCCTCTGTGCGAGCACTGCCGTGGGCAGATGAGGCTGAGCAACAGCTTTCCAGGCTAGCCCCTTCTGCCTGCCAGCTATCTGCAGACGTTGGCATTTTCGGAGCAGGGATGCAGGAGGCTCCCGGCACAGAACCCATAAGTTATGTTTGAAGTATGAGGTGGCAAGACAAGCAAGCAGCCCCAGTCTCTGTGCCTCTGTGCGAGCAGTGCCGTGGGCAGATGAGGCTGAGCAACAGCTTTCCAGGCTAGCCCCTTCTGCCTGCCACCTATCTGCAGACGTTCGCATTTTCGGAACAGGGCTGCCGGAGGGTCCCGGCACGGACCACAAGAGCTACGTTTGAAGTTTGAGGTGGCAAGACAAGCAAGCAGCCCCAGTCTCTGTGCCTCTGTGCGAGCACTGCCGTGGGCAGATGAGGCTGAGCAACAGCTTTCCAGGCTAGCCCCTTCTGCCTGCCATCTATCTGCAGACGTTGGCATTTTCGGAGCAGGGCTGCCGGAGGCTCCCGACACGGACCCCAAGAGTTACGTTTGAAGTTTGAGGTGGCAAGACAAGCAAGCAGCCCCAGTCTCTGTGCCTCTGTGCGAGCAGTGCCGTGGGCAGATGAGGCTGAGCAACAGCTTTCCAGGCTAGCCCCTTCTGCCTGCCAGCTATCTGCAGACGTTCGCATTTTCGGAGCAGGGCTGCCGGAGGCTCCCGGCACGGACCTCATAAGCTACGTTTGAAGTTTGAGGTGGCAAGACAAGCGAGCAGCCCCAGTCTCTGTGCCTCTGTGCGAGCAGTGCCGTGGGCAGATGAGGCTGAGCAACAGCTTTCCAGGCTAGCCCCTTCTGCCTGCCAGCTATCTGCAGACGTTCGCATTTTCGGAGCAGGGCTGCCGCAGCCTCCCGGCACTAAACCCATAAGTTATGTTTGAAGTATGAGGTGGCAAGACAAGCAAGCAGCCCCAGTCTCTGTGCCTCTGTGCGAGCAGTGCCGTGGGCAGATGAGGCTGAGCAACAGCTTTCCCCGCTAGCCCCTTCTGCCTGCCAGCTATCTGCAGACGTTCGCATTTTCGGAGCAGGGCTGCCGCAGCCTCCCGGCATGGACACCAAGAGATACGTTTGAAGTTTGAGGTGGCAAGACAAGCAAGCAGCCCCAGTCTCTGTGCCTCTGTGCGAGCAGTGCCGTGGGCAGATGAGGCTGAGCAACAGCTTTCCAGGCTAGCCCCTTCTGCCTGCCAGCTATCTGCAGACGTTCGCATTTTCGGAGCAGGGCTACCTCAGGCTCCCAGCACAGAACCCCAAGAGATACGTTTGAAGTTTGAGGTGGCAAGACAAGCAAGCAGCCCCAGTCTCTGTGCCTCTGTGCGAGCAGTGCCGTGGGCAGATGAGGCTGAGCAACAGCTTTCCAGGCTAGCCCCTTCTGCCTGCCAGCTATCTGCAGACGTTCGCATTTTCGGAGCAGGGCTGCCGGAGGCTCCCGGCACGGACCCCAAGAGCTACGTTTGAAGTTTGAGGTGGCAAGACAAGCAAGCAGCCCCAGTCTCTGTGCCTCTGTGCGAGCAGTGCCGTTGGGCAGATGAGGCTGAGCAACAGCTTTCCCGGCTAGCCCCTTCTGCCTGCCAGCTATCTGCAGACGTTCGCATTTTCGGAGCAGGGCTGCCGGAGGCTCCCGGCACGGACCCCAAGAGCTACGTTTGAAGTTTGAGGTGGCAAGACAAGCAAACAGCCCCAGTGTCTGTGCCTCTGTGCGAGCAGTGCCGTGGGCATATGAGGCTGACCAACAGCTTTCCAGGCTAGCCCCTTCTGCCTGCCAGCTATCTGCAGACGTTCGCATTTTCGGAGCAGGGCTGCCGGAGGCTCCCGGCACTGAACCCATAAGTTATTTTTGAAGTATGAGGTGGCAAGACAAGCAAGCAGCCCCAGTCTCTGTGCCTCTGTGCGAGCAGTGCCGTGGGCAGATGAGGCTGAGCAACAGCTTTCCAGGCTAGCCCCTTCTGCCTGCCAGCTATCTGCAGACGTTCCCATTTTCGGAGCAGGGCTGCCGCAGCCTCCCGGCATGGACACCAAGAGATACGTTTGAAGTTTGAGGTGGCAAGACAAGCAAGCAGCCCCAGTCTCTGTGCCTCTGTGCGAGCAGTGCCGTGGGCAGATGAGGCTGAGCAACAGCTTTCCAGGCTAGCCCCTTCTGCCTGCCAGCTATCTGCAGACGTTCTCATTTTCGGAGCAGGGCTACCTCAGGCTCCCAGCACAGAACCCATAAGATACGTTGGAAGTTTGAGGTGGCAAGACAAGCAAGCAGCCCCAGTCTCTGTGCCTCTGTGCGAGCAGTGCCGTGGGCAGATGAGGCTGAGCGAAAGCTTTCCAGGCTAGCCCCTTCTGCCTGCCATCTATCTGCAGACGTTCGCATTTTCGGAGCAGGGCTGCCGGAGGCTCCCGGCACGAACTCCATAAGCTACGTTTGAAGTTTGAGGTGGCAAGACAAGCAAGCAGCCCCAGTCTCTGTGCCTCTGTGCGAGCAGTGCCGTGGGCAGATGAGGCTGAGCAACAGCTTTCCAGGCTAGCCCCTTCTGCCTGCCAGCTATCTGCAGACGTTCGCATTTTCGGAGCAGGGCTGCCTCAGGCTCCCGGCACGGACCCCAAGAGCTACGTTTGAAGTTTGAGGTGGCAAGACAAGCAAGCAGCCCCAGTCTCTGTGCCTCTGTGCGAGCAGTGCCGTGGGCAGATGAGGCTGAGCAACAGCTTTCCAGGCTAGCCCCTTCTGCCTGCCAGCTATCTGCAGACGTTTGCGTTTTCGGAGCAGGGCTGCCGGAGGCTCCCCGCACAGAACCCACAAGCTACGTTGGAAGTTTGAGGTGGCAAGAAAAGCAAGCAGCCCCTGTCTCTGTGCCTCTGTGCGAGCAGTGCCGTGGGCAGATGAGGCTGAGCAACAGCTTTCCAGGCTAGCCCCTTCTGCCTGCCAGCTATCTGCAGACGTTCGCATTTTCGGAGCAGGGCTGCCGGAGGCTCCCGGCACGGACCTCATAACCTACGTTTGAAGTTTGAGGTGGCAAGACAAGCGAGCAGCCCCAGTCTCTGTGCCTCTGTGCGAGCAGTGCCGTGGGCAGATGAGGCTGAGCAACAGCTTTCCAGGCTAGCCCCTTCTGCCTGCCAGCTATCTGCAGACGTTGGCATTTTCGGAGCAGGGCTGCCGGAGGCTCCCGGCACGGACCCCAAGAGCTCCGTTTGAAGTTTGAGGTGGCAAGACAAGCAAGCAGCCCCAGTCTCTGTGCCTCTGTGCGAGCAGTGCCGTGGGCAGATGAGGCTGAGCAACAGCTCTCCAGGCTAGCCCCTTCTGCCTGCCAGCTATCTGCAGACGTTCGCATTTTCGGAGCAGGGCTGCCGCAGGGTCCCGGCACGGACCCCAAGAGCTACGTTTGAAGTTTGAGGTGGCAAGACAAGCAAGCAGCCCCAGTCTCTGTGCCTCTGTGCGAGCACTGCCGTGGGCAGATGAGGCTGAGCAACAGCTTTCCCCGCTAGCCCCTTCTGCCTGCCAGCTATCTGCAGACGTTCGCATTTTCGGAGCAGGGCTGCCGGAGGCTCCCGACACGGACCCCAAGAGATACGTTTGAAGTTTGAGGTGGCAAGAGAAGCAAGCAGCCCCAGTCTCTGTGCCTCTGTGCGAGCAGTGCCGTGGGCAGATGAGGCTGAGCAACAGCTTTCCAGGCTAGCCCCTTCTGCCTGCCAGCTATCTGCAGACGTTCGCATTTTCGGAGCAGGGCTGCCGGAGGCTCCCGGCACGGACCCCAAGAGCTACGTTTGAAGTTTGAGGTGGCAAGACAAGCAAGCAGCCCCAGTCTCTGTGCCTCTGTGCGAGCACTGCCGTGGGCAGATGAGGCTGAGCAACAGCTTTCCAGGCTAGCCCCTTCTGCCTGCCAGCTATCTGCAGACGTTGGCATTTTCGGAGCAGGGCTGCCGGAGGCTCCCGGCACAGAACCCATAAGTTATGTTTGAAGTATGAGGTGGCAAGACAAGCAAGCAGCCCCAGTCTCTGTGCCTCTGTGCGAGCAGTGCCGTGGGCAGATGAGGCTGAGCAACAGCTTTCCAGGCTAGCCCCTTCTGCCTGCCAGCTATCTGCAGACGTTCGCATTTTCGGAACAGGGCTGCCGGAGGGTCCCGGCACGGACCACAAGAGCTACGTTTGAAGTTTGAGGTGGCAAGACAAGCAAGCAGCCCCAGTCTCTGTGCCTCTGTGCGAGCACTGCCGTGGGCAGATGAGGCTGAGCAACAGCTTTCCAGGCTAGCCCCTTCTGCCTGCCATCTATCTGCAGACGTTGGCATTTTCGGAGCAGGGCTGCCGGAGGCTCCCGACACGGACCCCAAGAGTTACGTTTGAAGTTTGAGGTGGCAAGACAAGCAAGCAGCCCCAGTCTCTGTGCCTCTGTGCGAGCAGTGCCGTGGGCAGATGAGGCTGAGCAACAGCTTTCCAGGCTAGCCCCTTCTGCCTGCCAGCTATCTGCAGACGTTCGCATTTTCGGAGCAGGGCTGCCGGAGGCTCCCGGCACGGACCTCATAAGCTACGTTTGAAGTTTGAGGTGGCAAGACAAGCGAGCAGCCCCAGTCTCTGTGCCTCTGTGCGAGCAGTGCCGTGGGCAGATGAGGCTGAGCAACAGCTTTCCAGGCTAGCCCCTTCTGCCTGCCAGCTATCTGCAGACGTTCGCATTTTCGGAGCAGGGCTGCCGCAGCCTCCCGGCACTAAACCCATAAGTTATGTTTGAAGTATGAGGTGGCAAGACAAGCAAGCAGCCCCAGTCTCTGTGCCTCTGTGCGAGCAGTGCCGTGGGCAGATGAGGCTGAGCAACAGCTTTCCCCGCTAGCCCCTTCTGCCTGCCAGCTATCTGCAGACGTTCGCATTTTCGGAGCAGGGCTGCCGCAGCCTCCCGGCATGGACACCAAGAGATACGTTTGAAGTTTGAGGTGGCAAGACAAGCAAGCAGCCCCAGTCTCTGTGCCTCTGTGCGAGCAGTGCCGTGGGCAGATGAGGCTGAGCAACAGCTTTCCAGGCTAGCCCCTTCTGCCTGCCAGCTATCTGCAGACGTTCGCATTTTCGGAGCAGGGCTACCTCAGGCTCCCAGCACAGAACCCCAAGAGATACGTTTGAAGTTTGAGGTGGCAAGACAAGCAAGCAGCCCCAGTCTCTGTGCCTCTGTGCGAGCAGTGCCGTGGGCAGATGAGGCTGAGCAACAGCTTTCCAGGCTAGCCCCTTCTGCCTGCCAGCTATCTGCAGACGTTCGCATTTTCGGAGCAGGGCTGCCGGAGGCTCCCGGCACGGACCCCAAGAGCTACGTTTGAAGTTTGAGGTGGCAAGACAAGCAAGCAGCCCCAGTCTCTGTGCCTCTGTGCGAGCACTGCCGTGGGCAGATGAGGCTGAGCAACAGCTTTCCAGTCTAGCCCCTTCTGCCTGCCAGCTATCTGCAGACGTTCGCATTTTCGGAGCAGGGCTGCCGGAGGCTCCCGGCACGGACCCCAAGAGCTACGTTTGAAGTTTGAGGTGGCAAGACAAGCAAGCAGCCCCAGTCTCTGTGCCTCTGTGCGAGCACTGCCGTAGGGAGATGAGGCTGAGCAACAGCCTTGCAGGCTAGCCCCTTCTGCCTGCCAGCTATCTGCAGACGTTTGCATTTTCGGAGCAGGGCTGCCTCAGGCTCCCGTCACAGACCTCAAGAGCTACGTTTGAAGTTTGAGGTGGCAAGACAAGCAAGCAGCCCCAGTCTCTGTGCCTCTGTGCGAGCAGTGCCGTGGGCAGATGAGGCTGAGCAACAGCTTTCCAGGCTAGCCCCTTCTGCCTGCCAGCTATCTGCAGACGTTCGCATTTTCGGAGCAGGGCTGCCGGAGGCTCCCGGCACGGACCTCATAAGCTACGTTTGAAGTTTGAGGTGGCAAGACAAGCGAGCAGCCCCAGTCTCTGTGCCTCTGTGCGAGCAGTGCCGTGGGCAGATGAGGCTGAGCAACAGCTTTCCAGGCTAGCCCCTTCTGCCTGCCAGCTATCTGCAGACGTTCGCATTTTCGGAGCAGGGCTGCCTCAGGCTCCCGGCACGGACCCCAAGAGCTACATTTGAAGTTTGAGGTGGCAAGACAAGCAAGCAGCCCCAGTCTCTGTGCCTCTGTGCGAGCAGTGCCGTGGGCAGATGAGGCTGACCAACAGCTTCCCAGGCTAGCCACTTCTGCCTGCCTGCTATCTGCAGACGTTTGCATTTTTGGAGCAGGGCTGCCGGAGGCTCCCGGCACAGAACCTATAAGCTACATTTGAAGTTTGAGGTGGCAAGACAAGCAAGCAGCCCCAGTCTCTGTGCCTCTGTGCGAGCACTGCCGTGGGCAGATGAGGCTGAGCAACAGCTTTCCAGGCTAGCCTTTTCTGCCTGCCAGCTATCTGCAGACGTTTGCGTTTTCGGAGCAGGGCTGCCGGAGGCTCCCGGCACAGAACCCATAAGCTACGTTTGAAGTTTGAGGTGGCAAGACAAGCAAGCAGCCCCAGTCTCTGTGCCTCTGTGCGAGCAGTGCCGTGGGCAGATGAGGCTGAGCAACAGCTTTCCAGGCTAGCCCCTTCTGCCTGCCAGCTATCTGCAGACGTTGGCATTTTCGGAGCAGGGCTGCCTCAGGCTCCCGGCACGGACCCCAAGAGATACGTTTGAAGTTTGAGGTGGCAAGACAAGCAAGCAGCCCCAGTCTCTGTGCCTCTGTGCGAGCAGTGCCGTGGGCAGATGAGGCTGAGAAACAGCTTTCCAGGCTAGCCCCTTCTGCCTGCCAGCTATCTGCAGACGTTCGCATTTTCGGAGCAGGGCTGCCGGAGGCTCCCGGCACGGACCCCAAGAGCTATGTTTGAAGTTTGAGGTGGCAAGACAAGCAAGCAGCCCCAGTCTCTGTGTCTCTGTGCGAGCACTGCCGTGGGCAGATGAGGCTGAGCAACAGCTTTCCAGGCTAGCCCCTTCTGCCTGCCAGCTATCTGCAGACGTTCGCATTTTCGGAGCAGGGGTGCCGGAGGCTCCCGGCACGGACCCCAAGAGCTACGTTTGAAGTTTGAGGTGGCAAGACAAGCAAGCAGCCCCAGTCTCTGTGCCTCTGTGCGAGCACTGCCGTGGGCAGATGAGGCTGAGCAACAGCTTTCCCCGCTAGCCCCTTCTGCCTGCCAGCTATCTGCAGACGTTTGCATTTTCGGAGCAGGGCTGCCTCAGGCTCCCGGCACAGAACCCATAAGCTACGTTTGAAGTTTGAGGTGGCAAGACAAGCAAGAAGCCCCAGTCTCTGTGCCTCTGTGCGAGCAGTGCCGTGGGCAGATGAGGCTGAGCAACAGCTTTCCAGGCTAGCCCCTTCTGCCTGCCAGCTATCTGCAGACGTTCGCATTTTCGGAGCAGGGCTGCCGGAGGCTCCCCGCACGGACTCCATAAGCTAAGTTTGAAGTGTGAGGTGGCAAGACAAGCAAGCAGCCCCAGTCTCTGTGCCTCTGTGCGAGCAGTGCCGTGGGCAGATGAGGCTGAGCAACAGCTTTCCAGGCTAGCCCCTTCTGCCTGCCAGCTATCTGGAGACGTTCGCATTTTCGGAGCAGGGCTGCCGGAGTGTCCTGGCACGGACCACAAGAGCTACGTTTGAAGTTTGAGGTGGCAAGACAAGCAAGCAGCCCCAGTCTCTGTGCCTCTGTGCGAGCAGTGCCGTGGGCAGATGAGGCTGAGCAACAGCTTTCCAGGCTAGCCCCTTCTGCCTGCCAGCTATCTGCAGACGTTCGCATTTTCGGAGCAGGGCTGCCGGAGGCTCTCGACACGGACCCCAAGATTTACGTTTGAAGTTTGAGGTGACAAGAGAAGCAAGCAGCCCCAGTCTCTGTGCCTCTGTGCGAGCAGTGCCGTGGGCAGATGAGGCTGAGCAACAGCTTTCCCCGCTAGCCCCTTCTGCCTGCCAGCTATCTGCAGACGTTCGCATTTTCGGAGCAGGGCTGCCGGAGGCTCCCGGCACGGACCCCAAGAGCTACGTTTGAAGTTTGAGGTGGCAAGACAAGCAAGCAGCCCCAGTCTCTGTGCCTCTGTGCGAGCAGTGCCGTGGGCAGATGAGGCTGAGCAACAGCTTTCCAGGCTAGCCCCTTCTGCCTGCCAGCTATCTGCAGACGTTCGCATTTTCGGAGCAGGGCTGCCGGAGTGTCCCGGCACGGACCACAAGAGCTACGTTTGAAGTTTGAGGTGGCAAGACAAGCAAGCAGCCCCAGTCTCTGTGCCTCTGTGCGAGCAGTGCCGTGGGCAGATGAGGCTGAGCAACAGCTTTCCAGGCTAGCCCCTTCTGCCTGCCAGCTATCTGCAGACGTTCGCATTTTCGGAGCAGGGCTGCCGGAGTGTCCCGGCACGGACCACAAGAGCTACGTTTGAAGTTTGAGGTGGCAAGACAAGCAAGCAGCCCCAGTCTCTGTGCCTCTGTGCGAGCAGTGCCGTGGGCAGATGAGGCTGAGCAACAGCTTTCCAGGCTAGCCCCTTCTGCCTGCCAGCTATCTGCAGACGTTCGCATTTTCGGAGCAGGGCTGCCGGAGGCTCCCGACACGGACCCCAAGAGTTACGTTTGAAGTTTGAGGTGACAAGAGAAGCAAGCAGCTCCAGTCTCTGTGCCTCTGTGCGAGCAGTGCCGTGGGCAGATGAGGCTGAGCAACAGCTTTCCCCGCTAGCCCCTTCTGCCTGCCAGCTATCTGCAGACGTTCGCATTTTCGGAGCAGGACTGCCGGAGGCTCCCGGCACGGACCCCAAGAGCTACGTTTGAAGTTTGAGGTGGCAAGACAAGCAAGCAGCCCCAGTCTCTGTGCCTCTGTGCGAGCAGTGCCGTGGGCAGATGAGGCTGAGCAACAGCTTTCCAGGCTAGCCCCTTCTGCCTGCCAGCTATCTGCAGACGTTCGCATTTTCGGAGCAGGGCTGCCGGAGGCTCCCGGCACCGACCCCATAAGTTATGTTTGAAGTATGAGGTGGCAAGACAAGCAAGCAGCCCCAGTCTCTGTGCCTCTGTGCGAGCAGTGCCGTGGGCAGATGAGGCTGAGCAACAGCTTTCCAGGCTAGCCCCTTCTGCCTGCCACCTACCTGCAGACGTTCGCATTTTCGGAACAGGGCTGCCGGAGGCTCCCGGCACGGACCCCAAGAGCTACGTTTGAAGTTTGAGGTGGCAAGATAATCAAGCAGCCCCAGTCTCTGTGCCTCTGTGCGAGCAGTGCCGTGGGCAGATGAGGTTGAGCAACAGCTTTCCAGGCTAGCCCCTTCTGCCTGCCAGCTATCTGCAGACGTTCGTATTTTCGGAGCAGGGCTGCCGGAGGATCGCGGCACGGACCCCATAAGCTACGTTTGAAGTTTGAGGTGGCAAGACAAGCGAGCAGCCCCAGTCTCTGTGCCTCTGTGCGAGCAGTGCCGTGGGCAGATGAGGCTGAGCAACAGCTTTCCAGGCTAGCCCCTTCTGCCTGCCAGCTATCTGCAGACGTTGGCATTTTCGGAGCAGGGCTACCTCAGGCTCCCAGCACAGAACCCCAAGAGCTACGTTTGAAGTTTGAGGTGGCAAGACAAGCAAGCAGCCCCAGTCTCTGTGCCTCTGTGCGAGCAGTGCCGTGGGCAGATGAGGCTGAGCAACAGCTTTCCAGGCTAGCCCCTTCTGCCTGCCAGCTATCTGCAGACGTTCGTATTTTCGGAGCAGGGCTGCCGGAGGATCCCGGCACGGGCCCCAAGAGCTACGTTTGAAGTTTGAGGTGGCAAGACAAGCAAGCAGCCCCAGTCTCTGTGCCTCTGTGCGAGCAGTGCCGTGGGCAGATGAGGCTGAGCAACAGCTTTCCAGGCTAGCCCCTTCTGCCTGCCAGCTATCTGCAGACGTTCGCATTTTCGGAGCAGGGCTGCCGGAGGGTCCCGGCACGGACCACAAGAGCTACGTTTGAAGTTTGAGGTGGCAAGACAAGCAAGCAGCCCCAGTCTCTGTGCCTCTGTGCGAGCAGTGCCGTGGGCAGATGAGGCTGAGCAACAGCTTTCCAGGCTAGCCCCTTCTGCCTGCCAGCTATCTGCAGACGTTGGCATTTTCGGAGCAGGGTTGCCGGAGGCTCCCGGCACAGAACCCATAAGTTATGTTTGAAGTATGAGGTGGCAAGACAAGCAAGCAGCCCCAGTCTCTGTGCCTCTGTGCGAGCAGTGCCGTGGGCAGATGAGGCTGAGCAACAGCTTTCCAGGCTAGCCCCTTCTGCCTGCCACCTATCTGCAGACGTTCGCATTTTCGGAACAGGGCTGCCGGAGGCTCCCGGCACAGACCCCAAGAGCTACGTTTGAAGTTTGAGGTGGCAAGATAATCAAGCAGCCCCAGTCTCTGTGCCTCTGTGCGAGCAGTGCCGTGGGCAGATGAGGCTGAGCAACAGCTTTCCAGGCTAGCCCCTTCTGCCTGCCAGCTATCTGCAGACGTTCGCATTTTCGGAGCAGGGCTGCCGGAGGATCGCGGCACGGACCCCATAAGCTGCGTTTGAAGTTTGAGGTGGCAAGACAAGCGAGCAGCCCCAGTCTCTGTGCCTCTGTGCAAGCAGTGCCGTGGGCAGATGAGGCTGAGCAACAGCTTTCCAGGCTAGCCCCTTCTGCCTGCCATCTATCTGCAGACGTTGGCATTTTCGGAGCAGGGCTGCCGGAGGCTCCCGACACGGACCCCAAGAGTTACGTTTGAAGTTTGAGGTGGCAAGACAAGCAAGAAGCCCCAGTCTCTGTGCCTCTGTGCGAGCAGTGGCGTGGGCAGATGAGGCTGAGCAACAGCTTTCCAGGCTAGCCCCTTCTGCCTGCCAGCTATCTGCAGACGTTCGCATTTTCGGAGCAGGGCTGCCAGAGGCTCCCGGCACTGAACCCATAAGTTATGTTTTAAGTATGAGGTGGCAAGACAAGCAAGCAGCCCCAGTCTCTGTGCCTCTGTGCGAGCAGTGCCGTGGGCAGATGAGGCTGAGCAACAGCTTTCCAGGCTAGCCCCTTCTGCCTGCCAGCTATCTGCAGACGTTCGCATTTTCGGAGCAGGGCTGCCGCAGCCTCCCGGCATGGACACCAAGAGATACGTTTGAAGTTTGAGGTGGCAAGACAAGCAAGCAGCCCCAGTCTCTGTGCCTCTGTGCGAGCAGTGCCGTGGGCAGATGAGGCTGAGCAACAGCTTTCCAGGCTAGCCCCTTCTGCCTGCCAGCTATCTGCAGACGTTGGCATTTTCGGAGCAGGGCTACCTCAGGCTCCCAGCACAGAACCCCAAGAGCTACGTTTGAAGTTTGAGGTGGCAAGACAAGCAAGCAGCCCCAGTCTCTGTGCCTCTGTGCGAGCAGTGCCGTGTGCAGATGAGGCTGAGAAACAGCTTTCCAGGCTAGCCCCTTCTGCCTGCCAGCTATCTGCAGACGTTCGCATTTTCGGAGCAGGGCTGCCGGAGGCTCCCGGCACGGACCCCAAGAGCTACGTTTGAAGTTTGAGGTGGCAAGACAAGCAAGCAGCCCCAGTCTCTGTGCCTCTGTGCGAGCACTGCCGTGGGGAGATGAGGCTGAGCAATAGCTTTCCAGTCTAGCCCCTTCTGCCTGCCAGCTATCTGCAGACGTTCGCATTTTCGGAGCAGGGCTACCTCAGGCTCCCGGCACAGACCCCAAGAGCTACGTTTGAAGTTTGAGGTGGCAAGACAAGCAAGCAGCCCCAGTCTCTGTGCCTCTGTGCGAGCAGTGCCGTGGGCAGATGAGGCTGAGCAACAACTTTCCAGGATAGCCCCTTCTGCCTGCCAGCTATCTGCAGATGTTCACATTTTCGGAGCAGGGCTGCCGGAGGGTCCCGGCACGGACCACAAGAGTTACGTTTGAAGTTTGAGGTGGGAAGACAAGCAAGCAGCCCCAGTCTCTGTGCCTCTGTGCGAGCAGTGCCGTGGGCAGATGAGGCTGAGCAACAGCTTTCCAGGCTAGCCCCTTCTGCCTGCCAGCTATCTGCAGACGTTCGCATTTTCGGAGCAGGGCTGCCGGAGGCTCCCGACACGGACCCCAAGAGTTAAGTTTGAAGTTTGGGGTGGCAAGACAAGCAAGCAGCCCCAGTCTCTGTGCCTCTGTGCGAGCAGTGCCGTGGGCAGATGAGGCTGAGCAACAGCTTTCCAGGCTAGCCCCTTCTGCCTGCCAGCTATCTGCAGACGTTCGTATTTTCGGAGCAGGGCTGCCGGAGGATCCCGGCACGGGCCCCAAGAGCTACGTTTGAAGTTTGAGGTGGCAAGACAAGCAAGCAGCCCCAGTCTCTGTGCCTCTGTGCGAGCAGTGCCGTGGGCAGATGAGGCTGAGCAACAGCTTTCCAGGCTAGCCCCTTCTGCCTGCCAGCTATCTGCAGACGTTCGCATTTTCGGAGCAGGGCTGCCGGAGGGTCCCGGCACGGACCACAAGAGCTACGTTTGAAGTTTGAGGTGGCAAGACAAGCAAGCAGCCCCAGTCTCTGTGCCTCTGTGCGAGCAGTGCCGTGGGCAGATGAGGCTGAGCAACAGCTTTCCAGGCTAGCCCCTTCTGCCTGCCAGCTATCTGCAGACGTTGGCATTTTCGGAGCAGGGCTGCCGGAGGCTCCCGGCACAGAACCCATAAGCTACGTTTGAAGTATGAGGTGGCAAGACAAGCAAGCAGCCCCAGTCTCTGTGCCTCTGTGCGAGCAGTGCCGTGGGCAGATGAGGCTGAGCAACAGCTTTCCAGGCTAGCCCCTTCTGCCTGCCACCTATCTGCAGACGTTCGCATTTTCGGAACAGGGCTGCCGGAGGCTCCCGGCACAGACCCCAAGAGGTACGTTTGAAGTTTGAGGTGGCAAGATAATCAAGCAGCCCCAGTCTCTGTGCCTCTGTGCGAGCAGTGCCGTGGGCAGATGAGGCTGAGCAACAGCTTTCCAGGCTAGCCCCTTCTGCCTGCCAGCTATCTGCAGACGTTCGTATTTTCGGAGCAGGGCTGCCGGAGGATCGCGGCACGGACCCCATAAGCTGCGTTTGAAGTTTGAGGTGGCAAGACAAGCGAGCAGCCCCAGTCTCTGTGCCTCTGTGCGAGCAGTGCCGTGGGCAGATGAGGCTGAGCAACAGCTTTCCAGGCTAGCCCCTTCTGCCTGCCATCTATCTGCAGACGTTGGCATTTTCGGAGCAGGGCTGCCGGAGGCTCCCGACACGGACCCCAAGAGTTACGTTTGAAGTTTGAGGTGGCAAGACAAGCAAGAAGCCCCAGTCTCTGTGCCTCTGTGCGAGCAGTGCCGTGGGCAGATGAGGCTGAGCAACAGCTTTCCAGGCTAGCCCCTTCTGCCTGCCAGCTATCTGCAGACGTTCGCATTTTCGGAGCAGGGCTGCCAGAGGCTCCCGGCACTGAACCCATAAGTTATGTTTGAAGTATGAGGTGGCAAGACAAGCAAGCAGCCCCAGTCTCTGTGCCTCTGTGCGAGCAGTGCCGTGGGCAGATGAGGCTGAGCAACAGCTTTCCAGGCTAGCCCCTTCTGCCTGCCAGCTATCTGCAGACGTTCGCATTTTCGGAGCAGGGCTGCCGCAGCCTCCCGGCATGGACACCAAGAGATACGTTTGAAGTTTGAGGTGGCAAGACAAGCAAGCAGCCCCAGTCTCTGTGCCTCTGTGCGAGCAGTGCCGTGGGCAGATGAGGCTGAGCAACAGCTTTCCAGGCTAGCCCCTTCTGCCTGCCATCTATCTGCAGACGTTGGCATTTTCGGAGCAGGGCTACCTCAGGCTCCCAGCACAGAACCCCAAGAGCTACGTTTGAAGTTTGAGGTGGCAAGACAAGCAAGCAGCCCCAGTCTCTGTGCCTCTGTGCGAGCAGTGCCGTGTGCAGATGAGGCTGAGCAACAGCTTTCCAGGCTAGCCCCTTCTGCCTGCCAGCTATCTGCAGACGTTCGCATTTTCGGAGCAGGGCTGCCGGAGGCTCCCGGCATGGACCCCAAGACATACGTTTGAAGTTTGAGGTGGCAAGACAAGCAAGCAGCCCCAGTCTCTGTGCCTCTGTGCGAGCAGTGCCGTGGGCAGATGAGGCTGAGCAACAGCTTTCCAGGCTAGCCCCTTCTGCCTCCCAGCTATCTGCAGACGTTGGCATTTTCGGAGCAGGGCTGCCGGAGGCTCCCGGCACCGAACCCATAAGTTATGTTTGAAGTATGAGGTGGCAAGACAAGCAAGCAGCCCCAGTCTCTGTGCCTCTGTGCGAGCAGTGCCGTGGGCAGATGAGGCTGAGCAACAGCTTTCCAGGCTAGCCCCTTCTGCCTGCCAGCTATCTGCAGACGTTCGTATTTTCGGAGCAGGGCTGCCGGAGGATCGCGGCACGGACCCCATAAGGTATGTTTGAAGTTTGAGGTGGCAATACAAGCGAGCAGCCCCAGTCTCTGTGCCTCTGTGCGAGCAGTGCCGTGGGCAGATGAGGCTGAGCAACAGCTTTCCAGGCTAGCCCCTTCTGCCTGCCATCTATCTGCAGACGTTGGCATTTTCGGAGCAGGGCTGCCGGAGGCTCCCGACACCTACCCCAAGAGTTACGTTTGAAGTTTGAGGTGGCAAGACAAGCAAGAAGCCCCAGTCTCTGTGCCTCTGTGCGAGCAGTGCCGTGGGCAGATGAGGCTGAGCAACAGCTTTCCAGGCTAGCCCCTTCTGCCTGCCAGCTATCTGCAGACGTTCGCATTTTCGGAGCAGGGCTGCCGGAGGCTCCCGGCACAGAACCCATAAGTTATGTTTGAAGTATGAGGTGGCAAGACAAGCAAGCAGCCCCAGTGTCTGTGCCTCTGTGCGAGCAGTGCCGTGGGCAGATGAGGCTGAGCAACAGCTTTCCAGGCTAGCCCCTTCTGCCTGCCAGCTATCTGCAGACGTTCGCATTTTCGGAGCAGGGCTGCCGCAGCCTCCCGGCATGGACACCAAGAGATACGTTTGAAGTTTGAGGTGGCAAGACAAGCAAGCAGCCCCAGTCTCTGTGCCTCTGTGCGAGCACTGCCGTGGGGAGATGAGGCTGAGCAACAGCTTTCCAGTCTAGCCCCTTCTGCCTCCCAGCTATCTGCAGACGTTCGCATTTTCGGAGCAGGGCTGCCTCAGGCTCCCGGCACAGACCCCAAGAGCTACGTTTGAAGTTTGAGGTGGCAAGACAAGCAAGCAGCCCCAGTCTCTGTGCCTCTGTGCGAGCAGTGCCGTGGGCAGATGAGGCTGAGCAACAGCTTTCCAGGCTAGCCCCTTCTGCCTGCCAGCTATCTGCAGACGTTCGTATTTTCGGAGCAGGGCTGCCGGAGGATCCCGGCACGGACCCCATAAGCTACGTTTGAAGTTTGAGGTGGCAATACAAGCGAGCAGCCCCAGTCTCTGTGCCTCTGTGCGAGCAGTGCCGTGGGCAGATGAGGCTGAGCAACAGCTTTCCAGGATAGCCCCTTCTGCCTGCCAGCTATCTGCAGATGTTCGCATTTTCGGAGCAGGGCTGCCGGAGGGCCCCGGCACGGACCACAAGAGCTACGTTTGAAGTTTGAGGTGGCAAGACAAGCAAGCAGCCCCAGTCTCTGTGCCTCTGTGCGAGCAGTGCCGTGGGCAGATGAGGCTGAGAAACAGCTTTCCAGGCTAGCCCCTTCTGCCTGCCAGCTATCTGCAGACGTTCGCATTTTCGGAGCAGGGCTGCCGGAGGCTCCCGACACGGACCCCAAGAGTTACGTTTGAAGTTTGGGGTGGCAAGACAAGCAAGCAGCCCCAGTCTCTGTGCCTCTGTGCGAGCAGTGCCGTGGGCAGATGAGGCTGAGCAACAGCTTTCCAGTCTAGCCCCTTCTGCCTGCCAGCTATCTGCAGACGTTCGCATTTTCGGAGCAGGGCTGCCGGAGGCTCCCGGCACGGACCCCAAGAGATACGTTTGAAGTTTGAGGTGGCAAGACAAGCAAGCAGCCCCAGTCTCTGTGCCTCTGTGCGAGCAGTGCCGTGGGCAGATGAGGCTGAGCAACAGCTTTCCAGGCTAGCCCCTTCTGCCTGCCAGCTATCTGCAGACGTTGGCATTTTCGGAGCAGGGCTGCCGGAGGCTCCCGGCACCGAACCCATAAGTTATGTTTGAAGTATGAGGTGGCAAGACAAGCAATCAGCCCCAGTCTCTGTGCCTCTGTGCGAGCAGTGCCGTGGGCAGATGAGGCTGAGCAACAGCTTTCCAGGCTAGCCCCTTCTGCCTGCCAGCTATCTGCAGACGTTCGTGTTTTCGGAGCAGGGCTGCCGGAGGATCCCGGCACGGGCCCCAAGGGCTACGTTTGAAGTTTGAGGTGGCAAGACAAGCAAGCAGCCCCAGTCTCTGTGCCTCTGTGCGAGCAGTGCCGTGGGCAGATGAGGCTGAGCAACAGCTTTCCAGGCTAGCCCCTTCTGCCTGCCAGCTATCTGCAGACGTTCGCATTTTCGGAGCAGGGCTGCCGGAGGATCGCGGCACGGACCCCATAAGCTACGTTTGAAGTTTGAGGTGGCAATACAAGCGAGCAGCCCCAGTCTCTGTGCCTCTGTGCGAGCAGTGCCGTGGGCAGATGAGGCTGAGCAACAGCTTTCCAGGCTAGCCCCTTCTGCCTGCCATCTATCTGCAGATGTTGGCATTTTCGGAGCAGGGCTGCCGGAGGCTCCCGACACGGACCCCAAGAGTTACGTTTGAAGTTTGAGGTGGCAAGACAAGCAAGAAGCCCCAGTCTCTGTGCCTCTGTGCGAGCAGTGCCGTGGGCAGATGAGGCTGAGCAACAGCTTTCCAGGCTAGCCCCTTCTGCCTGCCAGCTATCTGCAGACGTTCGCATTTTCGGAGCA
Organism: Opisthocomus hoazin; assembly: GCF_030867145.1. NCBI lineage: Eukaryota > Metazoa > Chordata > Aves > Opisthocomiformes > Opisthocomidae > Opisthocomus > Opisthocomus hoazin. The sequence goes on along the minus strand of NC_134424.1, from coordinate 25,743,222 downwards.
GGGCTGCCGGAGGCTCCCGGCACTGAACCCATAAGTTATGTTTGAAGTATGAGGTGGCAAGACAAGCAAGCAGCCCCAGTCTCTGTGCCTCTGTGCGAGCAGTTCCGTGGGCAGATGAGGCTGAGCAACAGCTTTCCAGGCTAGCCTTTTCTGCCTGCCAGCTATCTGCAGACGTTCGCATTTTCGGAGCAGGGCTGCCGCAGCCTCCAGGCATGGACACCAAGAGATACGTTTGAAGTTTGAGGTGGCAAGACAAGCAAGCAGCCCCAGTCTCTGTGCCTCTGTGCGAGCAGTGCCGTGGGCAGATGAGGCTGAGCAACAGCTTTCCAGGCTAGCCCCTTCTGCCTGCCAGCTATCTGCAGACGTTGGCATTTTCGGAGCAGGGCTACCTCAGGCTCCCAGCACAGAACCCCAAGAGCTACGTTTGAAGTTTGAGGTGGCAAGACAAGCAAGCAGCCCCAGTCTCTGTGCCTCTGTGCGAGCACTGCCGTGGGGAGATGAGGCTGAGCAACAGCTTTCCAGTCTAGCCCCTTCTGCCTGCCAGCTATCTGCAGACGTTCGCATTTTCGGAGCAGGGCTGACGCAGGCTCCCGGCACAGACCCCAAGAGATACGTTTGAAGTTTGAGGTGGCAAGACAAGCAAGCAGCCCCAGTCTCTGTGCCTCTGTGCGAGCAGTGCCGTGGGCAGATGAGGCTGAGCAACAGCTTTCCAGGCTAGCCTTTTCTGCCTGCCAGCTATCTGCAGACGTTCGCATTTTCGGAGCAGGGCTGCCGCAGCCTCCCGGCATGGACACCAAGAGCTACGTTTGAAGTTTCAGGTGGCAAGACAAGCAAGCAGCCCCAGTCTCTGTGCCTCTGTGCGAGCACTGCCGTGGGCAGATGAGGCTGAGCAACAGCTTTCCAGGCTAGCCCCTTCTGCCTCCCAGCTATCTGCAGACGTTGGCATTTTCGGAGCAGGGCTGCCGGAGGCTCCCGGCACCGAACCCATAAGTTATGTTTGAAGTATGAGGTGGCAAGACAAGCAAGCAGCCCCAGTCTCTGTGCCTCTGTGCGAGCAGTGCCGTGGGCAGATGAGGCTGAGCAACAGCTTTCCAGGCTAGCCCCTTCTGCCTGCCAGCTATCTGCAGACGTTCGCATTTTCGGAGCAGGGCTGCCGGATCCTCCCGGCATGGACCCCAAGAGATACGTTTGAAGTTTGAGGTTGCAAGACAAGCAAGCAGCCCCAGTCTCTGTGCCTCTGTGCGAGCAGTGCCGTGGGCAGATGAGGCTGAGCAACAGCTTTCCAGGCTAGCCCCTTCTGCCTGCCAGCTATCTGCAGACGTTGGAATTTTCGGAGCAGGGCTACCTCAGGCTCCCAGCACTGAACCCATAAGCTACGTTTGAAGTTTGAGGTGGCAAGACAAGCAAGCAGCCCCAGTCTCTGTGCCTCTGTGCGAGCAGTGCCGTGGGCAGATGAGGCTGAGCAACAGCTTTCCAGGCTAGCCCCTTCTGCCTGCCAGCTATCTGCAGACGTTCGCATTTTCGGAGCAGGGCTGCCGAAGGCTCCGGGCACGGACCCCAAGAGCTACGTTTGAAGTTTCAGGTGGCAAGACAAGCAAGCAGCCCCAGTCTCTGTGCCTCAGTGCGAGCAGTGCCGTGGGCAGATGAGGCTGAGCAACAGCTTTCCAGGCTAGGCCCTTCTGCCTGCCCGTGGGCAGATGAGGCTGAGCAACAGCTTTCCAGGCTAGCCCCTTCTGCCTGCCAGCTATCTGCAGACGTTTGCATTTTCGGAGCAGGGCTGCCGGAGGCTCCCGAGACGGACCCCAAGAGCTACGTTTGAAGTTTGAGGTGGCAAGACAAGCAAGCAGCCCCAGTCTCTGTGCCTCTGTGCGAGCACTGCCGTGGGCAGATGAGGCTGAGCAACAGCTTTCCAGGCTAGCCCCTTCTGCCTGCCAGCTATCTGCAGACGTTCCCATTTTCGGAGCAGGGCTGCCGCAGCCTCCCGGCACCGAACCCATAAGTTATGTTTGAAGTATGAGGTGGCAAGACAATCAAGAAGCCCCAGTCTCTGTGCCTCTGTGCGAGCAGTGCCGTGGGCAGATGAGGCTGAGCAACAGCTTTCCAGGCTAGCCCCTTCTGCCTGCCAGCTATCTGCAGACGTTCGCATTTTCGGAACAGGGCTGCCGGAGGCTCCCGGCACAGATCCCATAAGTTACGTTTGAAGTTTGAGGTGGCAAGATAATCAAGCAGCCCCAGTCTCTGTGCCTCTGTGCGAGCAGTGCCGTGGGCAGATGAGGCTGAGCAACAGCTTTCCAGGATAGCCCCTTCTGCCTGCCAGCTATCTGCAGACGTTCGTATTTTTGGAGCAGGGCTGCCGGAGGATCCCGGCACGGACCCCATAAGCTACGTTTGAAGTTTGAGGTGGCAAGACAAGCAAGCAGCCCCAGTCTCTGTGCCTCTGTGCGAGCAGTGCCGTGGGCAGATGAGGCTGAGCAACAGCTTTCCAGGCTAGCCCCTTCTGCCTGCCAGCTATCTGCAGACGTTCGCATTTTCGGAGCAGGGCTGCCGCAGCCTCCCGGCACGGACCCCAAGAGATACGTTTGAAGTTTGAGGTGGCAAGACAAGCAAGCAGCCCCAGTCTCTGTGCCTCTGTGCGAGCAGTGCCGTGGGCAGATGAGGCTGAGCAACAGCTTTCCAGGCTAGCCCCTTCTGCCTGCCAGCTATCTGCAGACATTCGCATTTTCGGAGCAGGGCTGCCGGAGGCTCCCGGCACTGAACCCATAAGTTATGTTTGAAGTATGAGGTGGCAAGACAAGCAAGCAGCCCCAGTCTCTGTGCCTCTGTGCGAGCACTGCCGTGGGCAGATGAGGCTGAGCAACAGCTTTCCAGGCTAGCCCCTTCTGCCTGCCAGCTATCTGCAGACGTTCGCATTTTCGGAGCAGGGCTGCCGGAGGATCCCGGCACCGACCCCATAAGCTACGTTTAAAGTTTGAGGTGGCAAGATAATCAAGCAGCACCAGTCTCTGTGCCTCTGTGCGAGCAGTGCCGTGGGCAGATGAGGCTGAGCAACAGCTTTCCAGGCTAGCCCCTTCTGCCTGCCAGCTATCTGTAGACGTTCGTATTTTCGAAGCAGGGCTGCCGGAGGATCCCGGCACGGACCCCATAAGCTACGTTTGAAGTTTGAGGTGGCAAGACAAGCGAACAGGCCCAGTCTCTGTGCCTCTGTGCGAGCAGTGCCGTGGGCAGATGAGGCTGAGCAACAGCTTTCCAGGCTAGCCCCTTCTGCCTGCCAGCTATCTGCAGACGTTCGCATTTTCGGAGCAGGGCTGCCGGAGGGTCCCGGCACGGACCACAAGAGCTACGTTTGAAGTATGAGGTGGCAAGACAAGCAAGCAGCCCCAGTCTCTGTGCCTCTGTGCGAGCAGTGCCGTGGGCAGATGAGGCTGAGCAACAGCTTTCCAGGCTAGCCCCTTCTGCCTGCCATCTATCTGCAGACGTTGGCATTTTCGGAGCAGGGCTGCCTCAGGCTCCCGACACGGACCCCAAGAGTTACTTTTGAAGTTTGAGGTGGCAAGACAAGCAAGCAGCCCCAGTCTCTGTGCCTCTGTGCGAGCAGTGCCGTGTGCAGATGAGGCTGAGCAACAGCTTTCCAGGCTAGCCCCTTCTGCCTGCCAGCTATCTGCAGACGTTCGTATTTTCGGAGCAGGGCTGCCGGAGACTCCCGGCACGGACCCCAAGAGCTACGTTTGAAGTTTGAGGTGGCAAGACAAGCAAGCAGCCCCAGTCTCTGTGCCTCTGTGCGAGCACTGCCGTGGGCAGATGAGGCTGAGCAACAGCTTTCCAGGCTAGCCCCTTCTGCCTGCCAGCTATCTGCAGACGTTCCCATTTTCGGAGCAGGGCTGCCGCAGCCTCCCGGCATGGACACCAAGAGATACGTTTGAAGTTTGAGGTGGCAAGACAAGCAAGCAGCCCCAGTCTCTGTGCCTCTGTGCGAGCACTGCCGTGGGGAGATGAGGCTGAGCAACAGCTTTCCAGTCTAGCCCCTTCTGCCTCCCAGCTATCTGCAGACGTTCGCATTTTCGGAGCAGGGCTGCCTCAGGCTCCCGGCACAGACCCCAAGAGCTACGTTTGAAGTTTGAGGTGGCAAGACAAGCAAGCAGCCCCAGTCTCTGTGCCTCTGTGCGAGCAGTGCCGTGGGCAGATGAGGCTGAGCAACAGCTTTCCAGGCTAGCCCCTTCTGCCTGCCAGCTATCTGCAGACGTTCGCATTTTCGGAGCAGGGCTGCCGGAGGATCCCGGCACGGACCCCATAAGCTACGTTTGAAGTTTGAGGTGGCAATACAAGCGAGCAGCCCCAGTCTCTGTGCCTCTGTGCGAGCAGTGCCGTGGGCAGATGAGGCTGAGCAACAGCTTTCCAGGATAGCCCCTTCTGCCTGCCAGCTATCTGCAGATGTTCGCATTTTCGGAGCAGGGCTGCCGGAGGGCCCCGGCACGGACCACAAGAGCTACGTTTGAAGTTTGAGGTGGCAAGACAAGCAAGCAGCCCCAGTCTCTGTGCCTCTGTGCGAGCAGTGCCGTGGGCAGATGAGGCTGAGCAACAGCTTTCCAGGCTAGCCCCTTCTGCCTGCCAGCTATCTGCAGACGTTCGCATTTTCGGAGCAGGGCTGCCGGAGGCTCCCGACACGGACCCCAAGAGTTACGTTTGAAGTTTGGGGTGGCAAGACAAGCAAGCAGCCCCAGTCTCTGTGCCTCTGTGCGAGCAGTGCCGTGGGCAGATGAGGCTGAGCAACAGCTTTCCAGTCTAGGCCCTTCTGCCTGCCAGCTATCTGCAGACGTTCGCATTTTCGGAGCAGGGATGCCGGAGGCTCCCGGCACGGACCCCAAGAGATACGTTTGAAGTTTGAGGTGGCAAGACAAGCAAGCAGCCCCAGTCTCTGTGCCTCTGTGCGAGCAGTGCCGTGGGCAGATGAGGCTGAGCAACAGCTTTCCAGGCTAGCCCCTTCTGCCTGCCAGCTATCTGCAGACGTTGGCATTTTCGGAGCAGGGCTGCCGGAGGCTCCCGGCACCGAACCCATAAGTTATGTTTGAAGTATGAGGTGGCAAGACAAGCAAGCAGCCCCAGTCTCTGTGCCTCTGTGCGAGCAGTGCCGTGGGCAGATGAGGCTGAGCAACAGCTTTCCAGGCTAGCCCCTTCTGCCTGCCAGCTATCTGCAGACGTTCGTATTTTCGGAGCAGGGCTGCCGGAGGATCCCGGCACGGGCCCCAAGAGCTACGTTTGAAGTTTGAGGTGGCAAGACAAGCAAGCAGCCCCAGTGTCTGTGCCTCTGTGCGAGCAGTGCCGTGGGCAGATGAGGCTGAGCAACAGCTTTCCAGGCTAGCCCCTTCTGCCTGCCAGCTATCTGCAGACGTTCGCATTTTCGGAGCAGGGCTGCCGGAGGATCGCGGCACGGACCCCATAAGCTACGTTTGAAGTTTGAGGTGGCAATACAAGCGAGCAGCCCCAGTCTCTGTGCCTGTGTGCGAGCAGTGCCGTGGGCAGATGAGGCTGAGCAACAGCTTTCCAGGCTAGCCCCTTCTGCCTGCCATCTATCTGCAGACGTTGGCATTTTCGGAGCAGGGCTGCCGGAGGCTCCCGACACGGACCCCAAGAGTTACGTTTGAAGTTTGAGGTGGCAAGACAAGCAAGAAGCCCCAGTCTCTGTGCCTCTGTGCGAGCAGTGCCGTGGGCAGATGAGGCTGAGCAACAGCTTTCCAGGCTAGCCCCTTCTGCCTGCCAGCTATCTGCAGACGTTCGCATTTTCGGAGCAGGGCTGCCGGAGGCTCCCGGCACTGAACCCATAAGTTATGTTTGAAGTATGAGGTGGCAAGACAAGCAAGCAGCCCCAGTCTCTGTGCCTCTGTGCGAGCAGTGCCGTGGGCAGATGAGGCTGAGCAACAGCTTTCCAGGCTAGCCCCTTCTGCCTGCCAGCTATCTGCAGACGTTCGCATTTTCGGAGCAGGGCTGCCGCAGCCTCCCGGCATGGACCCCAAGAGATACGTTTGAAGTTTGAGGTGGCAAGACAAGCAAGCAGCCCCAGTCTCTGTGCCTCTGTGCGAGCAGTGCCGTGGGCAGATGAGGCTGAGCAACAGCTTTCCAGGCTAGCCCCTTCTGCCTGCCAGCTATCTGCAGACGTTCGCATTTTCGGAGCAGGGCTGCCGAAGGCTCCGGGCACGGACCCCAAGAGCTACGTTTGAAGTTTCAGGTGGCAAGAAAAGCAAGCAGCCCCAGTCTCTGTGCCTCAGTGCGAGCAGTGCCGTGGGCAGATGAGGCTGAGCAACAGCTTTCCAGGCTAGGCCCTTCTGCCTGCCCGTGGGCAGATGAGGCTGAGCAACAGCTTTCCAGGCTAGCCCCTTCTGCCTGCCAGCTATCTGCAGACGTTTGCATTTTCGGAGCACGGCTGCCGGAGGCTCCCGACACGGACCCCAAGAGCTACGTTTGAAGTTTGAGGTGGCAAGACAATCAAGAAGCCCCAGTCTCTGTGCCTCTGTGCGAGCAGTGCCGTGGGCAGATGAGGCTGAGCAACAGCTTTCCAGGCTAGCCCCTTCTGCCTGCCAGCTATCTGCAGACGTTCGCATTTTCGGAACAGGGCTGCCGGAGGCTCCCGGCACAGATCCCATAAGTTACGTTTGAAGTTTGAGGTGGCAAGATAATCAAGCAGCCCCAGTCTCTGTGCCTCTGTGCGAGCAGTGCCGTGGGCAGATGAGGCTGAGCAACAGCTTTCCAGGATAGCCCCTTCTGCCTGCCAGCTATCTGCAGACGTTCGTATTTTTGGAGCAGGGCTGCCGGAGGATCCCGGCACGGACCCCATAAGCTACGTTTGAAGTTTGAGGTGGCAAGACAAGCAAGCAGCCCCAGTCTCTGTGCCTCTGTGCGAGCAGTGCCGTGGGCAGATGAGGCTGAGCAACAGCTTTCCAGGCTAGCCCCTTCTGCCTGCCAGCTATCTGCAGACGTTCGCATTTTCGGAGCAGGGCTGCCGCAGCCTCCCGGCACGGACCCCAAGAGATACGTTTGAAGTTTGAGGTGGCAAGACAAGCAAGCAGCCCCAGTCTCTGTGCCTCTGTGCGAGCAGTGCCGTGGGCAGATGAGGCTGAGCAACAGCTTTCCAGGCTAGCCCCTTCTGCCTGCCAGCTATCTTAAGACATTCGCATTTTCGGAGCAGGGCTGCCGGAGGCTCCCGGCACTGAACCCATAAGTTATGTTTGAAGTATGAGGTGGCAAGACAAGCAAGCAGCCCCAGTCTCTGTGCCTCTGTGCGAGCACTGCCGTGGGCAGATGAGGCTGAGCAACAGCTTTCCAGGCTAGCCCCTTCTGCCTGCCAGCTATCTGCAGACGTTCGCATTTTCGGAGCAGGGCTGCCGGAGGATCCCGGCACCGACCCCATAAGCTACGTTTAAAGTTTGAGGTGGCAAGATAATCAAGCAGCCCCAGTCTCTGTGCCTCTGTGCGAGCAGTGCCGTGGGCAGATGAGGCTGAGCAGCAGCTTTCCAGGCTAGCCCCTTCTGCCTGCCAGCTATCTGTAGACGTTCGTATTTTCGGAGCAGGGCTGCCGGAGGATCCCGGCACGGACCCCATAAGCTACGTTTGAAGTTTGAGGTGGCAAGACAAGCGAACAGGCCCAGTCTCTGTGCCTCTGTGCGAGCAGTGCCGTGGGCAGATGAGGCTGAGCAACAGCTTTCCAGGCTAGCCCCTTCTGTCTGCCAGCTATCTGCAGACGTTCGCATTTTCGGAGCAGGGCTGCCGGAGGGTCCCGGCACGGACCACAAGAGCTACGTTTGAAGTATGAGGTGGCAAGACAAGCAAGCAGCCCCAGTCTCTGTGCCTCTGTGCGAGCAGTGCCGTGGGCAGATGAGGCTGAGCAACAGCTTTCCAGGCTAGCCCCTTCTGCCTGCCATCTATCTGCAGACGTTGGCATTTTCGGAGCAGGGCTGCCTCAGGCTCCCGACACGGACCCCAAGAGTTACTTTTGAAGTTTGAGGTGGCAAGACAAGCAAGCAGCCCCAGTCTCTGTGCCTCTGTGCGAGCAGTGCCGTGGGCAGATGAGGCTGAGCAACAGCTTTCCAGGCTAGCCCCTTCTGCCTGCCAGCTATCTGCAGACGTTCGTATTTTCGGAGCAGGGCTGCCGGAGACTCCCGGCACGGACCCCAAGAGCTACGTTTGAAGTTTGAGGTGGCAAGACAAGCAAGCAGCCCCAGTGTCTGTGCCTCTGTGCGAGCAGTGCCGTGGGCAGATGAGGCTGAGCAACAGCTTTCCAGGCTAGCCCCTTCTGCCTGCCAGCTATCTGCAGACGTTCGTATTTTCGGAGCAGGGCTGCCGGAGGATCGCGGCACGGACCCCATAAGCTACGTTTGAAGTTTGAGGTGGCAAGACAAGCGAGCAGCCCCAGTCTCTGTGCCTCTGTGCGAGCAGTGCCGTGGGCAGATGAGGCTGAGCAACAGCTTTCCAGGCTAGCCCCTTCTGCCTGCCAGCTATCTGCAGACGTTCGCATTTTCGGAGCAGGGCTGCCGGAGGGTCCCGGCACGGACCACAAGAGCTACGTTTGAAGTTTGAGGTGGCAAGACAAGCAAGCAGCCCCAGTCTCTGTGCCTCTGTGCGAGCACTGCCGTGGGCAGATGAGGCTGAGCAACAGCTTTCCAGGCTAGCCCCTTCTGCCTGCCAGCTATCTGCAGACGTTCGCATTTTCGGAGCAGGGCTGCCGGAGGCTCCCGACACGGACCCCAAGAGTTACGTTTGAAGTTTGAGGTGGCAAGACAAGCAAGCAGCCCCAGTCTCTGTGCCTCTGTGCGAGCAGTGCCGTGGGCAGATGAGGCTGAGCAACAGCTTTCCAGGCTAGCCCCTTCTGCCTGCCATCTATCTGCAGACGTTGGCATTTTCGGAGCAGGGCTGCCGGAGGCTCCCGGCACGGACCCCAAGAGCTACGTTTGAAGTTTGAGGTGGCAAGACAAGCAAGCAGCCCCAGTCTCTGTGCCTCTGTGCGAGCACTGCCGTGGGCAGATGAGGCTGAGCAACAGCTTTCCAGGCTAGCCCCTTCTGCCTGCCAGCTATCTGCAGACGTTCGCATTTTCGGAGCAGGGCTGCCGGAGGCTCCCGGCACGGACCCCAAGAGCTACGTTTGAAGTTTGAGGTGGCAAGACAAGCAAGCAGCCCCAGTCTCTGTGCCTCTGTGCGAGCACTGCCGTGGGCAGATGAGGCTGAGCAACAGCTTTCCAGTCTAGCCCCTTCTGCCTGCCAGCTATCTGCAGACGTTGGCATTTTCGGAGCAGGGCTGCCGGAGGCTCCCGGCACGGACCCCAAGAGCTACGTTTGAAGTTTGAGGTGGCAAGACAAGCAAGCAGCCCCAGTCTCTGTGCCTCTGTGCGAGCACTGCCGTGGGGAGATGAGGCTGAGCAACAGCCTTACAGGCTAGCCCCTTCTGCCTGCCAGCTATCTGCAGACGTTGGCATTTTCGGAGCAGGGCTGCCTCAGGCTCCCGGCACAGACCCCAAGAGCTACGTTTGAAGTTTGAGGTGGCAAGACAAGCAAGCAGCCCCAGTCTCTGTGCCTCTGTGCGAGCAGTGCCGTGGGCAGATGAGGCTGAGCAACAGCTTTCCAGGCTAGCCCCTTCTGCCTGCCAGCTATCTGCAGACGTTGGCATTTTCGGAGCAGGGCTGCCGGAGTTTCCCGGCACAGAACCCATAAGCTACGTTTGAAGTTTGAGGTGGCAAGACAAGCAAGCAGCCCCACTCTCTGTGCGTCTGTGCGAGCAGTGCCGTGGGCAGATGAGGCTGAGCAACAGCTTTCCAGGCTAGCGCCTTCTGCCTGCCAGCTATCTGCAGACGTTCGCATTTTCGGAGCAGGGCTGCCGGAGGGTCCCGGCACGCACCCCAAGAGCTACGTTTGAAGTTTGAGGTGGCAAGACAAGCAAGCAGCCCCAGTCTCTGTGCCTCTGTGCGAGCAGTGCCGTGGGCAGATGAGGCTGAGCAACAGCTTTCCAGGCTAGCCCCTTCTGCCTGCCAGCTATCTGCAGACGTTCGCATTTTCGGAGCAGGGCTGCCGCAGCCTCCCGGTACGGACCCCAAGAGATACGTTTGAAGTTTGAGGTGGCAAGACAAGCAAGCAGCCCCAGTCTCTGTGCCTCTGTGCGAGCACTGCCGTGGGCAGATGAGGCTGAGCAACAGCTTTCCAGGCTAGCCCCTTCTGCCTCCCAGCTATCTGCAGACGTTGGCATTTTCGGAGCAGGGCTGCCGGAGGCTCCCGGCACCGAACCCATAAGTTATGTTTGAAGTATGAGGTGGCAAGACAAGCAAGCAGCCCCAGTCTCTGTGCCTCTGTGCGAGCACTGCCGTGGGCAGATGAGGCTGAGCAACAGCTTTCCAGGCTAGCCCCTTCTGCCTGCCATCTATCTGCAGACGTTGGCATTTTCGGAGCAGGGCTGCCGGAGGCTCCCGACACGGACCCCAAGAGTTTCTTTTGAAGTTTGAGGTGGCAAGACAAGCAAGCAGCCCCAGTCTCTGTGCCTCCGTGCGAGCAGTGCCGTCTGCAGATGAGGCTGAGCAACAGCTTTCCAGGCTAGCCCCTTCTGCCTGCCAGCTATCTGCAGACGTTCGTATTTTCGGAGCAGGGCTGCCGGAGACTCCCGGCACGGACCCCAAGAGCTACGTTTGAAGTTTGAGGTGGCAAGACAAGCAAGCAGCCCCAGTGTCTGTGCCTCTGTGCGAGCAGTGCCGTGGGCAGATGAGGCTGAGCAACAGCTTTCCAGGCTAGCCCCTTCTGCCTGCCAGCTATCTGCAGACGTTCGCATTTTCGGAGCAGGGCTGCCGGAGGCTCCCGGCACTGAACCCCTAAGTTATGTTTGAAGTATGAGGTGGCAAGACAAGCAAGCAGCCCCAGTCTCTGTGCCTCTGTGCGAGCAGTGCCGTGGGCAGATGAGGCTGAGCAACAGCTTTCCAGGCTAGCCCCTTCTGCCTGCCAGCTATCTGCAGACGTTCGCATTTTCGGAGCAGGGCTGCCGCAGCCTCCCGGCATGGACCCCAAGAGCTACGTTTGAAGTTTCAGGTGGCAAGACAAGCAAGCAGCCCCAGTCTCTGTGCCTCAGTGCGAGCAGTGCCGTGGGCAGATGAGGCTGAGCAACAGCTTTCCAGGCTAGGCCCTTCTGCCTGCCCGTGGGCAGATGAGGCTGAGCAACAGCTTTCCAGGCTAGCCCCTTCTGCCTGCCAGCTATCTGCAGACGTTTGCATTTTCGGAGCAGGGCTGCCGGAGGCTCCCGGCACGGACCCCAAGAGCTACGTTTGAAGTTTGAGGTGGCAAGACAAGCAAGCAGCCCCAGTCTCTGTGCCTCTGTGCGAGCACTGCCGTGGGCAGATGAGGCTGAGCAACAGCTTTCCAGGCTAGCCCCTTCTGCCTGCCAGCTATCTGCAGACGTTCGCATTTTCGGAGCAGGGCTGCCGGAGGCTCCCGGCACTGAACCCCTAAGTTATGTTTGAAGTATGAGGTGGCAAGACAAGCAAGCAGCCCCAGTCTCTGTGCCTCTGTGCGAGCAGTGCCGTGGGCAGATGAGGCTGAGCAACAGCTTTCCAGGCTAGCCCCTTCTGCCTGCCAGCTATCTGCAGACGTTCGCATTTTCGGAGCAGGGCTGCCGCAGCCTCCCGGCATGGACCCCAAGAGCTACGTTTGAAGTTTCAGGTGGCAAGACAAGCAAGCAGCCCCAGTCTCTGTGCCTCAGTGCGAGCAGTGCCGTGGGCAGATGAGGCTGAGCAACAGCTTTCCAGGCTAGGCCCTTCTGCCTGCCCGTGGGCAGATGAGGCTGAGCAACAGCTTTCCAGGCTAGCCCCTTCTGCCTGCCAGCTATCTGCAGACGTTTGCATTTTCGGAGCAGGGCTGCCGGAGGCTCCCGGCACGGACCCCAAGAGCTACGTTTGAAGTTTGAGGTGGCAAGACAAGCAAGCAGCCCCAGTCTCTGTGCCTCTGTGCGAGCACTGCCGTGGGCAGATGAGGCTGAGCAACAGCTTTCCAGGCTAGCCCCTTCTGCCTGCCAGCTATCTGCAGACGTTCCCATTTTTGGAGCAGGGCTGCCGCAGCCTCCCGGCACCGAACCCATAAGTTATGTTTGAAGTATGAGGTGGCAAGACAATCAAGAAGCCCCAGTCTCTGTGCCTCTGTGCGAGCAGTGCCGTGGGCAGATGAGGCTGAGCAACAGCTTTCCAGGCTAGCCCCTTCTGCCTGCCAGCTATCTGCAGACGTTCGCATTTTCGGAACAGGGCTGCCGGAGGCTCCCGGCACAGATCCCATAAGTTACGTTTGAAGTTTGAGGTGGCAAGATAATCAAACAGCCCCAGTCTCTGTGCCTCTGTGCGAGCAGTGCCGTGGGCAGATGAGGCTGAGCAACAGCTTTCCAGGATAGCCCCTTCTGCCTGCCAGCTATCTGCAGACGTTCGTATTTTTGGAGCAGGGCTGCCGGAGGATCCCGGCACGGACCCCAAGAGCTACGTTTGAAGTTTGAGGTGGCAAGACAAGCAAGCAGCCCCAGTCTCTGTGCCTCTGTGCGAGCAGTGCCATGGGCAGATGAGGCTGAGCAACAGCTTTCCAGGCTAGCCCCTTCTGCCTGCCAGCTATCTGCAGACGTTGGCATTTTCGGAGCAGGGCTGCCTCAGGCTCCCGGCACGGACCCCAAGAGATACGTTTGAAGTTTGAGGTGGCAAGACAAGCAAGCAGCCCCAGTCTCTGTGCCTCTGTGCGAGCACTGCCGTGGGCAGATGAGGCTGAGCAACAGCTTTCCAGGTTAGCCCCTTCTGCCTGCCAGCTATCTGCAGACGTTGGCATTTTCGGAGCACGGCTACCGGAGGCTCCCGGCACGGACCCCAAGAGCTACGTTTGAAGTTTGAGGTGGCAAGACAAGCAAGCAGCCCCAGTCTCTGTGCCTCTGTGCGAGCAGTGCCGTGGGCAGATGAGGCTGAGCAACAGCTTTCCAGGCTAGCCCCTTCTGCCTGCCAGCTATCTTAAGACATTCGCATTTTCGGAGCAGGGCTGCCGGAGGCTCCCGGCACTGAACCCATAAGTTATGTTTGAAGTATGAGGTGGCAAGACAAGCAAGCAGCCCCAGTCTCTGTGCCTCTGTGCGAGCACTGCCGTGGGCAGATGAGGCTGAGCAACAGCTTTCCAGGCTAGCCCCTTCTGCCTGCCAGCTATCTGCAGACGTTCGCATTTTCGGAGCAGGGCTGCCGGAGGATCCCGGCACCGACCCCATAAGCTACGTTTAAAGTTTGAGGTGGCAAGATAATCAAGCAGCCCCAGTCTCTGTGCCTCTGTGCGAGCAGTGCCGTGGGCAGATGAGGCTGAGCAACAGCTTTCCAGGCTAGCCCCTTCTGCCTGCCAGCTATCTGTAGACGTTCGTATTTTCGGAGCAGGGCTGCCGGAGGATCCCGGCACGGACCCCATAAGCTACGTTTGAAGTTTGAGGTGGCAAGACAAGCGAACAGGCCCAGTCTCTGTGCCTCTGTGCGAGCAGTGCCGTGGGCAGATGAGGCTGAGCAACAGCTTTCCAGGCTAGCCCCTTCTGCCTGCCAGCTATCTGCAGACGTTCGCATTTTCGGAGCAGGGCTGCCGGAGGCTCCCGGCACGGACCACAAGAGCTACGTTTGAAGTATGAGGTGGCAAGACAAGCAAGCAGCCCCAGTCTCTGTGCCTCTGTGCGAGCAGTGCCGTGGGCAGATGAGGCTGAGCAACAGCTTTCCAGGCTAGCCCCTTCTGCCTGCCATCTATCTGCAGACGTTGGCATTTTCGGAGCAGGGCTGCCTCAGGCTCCCGACACGGACCCCAAGAGTTACTTTTGAAGTTTGAGGTGGCAAGACAAGCAAGCAGCCCCAGTCTCTGTGCCTCTGTGCGAGCAGTGCCGTGTGCAGATGAGGCTGAGCAACAGCTTTCCAGGCTAGCCCCTTCTGCCTGCCAGCTATCTGCAGACGTTCGTATTTTCGGAGCAGGGCTGCCGGAGACTCCCGGCACGGACCCCAAGAGCTACGTTTGAAGTTTGAGGTGGCAAGACAAGCAAGCAGCCCCAGTGTCTGTGCCTCTGTGCGAGCAGTGCCGTGGGCAGATGAGGCTGAGCAACAGCTTTCCAGGCTAGCCCCTTCTGCCTGCCAGCTATCTGCAGACGTTGGAATTTTCGGAGCAGGGCTACCTCAGGCTCCCAGCACTGAACCCATAAGCTACGTTTGAAGTTTGAGGTGGCAAGACAAGCAAGCAGCCCCAGTCTCTGTGCCTCTGTGCGAGCACTGCCGTGGGCAGATGAGGCTGAGCAACAGCTTTCCAGGCTAGCCCCTTCTGCCTGCCAGCTATCTGCAGACGTTCGCATTTTCAGAGCAGGGCTGCCGAAGGCTCCGGGCACGGACCCCAAGAGCTATGTTTGAAGTTGGAGGTGGCAAGACAAGCAAGCAGCCCCAGTCTCTGTGCCTCTGTGCGAGCAGTGCCGTGGGCAGATGAGGCTGAGCAACAGCTTTCCAGGCTAGGCCCTTCTGCCTGCCCGTGGGCAGATGAGGCTGAGCAACAGCTTTCCAGGCTAGCCCCTTCTGCCTGCCAGCTATCTGCAGACGTTCGCATTTTCGGAGCAGGGCTGCCGCAGCCTCCCGGCACGGACCCCAAGAGCTACGTTTGAAGTTTGAGGTGGCAAGACAAGCAAGCAGCCCCAGTCTCTGTGCCTCTGTGCGAGCACTGCCGTGGGCAGATGAGGCTGAGCAACAGCTTTCCAGGCTAGCCCCTTCTGCCTGCCAGCTATCTGCAGACGTTCCCATTTTCGGAGCAGGGCTGCCGCAGCCTCCCGGCACCGAACCCATAAGTTATGTTTGAAGTATGAGGTGGCAAGACAATCAAGAAGCCCCAGTCTCTGTGCCTCTGTGCGAGCAGTGCCGTGGGCAGATGAGGCTGAGCAACAGCTTTCCAGGCTAGCCCCTTCTGCCTGCCAGCTATCTGCAGACGTTCGCATTTTCGGAACAGGGCTGCCGGAGGCTCCCGGCACAGATCCCATAAGCTACGTTTGAAGTTTGAGGTGGCAAGATAATCAAGCAGCCCCAGTCTCTGTGCCTCTGTGCGAGCAGTG
This sequence comes from Opisthocomus hoazin, assembly GCF_030867145.1. Taxonomy (NCBI): domain Eukaryota; kingdom Metazoa; phylum Chordata; class Aves; order Opisthocomiformes; family Opisthocomidae; genus Opisthocomus; species Opisthocomus hoazin. The sequence goes on along the minus strand of NC_134424.1, from coordinate 25,728,140 downwards.
CCGTGGGCAGATGAGGCTGAGCAACAGCTTTCCAGGATAGCCCCTTCTGCCTGCCAGCTATCTGCAGACGTTCGTATTTTCGGAGCAGGGCTGCCGGAGGATCCCGGCACGGACCCCATAAGCTACGTTTGAAGTTTGAGGTGGCAAGACAAGCAAGCAGCCCCAGTCTCTGTGCCTCTGTGCGAGCAGTGCCGTGGGCAGATGAGGCTGAGCAACAGCTTTCCAGGCTAGCCCCTTCTGCCTGCCAGCTATCTGCAGACGTTCGCATTTTCGGAGCAGGGCTGCCGCAGCCTCCCGGCACGGACCCCAAGAGATACGTTTGAAGTTTGAGGTGGCAAGACAAGCAAGCAGCCCCAGTCTCTGTGCCTCTGTGCGAGCACTGCCGTGGGCAGATGAGGCTGAGCAACAGCTTTCCAGGCTAGCCCCTTCTGCCTGCCAGCTATCTTCAGACATTCGCATTTTCGGAGCAGGGCTGCCGGAGGCTCCCGGCACTGAACCCATAAGTTATGTTTGAAGTTTGAGGTGGCAAGACAAGCAAGCAGCCCCAGTCTCTGTGCCTCTGTGCAAGCACTGCCGTGGGCAGATGAGGCTGAGCAACAGCTTTCCAGGCTAGCCCCTTCTGCCTGCCAGCTATCTGCAAACGTTCGCATTTTCGGAGCAGGGCTGCCGGAGGCTCCCGGCACGGACCCCAAGAGCTACGTTTGAAGTTTGAGGTGGCAAGACAAGCAAGCAGCCCCTGTCTCTGTGCCTCTGTGTGAGCAGTGCCGTGGGCAGATGAGGCTGAGCAACAGCTTTCCAGGCTAGCCCCTTCTGCCTGCCAGCTATCTGCAGACGTTCCCATTTTCGGAGCAGGGCTGCCGCAGCCTCCCGGCACCGAACCCATAAGTTATGTTTGAAGTATGAGGTGGCAAGACAATCAAGAAGCCCCAGTCTCTGTGCCTCTGTGCGAGCAGTGCCGTGGGCAGATGAGGCTGAGCAACAGCTTTCCAGGCTAGCCCCTTCTGCCTGCCAGCTATCTGCAGACGTTCGCATTTTCGGAACAGGGCTGCCGGAGGCTCCCGGCACAGATCCCATAAGTTACGTTTGAAGTTTGAGGTGGCAAGATAATCAAGCAGCCCCAGTCTCTGTGCCTCTGTGCGAGCAGTGCCGTGGGCAGATGAGGCTGAGCAACAGCTTTCCAGGATAGCCCCTTCTGCCTGCCAGCTATCTGCAGACGTTCGTATTTTTGGAGCAGGGCTGCCGGAGGATCCCGGCACGGACCCCAAGAGCTACGTTTGAAGTTTGAGGTGGCAAGACAAGCAAGCAGCCCCAGTCTCTGTGCCTCTGTGCGAGCAGTGCCATGGGCAGATGAGGCTGAGCAACAGCTTTCCAGGCTAGCCCCTTCTGCCTGCCAGCTATCTGCAGACGTTCGCATTTTCGGAGCAGGGCTGCCGCAGCCTCCCGACACGGACCCCAAGAGATACGTTTGAAGTTTGAGGTGGCAAGACAAGCAAGCAGCCCCAGTCTCTGTGCCTCTGTGCGAGCAGTGCCGTGGGCAGATGAGGCTGAGCAACAGCTTTCCAGGTTAGCCCCTTCTGCCTGCCAGCTATCTGCAGACGTTGGCATTTTCGGAGCACGGCTACCGGAGGATCCCAGCACCGACCCCATAAGCTACGTTTAAAGTTTGAGGTGGCAAGATAATCAAGCAGCCCCAGTCTCTGTGCCTCTGTGCGAGCAGTGCCGTGGGCAGATGAGGCTGAGCAACAGCTTTCCAGGCTAGCCCCTTCTGCCTGCCAGCTATCTGTAGACGTTCGTATTTTCGGAGCAGGGCTGCCGGATGATCCCGGCACGGACCCCATAAGCTACGTTTGAAGTTTGAGGTGGCAAGACAAGCGAACAGGCCCAGTCTCTGTGCCTCTGTGCGAGCAGTGCCGTGGGCAGATGAGGCTGAGCAACAGCTTTCCAGGCTAGCCCCTTCTGCCTGCCAGCTATCTGCAGACGTTCGCATTTTCGGAGCAGGGCTGCCGGAGGCTCCCGGCACGGACCACAAGAGCTACGTTTGAAGTATGAGGTGGCAAGACAAGCAAGCAGCCCCAGTCTCTGTGCCTCTGTGCGAGCAGTGCCGTGGGCAGATGAGGCTGAGCAACAGCTTTCCAGGCTAGCCCCTTCTGCCTGCCATCTATCTGCAGACGTTGGCATTTTCGGAGCAGGGCTGCCTCAGGCTCCCGACACGGACCCCAAGAGTTACTTTTGAAGTTTGAGGTGGCAAGACAAGCAAGCAGCCCCAGTCTCTGTGCCTCTGTGCGAGCAGTGCCGTGTGCAGATGAGGCTGAGCAACAGCTTTCCAGGCTAGCCCCTTCTGCCTGCCAGCTATCTGCAGACGTTCGTATTTTCGGAGCAGGGCTGCCGGAGACTCCCGGCACGGACCCCAAGAGCTACGTTTGAAGTTTGAGGTGGCAAGACAAGCAAGCAGCCCCAGTGTCTGTGCCTCTGTGCGAGCAGTGCCGTGGGCAGATGAGGCTGAGCAACAGCTTTCCAGGCTAGCCCCTTCTGCCTGCCAGCTATCTGCAGACGTTGGAATTTTCGGAGCAGGGCTACCTCAGGCTCCCAGCACTGAACCCATAAGCTACGTTTGAAGTTTGAGGTGGCAAGACAAGCAAGCAGCCCCAGTCTCTGTGCCTCTGTGCGAGCAGTGCCGTGGGCAGATGAGGCTGAGCAACAGCTTTCCAGGCTAGCCCCTTCTGCCTGCCAGCTATCTGCAGACGTTCGCATTTTCAGAGCAGGGCTGCCGAAGGCTCCGGGCACGGACCCCAAGAGCTACGTTTGAAGTTTCAGGTGGCAAGACAAGCAAGCAGCCCCAGTCTCTGTGCCTCTGTGCGAGCAGTGCCGTGGGCAGATGAGGCTGAGCAACAGCTTTCCAGGCTAGGCCCTTCTGCCTGCCCGTGGGCAGATGAGGCTGAGCAACAGCTTTCCAGGCTAGCCCCTTCTGCCTGCCAGCTATCTGCAGACGTTCGCATTTTCGGAGCAGGGCTGCCGCAGCCTCCCGGCACGGACCCCAAGAGCTACGTTTGAAGTTTGAGGTGGCAAGACAAGCAAGCAGCCCCAGTCTCTGTGCCTCTGTGCGAGCAGTGCCGTGGGCAGATGAGGCTGAGCAACAGCTTTCCAGGCTAGCCCCTTCTGCCTGCCAGCTATCTGCAGACGTTCCCATTTTCGGAGCAGGGCTGCCGCAGCCTCCCGGCACCGAACCCATAAGTTATGTTTGAAGTATGAGGTGGCAAGACAATCAAGAAGCCCCAGTCTCTGTGCCTCTGTGCGAGCAGTGCCGTGGGCAGATGAGGCTGAGCAACAGCTTTCCAGGCTAGCCCCTTCTGCCTGCCAGCTATCTGCAGACGTTCGCATTTTCGGAGCAGGGCTGCCGGAGGATCCCGGCACGGACCCCAAGAGCTACGTTTGAAGTTTGAGGTGGCAAGACAAGCAAGCAGCCCCAGTCTCTGTGCCTCTGTGCGAGCAGTGCCGTGGGCAGATGAGGCTGAGCAACAGCTTTCCAGGCTAGCCCCTTCTGCCTGCCAGCTATCTGCAGACGTTCCCATTTTCGGAGCAGGGCTGCCGCAGCCTCCCGGCACCGAACCCATAAGTTATGTTTGAAGTATGAGGTGGCAAGACAATCAAGAAGCCCCAGTCTCTGTGCCTCTGTGCGAGCAGTGCCGTGGGCAGATGAGGCTGAGCAACAGCTTTCCAGGCTAGCCCCTTCTGCCTGCCAGCTATCTGCAGACGTTCGCATTTTCGGAACAGGGCTGCCGGAGGCTCCCGGCACAGATCCCATAAGTTACGTTTGAAGTTTGAGGTGGCAAGATAATCAAGCAGCCCCAGTCTCTGTGCCTCTGTGCGAGCAGTGCCGTGGGCAGATGAGGCTGAGCAACAGCTTTCCAGGATAGCCCCTTCTGCCTGCCAGCTATCTGCAGACGTTCGTATTTTTGGAGCAGGGCTGCCGGAGGATCCCGGCACGGACCCCAAGATCTACGTTTGAAGTTTGAGGTGGCAAGACAAGCAAGCAGCCCCAGTCTCTGTGCCTCTGTGCGAGCAGTGCCATGGGCAGATGAGGCTGAGCAACAGCTTTCCAGGCTAGCCCCTTCTGCCTGCCAGCTATCTGCAGACGTTCGCATTTTCGGAGCAGGGCTGCCGCAGCCTCCCGGCACGGACCCCAAGAGATACGTTTGAAGTTTGAGGTGGCAAGACAAGCAAGCAGCCCCAGTGTCTGTGCCTCTGTGCGAGCAGTGCCGTGGGCAGATGAGGCTGAGCAACAGCTTTCCAGGTTAGCCCCTTCTGCCTGCCAGCTATCTGCAGACGTTGGCATTTTCGGAGCACGGCTACCGGAGGATCCCGGCACCGACCCCATAAGCTACGTTTAAAGTTTGAGGTGGCAAGATAATCAAGCAGCCCCAGTCTCTGTGCCTCTGTGCGAGCAGTGCCGTGGGCAGATGAGGCTGAGCAACAGCTTTCCAGGCTAGCCCCTTCTGCCTGCCAGCTATCTGTAGACGTTCGTATTTTCGGAGCAGGGCTGCCGGAGGATCCCGGCACGGACCCCATAAGCTACGTTTGAAGTTTGAGGTGGCAAGACAAGCAAGCAGCCCCAGTCTCTGTGCCTCTGTGCGAGCAGTGCCGTGGGCAGATGAGGCTGAGCAACAGCTTTCCAGGCTAGCCCCTTCTGCCTGCCATCTATCTGCAGACGTTGGCATTTTCGGAGCAGGGCTGCCTCAGGCTCCCGACACGGACCCCAAGAGTTACTTTTGAAGTTTGAGGTGGCAAGACAAGCAAGCAGCCCCAGTCTCTGTGCCTCTGTGCGAGCAGTGCCGTGTGCAGATGAGGCTGAGCAACAGCTTTCCAGGCTAGCCCCTTCTGCCTGCCAGCTATCTGCAGACGTTCGTATTTTCGGAGCAGGGCTGCCGGAGACTCCCAGCACGGACCCCAAGAGCTACGTTTGAAGTTTGAGGTGGCAAGACAAGCAAGCAGCCCCAGTGTCTGTGCCTCTGTGCGAGCAGTGCCGTGGGCAGATGAGGCTGAGCAACAGCTTTCCAGGCTAGCCCCTTCTGCCTGCCAGCTATCTGCAGACGTTGGAATTTTCGGAGCAGGGCTACCTCAGGCTCCCAGCACTGAACCCATAAGCTACGTTTGAAGTTTGAGGTGGCAAGACAAGCAAGCAGCCCCAGTCTCTGTGCCTCTGTGCGAGCACTGCCGTGGGCAGATGAGGCTGAGCAACAGCTTTCCAGGCTAGCCCCTTCTGCCTGCCAGCTATCTGCAGACGTTCGCATTTTCAGAGCAGGGCTGCCGAAGGCTCCGGGCACGGACCCCAAGAGCTACGTTTGAAGTTTCAGGTGGCAAGACAAGCAAGCAGCCCCAGTGTCTGTGCCTCTGTGCGAGCAGTGCCGTGGGCAGATGAGGCTGAGCAACAGCTTTCCAGGCTAGGCCCTTCTGCCTGCCCGTGGGCAGATGAGGCTGAGCAATAGCTTTCCAGGCTAGCCCCTTCTGCCTGCCAGCTATCTGCAGACGTTCGCATTTTCGGAGCAGGGCTGCCGCAGCCTCCCGGCACGGACCCCAAGAGCTACGTTTGAAGTTTGAGGTGGCAAGACAAGCAAGCAGCCCCAGTCTCTGTGCCTCTGTGCGAGCACTGCCGTGGGCAGATGAGGCTGAGCAAGAGCTTTCCAGGCTAGCCCCTTCTGCCTGCCAGCTATCTGCAGACGTTCCCATTTTCGGAGCAGGGCTGCCGCAGCCTCCCGGCACCGAACCCATAAGTTATGTTTGAAGTATGAGGTGGCAAGACAATCAAGAAGCCCCAGTCTCTGTGCCTCTGTGCGAGCAGTGCCGTGGGCAGATGAGGCTGAGCAACAGCTTTCCAGGCTAGCCCCTTCTGCCTGCCAGCTATCTGCAGACGTTCGCATTTTCGGAACAGGGCTGCCGGAGGCTCCCGGCACAGATCCCATAAGCTACGTTTGAAGTTTGAGGTGGCAAGATAATCAAGCAGCCCCAGTCTCTGTGCCTCTGTGCGAGCAGTGCCGTGGGCAGATGAGGCTGAGCAACAGCTTTCCAGGATAGCCCCTTCTGCCTGCCAGCTATCTGCAGACGTTCGTATTTTCGGAGCAGGGCTGCCGCAGGCTCCCGGCACGGACCCCATAAGCTACGTTTGAAGTTTGAGGTGGCAAGACAAGCAAGCAGCCCCAGTCTCTGTGCCTCTGTGCGAGCAGTGCCGTGGGCAGATGAGGCTGAGCAACAGCTTTCCAGGCTAGCCCCTTCTGCCTGCCAGCTATCTGCAGACGTTCGCATTTTCGGAGCAGGGCTGCCGCAGCCTCCCGGCACGGACCCCAAGAGATACGTTTGAAGTTTGAGGTGGCAAGACAAGCAAGCAGCCCCAGTCTCTGTGCCTCTGTGCGAGCACTGCCGTGGGCAGATGAGGCTGAGCAACAGCTTTCCAGGCTAGCCCCTTCTGCCTGCCAGCTATCTGCAGACGTTCGCATTTTCGGAGCAGGGCTGCCGGAGGCTCCCGGCACTGAACCCATAAGTTATGTTTGAAGTATGAGGTGGCAAGACAAGCAAGCAGCCCCAGTCTCTGTGCCTCTGTGCAAGCACTGCCGTGGGCAGATGAGGCTGAGCAACAGCTTTCCAGGCTAGCCCCTTCTGCCTGCCAGCTATCTGCAGACGTTCGCATTTTCGGAGCAGGGCTGCCGGAGGCTCCCGGCACAGAACCCATAAGCTATGTTTGAAGTTTGAGGTGGCAAGACAAGCAAGCAGCCCCAGTCTCTGTGCCTCTGTGCGAGCAGTGCCGTGGGCAGATGAGGCTGAGCAACAGCTTTCCAGGTTAGCCCCTTCTGCCTGCCAGCTATCTGCAGACGTTGGCATTTTCGGAGCACGGCTACCGGAGGCTCCCGGCACGGACCCCAAGAGCTACGTTTGAAGTTTGAGGTGGCAAGACAAGCAAGCAGCCCCAGTCTCTGTGCCTCTGTGCGAGCAGTGCCGTGGGCAGATGAGGCTGAGCAACAGCTTTCCAGGCTAGCCCCTTCTGCCTGCCAGCTATCTTCAGACATTCGCATTTTCGGAGCAGGGCTGCCGGAGGCTCCCGGCACTGAACCCATAAGCTATGTTTGAAGTATGAGGTGGCAAGACAAGCAAGCAGCCCCAGTCTCTGTGCCTCTGTGCAAGCACTGCCGTGGGCAGATGAGGCTGAGCAACAGCTTTCCAGGCTAGCCCCTTCTGCCTGCCAGCTATCTGCAAACGTTCGCATTTTCGGAGCAGGGCTGCCGGAGGCTCCCGGCACGGACCCCAAGAGCTACGTTTGAAGTTTGAGGTGGCAAGACAAGCAAGCAGCCCCTGTCTCTGTGCCTCTGTGTGAGCAGTGCCGTGGGCAGATGAGGCTGAGCAACAGCTTTCCAGGCTAGCCCCTTCTGCCTGCCAGCTCTCTGCAGACGTTGGCATTTTCGGAGCAGGGCTGCCGGAGGCTCCCGGCACGGACCCCAAGAGATACGTTTGAAGTTTGAGGTGGCAAGACAAGCAAGCAGCCCCAGTCTCTGTGCCTCTGTGCGAGCACTGCCGTGGGCAGATGAGGCTGAGCAACAGCATTCCAGGCTAGCCCCTTTTGCCTGCCAGCTATCTGCAGACGTTCGCATTTTCGGAGCAGGGCTGCCGGAGGCTCCCGGCACCGAACCCATAAGTTATGTTTGAAGTTTGAGGTGGTAAGACAAGCAAGCAGCCCCAGTCTCTGTGCCTCTGTGCGAGCAGTGCCGTGGGCAGATGAGGCTGAGCAACAGCTTTCCAGGCTAGCCCCTTCTGCCTGCCAGCTATCTGCAGACGTTCGTATTTTCGGAGCAGGGCTGCCGCAGGCTCCCGGCACGGACCCCATAAGCTACGTTTGAAGTTTGAGGTGGCAAGACAAGCGAGCAGCCCCAGTCTCTGTGCCTCTGTGCGAGCAGTGCCGTGGGCAGATGAGGCTGAGCAACAGCTTTCCAGGCTAGCCCCTTCTGCCTGCCAGCTATCTGCAGACGTTCGTATTTTCGGAGCAGGGCTGCCAGAAGCTCCCGGCATGGACCCCATAAACTACGTTTGAAGTTTGAGGTGGCAAGACAAGCGAGCAGCCCCAGTCTCTGTGCCTCTGTGCGAGCAGTGCCGTGGGCAGATGAGGCTGAGCAACAGCTTTCCAGGCTAGCCCCTTCTGCCTGCCAGCTATCTGCAGACGTTGGCATTTTCGAAGCAGGGCTGCCGCAGCCTCCCGGCACAGAACCCATAAGCTATGTTTGAAGTATGAGGTGGCAAGACAAGCAAGCAGCCCCAGTCTCTGTGCCTCTGTGCGAGCAGTGCCGTGGGCAGATGAGGCTGAGCAACAGCTTTCCAGGTTAGCTCCTTCTGCCTGCCAGCTATCTGCAGACGTTCGCATTTTCGGAGCAGGGCTGCCGGAGGGTCCCGGCACGGACCCCAAGAGCTACGTTTGAAGTTTGAGGTGGCAAGACAAGCAAGCAGCCCCAGTCTCTGTGCCTCTGTGCGAGCAGTGCCGTGGGCAGATGAGGCTGAGCAACAGCTTTCCAGGCTAGCCCCTTCTGCCTGCCAGCTATCTGCAGACGTTCGCATTTTCGGAGCAGGGCTCCCTCAATCTCCCAGCACAGAACCCATAAGCTACGTTGGAAGTTTGACGTGGCAAGACAAGAAAGCAACCCCAGTCTCTGTGCCTCTGTGCGAGCAGTGCCGTGGGCAGATGAGGCTGAGCAACAGCTTTCCAGGCTAGCCCCTTCTGGCTGCCAGCTATCTGCAGACGTTCGCATTTTCGGAGCAGGGCTGCCGCAGCCTCCCGGCACGGAACCCAAGAGCTACTTTTGAAGATTGAGGTGGCAAGATAATCAAGCAGCCCCAGTCTCTGTGCCTCTGTGCGAGCAGTGCCTTGGGCAGATGAGGCTGAGCAACAGCTTTCCAGGCTAGCCCCTTCTTCCTGCCAGCTATCTGCAGACGTTCGTATTTTCGGAGCAGGGCTGCCAGAGGCTCCCGGCATGGACCCCATAAACTACGTTTGAAGTTTGAGGTGGCAAGACAAGCGAGGAGCCCCAGTCTCTGTGCCTCTGTGCGAGCAGTGCCGTGGGCAGATGAGGCTGAGCAACAGCTTTCCAGGCTAGCCCCTTCTGCCTGCCAGCTATCTGCAGACGTTCGCATTTTCGGAGCAGGGCTGCCGCAGCCTCCCGGCACAGAACCCATAAGCTATGTTTGAAGTTTGAGGTGGCAAGACAAGCAAGCAGACCCAGTCTCTGTGCCTCTGTGCGAGCAGTGCCGTGGGCAGATGAGGCTGAGCAACAGCTTTCCAGGTTAGCTCCTTCTGCCTGCCAGCTATCTGCAGACGTTCGCATTTTCGGAGCAGGGCTGCTGGAGGCTCCCGGCACAGAACCTATAAGCTACGTTTGAAGTTTGAGGTGGCAAGACAAGCAAGCAGCCCCAGTCTCTGTGCCTCTGTGTGAGCAGTGCCGTGGGCAGATGAGGCTGAGCAACAGCTTTCCAGGCTAGCCCCTTCTGCCTGCCAGCGATCTGTAGACGTTCGCATTTTCGGAGCAGGGCTGCCGGAGGCTCCCGGCACGGACCCCAAGAGATACGTTTGAAGTTTGAGGTGGCAAGACAAGCAAGCAGCCCCAGTCTCTGTGCCTCTGTGCGAGCAGTGCCGTGGGCAGATGAGGCTGAGCAACAGCTTTCCAGGCTAGCCCCTTCTGCCTGCCAGCTATCTGCAGACGTTCGCATTTTCGGAGCAGGGCTGCCGGAGGCTCCCGGCACAGAACCTATAAGCTACGTTTGAAGTTTGAGGTGGCAAGACAAGCAAGCAGCCCCAGTCTCTGTGCCTCTGTGTGAGCAGTGCCGTGGGCAGATGAGGCTGAGCAACAGCTTTCCAGGCTAGCCCCTTCTGCCTGCCAGCGATCTGTAGACGTTCGCATTTTCGGAGCAGGGCTGCCGGAGGCTCCCGGCACGGACCCCAAGAGATACGTTTGAAGTTTGAGGTGGCAAGACAAGCAAGCAGCCCCAGTCTCTGTGCCTCTGTGCGAGCAGTGCCGTGGGCAGATGAGGCTGAGCAACAGCTTTCCAGGCTAGCCCCTTCTGCCTGCCAGCTATCTGCAGACGTTGGCATTTTTGGAGCAGGGCTGCCGGAGGCTCCCGGCACTGAACCCATATGTTATGTTTGAAGTATGAGGTGGCAAGACAAGCAAGCAGCCCCAGTGTCTGTTACCTCTGTGCGAGCAGTGCCGTGGGCAGATGAGGCTGAGCAACAGCTTTCCAGGCTAGCCCCTTCTGCCTGCCAGCTATCTGCAGACGTTCGCATTTTCGGAGCAGGGCTGACGCAGGCTCCCGGCACAGACCCCATAAGCTACGTTTGAAGTTTGAGGTGGCAAGACAAGCAAGCAGCCCCAGTCTCTGTGCCTCTGTGCGAGCAGTGCCGTGGGCAGATGAGGCTGAGCAACAGCTTTCCAGGCTAGCCCCTTCTGCCTGCCAGCTATCTGCAGACGTTCGCATTTTCGGAGCAGGGCTGCTGGAGGCTCCCGGCACAGAACCTATAAGCTACGTTTGAAGTTTGAGGTGGCAAGACAAGCAAGCAGCCCCAGTCTCTGTGCCTCTGTGTGAGCAGTGCCGTGGGCAGATGAGGCTGAGCAACAGCTTTCCAGGCTAGCCCCTTCTGCCTGCCAGCTATCTGCAGACGTTCGCATTTTCGGAGCAGGGCTGCCGCAGCCTCCCGGCACAGAACCCATAAGCTATGTTTGAAGTTTGAGGTGGCAAGACAAGCAAGCAGACCCAGTCTCTGTGCCTCTGTGCGAGCAGTGCCGTGGGCAGATGAGGCTGAGCAACAGCTTTCCAGGTTAGCTCCTTCTGCCTGCCAGCTATCTGCAGACGTTCGCATTTTCGGAGCAGGGCTGCTGGAGGCTCCCGGCACAGAACCTATAAGCTACGTTTGAAGTTTGAGGTGGCAAGACAAGCAAGCAGCCCCAGTCTCTGTGCCTCTGTGTGAGCAGTGCCGTGGGCAGATGAGGCTGAGCAACAGCTTTCCAGGCTAGCCCCTTCTGCCTGCCAGCGATCTGTAGACGTTCGCATTTTCGGAGCAGGGCTGCCGGAGGCTCCCGGCACGGACCCCAAGAGATACGTTTGAAGTTTGAGGTGGCAAGACAAGCAAGCAGCCCCAGTCTCTGTGCCTCTGTGAGCAGTGCCGTGGGCAGATGAGGCTGAGCAACAGCTTTCCAGGCTAGCCCCTTCTGCCTGCCAGCTATCTGCAGACGTTCGCATTTTCGGAGCAGGGCTGCCGGAGGCTCCCGGCACAGAACCTATAAGCTACGTTTGAAGTTTGAGGTGGCAAGACAAGCAAGCAGCCCCAGTCTCTGTGCCTCTGTGTGAGCAGTGCCGTGGGCAGATGAGGCTGAGCAACAGCTTTCCAGGCTAGCCCCTTCTGCCTGCCAGCGATCTGTAGACGTTCGCATTTTCGGAGCAGGGCTGCCGGAGGCTCCCGGCACGGACCCCAAGAGATACGTTTGAAGTTTGAGGTGGCAAGACAAGCAAGCAGCCCCAGTCTCTGTGCCTCTGTGCGAGCAGTGCCGTGGGCAGATGAGGCTGAGCAACAGCTTTCCAGGCTAGCCCCTTCTGCCTGCCAGCTATCTGCAGACGTTGGCATTTTTGGAGCAGGGCTGCCGGAGGCTCCCGGCACTGAACCCATATGTTATGTTTGAAGTATGAGGTGGCAAGACAAGCAAGCAGCCCCAGTGTCTGTTACCTCTGTGCGAGCAGTGCCGTGGGCAGATGAGGCTGAGCAACAGCTTTCCAGGCTAGCCCCTTCTGCCTGCCAGCTATCTGCAGACGTTCGCATTTTCGGAGCAGGGCTGACGCAGGCTCCCGGCACAGACCCCATAAGCTACGTTTGAAGTTTGAGGTGGCAAGACAAGCAAGCAGCCCCAGTCTCTGTGCCTCTGTGCGAGCAGTGCCGTGGGCAGATGAGGCTGAGCAACAGCTTTCCAGGCTAGCCCCTTCTGCCTGCCAGCTATCTGCAGACGTTCGCATTTTCGGAGCAGGGCTGCCGCAGCCTCCCGGCACGGACCCCAAGAGCTACGTTTGAAGTTTGAGGTGGCAAGACAAGCAAGCAGCCCCAGTCTCTGTGCCTCTGTGCGAGCAGTGCCGTGGGCAGATGAGGCTGAGCAACAGCTTTCCAGGCTAGCCCCTTCTGCCTGCCAGCTATCTGCAGACGTTCGCATTTTCGGAGCAGGGCTGCCGGAGGCCCCCGGCACGGACCCCAGGAGCTACGTTTGAAGTTTGAGGTGGCAAGACAAGCAAGCAGCCCCAGTCTCTGTGCCTCTGTGCGAGCAGTGCCGTTGGGCAGATGAGGCTGAGGAAGAGCTTTCCAGGCTAGCCCCTTCTGCCTGCCAGCTATCTGCAGACGTTCGCATTTTCGGAGCAGGGCTGCCGGACGCTCCCGGCACTGAACCCATAAGTTATGTTTGAAGTATGAGGTGGCAAGACAAGCAAGCAGCCCCAGTCTCTGTGCCTCTGTGCGAGCAGTGCCGTGGGCAGATGAGGCTCAGCAACAGCTTTCCAGGCTAGCCCCTTCTACCTGCCGGCTATCTGCAGACGTTCGCATTTTCGGAGCAGGACTGCCGCAGCCTCCCGGCACGGACCCCAAGAGCTAATTTTGAAGTTTGAGGTGGCAAGACAAGCAAGCAGCCCCACTCTCTGTGCCTCTGTGCAAGCAGTGCCATGGGCAGATGAGGCTGAGCAACAGCTTTCCAGGCTAGCCCCTTCTGCCTGCCAGCTATCTGCAGACGTTGGCATTTTCGGAGCAGGGCTGCCGGAGGCTCCCGGCACGGACCCCAAGAGCTACGTTTGAAGTTTGAGGTGGCAAGACAAGCAAGCAGCCCCAGTCTCTGTGCCTCTGTGCGAGCAGTGCCGTGGGCAGATGAGGCTGAGCAACAGCTTTCCAGGCTAGCCCCTTCTGCCTGCCAGCTATCTGCAGACGTTCGCATTTTCGGAGCAGGGCTGACGCAGGCTCCCGGCACGGACCCCAAGAGCTACGTTTGAAGTTTGAGGTGGCAAGACAAGCAAGCAGCCCCAGTCTCTGTGCCTCTGTGCGAGCAGTGCCGTTGGGCAGATGAGGCTGAGCAAGAGCTTTCCAGGCTAGCCCCTTCTGCCTGCCAGCTATCTGCAGACGTTCGCATTTTCGGAGCAGGGCTGCCGCAGGCTCCCGGCACTGAACCCATGAGTTATGTTTGAAGTATGAGGTGGCAAGACAAGCAAGCAGCCCCAGTGTCTGTGCCTCTGTGCGAGCAGTGCAGTGGGCAGATGAGGCTGAGCAACAGCTTTCCAGGCTAGCCCCTTCTGCCTGCCAGCTATCTGCAGACTTTCGCATTTTTGGAGCAGGGCTGCCGGAGGCTCCCGGCACAGAACCCATAAGCTACGTTTGAAGTTTGAGGTGGCAAGACAAGCAAGCAGCCCCAGTCTCTGTGCCTCTGTGCGAGCAGTGCCGTGGGCAGATGAGGCTGAGCAACAGCTTTCCAGGCTAGCCCCTTCTGCCTGCCAGCTATCTGCAGACGTTCGCATTTTCGGAGCAGGGCTGCCGGAGGCTCCCGGCACAGAAACCATAAGCTACGTTTGAAGTTTGAGGTGGCAAGACAAGCAAGCAGCCCCAGTCTCTGTGCCTCTGTGCGAGCAGTGCCGTGGGCAGATGAGGCTGAGCAACAGCTTTCCAGGCTAGCCCCTTCTGCCTGCCAGCTATCTGCAGACGTTCGCATTTTCGGAGCAGGGCTGCCGCAGCCTCCCGGCACGGACCCCAAGAGCTACGTTTGAAGTTTGAGGTGGCAAGACAAGCAAGCAGCCCCAGTCTCTGTGCCTCTGTGCGAGCAGTGCCGTGGGCAGATGAGGCTGAGCAACAGCTTTCCAGGCTAGCCCCTTCTGCCTGCCAGCTATCTGCAGACGTTGGCATTTTCGGAGCAGGGCTGCCGGAGGCTCCCGGCACGGACCCCACAAGCTACGTTTGAAGTTTGAGGTGGCAAGACAAGCAAGCAGCCCCAGTCTCTGTGCCTCTGTGCGAGCAGTGCCGTGGGCAGATGAGGCTGAGCAACAGCTTTCCAGGTTAGCCCCTTCTGCCTGCCAGCTATCTGCAGACGTTGGCATTTTCGGAGCACGGCTACCGGAGGCTCCCGGCACGGACCCCAAGAGCTACGTTTGAAGTTTGAGGTGGCAAGACAAGCAAGCAACCCCAGTCTCTGTGCCTCTGTGCGAGCAGTGCCGTGGGCAGATGAGGCTGAGCAACAGCTTTCCAGGCTAGCCCCTTCTGCCTGCCAGCTATCTTCAGACATTCGCATTTTCGGAGCAGGGCTGCCGGAGGCTCCCGGCACAGAACCCATAAGCTATGTTTGAAGTATGAGGTGGCAAGACAAGCAAGCAGCCCCAGTCTCTGTGCCTCTGTGCAAGCACTGCCGTGGGCAGATGAGGCTGAGCAACAGCTTTCCAGGCTAGCCCCTTCTGCCTGCCAGCTATCTGCAAACGTTCGCATTTTCGGAGCAGGGCTGCCGGAGGCTCCCGGCACGGACCCCAAGAGCTACGTTTGAAGTTTGAGGTGGCAAGACAAGCAAGCAGCCCCTGTCTCTGTGCCTCTGTGTGAGCAGTGCCGTGGGCAGATGAGGCTGAGCAACAGCTTTCCAGGCTAGCCCCTTCTGCCTGCCAGCTATCTGCAGACGTTGGCATTTTCGGAGCAGGGCTGCCGGAGGCTCCCGGCACGGACCCCAAGAGCTACGTTTGAAGTTTGAGGTGGCAAGACAAGCAAGCAGCCCCAGTCTCTGTGCCTCTGTGCGAGCACTGCCGTGGGCAGATGAGGCTGAGCAACAGCATTCCAGGCTAGCCCCTTCTGCCTGCCAGCTATCTGCAGACGTTCGCATTTTCGGAGCAGGGCTGCCGGAGGCTCCCGGCACCGAACCCATAAGTTATGTTTGAAGTTTGAGGTGGTAAGACAAGCAAGCAGCCCCAGTCTCTGTGCCTCTGTGCGAGCAGTGCCGTGGGCAGATGAGGCTGAGCAACAGCTTTCCAGGCTAGCCCCTTCTGCCTGCCAGCTATCTGCAGACGTTCGTATTTTCGGAGCAGTTCTGCCGCAGGCTCCCGGCACGGACCCCATAAGCTACGTTTGAAGTTTGAGGTGGCAAGACAAGCGAGCAGCCCCAGTCTCTGTGCCTCTGTGCGAGCAGTGCCGTGGGCAGATGAGGCTGAGCAACAGCTTTCCAGGCTAGCCCCTTCTGCCTGCCAGCTATCTGCAGACGTTCGTATTTTCGGAGCAGGGCTGCCAGAAGCTCCCGGCATGGACCCCATAAACTACGTTTGAAGTTTGAGGTGGCAAGACAAGCGAGCAGCCCCAGTCTCTGTGCCTCTGTGCGAGCAGTGCCGTGGGCAGATGAGGCTGAGCAACAGCTTTCCAGGCTAGCCCCTTCTGCCTGCCAGCTATCTGCAGACGTTGGCATTTTCGAAGCAGGGCTGCCGCAGCCTCCCGGCACAGAACCCATAAGCTATGTTTGAAGTATGAGGTGGCAAGACAAGCAAGCAGCCCCAGTCTCTGTGCCTCTGTGCGAGCAGTGCCGTGGGCAGATGAGGCTGAGCAACAGCTTTCCAGGTTAGCTCCTTCTGCCTGCCAGCTATCTGCAGACGTTCGCATTTTCGGAGCAGGGCTGCCGGAGGGTCCCGGCACGGACCCCAAGAGCTACGTTTGAAGTTTGAGGTGGCAAGACAAGCAAGCAGCCCCAGTCTCTGTGCCTCTGTGCGAGCAGTGCCGTGGGCAGATGAGGCTGAGCAACAGCTTTCCAGGCTAGCCCCTTCTGCCTGCCAGCTATCTGCAGACGTTCGCATTTTCGGAGCAGGGCTCCCTCAATCTCCCAGCACAGAACCCATAAGCTACGTTGGAAGTTTGACGTGGCAAGACAAGAAAGCAACCCCAGTCTCTGTGCCTCTGTGCGAGCAGTGCCGTGGGCAGATGAGGCTGAGCAACAGCTTTCCAGGCTAGCCCCTTCTGGCTGCCAGCTATCTGCAGACGTTCGCATTTTCGGACCAGGGCTGCCGCAGCCTCCCGGCACGGAACCCAAGAGCTACTTTTGAAGTTTGAGGTGGCAAGATAATCAAGCAGCCCCAGTCTCTGTGCCTCTGTGCGAGCAGTGCCTTGGGCAGATGAGGCTGAGCAACAGCTTTCCAGGCTAGCCCCTTCTTCCTGCCAGCTATCTGCAGACGTTCGTATTTTCGGAGCAGGGCTGCCAGAGGCTCCCGGCATGGACCCCATAAACTACGTTTGAAGTTTGAGGTGGCAAGACAAGCGAGGAGCCCCAGTCTCTGTGCCTCTGTGCGAGCAGTGCCGTGGGCAGATGAGGCTGAGCAACAGCTTTCCAGGCTAGCCCCTTCTGCCTGCCAGCTATCTGCAGACGTTGGCATTTTCGGAGCAGGGCTGCCGCAGCCTCCCGGCACAGAACCCATAAGTTATGTTTGAAGTTTGAGATGGCAAGACAAGCAAGCAGACCCAGTCTCTGTGCCTCTGTGCGAGCAGTGCCGTGGGCAGATGAGGCTGAGCAACAGCTTTCCAGGTTAGCTCCTTCTGCCTGCCAGCTATCTGCAGACGTTCGCATTTTCGGAGCAGGGCTGCCGGAGGGTCCCGGCACGGACCCCAAGAGCTACGTTTGAAGTTTGAGGTGGCAAGACAAGCAAGCAGCCCCAGTCTCTGTGCCTCTGTGCGAGCAGTGCCGTGGGCAGATGAGGCTGAGCAACAGCTTTCCAGGCTAGCCCCTTCTGCCTGCCAGCTATCTGCAGACGTTCGCATTTTCGGAGCAGGGCTGCCGGAGGCTCCCGGCACGGACCCCAAGAGCTACGTTTGAAGTTTGAGGTGGCAAGACAAGCAAGCAGCCCCAGTCTCTGTGCCTCTGTGTGAGCAGTGCCGTGGGCAGATGAGGCTGAGCAACAGCTTTCCAGGCTAGCCCCTTCTGCCTGCCAGCGATCTGTAGACGTTCGCATTTTCGGAGCAGGGCTGCCGGAGGCTCCCGGCACGGACCCCAAGAGATACGTTTGAAGTTTGAGGTGGCAAGACAAGCAAGCAGCCCCAGTCTCTGTGCCTCTGTGCGAGCAGTGCCGTGGGCAGATGAGGCTGAGCAACAGCTTTCCAGGCTAGCCCCTTCTGCCTGCCAGCTATCTGCAGACGTTGGCATTTTTGGAGCAGGGCTGCCGGAGGCTCCCGGCACTGAACCCATATGTTATGTTTGAAGTATGAGGTGGCAAGACAAGCAAGCAGCCCCAGTGTCTGTTACCTCTGTGCGAGCAGTGCCGTGGGCAGATGAGGCTGAGCAACAGCTTTCCAGGCTAGCCCCTTCTGCCTGCCAGCTATCTGCAGACGTTCGCATTTTCGGAGCAGGGCTGACGCAGGCTCCCGGCACAGAACCCATAAGCTACGTTTGAAGTTTGAGGTGGCAAGACAAGCAAGCAGCCCCAGTCTCTGTGCCTCTGTGCGAGCAGTGCCGTGGGCAGATGAGGCTGAGCAACAGCTTTCCAGGCTAGCCCCTTCTGCCTGCCAGCTATCTGCAGACGTTCGCATTTTCGGAGCAGGGCTGCCGCAGCCTCCCGGCACGGACCCCAAGAGCTACGTTTGAAGTTTGAGGTGGCAAGACAAGCAAGCAGCCCCAGTCTCTGTGCCTCTGTGCGAGCAGTGCCGTGGGCAGATGAGGCTGAGCAACAGCTTTCCAGGCTAGCCCCTTCTGCCTGCCAGCTATCTGCAGACGTTCGCATTTTCGGAGCAGGGCTGCCGGAGGCTCCCGGCACGGACCCCAGGAGCTACGTTTGAAGTTTGAGGTGGCAAGACAAGCAAGCAGCCCCAGTCTCTGTGCCTCTGTGCGAGCAGTGCCGTTGGGCAGATGAGGCTGAGGAAGAGCTTTCCAGGCTAGCCCCTTCTGCCTGCCAGCTATCTGCAGACGTTCGCATTTTCGGAGCAGGGCTGCCGGAGGCTCCCGGCACTGAACGCATAAGTTATGTTTGAAGTATGAGGTGGCAAGACAAGCAAGCAGCCCCAGTCTCTGTGCCTCTGTGCGAGCAGTGCCGTGGGCAGATGAGGCTCAGCAACAGCTTTCCAGGCTAGCCCCTTCTACCTGCCGGCTATCTGCAGACGTTCGCATTTTCGGAGCAGGACTGCCGCAGCCTCCCGGCACGGACCCCAAGAGCTACGTTTGAAGTTTGAGGTGGCAAGACAAGCAAGCAGCCCCACTCTCTGTGCCTCTGTGCAAGCAGTGCCATGGGCAGATGAGGCTGAGCAACAGCTTTCCAGGCTAGCCCCTTCTGCCTGCCAGCTATCTGCAGACGTTGGCATTTTCGGAGCAGGGCTGCCGGAGGCTCCCGGCACAGAACCCATAAGATACGTTTGAAGTTTGAGGTGGCAAGACAAGCAAGCAGCCCCAGTCTCTGTGCCTCTGTGCGAGCAGTGCCGTGGGCAGATGAGGCTGAGCAACAGCTTTCCAGGCTAGCCCCTTCTGCCTGCCAGCTATCTGCAGACGTTCGCATTTTCGGAGCAGGGCTGACGAAGGCTCCCGGCACAGAACCCATAAGCTACGTTTGAAGTTTGAGGTGGCAAGACAAGCAAGCAGCCCCAGTCTCTGTGCCTCTGTGCGAGCAGTGCCGTGGGCAGATGAGGCTGAGCAACAGCTTTCCAGGCTAGCCCCTTCTGTCTGCTAGCTATCTGCAGACGTTCGCATTTTCGGAGCAGGGCTGCCGCAGCCTCCCGGCACGGACCCCAAGAGCTACGTTTGAAGTTTGAGGTGGCAAGACAAGCAAGCAGCCCCAGTCTCTGTGCCTCTGTGCGAGCAGTGCCGTGGGCAGATGAGGCTGAGCAACAGCTTTCCAGGCTAGCCCCTTCTGCCTGCCAGCTATCTGCAGACGTTCGCATTTTCGGAGCAGGGCTGCCGGAGGCTCCCGGCACGGACCCCAGGAGCTACGTTTGAAGTTTGAGGTGGCAAGACAAGCAAGCAGCCCCAGTCTCTGTGCCTCTGTGCGAGCAGTGCCGTTGGGCAGATGAGGCTGAGGAAGAGCTTTCCAGGCTAGCCCCTTCTACCTGCCAGCTATCTGCAGACGTTCGCATTTTCGGAGCAGGGCTGCCGGACGCTCCCGGCATTGAACCCATAAGTTATGTTTGAAGTATGAGGTGGCAAGACAAGCAAGCAGCCCCAGTCTCTGTGCCTCTGTGCGAGCAGTGCCGTGGGCAGATGAGGCTCAGCAACAGCTTTCCAGGCTAGCCCCTTCTACCTGCCGGCTATCTGCAGACGTTCGCATTTTCGGAGCAGGACTGCCGCAGCCTCCCGGCACGGACCCCAAGAGCTAATTTTGAAGTTTGAGGTGGCAAGACAAGCAAGCAGCCCCACTCTCTGTGCCTCTGTGCAAGCAGTGCCATGGGCAGATGAGGCTGAGCAACAGCTTTCCAGGCTAGCCCCTTCTGCCTGCCAGCTATCTGCAGACGTTCGCATTTTCGGAGCAGGGCTGCCGCAGCCTCCCGGCACGGACCCCATAAGCTACGTTTGAAGTTTGAGGTGGCAAGACAAGCAAGCAGCCCCAGTCTCTGTGCCTCTGTGCGAGCAGTGCCGTTGGGCAGATGAGGCTGAGCAAGAGCTTTCCAGGCTAGCCCCTTCTGCCTGCCAGCTATCTGCAGACGTTCGCATTTTCGGAGCAGGGCTGCCGGAGGCTCCCGGCACTGAACCCATAAGTTATGTTTGAAGTATGAGGTGGCAAGACAAGCAAGCAGCCCCAGTGTCTGTGCCTCTGTGCGAGCAGTGCCGTGGGCAGATGAGGCTGAGCAACAGCTTTCCAGGCTAGCCCCTTCTGCCTGCCAGCTATCTGCAGACGTTCGCATTTTCGGAGCAGGGCTGCCGGAGGCTCCCGGCACAGAACCCATAAGCTACGTTTGAAGTTTGAGGTGGCAAGACAAGCAAGCAGCCCCAGTCTCTGTGCCTCTGTGCGAGCAGTGCCGTGGGCAGATGAGGCTGAGCAACAGCTTTCCAGGCTAGCCCCTTCTGCCTGCCAGCTATCTGCAGACGTTCGCATTTTCGGAGCAGGGCTGCCGGAGGCTCCCGGCACAGAAACCATAAGCTACGTTTGAAGTTTGAGGTGGCAAGACAAGCAAGCAGCCCCAGTCTCTGTGCCTCTGTGCGAGCAGTGCCGTGGGCAGATGAGGCTGAGCAACAGCTTTCCAGGCTAGCCCCTTCTGCCTGCCAGCTATCTGCAGACGTTCGCATTTTCGGAGCAGGGCTGCCGCAGCCTCCCGGCACGGACCCCAAGAGCTACGTTTGAAGTTTGAGGTGGCAAGACAAGCAAGCAGCCCCAGTCTCTGTGCCTCTGTGCGAGCAGTGCCGTGGGCAGATGAGGCTGAGCAACAGCTTTCCAGGCTAGCCCCTTCTGCCTGCCAGCTATCTGCAGACGTTCGCATTTTCGGAGCAGGGCTGCCGCAGGCTCCCGGCACGGACCCCATAAGCTACGTTTGAAGTTTGAGGTGGTAAGACAAGCAAGCAGCCCCAGTCTCTGTGCCTCTGTGCGAGCAGTGCCGTTGGGCAGATGAGGCTGAGCAAGAGCTTTCCAGGCTAGCCCCTTCTGCCTGCCAGCTATCTGCAGACGTTCGCATTTTCGGAGCAGGGCTGCCGGAGGCTCCCGGCACTGAACCCATAAGTTATGTTTGAAGTATGAGGTGGCAAGACAAGCAAGCAGCCCCAGTCTCTGTGCCTCTGTGCGAGCAGTGCCGTGGGCAGATGAGGCTGAGCAACAGCTTTCCAGGCTAGCCCCTTCTACCTGCCAGCTATCTGCAGACGTTCGCATTTTCGGAGCAGGGCTGCCGGAGGCTCCCGGCACGGACCCCAAGAGCTACGTTTGAAGTTTGAGGTGGCAAGACAAGCAAGCAGCCCCACTCTCTGTGCCTCTGTGCGAGCAGTGCCATGGGCAGATGAGGCTGAGCAACAGCTTTCCAGGCTAGCCCCTTCTGCCTGCCAGCTGTCTGCAGACGTTGGCATTTTCGGAGCAGGGCTGCCGGAGGCTCCCGGCACGGACCCCAAGAGCTACGTTTGAAGTTTGAGGTGGCAAGACAAGCAAGCAGCCCCAGTCTCTGTGCCTCTGTGCGAGCAGTGCCGTGGGCAGATGAGGCTGAGCAACAGCTTTCCAGGCTAGCCCCTTCTGCCTGCCAGCTATCTGCAGACGTTCGCATTTTCGGAGCAGGGCTGCCGGAGGCTCCCGGCACGGACCCCAAGAGCTACGTTTGAAGTTTGAGGTGGCAAGACAAGCAAGCAGCCCCAGTCTCTGTGCCTCTGTGCGAGCAGTGCCGTTGGGCAGATGAGGCTGAGCAAGAGCTTTCCAGGCTAGCCCCTTCTGCCTGCTTTCTGCAGACGTTCGCATTTTCGGAGCAGGGCTGCCGGAGGCTCCCGACACTGAACCCATAAGTTATGTTTGAAGTATGAGGTGGCAAGACAAGCAAGCAGCCCCAGTCTCTGTGCCTCTGTGCGAGCAGTGCCGTGGGCAGATGAGGCTGAGCAACAGCTTTCCAGGCTAGCCCCTTCTACCTGCCAGCTATCTGCAGACGTTCGCATTTTCGGAGCAGGGCTGCCGGAGGCTCCCGGCACAGAACCCATAAGCTACGTTTGAAGTTTGAGGTGGCAAGACAAGCAAGCAGCCCCAGTCTCTGTGCCTCTGTGCGAGCAGTGCCGTGGGCAGATGAGGCTGAGCAACAGCTTTCCAGGCTAGCCCCTTCTGCCTGCCAGCTATCTGCAGACGTTCGCATTTTCGGAGCAGGGCTGCCGGAGGCTCCCGGCACGGACCCCAAGAGCTACGTTTGAAGTTTGAGGTGGCAAGACAAGCAAGCAGCCCCAGTCTCTGTGCCTCTGTGCGAGCAGTGCCGTTGGGCAGATGAGGCTGAGCAAGAGCTTTCCAGGCTAGCCCCTTCTGCCTGCCAGCTATCTGCAGACGTTCGCATTTTCGGAGCAGGGCTGCCGGAGGCTCCCGGCACTGAACCCATAAGTTATGTGTGAAGTATGAGGTGGCAAGACAAGCAAGCAGCCCCAGTCTCTGTGCCTCTGTGCGAGCAGTGCCGTGGGCAGATGAGGCTGAGCAACAGCTTTCCAGGCTAGCCCCTTCTGCCTGCCAGCTATCTGCAGACGTTCACATTTTCGGAGCAGGGCTGACGCAGGCTCCCGGCACGGACCCCAAGAGCTACGTTTGAAGTTTGAGGTGGCAAGACAAGCAAGCAGCCCCAGTCTCTGTGCCTCTGTGCGAGCAGTGCCGTTGGGCAGATGAGGCTGAGCAAGAGCTTTCCAGGCTAGCCCCTTCTGCCTGCCAGCTATCTGCAGACGTTCGCATTTTCGGAGCAGGGCTGCCAGAGGCTCCCGACACTGAACCCATAAATTATGTTTGAAGTATGAGGTGGCAAGACAAGCAAGCAGCCCCAGTCTCTGTGCCTCTGTGCGAGCACTGCCGTGGGCAGATGAGGCTGAGCAACAGCTTTCCAGGCTAGCCCCTTCTACCTGCCAGCTATCTGCAGACGTTCGCATTTTCGGAGCAGGGCTGCCGGAGGCTCCCGGCACAGAACCCATAAGCTACGTTTGAAGTTTGAGGTGGCAAGACAAGCAAGCAGCCCCAGTCTCTGTGCCTCTGTGCGAGCACTGCCGTGGGCAGATGAGGCTGAGCAACAGCTTTCCAGGCTAGCCCCTTCTGCCTGCCAGCTATCTGCAGACGTTCGCATTTTCGGAGCAGGGCTGCCGCAGCCTCCCGGCACGGACCCCAAGAGCTACGTTTGAAGTTTGAGGTGGCAAGACAAGCAAGCAGCCCCAGTCTCTGTGCCTCTGTGCGAGCAGTGCCGTTGGGCAGATGAGGCTGAGCAAGAGCTTTCCAGGCTAGCCCCTTCTGCCTGCCAGCTATCTGCAGACGTTCGCATTTTCGGAGCAGGGCTGCCGCAGCCTCCCGACACTGAACCCATAAGTTATGTTTGAAGTATGAGGTGGCAAGACAAGCAAGCAGCCCCAGTCTCTGTGCCTCTGTGCGAGCAGTGCCGTGGGCAGATGAGGCTGAGCAACAGCTTTCCAGGCTAGCCCCTTCTACCTGCCAGCTATCTGCAGACGTTCGCATTTTCAGAACAGGGCTGCCGGAGGCTCCCGGCACAGAACCCATAAGCTACGTTTGAAGTTTGAGGTGGCAAGACAAGCGAGCAGCCCCAGTCTCTGTGCCTCTGTGCGAGCAGTGCCGTGGGCAGATGAGGCTGAGCAACAGCTTTCCAGGCTAGCCCCTTCTGCCTGCCAGCTATCTGCAGACGTTCGCATTTTCGGAGCAGGGCTGCCGGAGGCTCCCGGAACAGAAACCATAAGCTACGTTTGAAGTTTGAGGTGGTAAGACAAGCAAGCAGCCCCAGTCTCTGTGCCTCTGTGCGAGCAGTGCCGTTGGGCAGATGAGGCTGAGCAAGAGCTTTCCAGGCTAGCCCCTTCTGCCTGCCAGCTATCTGCAGACGTTCGCATTTTCGGAGCAGGGCTGCCGGAGGCTCCCGGCACTGAACCCATAAGTTATGTTTGAAGTATGAGGTGGCAAGACAAGCAAGCAGCCCCAGTCTCTGTGCCTCTGTGCGAGCAGTGCCGTGGGCAGATGAGGCTGAGCAACAGCTTTCCAGGCTAGCCCCTTCTACCTGCCAGCTATCTGCAGACGTTCGCATTTTCGGCGCAGGGCTGCCGCAGCCTCCCGGCACGGACCCCAAGAGCTACGTTTGAAGTTTGAGGTGGCAAGACAAGCAAGCAGCCCCAGTCTCTGTGCCTCTGTGCGAGCAGTGCCATGGGCAGATGAGGCTGAGCAACAGCTTTCCAGGCTAGCCCCTTCTGCCTGCCAGCTGTCTGCAGACGTTGGCATTTTCGGAGCAGTGCTGCCGGAGGCTCCCGGCACGGACCCCATAAGCTACGTTTGAAGTTTGAGGTGGCAAGACAAGCAAGCAGCCCCAGTCTCTGTGCCTCTGTGCGAGCAGTGCCGTGGGCAGATGAGGCTGAGCAACAGCTTTCCAGGCTAGCCCCTTCTGCCTGCCAGCTATCTGCAGACGTTCGCATTTTCGGAGCAGGGCTGCCTCAGGCTCCCGGCACAGAACCCATAAGCTACGTTTGAAGTTTGAGGTGGCAAGACAAGCAAGCAGCCCCAGTCTCTGTGCCTCTGTGCGAGCAGTGCCGTTGGGCAGATGAGGCTGAGCAAGAGCTTTCCAGGCTAGCCCCTTCTGCCTGCTTTCTGCAGACGTTCGCATTTTCGGAGCAGGGCTGCCGGAGGCTCCCGACACTGAACCCATAAGTTATGTTTGAAGTATGAGGTGGCAAGACAAGCAAGCAGCCCCAGTCTCTGTGCCTCTGTGCGAGCAGTGCCGTGGGCAGATGAGGCTGAGCAACAGCTTTCCAGGCTAGCCCCTTCTACCTGCCAGCTATCTGCAGACGTTCGCATTTTCGGAGCAGGGCTGCCGGAGGCTCCCGGCACAGAACCCATAAGCTACGTTTGAAGTTTGAGGTGGCAAGACAAGCAAGCAGCCCCAGTCTCTGTGCCTCTGTGCGAGCAGTGCCGTGGGCAGATGAGGCTGAGCAACAGCTTTCCAGGCTAGCCCCTTCTGCCTGCCAGCTATCTGCAGACGTTCACATTTTCGGAGCAGGGCTGACGCAGGCTCCCGGCACGGACCCCAAGAGCTACGTTTGAAGTTTGAGGTGGCAAGACAAGCAAGCAGCCCCAGTCTCTGTGCCTCTGTGCGAGCAGTGCCGTTGGGCAGATGAGGCTGAGCAAGAGCTTTCCAGGCTAGCCCCTTCTGCCTGCCAGCTATCTGCAGACGTTCGCATTTTCGGAGCAGGGCTACCAGAGGCTCCCGACACTGAACCCATAAATTATGTTTGAAGTATGAGGTGGCAAGACAAGCAAGCAGCCCCAGTCTCTGTGCCTCTGTGCGAGCACTGCCGTGGGCAGATGAGGCTGAGCAACAGCTTTCCAGGCTAGCCCCTTCTACCTGCCAGCTATCTGCAGACGTTCGCATTTTCGGAGCAGGGCTGCCGGAGGCTCCCGGCACAGAACCCATAAGCTAAGTTTGAAGTTTGAGGTGGCAAGACAAGCAAGCAGCCCCAGTCTCTGTGCCTCTGTGCGAGCAGTGCCGTGGGCAGATGAGGCTGAGCAACAGCTTTCCAGGCTAGCCCCTTCTGCCTGCCAGCTATCTGCAGACGTTCGCATTTTCGGAGCAGGGCTGCCGGAGGCTCCCGGCACGGACCCCAAGAGCTACGTTTGAAGTTTGAGGTGGCAAGACAAGCAAGCAGCCCCAGTCTCTGTGCCTCTGTGCGAGCAGTGCCGTGGGCAGATGAGGCTGAGCAACAGCTTTCCAGGCTAGCCCCTTCTGCCTGCCAGCTATCTGCAGACGTTCGCATTTTCGGAGCAGGGCTGCGGGAGGCTCCCGGCACAGAACCCATAAGCTATGTTTGAAGTATGAGGTGGCAAGACAAGCAAGCAGCCCCAGTCTCTGTGCCTCTGTGCGAGCAGTGCCGTGGGCAGATGAGGCTGAGCAACAGCTTTCCAGGCTAGCCCCTTCTGCCTGCCAGCTATCTGCAGACGTTTGCATTTTCGGAGCAGGGCTGCCGCAGCCTCCCGGCACGGACCCCAAGAGCTACGTTTGAAGTTTGAGGTGGCAAGACAAGCAAGCAGCCCCACTCTCTGTGCCTCTGTGCGAGCAGTGCCATGGGCAGATGAGGCTGAGCAACAGCTTTCCAGGCTAGCCCCTTCTGCCTGCCAGCTGTCTGCAGACGTTGGCATTTTCGGAGCAGTGCTGCCGGAGGCTCCCGGCACGGACCCCATAAGCTACGTTTGAAGTTTGAGGTGGCAAGACAAGCAAGCAGCCCCAGTCTCTGTGCCTCTGTGCGAGCAGTGCCGTGGGCAGATGAGGCTGAGCAACAGCTTTCCAGGCTAGCCCCTTCTGCCTGCCAGCTATCTGCAGACGTTCGCATTTTCGGAGCAGGGCTGACGGAGGCTCCCGGCACGGACCCCAAGAGCTACGTTTGAAGTTTGAGGTGGCAAGACAAGCAAGCAGCCCCAGTCTCTGTGCCTCTGTGCGAGCAGTGCCGTTGGGCAGATGAGGCTGAGCAAGAGCTTTCCAGGCTAGCCCCTTCTGCCTGCTTTCTGCAGACGTTCGCATTTTCGGAGCAGGGCTGCCGGAGGCTCCCGACACTGAACCCATAAGTTATGTTTGAAGTATGAGGTGGCAAGACAAGCAAGCAGCCCCAGTCTCTGTGCCTCTGTGCGAGCAGTGCCGTGGGCAGATGAGGCTGAGCAACAGCTTTCCAGGCTAGCCCCTTCTACCTGCCAGCTATCTGCAGACTTTCGCATTTTCGGAGCAGGGCTGCCGGAGGCTCCCGGCACAGAACCCATAAGCTACGTTTGAAGTTTGAGGTGGCAAGACAAGCAAGCAGCCCCAGTCTCTGTGCCTCTGTGCGAGCAGTGCCGTGGGCAGATGAGGCTGAGCAACAGCTTTCCAGGCTAGCCCCTTCTGCCTGCTAGCTATCTGCAGACGTTCGCATTTTCGGAGCAGGGCTGCCGGAGGCTCCCGGCACGGACCCCAAGAGCTACGTTTGAAGTTTGAGGTGGCAAGACAAGCAAGCAGCCCCAGTCTCTGTGCCTCTGTGCGAGCAGTGCCGTTGGGCAGATGAGGCTGAGCAAGAGCTTTCCAGGCTAGCCCCTTCTGCCTGCCAGCTATCTGCAGACGTTCGCATTTTCGGAGCAGGGCTGCCGGAGGCTCCCGGCACTGAACCCATAAGTTATGTGTGAAGTATGAGGTGGCAAGACAAGCAAGCAGCCCCAGTCTCTGTGCCTCTGTGCGAGCAGTGCCGTGGGCAGATGAGGCTGAGCAACAGCTTTCCAGGCTAGCCCCTTCTGCCTGCCAGCTATCTGCAGACGTTCGCATTTTCGGAGCAGGGCTGACGCAGGCTCCCGGCACGGACCCCAAGAGCTACGTTTGAAGTTTGAGGTGGCAAGACAAGCAAGCAGCCCCAGTCTCTGTGCCTCTGTGCGAGCAGTGCCGTTGGGCAGATGAGGCTGAGCAAGAGCTTTCCAGGCTAGCCCTTTCTGCCTGCCAGCTATCTGCAGACGTTCGCATTTTCGGAGCAGGGCTGCCGGAGGCTCCCGACACTGAACCCATAAATTATGTTTGAAGTATGAGGTGGCAAGACAAGCAAGCAGCCCCAGTCTCTGTGCCTCTGTGCGAGCACTGCCGTGGGCAGATGAGGCTGAGCAACAGCTTTCCAGGCTAGCCCCTTCTACCTGCCAGCTATCTGCAGACGTTCGCATTTTCGGAGCAGGGCTGCCGGAGGCTCCCGGCACAGAACCCATAAGCTACGTTTGAAGTTTGAGGTGGCAAGACAAGCAAGCAGCCCCAGTCTCTGTGCCTCTGTGCGAGCAGTGCCGTGGGCAGATGAGGCTGAGCAACAGCTTTCCAGGCTAGCCCCTTCTGCCTGCCAGCTATCTGCAGACGTTCGCATTTTCGGAGCAGGGCTGCCGCAGCCTCCCGGCACGGACCCCAAGAGCTACGTTTGAAGTTTGAGGTGGCAAGACAAGCAAGCAGCCCCAGTCTCTGTGCCTCTGTGCGAGCAGTGCCGTGGGCAGATGAGGCTGAGCAACAGCTTTCCAGGCTAGCCCCTTCTGCCTGCCAGCTATCTGCAGACGTTCGCATTTTCGGAGCAGGGCTGCCGGAGGCTCCCGGCACAGAACCCATAAGCTATGTTTGAAGTTTGAGGTGGCAAGACAAGCAAGCAGCCCCAGTCTCTGTGCCTCTGTGCGAGCAGTGCCGTGGGCAGATGAGGCTGAGCAACAGCTTTCCAGGTTAGCCCCTTCTGCCTGCCAGCTATTTGCAGACGTTGGCATTTTTGGAGCAGGGCTACCGGAGGCTCCCGGCACCGACCCCATAAGCTACGTTTGAAGTTTGAGGTGGTAAGACAAGCAAGCAGCCCCAGTCTCTGTGCCTCTGTGCGAGCAGTGCCGTGGGCAGATGAGGCTGAGCAACAGCTTTCCAGGCTAGCCCCTTCTGCCTGCCAGCTATCTTCAGACATTCGCATTTTCGGAGCAGGGCTGCCGGAGGCTCCCGGCACTGAACCCATAAGCTAAGTTTGAAGTATGAGGTGGCAAGACAAGCAAGCAGCCCCAGTCTCTGTGCCTCTGTGGAAGCACTGCCGTGGGCAGATGAGGCTGAGCAACAGCTTTCCAGGCTAGCCCCTTCTGCCTGCCAGCTATCTGCAGACGTTCGCATTTTCGGAGCAGGGCTGACGGAGGCTCCCGGCACGGACCCCAAGAGCTACGTTTGAAGTTTGAGGTGGCAAGACAAGCAAGCAGCCCCAGTCTCTGTGCCTCTGTGCGAGCAGTGCCGTTGGGCAGATGAGGCTGAGCAAGAGCTTTCCAGGCTAGCCCCTTCTGCCTGCCAGCTATCTGCAGACGTTCGCATTTTCGGAGCAGGGCTGCCGCAGCCTCCCGACACTGAACCCATAAGTTATGTTTGAAGTATGAGGTGGCAAGACAAGGAAGCAGCCCCAGTCTCTGTGCCTCTGTGCGAGCAGTGCCGTGGGCAGATGAGGCTGAGCAACAGCTTTCCAGGCTAGCCCCTTCTACCTGCCAGCTATCTGCAGACGTTCGCATTTTCGGAGCAGGGCTGCCGGAGGCTCCCGGCACGGACCCATAAGCTACGTTTGAAGTTTGAGGTGGCAAGACAAGCAAGCAGCCCCAGTCTCTGTGCCTCTGTGCGAGCAGTGCCGTGGGCAGATGAGGCTGAGCAACAGCTTTCCAGGCTAGCCCCTTCTGCCTGCCAGCTATCTGCAGACGTTGGCATTTTCGGAGCAGGGCTGCCGGAGGCTACCGGCACGGACCCCACAAGCTACGTTTGAAGTTTGAGGTGGCAAGACAAGCAAGCAGCCCCAGTCTCTGTGCCTCTGTGCGAGCAGTGCCGTGGGCAGATGAGGCTGAGCAACAGCTTTCCAGGCTAGCCCCTTCTACCTGCCAGCTATCTGCAGACGTTCGCATTTTCGGAGCAGGGCTGCCGCAGCCTCCCGGCACGGACCCCAAGAGCTACGTTTGAAGTTTGAGGTGGCAAGACAAGCAAGCAGCCCCAGTCTCTGTGCCTCTGTGCGAGTAGTGCCGTTGGGCAGATGAGGCTGAGCAAGAGCTTTCCAGGCTAGCCCCTTCTGCCTGCCAGCTATCTGCAGACGTTCGCATTTTCGGAGCAGGGCTGCCGCAGGCTCCCGACACTGAACCCATAAGTTATGTTTGAAGCATGAGGTGGCAAGACAAGCAAGCAGCCCCAGTCTCTGTGCCTCTGTGCGAGCAGTGCCGTGGGCAGATGAGGCTGAGCAACAGCTTTCCAGGCTAGCCCCTTCTACCTGCCAGCTATCTGCAGACGTTCGCATTTTCGGAGCAGGGCTGCCGGAGGCTCCCGGCACAGAACCCATAAGCTACGTTTGAAGTTTGAGGTGGCAAGACAAGCAAGCAGCCCCAGTCTCTGTGCCTCTGTGCGAGCAGTGCCGTGGGCAGATGAGGCTGAGCAACAGCTTTCCAGGCTAGCCCCTTCTGCCTGCCAGCTATCTGCAGACGT
The DNA here is from genome assembly GCF_030867145.1 of Opisthocomus hoazin. Taxonomy (NCBI): domain Eukaryota; kingdom Metazoa; phylum Chordata; class Aves; order Opisthocomiformes; family Opisthocomidae; genus Opisthocomus; species Opisthocomus hoazin. The sequence goes on along the minus strand of NC_134424.1, from coordinate 25,698,541 downwards.
TCGCATTTTCGAAGCAGGGCTGCCGGAGGCTCCTGGCAGAGAAACCATAAGATACGTTTGAAGTTTGAGGTGGCAAGACAAGCAAGCAGCCCCAGTCTCTGTGCCTCTGTGCGAGCAGTGCCGTGGGCAGATGAGGCTGAGCAACAGCTTTCCAGGCTAGCCCCTTCTGCCTGCCAGCTATCTGCAGACGTTCGCATTTTCGGAGCAGGGCTGCCGCAGCATCCCGGCACGGACCCCAAGAGCTACGTTTGAAGTTTGAGGTGGCAAGACAAGCAAGCAGCCCCAGTCTCTGTGCCTCTGTGCGAGCAGTGCCGTGGGCAGATGAGGCTGAGCAACAGCTTTCCAGGCTAGCCCCTTCTGCCTGCCAGCTATCTGCAGACGTTGGCATTTTCGGAGCAGGGCTGCCGGAGGCTCCCGGCACGGACCCCACAAGCTACGTTTGAAGTTTGAGGTGGCAAGACAAGCAAGCAGCCCCAGTCTCTGTGCCTCTGTGCGAGCAGTGCCGTGGGCAGATGAGGCTGAGCAACAGCTTTCCAGGCTAGCCCCTTCTGCCTGCCAGCTATCTGCAGACGTTCGCATTTTCGGAGCAGGGCTGCCGCAGGCTCCCGGCACGGACCCCATAAGCTACGTTTGAAGTTTGAGGTGGTAAGACAAGCAAGCAGCCCCAGTCTCTGTGCCTCTGTGCGAGCAGTGCCGTTGGGCAGATGAGGCTGAGCAAGAGCTTTCCAGGCTAGCCCCTTCTGCCTGCCAGCTATCTGCAGACGTTCGCATTTTCGGAGCAGGGCTGCCAGAGGCTCCCGACACTGAACCAATAAATTATGTTTGAAGTATGAGGTGGCAAGACAAGCAAGCAGCCCCAGTCTCTGTGCCTCTGTGCGAGCACTGCCGTGGGCAGATGAGGCTGAGCAACAGCTTTCCAGGCTAGCCCCTTCTACCTGCCAGCTATCTGCAGACGTTCGCATTTTCGGAGCAGGGCTGCCGGAGGCTCCCGGCACAGAACCCATAAGCTACGTTTGAAGTTTGAGGTGGCAAGACAAGCAAGCAGCCCCAGTCTCTGTGCCTCTGTGCGAGCACTGCCGTGGGCAGATGAGGCTGAGCAACAGCTTTCCAGGCTAGCCCCTTCTGCCTGCCAGCTATCTGCAAACGTTCGCATTTTCGGAGCAGGGCTGCCGCAGGCTCCCGGCACGGACCCCAAGAGCTACGTTTGAAGTTTGAGGTGGCAAGACAAGCAAGCAGCCCCAGTCTCTGTGCCTCTGTGCGAGCAGTGCCGTTGGGCAGATGAGGCTGAGCAAGAGCTTTCCAGGCTAGCCCCTTCTGCCTGCCAGCTATCTGCAGACGTTCGCATTTTCGGAGCAGGGCTGCCGGAGGCTCCCGGCACTGAACCCATAACTTATGTTTGAAGTATGAGGTGGCAAGACAAGCAAGCAGCCCCAGTCTCTGTGCCTCTGTGCGAGCAGTGCCGTGGGCAGATGAGGCTGAGCAACAGCTTTCCAGGCTAGCCCCTTCTACCTGCCAGCTATCTGCAGACGTTCGCATTTTCGGAGCAGGGCTGCCGGAGGCTCCCGGCACCGAACCCATAAGCTACGTTTGAAGTTTGAGGTGGCAAGACAAGCAAGCAGCCCCAGTCTCTGTGCCTCTGTGCGAGCAGTGCCGTGGGCAGATGAGGCTGAGCAACAGCTTTCCAGGCTAGCCCCTTCTGCCTGCCAGCTATCTGCAGACGTTCGCATTTTCGGAGCAGGGCTGCCGGAGGCTCCCGGCACGGACCCCAAGAGCTACGTTTGAAGTTTGAGGTGGCAAGACAAGCAAGCAGCCCCACTCTCTGTGCCTCTGTGCGAGCAGTGCCGTTGGGCAGATGAGGCTGAGCAAGAGCTTTCCAGGCTAGCCCCTTCTGCCTGCCAGCTATCTGCAGACGTTCGCATTTTCGGAGCAGGGCTGCCGCAGGCTCCCGACACTGAACCCATAAGTTATGTTTGAAGTATGAGGTGGCAAGACAAGCAAGCAGCCCCAGTCTCTGTGCCTCTGTGCGAGCAGTGCCGTGGGCAGATGAGGCTGAGCAACAGCTTTCCAGGCTAGCCCCTTCTACCTGCCAGCTATCTGCAGACGTTCGCATTTTCGGAGCAGGGCTGCCGGAGGCTCCCGGCACAGAACCCATATGCTACGTTTGAAGTTTGAGGTGGCAAGACAAGCAAGCAGCCCCAGTCTCTGTGCCTCTGTGCGAGCAGTGCCGTGGGCAGATGAGGCTGAGCAACAGCTTTCCAGGCTAGCCCCTTCTGCCTGCCAGCTATCTGCAGACGTTGGCATTTTTGGAGCAGGGCTACCGGAGGCTCCCGGCACCGACCCCATAAGCTACGTTTGAAGTTTGAGGTGGTAAGACAAGCAAGCAGCCCCAGTCTCTGTGCCTCTGTGCGAGCAGTGCCGTGGGCAGATGAGGCTGAGCAACAGCTTTCCAGGCTAGCCCCTTCTGCCTGCCAGCTATCTTCAGACATTCGCATTTTCGGAGCAGGGCTGCCGGACGCTCCCGGCACTGAACCCATAAGTTAAGTTTGAAGTATGAGGTGGCAAGACAAGCAAGCAGCCCCAGTCTCTGTGCCTCTGTGGAAGCACTGCCGTGGGCAGATGAGGCTGAGCAACAGCTTTCCAGGCTAGCCCCTTCTGCCTGCCAGCTATCTGCAAACGTTCGCATTTTCGGAGCAGGGCTGCCGGAGGCTCCCGGCACGGACCCCATAAGCTACGTTTGAAGTTTGAGGTGGCAAGACAAGCAAGCAGCCCCTGTCTCTGTGCCTCTGTGCGAGCAGTGCCGTGGGCAGATGAGGCTGAGCAACAGCTTTCCAGGCTAGCCCCTTCTGCCTGCCAGCTATCTGCAGACGTTCGCATTTTCGGAGCAGGGCTGCCGCAGCCTCCCGACACTGAACCCATAAATTATGTTTGAAGTATGAGGTGGCAAGACAAGCAAGCAGCCCCAGTCTCTGTGCCTCTGTGCGAGCAGTGCCGTGGGCAGATGAGGCTGAGCAACAGCTTTCCAGGCTAGCCCCTTCTGCCTGCCAGCTATCTGCAGACGTTGTCATTTTCGGAGCAGGGCTGCCGGAGGCTCCCGGCACAGAACCCATAAGCTACGTTTGAAGTTTGAGGTGGCAAGACAAGCAAGCAGCCCCAGTCTCTGTGCCTCTGTGCGAGCAGTGCCGTGGGCAGATGAGGCTGAGCAACAGCTTTCCAGGCTAGCCCCTTCTGCCTGCCAGCTATCTGCAGACGTTCGCATTTTCGGAGCAGGGCTGCCAGAGGCTCCCGACACTGAACCCATAAATTATGTTTGAAGTATGAGGTGGCAAGACAAGCAAGCAGCCCCAGTCTCTGTGCCTCTGTGCGAGCACTGCCGTGGGCAGATGAGGCTGAGCAACAGCTTTCCAGGCTAGCCCCTTCTACCTGCCAGCTATCTGCAGACGTTTGCATTTTCGGAGCAGGGCTGCCGGAGGCTCCCGGCACAGAACCCATAAGCTACGTTTGAAGTTTGAGGTGGCAAGACAAGCAAGCAGCCCCAGTCTCTGTGCCTCTGTGCGAGCACTGCCGTGGGCAGATGAGGCTGAGCAACAGCTTTCCAGGCTAGCCCCTTCTGCCTGCCAGCTATCTGCAGATGTTCGCATTTTCGGAGCAGGGCTGCCGGAGGCTCCCGGCACAGAACCCATAAGCTATGTTTGAAGTTTGAGGTGGCAAGACAAGCAAGCAGCCCCAGTCTCTGTGCCTCTGTGCGAGCAGTGCCGTGGGCAGATGAGGCTGAGCAACAGCTTTCCAGGTTAGTCCCTTCTGCCTGCCAGCTATCTGCAGACGTTGGCATTTTTGGAGCAGGGCTACCGGAGGCTCCCGGCACCGACCCCATAAGCTACGTTTGAAGTTTGAGGTGGTAAGACAAGCAAGCAGCCCCAGTCTCTGTGCCTCTGTGCGAGCAGTGCCGTGGGCAGATGAGGCTGAGCAACAGCTTTCCAGGCTAGCCCCTTCTGCCTGCCAGCTATCTTCAGACATTCGCATTTTCGGAGCAGGGCTGCTGGAGGCTCCCGGCACTGAACCCATAAGTTAAGTTTGAAGTATGAGGTGGCAAGACAAGCAAGCAGCCCCAGTCTCTGTGCCTCTGTGGAAGCACTGCCGTGGGCAGATGAGGCTGAGCAACAGCTTTCCAGGCTAGCCCCTTCTGCCTGCCAGCTATCTGCAAACGTTCGCATTTTCGGAGCAGGGCTGCCGCAGGCTCCCGGCACGGACCCCAAGAGCTACGTTTGAAGTTTGAGGTGGCAAGACAAGCAAGCAGCCCCAGTCTCTGTGCCTCTGTGCGAGCAGTGCCGTTGGGCAGATGAGGCTGAGCAAGAGCTTTCCAGGCTAGCCCCTTCTGCCTGCCAGCTATCTGCAGACGTTCGCATTTTCGGAGCAGGGCTGCCGGAGGCTCCCGGCACTGAACCCATAATTTATGTTTGAAGTTTGAGGTGGCAAGACAAGCAAGCAGCCCCAGTCTCTGTGCCTCTGTGCGAGCAGTGCCGTTGGGCAGATGAGGCTGAGCAAGAGCTTTCCAGGCTAGCCCCTTCTGCCTGCCAGCTATCTGCAGACGTTCGCATTTTCGGAGCAGGGCTGCCGGAGGCTCCCGGCACCGAACCCATAAGCTACGTTTGAAGTTTGAGGTGGCAAGACAAGCAAGCAGCCCCAGTCTCTGTGCCTCTGTGCGAGCAGTGCCGTGGGCAGATGAGGCTGAGCAACAGCTTTCCAGGCTAGCCCCTTCTGCCTGCCAGCTATCTGCAGGCGTTCGCATTTTCGGAGCAGGGCTGCCGCAGCCTCCCGGCACGGACCCCAAGAGCTACGTTTGAAGTTTGAGGTGGCAAGACAAGCAAGCAGCCCCAGTCTCTGTGCCTCTGTGCGAGCAGTGCCGTGGGCAGATGAGGCTGAGCAACAGCTTTCCAGGCTAGCCCCTTCTGCCTGCCAGCTATCTGCAGACGTTGGCATTTTTGGAGCAGGGCTACCGGAGGCTCCCGGCACCGACCCCATAAGCTACGTTTGAAGTTTGAGGTGGTAAGACAAGCAAGCAGCCCCAGTCTCTGTGCCTCTGTGCGAGCAGTGCCGTGGGCAGATGAGGCTGAGCAACAGCTTTCCAGGCTAGCCCCTTCTGCCTGCCAGCTATCTTCAGACATTCGCATTTTCGGAGCAGGGCTGCCGGAGGCTCCCGGCACTGAACCCATAAGTTAAGTTTGAAGTATGAGGTGGCAAGACAAGCAAGCAGCCCCAGTCTCTGTGCCTCTGTGGAAGCACTGCCGTGGGCAGATGAGGCTGAGCAACAGCTTTCCAGGCTAGCCCCTTCTGCCTGCCAGCTATCTGCAAACGTTCGCATTTTCGGAGCAGGGCTGCCGGAGGCTCCCGGCACGGACCCCATAAGCTACGTTTGAAGTTTGAGGTGGCAAGACAAGCAAGCAGCCCCTGTCTCTGTGCCTCTGTGCGAGCAGTGCCGTGGGCAGATGAGGCTGAGCAACAGCTTTCCAGGCTAGCCCGTTCTGCCTGCCAGCTATCTGCAGACGTTCGCATTTTCGGAGCAGGGCTGCCGCAGCCTCCCGACACTGAACCCATAAATTATGTTTGAAGTATGAGGTGGCAAGACAAGCAAGCAGCCCCAGTCTCTGTGCCTCTGTGCGAGCAGTGCCGTGGGCAGATGAGGCTGAGCAACAGCTTTCCAGGCTAGCCCCTTCTGCCTGCCAGCTATCTGCAGACGTTGTCATTTTCGGAGCAGGGCTGCCGGAGGCTCCCGGCACAGAACCCATAAGCTACGTTTGAAGTTTGAGGTGGCAAGACAAGCAAGCAGCCCCAGTCTCTGTGCCTCTGTGCGAGCAGTGCCGTGGGCAGATGAGGCTGAGCAACAGCTTTCCAGGCTAGCCCCTTCTGCCTGCCAGCTATCTGCAGACGTTCGCATTTTCGGAGCAGGGCTGCCGCAGCCTCCCGGCACGGACCCCAAGAGCTACGTTTGAAGTTTGAGGTGGCAAGACAAGCAAGCAGCCCCAGTCTCTGTGCCTCTGTGCGAGCAGTGCCGTTGGGCAGATGAGGCTGAGCAAGAGCTTTCCAGGCTAGCCCCTTCTGCCTGCCAGCTATCTGCAGACGTTCGCATTTTCGGAGCAGGGCTGCCGGAGGCTCCCGGCACTGAACCCATAAGTTATGTTTGAAGTATGAGGTGGCAAGACAAGCAAGCAGCCCCAGTCTCTGTGCCTCTGTGCGAGCAGTGGCGTGGGCAGATGAGGCTGAGCAACAGCTTTCCAGGCTAGCCCCTTCTACCTGCCAGCTATCTGCAGACGTTCGCATTTTCGGAGCAGGGCTGCCGGAGGCTCCCGGCACAGACCCCATAAGCTACGTTTGAAGTTTGAGGTGGCAAGACAAGCAAGTAGCCCCAGTCTCTGTGCCTCTGTGGAAGCACTGCCGTGGGCAGATGAGGCTGAGCAACAGCTTTCCAGGCTAGCCCCTTCTGCCTGCCAGCTATCTGCAGACGTTCGCATTTTCGGAGCAGGGCTGACGCAGGCTCCCGGCACGGACCCCAAGAGCTACGTTTGAAGTTTGAGGTGGCAAGACAAGCAAGCAGCCCCAGTCTCTGTGCCTCTGTGCGAGCAGTGACGTTGGGCAGATGAGGCTGAGCAAGAGCTTTCCAGGCTAGCCCCTTCTGCCTGCCAGCTTTCTGCAGACGTTCGCATTTTCGGAGCAGGGCTGCCGGAGGCTCCCGACACTGAACCCATAAGTTATGTTTGAAGTATGAGGTGGCAAGACAAGCAAGCAGCCCCAGTCTCTGTGCCTCTGTGCGAGCAGTGCCGTGGGCAGATGAGGCTGAGCAACAGCATTCCAGGCTAGCCCCTTCTACCTGCCAGCTATCTGCAGACGTTCGCATTTTCGGAGCAGGGCTGCCGGAGGCTCCCGGCACAGAACCCATAAGCTACGTTTGAAGTTTGAGGTGGCAAGACAAGCAAGCAGCCCCAGTCTCTGTGCCTCTGTGCGAGCAGTGCCGTGGGCAGATGAGGCTGAGCAACAGCTTTCCAGGCTAGCCCCTTCTGCCTGCCAGCTATCTGCAGACGTTCGCATTTTCGGAGCAGGCCTGCCGCATCCTCCCGGCACGGACCCCAAGAGCTACGTTTGAAGTTTGAGGTGGCAAGACAAGCAAGCAGCCCCAGTCTCTGTGCCTCTGTGCGAGCACTGCCGTGGGCAGATGAGGCTGAGCAACAGCTTTCCAGGCTAGCCCCTTCTGCCTGCCAGCTATCTGCAGACGTTCGCATTTTTGGAGCAGGGCTACCGGAGGCTCCCGGCACCGACCCCATAAGCTACGTTTGAAGTTTGAGGTGGTAAGACAAGCAAGCAGCCCCAGTCTCTGTGCCTCTGTGCGAGCAGTGCCGTGGGCAGATGAGGCTGAGCAACAGATTTCCAGGCTAGCCCCTTCTGCCTGCCAGCTATCTTCAGACATTCGCATTTTCGGAGCAGGGCTGCCGGAGGCTCCCGGCACTGAACCCATAAGCTAAGTTTGAAGTATGAGGTGGCAAGACAAGCAAGCAGCCCCACTCTCTGTGCCTCTGTGGAAGCACTGCCGTGGGCAGATGAGGCTGAGCAACAGCTTTCCAGGCTAGCCCCTTCTGCCTGCCAGCTATCTGCAAACGTTCGCATTTTCGGAGCAGGGCTGCCGGAGGCTCCCGGCACGGACCCCAAGAGCTACGTTTGAAGTTTGAGGTGGCAAGACAAGCAATCAGCCCCAGTCTCTGTGCCTCTGTGCGAGCAGTGCCGTGGGCAGATGAGGCTGAGCAACAGCTTTCCAGGCTAGCCCCTTCTGCCTGCCAGCTATCTGCAGACGTTGGCATTTTCGGAGCAGGGCTGCCGGAGGCTCCCGGCACGGACCCCAAGAGATACGTTTGAAGTTTGAGGTGGCAAGACAAGCAAGCAGCCCCAGTCTCTGTGCCTCTGTGCGAGCACTGCCATTGGGAAGATGAGGCTGAGCAACAGCTTTCCAGGCTAGCCCCTTCTGCCTGCCAGCTATCTGCAGACGTTCGCATTTTCGGAGCAGGGCTGCCGGAGGCTCCCGGCACGGACCCCAAGAGCTACGTTTGAAGTTTGAGGTGGCAAGACAAGCAAGCAGCCCCAGTCTCTGTGCCTCTGTGCGAGCAGTGCCGTGGGCAGATGAGGCTGAGCAACAGCTTTCCAGGCTAGCCCCTTCTGCCTGCCAGCTATCTGCAGACGTTCGCATTTTCAGAGCAGGGATGCAGGAGGCTCCCGGCACTGAACCCATAAGTTATGTTTGAAGTATGAGGTGGCAAGACAAGCAAGCAGCCCCAGTCTCTGTGCCTCTGTGCGAGCAGTGCCGTGAGCAGATGAGGCTGAGCAACAGCTTTCCAGGCTAGCCCCTTCTGCCTGCCAGCTATCTGCAGACGTTCGCATTTTCGGAGCAGGGCTGCCGGAGGCTCCCGGCACAGAACCCATAAGCTACGTTTGAAGTTTGAGGTGGCAAGACAAGCAAGCAGCCCCAGTCTCTGTGCCTCTGTGCGAGCAGTGCCGTGGGCAGATGAGGCTGAGCAACAGCTTTCCAGGCTAGCCCCTTCTGCCTGCCAGCTATCTGCAGACGTTCGCATTTTCGGAGCAGGGCTGCCGGAGCCTCCTGGCACAGACCCCATAAGCTACGTTTGAAGTTTGAGGTGGCAAGACAAGCAAGCAGCCCCAGTCTCTGTGCCTCTGTGCGAGCAGTGCCGTGGGCAGATGAGGCTGAGCAACAGCTTTCCAGGCTAGCCCCTTCTGCCTGCCAGCTATCTGCAGACGTTCGCATTTTCGGAGCAGGGCTGCCGGAGGCTCCCGGCACAGAAACCATAAGCTACGTTTGAAGTTTGAGGTGGCAAGACAATCAAGCAGCCCCAGTCTCTGTGCCTCTGTGCGAGCAGTGCCGTGGGCAGATGAGGCTGAGCAACAGCTTTCCAGGCTAGCCCCTTCTGCCTGCCAGCTGTCTGCAGACGTTCGCATTTTCGGAGCAGGGCTGCCGCAGCCTCCCGGCACGGACCCCAAGAGCTACGTTTGAAGTCTGAGGTGGCAAGACAAGCAAGCAGCCCCACTCTCTGTGCCTCTGTGCGAGCAGTGCCGTGGGCAGATGAGGCTGAGCAACAGCTTTCCAGGCTAGCCCCTTCTGCCTGCCAGCTATCTGCAGACGTTCGCATTTTCGGAGCAGGGCTGCCGGAGGCTCCCGACACGGACCCCAAGAGCTACGTTTGAAGTTTGAGGTGGCAAGACAAGCAATCAGCCCCAGTCTCTGTGCCTCTGTGCGAGCAGAGCCGTGGGCAGATGAGGCTGAGCAACAGCTTTCCAGGCTAGCCCCTTCTGCCTGCCAGCTATCTGCAGACGTTCGCATTTTCGGAGCAGGGCTGCCGGAGGCTCCCGGCACGGACCCCAAGAGATACGTTTGAAGTTTGAGGTGGCAAGACAAGCAAGCAGCCCCAGTCTCTGTGCCTCTGTGCGAGCAGTGCCGTGGGCAGATGAGGCTGAGCAACAGCTTTCCAGGCTAGCCCCTTCTGCCTGCCAGCTATCTGCAGACGTTCGCATTTTCGGAGCAGGGCTGCCGGAGGCTCCCGGCACAGAAACCATAAGCTACGTTTGAAGTTTGAGGTGGCAAGACAAGCAAGCAGCCCCAGTCTCTGTGCCTCTGTGCGAGCAGTGCCGTGGGCAGATGAGGCTGAGCAACAGCTTTCCAGGCTAGCCCCTTCTGCCTGCCAGCTATCTGCAGACGTTCGCATTTTCGGAGCAGGCCTGCCGCATCCTCCCGGCACGGACCCCAAGAGCTACGTTTGAAGTTTGAGGTGGCAAGACAAGCAAGCAGTCCCAGTCTCTGTGCCTCTGTGCGAGCACTGCCGTGGGCAGATGAGGCTGAGCAACAGCTTTCCAGGCTAGCCCCTTCTGCCTGCCAGCTATCTGCAGACGTTCGCATTTTTGGAGCAGGGCTACCGGAGGCTCCCGGCACCGACCCCATAAGCTACGTTTGAAGTTTGAGGTGGTAAGACAAGCAAGCAGCCCCAGTCTCTGTGCCTCTGTGCGAGCAGTGCCGTGGGCAGATGAGGCTGAGCAACAGATTTCCAGGCTAGCCCCTTCTGCCTGCCAGCTATCTTCAGACATTCGCATTTTCGGAGCAGGGCTGCCGGAGGCTCCCGGCACTGAACCCATAAGCTAAGTTTGAAGTATGAGGTGGCAAGACAAGCAAGCAGCCCCACTCTCTGTGCCTCTGTGGAAGCACTGCCGTGGGCAGATGAGGCTGAGCAACAGCTTTCCAGGCTAGCCCCTTCTGCCTGCCAGCTATCTGCAAACGTTCGCATTTTCGGAGCAGGGCTGCCGGAGGCTCCCGGCACGGACCCCAAGAGCTACGTTTGAAGTTTGAGGTGGCAAGACAAGCAATCAGCCCCAGTCTCTGTGCCTCTGTGCGAGCAGTGCCGTGGGCAGATGAGGCTGAGCAACAGCTTTCCAGGCTAGCCCCTTCTGCCTGCCAGCTATCTGCAGACGTTGGCATTTTCGGAGCAGGGCTGCCGGAGGCTCCCGGCACGGACCCCAAGAGATACGTTTGAAGTTTGAGGTGGCAAGACAAGCAAGCAGCCCCAGTCTCTGTGCCTCTGTGCGAGCACTGCCATTGGGAAGATGAGGCTGAGCAACAGCTTTCCAGGCTAGCCCCTTCTGCCTGCCAGCTATCTGCAGACGTTCGCATTTTCGGAGCAGGGCTGCCGGAGGCTCCCGGCACGGACCCCAAGAGCTACGTTTGAAGTTTGAGGTGGCAAGACAAGCAAGCAGCCCCAGTCTCTGTGCCTCTGTGCGAGCAGTGCCGTGGGCAGATGAGGCTGAGCAACAGCTTTCCAGGCTAGCCCCTTCTGCCTGCCAGCTATCTGCAGACGTTCGCATTTTCAGAGCAGGGATGCAGGAGGCTCCCGGCACTGAACCCATAAGTTATGTTTGAAGTATGAGGTGGCAAGACAAGCAAGCAGCCCCAGTCTCTGTGCCTCTGTGCGAGCAGTGCCGTGAGCAGATGAGGCTGAGCAACAGCTTTCCAGGCTAGCCCCTTCTGCCTGCCAGCTATCTGCAGACGTTCGCATTTTCGGAGCAGGGCTGCCGGAGGCTCCCGGCACAGAACCCATAAGCTACGTTTGAAGTTTGAGGTGGCAAGACAAGCAAGCAGCCCCAGTCTCTGTGCCTCTGTGCGAGCAGTGCCGTGGGCAGATGAGGCTGAGCAACAGCTTTCCAGGCTAGCCCCTTCTGCCTGCCAGCTATCTGCAGACGTTCGCATTTTCGGAGCAGGGCTGCCGGAGCCTCCTGGCACAGACCCCATAAGCTACGTTTGAAGTTTGAGGTGGCAAGACAAGCAAGCAGCCCCAGTCTCTGTGCCTCTGTGCGAGCAGTGCCGTGGGCAGATGAGGCTGAGCAACAGCTTTCCAGGCTAGCCCCTTCTGCCTGCCAGCTATCTGCAGACGTTCGCATTTTCGGAGCAGGGCTGCCGGAGGCTCCCGGCACAGAAACCATAAGCTACGTTTGAAGTTTGAGGTGGCAAGACAATCAAGCAGCCCCAGTCTCTGTGCCTCTGTGCGAGCAGTGCCGTGGGCAGATGAGGCTGAGCAACAGCTTTCCAGGCTAGCCCCTTCTGCCTGCCAGCTGTCTGCAGACGTTCGCATTTTCGGAGCAGGGCTGCCGCAGCCTCCCGGCACGGACCCCAAGAGCTACGTTTGAAGTCTGAGGTGGCAAGACAAGCAAGCAGCCCCACTCTCTGTGCCTCTGTGCGAGCAGTGCCGTGGGCAGATGAGGCTGAGCAACAGCTTTCCAGGCTAGCCCCTTCTGCCTGCCAGCTATCTGCAGACGTTCGCATTTTCGGAGCAGGGCTGCCGGAGGCTCCCGACACGGACCCCAAGAGCTACGTTTGAAGTTTGAGGTGGCAAGACAAGCAATCAGCCCCAGTCTCTGTGCCTCTGTGCGAGCAGAGCCGTGGGCAGATGAGGCTGAGCAACAGCTTTCCAGGCTAGCCCCTTCTGCCTGCCAGCTATCTGCAGACGTTCGCATTTTCGGAGCAGGGCTGCCGGAGGCTCCCGGCACGGACCCCAAGAGATACGTTTGAAGTTTGAGGTGGCAAGACAAGCAAGCAGCCCCAGTCTCTGTGCCTCTGTGCGAGCAGTGCCGTGGGCAGATGAGGCTGAGCAACAGCTTTCCAGGCTAGCCCCTTCTGCCTGCCAGCTATCTGCAGACGTTCGCATTTTCGGAGCAGGGCTGCCGGAGGCTCCCGGCACAGAAACCATAAGCTACGTTTGAAGTTTGAGGTGGCAAGACAATCAAGCAGCCCCAGTCTCTGTGCCTCTGTGCGAGCAGTGCCGTGGGCAGATGAGGCTGAGCAACAGCTTTCCAGGCTAGCCCCTTCTGCCTGCCAGCTGTCTGCAGACGTTCGCATTTTCGGAGCAGGGCTGCCGGAGGCTCCCGGCACGGACCCCAAGAGCTACGTTTGAAGTTTGAGGTGGCAAGACAAGCAAGCAGCCCCAGTCTCTGTGCCTCTGTGCGAGCAGTGCCGTGGGCAGATGAGGCTGAGAAACAGCTTTCCAGGCTAGCCCCTTCTGCCTGCCAGCTATCTGCAGACGTTCGCATTTTCGGAGCAGGGATGCAGGAGGCTCCCGGCACTGAACCCATAAGTTATGTTTGAAGTATGAGGTGGCAAGACAAGCAAGCAGCCCCAGTCTCTGTGCCTCTGTGCGAGCAGTGCCGTGAGCAGATGAGGCTGAGCAACAGCTTTCCAGGCTAGCCCCTTCTGCCTGCCAGCTATCTGCAGACGTTCGCATTTTCGGAGCAGGGCTGCCGGAGGCTCCCGGCACAGAACCCATAAGCTACGTTTGAAGTTTGAGGTGGCAAGACAAGCAAGCAGCCCCAGTCTCTGTGCCTCTGTGCGAGCAGTGCCGTGGGCAGATGAGGCTGAGCAACAGCTTTCCAGGCTAGCCCCTTCTGCCTGCCAGCTATCTGCAGACGTTCGCATTTTCGGAGCAGGGCTGCCGCAGCCTCCTGGCACGGACCCCAAGAGCTACGTTTGAAGTTTGAGGTGGCAAGACAAGCAAGCAGCCCCAGTCTCTGTGCCTCTGTGCGAGCAGTGCCGTGGGCAGATGAGGCTGAGCAACAGCTTTCCAGGCTAGCCCCTTCTGCCTGCCAGCTATCTGCAGACGTTCGCATTTTCGGAGCAGGGCTGCCGGAGCCTCCTGGCACAGACCCCATAAGCTACGTTTGAAGTTTGAGGTGGCAAGACAAGCAAGCAGCCCCAGTCTCTGTGCCTCTGTGCGAGCAGTGCCGTGGGCAGATGAGGCTGAGCAACAGCTTTCCAGGCTAGCCCCTTCTGCCTGCCAGCTATCTGCAGACGTTCGCATTTTCGGAGCAGGGCTGCCGGAGGCTCCCGGCACAGAAACCATAAGCTACGTTTGAAGTTTGAGGTGGCAAGACAATCAAGCAGCCCCAGTCTCTGTGCCTCTGTGCGAGCAGTGCCGTGGGCAGATGAGGCTGAGCAACAGCTTTCCAGGCTAGCCCCTTCTGCCTGCCAGCTGTCTGCAGACGTTCGCATTTTCGGAGCAGGGCTGCCGCAGCCTCCCGGCACGGACCCCAAGAGCTACGTTTGAAGTCTGAGGTGGCAAGACAAGCAAGCAGCCCCACTCTCTGTGCCTCTGTGCGAGCAGTGCCGTGGGCAGATGAGGCTGAGCAACAGCTTTCCAGGCTAGCCCCTTCTGCCTGCCAGCTATCTGCAGACGTTCGCATTTTCGGAGCAGGGCTGCCGGAGGCTCCCGACACGGACCCCAAGAGCTACGTTTGAAGTTTGAGGTGGCAAGACAAGCAATCAGCCCCAGTCTCTGTGCCTCTGTGCGAGCAGAGCCGTGGGCAGATGAGGCTGAGCAACAGCTTTCCAGGCTAGCCCCTTCTGCCTGCCAGCTATCTGCAGACGTTCGCATTTTCGGAGCAGGGCTGCCGGAGGCTCCCGGCACGGACCCCAAGAGATACGTTTGAAGTTTGAGGTGGCAAGACAAGCAAGCAGCCCCAGTCTCTGTGCCTCTGTGCGAGCAGTGCCGTGGGCAGATGAGGCTGAGCAACAGCTTTCCAGGCTAGCCCCTTCTGCCTGCCAGCTATCTGCAGACGTTCGCATTTTCGGAGCAGGGCTGCCGGAGGCTCCCGGCACAGAAACCATAAGCTACGTTTGAAGTTTGAGGTGGCAAGACAATCAAGCAGCCCCAGTCTCTGTGCCTCTGTGCGAGCAGTGCCGTGGGCAGATGAGGCTGAGCAACAGCTTTCCAGGCTAGCCCCTTCTGCCTGCCAGCTGTCTGCAGACGTTCGCATTTTCGGAGCAGAGCTGCCGCAGCCTCCCGGCACGGACCCCAAGAGCTACGTTTGAAGTCTGAGGTGGCAAGACAAGCAAGCAGCCCCAGTCTCTGTGCCTCTGTGCGAGCAGTGCCGTGGGCAGATGAGGCTGAGCAACAGCTTTCCAGGCTAGCCCCTTCTGCCTGCCAGCTATCTGCAGACGTTGGCATTTTTGGAGCAGGGCTACCGGAGGCTCCCGGCACCGACCCCATAAGCTACGTTTGAAGTTTGAGGTGGTAAGACAAGCAAGCAGCCCCAGTCTCTGTGCCTCTGTGCGAGCAGTGCCGTGGGCAGATGAGGCTGAGCAACAGCTTTACAGGCTAGCCCCTTCTGCCTGCCAGCTATCTTCAGACATTCGCATTTTCGGAGCAGGGCTGCCGGAGGCTCCCGGCACTGAACCCATAAGTTAAGTTTGAAGTATGAGGTGGCAAGACAAGCAAGCAGCCCCAGTCTCTGTGCCTCTGTGGAAGCACTGCCGTGGGCAGATGAGGCTGAGCAACAGCTTTCCAGGCTAGCCCCTTCTGCCTGCCAGCTATCTGCAAACGTTCGCATTTTCGGAGCAGGGCTGCCGGAGGCTCCCGGCACGGACCCCATAAGCTACGTTTGAAGTTTGAGGTGGCAAGACAAGCAAGCAGCCCCTGTCTCTGTGCCTCTGTGCGAGCAGTGCCGTGGGCAGATGAGGCTGAGCAACAGCTTTCCAGGCTAGCCCGTTCTGCCTGCCAGCTATCTGCAGACGTTCGCATTTTCGGAGCAGGGCTGCCGCAGCCTCCCGACACTGAACCCATAAATTATGTTTGAAGTATGAGGTGGCAAGACAAGCAAGCAGCCCCAGTCTCTGTGCCTCTGTGCGAGCAGTGCCGTGGGCAGATGAGGCTGAGCAACAGCTTTCCAGGCTAGCCCCTTCTGCCTGCCAGCTATCTGCAGACGTTGTCATTTTCGGAGCAGGGCTGCCGGAGGCTCCCGGCACAGAACCCATAAGCTACGTTTGAAGTTTGAGGTGGCAAGACAAGCAAGCAGCCCCAGTCTCTGTGCCTCTGTGCGAGCAGTGCCGTGGGCAGATGAGGCTGAGCAACAGCTTTCCAGGCTAGCCCCTTCTGCCTGCCAGCTATCTGCAGACGTTCGCATTTTCGGAGCAGGGCTGCCGCAGCCTCCCGGCACGGACCCCAAGAGCTACGTTTGAAGTTTGAGGTGGCAAGACAAGCAAGCAGCCCCAGTCTCTGTGCCTCTGTGCGAGCAGTGCCGTTGGGCAGATGAGGCTGAGCAAGAGCTTTCCAGGCTAGCCCCTTCTGCCTGCCAGCTATCTGCAGACGTTCGCATTTTCGGAGCAGGGCTGCTGGAGGCTCCCGGCACTGAACCCATAAGTTATGTTTGAAGTATGAGGTGGCAAGACAAGCAAGCTGCCCCAGTCTCTGTGCCTCTGTGCGAGCAGTGGCGTGGGCAGATGAGGCTGAGCAACAGCTTTCCAGGCTAGCCCCTTCTACCTGCCAGCTATCTGCAGACGTTCGCATTTTCGGAGCAGGGCTGCCGGAGGCTCCCGGCACAGACCCCATAAGCTACGTTTGAAGTTTGAGGTGGCAAGACAAGCAAGTAGCCCCAGTCTCTGTGCCTCTGTGCGAGCAGTGCCGTGGGCAGATGAGGCTGAGCAACAGCTTTCCAGGCTAGCCCCTTCTGCCTGCCAGCTATCTGCAGACGTTCGCATTTTCGGAGCAGGGCTGACGCAGGCTCCCGGCACGGACCCCAAGAGCTACGTTTGAAGTTTGAGGTGGCAAGACAAGCAAGCAGCCCCAGTCTCTGTGCCTCTGTGCGAGCAGTGACGTTGGGCAGATGAGGCTGAGCAAGAGCTTTCCAGGCTAGCCCCTTCTGCCTGCCAGCTTTCTGCAGACGTTCGCATTTTCGGAGCAGGGCTGCCGGAGGCTCCCGACACTGAACCCATAAGTTATGTTTGAAGTATGAGGTGGCAAGACAAGCAAGCAGCCCCAGTCTCTGTGCCTCTGTGCGAGCAGTGCCGTGGGCAGATGAGGCTGAGCAACAGCATTCCAGGCTAGCCCCTTCTACCTGCCAGCTATCTGCAGACGTTCGCATTTTCGGAGCAGGGCTGCCGGAGGCTCCCGGCACAGAACCCATAAGCTACGTTTGAAGTTTGAGGTGGCAAGACAAGCAAGCAGCCCCAGTCTCTGTGCCTCTGTGCGAGCAGTGCCGTGGGCAGATGAGGCTGAGCAACAGCTTTCCAGGCTAGCCCCTTCTGCCTGCCAGCTATCTGCAGACGTTCGCATTTTCGGAGCAGGGCTGCCGCAGCCTCCTGGCACGGACCCCAAGAGCTACGTTTGAAGTTTGAGGTGGCAAGACAAGCAAGCAGCCCCAGTCTCTGTGCCTCTGTGCGAGCAGTGCCGTGGGCAGATGAGGCTGAGCAACAGCTTTCCAGGCTAGCCCCTTCTGCCTGCCAGCTATCTGCAGACGTTCGCATTTTCGGAGCAGGGCTGCCGGAGCCTCCTGGCACAGACCCCATAAGCTACGTTTGAAGTTTGAGGTGGCAAGACAAGCAAGCAGCCCCAGTCTCTGTGCCTCTGTGCGAGCAGTGCCGTGGGCAGATGAGGCTGAGCAACAGCTTTCCAGGCTAGCCCCTTCTGCCTGCCAGCTATCTGCAGACGTTCGCATTTTCGGAGCAGGGCTGCCGGAGGCTCCCGGCACAGAAACCATAAGCTACGTTTGAAGTTTGAGGTGGCAAGACAATCAAGCAGCCCCAGTCTCTGCGCCTCTGTGCGAGCAGTGCCGTGGGCAGATGAGGCTGAGCAACAGCTTTCCAGGCTAGCCCCTTCTGCCTGCCAGCTGTCTGCAGACGTTCGCATTTTCGGAGCAGGGCTGCCGCAGCCTCCCGGCACGGACCCCAAGAGCTACGTTTGAAGTCTGAGGTGGCAAGATAAGCAAGCAGCCCCACTCTCTGTGCCTCTGTGCGAGCAGTGCCGTGGGCAGATGAGGCTGAGCAACAGCTTTCCAGGCTAGCCCCTTCTGCCTGCCAGCTATCTGCAGACGTTCGCATTTTCGGAGCAGGGCTGCCGGAGGCTCCCGACACGGACCCCAAGAGCTACGTTTGAAGTTTGAGGTGGCAAGACAAGCAATCAGCCCCAGTCTCTGTGCCTCTGTGCGAGCAGAGCCGTGGGCAGATGAGGCTGAGCAACAGCTTTCCAGGCTAGCCCCTTCTGCCTGCCAGCTATCTGCAGACGTTCGCATTTTCGGAGCAGGGCTGCCGGAGGCTCCCGGCACGGACCCCAAGAGCTACGTTTGAAGTTTGAGGTGGCAAGACAAGCAAGCAGCCCCAGTCTCTGTGCCTCTGTGCGAGCAGTGCCGTGGGCAGATGAGGCTGAGCAACAGCTTTCCAGGCTAGCCCCTTCTGCCTGCCAGCTATCTGCAGACGTTCGCATTTTCGGAGCAGGGCTGCCGCAGCCTCCCGTCACGGACCCCAAGAGCTACGTTTGAAGTTTGAGGTGGCAAGACAAGCAAGCAGCCCCACTCTCTGTGCCTCTGTGCGAGCAGTGCCGTTGGGCAGATGAGGCTGAGCAAGAGCTTTCCAGGCTAGCCCCTTCTGCCTGCCAGCTATCTGCAGACGTTCGCATTTTCGGAGCAGGGCTGCCGCAGGCTCCCGAAACTGAACCCATAAGTTATGTTTGAAGTATGAGGTGGCAAGACAAGCAAGCAGCCCCAGTCTCTGTGCCTCTGTGCGAGCAGTGCCGTGGGCAGATGAGGCTGAGCAACAGCTTTCCAGGCTAGCCCCTTCTGCCTGCCAGCTATCTGCAGGCGTTCGCATTTTCGGAGCAGGGCTGCCGCAGCCTCCCGGCACGGACCCCAAGAGCTACGTTTGAAGTTTGAGGTGGCAAGACAAGCAAGCAGCCCCAGTCTCTGTGCCTCTGTGCGAGCAGTGCCGTGGGCAGATGAGGCTGAGCAACAGCTTTCCAGGCTAGCCCCTTCTGCCTGCCAGCTATCTGCAGACGTTGGCATTTTTGGAGCAGGGCTACCGGAGGCTCCCGGCACCGACCCCATAAGCTACGTTTGAAGTTTGAGGTGGTAAGACAAGCAAGCAGCCCCAGTCTCTGTGCCTCTGTGCGAGCAGTGCCGTGGGCAGATGAGGCTGAGCAACAGCTTTCCAGGCTAGCCCCTTCTGCCTGCCAGCTATCTTCAGACATTCGCATTTTCGGAGCAGGGCTGCCGGAGGCTCCCGGCACTGAACCCATAAGTTAAGTTTGAAGTATGAGGTGGCAAGACAAGCAAGCAGCCCCAGTCTCTGTGCCTCTGTGGAAGCACTGCCGTGGGCAGATGAGGCTGAGCAACAGCTTTCCAGGCTAGCCCCTTCTGCCTGCCAGCTATCTGCAAACGTTCGCATTTTCGGAGCAGGGCTGCCGGAGGCTCCCGGCACGGACCCCATAAGCTACGTTTGAAGTTTGAGGTGGCAAGACAAGCAAGCAGCCCCTGTCTCTGTGCCTCTGTGCGAGCAGTGCCGTGGGCAGATGAGGCTGAGCAACAGCTTTCCAGGCTAGCCCGTTCTGCCTGCCAGCTATCTGCAGACGTTCGCATTTTCGGAGCAGGGCTGCCGCAGCCTCCCGACACTGAACCCATAAATTATGTTTGAAGTATGAGGTGGCAAGACAAGCAAGCAGCCCCAGTCTCTGTGCCTCTGTGCGAGCAGTGCCGTGGGCAGATGAGGCTGAGCAACAGCTTTCCAGGCTAGCCCCTTCTGCCTGCCAGCTATCTGCAGACGTTGTCATTTTCGGAGCACGGCTGCCGGAGGCTCCCGGCACAGAACCCATAAGCTACGTTTGAAGTTTGAGGTGGCAAGACAAGCAAGCAGCCCCAGTCTCTGTGCCTCTGTGCGAGCAGTGCCGTGGGCAGATGAGGCTGAGCAACAGCTTTCCAGGCTAGCCCCTTCTGCCTGCCAGCTATCTGCAGACGTTCGCATTTTCGGAGCAGGGCTGCCGCAGCCTCCCGGCACGGACCCCAAGAGCTACGTTTGAAGTTTGAGGTGGCAAGACAAGCAAGCAGCCCCAGTCTCTGTGCCTCTGTGCGAGCAGTGCCGTTGGGCAGATGAGGCTGAGCAAGAGCTTTCCAGGCTAGCCCCTTCTGCCTGCCAGCTATCTGCAGACGTTCGCATTTTCGGAGCAGGGCTGCCGGAGGCTCCCGGCACTGAACCCATAAGTTATGTTTGAAGTATGAGGTGGCAAGACAAGCAAGCAGCCCCAGTCTCTGTGCCTCTGTGCGAGCAGTGGCGTGGGCAGATGAGGCTGAGCAACAGCTTTCCAGGCTAGCCCCTTCTACCTGCCAGCTATCTGCAGACGTTCGCATTTTCGGAGCAGGGCTGCCGGAGGCTCCCGGCACAGACCCCATAAGCTACGTTTGAAGTTTGAGGTGGCAAGACAAGCAAGTAGCCCCAGTCTCTGTGCCTCTGTGGAAGCACTGCCGTGGGCAGATGAGGCTGAGCAACAGCTTTCCAGGCTAGCCCCTTCTGCCTGCCAGCTATCTGCAGACGTTCGCATTTTCGGAGCAGGGCTGACGCAGGCTCCCGGCACGGACCCCAAGAGCTACGTTTGAAGTTTGAGGTGGCAAGACAAGCAAGCAGCCCCAGTCTCTGTGCCTCTGTGCGAGCAGTGACGTTGGGCAGATGAGGCTGAGCAAGAGCTTTCCAGGCTAGCCCCTTCTGCCTGCCAGCTTTCTGCAGACGTTCGCATTTTCGGAGCAGGGCTGCCGGAGGCTCCCGACACTGAACCCATAAGTTATGTTTGAAGTATGAGGTGGCAAGACAAGCAAGCAGCCCCAGTCGCTGTGCCTCTGTGCGAGCAGTGCCGTGGGCAGATGAGGCTGAGCAACAGCATTCCAGGCTAGCCCCTTCTACCTGCCAGCTATCTGCAGACGTTCGCATTTTCGGAGCAGGGCTGCCGGAGGCTCCCGGCACAGAACCCATAAGCTACGTTTGAAGTTTGAGGTGGCAAGACAAGCAAGCAGCCCCAGTCTCTGTGCCTCTGTGCGAGCAGTGCCGTGGGCAGATGAGGCTGAGCAACAGCTTTCCAGGCTAGCCCCTTCTGCCTGCCAGCTATCTGCAGACGTTCGCATTTTCGGAGCAGGCCTGCCGCATCCTCCCGGCACGGACCCCAAGAGCTACGTTTGAAGTTTGAGGTGGCAAGACAAGCAAGCAGCCCCAGTCTCTGTGCCTCTGTGCGAGCACTGCCGTGGGCAGATGAGGCTGAGCAACAGCTTTCCAGGCTAGCCCCTTCTGCCTGCCAGCTATCTGCAGACGTTCGCATTTTTGGAGCAGGGCTACCGGAGGCTCCCGGCACCGACCCCATAAGCTACGTTTGAAGTTTGAGGTGGTAAGACAAGCAAGCAGCCCCAGTCTCTGTGCCTCTGTGCGAGCAGTGCCGTGGGCAGATGAGGCTGAGCAACAGATTTCCAGGCTAGCCCCTTCTGCCTGCCAGCTATCTTCAGACATTCGCATTTTCGGAGCAGGGCTGCCGGAGGCTCCCGGCACTGAACCCATAAGCTAAGTTTGAAGTATGAGGTGGCAAGACAAGCAAGCAGCCCCACTCTCTGTGCCTCTGTGGAAGCACTGCCGTGGGCAGATGAGGCTGAGCAACAGCTTTCCAGGCTAGCCCCTTCTGCCTGCCAGCTATCTGCAAACGTTCGCATTTTCGGAGCAGGGCTGCCGGAGGCTCCCGGCACGGACCCCAAGAGCTACGTTTGAAGTTTGAGGTGGCAAGACAAGCAATCAGCCCCAGTCTCTGTGCCTCTGTGCGAGCAGTGCCGTGGGCAGATGAGGCTGAGCAACAGCTTTCCAGGCTAGCCCCTTCTGCCTGCCAGCTATCTGCAGACGTTGGCATTTTCGGAGCAGGGCTGCCGGAGGCTCCCGGCACGGACCCCAAGAGATACGTTTGAAGTTTGAGGTGGCAAGACAAGCAAGCAGCCCCAGTCTCTGTGCCTCTGTGCGAGCACTGCCATTGGGAAGATGAGGCTGAGCAACAGCTTTCCAGGCTAGCCCCTTCTGCCTGCCAGCTATCTGCAGACGTTCGCATTTTCGGAACAGGGCTGCCGGAGGCTCCCGGCACAGAACCCATAAGCTACGTTTGAAGTTTGAGGTGGCAAGACAAGCAAGCAGCCCCAGTCTCTGTGCCTCTGTGCGAGCAGTGCCGTGGGCAGATGAGGCTGAGCAACAGCTTTCCAGGCTAGCCCCTTCTGCCTGCCAGCTATCTGCAGACGTTCGCATTTTCGGAGCAGGGCTGCCGGAGCCTCCTGGCACAGACCCCATAAGCTACGTTTGAAGTTTGAGGTGGCAAGACAAGCAAGCAGCCCCAGTCTCTGTGCCTCTGTGCGAGCAGTGCCGTGGGCAGATGAGGCTGAGCAACAGCTTTCCAGGCTAGCCCCTTCTGCCTGCCAGCTATCTGCAGACGTTCGCATTTTCGGAGCAGGGCTGCCGGAGGCTCCCGGCACAGAAACCATAAGCTACGTTTGAAGTTTGAGGTGGCAAGACAATCAAGCAGCCCCAGTCTCTGTGCCTCTGTGCGAGCAGTGCCGTGGGCAGATGAGGCTGAGCAACAGCTTTCCAGGCTAGCCCCTTCTGCCTGCCAGCTGTCTGCAGACGTTCGCATTTTCGGAGCAGGGCTGCCGCAGCCTCCCGGCACGGACCCCAAGAGCTACGTTTGAAGTCTGAGGTGGCAAGACAAGCAAGCAGCCCCACTCTCTGTGCCTCTGTGCGAGCAGTGCCGTGGGCAGATGAGGCTGAGCAACAGCTTTCCAGGCTAGCCCCTTCTGCCTGCCAGCTATCTGCAGACGTTCGCATTTTCGGAGCAGGGCTGACGCAGGCTCCCGGCACGGACCCCAAGAGCTACGTTTGAAGTTTGAGGTGGCAAGACAAGCAAGCAGCCCCAGTCTCTGTGCCTCTGTGCGAGCAGTGACGTTGGGCAGATGAGGCTGAGCAAGAGCTTTCCAGGCTAGCCCCTTCTGCCTGCCAGCTTTCTGCAGACGTTCGCATTTTCGGAGCAGGGCTGCCGGAGGCTCCCGACACTGAACCCATAAGTTATGTTTGAAGTATGAGGTGGCAAGACAAGCAAGCAGCCCCAGTCGCTGTGCCTCTGTGCGAGCAGTGCCGTGGGCAGATGAGGCTGAGCAACAGCATTCCAGGCTAGCCCCTTCTACCTGCCAGCTATCTGCAGACGTTCGCATTTTCGGAGCAGGGCTGCCGGAGGCTCCCGGCACAGAACCCATAAGCTACGTTTGAAGTTTGAGGTGGCAAGACAAGCAAGCAGCCCCAGTCTCTGTGCCTCTGTGCGAGCAGTGCCGTGGGCAGATGAGGCTGAGCAACAGCTTTCCAGGCTAGCCCCTTCTGCCTGCCAGCTATCTGCAGACGTTCGCATTTTCGGAGCAGGCCTGCCGCATCCTCCCGGCACGGACCCCAAGAGCTACGTTTGAAGTTTGAGGTGGCAAGACAAGCAAGCAGCCCCAGTCTCTGTGCCTCTGTGCGAGCACTGCCGTGGGCAGATGAGGCTGAGCAACAGCTTTCCAGGCTAGCCCCTTCTGCCTGCCAGCTATCTGCAGACGTTCGCATTTTTGGAGCAGGGCTACCGGAGGCTCCCGGCACCGACCCCATAAGCTACGTTTGA
The DNA here is from genome assembly GCF_030867145.1 of Opisthocomus hoazin. Classification (NCBI taxonomy): domain Eukaryota; kingdom Metazoa; phylum Chordata; class Aves; order Opisthocomiformes; family Opisthocomidae; genus Opisthocomus; species Opisthocomus hoazin. The sequence goes on along the minus strand of NC_134424.1, from coordinate 25,675,544 downwards.
AGTTTGAGGTGGTAAGACAAGCAAGCAGCCCCAGTCTCTGTGCCTCTGTGCGAGCAGTGCCGTGGGCAGATGAGGCTGAGCAACAGATTTCCAGGCTAGCCCCTTCTGCCTGCCAGCTATCTTCAGACATTCGCATTTTCGGAGCAGGGCTGCCGGAGGCTCCCGGCACTGAACCCATAAGCTAAGTTTGAAGTATGAGGTGGCAAGACAAGCAAGCAGCCCCACTCTCTGTGCCTCTGTGGAAGCACTGCCGTGGGCAGATGAGGCTGAGCAACAGCTTTCCAGGCTAGCCCCTTCTGCCTGCCAGCTATCTGCAAACGTTCGCATTTTCGGAGCAGGGCTGCCGGAGGCTCCCGGCACGGACCCCAAGAGCTACGTTTGAAGTTTGAGGTGGCAAGACAAGCAATCAGCCCCAGTCTCTGTGCCTCTGTGCGAGCAGTGCCGTGGGCAGATGAGGCTGAGCAACAGCTTTCCAGGCTAGCCCCTTCTGCCTGCCAGCTATCTGCAGACGTTGGCATTTTCGGAGCAGGGCTGCCGGAGGCTCCCGGCACGGACCCCAAGAGATACGTTTGAAGTTTGAGGTGGCAAGACAAGCAAGCAGCCCCAGTCTCTGTGCCTCTGTGCGAGCACTGCCATTGGGAAGATGAGGCTGAGCAACAGCTTTCCAGGCTAGCCCCTTCTGCCTGCCAGCTATCTGCAGACGTTCGCATTTTCGGAACAGGGCTGCCGGAGGCTCCCGGCACAGAACCCATAAGCTACGTTTGAAGTTTGAGGTGGCAAGACAAGCAAGCAGCCCCAGTCTCTGTGCCTCTGTGCGAGCAGTGCCGTGGGCAGATGAGGCTGAGCAACAGCTTTCCAGGCTAGCCCCTTCTGCCTGCCAGCTATCTGCAGACGTTCGCATTTTCGGAGCAGGGCTGCCGGAGCCTCCTGGCACAGACCCCATAAGCTACGTTTGAAGTTTGAGGTGGCAAGACAATCAAGCAGCCCCAGTCTCTGTGCCTCTGTGCGAGCAGTGCCGTGGGCAGATGAGGCTGAGCAACAGCTTTCCAGGCTAGCCCCTTCTGCCTGCCAGCTATCTGCAGACGTTCGCATTTTCGGAGCAGGGCTGCCGGAGGCTCCCGGCACAGAAACCATAAGCTACGTTTGAAGTTTGAGGTGGCAAGACAATCAAGCAGCCCCAGTCTCTGTGCCTCTGTGCGAGCAGTGCCGTGGGCAGATGAGGCTGAGCAACAGCTTTCCAGGCTAGCCCCTTCTGCCTGCCAGCTGTCTGCAGACGTTCGCATTTTCGGAGCAGGGCTGCCGCAGCCTCCCGGCACGGACCCCAAGAGCTACGTTTGAAGTCTGAGGTGGCAAGACAAGCAAGCAGCCCCACTCTCTGTGCCTCTGTGCGAGCAGTGCCGTGGGCAGATGAGGCTGAGCAACAGCTTTCCAGGCTAGCCCCTTCTGCCTGCCAGCTATCTGCAGACGTTCGCATTTTCGGAGCAGGGCTGCCGGAGGCTCCCGACACGGACCCCAAGAGCTACGTTTGAAGTTTGAGGTGGCAAGACAAGCAATCAGCCCCAGTCTCTGTGCCTCTGTGCGAGCAGAGCCGTGGGCAGATGAGGCTGAGCAACAGTTTTCCAGGCTAGCCCCTTCTGCCTGCCAGCTATCTGCAGACGTTCGCATTTTCGGAGCAGGGCTGCCGGAGGCTCCCGGCACGGACCCCAAGAGATACGTTTGAAGTTTGAGGTGGCAAGACAAGCAAGCAGCCCCAGTCTCTGTGCCTCTGTGCGAGCAGTGCCGTGGGCAGATGAGGCTGAGCAACAGCTTTCCAGGCTAGCCCCTTCTGCCTGCCAGCTATCTGCAGACGTTCGCATTTTCGGAGCAGGGCTGCCGGAGGCTCCCGGCACAGAAACCATAAGCTACGTTTGAAGTTTGAGGTGGCAAGACAATCAAGCAGCCCCAGTCTCTGTGCCTCTGTGCGAGCAGTGCCGTGGGCAGATGAGGCTGAGCAACAGCTTTCCAGGCTAGCCCCTTCTGCCTGCCAGCTGTCTGCAGACGTTCGCATTTTCGGAGCAGGGCTGCCGGAGGCTCCCGGCACGGACCCCATAAGCTACGTTTGAAGTTTGAGGTGGCAAGACAAGCAAGCAGCCCCAGTCTCTGTGCCTCTGTGCGAGCAGTGCCGTGGGCAGATGAGGCTGAGAAACAGCTTTCCAGGCTAGCCCCTTCTGCCTGCCAGCTATCTGCAGACGTTCGCATTTTCGGAGCAGGGATGCAGGAGGCTCCCGGCACTGAACCCATAAGTTATGTTTGAAGTATGAGGTGGCAAGACAAGCAAGCAGCCCCAGTCTCTGTGCCTCTGTGCGAGCAGTGCCGTGAGCAGATGAGGCTGAGCAACAGCTTTCCAGGCTAGCCCCTTCTGCCTGCCAGCTATCTGCAGACGTTCGCATTTTCGGAGCAGGGCTGCCGGAGGCTCCCGGCACAGAACCCATAAGCTACGTTTGAAGTTTGAGGTGGCAAGACAAGCAAGCAGCCCCAGTCTCTGTGCCTCTGTGCGAGCAGTGCCGTGGGCAGATGAGGCTGAGCAACAGCTTTCCAGGCTAGCCCCTTCTGCCTGCCAGCTATCTGCAGACGTTCGCATTTTCGGAGCAGGGCTGCCGCAGCCTCCTGGCACGGACCCCAAGAGCTATATTCGAAGTTTGAGGTGGCAAGACAAGCAAGCAGCCCCAGTCTCTGTGCCTCTGTGCGAGCAGTGCCGTGGGCAGATGAGGCTGAGCAACAGCTTTCCAGGCTAGCCCCTTCTGCCTGCCAGCTATCTGCAGACGTTCGCATTTTCGGAGCAGGGCTGCCGGAGCCTCCTGGCACAGACCCCATAAGCTACGTTTGAAGTTTGAGGTGGCAAGACAAGCAAGCAGCCCCAGTCTCTGTGCCTCTGTGCGAGCAGTGCCGTGGGCAGATGAGGCTGAGCAACAGCTTTCCAGGCTAGCCCCTTCTGCCTGCCAGCTATCTGCAGACGTTCGCATTTTCGGAGCAGGGCTGCCGGAGGCTCCCGGCACAGAAACCATAAGCTACGTTTGAAGTTTGAGGTGGCAAGACAATCAAGCAGCCCCAGTCTCTGTGCCTCTGTGCGAGCAGTGCCGTGGGCAGATGAGGCTGAGCAACAGCTTTCCAGGCTAGCCCCTTCTGCCTGCCAGCTGTCTGCAGACGTTCGCATTTTCGGAGCAGGGCTGCCGCAGCCTCCCGGCACGGACCCCAAGAGCTACGTTTGAAGTCTGAGGTGGCAAGACAAGCAAGCAGCCCCACTCTCTGTGCCTCTGTGCGAGCAGTGCCGTGGGCAGATGAGGCTGAGCAACAGCTTTCCAGGCTAGCCCCTTCTGCCTGCCAGCTATCTGCAGACGTTCGCATTTTCGGAGCAGGGCTGCCGGAGGCTCCCGACACGGACCCCAAGAGCTACGTTTGAAGTTTGAGGTGGCAAGACAAGCAATCAGCCCCAGTCTCTGTGCCTCTGTGCGAGCAGAGCCGTGGGCAGATGAGGCTGAGCAACAGCTTTCCAGGCTAGCCCCTTCTGCCTGCCAGCTATCTGCAGACGTTCGCATTTTCGGAGCAGGGCTGCCGGAGGCTCCCGGCACGGACCCCAAGAGATACGTTTGAAGTTTGAGGTGGCAAGACAAGCAAGCAGCCCCAGTCTCTGTGCCTCTGTGCGAGCAGTGCCGTGGGCAGATGAGGCTGAGCAACAGCTTTCCAGGCTAGCCCCTTCTGCCTGCCAGCTATCTGCAGACGTTCGTATTTTCGGAGCAGGGCTGCCGGAGGCTCCCGGCACAGAAACCATAAGCTACGTTTGAAGTTTGAGGTGGCAAGACAATCAAGCAGCCCCAGTCTCTGTGCCTCTGTGCGAGCAGTGCCGTGGGCAGATGAGGCTGAGCAACAGCTTTCCAGGCTAGCCCCTTCTGCCTGCCAGCTGTCTGCAGACGTTCGCATTTTCGGAGCAGGGCTGCCGCAGCCTCCCGGCACGGACCCCAAGAGCTACGTTTGAAGTCTGAGGTGGCAAGACAAGCAAGCAGCCCCAGTCTCTGTGCCTCTGTGCGAGCACTGCCGTGGGCAGATGAGGCTGAGCAACAGCTTTCCAGGCTAGCCCCTTCTGCCTGCCAGCTATCTGCAGACGTTGGCATTTTTGGAGCAGGGCTACCGGAGGCTCCCGGCACCGACCCCATAAGCTACGTTTGAAGTTTGAGGTGGTAAGACAAGCAAGCAGCCCCAGTCTCTGTGCCTCTGTGCGAGCAGTGCCGTGGGCAGATGAGGCTGAGCAACAGCTTTACAGGCTAGCCCCTTCTGCCTGCCAGCTATCTTCAGACATTCGCATTTTCGGAGCAGGGCTGCCGGAGGCTCCCGGCACTGAACCCATAAGTTAAGTTTGAAGTATGAGGTGGCAAGACAAGCAAGCAGCCCCAGTCTCTGTGCCTCTGTGGAAGCACTGCCGTGGGCAGATGAGGCTGAGCAACAGCTTTCCAGGCTAGCACCTTCTGCCTGCCAGCTATCTGCAAACGTTCGCATTTTCGGAGCAGGGCTGCCGGAGGCTCCCGGCACGGACCCCATAAGCTACGTTTGAAGTTTGAGGTGGCAAGACAAGCAAGCAGCCCCTGTCTCTGTGCCTCTGTGCGAGCAGTGCCGTGGGCAGATGAGGCTGAGCAACAGCTTTCCAGGCTAGCCCGTTCTGCCTGCCAGCTATCTGCAGACGTTCGCATTTTCGGAGCAGGGCTGCCGCAGCCTCCCGACACTGAACCCATAAATTATGTTTGAAGTATGAGGTGGCAAGACAAGCAAGCAGCCCCAGTCTCTGTGCCTCTGTGCGAGCAGTGCCGTGGGCAGATGAGGCTGAGCAACAGCTTTCCAGGCTAGCCCCTTCTGCCTGCCAGCTATCTGCAGACGTTGTCATTTTCGGAGCAGGGCTGCCGGAGGCTCCCGGCACAGAACCCATAAGCTACGTTTGAAGTTTGAGGTGGCAAGACAAGCAAGCAGCCCCAGTCTCTGTGCCTCTGTGCGAGCAGTGCCGTGGGCAGATGAGGCTGAGCAACAGCTTTCCAGGCTAGCCCCTTCTGCCTGCCAGCTATCTGCAGACGTTCGCATTTTCGGAGCAGGGCTGCCGCAGCCTCCCGGCACGGACCCCAAGAGCTACGTTTGAAGTTTGAGGTGGCAAGACAAGCAAGCAGCCCCAGTCTCTGTGCCTCTGTGCGAGCAGTGCCGTTGGGCAGATGAGGCTGAGCAAGAGCTTTCCAGGCTAGCCCCTTCTGCCTGCCAGCTATCTGCAGACGTTCGCATTTTCGGAGCAGGGCTGCTGGAGGCTCCCGGCACTGAACCCATAAGTTATGTTTGAAGTATGAGGTGGCAAGACAAGCAAGCTGCCCCAGTCTCTGTGCCTCTGTGCGAGCAGTGGCGTGGGCAGATGAGGCTGAGCAACAGCTTTCCAGGCTAGCCCCTTCTACCTGCCAGCTATCTGCAGACGTTCGCATTTTCGGAGCAGGGCTGCCGGAGGCTCCCGGCACAGACCCCATAAGCTACGTTTGAAGTTTGAGGTGGCAAGACAAGCAAGTAGCCCCAGTCTCTGTGCCTCTGTGCGAGCAGTGCCGTGGGCAGATGAGGCTGAGCAACAGCTTTCCAGGCTAGCCCCTTCTGCCTGCCAGCTATCTGCAGACGTTCGCATTTTCGGAGCAGGGCTGACGCAGGCTCCCGGCACGGACCCCAAGAGCTACGTTTGAAGTTTGAGGTGGCAAGACAAGCAAGCAGCCCCAGTCTCTGTGCCTCTGTGCGAGCAGTGACGTTGGGCAGATGAGGCTGAGCAAGAGCTTTCCAGGCTAGCCCCTTCTGCCTGCCAGCTTTCTGCAGACGTTCGCATTTTCGGAGCAGGGCTGCCGGAGGCTCCCGACACTGAACCCATAAGTTATGTTTGAAGTATGAGGTGGCAAGACAAGCAAGCAGCCCCAGTCTCTGTGCCTCTGTGCGAGCAGTGCCGTGGGCAGATGAGGCTGAGCAACAGCATTCCAGGCTAGCCCCTTCTACCTGCCAGCTATCTGCAGACGTTCGCATTTTCGGAGCAGGGCTGCCGGAGGCTCCCGGCACAGAACCCATAAGCTACGTTTGAAGTTTGAGGTGGCAAGACAAGCAAGCAGCCCCAGTCTCTGTGCCTCTGTGCGAGCAGTGCCGTGGGCAGATGAGGCTGAGCAACAGCTTTCCAGGCTAGCCCCTTCTGCCTGCCAGCTATCTGCAGACGTTCGCATTTTCGGAGCAGGGCTGCCGCAGCCTCCTGGCACGGACCCCAAGAGCTACGTTTGAAGTTTGAGGTGGCAAGACAAGCAAGCAGCCCCAGTCTCTGTGCCTCTGTGCGAGCAGTGCCGTGGGCAGATGAGGCTGAGCAACAGCTTTCCAGGCTAGCCCCTTCTGCCTGCCAGCTATCTGCAGACGTTCGCATTTTCGGAGCAGGGCTGCCGGAGCCTCCTGGCACAGACCCCATAAGCTACGTTTGAAGTTTGAGGTGGCAAGACAAGCAAGCAGCCCCAGTCTCTGTGCCTCTGTGCGAGCAGTGCCGTGGGCAGATGAGGCTGAGCAACAGCTTTCCAGGCTAGCCCCTTCTGCCTGCCAGCTATCTGCAGACGTTCGCATTTTCGGAGCAGGGCTGCCGGAGGCTCCCGGCACAGAAACCATAAGCTACGTTTGAAGTTTGAGGTGGCAAGACAATCAAGCAGCCCCAGTCTCTGCGCCTCTGTGCGAGCAGTGCCGTGGGCAGATGAGGCTGAGCAACAGCTTTCCAGGCTAGCCCCTTCTGCCTGCCAGCTGTCTGCAGACGTTCGCATTTTCGGAGCAGGGCTGCCGCAGCCTCCCGGCACGGACCCCAAGAGCTACGTTTGAAGTCTGAGGTGGCAAGATAAGCAAGCAGCCCCACTCTCTGTGCCTCTGTGCGAGCAGTGCCGTGGGCAGATGAGGCTGAGCAACAGCTTTCCAGGCTAGCCCCTTCTGCCTGCCAGCTATCTGCAGACGTTCGCATTTTCGGAGCAGGGCTGCCGGAGGCTCCCGACACGGACCCCAAGAGCTACGTTTGAAGTTTGAGGTGGCAAGACAAGCAATCAGCCCCAGTCTCTGTGCCTCTGTGCGAGCAGAGCCGTGGGCAGATGAGGCTGAGCAACAGCTTTCCAGGCTAGCCCCTTCTGCCTGCCAGCTATCTGCAGACGTTCGCATTTTCGGAGCAGGGCTGCCGGAGGCTCCCGGCACGGACCCCAAGAGATACGTTTGAAGTTTGAGGTGGCAAGACAAGCAAGCAGCCCCAGTCTCTGTGCCTCTGTGCGAGCAGTGCCGTGGGCAGATGAGGCTGAGCAACAGCTTTCCAGGCTAGCCCCTTCTGCCTGCCAGCTATCTGCAGACGTTCGCATTTTCGGAGCAGGGCTGCCGGAGGCTCCCGGCACAGAAACCATAAGCTACGTTTGAAGTTTGAGGTGGCAAGACAATCAAGCAGCCCCAGTCTCTGTGCCTCTGTGCGAGCAGTGCCGTGGGCAGATGAGGCTGAGCAACAGCTTTCCAGGCTAGCCCCTTCTGCCTGCCAGCTGTCTGCAGACGTTCGCATTTTCGGAGCAGGGCTGCCGCAGCCTCCCGGCACGGACCCCAAGAGCTACGTTTGAAGTCTGAGGTGGCAAGACAAGCAAGCAGCCCCAGTCTCTGTGCCTCTGTGCGAGCACTGCCGTGGGCAGATGAGGCTGAGCAACAGCTTTCCAGGCTAGCCCCTTCTGCCTGCCAGCTATCTGCAGACGTTGGCATTTTTGGAGCAGGGCTACCGGAGGCTCCCGGCACCGACCCCATAAGCTACGTTTGAAGTTTGAGGTGGTAAGACAAGCAAGCAGCCCCAGTCTCTGTGCCTCTGTGCGAGCAGTGCCGTGGGCAGATGAGGCTGAGCAACAGCTTTCCAGGCTAGCCCCTTCTGCCTGCCAGCTATCTTCAGACATTCGCATTTTCAGAGCAGGGCTGCCGGAGGCTCCCGGCACTGAACCCATAAGTTAAGTTTGAAGTATGAGGTGGCAAGACAAGCAAGCAGCCCCAGTCTCTGTGCCTCTGTGGAAGCACTGCCGTGGGCAGATGAGGCTGAGCAACAGCTTTCCAGGCTAGCCCCTTCTGCCTGCCAGCTATCTGCAAACGTTCGCATTTTCGGAGCAGGGCTGCCGGAGGCTCCCGGCACGGACCCCATAAGCTACGTTTGAAGTTTGAGGTGGCAAGACAAGCAAGCAGCCCCTGTCTCTGTGCCTCTGTGCGAGCAGTGCCGTGGGCAGATGAGGCTGAGCAACAGCTTTCCAGGCTAGCCCCTTCTGCCTGCCAGCTATCTGCAGACGTTCGCATTTTCGGAGCAGGGCTGCCGCAGCCTCCCGACACTGAACCCATAAATTATGTTTGAAGTATGAGGTGGCAAGACAAGCAAGCAGCCCCAGTCTCTGTGCCTCTGTGCGAGCAGTGCCGTGGGCAGATGAGGCTGAGCAACAGCTTTCCAGGCTAGCCCCTTCTGCCTGCCAGCTATCTGCAGACGTTGTCATTTTCGGAGCAGGGCTGCCGGAGGCTCCCGGCACAGAACCCATAATCTACGTTTGAAGTTTGAGGTGGCAAGACAAGCAAGCAGCCCCAGTCTCTGTGCCTCTGTGCGAGCAGTGCCGTGGGCAGATGAGGCTGAGCAACAGCTTTCCAGGCTAGCCCCTTCTGCCTGCCAGCTATCTGCAGACGTTCGCATTTTCGGAGCAGGGCTGCCGCAGCCTCCCGGCACGGACCCCAAGAGCTACGTTTGAAGTTTGAGGTGGCAAGACAAGCAAGCAGCCCCAGTCTCTGTGCCTCTGTGCGAGCAGTGCCGTTGGGCAGATGAGGCTGAGCAAGAGCTTTCCAGGCTAGCCCCTTCTGCCTGCCAGCTATCTGCAGACGTTCGCATTTTCGGAGCAGGGCTGCCGGAGGCTCCCGGCACTGAACCCATAAGTTATGTTTGAAGTATGAGGTGGCAAGACAAGCAAGCTGCCCCAGTCTCTGTGCCTCTGTGCGAGCAGTGGCGTGGGCAGATGAGGCTGAGCAACAGCTTTCCAGGCTAGCCCCTTCTACCTGCCAGCTATCTGCAGACGTTCGCATTTTCGGAGCAGGGCTGCCGGAGGCTCCCGGCACAGACCCCATAAGCTACGTTTGAATTTTGAGGTGGCAAGACAAGCAAGTAGCCCCAGTCTCTGTGCCTCTGTGGAAGCACTGCCGTGGGCAGATGAGGCTGAGCAACAGCTTTCCAGGCTAGCCCCTTCTGCCTGCCAGCTATCTGCAGACGTTCGCATTTTCGGAGCAGGGCTGACGCAGGCTCCCGGCACGGACCCCAAGAGCTACGTTTGAAGTTTGAGGTGGCAAGACAAGCAAGCAGCCCCAGTCTCTGTGCCTCTGTGCGAGCAGTGACGTTGGGCAGATGAGGCTGAGCAAGAGCTTTCCAGGCTAGCCCCTTCTGCCTGCCAGCTTTCTGCAGACGTTCGCATTTTCGGAGCAGGGCTGCCGGAGGCTCCCGACACTGAACCCATAAGTTATGTTTGAAGTATGAGGTGGCAAGACAAGCAAGCAGCCCCAGTCTCTGTGCCTCTGTGCGAGCAGTGCCGTGGGCAGATGAGGCTGAGCAACAGCATTCCAGGCTAGCCCCTTCTACCTGCCAGCTATCTGCAGACGTTCGCATTTTCGGAGCAGGGCTGCCGGAGGCTCCCGGCACAGAACCCATAAGCTACGTTTGAAGTTTGAGGTGGCAAGACAAGCAAGCAGCCCCAGTCTCTGTGCCTCTGTGCGAGCAGTGCCGTGGGCAGATGAGGCTGAGCAACAGCTTTCCAGGCTAGCCCCTTCTGCCTGCCAGCTATCTGCAGACGTTCGCATTTTCGGAGCAGGCCTGCCGCAGCCTCCCGGCACGGACCCCAAGAGCTACGTTTGAAGTTTGAGGTGGCAAGACAAGCAAGCAGCCCCAGTCTCTGTGCCTCTGTGCGAGCACTGCCGTGGGCAGATGAGGCTGAGCAACAGCTTTCCAGGCTAGCCCCTTCTGCCTGCCAGCTATCTGCAGACGTTCGCATTTTTGGAGCAGGGCTACCGGAGGCTCCCGGCACCGACCCCATAAGCTACGTTTGAAGTTTGAGGTGGTAAGAGAAGCAAGCAGCCCCAGTCTCTGTGCCTCTGTGCGAGCAGTGCCGTGGGCAGATGAGGCTGAGCAACAGATTTCCAGGCTAGCCCCTTCTGCCTGCCAGCTATCTTCAGACATTCGCATTTTCGGAGCAGGGCTGCCGGAGGCTCCCGGCACTGAACCCATAAGCTAAGTTTGAAGTATGAGGTGGCAAGACAAGCAAGCAGCCCCACTCTCTGTGCCTCTGTGGAAGCACTGCCGTGGGCAGATGAGGCTGAGCAACAGCTTTCCAGGCTAGCCCCTTCTGCCTGCCAGCTATCTGCAGACGTTCGCATTTTCGGAGCAGGGCTGCCGGAGGCTCCCGGCACGGACCCCAAGAGCTACGTTTGAAGTTTGAGGTGGCAAGACAAGCAATCAGCCCCAGTCTCTGTGCCTCTGTGCGAGCAGTGCCGTGGGCAGATGAGGCTGAGCAACAGCTTTCCAGGCTAGCCCCTTCTGCCTGCCAGCTATCTGCAGACGTTGGCATTTTCGGAGCAGGGCTGCCGGAGGCTCCCGGCACGGACCCCAAGAGATACGTTTGAAGTTTGAGGTGGCAAGACAAGCAAGCAGCCCCAGTCTCTGTGCCTCTGTGCGAGCACTGCCATTGGGAAGATGAGGCTGAGCAACAGCTTTCCAGGCTAGCCCCTTCTGCCTGCCAGCTATCTGCAGACGTTCGCATTTTCGGAGCAGGGCTGACGCAGGCTCCCGGCACGGACCCCAAGAGCTACGTTTGAAGTTTGAGGTGGCAAGACAAGCAAGCAGCCCCAGTCTCTGTGCCTCTGTGCGAGCAGTGCCGTGGGCAGATGAGGCTGAGCAACAGCTTTCCAGGCTAGCCCCTTCTGCCTGCCAGCTATCTGCAGACGTTCGCATTTTCGGAGCAGGGATGCAGGAGGCTCCCGGCACTGAACCCATAAGTTATGTTTGAAGTATGAGGTGGCAAGACAAGCAAGCAGCCCCAGTCTCTGTGCCTCTGTGCGAGCAGTGCCGTGAGCAGATGAGGCTGAGCAACAGCTTTCCAGGCTAGCCCCTTCTGCCTGCCAGCTATCTGCAGACGTTCGCATTTTCGGAGCAGGGCTGCCGGAGGCTCCCAGCACAGAACCCATAAGCTACGTTTGAAGTTTGAGGTGGCAAGACAAGCAAGCAGCCCCAGTCTCTGTGCCTCTGTGCGAGCAGTGCCGTGGGCAGATGAGGCTGAGCAACAGCTTTCCAGGCTAGCCCCTTCTGCCTGCCAGCTATCTGCAGACGTTCGCATTTTCGGAGCAGGGCTGCCGCAGCCTCCTGGCACGGACCCCAAGAGCTACGTTTGAAGTTTGAGGTGGCAAGACAAGCAAGCAGCCCCAGTCTCTGTGCCTCTGTGCGAGCAGTGCCGTGGGCAGATGAGGCTGAGCAACAGCTTTCCAGGCTAGCCCCTTCTGCCTGCCAGCTATCTGCAGACGTTCGCATTTTCGGAGCAGGGCTGCCGCAGCCTCCTGGCACAGACCCCATAAGCTACGTTTGAAGTTTGAGGTGGCAAGACAAGCAAGCAGCCCCAGTCTCTGTGCCTCTGTGCGAGCAGTGCCGTGGGCAGATGAGGCTGAGCAACAGCTTTCCAGGCTAGCCCCTTCTGCCTGCCAGCTATCTGCAGACGTTCGCATTTTCGGAGCAGGGCTGCCGGAGGCTCCCGGCACAGAAACCATAAGCTACGTTTGAAGTTTGAGGTGGCAAGACAATCAAGCAGCCCCAGTCTCTGTGCCTCTGTGCGAGCAGTGCCGTGGGCAGATGAGGCTGAGCAACAGCTTTCCAGGCTAGCCCCTTCTGCCTGCCAGCTGTCTGCAGACGTTCGCATTTTCGGAGCAGGGCTGCCGCAGCCTCCCGGCACGGACCCCAAGAGCTACGTTTGAAGTCTGAGGTGGCAAGACAAGCAAGCAGCCCCACTCTCTGTGCCTCTGTGCGAGCAGTGCCGTGGGCAGATGAGGCTGAGCAACAGCTTTCCAGGCTAGCCCCTTCTGCCTGCCAGCTATCTGCAGACGTTCGCATTTTCGGAGCAGGGCTGCCGGAGGCTCCCGACACGGACCCCAAGAGCTACGTTTGAAGTTTGAGGTGGCAAGACAAGCAATCAGCCCCAGTCTCTGTGCCTCTGTGCGAGCAGAGCCGTGGGCAGATGAGGCTGAGCAACAGCTTTCCAGGCTAGCCCCTTCTGCCTGCCAGCTATCTGCAGACGTTCGCATTTTCGGAGCAGGGCTGCCGGAGGCTCCCGGCACGGACCCCAAGAGATACGTTTGAAGTTTGAGGTGGCAAGACAAGCAAGCAGCCCCAGTCTCTGTGCCTCTGTGCGAGCAGTGCCGTGGGCAGATGAGGCTGAGCAACAGCTTTCCAGGCTAGCCCCTTCTGCCTGCCAGCTATCTGCAGACGTTCGCATTTTCGGAGCAGGGCTGCCGGAGGCTCCCGGCACAGAAACCATAAGCTACGTTTGAAGTTTGAGGTGGCAAGACAATCAAGCAGCCCCAGTCTCTGTGCCTCTGTGCGAGCAGTGCCGTGGGCAGATGAGGCTGAGCAACAGCTTTCCAGGCTAGCCCCTTCTGCCTGCCAGCTGTCTGCAGACGTTCGCATTTTCGGAGCAGGGCTGCCGCAGCCTCCCGGCACGGACCCCAAGAGCTACGTTTGAAGTCTGAGGTGGCAAGACAAGCAAGCAGCCCCAGTCTCTGTGCCTCTGTGCGAGCACTGCCGTGGGCAGATGAGGCTGAGCAACAGCTTTCCAGGCTAGCCCCTTCTGCCTGCCAGCTATCTGCAGACGTTGGCATTTTTGGAGCAGGGCTGCCGGAGGCTCCCGGCACCGACCCCATAAGCTACGTTTGAAGTTTGAGGTGGTAAGACAAGCAAGCAGCCCCAGTCTCTGTGCCTCTGTGCGAGCAGTGCCGTGGGCAGATGAGGCTGAGCAACAGCTTTCCAGGCTAGCCCCTTCTGCCTGCCAGCTATCTTCAGACATTCGCATTTTCGGAGCAGGGCTGCCGGAGGCTCCCGGCACTGAACCCATAAGTTAAGTTTGAAGTATGAGGTGGCAAGACAAGCAAGCAGCCCCAGTCTCTGTGCCTCTGTGGAAGCACTGCCGTGGGCAGATGAGGCTGAGCAACAGCTTTCCAGGCTAGCCCCTTCTGCCTGCCAGCTATCTGCAAACGTTCGCATTTTCGGAGCAGGGCTGCCGGAGGCTCCCGGCACGGACCCCATAAGCTACGTTTGAAGTTTGAGGTGGCAAGACAAGCAAGCAGCCCCAGTCTCTGTGCCTCTGTGCGAGCAGTGCCGTGGGCAGATGAGGCTGAGCAACAGCTTTCCAGGCTAGCCCGTTCTGCCTGCCAGCTATCTGCAGACGTTCGCATTTTCGGAGCAGGGCTGCCGCAGCCTCCCGACACTGAACCCATAAATTATGTTTGAAGTATGAGGTGGCAAGACAAGCAAGCAGCCCCAGTCTCTGTGCCTCTGTGCGAGCAGTGCCGTGGGCAGATGAGGCTGAGCAACAGCTTTCCAGGCTAGCCCCTTCTGCCTGCCAGCTATCTGCAGACGTTGTCATTTTCGGAGCAGGGCTGCCGGAGGCTCCCGGCACAGAACCCATAAGCTACGTTTGAAGTTTGAGGTGGCAAGACAAGCAAGCAGCCCCAGTCTCTGTGCCTCTGTGCGAGCAGTGCCGTGGGCAGATGAGGCTGAGCAACAGCTTTCCAGGCTAGCCCCTTCTGCCTGCCAGCTATCTGCAGACGTTCGCATTTTCGGAGCAGGGCTGCCGCAGCCTCCCGGCACGGACCCCAAGAGCTACGTTTGAAGTTTGAGGTGGCAAGACAAGCAAGCAGCCCCAGTCTCTGTGCCTCTGTGCGAGCAGTGCCGTTGGGCAGATGAGGCTGAGCAAGAGCTTTCCAGGCTAGCCCCTTCTGCCTGCCAGCTATCTGCAGACGTTCGCATTTTCGGAGCAGGGCTGCCGGAGGCTCCCGGCACTGAACCCATAAGTTATGTTTGAAGTATGAGGTGGCAAGACAAGCAAGCTGCCCCAGTCTCTGTGCCTCTGTGCGAGCAGTGGCGTGGGCAGATGAGGCTGAGCAACAGCTTTCCAGGCTAGCCCCTTCTACCTGCCAGCTATCTGCAGACGTTCGCATTTTCGGAGCAGGGCTGCCGGAGGCTCCCGGCACAGACCCCATAAGCTACGTTTGAAGTTTGAGGTGGCAAGACAAGCAAGTAGCCCCAGTCTCTGTGCCTCTATGGAAGCACTGCCGTGGGCAGATGAGGCTGAGCAACAGCTTTCCAGGCTAGCCCCTTCTGCCTGCCAGCTATCTGCAGACGTTCGCATTTTCGGAGCAGGGCTGACGCAGGCTCCCGGCACGGACCCCAAGAGCTACGTTTGAAGTTTGAGGTGGCAAGACAAGCAAGCAGCCCCAGTCTCTGTGCCTCTGTGCGAGCAGTGACGTTGGGCAGATGAGACTGAGCAAGAGCTTTCCAGGCTAGCCCCTTCTGCCTGCCAGCTTTCTGCAGACGTTCGCATTTTCGGAGCAGGGCTGCCGGAGGCTCCCGACACTGAACCCATAAGTTATGTTTGAAGTATGAGGTGGCAAGACAAGCAAGCAGCCCCAGTCTCTGTGCCTCTGTGCGAGCAGTGCCGTGGGCAGATGAGGCTGAGCAACAGCATTCCAGGCTAGCCCCTTCTACCTGCCAGCTATCTGCAGACGTTCGCATTTTCGGAGCAGGGCTGCCGGAGGCTCCCGGCACAGAACCCATAAGCTACGTTTGAAGTTTGAGGTGGCAAGACAAGCAAGCAGCCCCAGTCTCTGTGCCTCTGTGCGAGCAGTGCCGTGGGCAGATGAGGCTGAGCAACAGCTTTCCAGGCTAGCCCCTTCTGCCTGCCAGCTATCTGCAGACGTTCGCATTTTCGGAGCAGGCCTGCCGCATCCTCCCGGCACGGACCCCAAGAGCTACGTTTGAAGTTTGAGGTGGCAAGACAAGCAAGCAGCCCCAGTCTCTGTGCCTCTGTGCGAGCAGTGCCGTGGGCAGATGAGGCTGAGCAACAGCTTTCCAGGCTAGCCCCTTCTGCCTGCCAGCTATCTGCAGACGTTGGCATTTTTGGAGCAGGGCTACCGGAGGCTCCCGGCACCGACCCCATAAGCTACGTTTGAAGTTTGAGGTGGTAAGACAAGCAAGCAGCCCCAGTCTCTGTGCCTCTGTGCGAGCAGTGCCGTGGGCAGATGAGGCTGAGCAACAGATTTCCAGGCTAGCCCCTTCTGCCTGCCAGCTATCTTCAGACATTCGCATTTTCGGAGCAGGGCTGCCGGAGGCTCCCGGCACTGAACCCATAAGCTAAGTTTGAAGTATGAGGTGGCAAGACAAGCAAGCAGCCCCACTCTCTGTGCCTCTGTGGAAGCACTGCCGTGGGCAGATGAGGCTGAGCAACAGCTTTCCAGGCTAGCCCCTTCTGCCTGCCAGCTATCTGCAAACGTTCGCATTTTCGGAGCAGGGCTGCCGGAGGCTCCCGGCACGGACCCCAAGAGCTACGTTTGAAGTTTGAGGTGGCAAGACAAGCAATCAGCCCCAGTCTCTGTGCCTCTGTGCGAGCAGTGCCGTGGGCAGATGAGGCTGAGCAACAGCTTTCCAGGCTAGCCCCTTCTGCCTGCCAGCTATCTGCAGACGTTGGCATTTTCGGAGCAGGGCTGCCGGAGGCTCCCGGCACGGACCCCAAGAGATACGTTTGAAGTTTGAGGTGGCAAGACAAGCAAGCAGCCCCAGTCTCTGTGCCTCTGTGCGAGCACTGCCATTGGGAAGATGAGGCTGAGCAACAGCTTTCCAGGCTAGCCCCTTCTGCCTGCCAGCTATCTGCAGACGTTCGCATTTTCGGAGCAGGGCTGCCGGAGGCTCCCGGCACGGACCCCAAGAGCTACGTTTGAAGTTTGAGGTGGCAAGACAAGCAAGCAGCCCCAGTCTCTGTGCCTCTGTGCGAGCAGTGCCGTGGGCAGATGAGGCTGAGCAACAGCTTTCCAGGCTAGCCCCTTCTGCCTGCCAGCTATCTGCAGACGTTCGCATTTTCGGAGCAGGGATGCAGGAGGCTCCCGGCACTGAACCCATAAGTTATGTTTGAAGTATGAGGTGGCAAGACAAGCAAGCAGCCCCAGTCTCTGTGCCTCTGTGCGAGCAGTGCCGTGAGCAGATGAGGCTGAGCAACAGCTTTCCAGGCTAGCCCCTTCTGCCTGCCAGCTATCTGCAGACGTTCGCATTTTCGGAGCAGGGCTGCCGGAGGCTCCCAGCACAGAACCCATAAGCTACGTTTGAAGTTTGAGGTGGCAAGACAAGCAAACAGCCCCAGTCTCTGTGCCTCTGTGCGAGCAGTGCCGTGGGCAGATGAGGCTGAGCAACAGCTTTCCAGGCTAGCCCCTTCTGCCTGCCAGCTATCTGCAGACGTTCGCATTTTCGGAGCAGGGCTGCCGCAGCCTCCTGGCACGGACCCCAAGAGCTACGTTTGAAGTTTGAGGTGGCAAGACAAGCAAGCAGCCCCAGTCTCTGTGCCTCTGTGCGAGCACTGCCGTGGGCAGATGAGGCTGAGCAACAGCTTTCCAGGCTAGCCCCTTCTGCCTGCCAGCTATCTGCAGACGTTCGCATTTTCGGAGCAGGGCTGCCGGAGCCTCCTGGCATAGACCCCATAAGCTACGTTTGAAGTTTGAGGTGGCAAGACAAGCAAGCAGCCCCAGTCTCTGTGCCTCTGTGCGAGCAGTGCCGTGGGCAGATGAGGCTGAGCAACAGCTTTCCAGGCTAGCCCCTTCTGCCTGCCAGCTATCTGCAGACGTTCGCATTTTCGGAGCAGGGCTGCCGGAGGCTCCCGGCACAGAAACCATAAGCTACGTTTGAAGTTTGAGGTGGCAAGACAATCAAGCAGCCCCAGTCTCTGTGCCTCTGTGCGAGCAGTGCCGTGGGCAGATGAGGCTGAGCAACAGCTTTCCAGGCTAGCCCCTTCTGCCTGCCAGCTGTCTGCAGACGTTCGCATTTTCGGAGCAGGGCTGCCGCAGCCTCCCGGCACGGACCCCAAGAGCTACGTTTGAAGTCTGAGGTGGCAAGACAAGCAAGCAGCCCCACTCTCTGTGCCTCTGTGCGAGCAGTGCCGTGGGCAGATGAGGCTGAGCAACAGCTTTCCAGGCTAGCCCCTTCTGCCTGCCAGCTATCTGCAGACGTTCGCATTTTCGGAGCAGGGCTGCCGGAGGCTCCCGACACGGACCCCAAGAGCTACGTTTGAAGTTTGAGGTGGCAAGACAAGCAATCAGCCCCAGTCTCTGTGCCTCTGTGCGAGCAGAGCCGTGGGCAGATGAGGCTGAGCAACAGCTTTCCAGGCTAGCCCCTTCTGCCTGCCAGCTATCTGCAGACGTTCGCATTTTCGGAGCAGGGCTGCCGGAGGCTCCCGGCACGGACCCGAAGAGATACGTTTGAAGTTTGAGGTGGCAAGACAAGCAAGCAGCCCCAGTCTCTGTGCCTCTGTGCGAGCAGTGCCGTGGGCAGATGAGGCTGAGCAACAGCTTTCCAGGCTAGCCCCTTCTGCCTGCCAGCTATCTGCAGACGTTCGCATTTTCGGAGCAGGGCTGCCGGAGGCTCCCGGCACAGAAACCATAAGCTACGTTTGAAGTTTGAGGTGGCAAGACAAGCAAGCAGCCCCAGTCTCTGTGCCTCTGTGCGAGCAGTGCCGTGGGCAGATGAGGCTGAGCAACAGCTTTCCAGGCTAGCCCCTTCTGCCTGCCAGCTATCTGCAGACGTTCGCATTTTCGGAGCAGGGCTGCCGGAGGCTCCCGGCACGGACCCCATAAGGTACGTTTGAAGTTTGAGGTGGCAAGACAAGCAAGCAGCCCCAGTCTCTGTGCCTCTGTGCGAGCAGTGCCGTGGGCAGATGAGGCTGAGCAACAGCTTTCCAGGCTAGCCCCTTCTACCTGCCAGCTATCTGCAGACGTTCGCATTTTCGGAGCAGGGCTGCCGGAGGCTCCCGGCACAGAACCCATAAGCTACGTTTGAAGTTTGAGGTGGCAAGACAAGCAAGCAGCCCCAGTCTCTGTGCCTGTGTGTGAGCAGTGCTGCTGGGCAGATGAGGCTGAGCAACAGCATTCCAGGCTAGCCCCTTCTGCCTGCCAGCTATCTGCAGACGTTCGCATTTTCGGAGCAGGGCTGCCGGAGGCTCCCGGCACAGACCCCATAAGGTACGTTTGAAGTTTGAGGTGGCAAGAGAATCAAGCAGCCCCAGTCTCTGTGCCTCTGTGCGAGCAGTGCCGTGGGCAGATGAGGCTGAGCAACAGCTTTCCAGGCTAGCCCCTTCTACCTGCCAGCTATCTGCAGACGTTCGCATTTTCGGAGCAGGGCTGCCGGAGGCTCCCGGCACCGAACCCATAAGCTACGTTTGAAGTTTGAGGTGGCAAGACAAGCAAGCAGCCCCATTCTCTGTGCCTCTGTGCGAGCAGTGCCGTGGGCAGATGAGGCTGAGCAACAGCTTTCCAGGCTAGCCCCTTCTGCCTGCCAGCTATCTACAGACGTTCGTATTTTCGGAGCAGGGCTGCCGGAGGCTCCCGGCACGGACCCCATAAGGTACGTTTGAAGTTTGAGGTGGCAAGACAAGCGAGCAGCCCCAGTCTCTGTGCCTCTGTGCGAGCAGTGCCGTGGGCAGATGAGGCTGAGCAACAGCTTTCCAGGCTAGCCCCTTCTGACTGCCAGCTATCTGCAGACGTTCGCATTTTCGGAGCAGGGCTGCCGGAGGGTCCCGGCATGGACCCCATAAGCTGCGTTTGAAGTTTGAGGTGGCAAGACAAGCAAGCAGCCCCAGTCTCTGTGCCTCTGTGCGAGCAGTGCCGTGGGCAGATGAGGCTGAGCAACAGCTTTCCAGGCTAGCCCCTTCTGCCTGCCAGCTATCTGCAGACGTTCGCATTTTCGGAGCAGGGCTGCCGGAGGCTCCCGGCACTGAACCCATAAGCTACGTTTGAAGTTTGAGGTGGCAAGACAAGCAAGCAGCCCCAGTCTCTGTGCCTCTGTGCGAGCAGTGCCGTGGGCAGATGAGGCTGAGCAACAGCTTTCCAGGCTAGCCCCTTCTGCCTGCCAGCTATCTGCAGACGTTCGCATTTTCGGAGCAGGGCTGCCGGAGGGTCCCGGCACGGACCCCATAAGTTACGTTTGAAGTTTGAGGTGGCAAGACAAGCAAGCAGCCCCAGTCTCTGTGCCTCTGTGCGAGCAGTGCCGTGGGCAGATGAGGCTGAGCAACAGCTTTCCAGGCTAGCCCCTTCTGCCTGCCAGCTATCTGCAGACGTTCGCATTTTCGGAGCAGGGCTGCCGGAGGCTCCCGGCACAGAAACCATAAGCTACGTTTGAAGTTTGAGGTGGCAAGACAATCAAGCAGCCCCAGTCTCTGTGCCTCTGTGCGAGCAGTGCCGTGGGCAGATGAGGCTGAGCAACAGCTTTCCAGGCTAGCCCCTTCTGCCTGCCAGCTGTCTGCAGACGTTCGCATTTTCGGAGCAGGGCTGCCGCAGCCTCCCGGCACGGACCCCAAGAGCTACGTTTGAAGTCTGAAGTGGCAAGACAAGCAAGCAGCCCCACTCTCTGTGCCTCTGTGGAAGCACTGCCGTGGGCAGATGAGGCTGAGCAACAGCTTTCCAGGCTAGCCCCTTCTGCCTGCCAGCTATCTGCAGACGTTCGCATTTTCGGAGCAGGGATGTAGGAGGCTTCCGGCACTGAACCCATAAGTTATGTTTGAAGTATGAGGTGGCAAGACAAGCAAGCAGCCCCAGTCTCTGTGCCTCTGTGCGAGCAGTGCCGTGAGCAGATGAGGCTGAGCAACAGCTTTCCAGGCTAGCCCCTTCTGCCTGCCAGCTATCTGCAGACGTTCGCATTTTCGGAGCAGGGCTGCCGGAGGCTCCCGGCACAGAACCCATAAGCTACGTTTGAAGTTTGAGGTGGCAAGACAAGCAAGCAGCCCCAGTCTCTGTGCCTCTGTGCGAGCAGTGCCGTGGGCAGATGAGGCTGAGCAACAGCTTTCCAGGCTAGCCCCTTCTGCCTGCCAGCTATCTGCAGACGTTCGCATTTTCGGAGCAGGGCTGCCGGATGCTCCCGGCACCGACCCCATAAGCTACGTTTGAAGTTTGAGGTGGCAAGACAAGCAAGCAGCCCCAGTCTCTGTGCCTCTGTGCGAGCAGTGCCGTGGGCAGATGAGGCTGAGCAACAGCTTTCCAGGCTAGCCCCTTCTGCCTGCCAGCTATCTGCAGACGTTCGTATTTTCGGAGCAGGGCTGCCGGAGGCTCCCGGCACCGACCCCATAAGCTACGTTTGAAGTTTGAGGTGGCAAGACAAGCAAGCAGCCCCAGTCTCTGTGCCTCTGTGCGAGCAGTGCCGTGGGCAGATGAGGCTGAGCAACAGCTTTCCAGGCTAGCCCCTTCTGCCTGCCAGCTATCTGCAGACGTTCGCATTTTCGGAGCAGGGCTGCCGGAGGCTCCCGGCACGGACCCCATAAGGTACGTTTGAAGTTTGAGGTGGCAAGACAAGCAAGCAGCCCCAGTCTCTGTGCCTCTGTGCGAGCAGTGCCGTGGGCAGATGAGGCTGAGCAACAGCTTTCCAGGCTAGCCCCTTCTACCTGCCAGCTATCTGCAGACGTTCGCATTTTCGGAGCAGGGCTGCCGGAGGCTCCCGGCACAGAACCCATAAGCTACGTTTGAAGTTTGAGGTGGCAAGACAAGCAAGCAGCCCCAGTCTCTGTGCCTGTGTGTGAGCAGTGCCGTGGGCAGATGAGGCTGAGCAACAGCTTTCCAGGCTAGCCCCTTCTGCCTGCCAGCTATCTGCAGACGTTCGCATTTTCGGAGCAGGGCTGCCGGAGGCTCCCGGCACGGACCCCATAAGTTACGTTTGAAGTTTGAGGTGGCAAGACAAGCAAGCAGCCCCAGTCTCTGTGCCTCTGTGTGAGCAGTGCCGTGGGCAGATGAGGCTGAGCAACAGCTTTCCAGGCTAGCCCCTTCTGCCTGCCAGCTATCTGCAGACGTTCGCATTTTCGGAGCAGGGCTGCCGGAGGCTCCCGGCACAGAACCCATAAGCTACGTTTGAAGTTTGAGGTGGCAAGACAATCAAGCAGCCCCAGTCTCTGTGCCTCTGTGCGAGCAGTGCCGTGAGCAGATGAGGCTGAGCAACAGCTTTCCAGGCTAGCCCCTTCTGCCTGCCAGCTATCTGCAGACGTTCGCATTTTCGGAGCAGGGCTGCCGGAGGCTCCCGGCACAGAACCCATAAGCTACGTTTGAAGTTTGAGGTGGCAAGACAAGCAAGCAGCCCCAGTCTCTGTGCCTCTGTGCGAGCAGTGCCGTGGGCAGATGAGGCTGAGCAACAGCTTTCCAGGCTAGCCCCTTCTGCCTGCCAGCTATCTGCAGACGTTCGCATTTTCGGAGCAGGGCTGCCGCAGCATCCCGGCACGGACCCCAAGAGCTACGTTTGAAGTTTGAGGTGGCAAGACAAGCAAGCAGCCCCAGTCTCTGTGCCTCTGTGCGAGCAGTGCCGTGGGCAGATGAGGCTTAGCAACAGCTTTCCAGGCTAGCCCCTTCTGCCTGCCAGCTATCTGCAGACGTTCGCATTTTCGGAGCAGGGCTGCCGGAGGCTCCCGGCACTGAACCCATAAGTTATGTTTGAAGTATGAGGTGGCAAGACAAGCAAGCAGCCCCAGTCTCTGTGCCTCTGTGCGAGCAGTGGCGTGGGCAGATGAGGCTGAGCAACAGCTTTCCAGGCTAGCCCCTTCTGCCTGCCAGCTATCTGCAGACGTTCGCATTTTCGGAGCAGGGCTGCCGGAGCCTCCCGGCACAGAACCCATAAGCTACGTTTGAAGTTTGAGGTGGCAAGACAAGCAAGCAGCCCCAGTCTCTGTGCCTCTGTGCGAGCAGTGCCGTGGGCAGATGAGGCTGAGCAACAGCTTTCCAGGCTAGCCCCTTCTGCCTGCCAGCTATCTGCAGACGTTCGCATTTTCGGAGCAGGGCTGCCGGAGGCTCCCGGCACAGAAACCATAAGCTACGTTTGAAGTTTGAGGTGGCAAGACAATCAAGCAGCCCCAGTCTCTGTGCCTCTGTGCGAGCAGTGCCGTGGGCAGATGAGGCTGAGCAACAGCTTTCCAGGCTAGCCCCTTCTGCCTGCCAGCTGTCTGCAGACGTTCGCATTTTCGGAGCAGGGCTGCCGCAGCCTCCCGGCACGGACCCCAAGAGCTACGTTTGAAGTCTGAGGTGGCAAGACAAGCAAGCAGCCCCAGTCTCTGTGCCTCTGTGCGAGCAGTGCCGTGGGCAGATGAGGCTGAGCAACAGCTTTCCAGGCTAGCAGCTTCTGCCTGCCAGCTATCTGCAGACGTTCGCATTTTCGGAGCAGGGCTGCCGGAGGCTCCCGGCACGGACCCCATAAGCTACGTTTGAAGTTTGAGGTGGCAAGACAAGCGAGCAGCCCCAGTGTCCGTGCCTCTGTGCGAGCAGTGCCGTGGGCAGATGAGGCTGAGCAACAGCTTTCCAGGCTAGCCCCTTCTGCCTGCCAGCTATCTGCAGACGTTCGCATTTTCGGAGCAGGGCTGCCGGAGGCTCCCGGCACGGACCCCAAGAGATACGTTTGAAGTTTGAGGTGGCAAGACAAGCAAGCAGCCCCAGTCTCTGTGCCTCTGTGCGAGCAGTGCCGTGGGCAGATGAGGCTGAGCAACAGCTTTCCAGGCTAGCCCCTTCTGCCTGCCAGCTATCTGCAGACGTTCGCATTTTCGGAGCAGGGCTGCCGGAGGCTCCCGGCACAGAAACCATAAGCTACGTTTGAAGTTTGAGGTGGCAAGACAATCAAGCAGCCCCAGTCTCTGTGCCTCTGTGCGAGCAGTGCCGTGGGCAGATGAGGCTGAGCAACAGCTTTCCAGGCTAGCCCCTTCTGCCTGCCAGCTGTCTGCAGACGTTCGCATTTTCGGAGCAGGGCTGCCGCAGCCTCCCGGCACGGACCCCAAGAGCTACGTTTGACGTCTGAGGTGGCAAGACAAGCAAGCAGCCCCACTCTCTGTGCCTCTGTGCGAGCAGTGCCATGGGCAGATGAGGCTGAGCAACAGCTTTCCAGGCTAGCCCCTTCTGCCTGCCAGCTATCTGCAGACGTTCGCATTTTCGGAGCAGGGCTGCCGGAGGCTCCCGACACGGACCCCAAGAGCTACGTTTGAAGTTTGAGGTGGCAAGACAAGCAAGCAGGCCCAGTCTCTGTGCCTCTGTGCGAGCAGTGCCGTGGGCAGATGAGGCTGAGCAACAGCTTTCCAGGCTAGCCCCTTCTGCCTGCCAGCTATCTGCAGACGTTCGCATTTTCGGAGCAGGGCTGCCGGAGGCTCCCGGCACGGACCCCAAGAGATACGTTTGAAGTTTGAGGTGGCAAGACAAGCAAGCAGCCCCAGTCTCTGTGCCTCTGTGCGAGCAGTGCCGTTGGGCAGATGAGGCTGAGCAACAGCTTTCCAGGCTAGCCCCTTCTGCCTGCCAGCTATCTGCAGACGTTCGCATTTTCGGAGCAGGGCTGCCGGATGCTCCCGGCACCGACCCCATAAGCTACGTTTGAAGTTTGAGGTGGCAAGACAAGCAAGCAGCCCCAGTCTCTGTGCCTCTGTGCGAGCAGTGCCGTGGGCAGATGAGGCTGAGCAACAGCTTTCCAGGCTAGCCCCTTCTGCCTGCCAGCTATCTGCAGACGTTCGTATTTTCGGAGCAGGGCTGCCGGAGGCTCCCGGCACGGACCCCAAGAGCTACGTTTGAAGTTTGAGGTGGCAAGACAAGCGAGCAGCCCCAGTCTCCGTGCCTCTGTGCGAGCAGTGCCGTGGGCAGATGAGGCTGAGCAACAGCTTTCCAGGCTAGCCCCTTCTGCCTGCCAGCTATCTGCAGACGTTCGCATTTTCGGAGCAGGGCTGCCGGAGGCTCCCGGCACGGACCCCAAGAGCTACGTTTGAAGTTTGAGGTGGCAAGACAAGCAAGCAGCCCCAGTCTCTGTGCCTCTGTGCGAGCAGTGCCGTGGGCAGATGAGGCTGAGCAACAGCTTTCCAGGCTAGCCTCTTCTGCCTGCCAGCGATCTGCAGACGTTCGCATTTTCGGAGCAGGGCTGCCGGAGGCTCCCGGCACGGACCCCAAGAGCTACGTTTGAAGTTTGAGGTGGCAAGACAAGCAAGCAGCCCCAGTCTCTGTGCCTCTGTGCGAGCAGTGCCGTGGGCAGATGAGGCTGAGCAACAGCTTTCCAGGCTAGCCCCTTCTGCCTGCCAGCTATCTGCAGACGTTCGCATTTTCGGAGCAGGGCTGCCGGAGGTTCCCGGCACTGAACCCATATGCTATGTTTGAAGTATGAGGTGGCAAGACAAGCAAGCAGCCCCAGTCTCTGTGCCTCTGTGCGAGCAGTGCCGTGGGCAGATGAGGCTGAGCAACAGCTTTCCAGGCTAGCCCCTTCTGCCTGCCAGCTATCTGCAGACGTTCGCATTTTCGGAGCAGGGCTGCCGGAGGCTCCCGGCACAGAAACCATAAGCTACGTTTGAAGTTTGAGGTGGCAAGACAATCAAGCAGCCCCAGTCTCTGTGCCTCTGTGCGAGCAGTGCCGTGTGCAGATGAGGCTGAGCAACAGCTTTCCAGGCTAGCCCCTTCTGCCTGCCAGCTATCTGCAGACGTTCGCATTTTCGGAGCAGGGCTGCCGCAGCCTCCCGGCACGGACCCCAAGAGCTACGTTTGAAGTTTGAGGTGGCAAGACAAGCAAGCAGCCCCAGTCTCTGTGCCTCTGTGCGAGCAGTGCCGTGGGCAGATGAGGCTGAGCAACAGCTTTCCAGGCTAGCCCCTTCTGCCTGCCAGCTATCTGCAGACGTTCGCATTTTCGGAGCAGGGCTGCCGGAGGGTCCCGGCACGGACCCCATAAGTTACGTTTGAAGTTTGAGGTGGCAAGACAAGCAAGCAGCCCCAGTCTCTGTGCCTCTGTGCGAGCAGTGCCGTGGGCAGATGAGGCTGAGCAACAGCTTTCCAGGCTAGCCCCTTCTGCCTGCCAGCTATCTGCAGACGTTCGCATTTTCGGAGCAGGGCTGCCGGAGGCTCCCGGCACAGAAACCATAAGCTACGTTTGAAGTTTGAGGTGGCAAGACAATCAAGCAGCCCCAGTCTCTGTGCCTCTGTGCGAGCAGTGCCGTGGGCAGATGAGGCTGAGCAACAGCTTTCCAGGCTAGCCCCTTCTGCCTGCCAGCTGTCTGCAGACGTTCGCATTTTCGGAGCAGGGCTGCCGCAGCCTCCCGGCACGGACCCCAAGAGCTACGTTTGAAGTCTGAGGTGGCAAGACAAGCAAGCAGCCCCACTCTCTGTGCCTCTGTGCGAGCAGTGCCATGGGCAGATGAGGCTGAGCAACAGTTTTCCAGGCTAGCCCCTTCTGCCTGCCAGCTATCTGCAGACGTTCGCATTTTCGGAGCAGGGCTGCCGGAGGCTCCCGACACGGACCCCAAGAGCTACGTTTGAAGTTTGAGGTGGCAAGACAAGCAATCAGGCCCAGTCTCTGTGCCTCTGTGCGAGCAGTGCCGTGGGCAGATGAGGCTGAGCAACAGCTTTCCAGGCTAGCCCCTTCTGCCTGCCAGCTATCTGCAGACGTTCGCATTTTCGGAGCAGGGCTGCCGGAGGCTCCCGGCACGGACCCCAAGAGATACGTTTGAAGTTTGAGGTGGCAAGACAAGCAAGCAGCCCCAGTCTCTGTGCCTCTGTGCGAGCAGTGCCGTTGGGCAGATGAGGCTGAGCAACAGCTTTCCAGGCTAGCCCCTTCTGCCTGCCAGCTATCTGCAGACGTTCGCATTTTCGGAGCAGGGCTGCCGGATGCTCCCGGCACCGACCCCATAAGCTACGTTTGAAGTTTGAGGTGGCAAGACAAGCAAGCAGCCCCAGTCTCTGTGCCTCTGTGCGAGCAGTGCCGTGGGCAGATGAGGCTGAGCAACAGCTTTCCAGGCTAGCCCCTTCTGCCTGCCAACTGTCTGCAGACGTTCGCATTTTCGGAGCAGGGCTGCCGCAGCCTCCCGGCACGGACCCCAAGAGCTACGTTTGACGTCTGAGGTGGCAAGACAAGCAAGCAGCCCCACTCTCTGTGCCTCTGTGCGAGCAGTGCCATGGGCAGATGAGGCTGAGCAACAGCTTTCCAGGCTAGCCCCTTCTGCCTGCCAGCTATCTGCAGACGTTCGCATTTTCGGAGCAGGGCTGCCGGAGGCTCCCGACACGGACCCCAAGAGCTACGTTTGAAGTTTGAGGTGGCAAGACAAGCAAGCAGGCCCAGTCTCTGTGCCTCTGTGCGAGCAGTGCCGTGGGCAGATGAGGCTGAGCAACAGCTTTCCAGGCTAGCCCCTTCTGCCTGCCAGCTATCTGCAGACGTTCGCATTTTCGGAGCAGGGCTGCCGGAGGCTCCCGGCACGGACCCCAAGAGATACGTTTGAAGTTTGAGGTGGCAAGACAAGCAAGCAGCCCCAGTCTCTGTGCCTCTGTGCGAGCAGTGCCGTTGGGCAGATGAGGCTGAGCAACAGCTTTCCAGGCTAGCCCCTTCTGCCTGCCAGCTATCTGCAGACGTTCGCATTTTCGGAGCAGGGCTGCCGGATGCTCCCGGCACCGACCCCATAAGCTACGTTTGAAGTTTGAGGTGGCAAGACAAGCAAGCAGCCCCAGTCTCTGTGCCTCTGTGCGAGCAGTGCCGTGGGCAGATGAGGCTGAGCAACAGCTTTCCAGGCTAGCCCCTTCTGCCTGCCAGCTATCTGCAGACGTTCGTATTTTCGGAGCAGGGCTGCCGGAGGCTCCCGGCACGGACCCCAAGAGCTACGTTTGAAGTTTGAGGTGGCAAGACAAGCGAGCAGCCCCAGTCTCCGTGCCTCTGTGCGAGAAGTGCCGTGGGCAGATGAGGCTGAGCAACAGCTTTCCAGGCTAGCCCCTTCTGCCTGCCAGCTATCTGCAGACGTTCGCATTTTCGGAGCAGGGCTGCCGGAGGCTCCCGGCACGGACCCCAAGAGCTACGTTTGAAGTTTGAGGTGGCAAGACAAGCAAGCAGCCCCAGTCTCTGTGCCTCTGTGCGAGCAGTGCCGTGGGCAGATGAGGCTGAGCAACAGCTTTCCAGGCTAGCCCCTTCTGCCTGCCAGCTATCTGCAGACGTTCGCATTTTCGGAGCAGGGATGCCGAAGACTCCCGGCACGCACCCCAAGAGTACGTTTGAAGTTTGAGGTGGCAAGACAAGCAAGCAGCCCCAGTCTCTGTGCCTCTGTGCGAGCAGTGCCGTTGGGCAGATGAGGCTGAGCAACAGCTTTCCAGGCTAGCCCCTTCTGCCTGCCAGCTATCTGCAGACGTTCGCATTTTCGGAGCAGGGATGCCGGAGGCTCCTGGCACTGAACCCATAAGTTATGTTTGAAGTATGAGGTGGCAAGACAAGCAAGAAGCCCCAGTCTCTGTGCCTCTGTGCGAGCAGTGCCGTGGGCAGATGAGGCTGAGCAACAGCTTTCCAGGCTAGCCCCTTCTACCTGCCAGCTATCTGCAGACGTTCGCATTTTCGGAGCAGGGCTGCCGGAGGCTCCCGGCACAGAACCCATAAGCTACGTTTGAAGTTTGAGGTGGCAAGACAAGCAAGCAGCCCCAGTCTCTGTGCCTCTGTGCGAGCAGTGCCGTTGGGCAGATGAGGCTGAGCAACAGCTTTCCAGGCTAGCCCCTTCTGCCTGCCAGCTATCTGCAGACGTTCGCATTTTCGGAGCAGGGCTGCCGGAGGCTCCCGGCACAGACCCCATAAGGTACGTTTGAAGTTTGAGGTGGCAAGACAAGCAAGCAGCCCCAGTCTCTGTGCCTCTGTGCGAGCAGTGCCGTGGGCAGATGAGGCTGAGCAACAGCTTTCCAGGCTAGCCCCTTCTGCCTGCCAGCTATCTGCAGACGTTCGCATTTTCGGAGCAGGGCTGCCGGAGGCTCCCGGCACGGACCCCAAGAGCTACGTTTGAAGTTTGAGGTGGCAAGACAAGCAAGCAGCCCCAGTCTCTGCGCCTCTGTGCGAGCAGTGCCGTGGGCAGATGAGGCTGAGCAACAGCTTTCCAGGCTAGCCCCTTCTGCCTG
Source organism: Opisthocomus hoazin (assembly GCF_030867145.1). Lineage (NCBI taxonomy): Eukaryota > Metazoa > Chordata > Aves > Opisthocomiformes > Opisthocomidae > Opisthocomus > Opisthocomus hoazin. Next base: position 25,647,341 of record NC_134424.1, on the reverse strand, counting down.
CCAGCTATCTGCAGACGTTCGTATTTTCAGAGCAGGGCTGCCGGAGGCTCCCGGCACGGAACCCATAAGCTACGTTTGAAGTTTGAGGTGGCAAGACAAGCAAGCAGCCCCATTCTCTGTGCCTCTGTGCGAGCAGTGCCGTGGGCAGATGAGGCTGAGCAACAGCTTTCCAGGCTAGCCCCTTCTGCCTGCCAGCTATCTGCAGACGTTCGCATTTTCGGAGCAGGGCTGCCGGAGGCTCCCGGCACGGACCCCAAGAGCTACGTTTGAAGTTTGAGGTGGCAAGACAAGCAAGCAGCCCCAGTCTCTGTGCCTCTGTGTGAGCAGTGCCGTGGGCAGATGAGGCTGAGCAACAGCTTTCCAGGCTAGCCTCTTCTGCCTGCCAGCGATCTGCAGACGTTCGCATTTTCGGAGCAGGGCTGCCGGAGGCTCCCGGCACGGACCCCAAGAGCTACGTTTGAAGTTTGAGGTGGCAAGACAAGCAAGCAGCCCCAGTCTCTGTGCCTCTGTGCGAGCAGTGCCGTGGGCAGATGAGGCTGAGCAACAGCTTTCCAGGCTAGCCCCTTCTGCCTGCCAGCTATCTGCAGACGTTCGTATTTTCAGAGCAGGGCTGCCGGAGGCTCCCGGCACGGAACCCATAAGCAACGTTTGAAGTTTGAGGTGGCAAGACAAGCAAGCAGCCCCATTCTCTGTGCCTCTGTGCGAGCAGTGCCGTGGGCAGATGAGGCTGAGCAACAGCTTTCCAGGCTAGCCCCTTCTGCCTGCCAGCTATCTGCAGACGTTCGCATTTTCGGAGCAGGGCTGCCGGAGGCTCCCGGCACAGAACCCATAAGCTACGTTTGAAGTTTGAGGTGGCAAGACAAGCAAGCAGCCCCAGTCTCTGTGCCTCTGTGCGAGCAGTGCCGTGGGCAGATGAGGCTGAGCAACAGCTTTCCAGGATAGCCCCTTCTGCCTGCCAGCTATCTGCAGACGTTCGCATTTTCGGAGCAGGGCTGCCGGAGGCTCCCGGCACAGAAACCATAAGCTACGTTTGAAGTTTGAGGTGGCAAGACAATCAAGCAGCCCCAGTCTCTGTGCCTCTGTGCGAGCAGTGCCGTGTGCAGATGAGGCTGAGCAACAGCTTTCCAGGCTAGCCCCTTCTGCCTGCCAGCTATCTGCAGACGTTCGCATTTTCGGAGCAGGGCTGCCGCAGCCTCCCGGCACGGACCCCAAGAGCTACGTTTGAAGTTTGAGGTGGCAAGACAAGCAAGCAGCCCCAGTCTCTGTGCCTCTGTGCGAGCAGTGCCGTGGGCAGATGAGGCTGAGCAACAGCTTTCCAGGCTAGCCCCTTCTGCCTGCCAGCTATCTGCAGACGTTCGCATTTTCGGAGCAGGGCTGCCGGAGGGTCCCGGCACGGACCCCATAAGTTACGTTTGAAGTTTGAGGTGGCAAGACAAGCAAGCAGCCCCAGTCTCTGTGCCTCTGTGCGAGCAGTGCCGTGGGCAGATGAGGCTGAGCAACAGCTTTCCAGGCTAGCCCCTTCTGCCTGCCAGCTATCTGCAGACGTTCGCATTTTCGGAGCAGGGCTGCCGGAGGCTCCCGGCACAGAAACCATAAGCTACGTTTGAAGTTTGAGGTGGCAAGACAATCAAGCAGCCCCAGTCTCTGTGCCTCTGTGCGAGCAGTGCCGTGGGCAGATGAGGCTGAGCAACAGCTTTCCAGGATAGCCCCTTCTGCCTGCCAGCTGTCTGCAGACGTTCGCATTTTCGGAGCAGGGCTGCCGCAGCCTCCCGGCACGGACCCCAAGAGCTACGTTTGAAGTCTGAGGTGGCAAGACAAGCAAGCAGCCCCACTCTCTGTGCCTCTGTGCGAGCAGTGCCATGGGCAGATGAGGCTGAGCAACAGCTTTCCAGGCTAGCCCCTTCTGCCTGCCAGCTATCTGCAGACGTTCGCATTTTCGGAGCAGGGCTGCCGGAGGCTCCCGACACGGACCCCAAGAGCTACGTTTGAAGTTTGAGGTGGCAAGACAAGCAATCAGGCCCAGTCTCTGTGCCTCTGTGCGACCAGTGCCGTGGGCAGATGAGGCTGAGCAACAGCTTTCCAGGCTAGCCCCTTCTGCCTGCCAGCTATCTGCAGACGTTCGCATTTTCGGAGCAGGGCTGCCGGAGGCTCCCGGCACGGACCCCAAGAGATACGTTTGAAGTTTGAGGTGGCAAGACAAGCAAGCAGCCCCAGTCTCTGTGCCTCTGTGCGAGCAGTGCCGTTGGGCAGATGAGGCTGAGCAACAGCTTTCCAGGCTACCCCCTTCTGCCTGCCAGCTATCTGCAGACGTTCGCATTTTCGGAGCAGGGCTGCCGGATGCTCCCGGCACCGACCCCATAAGCTACGTTTGAAGTTTGAGGTGGCAAGACAAGCAAGCAGCCCCAGTCTCTGTGCCTCTGTGCGAGCAGTGCCGTGGGCAGATGAGGCTGAGCAACAGCTTTCCAGGCTAGCCCCTTCTGCCTGCCAGCTATCTGCAGACGTTCGTATTTTCGGAGCAGGGCTGCCGGAGGCTCCCGGCACGGACCCCATAAGGTACGTTTGAAGTTTGAGGTGGCAAGACAAGCGAGCAGCCCCAGTCTCCGTGCCTCTGTGCGAGCAGTGCCGTGGGCAGATGAGGCTGAGCAACAGCTTTCCAGGCTAGCCCCTTCTGCCTGCCAGCTATCTGCAGACGTTCGCATTTTCGGAGCAGGGCTGCCGGAGGCTCCCGGCACGGACCCCAAGAGCTACGTTTGAAGTTTGAGGTGGCAAGACAAGCAAGCAGCCCCAGTCTCTGTGCCTCTGTGCGAGCAGTGCCGTGGGCAGATGAGGCTGAGCAACAGCTTTCCAGGCTAGCCCCTTCTACCTGCCAGCTATCTGCAGACGTTCGCATTTTCGGAGCAGGGCTGCCGGAGGCTCCCGGCACAGAACCCATAAGCTACGTTTGAAGTTTGAGGTGGCAAGACAAGCAAGCAGCCCCAGTCTCTGTGCCTCTGTGCGAGCAGTGCCGTGGGCAGATGAGGCTGAGCAACAGCTTTCCAGGCTAGCCCCTTCTGCCTGCCAGCTATCTGCAGACGTTCGCATTTTCGGAGCAGGGCTGCCGCAGCCTCCAGGCACGGACCCCAAGAGCTACGTTTGAAGTTTGAGGTGGCAAGACAAGCAAGCAGCCCCAGTCTCTGTGCCTCTGTGCGAGCAGTGCCGTGGGCAGATGAGGCTGAGCAACAGCTTTCCAGGCTAGCCCCTTCTGCCTGCCAGCTATCTGCAGACGTTCGCATTTTCGGAGCAGGGCTGCCGGAGGCTCCCGGCACGGACCCCAAGAGCTACGTTTGAAGTTTGAGGTGGCAAGACAAGCAATCAGCCCCAGTCTCTGTGCCTCTGTGCGAGCAGTGCCGTGGGCAGATGAGGCTGAGCAACAGCTTTCCAGGCTAGCCCCTTCTGCCTGCCAGCTATCTGCAGACGTTCGCATTTTCGGAGCAGGGATGCCGAAGACTCCCGGCACGCACCCCAAGAGTACGTTTGAAGTTTGAGGTGGCAAGACAAGCAAGCAGCCCCAGTCTCTGTGCCTCTGTGCGAGCAGTGCCGTTGGGCAGATGAGGCTGAGCAACAGCTTTCCAGGCTAGCCCCTTCTGCCTGCCAGCTATCTGCAGACGTTCGCATTTTCGGAGCAGGGATGCCGGAGGCTCCTGGCACTGAACCCATAAGTTATGTTTGAAGTATGAGGTGGCAAGACAAGCAAGAAGCCCCAGTCTCTGTGCCTCTGTGCGAGCAGTGCCGTGGGCAGATGAGGCTGAGCAACAGCTTTCCAGGCTAGCCCCTTCTACCTGCCAGCTATCTGCAGACGTTCGCATTTTCGGAGCAGGGCTGCCGGAGGCTCCCGGCACAGAACCCATAAGCTACGTTTGAAGTTTGAGGTGGCAAGACAAGCAAGCAGCCCCAGTCTCTGTGCCTCTGTGCGAGCAGTGCCGTTGGGCAGATGAGGCTGAGCAACAGCTTTCCAGGCTAGCCCCTTCTGCCTGCCAGCTATCTGCAGACGTTCGCATTTTCGGAGCAGGGCTGCCGGAGGCTCCCGGCACAGACCCCATAAGGTACGTTTGGAGTTTGAGGTGGCAAGACAAGCAAGCAGCCCCAGTCTCTGTGCCTCTGTGCGAGCAGTGCCGTGGGCAGATGAGGCTGAGCAACAGCTTTCCAGGCTAGCCCCTTCTGCCTGCCAGCTATCTGCAGACGTTCGCATTTTCGGAGCAGGGCTGCCGGAGGCTCCCGGCACCGACCCCATAAGCTACGTTTGAAGTTTGAGGTGGCAAGACAAGCAAGCAGCCCCAGTCTCTGCGCCTCTGTGCGAGCAGTGCCGTGGGCAGATGAGGCTGAGCAACAGCTTTCCAGGCTAGCCCCTTCTGCCTGCCAGCTATCTGCAGACGTTCGCATTTTCGGAGCAGGGCTGCCGGAGGCTCCCGGCACGGACCCCAAGAGCTACGTTTGAAGTTTGAGGTGGCAAGACAAGCAAGCAGCCCCAGTCTCTGTGCCTCTGTGCGAGCAGTGCCGTGGGCAGATGAGGCTGAGCAACAGCTTTCCAGGCTAGCCCCTTCTACCTGCCAGCTATCTGCAGACGTTCGCATTTTCGGAGCAGGGCTGCCGGAGGCTCCCGGCACAGAACCCATAAGCTACGTTTGAAGTTTGAGGTGGCAAGACAAGCAAGCAGCCCCAGTCTCTGTGCCTCTGTGCGAGCAGTGCCGTGGGCAGATGAGGCTGAGCAACAGCTTTCCAGGCTAGCCCCTTCTGCCTGCCAGCTATCTGCAGACGTTCGCATTTTCGGAGCAGGGCTGCCGCAGCCTCCAGGCACGGACCCCAAGAGCTACGTTTGAAGTTTGAGGTGGCAAGACAAGCAAGCAGCCCCAGTCTCTGTGCCTCTGTGCGAGCAGTGCCGTGGGCAGATGAGGCTGAGCAACAGCTTTCCAGGCTAGCCCCTTCTGCCTGCCAGCTATCTGCAGACGTTCGCATTTTCGGAGCAGGGCTGCCGGAGGCTCCCGGCACGGACCCCAAGAGCTACGTTTGAAGTTTGAGGTGGCAAGACAAGCAATCAGCCCCAGTCTCTGTGCCTCTGTGCGAGCAGTGCCGTGGGCAGATGAGGCTGAGCAACAGCTTTCCAGGCTAGCCCCTTCTGCCTGCCAGCTATCTGCAGACGTTCGCATTTTCGGAGCAGGGATGCCGAAGACTCCCGGCACGCACCCCAAGAGTACGTTTGAAGTTTGAGGTGGCAAGACAAGCAAGCAGCCCCAGTCTCTGTGCCTCTGTGCGAGCAGTGCCGTTGGGCAGATGAGGCTGAGCAACAGCTTTCCAGGCTAGCCCCTTCTGCCTGCCAGCTATCTGCAGACGTTCGCATTTTCGGAGCAGGGATGCCGGAGGCTCCTGGCACTGAACCCATAAGTTATGTTTGAAGTATGAGGTGGCAAGACAAGCAAGAAGCCCCAGTCTCTGTGCCTCTGTGCGAGCAGTGCCGTGGGCAGATGAGGCTGAGCAACAGCTTTCCAGGCTAGCCCCTTCTACCTGCCAGCTATCTGCAGACGTTCGCATTTTCGGAGCAGGGCTGCCGGAGGCTCCCGGCACAGAACCCATAAGCTACGTTTGAAGTTTGAGGTGGCAAGACAAGCAAGCAGCCCCAGTCTCTGTGCCTCTGTGCGAGCAGTGCCGTTGGGCAGATGAGGCTGAGCAACAGCTTTCCAGGCTAGCCCCTTCTGCCTGCCAGCTATCTGCAGACGTTCGCATTTTCGGAGCAGGGCTGCCTCAGGCTCCCGGCACAGACCCCATAAGGTACGTTTGGAGTTTGAGGTGGCAAGACAAGCAAGCAGCCCCAGTCTCTGTGCCTCTGTGCGAGCAGTGCCGTGGGCAGATGAGGCTGAGCAACAGCTTTCCAGGCTAGCCCCTTCTGCCTGCCAGCTATCTGCAGACGTTCGCATTTTCGGAGCAGGGCTGCCGGAGGCTCCCGGCACCGACCCCATAAGCTACGTTTGAAGTTTGAGGTGGCAAGACAAGCAAGCAGCCCCAGTCTCTGCGCCTCTGTGCGAGCAGTGCCGTGGGCAGATGAGGCTGAGCAACAGCTTTCCAGGCTAGCCCCTTCTGCCTGCCAGCTATCTGCAGACGTTCGCATTTTCGGAGCAGGGCTGCCGGAGGCTCCCGGCACGGACCCCAAGAGCTACGTTTGAAGTTTGAGGTGGCAAGACAAGCAAGCAGCCCCAGTCTCTGTGCCTCTGTGTGAGCAGTGCCGTGGGCAGATGAGACTGAGCAACAGCTTTCCAGGCTAGCCTCTTCTGCCTGCCAGCGATCTGCAGACGTTCGCATTTTCGGAGCAGGGCTGCCGGAGGCTCCCGGCACGGACCCCAAGAGATACGTTTGAAGTTTGAGGTGGCAAGACAAGCAAGCAGCCCCAGTCTCTGTGCCTCTGTGCGAGCAGTGCCGTGGGCAGATGAGGCTGAGCAACAGCTTTCCAGGCTAGCCCCTTCTGCCTGCCAGCTATCTGCAGACGTTCGTATTTTCAGAGTAGGGCTGCCGGAGGCTCCCGGCACGGAACCCATAAGCTACGTTTGAAGTTTGAGGTGGCAAGACAAGGAAGCAGCCCCATTCTCTGTGCCTCTGTGCGAGCAGTGCCGTGGGCAGATGAGGCTGAGCAACAGCTTTCCAGGCTAGCCCCTTCTGCCTGCCAGCTATCTGCAGACGTTCGCTTTTCGGAGCAGGGCTGCCGGAGGCTCCCGGCACGGACCCCAAGAGCTACGTTTGAAGTTTGAGGTGGCAAGACAAGCAAGCAGCCCCAGTCTCTGTGCCTCTGTGTGAGCAGTGCCGTGGGCAGATGAGGCTGAGCAACAGCTTTCCAGGCTAGCCTCTTCTGCCTGCCAGCGATCTGCAGACGTTCGCATTTTCGGAGCAGGGCTGCCGGAGGCTCCCGGCACGGACCCCAAGAGCTACGTTTGAAGTTTGAGGTGGCAAGACAAGCAAGCAGCCCCAGTCTCTGTGCCTCTGTGCGAGCAGTGCCGTTGGGCAGATGAGGCTGAGCAACAGCTTTCCAGGCTAGCCCCTTCTGCCTGCCAGCTATCTGCAGACGTTCGCATTTTCGGAGCAGGGCTGCCGGAGGTTCCCGGCACTGAACCCATATGCTATGTTTGAAGTATGAGGTGGCAAGACAAGCAAGCAGCCCCAGTCTCTGTGCCTCTGTGCGAGCAGTGCCGTGGGCAGATGAGGCTGAGCAACAGCTTTCCAGGCTAGCTCCTTCTACCTGCCAGCTATCTGCAGACGTTCGCATTTTCGGAGCAGGGCTGCCGGAGGCTCCCGGCACAGAACCCATAAGCTACGTTTGAAGTTTGAGGTGGCAAGACAAGCAAGCAGCCCCAGTCTCTGTGCCTCTGTGCGAGCAGTGCCGTGGGCAGATGAGGCTGAGCAACAGCTTTCCAGGCTAGCCCCTTCTGCCTGCCAGCTATCTGCAGACGTTCGCATTTTCGGAGCAGGGCTGCCGGAGGCTCCCGGCACAGAAACCATAAGCTACGTTTGAAGTTTGAGGTGGCAAGACAAGCAAGCAGCCCCAGTCTCTGTGCCTCTGTGCGAGCAGTGCCGTGTGCAGATGAGGCTGAGCAACAGCTTTCCAGGCTAGCCCCTTCTGCCTGCCAGCTATCTGCAGACGTTCGCATTTTCGGAGCAGGGCTGCCGCAGCCTCCCGGCACGGACCCCAAGAGCTACGTTTGAAGTTTGAGGTGGCAAGACAAGCAAGCAGCCCCAGTCTCTGTGCCTCTGTGCGAGCAGTGCCGTGGGCAGATGAGGCTGAGCAACAGCTTTCCAGGCTAGCCCCTTCTGCCTGCCAGCTATCTGCAGACGTTCGCATTTTCGGAGCAGGGCTGCCGGAGGGTCCCGGCACGGACCCCATAAGTTACGTTTGAAGTTTGAGGTGGCAAGACAAGCAAGCAGCCCCAGTCTCTGTGCCTCTGTGCGAGCAGTGCCGTGGGCAGATGAGGCTGAGCAACAGCTTTCCAGGCTAGCCCCTTCTGCCTGCCAGCTATCTGCAGACGTTCGCATTTTCGGAGCAGGGCTGCCGGAGGCTCCCGGCACGGACCCCAAGAGCTACGTTTGAAGTTTGAGGTGGCAAGACAAGCAAGCAGCCCCAGTCTCTGTGCCTCTGTGCGAGCAGTGCCGTGGGCAGATGAGGCTGAGCAACAGCTTTCCAGGCTAGCCCCTTCTGCCTGCCAGCTATCTGCAGACGTTCGCATTTTCGGAGCAGGGCTGCCGGAGGCTCCTGGCACAGAACCCATAAGCTATGTTTGAAGTTTGAGGTGGCAAGACAAGCAAGCAGCCCCAGTCTCTGTGCCTCTGTGCGAGCAGTGCCGTTGGGCAGATGAGGCTGAGCAACAGCTTTCCAGGCTAGACCCTTCTGCCTGCCAGCTATCTGCAGACGTTCGCATTTTCGGAGCAGGGCTGCCGGAGGCTCCCGGCACAGAACCCATAAGCTACGTTTGAAGTTTGAGGTGGCAAGACAATCAAGCAGCCCCAGTCTCTGTGCCTCTGTGCGAGCAGTGCCGTGGGCAGATGAGGCTGAGCAACAGCTTTCCAGGCTAGCCCCTTCTGCCTGCCAGCTATCTGCAGACGTTCGCATTTTCGGACCAGGGCTGCCGGAGTCTCCCGGCACCGACCCCAAGAGCTATGTTTGAAGTTTGAGGTGGCAAGACAAGCAAGCAGCCCCAGTCTCTGTGCCTCTGTGCGAGCAGTGCCGTTGGGCAGATGAGGCTGAGCAACAGCTTTCCAGGCTAGCCCCTTCTGCCTGCCAGCTATCTGCAGACGTTCGCATTTTCGGAGCAGGGCTGCCGGAGGCTCCCGGCACAGAACCCATAAGCTACGTTTGAAGTTTGAGGTGGCAAGACAATCAAGCAGCCCCAGTCTCTGTGCCTCTGTGCGAGCAGTGCCGTGGGCAGATGAGGCTGAGCAACAGCTTTCCAGGCTAGCCCCTTGTACCTGCCAGCTATCTGCAGACGTTCGCATTTTCGGAGCAGGGCTGCCGGAGGCTCCTGGCACAGAACCCATAAGCTATGTTTGAAGTTTGAGGTGGCAAGACAAGCAAGCAGCCCCAGTCTCTGTGCCTCTGTGCGAGCAGTGCCGTTGGGCAGATGAGGCTGAGCAACAGCTTTCCAGGCTAGACCCTTCTGCCTGCCAGCTATCTGCAGACGTTCGCATTTTCGGAGCAGGGCTGCCGGAGGCTCCCGGCACAGAACCCATAAGCTACGTTTGAAGTTTGAGGTGGCAAGACAATCAAGCAGCCCCAGTCTCTGTGCCTCTGTGCGAGCAGTGCCGTGGGCAGATGAGGCTGAGCAACAGCTTTCCAGGCTAGCCCCTTGTACCTGCCAGCTATCTGCAGACGTTCGCATTTTCGGAGCAGGGCTGCCGGAGGCTCCTGGCACAGAACCCATAAGCTATGTTTGAAGTTTGAGGTGGCAAGACAAGCAAGCAGCCCCAGTCTCTGTGCCTCTGTGCGAGCAGTGCCGTTGGGCAGATGAGGCTGAGCAACAGCTTTCCAGGCTAGACCCTTCTGCCTGCCAGCTATCTGCAGACGTTCGCATTTTCGGAGCAGGGCTGCCGGAGGCTCCCGGCACAGAACCCATAAGCTACGTTTGAAGTTTGAGGTGGCAAGACAATCAAGCAGCCCCAGTCTCTGTGCCTCTGTGCGAGCAGTGCCGTGGGCAGATGAGGCTGAGCAACAGCTTTCCAGGCTAGCCCCTTCTGCCTGCCAGCTATCTGCAGACGTTCGCATTTTCGGACCAGGGCTGCCGGAGTCTCCCGGCACCGACCCCATAAGCTACGTTTGAAGTTTGAGGTGGCAAGACAAGCAAGCAGCCCCAGTCTCTGTGCCTCTGTGCGAGCAGTGCCGTGGGCAGATGAGGCTGAGCAACAGCTTTCCAGGCTAGCCCCTTCTGCCTGCCAGCTATCTGCAGACGTTCGTATTTTCGGAGCAGGGCTGCCGGAGGCTCCCGGCACAGACTCCATAAGCTACGTTTGAAGTTTGAGGTGGCAAGACAAGCAAGCAGCCCCAGTCTCTGTGCCTCTGTGCGAGCAGTGCCGTGGGCAGATGAGGCTGAGCAACAGCTTTCCAGGCTAGCTCCTTCTGCCTGCCAGCTATCTGCAGACGTTCGCATTTTCGGAGCAGGGCTGCCGGAGACTCCCGGTACGCACCCCAAGAGCTACGTTTGAAGTTTGAGGTGGCAAGACAAGCAAGCAGCCCCAGTCTCTGTGCCTCCGTGCGAGCACTGCCGTGGGCAGATGAGGCTGAGCAACAGCTTTCCAGGCTAGCCCCTTCTGCCTGCCAGCTATCTGCAGACGTTCGCATTTTCGGAGCAGGGCTGCCGCAGCCTCCCGGCACGGACCCCAAGAGCTACGTTTGAAGTTTGAGGTGGCAAGACAAGCAAGCAGCCCCAGTCTCTGTGCCTCTGTGCGAGCAGTGCCGTTGGGCAGATGAGGCTGAGCAAGAGCTTTCCAGGCTAGCCCCTTCTGCCTGCCAGCTATCTGCAGACGTTCGCATTTTCGGAGCAGGGCTGCCGCAGGCTCCCGGCACGGACCCCAAGAGCTACGTTTGAAGTCTGAGGTGGCAAGACAAGCAAGCAGCCCCAGTCTCTGTGCCTCTGTGCGAGCAGTGCCGTGGGCAGATGAGGCTGAGCAACAGCTTTCCAGGCTAGCCCCTTCTGCCTGCCAGCTATCTGCAGACGTTCGCATTTTCGGAGCAGGGCTGCCGGAGGCTCCCGGCACGGACCCCAAGAGCTACGTTTGAATTTTGAGGTGGCAAGACAAGCAAGCAGCCCCAGTCTCTGTGCCTCTGTGTGAGCAGTGCCGTGGGCAGATGAGGCTGAGCAACAGCTTTCCAGGCTAGCCCCTTCTGCCTGCCAGCTATCTGCAGACGTTCGCATTTTCCGAGCAGGGCTGCCGGAGGCTCCCGGCACAGAACCCATAAGCTATGTTTGAAGTTTGAGGTGGCAAGACAAGCAAGCAGCCCCAGTCTCTGTGCCTCTGTGCGAGCAGTGCCGTGGGCAGATGAGGCTGAGCAACAGCTTTCCAGGCTAGCCCCTTCTGCCTGCCAGCTATCTGCAGACGTTCGCATTTTCGGAGCAGGGCTGCCGGAGGCTCCTGGCACAGAACCCATAAGCTATGTTTGAAGTTTGAGGTGGCAAGGCAAGCAAGCAGCCCCAGTCTCTGTGCCTCTGTGCGAGCAGTGCCGTTGGGCAGATGAGGCTGAGCAACAGCTTTCCAGGCTAGACCCTTCTGCCTGCCAGCTATCTGCAGACGTTCGCATTTTCGGAGCAGGGCTGCCGGAGGCTCCCGGCACAGAACCCATAAGCTACGTTTGAAGTTTGAGGTGGCAAGACAATCAAGCAGCCCCAGTCTCTGTGCCTCTGTGCGAGCAGTGCCGTGGGCAGATGAGGCTGAGCAACAGCTTTCCAGGCTAGCCCCTTCTGCCTGCCAGCTATCTGCAGACGTTCGCATTTTTGGAACAGGGCTGCCGGAGTCTCCCGGCACCGACCCCATAAGCTACGTTTGAAGTTTGAGGTGGCAAGACAAGCAAGCAGCCCCAGTCTCTGTGCCTCTGTGCGAGCAGTGCCGTGGGCAGATGAGGCTGAGCAACAGCTTTCCAGGCTAGCCCCTTCTGCCTGCCAGCTATCTGCAGACGTTCGTATTTTCGGAGCAGGGCTGCCGGAGGCTCCCGGCACGGACCCCATAAGGTACGTTTGAAGTTTGAGGTGGCAAGACAAGCGAGCAGCCCCAGTCTCTGTGCCTCTGTGCGAGCAGTGCCGTTGGGCAGATGAGGCTGAGCAACAGCTTTCCAGGCTAGCCCCTTCTGCCTGCCAGCTATCTGCAGACGTTCGCATTTTCGGAGCAGGGCTGCCGGAGGCTCCCGGCACAGAACCCATAAGCTACGTTTGAAGTTTGAGGTGGCAAGACAAGCAAGCAGCCCCAGTCTCTGTGCCTCTGTGCGAGCAGTGCCGTTGGGCAGATGAGGCTGAGCAACAGCTTTCCAGGCTAGCCCCTTCTGCCTGCCAGCTATCTGCAGACGTTCGCATTTTCGGAGCAGGGCTGCCGGAGGCTCCCGGCACAGACTCCATAAGCTACGTTTGAAGTTTGAGGTGGCAAGACAAGCAAGCAGCCCCAGTCTCTGTGCCTCTGTGCGAGCAGTGCCGTGGGCAGATGAGGCTGAGCAACAGCTTTCCAGGCTAGCCCCTTCTGCCTGCCAGCTATCTGCAGACGTTCGCATTTTCGGAGCAGGGCTGCCGGAGACTCCCGGTACGCACCCCAAGAGCTACGTTTGAAGTTTGAGGTGGCAAGACAAGCAAGCAGCCCCAGTCTCTGTGCCTCCGTGCGAGCACTGCCGTGGGCAGATGAGGCTGAGCAACAGCTTTCCAGGCTAGCCTCATCTGCCTGCCAGGTATCTGCAGACGTTCGCATTTTTGGAGCAGGGCTGCCGGAGGATCCCGGCACAGAACTCATAAGCTACGTTTGAAGTTTGAGGTGGCAAGACAAGCAAGCAGCCCCAGTCTCTGTGCCTCTGTGCGAGCAGTGCCGTGGGCAGATGAGGCTGAGCAACAGCTTTCCAGGCTAGCCCCTTCTGCCTGCCAGCTATCTGCAGACATTCGCATTTTCGGAGCAGGGCTGCCGCAGGCTCCCGCACGGACCCCATAAGCTACGTTTGAAGTTTGAGGTGGCAAGACAAGCAAGCAGCCCCAGTCTCTGTGCCTCTGTGCGAGCAGTGCCGTGGGCAGATGAGGCTGAGCAACAGCTTTCCAGGCTAGCCCCTTCTGCCTGCCAGCTATCTGCAGACGTTCGCATTTTCGGAGCAGGGCTGCCGCAGGCTCCCGGCACGGACCCCAAGAGCTACGTTTGAAGTCTGAGGTGGCAAGACAAGCAAGCAGCCCCAGTCTCTGTGCCTCTGTGCGAGCAGTGCCGTGGGCAGATGAGGCTGAGCAACAGCTTTCCAGGCTAGCCCCTTCTGCCTGCCAGCTATCTGCAGACGTTCGCATTTTCGGAGCAGGGCTGCCGGAGGCTCCCGGCACGGACCCCAAGAGCTACGTTTGAAGTTTGAGGTGGCAAGACAAGCAAGCAGCCCCAGTCTCTGTGCCTCTGTGTGAGCAGTGCCGTGGGCAGATGAGGCTGAGCAACAGCTTTCCAGGCTAGCCCCTTCTGCCTGCCAGCTATCTGCAGACGTTCGCATTTTCCGAGCAGGGCTGCCGGAGGCTCCCGGCACAGAACCCATAAGCTATGTTTGAAGTTTGAGGTGGCAAGACAAGCAAGCAGCCCCAGTCTCTGTGCCTCTGTGCGAGCAGTGCCGTGGGCAGATGAGGCTGAGCAACAGCTTTCCAGGCTAGCCCCTTCTGCCTGCCAGCTATCTGCAGACGTTCGCATTTTCGGAGCAGGGCTGCCGGAGACTCCCGGCACGGACCCCATAAGCTACGTTTGAAGTTTGAGGTGGCAAGACAAGCAAGCAGCCCCAGTCTCTGTGCCTCTGTGCGAGCAGTGCCGTGGGCAGATGAGGCTGAGCAACAGCTTTCCAGGCTAGCCCCTTCTGCCTGCCAGCTATCTGCAGACGTTCGTATTTTCGGAGCAGGGCTGCCGGAGGCTCCCGGCACGGACCCCAAGAGCTACGTTTGAAGTTTGAGGTGGCAAGACAAGCAAGCAGCCCCAGTCTCTGTGCCTCTGTGCGAGCAGTGCCGTGGGCAGATGAGGCTGAGCAACAGCTTTCCAGGCTAGCCCCTTCTGCCTGCCAGCTATCTGCAGACGTTCGTATTTTCGGAGCAGGGCTGCCGGAGGCTCCCGGCACAGAACCCATAAGCTACGTTTGAAGTTTGAGGTGGCAAGACAAGCAAGCAGCCCCAGTCTCTGTGCCTCTGTGCGAGCAGTGCCGTGGGCAGATGAGGCTGAGCAACAGCTTTCCAGGCTAGCCCCTTCTGCCTGCCAGCTATCTGCAGACGTTCTCATTTTTGGAGCAGGGCTGCCGGAGGCTCCCGGCACAGAACCTATAAGCTACGTTTGAAGTTTGAGGTGGCAAGACAAGCAAGCAGCCCCAGTCTCTGTGCCTCTGTGCGAGCAGTGCCGTGGGCAGATGAGGCTGAGCAACAGCTTTCCAGACTAGCCCCTTCTGCCTGCCAGCTATCTGCAGACGTTGGCATTTTTGGAGCAGGGCTGCCGGAGGCTCCCGGCACTGAACCCATATGCTATGTTTGAAGTATGAGGTGGCAAGACAAGCAAGCAGCCCCAGTGTCTGTGCCTCTGTGCGAGCAGTGCCGTGGGCAGATGAGGCTGAGCAACAGCTTTCCAGGCTAGCCCCTTCTGCCTGCCAGCTATCTGCAGACGTTCGCATTTTTGGAGCAGGGCTGCCGCAGTCTCCCGGCACAGAACCCAAGAGCTACGTTTGAAGTTTGAGGTGGCAAGACAAGCAAGCAGCCCCAGTCTCTGTGCCTCTGTGCGAGCAGTGCCGTGGGCAGATGAGGCTGAGCAACAGCTTTCCAGGCTAGCCCCTTCTGCCTGCCAGCTATCTGCAGACGTTCGCATTTTCGGAGCAGGGCTGCCGGAGGATCCCGGCACAGAAATCATAAGCTACGTTTGAAGTTTGAGGTGGCAAGACAAGCGAGCAGCCCCCGTCTCTGTGCCTCTGTGCGAGCAGTGCCGTGGGCAGATGAGGCTGAGCAACAGCTTTCCAGGCTAGCCCCTTCTGCCTGCCAGCTATCTGCAGACGTTCGCATTTTCGGAGCGGGGCTGCTGCAGCCTCCCGGCACGGACCCCAAGAGTTACGTTTGAAGTTTGAGGTGGCAAGACAAGCAAGCAGCCCCAGTCTCTGTGCCTCTGTGCGAGCAGTGCCGTGGGCAGATGAGGCTGAGCAACAGCTTTCCAGGCTAGCCCCTTCTGCCTGCCAGCTATCTGCAGACGTTCGCATTTTCGGAGCAGGGCTGCCGGAGGCTCCCGGCACGGACCCCATAAGCTACGTTTGAAGTTTGAGGTGGCAAGACAAGCAAGCAGCCCCAGTCTCTGTGCCTCTGTGCGAGCAGTGCCGTGGGCAGATGAGGCTGAGCAACAGCTTTCCAGGCTAGCCCCTTCTGCCTGCCAGCTATCTGCAGACGTTCGTATTTTCAGAGCAGGGCTGCCGGAGGCTCCCGGCACGGACCCCATAAGGTACGTTTGAAGTTTGAGGTGGCAAGACAAGCGAGCAGCCCCAGTCTCTGTGCCTCTGTGCGAGCAGTGCCGTGGGCAGATGAGGCTGAGCAACAGCTTTCCAGGCTAGCCCCTTCTGCCTGCCAGCTATCTGCAGACGTTCGCATTTTCAGAGCAGGGCTGCCGGAGGCTCCCGGCACGGACCCCAAGAGCTACGTTTGAAGTTTGAGGTGGCAAGACAAGCAAGCAGCCCCAGTCTCTGTGCCTCTGTGCGAGCAGTGCCGTTGGGCAGATGAGGCTGAGCAACAGCTTTCCAGGCTAGCCCCTTCTGCCTGCCAGCTATCTGCAGACGTTCGCATTTTCGGAGCAGGGCTGCCGGAGGCTCCCGGCACGGACCCCATAAGCTACGTTTGAAGTTTGAGGTGGCAAGACAAGCAAGCAGCCCCAGTCTCTGTGCCTCTGTGCGAGCAGTGCCGTGGGCAGATGAGGCTGAGCAACAGCTTTCCAGGCTAGCCCCTTCTACCTGCCAGCTATCTGCAGACGTTTGCATTTTCGGAGCAGGGCTGCCGGAGGCTCCCGGCACAGAACCCATAAGCTACGTTTGAAGTTTGAGGTGGCAAGACAAGCAAGCAGCCCCAGTCTCTGTGCCTCTGTGCGAGCAGTGCCGTGGGCAGATGAGGCTGAGCAACAGCTTTCCAGGCTAGCCCCTTCTGCCTGCCAGCTATCTGCAGACGTTCGCATTTTCGGAGCAGGGCTGCCGGAGGCTCCCGGCACTGAACCCATATGCTATGTTTGAAGTATGAGGTGGCAAGACAAGCAAGCAGCCCCAGTGTCTGTGCCTCTGTGCGAGCAGTGCCGTGGGCAGATGAGGCTGAGCAACAGCTTTCCAGGCTAGCCCCTTCTGCCTGCCAGCTATCTGCAGACGTTCGCATTTTTGGAGCAGGGCTGCCGCAGTCTCCCGGCACAGAACCCAAGAGCTACGTTTGAAGTTTGAGGTGGCAAGACAAGCAAGCAGCCCCAGTCTCTGTGCCTCTGTGCGAGCAGTGCCGTGGGCAGATGAGGCTGAGCAACAGCTTTCCAGGCTAGCCCCTTCTGCCTGCCAGCTATCTGCAGACGTTTGCATTTTCGGAGCAGGGCTGCCGGAGGCTCCCGGCACAGAACCCATATGCTATGTTTGAAGTATGAGGTGGCAAGACAAGCAAGCAGCCCCAGTGTCTGTGCCTCTGTGCGAGCAGTGCCGTGGGCAGATGAGGCTGAGCAACAGCTTTCCAGGCTAGCCCCTTCTGCCTGCCAGCTATCTGCAGACGTTCGCATTTTCGGAGCAGGGCTGCCGGAGGCTCCCGGCACTGAACCCATATGCTATGTTTGAAGTATGAGGTGGCAAGACAAGCAAGCAGCCCCAGTGTCTGTGCCTCTGTGCGAGCAGTGCCGTGGGCAGATGAGGCTGAGCAACAGCTTTCCAGGCTAGCCCCTTCTGCCTGCCAGCTATCTGCAGACGTTCGCATTTTCGGAGCGGGGCTGCTGCAGCCTCCCGGCACGGACCCCAAGAGTTACGTTTGAAGTTTGAGGTGGCAAGACAAGCAAGCAGCCCCAGTCTCTGTGCCTCTGTGCGAGCAGTGCCGTGGGCAGATGAGGCTGAGCAACAGCTTTCCAGGCTAGCCCCTTCTGCCTGCCAGCTATCTGCAGACGTTGGCATTTTCGGAGCAGGGCTGCCGGAGGCTCCCGGCACGGACCCCATAAGCTACGTTTGAAGTTTGAGGTGGCAAGACAAGCAAGCAGCCCCAGTCTCTGTGCCTCTGTGCGAGCAGTGCCGTGGGCAGATGAGGCTGAGCAACAGCTTTCCAGGCTAGCCCCTTCTGCCTGCCAGCTATCTGCAGACGTTCGCATTTTCGGAGCAGGGCTGCCGGAGGCTCCCGGCACGGACCCCATAAGCTACGTTTGAAGTTTGAGGTGGCAAGACAAGCAAGCAGCCCCAGTCTCTGTGCCTCTGTGCGAGCAGTGCCGTGGGCAGATGAGGCTGAGCAACAGCTTTCCAGGCTAGCCCCTTCTGCCTGCCAGCTATCTGCAGACGTTCGTATTTTCGGAGCAGGGCTGCCGGAGGCTCCCGGCACGGACCCCATAAGGTACGTTTGAAGTTTGAGGTGGCAAGACAAGCGAGCAGCCCCAGTCTCTGTGCCTCTGTGCGAGCAGTGCCGTGGGCAGATGAGGCTGAGCAACAGCTTTCCAGGCTAGCCCCTTCTGCCTGCCAGCTATCTGCAGACGTTCGCATTTTCCGAGCAGGGCTGCCGGAGGCTCCCGGCACAGAACCCATAAGCTATGTTTGAAGTTTGAGGTGGCAAGACAAGCAAGCAGCCCCAGTCTCTGTGCCTCTGTGCGAGCAGTGCCGTGGGCAGATGAGGCTGAGCAACAGCTTTCCAGGCTAGCCCCTTCTGCCTGCCAGCTATCTGCAGACGTTCGCATTTTCGGAGCAGGGCTGCCGGAGACTCCCGGCACGGACCCCATAAGCTACGTTTGAAGTTTGAGGTGGCAAGACAAGCAAGCAGCCCCAGTCTCTGTGCCTCTGTGCGAGCAGTGCCGTGGGCAGATGAGGCTGAGCAACAGCTTTCCAGGCTAGCCCCTTCTGCCTGCCAGCTATCTGCAGACGTTCGTATTTTCGGAGCAGGGCTGCCGGAGGCTCCCGGCACGGACCCCAAGAGCTACGTTTGAAGTTTGAGGTGGCAAGACAAGCAAGCAGCCCCAGTCTCTGTGCCTCTGTGCGAGCAGTGCCGTGGGCAGATGAGGCTGAGCAACAGCTTTCCAGGCTAGCCCCTTCTGCCTGCCAGCTATCTGCAGACGTTCGTATTTTCGGAGCAGGGCTGCCGGAGGCTCCCGGCACAGAACCCATAAGCTACGTTTGAAGTTTGAGGTGGCAAGACAAGCAAGCAGCCCCAGTCTCTGTGCCTCTGTGCGAGCAGTGCCGTGGGCAGATGAGGCTGAGCAACAGCTTTCCAGGCTAGCCCCTTCTGCCTGCCAGCTATCTGCAGACGTTCTCATTTTTGGAGCAGGGCTGCCGGAGGCTCCCGGCACAGAACCTATAAGCTACGTTTGAAGTTTGAGGTGGCAAGACAAGCAAGCAGCCCCAGTCTCTGTGCCTCTGTGCGAGCAGTGCCGTGGGCAGATGAGGCTGAGCAACAGCTTTCCAGACTAGCCCCTTCTGCCTGCCAGCTATCTGCAGACGTTGGCATTTTTGGAGCAGGGCTGCCGGAGGCTCCCGGCACTGAACCCATATGCTATGTTTGAAGTATGAGGTGGCAAGACAAGCAAGCAGCCCCAGTGTCTGTGCCTCTGTGCGAGCAGTGCCGTGGGCAGATGAGGCTGAGCAACAGCTTTCCAGGCTAGCCCCTTCTGCCTGCCAGCTATCTGCAGACGTTCGCATTTTTGGAGCAGGGCTGCCGCAGTCTCCCGGCACAGAACCCAAGAGCTACGTTTGAAGTTTGAGGTGGCAAGACAAGCAAGCAGCCCCAGTCTCTGTGCCTCTGTGCGAGCAGTGCCGTGGGCAGATGAGGCTGAGCAACAGCTTTCCAGGCTAGCCCCTTCTGCCTGCCAGCTATCTGCAGACGTTCGCATTTTCGAAGCAGGGCTGCCGGAGACTCCCGGTACGCACCCCAAGAGCTACGTTTGAAGTTTCAGGTGGCAAGACAAGCAAGCAGCCCCAGTCTCTGTGCCTCCGTGCGAGCAGTGCCGTGGGCAGATGAGGCTGAGCAACAGCTTTCCAGGCTAGCCTCATCTGCCTGCCAGGTATCTGCAGACGTTCGCATTTTTGGAGCAGGGCTGCCGCAGTCTCCCGGCACAGACCCCATAAGCTACGTTTGAAGTTTGAGGTGGCAAGACAAGCAAGCAGCCCCAGTCTCTGTGCCTCTGTGCGAGCACTGCCGTGGGCAGATGAGGCTGAGCAACAGCTTTCCAGGCTAGCCCCTTCTGCCTGCCAGCTATCTGCAGACGTTCGCATTTTCGGAGCATTGCTGCCGGAGGCTCCCGGCACGGACGCCATAAGCTACGTTTGAAGTTTGAGGTGGCAAGACAAGCAAGCAGCCCCAGTCTCTGTGCCTCTGTGCGAGCAGTGCCGTGGGCAGATGAGGCTGAGCAACAGCTTTCCAGGCTAGCCCCTTCTGCCTGCCAGCTATCTGCAGACGTTCGTATTTTCAGAGCAGGGCTGCCGGAGGCTCCCGGCACGGACCCCATAAGGTACGTTTGAAGTTTGAGGTGGCAAGACAAGCGAGCAGCCCCAGTCTCTGTGCCTCTGTGCGAGCAGTGCCGTGGGCAGATGAGGCTGAGCAACAGCTTTCCAGGCTAGCCCCTTCTGCCTGCCAGCTATCTGCAGACGTTCGCATTTTCAGAGCAGGGCTGCCGGAGGCTCCCGGCACGGACCCCAAGAGCTACGTTTGAAGTTTGAGGTGGCAAGACAAGCAAGCAGCCCCAGTCTCTGTGCCTCTGTGCGAGCAGTGCCGTTGGGCAGATGAGGCTGAGCAACAGCTTTCCAGGCTAGCCCCTTCTGCCTGCCAGCTATCTGCAGACGTTCGCATTTTCGGAGCAGGGCTGCCGGAGGCTCCCGGCACGGACCCCATAAGCTACGTTTGAAGTTTGAGGTGGCAAGACAAGCAAGCAGCCCCAGTCTCTGTGCCTCTGTGCGAGCAGTGCCGTGGGCAGATGAGGCTGAGCAACAGCTTTCCAGGCTAGCCCCTTCTACCTGCCAGCTATCTGCAGACGTTTGCATTTTCGGAGCAGGGCTGCCGGAGGCTCCCGGCACAGAACCCATAAGCTACGTTTGAAGTTTGAGGTGGCAAGACAAGCAAGCAGCCCCAGTCTCTGTGCCTCTGTGCGAGCAGTGCCGTGGGCAGATGAGGCTGAGCAACAGCTTTCCAGGCTAGCCCCTTCTGCCTGCCAGCTATCTGCAGACGTTCGCATTTTCGGAGCAGGGCTGCCGGAGGCTCCCGGCACTGAACCCATATGCTATGTTTGAAGTATGAGGTGGCAAGACAAGCAAGCAGCCCCAGTGTCTGTGCCTCTGTGCGAGCAGTGCCGTGGGCAGATGAGGCTGAGCAACAGCTTTCCAGGCTAGCCCCTTCTGCCTGCCAGCTATCTGCAGACGTTCGCATTTTTGGAGCAGGGCTGCCGCAGTCTCCCGGCACAGAACCCAAGAGCTACGTTTGAAGTTTGAGGTGGCAAGACAAGCAAGCAGCCCCAGTCTCTGTGCCTCTGTGCGAGCAGTGCCGTGGGCAGATGAGGCTGAGCAACAGCTTTCCAGGCTAGCCCCTTCTGCCTGCCAGCTATCTGCAGACGTTCGCATTTTCGGAGCAGGGCTGCCGGAGGATCCCGGCACAGAAACCATAAGCTACGTTTGAAGTTTGAGGTGGCAAGACAAGCGAGCAGCCCCCGTCTCTGTGCCTCTGTGCGAGCAGTGCCGTGGGCAGATGAGGCTGAGCAACAGCTTTCCAGGCTAGCCCCTTCTGCCTGCCAGCTATCTGCAGACGTTCGCATTTTCGGAGCGGGGCTGCTGCAGCCTCCCGGCACGGACCCCAAGAGTTACGTTTGAAGTTTGAGGTGGCAAGACAAGCAAGCAGCCCCAGTCTCTGTGCCTCTGTGCGAGCAGTGCCGTGGGCAGATGAGGCTGAGCAACAGCTTTCCAGGCTAGCCCCTTCTGCCTGCCAGCTATCTGCAGACGTTGGCATTTTCGGAGCAGGGCTGCCGGAGGCTCCCGGCACGGACCCCATAAGCTACGTTTGAAGTTTGAGGTGGCAAGACAAGCAAGCAGCCCCAGTCTCTGTGCCTCTGTGCGAGCAGTGCCGTGGGCAGATGAGGCTGAGCAACAGCTTTCCAGGCTAGCCCCTTCTGCCTGCCAGCTATCTGCAGACGTTCGCATTTTCGGAGCAGGGCTGCCGGAGGCTCCCGGCACGGACCCCATAAGCTACGTTTGAAGTTTGAGGTGGCAAGACAAGCAAGCAGCCCCAGTCTCTGTGCCTCTGTGCGAGCAGTGCCGTGGGCAGATGAGGCTGAGCAACAGCTTTCCAGGCTAGCCCCTTCTGCCTGCCAGCTATCTGCAGACGTTCGTATTTTCGGAGCAGGGCTGCCGGAGGCTCCCGGCACGGACCCCATAAGGTACGTTTGAAGTTTGAGGTGGCAAGACAAGCGAGCAGCCCCAGTCTCTGTGCCTCTGTGCGAGCAGTGCCGTGGGCAGATGAGGCTGAGCAACAGCTTTCCAGGCTAGCCCCTTCTGCCTGCCAGCTATCTGCAGACGTTCGCATTTTCGGAGCAGGGCTGCCGGAGGCTCCCGGCACGGACCCCAAGAGCTACGTTTGAAGTTTGAGGTGGCAAGACAAGCAAGCAGCCCCAGTCTCTGTGCCTCTGTGCGAGCAGTGCCGTTGGGCAGATGAGGCTGAGCAACAGCTTTCCAGGCTAGCCCCTTCTGCCTGCCAGCTATCTGCAGACGTTCGCATTTTCGGAGCAGGGCTGCCGGAGGCTCCCGGCACGGACCCCATAAGATACGTTTGAAGTTTGAGGTGGCAAGACAAGCAAGCAGCCCCAGTCTCTGTGCC
This sequence comes from Opisthocomus hoazin, assembly GCF_030867145.1. Classification (NCBI taxonomy): domain Eukaryota; kingdom Metazoa; phylum Chordata; class Aves; order Opisthocomiformes; family Opisthocomidae; genus Opisthocomus; species Opisthocomus hoazin. Next base: position 25,625,622 of record NC_134424.1, on the reverse strand, counting down.
TCTGTGCGAGCACTGAAGTGGGCAGATGAGGCTGAGCAACAGCTTTCCAGGCTAGCCCCTTCTACCTGCCAGCTATCTGCAGACGTTTGCATTTTCGGAGCAGGGCTGCCGGAGGCTCCCGGCACAGAACCCATAAGCTACGTTTGAAGTTTGAGGTGGCAAGACAAGCAAGCAGCCCCAGTCTCTGTGCCTCTGTGCGAGCAGTGCCGTGGGCAGATGAGGCTGAGCAACAGCTTTCCAGGCTAGCCCCTTCTGCCTGCCAGCTATCTGCAGACGTTCGCATTTTCGGAGCAGGGCTGCCGGAGGCTCCCGGCACAGACTCCATAAGCTACGTTTGAAGTTTGAGGTGGCAAGACAAGCAAGCAGCCCCAGTCTCTGTGCCTCTGTGCGAGCAGTGCCGTGGGCAGATGAGGCTGAGCAACAGCTTTCCAGGCTAGCCCCTTCTGCCTGCCAGCTATCTGCAGACGTTCGCATTTTCGAAGCAGGGCTGCCGGAGACTCCCGGTACGCACCCCAAGAGCTACGTTTGAAGTTTCAGGTGGCAAGACAAGCAAGCAGCCCCAGTCTCTGTGCCTCCGTGCGAGCAGTGCCGTGGGCAGATGAGGCTGAGCAACAGCTTTCCAGGCTAGCCTCATCTGCCTGCCAGGTATCTGCAGACGTTCGCATTTTTGGAGCAGGGCTGCCGCAGTCTCCCGGCACAGACCCCATAAGCTACGTTTGAAGTTTGAGGTGGCAAGACAAGCAAGCAGCCCCAGTCTCTGTGCCTCTGTGCGAGCACTGCCGTGGGCAGATGAGGCTGAGCAACAGCTTTCCAGGCTAGCCCCTTCTGCCTGCCAGCTATCTGCAGACGTTCGCATTTTCGGAGCATTGCTGCCGGAGGCTCCCGGCACGGACGCCATAAGCTACGTTTGAAGTTTGAGGTGGCAAGACAAGCAAGCAGCCCCAGTCTCTGTGCCTCTGTGCGAGCAGTGCCGTGGGCAGATGAGGCTGAGCAACAGCTTTCCAGGCTAGCCCCTTCTGCCTGCCAGCTATCTGCAGACGTTCGTATTTTCGGAGCAGGGCTGCCGGAGGCTCCCGGCACGGACCCCATAAGGTACGTTTGAAGTTTGAGGTGGCAAGACAAGCGAGCAGCCCCAGTCTCTGTGCCTCTGTGCGAGCAGTGCCGTTGGGCAGATGAGGCTGAGCAACAGCTTTCCAGGCTAGCCCCTTCTGCCTGCCAGCTATCTGCAGACGTTCGCATTTTCGGAGCAGGGCTGCCGGAGGCTCCCGGCACAGAACCCATAAGCTACGTTTGAAGTTTGAGGTGGCAAGACAAGCAAGCAGCCCCAGTCTCTGTGCCTCTGTGCGAGCAGTGCCGTGGGCAGATGAGGCTGAGCAACAGCTTTCCAGGCTAGCCCCTTCTGCCTGCCAGCTATCTGCAGACGTTCGCATTTTCGGAGCAGGGCTGCCGGAGACTCCCGGTACGCACCCCAAGAGCTACGTTTGAAGTTTGAGGTGGCAAGACAAGCAAGCAGCCCCAGTCTCTGTGCCTCCGTGCGAGCACTGCCGTGGGCAGATGAGGCTGAGCAACAGCTTTCCAGGCTAGCCTCATCTGCCTGCCAGATATCTGCAGACGTTCGCATTTTTGGAGCAGGGCTGCCGGAGGATCCCGGCACAGAACTCATAAGCTACGTTTGAAGTTTGAGGTGGCAAGACAAGCAAGCAGCCCCAGTCTCTGTGCCTCTGTGCGAGCAGTGCCGTGGGCAGATGAGGCTGAGCAACAGCTTTCCAGGCTAGCCCCTTCTGCCTGCCAGCTATCTGCAGACGTTGGCATTTTCGGAGCAGGGCTGCCGCAGGCTCCCGGCACGGACCCCAAGAGCTACGTTTGAAGTCTGAGGTGGCAAGACAAGCAAGCAGCCCCAGTCTCTGTGCCTCTGTGCGAGCAGTGCCGTGGGCAGATGAGGCTGAGCAACAGCTTTCCAGGCTAGCCCCTTCTGCCTGCCAGCTATCTGCAGACGTTCGCATTTTCGGAGCAGGGCTGCCGCAGGCTCCCGGCACGGACCCCAAGAGCTACGTTTGAAGTTTGAGGTGGCAAGACAAGCAAGCAGCCCCAGTCTCTGTGCCTCTGTGTGAGCAGTGCCGTGGGCAGATGAGGCTGAGCAACAGCTTTCCAGGCTAGCCCCTTCTGCCTGCCAGCTATCTGCAGACGTTCGCATTTTCCGAGCAGGGCTGCCGGAGGCTCCCGGCACAGAACCCATAAGCTATGTTTGAAGTTTGAGGTGGCAAGACAAGCAAGCAGCCCCAGTCTCTGTGCCTCTGTGCGAGCAGTGCCGTGGGCAGATGAGGCTGAGCAACAGCTTTCCAGGCTAGCCCCTTCTGCCTGCCAGCTATCTGCAGACGTTCGCATTTTCGGAGCAGGGCTGCCGGAGGCTCCCGGCACGGACCCCATAAGCTACGTTTGAAGTTTGAGGTGGCAAGACAAGCAAGCAGCCCCTGTCTCTGTGCCTCTGTGCGAGCAGTGCCGTGGGCAGATGAGGCTGAGCAACAGCTTTCCAGGCTAGCCCCTTCTGCCTGCCAGCTATCTGCAGACGTTCGTATTTTCGGAGCAGGGCTCCCGGAGGCTCCCGGCACGGACCCCAAGAGCTACGTTTGAAGTTTGAGGTGGCAAGACAAGCAAGCAGCCCCAGTCTCTGTGCCTCTGTGCGAGCAGTGCCGTGGGCAGATGAGGCTGAGCAACAGCTTTCCAGGCTAGCCCCTTCTGCCTGCCAGCTATCTGCAGACGTTCGTATTTTCGGAGCAGGGCTGCCGGAGGCTCCCGGCACAGAACCCATAAGCTACGTTTGAAGTTTGAGGTGGCAAGACAAGCAAGCAGCCCCAGTCTCTGTGCCTCTGTGCGAGCAGTGCCGTGGGCAGATGAGGCTGAGCAACAGCTTTCCAGGCTAGCCCCTTCTGCCTGCCAGCTATCTGCAGACGTTCTCATTTTTGGAGCAGGGCTGCCGGAGGCTCCCGGCACAGAACCCATAAGCTACGTTTGAAGTTTGAGGTGGCAAGACAAGCAAGCAGCCCCAGTCTCTGTGCCTCTGTGCGAGCAGTGCCGTGGGCAGATGAGGCTGAGCAACAGCTTTCCAGGCTAGCCCCTTCTGCCTGCCAGCTATCTGCAGACGTTCGCATTTTCGGAGCAGGGCTGCCGGAGGCTTCCGGCACTGAACCCATATGCTATGTTTGAAGTATGAGGTGGCAAGACAAGCAAGCAGCCCCAGTGTCTGTGTCTCTGTGCGAGCAGTGCCGTGGGCAGATGAGGCTGAGCAACAGCTTTCCAGGCTAGCCCCTTCTGCCTGCCAGCTATCTGCAGACGTTCGCATTTTTGGAGCAGGGCTGCCGCAGTCTCCCGGCACAGAACCCAAGAGCTACGTTTGAAGTTTGAGGTGGCAAGACAAGCAAGCAGCCCCAGTCTCTGTGCCTCTGTGCGAGCAGTGCCGTGGGCAGATGAGGCTGAGCAACAGCTTTCCAGGCTAGCCCCTTCTGCCTGCCAGCTATCTGCAGACGTTCGCATTTTCGGAGCAGGGCTGCCGGAGGATCCCGGCACAGAAACCATAAGCTACGTTTGAAGTTTGAGGTGGCAAGACAAGCGAGCAGCCCCCGGTCTCTGTGCCTCTGTGCGAGCAGTGCCGTGGGCAGATGAGGCTGAGCAACAGCTTTCCAGGCTAGCCCCTTCTGCCTGCCAGCTATCTGCAGACGTTGGCATTTTCGGAGCAGGGCTGCCGGAGGCTCCCGGCACGGACCCCATAAGCTACGTTTGAAGTTTGAGGTGGCAAGACAAGCAAGCAGCCCCAGTCTCTGTGCCTCTGTGCGAGCAGTGCCGTGGGCAGATGAGGCTGAGCAACAGCTTTCCAGGCTAGCCCCTTCTGCCTGCCAGCTATCTGCAGACGTTGGCATTTTCGGAGCAGGGCTGCCGGAGGCTCCCGGCACGGACCCCATAAGCTACGTTTGAAGTTTGAGGTGGCAAGACAAGCAAGCAGCCCCAGTCTCTGTGCCTCTGTGCGAGCAGTGCCGTGGGCAGATGAGGCTGAGCAACAGCTTTCCAGGCTAGCCCCTTCTGCCTGCCAGCTATCTGCAGACGTTGGCATTTTCGGAGCAGGGCTGCCGGAGGCTCCCGGCACGGACCCCATAAGCTACGTTTGAAGTTTGAGGTGGCAAGACAAGCAAGCAGCCCCAGTCTCTGTGCCTCTGTGCGAGCAGTGCCGTGGGCAGATGAGGCTGAGCAACAGCTTTCCAGGCTAGCCCCTTCTGCCTGCCAGCTATCTGCAGACGTTCGCATTTTCGGAGCAGGGCTGCCGGAGGCTCCCGGCACGGACCCCATAAGCTACGTTTGAAGTTTGAGGTGGCAAGACAAGCAAGCAGCCCCAGTCTCTGTGCCTCTGTGCGAGCAGTGCCGTGGGCAGATGAGGCTGAGCAACAGCTTTCCAGGCTAGCCCCTTCTGCCTGCCAGCTATCTGCAGACGTTCGCATTTTCGGAGCGGGGCTGCTGCAGCCTCCCGGCACGGACCCCAAGAGTTACGTTTGAAGTTTGAGGTGGCAAGACAAGCAAGCAGCCCCAGTCTCTGTGCCTCTGTGCGAGCAGTGCCGTGGGCAGATGAGGCTGAGCAACAGCTTTCCAGGCTAGCCCCTTCTGCCTGCCAGCTATCTGCAGACGTTGGCATTTTCGGAGCAGGGCTGCCGGAGGCTCCCGGCACGGACCCCATAAGCTACGTTTGAAGTTTGAGGTGGCAAGACAAGCAAGCAGCCCCAGTCTCTGTGCCTCTGTGCGAGCAGTGCCGTGGGCAGATGAGGCTGAGCAACAGCTTTCCAGGCTAGCCCCTTCTGCCTGCCAGCTATCTGCAGACGTTGGCATTTTCGGAGCAGGGCTGCCGCAGGCTCCCGGCACGGACCCCATAAGCTACGTTTGAAGTTTGAGGTGGCAAGACAAGCAAGCAGCCCCAGTCTCTGTGCCTCTGTGCGAGCAGTGCCGTGGGCAGATGAGGCTGAGCAACAGCTTTCCAGGCTAGCCCCTTCTGCCTGCCAGCTATCTGCAGACGTTCGTATTTTCGGAGCAGGGCTGCCGGAGGCTCCCGGCACGGACCCCATAAGGTACGTTTGAAGTTTGAGGTGGCAAGACAAGCGAGCAGCCCCAGTCTCTGTGCCTCTGTGCGAGCAGTGCCGTGGGCAGATGAGGCTGAGCAACAGCTTTCCAGGCTAGCCCCTTCTGCCTGCCAGCTATCTGCAGACGTTCGCATTTTCGGAGCAGGGCTGCCGGAGGCTCCCGGCACGGACCCCAAGAGCTACGTTTGAAGTTTGAGGTGGCAAGACAAGCAAGCAGCCCCAGTCTCTGTGCCTCTGTGCGAGCAGTGCCGTTGGGCAGATGAGGCTGAGCAACAGCTTTCCAGGCTAGCCCCTTCTGCCTGCCAGCTATCTGCAGACGTTCGCATTTTCGGAGCAGGGCTGCCGGAGGCTCCCGGCACGGACCCCATAAGCTACGTTTGAAGTTTGAGGTGGCAAGACAAGCAAGCAGCCCCAGTCTCTGTGCCTCTGTGCGAGCAGTGCCGTGGGCAGATGAGGCTGAGCAACAGCTTTCCAGGCTAGCCCCTTCTACCTGCCAGCTATCTGCAGACGTTTGCATTTTCGGAGCAGGGCTGCCGGAGGCTCCCGGCACAGAACCCATAAGCTACGTTTGAAGTTTGAGGTGGCAAGACAAGCAAGCAGCCCCAGTCTCTGTGCCTCTGTGCGAGCAGTGCCGTGGGCAGATGAGGCTGAGCAACAGCTTTCCAGGCTAGCCCCTTCTGCCTGCCAGCTATCTGCAGACGTTCGCATTTTCGGAGCAGGGCTGCCGGAGGCTCCCGGCACAGACTCCATAAGCTACGTTTGAAGTTTGAGGTGGCAAGACAAGCAAGCAGCCCCAGTCTCTGTGCCTCTGTGCGAGCAGTGCCGTGGGCAGATGAGGCTGAGCAACAGCTTTCCAGGCTAGCCCCTTCTGCCTGCCAGCTATCTGCAGACGTTCGCATTTTCGAAGCAGGGCTGCCGGAGACTCCCGGTACGCACCCCAAGAGCTACGTTTGAAGTTTCAGGTGGCAAGACAAGCAAGCAGCCCCAGTCTCTGTGCCTCCGTGCGAGCAGTGCCGTGGGCAGATGAGGCTGAGCAACAGCTTTCCAGGCTAGCCCCTTCTGCCTGCCAGCTATCTGCAGACGTTCGTATTTTCGGAGCAGGGCTGCCGGAGGCTCCGGGCATGGACCCCAAGAGCTACGTTTGAAGTTTGAGGTGGCAAGACAAGCAAGCAGCCCCAGTCTCTGTGCCTCCGTGCGAGCAGTGCCGTGGGCAGATGAGGCTGAGCAACAGCTTTCCAGGCTAGCCCCTTCTGCCTGCCAGCTATCTGCAGACGTTCGCATTTTCGGAGCAGGGCTGCCGGAGGCTCCCGGCACGGACCCCATAAGATACGTTTGAAGTTTGAGGTGGCAAGACAAGCAAGCAGCCCCAGTCTCTGTGCCTCTGTGCGAGCAGTGCCGTGGGCAGATGAGGCTGAGCAACAGCTTTCCAGGCTAGCCCCTTCTGCCTGCCAGCTATCTGCAGACGTTCGTATTTTCGGAGCAGGGCTGCCGGAGGCTCCCGGCACGGACCCCGTAAGGTACGTTTGAAGTTTGAGGTGGCAAGACAAGCGAGCAGCCCCAGTCTCTGTGCCTCTGTGCGAGCAGTGCCGTGGGCAGATGAGGCTGAGCAACAGCTTTCCAGGCTAGCCCCTTCTGCCTGCCAGCTATCTGCAGACGTTCGCATTTTCGGAGCAGGGCTGCCGGAGGCTCCCGGCACGGACCCCAAGAGCTACGTTTGAAGTTTGAGGTGGCAAGACAAGCAAGCAGCCCCAGTCTCTGTGCCTCTGTGCGAGCAGTGCCGTTGGGCAGATGAGGCTGAGCAACAGCTTTCCAGGCTAGCCCCTTCTGCCTGCCAGCTATCTGCAGACGTTCGCATTTTCGGAGCAGGGCTGCCGGAGGCTCCCGGCACGGACCCCATAAGCTACGTTTGAAGTTTGAGGTGGCAAGACAAGCAAGCAGCCCCAGTCTCTGTGCCTCTGTGCGAGCAGTGCCGTGGGCAGATGAGGCTGAGCAACAGCTTTCCAGGCTAGCCCCTTCTACCTGCCAGCTATCTGCAGACGTTTGCATTTTCGGAGCAGGGCTGCCGGAGGCTCCCGGCACAGAACCCATAAGCTACGTTTGAAGTTTGAGGTGGCAAGACAAGCAAGCAGCCCCAGTCTCTGTGCCTCTGTGCGAGCAGTGCCGTGGGCAGATGAGGCTGAGCAACAGCTTTCCAGGCTAGCCCCTTCTGCCTGCCAGCTATCTGCAGACGTTCGCATTTTCGGAGCAGGGCTGCCGGAGGCTCCCGGCACAGACTCCATAAGCTACGTTTGAAGTTTGAGGTGGCAAGACAAGCAAGCAGCCCCAGTCTCTGTGCCTCTGTGCGAGCAGTGCCGTGGGCAGATGAGGCTGAGCAACAGCTTTCCAGGCTAGCCCCTTCTGCCTGCCAGCTATCTGCAGACGTTCGCATTTTCGGAGCAGGGCTGCCGGAGACTCCCGGTACGCACCCCAAGAGCTACGTTTGAAGTTTGAGGTGGCAAGACAAGCAAGCAGCCCCAGTCTCTGTGCCTCCGTGCGAGCACTGCCGTGGGCAGATGAGGCTGAGCAACAGCTTTCCAGGCTAGCCTCATCTGCCTGCCAGGTATCTGCAGACGTTCGCATTTTTGGAGCAGGGCTGCCGGAGGATCCCGGCACAGAACTCATAAGCTACGTTTGAAGTTTGAGGTGGCAAGACAAGCAAGCAGCCCCAGTCTCTGTGCCTCTGTGCGAGCAGTGCCGTGGGCAGATGAGGCTGAGCAACAGCTTTCCAGGCTAGCCCCTTCTGCCTGCCAGCTATCTGCAGACATTCGCATTTTCGGAGCAGGGCTGCCGCAGGCTCCCGCACGGACCCCATAAGCTACGTTTGAAGTTTGAGGTGGCAAGACAAGCAAGCAGCCCCAGTCTCTGTGCCTCTGTGCGAGCAGTGCCGTGGGCAGATGAGGCTGAGCAACAGCTTTCCAGGCTAGCCCCTTCTGCCTGCCAGCTATCTGCAGACGTTCGCATTTTCGGAGCAGGGCTGCCGCAGGCTCCCGGCACGGACCCCAAGAGCTACGTTTGAAGTTTGAGGTGGCAAGACAAGCAAGCAGCCCCAGTCTCTGTGCCTCTGTGTGAGCAGTGCCGTGGGCAGATGAGGCTGAGCAACAGCTTTCCAGGCTAGCCCCTTCTGCCTGCCAGCTATCTGCAGACGTTCGCATTTTCCGAGCAGGGCTGCCGGAGGCTCCCGGCACAGAACCCATAAGCTATGTTTGAAGTTTGAGGTGGCAAGACAAGCAAGCAGCCCCAGTCTCTGTGCCTCTGTGCGAGCAGTGCCGTGGGCAGATGAGGCTGAGCAACAGCTTTCCAGGCTAGCCCCTTCTGCCTGCCAGCTATCTGCAGACGTTCGCATTTTCGGAGCAGGGCTGCCGGAGGCTCCCGGCACGGACCCCATAAGCTACGTTTGAAGTTTGAGGTGGCAAGACAAGCAAGCAGCCCCAGTCTCTGTGCCTCTGTGCGAGCAGTGCCGTGGGCAGATGAGGCTGAGCAACAGCTTTCCAGGCTAGACCCTTCTGCCTGCCAGCTATCTGCAGACGTTCGTATTTTCGGAGCAGGGCTGCCGGAGGCTCCCGGCACGGACCCCAAGAGCTACGTTTGAAGTTTGAGGTGGCAAGACAAGCAAGCAGCCCCAGTCTCTGTGCCTCTGTGCGAGCAGTGCCGTGGGCAGATGAGGCTGAGCAACAGCTTTCCAGGCTAGCCCCTTCTGCCTGCCAGCTATCTGCAGACGTTCGTATTTTCGGAGCAGGGCTGCCGGAGGCTCCCGGCACAGAACCCATAAGCTACGTTTGAAGTTTGAGGTGGCAAGACAAGCAAGCAGACCCACTCTCTGTGCCTCTGTGCGAGCAGTGCCGTGGGCAGATGAGGCTGAGCAACAGCTTTCCAGGCTAGCCCCTTCTGCCTGCCAGCTATCTGCAGACGTTCTCATTTTTGGAGCAGGGCTGCCGGAGGCTCCCGGCACAGAATCCATAAGCTACGTTTGAAGTTTGAGGTGGCAAGACAAGCAAGCAGCCCCAGTCTCTGTGCCTCTGTGCGAGCAGTGCCGTGGGCAGATGAGGCTGAGCAACAGCTTTCCAGGCTAGCCCCTTCTGCCTGCCAGCTATCTGCAGACGTTCGCATTTTCGGAGCAGGGCTGCCGGAGGCTCCCGGCACTGAACCCATATGCTATGTTTGAAGTATGAGGTGGCAAGACAAGCAAGCAGCCCCAGTGTCTGTGCCTCTGTGCGAGCAGTGCCGTGGGCAGATGAGGCTGAGCAACAGCTTTCCAGGCTAGCCCCTTCTGCCTGCCAGCTATCTGCAGACGTTCGCATTTTTGGAGCAGGGCTGCCGGAGGATCCCGGCACAGACCCCAAGAGCTACGTTTGAAGTTTCAGGTGGCAAGACAAGCAAGCAGCCCCAGTCTCTGTGCCTCCGTGCGAGCAGTGCCGTGGGCAGATGAGGCTGAGCAACAGCTTTCCAGGCTAGCCCCTTCTGCCTGCCAGCTATCTGCAGACGTTCGCATTTTCGGAGCATTGCTGCCGGAGGCTCCCGGCACGGACCCCATAAGCTACGTTTGAAGTTTGAGGTGGCAAGACAAGCAAGCAGCCCCAGTCTCTGTGCCTCTGTGCGAGCAGTGCCGTGGGCAGATGAGGCTGAGCAACAGCTTTCCAGGCTAGCCCCTTCTGCCTGCCAGCTATCTGCAGACGTTCGCATTTTCGGAGCAGGGCTGCCGGAGGATCCCGGCACGGACCCCAAGAGCTACGTTTGAAGTTTGAGGTGGCAAGACAAGCAAGAAGCCCGAGTCTCTGTGCCTCTGTGCGAGCAGTGCCGTGGGCAGATGAGGCTGAGCAACAGCTTTCCAGGCTAGCCCCTTCTGCCTGCCAGCTATCTGCAGACGTTCGTATTTTCGGAGCAGGGCTGCCGGAGGCTCCGGGCATGGACCCCAAGAGCTACGTTTGAAGTTTGAGGTGGCAAGACAAGCAAGCAGCCCCAGTCTCTGTGCCTCTGTGTGAGCAGTGCCGTGGGCAGATGAGGCTGAGCAACAGCTTTCCAGGCTAGCCCCTTCTGCCTGCCAGCTATCTGCAGACGTTCGCATTTTCCGAGCAGGGCTGCCGGAGGCTCCCGGCACAGAACTCATAAGCTATGTTTGAAGTTTGAGGTGGCAAGACAAGCAAGCAGCCCCAGTCTCTGTGCCTCTGTGCGAGCAGTGCCGTGGGCAGATGAGGCTGAGCAACAGCTTTCCAGGCTAGCCCCTTCTGCCTGCCAGCTATCTGCAGACGTTCGCATTTTCGGAGCAGGGCTGCCGGAGGCTCCCGACACGGACCCCAAGAGTTACGTTTGAAGTTTGAGGTGGCAAGACAAGCAAGCAGCCCCAGTCTCTGTGCCTCTGTGCGAGCAGTGCCGTGGGCAGATGAGGCTGAGCAACAGCTTTCCAGGCTAGCCCCTTCTGCCTGCCAGCTATCTGCAGACATTCGCATTTTCGGAGCAGGGCTGCCTCAGGCTCCCGGCACGGACCCCATAAGCTACGTTTGAAGTTTGAGGTGGCAAGACAAGCAAGCAGCCCCAGTGTCTGTGCCTCTGTGCGAGCAGTGCCGTGGGCAGATAAGGCTGAGCAACAGCTTTCCAGGATAGCCCCTTCTGCCTGCCAGCTATCTGCAGACGTTCGCATTTTCGGAGCAGGGCTGCGGGAGGATCCCGGCACAGAACCCATAAGCTACGTTTGAAGTTTGAGGTGGCAAGACAAGCAAGCAGCCCCAGTGTCTGTGCCTCTGTGCGAGCAGTGCCGTGGGCAGATGAGGCTGAGCAACAGCTTTCCAGGCTAGCCCCTTCTGCCTGCCAGCTATCTGCAGACGTTCGTATTTTTGGAGCAGGGTTGCCGCAGTCTCCCGGCACGGACCCCAAGAGCTACGTTTGAAGTTTGAGGTGGCAAGACAAGCAAGCAGCCCCAGTCTCTGTGCCTCTGTGTGAGCAGTGCCGTGGGCAGATGAGGCTGAGCAACAGCTTTCCAGGCTAGCCCCTTCTGCCTGCCAGCTATCTGCAGACGTTCGCATTTTTGGAGCAGGGCTGCCGGAGGCTCCCGGCACAGACCCCATAAGTTACGTTTGAAATTTGAGGTGGCAAGACAAGCAAGCAGCCCCAGTCTCTGTGCCTCTGTGTGAGCAGTGCCGTGGGCAGATGAGGCTGAGCAACAGCTTTCCAGGCTAGCCCCTTCTGCCTGCCAGCTATCTGCAGACGTTCGCATTTTTGGAGCAGGGCTGCCGGAGGCTCCCGACACGGACCCCAAGAGTTACGTTTGAAGTTTGAGGTGGCAAGACAAGCAAGCAGCCCCAGTCTCTGTGCCTCTGTGCGAGCAGTGCCGTGGGCAGATGAGGCTGAGCAACAGCTTTCCAGGCTAGCCCCTTCTGCCTGCCAGCTATCTGCAGACGTTCGCATTTTCGGAGCAGGGCTGCCGGAGGCTCCCGGCACGGACCCCAAGAGCTACGTTTGAAGTTTGAGGTGGCAAGACAAGCAAGCAGCCCCAGTCTCTGTGCCTCTGTGCGAGCAGTGCCGTGGGCAGATGAGGCTGAGCAACAGCTTTCAAGGCTAGCCCCTTCTGCCTGCCAGCTATCTGCAGACGTTCGCATTTTCGGAGCAGGGCTGCCGAAGGCTCCCGACACGGACCCCAAGAGTTACGTTTGAAGTTTGAGGTGGCAAGACAAGCAAGCAGCCCCAGTCTCTGTGCCTCTGTGCGAGCACTGCCGTGGGCAGATGAGGCTGAGCAACAGCTTTCCAGGCTAGCCCCTTCTGCCTGCCAGCTATCTGCAGACATTCGCATTTTCGGAGCAGGGCTGCCGCAGGCTCCCGGCACGGACCCCAAGAGCTACGTTTGAAGTTTGAGGTGGCAAGACAAGCAAGCAGCCCCAGTCTCTGTGCCTCTGTGCGAGCAGTGCCGTGGGCAGATGAGGCTGAGCAACAGCTTTCCAGGCTAGCCCCTTCTGCCTGCCAGCTATCTGCAGACGTTCGTATTTTCGGAGCAGGGCTGCCGGAGGCTCCCGGCACGGACCCCAAGAGCTACGTTTGAAGTTTGAGGTGGCAAGACAAGCAAGCAGCCCCAGTCTCTGTGCCTCTGTGCGAGCAGTGCCGTGGGCAGATGAGGCTGAGCAACAGCTTTCCAGGCTAGCCCCTTCTGCCTGCCAGCTATCTGCAGACGTTCGTATTTTCGGAGCAGGGCTGCCGGAGGCTCCCGGCACAGAACCCATAAGCTACGTTTGAAGTTTGAGGTGGCAAGACAAGCAAGCAGACCCACTCTCTGTGCCTCTGTGCGAGCAGTGCCGTGGGCAGATGAGGCTGAGCAACAGCTTTCCAGGCTAGCCCCTTCTGCCTGCCAGCTATCTGCAGACGTTCTCATTTTTGGAGCAGGGCTGCCGGAGGCTCCCGGCACAGAACCCATAAGCTACGTTTGAAGTTTGAGGTGGCAAGACAAGCAAGCAGCCCCAGTCTCTGTGCCTCTGTGCGAGCAGTGCCGTGGGCAGATGAGGCTGAGCAACAGCTTTCCAGGCTAGCCCCTTCTGCCTGCCAGCTATCTGCAGACGTTCGCATTTTTGGAGCAGGGCTGTCAGAGGCTCCCGGCACTGAACCCATATGCTATGTTTGAAGTATGAGGTGGCAAGACAAGCAAGCAGCCCCAGTGTCTGTGCCTCTGTGCGAGCAGTGCCGTGGGCAGATGAGGCTGAGCAACAGCTTTCCAGGCTAGCCCCTTCTGCCTGCCAGCTATCTGCAGACGTTCGCATTTTTGGAGCAGGGCTGCCGCAGTCTCCCGGCACAGAACCCAAGAGCTACGTTTGAAGTTTGACGTGGCAAGACAAGCAAGCAGCCCCAGTCTCTGTGCCTCTGTGCGAGCAGTGCCGTGGGCAGATGAGGCTGAGCAACAGCTTTCCAGGCTAGCCCCTTCTGCCTGCCAGCTATCTGCAGACGTTCGCATTTTCGGAGCAGGGCTGCCGGAGGATCCCGGCACAGAAACCATAAGCTACGTTTGAAGTTTGAGGTGGCAAGACAAGCGAGCAGCCCCCGTCTCTGTGCCTCTGTGCGAGCAGTGCCGTGGGCAGATGAGGCTGAGCAACAGCTTTCCAGGCTAGCCCCTTCTGCCTGCCAGCTATCTGCAGACGTTCGCATTTTCGGAGCGGGGCTGCTGCAGCCTCCCGGCACGGACCCCAAGAGTTACGTTTGAAGTTTGAGGTGGCAAGACAAGCAAGCAGCCCCAGTCTCTGTGCCTCTGTGCGAGCAGTGCCGTGGGCAGATGAGGCTGAGCAACAGCTTTCCAGGATAGCCCCTTCTGCCTGCCAGCTATCTGCAGACGTTGGCATTTTCGGAGCAGGGCTGCCGGAGGCTCCCGGCACGGACCCCATAAGCTACGTTTGAAGTTTGAGGTGGCAAGACAAGCAAGCAGCCCCAGTCTCTGTGCCTCTGTGCGAGCAGTGCCGTGGGCAGATGAGGCTGAGCAACAGCTTTCCAGGCTAGCCCCTTCTGCCTGCCAGCTATCTGCAGACGTTGGCATTTTCGGAGCAGGGCTGCCGGAGGCTCCCGGCACGGACCCCATAAGCTATGTTTGAAGTTTGAGGTGGCAAGACAAGCAAGCAGCCCCAGTCTCTGTGCCTCTGTGCGAGCAGTGCCGTGGGCAGATGAGGCTGAGCAACAGCTTTCCAGGCTAGCCCCTTCTGCCTGCCAGCTATCTGCAGACGTTCGTATTTTCGGAGCAGGGCTGCCGGAGGCTCCCGGCACGGACCCCATAAGGTACGTATGAAGTTTGAGGTGGCAAGACAAGCGAGCAGCCCCAGTCTCTGTGCCTCTGTGCGAGCAGTGCCGTGGGCAGATGAGGCTGAGCAACAGCTTTCCAGGCTAGCCCCTTCTGCCTGCCAGCTATCTGCAGACGTTCGCATTTTCGGAGCAGGGCTGCCGGAGGCTCCCGGCACGGACCCCAAGAGCTACGTTTGAAGTTTGAGGTGGCAAGACAAGCAAGCAGCCCCAGTCTCTGTGCCTCTGTGCGAGCAGTGCCGTTGGGCAGATGAGGCTGAGCAACAGCTTTCCAGGCTAGCCCCTTCTGCCTGCCAGCTATCTGCAGACGTTCGCATTTTTGGAGCAGGGCTGCCGGAGGCTCCCGGCACAGACCCCATAAGTTACGTTTGAAGTTTGAGGTGGCAAGACAAGCAAGCAGCCCCAGTCTCTGTGCCTCTGTGCGAGCAGTGCCGTGGGCAGATGAGGCTGAGCAACAGCTTTCCAGGCTAGCCCCTTCTGCCTGCCAGCTATCTGCAGACGTTCGCATTTTCGGAGCAGGGCTGCCGGAGGATCCCGGCACGGACCCCAAGAGCTACGTTTGAAGTTTGAGGTGGCAAGACAAGCAAGAAGCCCGAGTCTCTGTGCCTCTGTGCGAGCAGTGCCGTGGGCAGATGAGGCTGAGCAACAGCTTTCCAGGCTAGCCCCTTCTGCCTGCCAGCTATCTGCAGACGTTCGTATTTTCGGAGCAGGGCTGCCGGAGGCTCCGGGCATGGACCCCAAGAGCTACGTTTGAAGTTTGAGGTGGCAAGACAAGCAAGCAGCCCCAGTCTCTGTGCCTCTGTGTGAGCAGTGCCGTGGGCAGATGAGGCTGAGCAACAGCTTTCCAGGCTAGCCCCTTCTGCCTGCCAGCTATCTGCAGACGTTCGCATTTTCCGAGCAGGGCTGCCGGAGGCTCCCGGCACAGAACTCATAAGCTATGTTTGAAGTTTGAGGTGGCAAGACAAGCAAGCAGCCCCAGTCTCTGTGCCTCTGTGCGAGCAGTGCCGTGGGCAGATGAGGCTGAGCAACAGCTTTCCAGGCTAGCCCCTTCTGCCTGCCAGCTATCTGCAGACGTTCGCATTTTCGGAGCAGGGCTGCCGGAGGCTCCCGACACGGACCCCAAGAGTTACGTTTGAAGTTTGAGGTGGCAAGACAAGCAAGCAGCCCCAGTCTCTGTGCCTCTGTGCGAGCAGTGCCGTGGGCAGATGAGGCTGAGCAACAGCTTTCCAGGCTAGCCCCTTCTGCCTGCCAGCTATCTGCAGACATTCGCATTTTCGGAGCAGGGCTGCCTCAGGCTCTCGGCACGGACCCCATAAGCTACGTTTGAAGTTTGAGGTGGCAAGACAAGCAAGCAGCCCCAGTGTCTGTGCCTCTGTGCGAGCAGTGCCGTGGGCAGATAAGGCTGAGCAACAGCTTTCCAGGATAGCCCCTTCTGCCTGCCAGCTATCTGCAGACGTTCGCATTTTCGGAGCAGGGCTGCGGGAGGATCCCGGCACAGAACCCATAAGCTACGTTTGAAGTTTGAGGTGGCAAGACAAGCAAGCAGCCCCAGTCTCTGTGCCTCTGTGCGAGCAGTGCCGTGGGCAGATGAGGCTGAGCAACAGCTTTCCAGGCTAGCCCCTTCTGCCTGCCAGCTATCTGCAGACGTTCGTATTTTTGGAGCAGGGTTGCCGCAGTCTCCCGGCACGGACCCCAAGAGCTACGTTTGAAGTTTGAGGTGGCAAGACAAGCAAGCAGCCCCAGTCTCTGTGCCTCTGTGTGAGCAGTGCCGTGGGCAGATGAGGCTGAGCAACAGCTTTCCAGGCTAGCCCCTTCTGCCTGCCAGCTATCTGCAGACGTTCGCATTTTTGGAGCAGGGCTGCCGGAGGCTCCCGGCACAGACCCCATAAGTTACGTTTGAAATTTGAGGTGGCAAGACAAGCAAGCAGCCCCAGTCTCTGTGCCTCTGTGTGAGCAGTGCCGTGGGCAGATGAGGCTGAGCAACAGCTTTCCAGGCTAGCCCCTTCTGCCTGCCAGCTATCTGCAGACGTTCGCATTTTTGGAGCAGGGCTGCCGGAGGCTCCCGGCACAGAAAACATAAGTTACGTTTGAAGTTTGAGGTGGCAAGACAAGCAAGCAGCCCGAGTCTCTGTGCCTCTGTGCGAGCAGTGCCGTGGGCAGATGAGGCTGAGCAACAGCTTTCCAGGCTAGCCCCTTCTGCCTGCCAGCTATCTGCAGACGTTCGCATTTTCGGAGCAGGGCTGCCGAAGGCTCCCGACACGGACCCCAAGAGTTACGTTTGAAGTTTGAGGTGGCAAGACAAGCAAGCAGCCCCAGTCTCTGTGCCTCTGTGCGAGCAGTGCCGTGGGCAGATGAGGCTGAGCAACAGCTTTCCAGGCTAACCCCTTCTGCCTGCCAGCTATCTGCAGACGTTCGCATTTTCGGAGCAGGGCTGCCGGAGGCTCCCGGCACGGACCCCAAGAGCTACGTTTGAAGTTTGAGGTGGCAAGACAAGCAAGCAGCCCCAGTCTCTGTGCCTCTGTGCGAGCAGTGCCGTGGGCAGATGAGGCTGAGCAACAGCTTTCAAGGCTAGCCCCTTCTGCCTGCCAGCTATCTGCAGACGTTCGCATTTTCGGAGCAGGGCTGCCGAAGGCTCCCGACACGGACCCCAAGAGTTACGTTTGAAGTTTGAGGTGGCAAGACAAGCAAGCAGCCCCAGTCTCTGTGCCTCTGTGCGAGCACTGCCGTGGGCAGATGAGGCTGAGCAACAGCTTTCCAGGCTAGCCCCTTCTGCCTGCCAGCTATCTGCAGACATTCGCATTTTCGGAGCAGGGCTGCCGCAGGCTCCCGGCACGGACCCCAAGAGCTACGTTTGAAGTTTGAGGTGGCAAGACAAGCAAGCAGCCCCAGTCTCTGTGCCTCTGTGCGAGCAGTGCCGTGGGCAGATGAGGCTGAGCAACAGCTTTCCAGGCTAGCCCCTTCTGCCTGCCAGCTATCTGCAGACGTTCGTATTTTCGGAGCAGGGCTGCCGGAGGCTCCCGGCACGGACCCCAAGAGCTACGTTTGAAGTTTGAGGTGGCAAGACAAGCAAGCAGCCCCAGTCTCTGTGCCTCTGTGCGAGCAGTGCCGTGGGCAGATGAGGCTGAGCAACAGCTTTCCAGGCTAGCCCCTTCTGCCTGCCAGCTATCTGCAGACGTTCGTATTTTCGGAGCAGGGCTGCCGGAGGCTCCCGGCACAGAACCCATAAGCTACGTTTGAAGTTTGAGGTGGCAAGACAAGCAAGCAGCCCCAGTCTCTGTGCCTCTGTGCGAGCAGTGCCGTGGGCAGATGAGGCTGAGCAACAGCTTTCCAGGCTAGCCCCTTCTGCCTGCCAGCTATCTGCAGACGTTCTCATTTTTGGAGCAGGGCTGCCGGAGGCTCCCGGCACAGAACCCATAAGCTACGTTTGAAGTTTGAGGTGGCAAGACAAGCAAGCAGCCCCAGTCTCTGTGCCTCTGTGCGAGCAGTGCCGTGGGCAGATGAGGCTGAGCAACAGCTTTCCAGGCTAGCCCCTTCTGCCTGCCAGCTATCTGCAGACGTTCGCATTTTTGGAGCAGGGCTGTCAGAGGCTCCCGGCACTGAACCCATATGCTATGTTTGAAGTATGAGGTGGCAAGACAAGCAAGCAGCCCCAGTGTCTGTGCCTCTGTGCGAGCAGTGCCGTGGGCAGATGAGGCTGAGCAACAGCTTTCCAGGCTAGCCCCTTCTGCCTGCCAGCTATCTGCAGACGTTCGCATTTTTGGAGCAGGGCTGCCGCAGTCTCCCGGCACAGAACCCAAGAGCTACGTTTGAAGTTTGAGGTGGCAAGACAAGCAAGCAGCCCCAGTCTCTGTGCCTCTGTGCGAGCAGTGCCGTGGGCAGATGAGGCTGAGCAACAGCTTTCCAGGCTAGCCCCTTCTGCCTGCCAGCTATCTGCAGACGTTCGCATTTTCGGAGCAGGGCTGCCGGAGGATCCCGGCACAGAAACCATAAGCTACGTTTGAAGTTTGAGGTGGCAAGACAAGCGAGCAGCCCCCGTCTCTGTGCCTCTGTGCGAGCAGTGCCGTGGGCAGATGAGGCTGAGCAACAGCTTTCCAGGCTAGCCCCTTCTGCCTGCCAGCTATCTGCAGACGTTCGCATTTTCGGAGCGGGGCTGCTGCAGCCTCCCGGCACGGACCCCAAGAGTTACGTTTGAAGTTTGAGGTGGCAAGACAAGCAAGCAGCCCCAGTCTCTGTGCCTCTGTGCGAGCAGTGCCGTGGGCAGATGAGGCTGAGCAACAGCTTTCCAGGATAGCCCCTTCTGCCTGCCAGCTATCTGCAGACGTTGGCATTTTCGGAGCAGGGCTGCCGGAGGCTCCCGGCACGGACCCCATAAGCTACGTTTGAAGTTTGAGGTGGCAAGACAAGCAAGCAGCCCCAGTCTCTGTGCCTCTGTGCGAGCAGTGCCGTGGGCAGATGAGGCTGAGCAACAGCTTTCCAGGCTAGCCCCTTCTGCCTGCCAGCTATCTGCAGACGTTGGCATTTTCGGAGCAGGGCTGCCGGAGGCTCCCGGCACGGACCCCATAAGCTATGTTTGAAGTTTGAGGTGGCAAGACAAGCAAGCAGCCCCAGTCTCTGTGCCTCTGTGCGAGCAGTGCCGTGGGCAGATGAGGCTGAGCAACAGCTTTCCAGGCTAGCCCCTTCTGCCTGCCAGCTATCTGCAGACGTTCGTATTTTCGGAGCAGGGCTGCCGGAGGCTCCCGGCACGGACCCCATAAGGTACGTATGAAGTTTGAGGTGGCAAGACAAGCGAGCAGCCCCAGTCTCTGTGCCTCTGTGCGAGCAGTGCCGTGGGCAGATGAGGCTGAGCAACAGCTTTCCAGGCTAGCCCCTTCTGCCTGCCAGCTATCTGCAGACGTTCGCATTTTCGGAGCAGGGCTGCCGGAGGCTCCCGGCACGGACCCCAAGAGCTACGTTTGAAGTTTGAGGTGGCAAGACAAGCAAGCAGCCCCAGTCTCTGTGCCTCTGTGCGAGCAGTGCCGTTGGGCAGATGAGGCTGAGCAACAGCTTTCCAGGCTAGCCCCTTCTGCCTGCCAGCTATCTGCAGACGTTCGCATTTTTGGAGCAGGGCTGCCGGAGGCTCCCGGCACAGACCCCATAAGTTACGTTTGAAATTTGAGGTGGCAAGACAAGCAAGCAGCCCCAGTCTCTGTGCCTCTGTGCGAGCAGTGCCGTGGGCAGATGAGGCTGAGCAACAGCTTTCCAGGCTAGCCCCTTCTGCCTGCCAGCTATCTGCAGACGTTCGCATTTTTGGAGCAGGGCTGCCGGAGGCTCCCGGCACAGACCCCATAAGTTACGTTTGAAATTTGAGGTGGCAAGACAAGCAAGCAGCCCCAGTCTCTGTGCCTCTGTGTGAGCAGTGCCGTGGGCAGATGAGGCTGAGCAACAGCTTTCCAGGCTAGCCCCTTCTGCCTGCCAGCTATCTGCAGACGTTCGCATTTTTGGAGCAGGGCTGCCGGAGGCTCCCGGCACAGAAAACATAAGTTACGTTTGAAGTTTGAGGTGGCAAGACAAGCAAGCAGCCCGAGTCTCTGTGCCTCTGTGCGAGCAGTGCCGTGGGCAGATGAGGCTGAGCAACAGCTTTCAAGGCTAGCCCCTTCTGCCTGCCAGCTATCTGCAGACGTTCGCATTTTCGGAGCAGGGCTGCCGAAGGCTCCCGACACGGACCCCAAGAGTTACGTTTGAAGTTTGAGGTGGCAAGACAAGCAAGCAGCCCCAGTCTCTGTGCCTCTGTGCGAGCAGTGCCGTGGGCAGATGAGGCTGAGCAACAGCTTTCCAGGCTAGCCCCTTCTGCCTGCCAGCTATCTGCAGACGTTCGCATTTTCGGAGCAGGGCTGCCGGAGGATCCCGGCACGGACCCCAAGAGCTACGTTTGAAGTTTGAGGTGGCAAGACAAGCAAGCAGCCCCAGTCTCTGTGCCTCTGTGCGAGCAGTGCCGTGGGCAGATGAGGCTGAGCAACAGCTTTCAAGGCTAGCCCCTTCTGCCTGCCAGCTATCTGCAGACGTTCGCATTTTCGGAGCAGGGCTGCCGAAGGCTCCCGACACGGACCCCAAGAGTTACGTTTGAAGTTTGAGGTGGCAAGACAAGCAAGCAGCCCCAGTCTCTGTGCCTCTGTGCGAGCAGTGCCGTGGGCAGATGAGGCTGAGCAACAGCTTTCCAGGCTAGCCCCTTCTGCCTGCCAGCTATCTGCAGACATTCGCATTTTCGGAGCAGGGCTGCCGCAGGCTCCCGGCACGGACCCCAAGAGCTACGTTTGAAGTTTGAGGTGGCAAGACAAGCAAGCAGCCCCAGTCTCTGTGCCTCTGTGCGAGCAGTGCCGTGGGCAGATGAGGCTGAGCAACAGCTTTCCAGGCTAGCCCCTTCTGCCTGCCAGCTATCTGCAGACGTTCGTATTTTCGGAGCAGGGCTGCCGGAGGCTCCCGGCACGGACCCCAAGAGCTACGTTTGAAGTTTGAGGTGGCAAGACAAGCAAGCAGCCCCAGTCTCTGTGCCTCTGTGCGAGCACTGCCGTGGGCAGATGAGGCTGAGCAACAGCTTTCCAGGCTAGCCCCTTCTGCCTGCCAGCTATCTGCAGACGTTCGTATTTTCGGAGCAGGGCTGCCGGAGGCTCCCGGCACAGAACCCATAAGCTACGTTTGAAGTTTGAGGTGGCAAGACAAGCAAGCAGCCCCAGTCTCTGTGCCTCTGTGCGAGCAGTGCCGTGGGCAGATGAGGCTGAGCAACAGCTTTCCAGGCTAGCCCCTTCTGCCTGCCAGCTATCTGCAGACGTTCTCATTTTTGGAGCAGGGCTGCCGGAGGCTCCCGGCACAGAACCCATAAGCTACGTTTGAAGTTTGAGGTGGCAAGACAAGCAAGCAGCCCCAGTCTCTGTGCCTCTGTGCGAGCAGTGCCGTGGGCAGATGAGGCTGAGCAACAGCTTTCCAGGCTAGCCCCTTCTGCCTGCCAGCTATCTGCAGACGTTCGCATTTTCGGAGCAGGGCTGCCGGAGGCTCCCGGCACAGAACCCATAAGCTACGTTTGAAGTTTGAGGTGGCAAGACAAGCAAGCAGCCCCAGTGTCTGTGCCTCTGTGCGAGCAGTGCCGTGGGCAGATGAGGCTGAGCAACAGCTTTCCAGGCTAGCCCCTTCTGCCTGCCAGCTATCTGCAGACGTTCGCATTTTTGGAGCAGGGCTGCCGCAGTCTCCCGGCACAGAACCCAAGAGCTACGTATGAAGTTTGAGGTGGCAAGACAAGCAAGCAGCCCCAGTCTCTGTGCCTCTGTGCGAGCAGTGCCGTGGGCAGATGAGGCTGAGCAACAGCTTTCCAGGCTAGCCCCTTCTGCCTGCCAGCTATCTGCAGACGTTCGCATTTTCGGAGCAGGGCTGCCGGAGGATCCCGGCACAGAAACCATAAGCTACGTTTGAAGTTTGAGGTGGCAAGACAAGCGAGCAGCCCCCGTCTCTGTGCCTCTGTGCGAGCAGTGCCGTGGGCAGATGAGGCTGAGCAACAGCTTTCCAGGCTAGCCCCTTCTGCCTGCCAGCTATCTGCAGACGTTCGCATTTTCGGAGCGGGGCTGCTGCAGCCTCCCGGCACGGACCCCAAGAGTTACGTTTGAAGTTTGAGGTGGCAAGACAAGCAAGCAGCCCCAGTCTCTGTGCCTCTGTGCGAGCAGTGCCGTGGGCAGATGAGGCTGAGCAACAGCTTTCCAGGCTAGCCCCTTCTGCCTGCCAGCTATCTGCAGACGTTGGCATTTTCGGAGCAGGGCTGCCGGAGGCTCCCGGCACGGACCCCATAAGCTACGTTTGAAGTTTGAGGTGGCAAGACAAGCAAGCAGCCCCTGTCTCTGTGCCTCTGTGCGAGCACTGCCGTGGGCAGATGAGGCTGAGCAACAGCTTTCCAGGCTAGCCCCTTCTGCCTGCCAGCTATCTGCAGACGTTCGCATTTTCGGAGCAGGGCTGCCGGAGGCTCCCGGCACGGACCCCATAAGCTACGTTTGAAGTTTGAGGTGGCAAGACAAGCAAGCAGCCCCAGTCTCTGTGCCTCTGTGCGAGCACTGCCGTGGGCAGATGAGGCTGAGCAACAGCTTTCCAGGCTAGCCCCTTCTGCCTGCCAGCTATCTGCAGACGTTCGTATTTTCGGAGCAGGGCTGCCGGAGGCTCCCGGCACGGACCCCATAAGGTACGTTTGAAGTTTGAGGTGGCAAGACAAGCGAGCAGCCCCAGTCTCTGTGCCTCTGTGCGAGCAGTGCCGTGGGCAGATGAGGCTGAGCAACAGCTTTCCAGGCTAGCCCCTTCTGCCTGCCAGCTATCTGCAGACGTTGGCATTTTCGGAGCAGGGCTGCCGGAGGCTCCCGGCACGGACCCCAAGAGCTACGTTTGAAGTTTGAGGTGGCAAGACAAGCAAGCAGCCCCAGTCTCTGTGCCTCTGTGCGAGCAGTGCCGTGGGCAGATGAGGCTGAGCAACAGCTTTCCAGGCTAGCCCCTTCTGCCTGCCAGCTATCTGCAGACGTTCGCATTTTCGGAGCAGGGCTGCCGGAGGCTCCCGGCACAGACTCCATAAGCTACGTTTGAAGTTTGAGGTGGCAAGACAAGCAAGCAGCCCCAGTCTCTGTGCCTCTGTGCGAGCAGTGCCGTGGGCAGATGAGGCTGAGCAACAGCTTTCCAGGTTAGCCCCTTCTGCCTGCCAGCTATCTGCAGACGTTCGCATTTTCGAAGCAGGGCTGCCGGAGACTCCCGGTACGCACCCCAAGAGCTACGTTTGAAGTTTCAGGTGGCAAGACAAGCAAGCAGCCCCAGTCTCTGTGCCTCCGTGCGAGCAGTGCCGTGGGCAGATGAGGCTGAGCAACAGCTTTCCAGGCTAGCCTCATCTGCCTGCCAGGTATCTGCAGACGTTCGCATTTTTGGAGCAGGGCTGCCGGAGGATCCCGGCACAGACCCCATAAGCTACGTTTGAAGTTTGAGGTGGCAAGACAAGCAAGCAGCCCCAGTCTCTGTGCCTCTGTGCGAGCACTGCCGTGGGCAGATGAGGCTGAGCAACAGCTTTCCAGGCTAGCCCCTTCTGCCTGCCAGCTATCTGCAGACGTTCGCATTTTCGGAGCATTGCTGCCGGAGGCTCCCGGCACGGACCCCATAAGCTACGTTTGAAGTTTGACGTGGCAAGACAAGCAAGCAGCCCCAGTCTCTGTGCCTCTGTGCGAGCAGTGCCGTGGGCAGATGAGGCTGAGCAACAGCTTTCCAGGCTAGCCCCTTCTGCCTGCCAGCTATCTGCAGACGTTGGCATTTTCGGAGCAGGGCTGCCGGAGGCTCCCGGCACGGACCCCAAGAGATACGTTTGAAGTTTGAGGTGGCAAGACAAGCAAGCAGCCCCAGTCTCTGTGCCTCTGTGCGAGCACTGCCATTGGGAAGATGAGGCTGAGCAACAGCTTTCCAGGCTAGCCCCTTCTGCCTGCCAGCTATCTGCAGACGTTCGCATTTTCGGAGCAGGGCTGCCGGAGGCTCCCGGCACGGACCCCAAGAGCTACGTTTGAAGTTTGAGGTGGCAAGACAAGCAAGCAGCCCCAGTCTCTGTGCCTCTGTGCGAGCAGTGCCGTGGGCAGATGAGGCTGAGCAACAGCTTTCCAGGCTAGCCCCTTCTGCCTGCCAGCTATCTGCAGACGTTCGCATTTTCGGAGCAGGGATGCAGGAGGCTCCCGGCACTGAACCCATAAGTTATGTTTGAAGTATGAGGTGGCAAGACAAGCAAGCAGCCCCAGTCTCTGTGCCTCTGTGCGAGCAGTGCCGTGAGCAGATGAGGCTGAGCAACAGCTTTCCAGGCTAGCCCCTTCTGCCTGCCAGCTATCTGCAGACGTTCGCATTTTCGGAGCAGGGCTGCCGGAGGCTCCCAGCACAGAACCCATAAGCTACGTTTGAAGTTTGAGGTGGCAAGACAAGCAAACAGCCCCAGTCTCTGTGCCTCTGTGCGAGCAGTGCCGTGGGCAGATGAGGCTGAGCAACAGCTTTCCAGGCTAGCCCCTTCTGCCTGCCAGCTATCTGCAGACGTTCGCATTTTCGGAGCAGGGCTGCCGCAGCCTCCTGGCACGGACCCCAAGAGCTACGTTTGAAGTTTGAGGTGGCAAGACAAGCAAGCAGCCCCAGTCTCTGTGCCTCTGTGCGAGCAGTGCCGTGGGCAGATGAGGCTGAGCAACAGCTTTCCAGGCTAGCCCCTTCTGCCTGCCAGCTATCTGCAGACGTTCGCATTTTCGGAGCAGGGCTGCCGGAGCCTCCTGGCACAGACCCCATAAGCTACGTTTGAAGTTTGAGGTGGCAAGACAAGCAAGCAGCCCCAGTCTCTGTGCCTCTGTGCGAGCAGTGCCGTGGGCAGATGAGGCTGAGCAACAGCTTTCCAGGCTAGCCCCTTCTGCCTGCCAGCTATCTGCAGACGTTCGCATTTTCGGAGCAGGGCTGCCGGAGGCTCCCGGCACAGAAACCATAAGCTACGTTTGAAGTTTGAGGTGGCAAGACAAGCAAGCAGCCCCAGTCTCTGTGCCTCTGTGCGAGCAGTGCCGTGGGCAGATGAGGCTGAGCAACAGCTTTCCAGGCTAGCCCCTTCTGCCTGCCAGCTGTCTGCAGACGTTCGCATTTTCGGAGCAGGGCTGCCGCAGCCTCCCGGCACGGACCCCAAGAGCTACGTTTGAAGTCTGAGGTGGCAAGACAAGCAAGCAGCCCCACTCTCTGTGCCTCTGTGCGAGCAGTGCCGTGGGCAGATGAGGCTGAGCAACAGCTTTCCAGGCTAGCCCCTTCTGCCTGCCAGCTATCTGCAGACGTTCGCATTTTCGGAGCAGGGCTGCCGGAGGCTCCCGACACGGACCCCAAGAGCTACGTTTGAAGTTTGAGGTGGCAAGACAAGCAATCAGCCCCAGTCTCTGTGCCTCTGTGCGAGCAGAGCCGTGGGCAGATGAGGCTGAGCAACAGCTTTCCAGGCTAGCCCCTTCTGCCTCCCAGCTATCTGCAGACGTTCGCATTTTCGGAGCAGGGCTGCCGGAGGCTCCCGGCACGGACCCGAAGAGATACGTTTGAAGTTTGAGGTGGCAAGACAAGCAAGCAGCCCCAGTCTCTGTGCCTCTATGCGAGCAGTGCCGTGGGCAGATGAGGCTGAGCAACAGCTTTCCAGGCTAGCCCCTTCTGCCTGCCAGCTATCTGCAGACGTTCGCATTTTCGGAGCAGGGCTGCCGGAGGCTCCCGGCACAGAAACCATAAGCTACGTTTGAAGTTTGAGGTGGCAAGACAATCAAGCAGCCCCAGTCTCTGTGCCTCTGTGCGAGCAGTGCCGTGGGCAGATGAGGCTGAGCAACAGCTTTCCAGGCTAGCCCCTTCTGCCTGCCAGCTGTCTGCAGACGTTCGCATTTTCGGAGCAGGGCTGCCGCAGCCTCCCGGCACGGACCCCAAGAGCTACGTTTGAAGTCTGAGGTGGCAAGACAAGCAAGCAGCCCCACTCTCTGTGCCTCTGTGCGAGCAGTGCCGTGGGCAGATGAGTCTGAGCAACAGCTTTCCAGGCTAGCCCCTTCTGCCTGCCAGCTATCTGCAGACGTTCGCATTTTCGGAGCAGGGCTGCCGGAGGCTCCCGACACGGACCCCAAGAGCTACGTTTGAAGTTTGAGGTGGCAAGACAAGCAAGCAGCCCCAGTCTCTGTGCCTCTGTGTGAGCAGTGCCGTGGGCAGATGAGGCTGAGCAACAGCTTTCCAGGCTAGCCCCTTCTGCCTGCCAGCTATCTGCAGACGTTCGCATTTTCGGAGCAGGGCTGCCGGAGGCTCCCGGCACGGACCCCAAGAGATACGTTTGAAGTTTGAGGTGGCAAGACAAGCAAGCAGCCCCAGTCTCTGTGCCTCTGTGCGAGCAGTGCCGTTGGGCAGATGAGGCTGAGCAACAGCTTTCCAGGCTAGCCCCTTCTGCCTGCCAGCTATCTGCAGACGTTCGCATTTTCGGAGCAGGGCTGCCGGATGCTCCCGGCACCGACCCCATAAGCTACGTTTGAAGTTTGAGGTGGCAAGACAAGCAAGCAGCCCCAGTCTCTGTGCCTCTGTGCGAGCAGTGCCGTGGGCAGATGAGGCTGAGCAACAGCTTTCCAGGCTAGCCCCTTCTGCCTGCCAGCTATCTGCAGACGTTCGTATTTTCGGAGCAGGGCTGCCGGAGGCTCCCGGCACCGACCCCATAAGCTACGTTTGAAGTTTGAGGTGGCAAGACAAGCAAGCAGCCCCAGTCTCTGTGCCTCTGTGCGAGCAGTGCCGTGGGCAGATGAGGCTGAGCAACAGCTTTCCAGGCTAGCCCCTTCTGCCTGCCAGCTATCTGCAGACGTTCGCATTTTCGGAGCAGGGCTGCCGGAGGCTCCCGGCACGGACCCCATAAGGTACGTTTGAAGTTTGAGGTGGCAAGACAAGCAAGCAGCCCCAGTCTCTGTGCCTCTGTGCGAGCAGTGCCGTTGGGCAGATGAGGCTGAGCAACAGCTTTCCAGGCTAGCCCCTTCTACCTGCCAGCTATCTGCAGACGTTCGCATTTTCGGAGCAGGGCTGCCGGAGGCTCCCGGCACAGAACCCATAAGCTACGTTTGAAGTTTGAGGTGGCAAGACAAGCAAGCAGCCCCAGTCTCTGTGCCTCTGTGTGAGCAGTGCTGCTGGGCAGATGAGGCTGAGCAACAGCATTCCAGGCTAGCCCCTTCTGCCTGCCAGCTATCTGCAGACGTTCGCATTTTCGGAGCAGGGCTGCCGGAGGCTCCCGGCACAGACCCCATAAGGTACGTTTGAAGTTTGAGGTGGCAAGAGAATCAAGCAGCCCCAGTCTCTGTGCCTCTGTGCGAGCAGTGCCGTGGGCAGATGAGGCTGAGCAACAGCTTTCCAGGCTAGCCCCTTCTACCTGCCAGCTATCTGCAGACGTTCGCATTTTCGGAGCAGGGCTGCCGGAGGCTCCCGGCACCGAACCCATAAGCTACGTTTGAAGTTTGAGGTGGCAAGACAAGCAAGCAGCCCCATTCTCTGTGCCTCTGTGCGAGCAGTGCCGTGGGCAGATGAGGCTGAGCAACAGCTTTCCAGGCTAGCCCCTTCTGCCTGCCAGCTATCTACAGACGTTCGTATTTTCGGAGCAGGGCTGCCGGAGGCTCCCGGCACGGACCCCATAAGGTACGTTTGAAGTTTGAGGTGGCAAGACAAGCGAGCAGCCCCAGTCTCTGTGCCTCTGTGCGAGCAGTGCCGTGGGCAGATGAGGCTGAGCAACAGCTTTCCAGGCTAGCCCCTTCTGCCTGCCAGCTATCTGCAGACGTTCGCATTTTCGGAGCAGGGCTGCCGGAGGGTCCCGGCATGGACCCCATAAGCTGCGTTTGAAGTTTGAGGTGGCAAGACAAGCAAGCAGCCCCAGTCTCTGTGCCTCTGTGCGAGCAGTGCCGTGGGCAGATGAGGCTGAGCAACAGCTTTCCAGGCTAGCCCCTTCTGCCTGCCAGCTATCTGCAGACGTTCGCATTTTCGGAGCAGGGCTGCCGGAGGCTCCCGGCACTGAACCCATAAGCTACGTTTGAAGTTTGAGGTGGCAAGACAAGCAAGCAGCCCCAGTCTCTGTGCCTCTGTGCGAGCAGTGCCGTGGGCAGATGAGGCTGAGCAACAGCTTTCCAGGCTAGCCCCTTCTGCCTGCCAGCTATCTGCAGACGTTCGCATTTTCGGAGCAGGGCTGCCGGAGGGTCCCGGCACGGACCCCATAAGTTACGTTTGAAGTTTGAGGTGGCAAGACAAGCAAGCAGCCCCAGTCTCTGTGCCTCTGTGCGAGCAGTGCCGTGGGCAGATGAGGCTGAGCAACAGCTTTCCAGGCTAGCCCCTTCTGCCTGCCAGCTATCTGCAGACGTTCGCATTTTCGGAGCAGGGCTGCCGGAGGCTCCCGGCACAGAAACCATAAGCTACGTTTGAAGTTTGAGGTGGCAAGACAATCAAGCAGCCCCAGTGTCTGTGCCTCTGTGCGAGCAGTGCCGTGGGCAGATGAGGCTGAGCAACAGCTTTCCAGGCTAGCCCCTTCTGCCTGCCAGCTGTCTGCAGACGTTCGCATTTTCGGAGCAGGGCTGCCGCAGCCTCCCGGCACGGACCCCAAGAGCTACGTTTGAAGTCTGAGGTGGCAAGACAAGCAAGCAGCCCCACTCTCTGTGCCTCTGTGGAAGCACTGCCGTGGGCAGATGAGGCTGAGCAACAGCTTTCCAGGCTAGCCCCTTCTGCCTGCCAGCTATCTGCAGACGTTCGCATTTTCGGAGCAGGGATGTAGGAGGCTTCCGGCACTGAACCCATAAGTTATGTTTGAAGTATGAGGTGGCAAGACAAGCAAGCAGCCCCAGTCTCTGTGCCTCTGTGCGAGCAGTGCCGTGAGCAGATGAGGCTGAGCAACAGCTTTCCAGGCTAGC
The DNA here is from genome assembly GCF_030867145.1 of Opisthocomus hoazin. Classification (NCBI taxonomy): domain Eukaryota; kingdom Metazoa; phylum Chordata; class Aves; order Opisthocomiformes; family Opisthocomidae; genus Opisthocomus; species Opisthocomus hoazin. The sequence goes on along the minus strand of NC_134424.1, from coordinate 25,597,289 downwards.
CCCTTCTGCCTGCCAGCTATCTGCAGACGTTCGCATTTTCGGAGCAGGGCTGCCGGAGGCTCCCGGCACAGAACCCATAAGCTACGTTTGAAGTTTGAGGTGGCAAGACAAGCAAGCAGCCCCAGTCTCTGTGCCTCTGTGCGAGCAGTGCCGTGGGCAGATGAGGCTGAGCAACAGCTTTCCAGGCTAGCCCCTTCTGCCTGCCAGCTATCTGCAGACGTTCGCATTTTCGGAGCAGGGCTGCCGCAGCATCCCGGCACGGACCCCAAGAGCTACGTTTGAAGTTTGAGGTGGCAAGACAAGCAAGCAGCCCCAGTCTCTGTGCCTCTGTGCGAGCAGTGCCGTGGGCAGATGAGGCTTAGCAACAGCTTTCCAGGCTAGCCCCTTCTGCCTGCCAGCTATCTGCAGACGTTCGCATTTTCGGAGCAGGGCTGCCGGAGGCTCCCGGCACTGAACCCATAAGTTATGTTTGAAGTATGAGGTGGCAAGACACGCAAGCAGCCCCAGTCTCTGTGCCTCTGTGCGAGCAGTGCCGTGGGCAGATGAGGCTGAGCAACAGCTTTCCAGGCTAGCCCCTTCTGCCTGCCAGCTATCTGCAGACGTTCGCATTTTCGGAGCAGGGCTGCCGGAGCCTCCCGGCACAGAACCCATAAGCTACGTTTGAAGTTTGAGGTGGCAAGACAAGCAAGCAGCCCCAGTCTCTGTGCCTCTGTGCGAGCAGTGCCGTGGGCAGATGAGGCTGAGCAACAGCTTTCCAGGCTAGCCCCTTCTGCCTGCCAGCTATCTGCAGACGTTCGCATTTTCGGAGCAGGGCTGCCGGAGGCTCCCGGCACAGAAACCATAAGCTACGTTTGAAGTTTGAGGTGGCAAGACAATCAAGCAGCCCCAGTCTCTGTGCCTCTGTGCGAGCAGTGCCGTGGGCAGATGAGGCTGAGCAACAGCTTTCCAGGCTAGCCCCTTCTGCCTGCCAGCTGTCTGCAGACGTTCGCATTTTCGGAGCAGGGCTGCCGCAGCCTCCCGGCACGGACCCCAAGAGCTACGTTTGAAGTCTGAGGTGGCAAGACAAGCAAGCAGCCCCAGTGTCTGTGCCTCTGTGCGAGCAGTGCCGTGGGCAGATGAGGCTGAGCAACAGCTTTCCAGGCTAGCCCCTTCTGCCTGCCAGCTGTCTGCAGACGTTCGCATTTTCGGAGCAGGGCTGCCGCAGCCTCCCGGCACGGACCCCAAGAGCTACGTTTGAAGTCTGAGGTGGCAAGACAAGCAAGCAGCCCCACTCTCTGTGCCTCTGTGGAAGCACTGCCGTGGGCAGATGAGGCTGAGCAACAGCTTTCCAGGCTAGCCCCTTCTGCCTGCCAGCTATCTGCAGACGTTCGCATTTTCGGAGCAGGGATGTAGGAGGCTTCCGGCACTGAACCCATAAGTTATGTTTGAAGTATGAGGTGGCAAGACAAGCAAGCAGCCCCAGTCTCTGTGCCTCTGTGCGAGCAGTGCCGTGAGCAGATGAGGCTGAGCAACAGCTTTCCAGGCTAGCCCCTTCTGCCTGCCAGCTATCTGCAGACGTTCGCATTTTCGGAGCAGGGCTGCCGGAGGCTCCCGGCACAGAACCCATAAGCTACGTTTGAAGTTTGAGGTGGCAAGACAAGCAAGCAGCCCCAGTCTCTGTGCCTCTGTGCGAGCAGTGCCGTGGGCAGATGAGGCTGAGCAACAGCTTTCCAGGCTAGCCCCTTCTGCCTGCCAGCTATCTGCAGACGTTCGCATTTTCGGAGCAGGGCTGCCGCAGCATCCCGGCACGGACCCCAAGAGCTACGTTTGAAGTTTGAGGTGGCAAGACAAGCAAGCAGCCCCAGTCTCTGTGCCTCTGTGCGAGCAGTGCCGTGGGCAGATGAGGCTTAGCAACAGCTTTCCAGGCTAGCCCCTTCTGCCTGCCAGCTATCTGCAGACGTTCGCATTTTCGGAGCAGGGCTGCCGGAGGCTCCCGGCACTGAACCCATAAGTTATGTTTGAAGTATGAGGTGGCAAGACACGCAAGCAGCCCCAGTCTCTGTGCCTCTGTGCGAGCACTGGCGTGGGCAGATGAGGCTGAGCAACAGCTTTCCAGGCTAGCCCCTTCTGCCTGCCAGCTATCTGCAGACGTTCGCATTTTCGGAGCAGGGCTGCCGGAGCCTCCCGGCACAGAACCCATAAGCTACGTTTGAAGTTTGAGGTGGCAAGACAAGCAAGCAGCCCCAGTCTCTGTGCCTCTGTGCGAGCAGTGCCGTGGGCAGATGAGGCTGAGCAACAGCTTTCCAGGCTAGCCCCTTCTGCCTGCCAGCTATCTGCAGACGTTCGCATTTTCGGAGCAGGGCTGCCGGAGGCTCCCGGCACAGAAACCATAAGCTACGTTTGAAGTTTGAGGTGGCAAGACAATCAAGCAGCCCCAGTCTCTGTGCCTCTGTGCGAGCAGTGCCGTGGGCAGATGAGGCTGAGCAACAGCTTTCCAGGCTAGCCCCTTCTGCCTGCCAGCTGTCTGCAGACGTTCGCATTTTCGGAGCAGGGCTGCCGCAGCCTCCCGGCACGGACCCCAAGAGCTACGTTTGAAGTCTGAGGTGGCAAGACAAGCAAGCAGCCCCAGTCTCTGTGCCTCTGTGCGAGCAGTGCCGTGGGCAGATGAGGCTGAGCAACAGCTTTCCAGGCTAGCAGCTTCTGCCTGCCAGCTATCTGCAGACGTTCGCATTTTCGGAGCAGGGCTGCCGGAGGCTCCCGGCACGGACCCCATAAGGTACGTTTGAAGTTTGAGGTGGCAAGACAAGCGAGCAGCCCCAGTGTCCGTGCCTCTGTGCGAGCAGTGCCGTGGGCAGATGAGGCTGAGCAACAGCTTTCCAGGCTAGCCCCTTCTGCCTGCCAGCTATCTGCAGACGTTCGCATTTTCGGAGCAGGGCTGCCGGAGGCTCCCGGCACGGACCCCAAGAGATACGTTTGAAGTTTGAGGTGGCAAGACAAGCAAGCAGCCCCAGTCTCTGTGCCTCTGTGCGAGCAGTGCCGTGGGCAGATGAGGCTGAGCAACAGCTTTCCAGGCTAGCCCCTTCTGCCTGCCAGCTATCTGCAGACGTTCGCATTTTCGGAGCAGGGCTGCCGGAGGCTCCCGGCACAGAAACCATAAGCTACGTTTGAAGTTTGAGGTGGCAAGACAATCAAGCAGCCCCAGTCTCTGTGCCTCTGTGCGAGCAGTGCCGTGGGCAGATGAGGCTGAGCAACAGCTTTCCAGGCTAGCCCCTTCTGCCTGCCAGCTGTCTGCAGACGTTCGCATTTTCGGAGCAGGGCTGCCGCAGCCTCCCGGCACGGACCCCAAGAGCTACGTTTGACGTCTGAGGTGGCAAGACAAGCAAGCAGCCCCACTCTCTGTGCCTCTGTGCGAGCAGTGCCATGGGCAGATGAGGCTGAGCAACAGCTTTCCAGGCTAGCCCCTTCTGCCTGCCAGCTATCTGCAGACGTTCGCATTTTCGGAGCAGGGCTGCCGGATGCTCCCGGCACCGACCCCATAAGCTACGTTTGAAGTTTGAGGTGGCAAGACAAGCAAGCAGCCCCAGTCTCTGTGCCTCTGTGCGAGCAGTGCCGTGGGCAGATGAGGCTGAGCAACAGCTTTCCAGGCTAGCCCCTTCTGCCTGCCAGCTATCTGCAGACGTTCGTATTTTCGGAGCAGGGCTGCCGGAGGCTCCCGGCACGGACCCCAAGAGCTACGTTTGAAGTTTGAGGTGGCAAGACAAGCGAGCAGCCCCAGTCTCCGTGCCTCTGTGCGAGCAGTGCCGTGGGCAGATGAGGCTGAGCAACAGCTTTCCAGGCTAGCCCCTTCTGCCTGCCAGCTATCTGCAGACGTTCGCATTTTCGGAGCAGGGCTGCCGGAGGCTCCCGGCACGGACCCCAAGAGCTACGTTTGAAGTTTGAGGTGGCAAGACAAGCAAGCAGCCCCAGTCTCTGTGCCTCTGTGCGAGCAGTGCCGTGGGCAGATGAGGCTGAGCAACAGCTTTCCAGGCTAGCCCCTTCTGCCTGCCAGCTATCTGCAGACGTTCGCATTTTCGGAGCAGGGATGCCGAAGACTCCCGGCACGCACCCCAAGAGTACGTTTGAAGTTTGAGGTGGCAAGACAAGCAAGCAGCCCCAGTCTCTGTGCCTCTGTGCGAGCAGTGCCGTTGGGCAGATGAGGCTGAGCAACAGCTTTCCAGGCTAGCCCCTTCTGCCTGCCAGCTATCTGCAGACGTTCGCATTTTCGGAGCAGGGATGCCGGAGGCTCCTGGCACTGAACCCATAAGTTATATTTGAAGTATGAGGTGGCAAGACAAGCAAGAAGCCCCAGTCTCTGTGCCTCTGTGCGAGCAGTGCCGTGGGCAGATGAGGCTGAGCAACAGCTTTCCAGGCTAGCCCCTTCTACCTGCCAGCTATCTGCAGACGTTCGCATTTTCGGAGCAGGGCTGCCGGAGGCTCCCGGCACAGAACCCATAAGCTACGTTTGAAGTTTGAGGTGGCAAGACAAGCAAGCAGCCCCAGTCTCTGTGCCTCTGTGCGAGCAGTGCCGTTGGGCAGATGAGGCTGAGCAACAGCTTTCCAGGCTAGCCCCTTCTGCCTGCCAGCTATCTGCAGACGTTCGTATTTTCAGAGCAGGGCTGCCGGAGGCTCCCGGCACAGACCCCATAAGGTACGTTTGAAGTTTGAGGTGGCAAGACAAGCAAGCAGCCCCAGTCTCTGTGCCTCTGTGCGAGCAGTGCCGTGGGCAGATGAGGCTGAGCAACAGCTTTCCAGGCTAGCCCCTTCTGCCTGCCAGCTATCTGCAGACGTTCGCATTTTCGGAGCAGGGCTGCCGGAGGCTCCCGGCACCGACCCCATAAGCTACGTTTGAAGTTTGAGGTGGCAAGACAAGCAAGCAGCCCCAGTCTCTGTGCCTCTGTGCGAGCAGTGCCGTGGGCAGATGAGGCTGAGCAACAGCTTTCCAGGCTAGCCCCTTCTGCCTGCCAGCTATCTGCAGACGTTCGCATTTTCGGAGCAGGGCTGCCGGAGGCTCCCGGCACGGACCCCAAGAGCTACGTTTGAAGTTTGAGGTGGCAAGACAAGCAAGCAGCCCCAGTCTCTGTGCCTCTGTGCGAGCAGTGCCGTGGGCAGATGAGGCTGAGCAACAGCTTTCCAGGCTAGCCTCTTCTGCCTGCCAGCGATCTGCAGACGTTCGCATTTTCGGAGCAGGGCTGCCGGAGGCTCCCGGCACCGACCCCAAGAGCTACGTTTGAAGTTTGAGGTGGCAAGACAAGCAAGCAGCCCCAGTCTCTGTGCCTCTGTGCGAGCAGTGCCGTGGGCAGATGAGGCTGAGCAACAGCTTTCCAGGCTAGCCCCTTCTGCCTGCCAGCTATCTGCAGACGTTCGTATTTTCAGAGCAGGGCTGCCGAAGGCTCCCGGCACGGAACCCATAAGCAACGTTTGAAGTTTGAGGTGGCAAGACAAGCAAGCAGCCCCATTCTCTGTGCCTCTGTGCGAGCAGTGCCGTGGGCAGATGAGGCTGAGCAACAGCTTTCCAGGCTAGCCCCTTCTGCCTGCCAGCTATCTGCAGACGTTCGCATTTTCGGAGCAGGGCTGCCGGAGGCTCCCGGCACGGACCCCAAGAGCTACGTTTGAAGTTTGAGGTGGCAAGACAAGCAAGCAGCCCCAGTCTCTGTGCCTCTGTGTGAGCAGTGCCGTGGGCAGATGAGGCTGAGCAACAGCTTTCCAGGCTAGCCTCTTCTGCCTGCCAGCGATCTGCAGACGTTCGCATTTTCGGAGCAGGGCTGCCGGAGGCTCCCGGCACGGACCCCAAGAGCTACGTTTGAAGTTTGAGGTGGCAAGACAAGCAAGCAGCCCCAGTCTCTGTGCCTCTGTGCGAGCAGTGCCGTGGGCAGATGAGGCTGAGCAACAGCTTTCCAGGCTAGCCCCTTCTGCCTGCCAGCTATCTGCAGACGTTCGCATTTTCGGAGCAGGGCTGCCGGAGGTTCCCGGCACTGAACCCATATGCTATGTTTGAAGTATGAGGTGGCAAGACAAGCAAGCAGCCCCAGTCTCTGTGCCTCTGTGCGAGCAGTGCCGTGGGCAGATGAGGCTGAGCAACAGCTTTCCAGGCTAGCCCCTTCTGCCTGCCAGCTATCTGCAGACGTTCGCATTTTCGGAGCAGGGCTGCCGGAGGCTCCCGGCACAGAAACCATAAGCTACGTTTGAAGTTTGAGGTGGCAAGACAATCAAGCAGCCCCAGTCTCTGTGCCTCTGTGCGAGCAGTGCCGTGTGCAGATGAGGCTGAGCAACAGCTTTCCAGGCTAGCCCCTTCTGCCTGCCAGCTATCTGCAGACGTTCGCATTTTCGGAGCAGGGCTGCCGGAGGCTCCCGACACGGACCCCAAGAGCTACGTTTGAAGTTTGAGGTGGCAAGACAAGCAAGCAGCCCCAGTCTCTGTGCCTCTGTGCGAGCAGTGCCGTGGGCAGATGAGGCTGAGCAACAGCTTTCCAGGCTAGCCCCTTCTGCCTGCCAGCTATCTGCAGACGTTCGCATTTTCGGAGCAGGGCTGCCGGAGGGTCCCGGCACGGACCCCATAAGTTACGTTTGAAGTTTGAGGTGGCAAGACAAGCAAGCAGCCCCAGTCTCTGTGCCTCTGTGCGAGCAGTGCCGTGGGCAGATGAGGCTGAGCAACAGCTTTCCAGGCTAGCCCCTTCTGCCTGCCAGCTATCTGCAGACGTTCGCATTTTCGGAGCAGGGCTGCCGGAGGCTCCCGGCACAGAAACCATAAGCTACGTTTGAAGTTTGAGGTGGCAAGACAATCAAGCAGCCCCAGTCTCTGTGCCTCTGTGCGAGCAGTGCCGTGGGCAGATGAGGCTGAGCAACAGCTTTCCAGGCTAGCCCCTTCTGCCTGCCAGCTGTCTGCAGACGTTCGCATTTTCGGAGCAGGGCTGCCGCAGCCTCCCGGCACGGACCCCAAGAGCTACGTTTGAAGTCTGAGGTGGCAAGACAAGCAAGCAGCCCCACTCTCTGTGCCTCTGTGCGAGCAGTGCCATGGGCAGATGAGGCTGAGCAACAGCTTTCCAGGCTAGCCCCTTCTGCCTGCCAGCTATCTGCAGACGTTCGCATTTTCGGAGCAGGGCTGCCGGAGGCTCCCGACACGGACCCCAAGAGCTACGTTTGAAGTTTGAGGTGGCAAGACAAGCAATCAGGCCCAGTCTCTGTGCCTCTGTGCGAGCAGTGCCGTGGGCAGATGAGGCTGAGCAACAGCTTTCCAGGCTAGCCCCTTCTGCCTGCCAGCTATCTGCAGACGTTCGCATTTTCGGAGCAGGGCTGCCGGAGGCTCCCGGCACGGACCCCAAGAGATACGTTTGAAGTTTGAGGTGGCAAGACAAGCAAGCAGCCCCAGTCTCTGTGCCTCTGTGCGAGCAGTGCCATTGGGCAGATGAGGCTGAGCAACAGCTTTCCAGGCTAGCCCCTTCTGCCTGCCAGCTATCTGCAGACGTTCGCATTTTCGGAGCAGGGCTGCCGGATGCTCCCGGCACCGACCCCATAAGCTACGTTTGAAGTTTGAGGTGGCAAGACAAGCAAGCAGCCCCAGTCTCTGTGCCTCTGTGCGAGCAGTGCCGTGGGCAGATGAGGCTGAGCAACAGCTTTCCAGGCTAGCCCCTTCTGCCTGCCAACTGTCTGCAGACGTTCGCATTTTCGGAGCAGGGCTGCCGCAGCCTCCCGGCACGGACCCCAAGAGCTACGTTTGACGTCTGAGGTGGCAAGACAAGCAAGCAGCCCCACTCTCTGTGCCTCTGTGCGAGCAGTGCCATGGGCAGATGAGGCTGAGCAACAGCTTTCCAGGCTAGCCCCTTCTGCCTGCCAGCTATCTGCAGACGTTCGCATTTTCGGAGCAGGGCTGCCGGAGGCTCCCGACACGGACCCCAAGAGCTACGTTTGAAGTTTGAGGTGGCAAGACAAGCAAGCAGGCCCAGTCTCTGTGCCTCTGTGCGAGCAGTGCCGTGGGCAGATGAGGCTGAGCAACAGCTTTCCAGGCTAGCCCCTTCTGCCTGCCAGCTATCTGCAGACGTTCGCATTTTCGGAGCAGGGCTGCCGGAGGCTCCCGGCACGGACCCCAAGAGATACGTTTGAAGTTTGAGGTGGCAAGACAAGCAAGCAGCCCCAGTCTCTGTGCCTCTGTGCGAGCAGTGCCGTTGGGCAGATGAGGCTGAGCAACAGCTTTCCAGGCTAGCCCCTTCTGCCTGCCAGCTATCTGCAGACGTTCGCATTTTCGGAGCAGGGCTGCCGGATGCTCCCGGCACCGACCCCATAAGCTACGTTTGAAGTTTGAGGTGGCAAGACAAGCAAGCAGCCCCAGTCTCTGTGCCTCTGTGCGAGCAGTGCCGTGGGCAGATGAGGCTGAGCAACAGCTTTCCAGGCTAGCCCCTTCTGCCTGCCAGCTATCTGCAGACGTTCGTATTTTCGGAGCAGGGCTGCCGGAGGCTCCCGGCACGGACCCCAAGAGCTACGTTTGAAGTTTGAGGTGGCAAGACAAGCGAGCAGCCCCAGTCTCCGTGCCTCTGTGCGAGCAGTGCCGTGGGCAGATGAGGCTGAGCAACAGCTTTCCAGGCTAGCCCCTTCTGCCTGCCAGCTATCTGCAGACGTTCGCATTTTCGGAGCAGGGCTGCCGGAGGCTCCCGGCACGGACCCCAAGAGCTACGTTTGAAGTTTGAGGTGGCAAGACAAGCAAGCAGCCCCAGTCTCTGTGCCTCTGTGCGAGCAGTGCCGTGGGCAGATGAGGCTGAGCAACAGCTTTCCAGGCTAGCCCCTTCTGCCTGCCAGCTATCTGCAGACGTTCGCATTTTCGGAGCAGGGATGCCGAAGACTCCCGGCACGCACCCCAAGAGTACGTTTGAAGTTTGAGGTGGCAAGACAAGCAAGCAGCCCCAGTCTCTGTGCCTCTGTGCGAGCAGTGCCGTTGGGCAGATGAGGCTGAGCAACAGCTTTCCAGGCTAGCCCCTTCTGCCTGCCAGCTATCTGCAGACGTTCGCATTTTCGGAGCAGGGATGCCGGAGGCTCCTGGCACTGAACCCATAAGTTATGTTTGAAGTATGAGGTGGCAAGACAAGCAAGAAGCCCCAGTCTCTGTGCCTCTGTGCGAGCAGTGCCGTGGGCAGATGAGGCTGAGCAACAGCTTTCCAGGCTAGCCCCTTCTACCTGCCAGCTATCTGCAGACGTTCGCATTTTCGGAGCAGGGCTGCCGGAGGCTCCCGGCACAGAACCCATAAGCTACGTTTGAAGTTTGAGGTGGCAAGACAAGCAAGCAGCCCCAGTCTCTGTGCCTCTGTGCGAGCAGTGCCGTTGGGCAGATGAGGCTGAGCAACAGCTTTCCAGGCTAGCCCCTTCTGCCTGCCAGCTATCTGCAGACGTTCGCATTTTCGGAGCAGGGCTGCCGGAGGCTCCCGGCACAGACCCCATAAGGTACGTTTGAAGTTTGAGGTGGCAAGACAAGCAAGCAGCCCCAGTCTCTGTGCCTCTGTGCGAGCAGTGCCGTGGGCAGATGAGGCTGAGCAACAGCTTTCCAGGCTAGCCCCTTCTGCCTGCCAGCTATCTGCAGACGTTCGCATTTTCGGAGCAGGGCTGCCGGAGGCTCCCGGCACCAACCCCATAAGCTACGTTTGAAGTTTGAGGTGGCAAGACAAGCAAGCAGCCCCAGTCTCTGCGCCTCTGTGCGAGCAGTGCCGTGGGCAGATGAGGCTGAGCAACAGCTTTCCAGGCTAGCCCCTTCTGCCTGCCAGCTATCTGCAGACGTTCGTATTTTCAGAGCAGGGCTGCCGGAGGCTCCCGGCACGGAACCCATAAGCTACGTTTGAAGTTTGAGGTGGCAAGACAAGCAAGCAGCCCCATTCTCTGTGCCTCTGTGCGAGCAGTGCCGTGGGCAGATGAGGCTGAGCAACAGCTTTCCAGGCTAGCCCCTTCTGCCTGCCAGCTATCTGCAGACGTTCGCATTTTCGGAGCAGGGCTGCCGGAGGCTCCCGGCACGGACCCCAAGAGCTACGTTTGAAGTTTGAGGTGGCAAGACAAGCAAGCAGCCCCAGTCTCTGTGCCTCTGTGCGAGCAGTGCCGTGGGCAGATGAGGCTGAGCAACAGCTTTCCAGGCTAGCCCCTTCTGCCTGCCAGCTATCTGCAGACGTTCGTATTTTCAGAGCAGGGCTGCCGGAGGCTCCCGGCACGGAACCCATAAGCAACGTTTGAAGTTTGAGGTGGCAAGACAAGCAAGCAGCCCCATTCTCTGTGCCTCTGTGCGAGCAGTGCCGTGGGCAGATGAGGCTGAGCAACAGCTTTCCAGGCTAGCCCCTTCTGCCTGCCAGCTATCTGCAGACGTTCGCATTTTCGGAGCAGGGCTGCCGGAGGCTCCCGGCACGGACCCCAAGAGCTACGTTTGAAGTTTGAGGTGGCAAGACAAGCAAGCAGCCCCAGTCTCTGTGCCTCTGTGTGAGCAGTGCCGTGGGCAGATGAGGCTGAGCAACAGCTTTCCAGGCTAGCCTCTTCTGCCTGCCAGCGATCTGCAGACGTTCGCATTTTCGGAGCAGGGCTGCCGGAGGCTCCCGGCACGGACCCCAAGAGCTACGTTTGAAGTTTGAGGTGGCAAGACAAGCAAGCAGCCCCAGTCTCTGTGCCTCTGTGCGAGCAGTGCCGTGGGCAGATGAGGCTGAGCAACAGCTTTCCAGGCTAGCCCCTTCTGCCTGCCAGCTATCTGCAGACGTTCGCATTTTCGGAGCAGGGCTGCCGGAGGTTCCCGGCACTGAACCCATATGCTATGTTTGAAGTATGAGGTGGCAAGACAAGCAAGCAGCCCCAGTCTCTGTGCCTCTGTGCGAGCAGTGCCGTGGGCAGATGAGGCTGAGCAACAGCTTTCCAGGCTAGCCCCTTCTGCCTGCCAGCTATCTGCAGACGTTCGCATTTTCGGAGCAGGGCTGCCGGAGGCTCCCGGCACAGAACCCATAAGCTACGTTTGAAGTTTGAGGTGGCAAGACAAGCAAGCAGCCCCAGTCTCTGTGCCTCTGTGCGAGCAGTGCCGTGGGCAGATGAGGCTGAGCAACAGCTTTCCAGGATAGCCCCTTCTGCCTGCCAGCTATCTGCAGACGTTCGCATTTTCGGAGCAGGGCTGCCGGAGGCTCCCGGCACAGAAACCATAAGCTACGTTTGAAGTTTGAGGTGGCAAGACAATCAAGCAGCCCCAGTCTCTGTGCCTCTGTGCGAGCAGTGCCGTGTGCAGATGAGGCTGAGCAACAGCTTTCCAGGCTAGCCCCTTCTGCCTGCCAGCTATCTGCAGACGTTCGCATTTTCGGAGCAGGGCTGCCGCAGCCTCCCGGCACGGACCCCAAGAGCTACGTTTGAAGTTTGAGGTGGCAAGACAAGCAAGCAGCCCCAGTCTCTGTGCCTCTGTGCGAGCAGTGCCGTGGGCAGATGAGGCTGAGCAACAGCTTTCCAGGCTAGCCCCTTCTGCCTGCCAGCTATCTGCAGACGTTCGCATTTTCGGAGCAGGGCTGCCGGAGGGTCCCGGCACGGACCCCATAAGTTACGTTTGAAGTTTGAGGTGGCAAGACAAGCAAGCAGCCCCAGTCTCTGTGCCTCTGTGCGAGCAGTGCCGTGGGCAGATGAGGCTGAGCAACAGCTTTCCAGGCTAGCCCCTTCTGCCTGCCAGCTATCTGCAGACGTTCGCATTTTCGGAGCAGGGCTGCCGGAGGCTCCCGGCACAGAAACCATAAGCTACGTTTGAAGTTTGAGGTGGCAAGACAATCAAGCAGCCCCAGTCTCTGTGCCTCTGTGCGAGCAGTGCCGTGGGCAGATGAGGCTGAGCAACAGCTTTCCAGGCTAGCCCCTTCTGCCTGCCAGCTGTCTGCAGACGTTCGCATTTTCGGAGCAGGGCTGCCGCAGCCTCCCGGCACGGACCCCAAGAGCTACGTTTGAAGCTTGAGGTGGCAAGACAAGCAAGCAGCCCCAGTCTCTGTGCCTCTGTGTGAGCAGTGCCATGGGCAGATGAGGCTGAGCAACAGCTTTCCAGGCTAGCCCCTTCTGCCTGCCAGCTATCTGCAGACGTTCGCATTTTCGGAGCAGGGCTGCCGGAGGCTCCCGACACGGACCCCAAGAGCTACGTTTGAAGTTTGAGGTGGCAAGACAAGCAATCAGGCCCAGTCTCTGTGCCTCTGTGCGAGCAGTGCCGTGGGCAGATGAGGCTGAGCAACAGCTTTCCAGGCTAGCCCCTTCTGCCTGCCAGCTATCTGCAGACGTTCGCATTTTCGGAGCAGGGCTGCCGGAGGCTCCCGGCACGGACCCCAAGAGATACGTTTGAAGTTTGAGGTGGCAAGACAAGCAAGCAGCCCCAGTCTCTGTGCCTCTGTGCGAGCAGTGCCGTTGGGCAGATGAGGCTGAGCAACAGCTTTCCAGGCTACCCCCTTCTGCCTGCCAGCTATCTGCAGACGTTCGCATTTTCGGAGCAGGGCTGCCGGATGCTCCCGGCACCGACCCCATAAGCTACGTTTGAAGTTTGAGGTGGCAAGACAAGCAAGCAGCCCCAGTCTCTGTGCCTCTGTGCGAGCAGTGCCGTGGGCAGATGAGGCTGAGCAACAGCTTTCCAGGCTAGCCCCTTCTGCCTGCCAGCTATCTGCAGACGTTCGTATTTTCGGAGCAGGGCTGCCGGAGGCTCCCGGCACGGACCCCATAAGGTACGTTTGAAGTTTGAGGTGGCAAGACAAGCGAGCAGCCCCAGTCTCCGTGCCTCTGTGCGAGCAGTGCCGTGGGCAGATGAGGCTGAGCAACAGCTTTCCAGGCTAGCCCCTTCTGCCTGCCAGCTATCTGCAGACGTTCGCATTTTCGGAGCAGGGCTGCCGGAGGCTCCCGGCACGGACCCCAAGAGCTACGTTTGAAGTTTGAGGTGGCAAGACAAGCAAGCAGCCCCAGTCTCTGTGCCTCTGTGCGAGCAGTGCCGTGGGCAGATGAGGCTGAGCAACAGCTTTCCAGGCTAGCCCCTTCTACCTGCCAGCTATCTGCAGACGTTCGCATTTTCGGAGCAGGGCTGCCGGAGGCTCCCGGCACAGAACCCATAAGCTACGTTTGAAGTTTGAGGTGGCAAGACAAGCAAGCAGCCCCAGTCTCTGTGCCTCTGTGCGAGCAGTGCCGTGGGCAGATGAGGCTGAGCAACAGCTTTCCAGGCTAGCCCCTTCTGCCTGCCAGCTATCTGCAGACGTTCGCATTTTCGGAGCAGGGCTGCCGCAGCCTCCAGGCACGGACCCCAAGAGCTACGTTTGAAGTTTGAGGTGGCAAGACAAGCAAGCAGCCCCAGTCTCTGTGCCTCTGTGCGAGCAGTGCCGTGGGCAGATGAGGCTGAGCAACAGCTTTCCAGGCTAGCCCCTTCTGCCTGCCAGCTATCTGCAGACGTTCGCATTTTCGGAGCAGGGCTGCCGGAGGCTCCCGGCACGGACCCCAAGAGCTACGTTTGAAGTTTGAGGTGGCAAGACAAGCAATCAGCCCCAGTCTCTTTGCCTCTGTGCGAGCAGTGCCGTGGGCAGATGAGGCTGAGCAACAGCTTTCCAGGCTAGCCCCTTCTGCCTGCCAGCTATCTGCAGACGTTCGCATTTTCGGAGCAGGGATGCCGAAGACTCCCGGCACGCACCCCAAGAGTACGTTTGAAGTTTGAGGTGGCAAGACAAGCAAGCAGCCCCAGTCTCTGTGCCTCTGTGCGAGCAGTGCCGTTGGGCAGATGAGGCTGAGCAACAGCTTTCCAGGCTAGCCCCTTCTGCCTGCCAGCTATCTGCAGACGTTCGCATTTTCGGAGCAGGGATGCCGGAGGCTCCTGGCACTGAACCCATAAGTTATGTTTGAAGTATGAGGTGGCAAGACAAGCAAGAAGCCCCAGTCTCTGTGCCTCTGTGCGAGCAGTGCCGTGGGCAGATGAGGCTGAGCAACAGCTTTCCAGGCTAGCCCCTTCTACCTGCCAGCTATCTGCAGACGTTCGCATTTTCGGAGCAGGGCTGCCGGAGGCTCCCGGCACAGAACCCATAAGCTACGTTTGAAGTTTGAGGTGGCAAGACAAGCAAGCAGCCCCAGTCTCTGTGCCTCTGTGCGAGCAGTGCCGTTGGGCAGATGAGGCTGAGCAACAGCTTTCCAGGCTAGCCCCTTCTGCCTGCCAGCTATCTGCAGACGTTCGCATTTTCGGAGCAGGGCTGCCGGAGGCTCCCGGCACAGACCCCATAAGGTACGTTTGAAGTTTGAGGTGGCAAGACAAGCAAGCAGCCCCAGTCTCTGTGCCTCTGTGCGAGCAGTGCCGTGGGCAGATGAGGCTGAGCAACAGCTTTCCAGGCTAGCCCCTTCTGCCTGCCAGCTATCTGCAGACGTTCGCATTTTCGGAGCAGGGCTGCCGGAGGCTCCCGGCACCGACCCCATAAGCTACGTTTGAAGTTTGAGGTGGCAAGACAAGCAAGCAGCCCCAGTCTCTGCGCCTCTGTGCGAGCAGTGCCGTGGGCAGATGAGGCTGAGCAACAGCTTTCCAGGCTAGCCCCTTCTGCCTGCCAGCTATCTGCAGACGTTCGCATTTTCGGAGCAGGGCTGCCGGAGGCTCCCGGCACGGACCCCAAGAGCTACGTTTGAAGTTTGAGGTGGCAAGACAAGCAAGCAGCCCCAGTCTCTGTGCCTCTGTGTGAGCAGTGCCGTGGGCAGATGAGGCTGAGCAACAGCTTTCCAGGCTAGCCTCTTCTGCCTGCCAGCGATCTGCAGACGTTCGCATTTTCGGAGCAGGGCTGCCGGAGGCTCCCGGCACGGACCCCAAGAGATACGTTTGAAGTTTGAGGTGGCAAGACAAGCAAGCAGCCCCAGTCTCTGTGCCTCTGTGCGAGCAGTGCCGTGGGCAGATGAGGCTGAGCAACAGCTTTCCAGGCTAGCCCCTTCTGCCTGCCAGCTATCTGCAGACGTTCGTATTTTCAGAGCAGGGCTGCCGGAGGCTCCCGGCACGGAACCCATAAGCTACGTTTGAAGTTTGAGGTGGCAAGACAAGCAAGCAGCCCCATTCTCTGTGCCTCTGTGCGAGCAGTGCCGTGGGCAGATGAGGCTGAGCAACAGCTTTCCAGGCTAGCCCCTTCTGCCTGCCAGCTATCTGCAGACGTTCGCTTTTCGGAGCAGGGCTGCCGGAGGCTCCCGGCACGGACCCCAAGAGCTACGTTTGAAGTTTGAGGTGGCAAGACAAGCAAGCAGCCCCAGTCTCTGTGCCTCTGTGTGAGCAGTGCCGTGGGCAGATGAGGCTGAGCAACAGCTTTCCAGGCTAGCCTCTTCTGCCTGCCAGCGATCTGCAGACGTTCGCATTTTCGGAGCAGGGCTGCCGGAGGCTCCCGGCACGGACCCCAAGAGCTACGTTTGAAGTTTCAGGTGGCAAGACAAGCAAGCAGCCCCAGTCTCTGTGCCTCTGTGCGAGCAGTGCCGTTGGGCAGATGAGGCTGAGCAACAGCTTTCCAGGCTAGCCCCTTCTGCCTGCCAGCTATCTGCAGACGTTCGCATTTTCGGAGCAGGGCTGCCGGAGATTCCCGGCACTGAACCCATAT
The DNA here is from genome assembly GCF_030867145.1 of Opisthocomus hoazin. NCBI lineage: Eukaryota > Metazoa > Chordata > Aves > Opisthocomiformes > Opisthocomidae > Opisthocomus > Opisthocomus hoazin. The sequence goes on along the minus strand of NC_134424.1, from coordinate 25,581,732 downwards.
GCTATGTTTGAAGTATGAGGTGGCAAGACAAGCAAGCAGCCCCAGTCTCTGTGCCTCTGTGCGAGCAGTGCCGTGGGCAGATGAGGCTGAGCAACAGCTTTCCAGGCTAGCTCCTTCTACCTGCCAGCTATCTGCAGACGTTCGCATTTTCGGAGCAGGGCTGCCGGAGGCTCCCGGCACAGAACCCATAAGCTACGTTTGAAGTTTGAGGTGGCAAGACAAGCAAGCAGCCCCAGTCTCTGTGCCTCTGTGCGAGCAGTGCCGTGGGCAGATGAGGCTGAGCAACAGCTTTCCAGGCTAGCCCCTTCTGCCTGCCAGCTATCTGCAGACGTTCGCATTTTCGGAGCAGGGCTGCCGGAGGCTCCCGGCACAGAAACCATAAGCTACGTTTGAAGTTTGAGGTGGCAAGACAAGCAAGCAGCCCCAGTCTCTGTGCCTCTGTGCGAGCAGTGCCGTGGGCAGATGAGGCTGAGCAACAGCTTTCCAGGCTAGCCCCTTGTACCTGCCAGTTATCTGCAGACGTTCGCATTTTCGGAGCAGGGCTGCCGGAGGCTCCTGGCACAGAACCCATAAGCTATGTTTGAAGTTTGAGGTGGCAAGACAAGCAAGCAGCCCCAGTCTCTGTGCCTCTGTGCGAGCAGTGCCGTTGGGCAGATGAGGCTGAGCAACAGCTTTCCAGGCTAGACCCTTCTGCCTGCCAGCTATCTGCAGACGTTCGCATTTTCGGACCAGGGCTGCCGGAGTCTCCCGGCACCGACCCCAAGAGCTATGTTTGAAGTTTGAGGTGGCAAGACAAGCAAGCAGCCCCAGTCTCTGTGCCTCTGTGCGAGCAGTGCCGTTGGGCAGATGAGGCTGAGCAACAGCTTTCCAGGCTAGCCCCTTCTGCCTGCCAGCTATCTGCAGACGTTCGCATTTTCGGAGCAGGGCTGCCGGAGGCTCCCGGCACAGAACCCATAAGCTACGTTTGAAGTTTGAGGTGGCAAGACAATCAAGCAGCCCCAGTCTCTGTGCCTCTGTGCGAGCAGTGCCGTGGGCAGATGAGGCTGAGCAACAGCTTTCCAGGCTAGCCCCTTGTACCTGCCAGCTATCTGCAGACGTTCGCATTTTCGGAGCAGGGCTGCCGGAGGCTCCTGGCACAGAACCCATAAGCTATGTTTGAAGTTTGAGGTGGCAAGACAAGCAAGCAGCCCCAGTCTCTGTGCCTCTGTGCGAGCAGTGCCGTTGGGCAGATGAGGCTGAGCAACAGCTTTCCAGGCTAGACCCTTCTGCCTGCCAGCTATCTGCAGACGTTCGCATTTTCGGAGCAGGGCTGCCGGAGGCTCCCGGCACAGAACCCATAAGCTACGTTTGAAGTTTGAGGTGGCAAGACAATCAAGCAGCCCCAGTCTCTGTGCCTCTGTGCGAGCAGTGCCGTGGGCAGATGAGGCTGAGCAACAGCTTTCCAGGCTAGCCCCTTGTACCTGCCAGCTATCTGCAGACGTTCGCATTTTCGGAGCAGGGCTGCCGGAGGCTCCTGGCACAGAACCCATAAGCTACGTTTGAAGTTTGAGGTGGCAAGACAAGCAAGCAGCCCCAGTCTCTGTGCCTCTGTGCGAGCAGTGCCGTTGGGCAGATGAGGCTGAGCAACAGCTTTCCAGGCTAGACCCTTCTGCCTGCCAGCTATCTGCAGACGTTCGCATTTTCGGAGCAGGGCTGCCGGAGGCTCCCGGCACAGAACCCATAAGCTACGTTT